>NC_071476.1:9572086-10822086 GCF_028500815.1 Rissa tridactyla
TCAGCCCTACCTTTCCTCCAGGTAATACTTGATTTCCAAACCCTCTTGTTTCTGGCTGCTCGATCTCTTTCTTCAGTTTATTTTTACCCTATGAGGGGCTGTGCCCAGGGTGGGCGGCCGGTCCCTTCCCTGGGGGCTGCGGGGGGGCCGTTCCTGGCAGGACCCCCGGCTGCTCTGCTCCCGGTGAGCCCTCTGTGACACCCACTGAGGTGACAGGGATGGCTTTTCCAGCGGGGCTGGATGGGGACCACCAGTTTTGTTCTCCCGGGCGATGGCTGCTGGCTCCTCGAGCGCATTGTTCTGCGCTGGCAGGAACAAATTAGGGCCTTGTCTTTGCTCCAGGGAATTTCCTCTCCTCTCTGGATGGGGTACCCAGCTACAGAAAGTGCCCGTCTGCTCCCGCAGCAGCGAATCTCGACACCCACACATGGGGCCAGTGTCCTGGGGTGGGGTGGTTTTTTGGGTTGACTTGGGAAGCTTGCCTGTACAAAATGAATGAATAAATAAGTAATTTGCAGCTGTCTGGAGAGCTGGAACACCTCCATGCTTTGGCCAGGGTTTTGAAAGTTGATGGGGAGAAGGGCTGTTGAGCTGTCTCCTCCTTCATCCCTGCTAAAACTCCCCCCGAACTTTGGCAACCTATGGGAATTCGGGAAAAGATGCTGGTGGAGACCTTGGGATGAGCCTGTGCTGGTGACTGCTCTGTGGCCTCCGAGCAGAACGTCTGTACCAGAGGCACCAGGCTCTCCCAGTGGTGCTGTGGCAGTGGGCACCAGATCTGGAGAGGAGAAGCTTTCCCTTCTTTGCATGTGTTTGCTGAGGGAGCCTGGAGGAGAAAACGGAGGGAATCAAATAGCAAATCTGAGTGTTTGGTGGAGGAGGGAAAGCTGGAGCCTGGAGTGAAGGCAGCCTGGAAAATCGTGGGGTGTTTGTGAGCCTGAGGGGGCAGAGGGGGATGAGAAGGTCTGGGACAGTGCCCGGAGGATGGGAGGAGGCAGAGAGTGTGGAAAGCAGCTGGGAAGAAGCCTTCTTTGCAGGAAGCCAAGTTGTTATTATTAGTGCTCAGTTTCCTGGACAAAAGATTCTTGTCTATTTAAATACTTCTGCTTCGCGGAGTCACAGTTCTCCAGACACAATAGAATTTGCCTTTTCTCCACGACGTTTTCGTTTTTCCGTTTGTGGCAGGTGGTTTAAGGCTTCTGTGCGCTGTCGAGTAAGTCATTCGCAGGCTGCTGCGTGGAGTCGCTTCACCTGGGGACCGGGGAAAGGCAACCCCGGGGACGAGGGGTTTGCTTCTTGTGTCCCACTGCATCTGCCAGGGGAGATGCTGCTCCTCCACAGAAATGCAAATGCTGCTGGTAGAGAGAGTGAGATCTATCAGATTTGAATAAAAAGGGGAAAAGCATAAAAATTCATAAAAAAAAATGAAACATCTAGAGATAATCCCTTATCACCCATCTTATTAAACCTCCCTGGGCCATCCCCAGGCTTCCTTAGCCGAAGTGCTGACGATGGCAGGTTTTATGCTCCGGCAGCAAGGTGCAGAATCTCACTAATGCCTAATGATCTCAGCTAATGGCTCATTTGCATTATTCTTTCCATCCAGGGATGCACAAAGAATGCAAGGGGTTTGAAAACAAAAAGGTGGGAGGTGTCCCTGCCCATGGCAGAGGGGTTGGAACTAGATGATCCTTTAAGGTCCCTTCCAACCCAAACCATTAGATGATTCTATGAAATTGCTGCTGTGTGGGTAAGAGATCCAGGATTTGTGAAAGGTGATGTACACACATGTGCTAGAGCCATCCTTTCGGTGAGTTAAATGATGTTCTGGCCCTGCCATCCCCACTTGCTCTTCTCTGCCTGCTTCACCAGTTCAGCCAGATTGTTTTTCACAGAAATTCCAGATCGTTTTCTGTGACAGCAGTTAGAAATACTTTTTCTTTCTGTGTCGAAATGTGAAAATCTTCCCCCAAATCATATCTGACAGCAAGAGTATGAAATTTTCATGTAGAATCCTGATTATTTTTTTTTCCTAGATTCAGGTATCTTAAGTTTAGTATCAGATGTATCCCTCGAATAGAAATGGGACTCTTGTTCCACAAAAGGCAGGGAGACACTGCGGTCTGCTCACTTCCTGATTATAATTGTTGCGTGTTCCAAGCCCTTTGTCCTGAATGTATGACGAATATAAATATATATTTATACTTAAGTTACCACAAAAGTGCAAATGTACTTAAAGCCGCGTAAGTGCGCTGCGGTGGGACTCATGCCTGTCACGCAGGACAGACAGGATGCACAGCTGCTGAACCACTAAAAGCACGTACCGAACGTCTCGGCATAGACAGTGGGAAGGGTTTCTCTGTTGGGATTCTGGAAAACTGAATAATCATTCACTCATGGCGAATGAATAAATAAAGCCAACCTACAATCAAGCCAGTTAGATTTTATTTTATTTTTTATCATACAGCACCCTAGTTTTGAAGGGTAACAGCCATTCTTCCAATGATAGATACTTGGGCATGAGCTGTCAATGTTTTATAGGAGCGAATTTGGTATGGCAATTTTTTTCATGGTAGGTAAAGCCACAGCTGTATATGGCTTTACGCCACATCGATGTTATGTCAGCCCCAAGAAGTGTAACTAATACTTTTATTTCATAGCTGTCTGTGGTGGTGTGCCCTGTGCTGGACTCGTGTTTCTGCAGTGGGCTCAGTTCGGTGTCCTCAGCATTGCCTACAGCCCTCGGAGCACGGCGGTGCTGGTCCCCTCGACGCGTGGTTCGGGTCCCAGCAAAGATGGAGCTCCTCTGTCCTTGGGATGAACTGGTCCCTCCGCCTCCTGCTCCAGCGGCGGGATGCTTTGCCGGCAGGTAGCGGAGCAGTTTGACTACTGGAGTGTGTGAGCGCTGAGGTTAGCAGGGGAAGGCAATATCTGTTACTGGACCCGATGCCAGCGCTGGTGAAATGGAGGTGGTTTCAGTGGCCAGGCTTTCAGCGGGTCCCTGCGTTCGGTCTGGCTGGAAGCTCACAAGCACTCGTCTTCCCAGCCAAGGGACGCCGCCCCCAGGCCCTTATCTCTCAGGGAAGTGCAATAGTTGGATGGTTTTCTGTGCAGCTTTGTAATTTTTCTAGCGCTTGTCAGGCAGGGCTCTGGCACGCTTCAGTTTTCCTCGTGCCGCAGCTGAGCTCGCCCGGTGGGAGCGATGCAAATGTGCAGACGCCTCAGTGAGCTGTGCCTCTGCCCCCTCACCCCGGGAGGTGACAGGCTGCCATGACTGCCTGTCCTGGGGCAAGGACAGGTGCCCAGGGACCCCTGCCAGCCCGTGGATAAAAACAAGTGACGCACTCGCTATAACTGACAGCATTTCCAGCATCAGGAGAAGCAACTGTCTGAGTGCAAGCACGTGGTTCTGAGGAAGAGCTGGGACAAGAGGGACCCCGGCTGTAACGTCCCGCCCATCCCCTGATGGGGTGAAGTGGCGTTAGAGAACTTGTGACTTGTAAATACAGCCGTCCCTTGGATGTACCATCCAGAGTATGGATCGGGAAGGGGCTTGGCAGTTTGCACCTGAGCATGCGTTTCATCTAGAAGTGGGGTTTTTACTAGCGTGAGATCATTTCAGGTCCCTCACAAGTGTCGGTTTTGTTGCCTGTGTATTGTCAGTTGTTCTTGGTGGTACAAATGAGCACCACAAGCAGCAGTGTCGGGAGGCTCTGGGGAGCCGTGGGCAAGCTGGCATAATGGTATCCCGTGCCATGCTGAAGGCAGCAGGTACTGAGTGCAGGCGAATGCATTCGTGTGGAAGCCCATGTGCAGATCCACAGCGTTAAATCACCGTGGCTCCCTAGGCTGTCCCTGAAAGGTTTTAACTGTTCAGAAATAAGAAATCAAAGTAGCAGGTATTTTCTTACTTATCCACACAGCAGGCATCGTTAGGGACTTCAATGGGCATTTTCTTACTTACCCGTGCTCCAGGCGTCATTAGGGATTTCATTTTGCTTTGCATCTGGCTTTGTACAGAAGTTTCTGCAAAATGTAAAAGCCTCTAGTAAAAGTAGCCTTAAGCATCTGCAAAATTTGGTAACAAATGAAAACTCCCCCATGCTCTCCTCTCCTTCCTTTTAACCTCCCTGTGCAATTCTAGGAGCATTTGAGTGTGTGTGTGTGGGGAGCCTGGGCAGAGGCAGGGCTGTGAGCCACCCTCCCGCAGCTCCAGAGAATCATAGAATTGCCAAGGTTGGAAGGGACCTTTCAGATCGTCTAATCCAAGATCTAATCTACTCCAGCCTGGGTCATCCTGCCAGGAGTCGCTGGGCAGTCTGGTTTCCCCCAATGTGCCCACAGCAGGAGGACAATTCCTTTCATACCCCTCTTCACAAATAAGCCTCTGGAGTACCGAGTCTTAAGAAAGGCCAAAATATTTCACTCTAAACTATGCCTCATCTTCCACCTAAACAGGGACATGCTAATAACACCCTGCTGTCTCCTGTGAAGTGCTCAGGGAAACAGGAATAAAAGCACCTGTAAGTGTAAAGTATCATTATTTGGCAGCTGCTGCCGTCCTCCTCCTCTGCCTGCGCCGTGTCAGCCGCTCCTTGGTATAAAGGCTGCAGGCAACATCCAGAGCTTCTCCAAGTGGAAATGAGAAATGCTTTGCTAGAAACGATAGCTCTGGGTGCGTTTTTTTCTGCTTTTGTGATATCCACGTATGAGCCAAAGCCTGTGATTCGGCAGGAATTTTGCCTGGAGGGCTGCAGAACCCAATGTGGGGATGCTGAGGACGTGTTGCACAAACCCCATGTTTTCTGTTGCTGCACAAAGAGCCGGGAGCTGACGCTCTGGGATTCCTGGCTGCACCCTGGCTTCGCACAGCATTTGCTCCGGTGTCTCCTTTGCCTTTTCCTTTAGCAGTTTGGCTGCTTGCTGTCCTCCTCTCCCCTGGCCCGGGGAGTGACAGCCGGGGACCTTTGCAGGGACAGAGCTCCCGGGGCCGGTGTGGGGACAGTCACCAGAGGGCAGTTGATGGTGTTTCCCCTTGCTTTTCTCCTAAGCCGTTTGTTGGGCTGTGTGGTTGACAGGCTTCCATGCACATCAGGCAGACAAGCCAGACACCCTGTTCCTTTAGTTAGTTTTCTTTTCTCTTTTTTCCTTTTTTATTTTTCACTCTGAAATTTAGGATATATCTAAATATTCTTCCAGCTGCCCAGGTCAATCTCCAAACAGACTCCAGAAACCCTCATTTCCCTTCCACTTTATGCTTTTACGCCTGCTGAAGAAGCAGATGCCTGATTTGGGGGCAATTGCCCAACAAGTGAGAATGACTTGGCTTGCTTTTATTTTATTTTTGTTATTTGTAATAAGAAGTGGAGCCAAACCAATATCCGGCTGGACGATGCTCTCCTGCCTGGAGCCCCGGAGAGGTTTGGATGCACAGCTCGCTGCGTGCTGAGACCTGTTTCAAACATGGGCCAGCTCAAAACTGCAGCTCTGTGTCTCCCCGTCGCAGTTTTGGCCTCTTCTCATGTCTTTGCTCTGCGCGAGGGATGAAGAGTGGCTGCTGCGTGGTGCAGGGACAGAAAAGGATGGGACTAACACTCAGAAGTGCGCTGTTTTTCCTGGTCTGTGACCCAAAACTTCCTGCAGTCTTGCTGGCTGAATACAGTGCCGTTTGCTGGCATAAAATTAGGATATAGAGTTACCTTTTTTTCCTTTTCTTTTTCCTTTCCTTTTCTTTTTCCTTTCCTTTTCTTTTTCCTTTCCTTTTCTTTTTCCTTTCCTTTTCTTTTTCCTTTCCTTTTCTTTTTCCTTTCCTTTTCTCTTTCCTTTCCTTTTCTTTTTCCCTTTCTCCATTTTTTCCTATTCTTTTTTCCTATTCTTTTTTCCTATTCTTTTTTCCTATTCTTTTTTCCTATTCTTTTTTCCTATTCTTTTTTCCTATTCTTTTTTCCTATTTTTCGCCCTTTCCCCCTTCTTTCCCTTTTCCCCTTTCTTTCCCTTTATTTCTCCTTCTTTTCCTTTCCTCTTTTTCCTTTCCTCTTTTTTCTCTTTTTTCTTTCCTCTCCTCTTTTTTTTCTTTCCTCTCCTCTTTTTTTTTCCTCCCCTCCCCTCCCCTCCCCTCCCCTCCCCTCCCCTCTCCTCTCCTCTCCTCTCCTCTCCTCTCCTCTCCTCTCCTCTCCTCTCCTCTCCTCTCCTCTCCTCTCCTCTCCTCTCCTCTCCTCTCCTCTCCTCTCCTCTCCTCTCCTCTCCTCTCCTCTCCTCTTTTTTCTGGAAAGGCCATGCTTTTACCTTTCCCCACTTTCCATTTCCTGGGCATGCCAAACTAGCTCATGCCAGAGCTTGCCCGTGGCAGTCGGAGCCCAAGGACTAAGGGACTTTGCACTTCAGACCAGCTCTGCCTCTCGCCACGCCGGGGGAGCTGGTGGCTGTGGGGACAGTGGTGGCTCCTAGGTGACTGTGGAGTGCGTGTCAGCCCTGGTGATATGCTGAACCACCCAAGCAAATCATCTTAAAATAGGCTTCATATGTGATGCAGAAGAACCCAAGCAAAACACACAATCCAGCCAAACCCAAATTTATGCTTGTGGTCACTGAAGCCTGTGAGATCAATTTTTTGTTTACTTAAAACTGATTTCAAAGAGGTTTTGGTTTGTTTGTTGTTTTTTTTTTTTTCCTTTTAATTCTCATTCTTGATCCTTGGGTTGGGAGATGGTCATACCGGTGGTGGTGGCTCAGCACCATTCCTGCTGGGGCCGAGCATCCTGCTGTCACCCCCAGGCAGCCAAAGGTCCAGAGGTGGGCAGGGGGGTGGGCAGGGGGGCAGGCACCGTCCCGGGCACTGTGCCTTCGCACCTGGGTAACTGTGGTCGCTGCCCACAGGAGCAGGCCGTGCCCCCCCAGGAGGTGGAAGGAGGGTAGGCAAAACCATGGGGTCCTTCTGGAAAAGCAGTGGTGCTTTGGAGTCGCTGCCCTTCCATGAGGTCACCAGCAAAGGAGCTTCTCATGAGACATAACCAGGGCATAGTTTGGAGCCAGGACTAAGTTTTTGGGGAAAAATAAAGGTCACCGGGGGACCTCTGCCCTGTGGAAGTATTTCAGTGCTGGTGTTTTGTCCGTATCCCCCCCTGTGAGAGGAAACATCTCCAGTTTACAATGTTGGAGTGTCTGTCCCATGGTTATGCTGAATCTCTGGGGTGGGCCATGGTCGGGTTTTGCTCCAAAGTAATGGACTAACGTCCCAGTGCCCACAAAGGCACTTCAGACACAGGCAAAAGCAGCTGGTGGGTAGAAAAATGCCTGTTTCGGGACTAAACTCTGTGTGTAAATGCTCTGTCCCAGAAGACACAGAATTTAGGTCCTGGGGAGGCTGGTGAGCACAGTTACACCCCGCAGAGCGGGACCTGTGGTCACTGCTCTGTTGGCATATCCCAGCAATCACCCCCAGCGATTCTCTTATTTCCATGAAAATGTGTAAAAATAGATCTGAGCATAGTTGTTTGGGTTTTGGGTTTTTTTTGTAATTATTTCTAACTTTTGAAAAGGCTGAAGCTAGCAAGTGTTAAAAGCACCAGTTCTGTTTAAAAAAAGAAAAGGAAATAAAGCCAACAAACAAAAAAAAATATCCCAAACCCCACAAAGCCTCTGCAGAGCTGGCAGAAGCAGGAGCACAATAATAGCAGCGACGGCTGATTTAGTCTTCTGTGTCAGCCCACATATGCTGGGTTTACCCCAGCAGGATGGGAAAGCCTAGAAAGTCGCACACGGACATATTTCAGGACAAACCGTATAGAAAATAAACGCAGGGGATAAATAAAGGGTGGGCAGGAAGCGATGGTTTCCCAGGACAGAAACCAGAGGTGATGGTGGTCGCAGCCCCCCGGCACCCCACCACCGGCAGCGCCATTCGGGACTCGGCCCGGCTGGGGCAGGGAAGTGCCCACCTATTTTATATTTTTCAGGAATCCCTGCAGCGAGCTGTGTGGCCCCCATTTGAGCTGAGAATTGCCTGCAGCCCTCGGCATTTCAACTGGCCGGGTCCCCGCGGGGCTGGAGCCAGCAGCTTTGTTGTTGGCCAGAACCCGTCGTCCCTCCGAGCAGTGATGTGGTGAGCGCACGCCGATGCCAAGCCCAGATGGAGTTGTACCCCGGTGCAGATTCCTTCCTCTGGGTCCCGCGCTTTCTTCTTTTCTTCTTCCTTTTGATACTTACTTATTTGCAGATTTGTCAGAGTTAAAGGGTTGCGTCCTGGTGGCGGTTTGTGTTGGCCCCGTAGATAAATGCCAGCTTTGCCTGGGGCTGCTGGACGCGTGGAAATGGCACCGGCGAGACAGCGAGCGTTTCTAAACAGGCTTAATTAAATCTGAGCGACGGTCTTGTGCAGGCTGCTGGATCCCTCCTGTCCCTGAAAAGCGCTGCAGGAAAGCTGGGTTTTCTTGTCGCTGAGCTGGCCTCGTTGGAGCAGGGCCGCTTGGGGACCCCACGCCACGGGTGGCATGAGGACGGCAGGGGAACGGTGACAGGGGCAGCAGAAACCCCCGCTGTGTGAGGCGGAGGGAGCACAGGCTGGGGGTTCAGTGCTGGCAGCTTAGGGGAAAAAACATTGAATTTGTGCTTGTGAATGGAAATGGCTTTGGGTGAAAGTCCCGGAGAGGACAGGGGTGGACGGTGCTGCTGCTGTCGTGTTGTTTGTCCGTGCAGAACCTCACTGCCACTGACAAAGTCATTGTGCGCGGCCTAATTGCTTTTGGATGATGTTCAGGCACCAAAGTGGGGCAGAAGAAACTCTCCAGGCTGGCTTTTAACTCTTTTATGGGGCTGTAACTTTTGGGTTGGTTGCAGAGGGGTGAGCTGGGAGAGGTGGGCAGCAGCGGGGCTGGAGCCTGCGGCGGGCAGCACCGGAGCCCTGGGGACACGGGCAGCAGGGAAGTTAGCCGTGAGGTGCAACCAGAAAAAGTATTTTACAGATCTAAAAGAAAAACAAGGGTTAAAACCTGCGAAGGCGAAGAGAAAGGTTGGGAGTGATGGGCCGGAGCAGCCCCTGGCTGGGGAACAGGCTGAGCCACGGAGCTGTGCTGACCGCGCTGGCGTCCATAGCACGTGCACTAAATAAATACATTAACATCTAACAGGCATGACGAGGGAAGAAGGTACTTTATAGAAACACAGCCCCAGAGCCTATAGCACTAATTGCCCGGGCAGGCCGGGGGAGCGGATGTGTTTAAGAGCTGCGGGGACCTTTCTCTGCTCTTTGGTGGAGACAGTGTTAATCGGACAGGCTTAGCAG
The DNA here is from genome assembly GCF_028500815.1 of Rissa tridactyla. Lineage (NCBI taxonomy): Eukaryota > Metazoa > Chordata > Aves > Charadriiformes > Laridae > Rissa > Rissa tridactyla. The sequence continues at coordinate 9,581,367 of NC_071476.1, forward strand.
CGTGCGGCGGATGTCAGGGAGGAACAGAAGGGCTGTTAAGCACGAGGAAATTGCTTGCTGTCTAGATGGGCTTAACACAATATAAACTACACGGTACGCACAGAAAGTTAAAGCCTGAAATGGGGAACGAGCTGGAGTTACCCAGCACAGCCGTGTGGATGGGAGCGGAGGGTGAGGTTTTCCTGCCCGGTGTCGTTGGAGCCAGCGCTGAAGCACAGCGGCCACTCACCGGCCTCTGCCTTCGGGCAGAAAGGCATCGGCAGTGCTTCAGAGCCTGTGAGATGCTTGAGTTGCCTTTCCCTTCCTGCTACTTTGCCACCATCCCTTTTTTTCACAATAAGATTTCAGAATGGAAGGAAACCATCTAGAAAGGAGCCTGGGAGCAGAGGCGACTCAAGCCGGAGCGCGCAGGCTTTCTGCCGGCTGCCTTCGGGGTCGGCTCTGCCCATCGCGCTCGCTTTGCTCGGATGCATCGGGTGCATCCTTCCCTCCCTCCCTCCATCTTTACCTGGGCCATGCCGAGCACTGCAGCGGCCGACATCCCCCTGTATACAGGGAATGTTTCCCAGTTCCTGAACTGGGAGGCAGGACTGCAGCATCTTTGCTCCTCGCTTGGCAGCCCCCAGCCTGGCTCAGCTGGGGGTTGTGAACTGTCCCCGTTCATGCCTTCCTGGCTGTGCCCTTTATTTGTTTGTTCTCTGTGAAAGTCACCCTACAAAACCTTGCGTTCCTAAATTCCTCTCTTGCTCCTGCTGGATTACACCTGGTGTATGGAGGAACCTGGGTGGGGAAACCCGAGTTTTCCCATCTCCGGAGTGTTGATCCGGGCAGGTGTGATAAAGGCAGGCTCTGCCTGCCTTATGGATGCCCGTCTCAACTCTTGCTTAGAAAGGTTGTTTGGCTAGAAAAAAATATGGTTGTTTTGTATTGGGGAAGTTGGAGAAAACCCGTCCAGACTCTGAGGAAAATTGGTAAAACCGTATTTTAGTTGTAATTCATTACTGCAGTGTCTTGTTTTGGAATTGCACCGTTGGCTACTGTGCATCTCGCCAAAGATGCTGTGATACTGCTCCACAGCCTTCCTGCCGGTTTTCATTTGGTTTAGAAAAGCAATTAAAAGAGGGTAAAAAAAGAAGCAGGGGAGTTACTGACTCTCCTTACAAGAATAAAGGGTTTAGGCCAAACCTACTGCTATGAAACTAAACAGAATTTCAGTTTTTTGTTGCAAGTTCTTCCCGTATATTGAATTTCCGTGCTCGGTGACAAGGACGGATCCGCCTGAGTGAGCAGCGATTGGATGCAGATGGCTTTGAGTTGCGATTGGTTTTGTGTTGTAAAGCTGGAACTGGCCTTGGAGAGGAGGGTTTGGACCTGAGCTTGAGGCCTTGTTCTCTAAAGAGCAAAAACCTTGCAGCCTGATTTATCCGAGTTGTTTGCTTTTCATGGCTGTGCCTAAATTTTTTCCTCCTTTTTAATTCCTGGGCTTAAGGTGTGTTTTTAATGCAACAAGCTGGCAATTGGAGTTGTCATTCCAAAGGCTTGACTTGTGTTGACCGGCATTTGCGTGCAGATCTGGACACGGGCTCTTGTCTAACAGGTGCGTTTTTTCCAGATATCTCCCTAATTCGCCCCAGAAACGCTTCCCGGGGCTGCTCTGCCTGCGCGGTGCTGGGGGGAGCCCATAACCCCTTGGACCGGTTGTGGCTCCGTGGGGATGCTGCTGCTCCTGGGCTGTGGCATGGCGTGGTCCCCTGCCCGGGGCGCCCAGGGGAGCCGGTCCCCACAGGAGGAACACAGCCCCCGCACTTAATGCTGCTCCCCCCGTTGTTCTCTCCCCCACTCCCCCACGTTCCCCAGTTGCAGGTGGCCGCTCGCGTGGGAGCAGGTATGGCGAAGCCCACGGCAACAACCGCGCACAGAGCACGAGCTGTAAACTGAGACTCATTTGGCACCGAGTTCAGTCATAAAGGATAAATGTGCTTTATGGTCGCATTCAGGATGTAGCTGTAATGGCTAAATAAAACCATACCCCAAGTGATGGAAGATGTCAGTGATGGCCCTGGGGAACCGGGTTTTCGTGCAAGCAAATGGTGACTATTGCAAGTCACTGTTCAGAGAACAGGGAAAAGCACTGAATGAATGGCGGGAGAGCGCAGAGAAGGGGGGAGGTGGGTGTGCTGGTGAGGGACGTTCACGGTGAGTTGACATCAGCAGCGAGGAGCCCCTGCGTTTGTCAGTAACGGTGTCATTCCCTCTGTGCCGCAGGTGACCGCGCAGGTGCATGGCCCAAGAGAGGAAGAGACGAGCCTCACGGTTGCTCCAGGTCCGGTAAAGCCGGCTGTGCACAGCCACGCTGCAGGATCAGGCCACACTGGTTCCTCGAGGCTGGAGCCTGGGTGCTCAGGAGACGCCAGAGCCCTGAGCAATGAGTGCATGGAGCAGGTAGGACGCAGGGGCTCGTCCCTTCTACCAGGGAACTGGTTTCTCACTAGCTTTGCCTCAAGAGGTATTTATCTCCTTTTTGCAGTGGGGAAACTGAGGCACAAAGGTGGTTGCTGAGACTGGGCACAGTTTTGGTTATGCCAGTAGATCTGAGAAGCATCCCCCCTCTCTGCTGGGGTCTCACGAGCTAAAATTTGTTAATACCTGATAAATCTTGGAGGTGCCCTGGGAAGAAGTGCTTGGGGAGAGCAAGCAATAGGCAGCACACAGAGAAGGTTTCCACCACTGGGTGCTCCCCTGCTCATCCCCACGTGAGTTTGCCACCGAAATGGGTCTTTGCATGGCCCTTCTGTGCGGGGAGAGGGGATAGCGCAGGATGGTGCTGGGGCTGGGAGCGCGCCCTGGGCTGCTCAGCACCTCAGCAATGCAACCGCTGCTCTTCGTACGCTGGCATTGCGGCTCCTCCCGCGAGTCGGCTCCTCAGCCCCAGGGGTCCGGGACAGGGGAAGCGAGGAAGGAGCCTGCTTGCCAGCAGCCTCGGCAGACCCAAGATGTTTTTCTAATAACATCCAGATGGATCCACAGAAGTTGTTAGCATCCCAGAAGGAAAAAAGAAAGAACATCAGCTGCAGGATGAGTGGGGTTCGAATGGTTTAGGAAGGGCAGCCTGGAAAAGAAGCCCGTTGCTGGCTTCCCAGATGCCACGGGAGGATCTGAAATAACAAATGCTTCCCCTGGAGCCCTGCACAGGCACGGCCGGGAGCAGCACCCTGCCCAGCAGTGCCGTAACAGAGCCTTTCCTTCCAGCATTAGGCCCCTGTTTGCTAATTTGAGTCTAGAAACTTCTTTTAATTGAGGCATGTGTCAGAGGTCAGCTCTTTGGGTACATGTGAGTGCAGGTGCCCACCTGCCCCCTTCCCAGCTCCTGTCCTGCAAAGAGGAAATTCATTTTGGGATAAGAGGGGGAGGCATTCTGCAGGGAAATAAATGGACTGGGGGGGTGGGAGTGGGTTGAGCTTCTCCCAGACATACCCACTGCCCAGGACCCCCTGCTGTGAGGCTGCACGGGGCAGACGTGAGCCCTGGCAGTGGGGTGGGAGGTGTTTTGGGGGTCACTGTGTGCACCAGGGCTCCCCTGTGCGTTTGGTGGTGACAGCAGACAGTCCCAGGGGAAAAGCCTCGGGGGTGAGGGGGTGTGAAGATGCCCTGTGCCTCGGGTGATAAATGCATCATGGCCCAGCTCCGGAAACAGGGCAGGGGAGGATGTGAGCGACAGAGGATTCATATCCCGGAAACTCCGCGGTGTAACAGCTCGGGAATTCGGCATGATAAATGCATTTGCCTGTACTGTTGCAGACAAGCTGCTTAATGTGGGAAGCAGAGTTTCCTGCAGCACCGAGTTAGTATGGAAGGGAAAACCCTGGGAGCCAGGAATGTCCGGGGAGAATTAAGCAGGTAAACCCATTACCAGTGACCACCTCTTTGTGTGGGGATTACGCTGAGGTTTAAGCTGCAGCTTCCTGATGCTCAGTGTCTCGGGAGGAGCAAGGGCTGCAAGCGGGGGCCTCTCGCTCCCTCCCTCCCTCCCTATCCTTGAGGGGCTCGACCCCAGAGCTGGGATTAGCGACTGCCACAAGCCACCCGCACCAGCCAGAACTAATTGCTGCACGTGCTTAGAAACAGCTCAACCTGTGCAAACCGTGGCGATGCTTCGAGGCAGAGGTTTGCCAGACCTTCCCCCATTCTTCCTATTGCGACCTTCACCATGGAAACTGCTCCTTTTTAAATAGCTGGTTTGTACTGTCCCAGCGCCCTGACCAGAGGTTTACCCCAACTCCCCCCGTAGCTCAGAGTGCTGCAGACGCTGGTTCTAAAACCAGAGTCGCGGCACACGTGGGAACAGATGTGCTGTCCCAAGAGCTTATTTCAGTCAGCACACCATGAAAGGGTTTGGCACAACCCCTGGTCTGTGCTCAAGGAAGGACGAGGATGGTGGGGAGGGAGGTTTGGGGTGCAGCGGGGGGCTGCTGGGGATGGGCTGTGTGGAGGGTGGGGGCACGGACAGTGCTGCTGTGCCCCAGCGCCAGGCAGAGCTGCAGGGATGAGCATCGCCAAGAGCCAGGCTGAGGCGGTGGCTGCGGGGGTTCCCTCGGTCCTTGCTGGAGCCTCAGAGGGGCCGATGCTCCATGGCACGGTGGGGTCCTGCAGCCCTAGTCCTGGTCACCCACTGCTGTGCCATCCTGCAGCACTCGCAGCCTCACCCGCCCCGAGACGTGTGTGTCCTCCGGCAGCCTTTCCAAAATGCCAACCACAGGAAAGCAGTGGAAACCCAAGCTTTCCTTTTGCTTGGATTCCCATCAGTTCCCAGAGCTTAATAATAGATTATTTCAGGCTTCCTTGCTTCAGTTGTTTTGGCTTTTCAGGCTGGGGCCGAGCGCTGCCTCATGGGCCAAGCAGCCCTCTGGCTTAGAGGAAGAGGAAGGAGAAGCTACTTTGTGGGATGAGGGTTTTGCCTGTGATCAAACCCTCCCTCCAGGCTTGCCAGGAGCGTAACCCCGCTCTACCCACCCCGCTCCCCAGGGGGGTCCCTCACCAGCGCTGGTCCCATGGGGGGCTGCAGCGGGGGGCACCCGGGGTGGGAGCAGCACCCGGTGCCCCGGGCTGGCCTCCCCCAAGGGGATTGGGGGGCCTGGAGGCAGCGGGGGACCCGTCGCTTCCCGGGGCCCTTTAAGCTCCGTCTGGCTCCATTTGTCAGCCAGATGCCGATCCAGATGTTGGCGCTTCGCTGTCTGCCCGCTGGCAGCGGCACGGCGCGGGGGGGGGGAGGTGCCCCGGCCCCCCCCCCGCCTCTCCCCGGCCCCGCCGCGCCTCCGCACCGCCATCTCCTGGGCATCCCCGGCATGGGGACAGCCCAGCCGGGCGCTTTGGGGAGGGAAAGCGCGATTCCTGTGTGCCCGGCACCGGGCAAGCCGGGACTGGACGGTTTTTTCATTTTCTTTGTTACTTGGTGAACTCCCCCGCCCCAGGAGCTCGTCCCTGCCTGCCCCTGGAATCCTGGAATCCTAGAATGGTTTGGGTTAGGAGGGATATTTAAAGGCCATCTAGTCCACCCCCTGCCCTGGGCAGGGACACCTCCCACCACACCAGGTTGCTCCAAGCCCCGTCCAACCTGGCCTTGAACCCCTCCAGGGATGGGGCAGCCACAGCTTCTCTGGGCAACCTGGGCCAGGGGCTCACCACCCTCACAGCAAAAAATTTCTTCCTGAGATCTCATCTAAATCTCCCCCCTTTCAGTGTAAAACCATTCCCCCTCCTCCTATGGCTCCCCTCCCTGCTCCAGAGTCCCTCCCCAGCTCTCCTGGAGCCCCTTTAGGGACTGGAAGGGGCTCCAAGGTCTCCCCGGAGCCTTCTCTTCTCCAGGCTGAACGCCCCCAACTCTCTCAGCCTGTCCTCACAGCAGAGGGGCTCCAGCCCTCCCAGCATCTCCGGGGCCTCCTCTGGCCCCGCTCCAACAGCTCCGTGTCCTTCTGCTGTTGGTGCCCCAGAGCTGGAGGCAGCACTGCAGGGGGGTCTCCCCAGAGCGGAGCAGAGGGGCAGAATCCCCCCCTCGCCCTGCTGCCCACGCTGCTGGGGATGCAGCCCAGGCTGCGGGGGGTTTCTGGGCTGCCAGCGCACATTGCCGGCTCATGTGGAGCTTCTCATCCATCAAGTCCTTCTGAGGGCTGCTCTCCATCCCTTCATCCCCCAGACTGTGCTGATACTGGGAGTTGCTTCAACGCAGGTGCTGTGTCCTGCTTGACAATTGAAGGCGAAACAGAAGCAGCCCTGCTGCTCGCCTTCGCGGCGCTTCCTTGGCTGAAGATGCTGAACCGTCCCTGATAACAGGCCGGTCATGCTCTCTCCTAAACCCACTGCTGGGTGCTGTAGTTGTTTCCAGGGTCTGTGCTGGGTTTCATGCTGCAGGCTGGGCACTCTGCAGCCTTTCTGCAGACCCTTGGTCCCCACAGTCTGACGCTGCAGCAGCCCTGGGCTGTGATGAGCTCAATGAGTGCCATGAAGACAGTGCTTTGGTTGCCAAAAAGTCTGGTACTCACAGGAATAACGTCCCCAAAGACCCGGGGGCCGTGAGGGGCCATGAGCAGGCGGCAGTGGGCAGGACGTCTGCCTTGCCTTTAAAGGGAGCTGGTGATGGACTGAAGGACCACTGGTCCATCTGTCCTGCAAAGCAGAGGTGTTACTACCTCGCAGCCCAGCCCGGCTCTGCCGCCCAGCCCTGCCCAGCTTTTACCTTTCTAGGGCATTTTCATGTCACACATGCAGAACATATGGGAGCCATTAGAGCCAGATTTACGTTCTTCCCTAACGAATGGCAGCATGTCACAGAGTTGTTTATTTAATGTGTGATATTTTTAAAAAACAGCTTCAGCTCTCCTAGTGCAATAGTTTGTGTAACTTTTCATGCCCTTCTTCCTGGTGCAGGGTAAACAGTTAGCAGGAACTGGCAGTCGGGTTTTAAGTCTCCGCAGAGGACTCCCGAGCTGAACAGAAGGAGGGAGTGGGCAAGATTCTGAGCCCTCTGCAGTTTGGTGAGCCCTGGCTGACGGCGTGGTGTCGAGGTTGCAGTCTGTTAAGATCTCTGCAGATTTTAGATCGAGCTGACGAACCCCTGTGCCGCGCAGCCCTTTGTTGCCCTTCCCCTGTCTGAGCCCTTCTGGATTGGGCAGGTGTGGAACAAAAGGGCTGATCAGGGATTCCCTCAACCCAAAAGGTTTGAGAGGTGCGGAGGCAAAAATAAGGCTTCGGAGAGCCCTGGTGAAGTTGTGTGTGCGGATGCCACAGACCTCAGCACTGGGAGAAGGGGTTTTGTGGGATCACACAGGACCCTACATTCCCCGCACCACCTCTTCCTCCCACTTCTTTAGGATGTGGAAGCCTGCAAGAGCCTGGCAAGATCCGCCAGGAAACAGCACTAGGTCGTAGCTGAAAAAGGCTGAAATCTACCCCATGGGATGCCCTTGGCTGCTGCTGGATTTGAATGCTGTAAATTTAACTGCACATCCCAACACCACCATCCCTTCCCTGCCCTGCTGTGCCTCCCCAGCTCACCCTCTCAAGCAGCAGCGCTTGCTTTTCCTTCCCTCCGACACGCTCCAGAAACCCTCTCGCAGCAGACTCGCTCTCACTACGCTCATTGGGAAAGAGCTTCAAGTCTAATGATTTTATTAAATCTTCTAAGTCCTTTTTTTTTTTTCCCCCCTCACCTCTCACCCTAAGGACAAAACTCTCCAAAGCAAGCATGGTTTCTCTGGGTAATGTCATCCTTGCTTGTTCGTCTGTCTGAAGCAATTACCGTGGCTTCCTTGGGGATTATTTTTCAGACAAAGCGTTGACATTTTTCCCCAGTTGGGCGTCAAGTGTGTACCTGCGGTGGTGATTTCTGAGCGGCAGAAGTCTGACGAGAGGAATGCCCTGCGGTTAATGAGGTGTCGGAACACAGCACGGCTAAATCCGGCATTACGCTTTCCAACTTTCCAGTTTAATTAGAAATCTGGATCTCCTGGTCATGCGTTATTTCATTTTTTGCCTTGAGTGACAGCCCAGCTTTTCAGGGGAAGGCGACTGCAGTGTTTAGGTAAGGTGGTGATGCTGTTGGCTGTCCACATCGCTCTGTCTTGCCCAGCTTTGTGTTTGCCATTGGAACATCGTCTGTAGCCTTTCCCAGGCGCCAGCCCCACCAGAGCAACGGTCCAGGGACAACAGCGGTGGCTGGGTCCTTCTCTCGTTCTTTCTCCTCCTGCAGCTCCTTGGCCTAAATCCAGGGTTTTGGCAGATATTCAGTCCTTACTGGACACTGCCAGGTACTGGTTTAAGTGTCAGACTTCTCAACTCTCATCCACTGAATTAAGCAAGTACACGTTCGAAGCAGCACGGAAGGGGTTCAGCCTGCTGAGGGAACCGTGTCCCTGCAGGTGCAGGACATGGGCACAGGTGAGGACGATGATGATGCCCCCATGGGGCAGCCCTTGTCAGCTGAAGGGCTGCAGAGAGTCGTGCGTCTGCTCCTCTCCCGCCACTGGCCTGAACCTTCACTGAGAACCGAGAGAGTGTGCTTTACCTCACCGCCCAGGTAAATAAAAGCGTGTGCATGGTTTGTGGTGGCAGCAGAGCTAATGAATCATTACTTGTTCACCTTTTATACTGGGAGTGGGATTGTATACGCTTGGCATGAGTTATGTTACACGTGCTTACATGTGTAAAATAAGGGAACATTGGAAAACAATCACAGGGGTTTGCCAAGTTAGGGATATCATGCTAGCTTACCTGTGCTATGGGGATACTGAAAAAAACCCAAAGTTATCCTACTGCTGTGCTTTATTTTGGTTGGGGGGGGAGGCACCTGTGCGGAGTAGATTTTTTGCAAGCATTATTTTCTTCTTTCTTATAATTAAAATGCTTTAGTTGGTATAGGCAGTAAAAATGTGCCTTTTTGGCTGTTGAGGGTTCTCAGTGAAAACTGGAAATGGATATTTGTGGTCCTTCAAGCATTCAGTGTGCACATAGTAAATACCTGCAAGACCATTCATCTGCCCCCGCCGTAGGCAGCTATAGGGAGGGTTGGCTCTGCGAAAGACAAGAGAAGCAGGTCACATCCCACTGCCCTCCAGGAGGAGCAGGAATCGCCTTTTGCCTTGATCTCCACGCGGTTCCTCCAGAGGAGAAACAGCACGGAAGGGCCGTGGCAGCAGAGAGGTGGCTGGAGGGTGCCGGGTGCTGGTGGCCGTGGCTGGTGGCCATGGGTGGGCGATGGTCCCTGTGCTGACAGGCTCCGCAGCTGCGGTGCTGCCGAAGCTCCGTGCGCTCCTTCCCCGCTGATCCCGCACCGTCTGCCTGGGAGGGATTAACGTGATGCTATCAGCACTGGGGAAAAGATATCAGCGCCAGCAATTGCCAAAGTTCAGGAGTACAGTAATTAGCAGAGCAATTCTAAAGTGGTAATTAGTGGCTAATTACTGCAGCAGAAATACGCAAGGCACGGTGCCTTTTATTCCTCTCTCCTGTGTAGAGATGGCTTGTCTGGGGTTTGCCGGGAGCAGGGAGCGCTTATCCCATGTCCCTGTCCCCAGTAGCAGGAATGGAAAAAGTGGTGAGGGGACCCCGGATGGGATGACCTGGAGACCATGGCAGCCGTGAGGGTGACCTCAGTCTGTTCTCCAAAGCAAAGGCCCCAGGGCTGTGCCAGAAACATGTACTTTGGACTCACACCAGCTGCCAGAGGCCGGGCTGTCACTGTCCCTCCGTCCCATGGGGCCAGGCAGGTCCCCCCAGCTCCCCAGGTTCCCCCGCAAGAGCTCAGTGCGGTGGCCGGTGGGGGCTGCCGGCTCATTTATCACTTTCAAATCAGGATGAGATAATGGATCAACCTGCGCTGCTGGCTGTGGGGCAGGTGACCATCCCCGGCCACGTTTGCTCAGGAGCAGCGTGCGTCCTGCAGCCACGGCAGCGAGGTGCTGCCCGCCAGGGAAGGGAGCCGGCGGTACCTAAGCAGCAGGGAAAAATAGATTGTGGTATCTAATTAGCAGCTGCCGCAGGCCTTGTCTCCGTGTTCCCAGAAGGTGCCGGGTGTGTGCACAGGAGGAGGCTGAGCGCAGCCAGCAGCGCCGGGGCTGTGGAAACAGGAAAGGTGTTGGTGTTCCCTCCCCAGCAAGTTTGGGACGGAAAGGTGAGCTCCGTTGTTGGGCTCTGAAATACCCTGTGTGGCTCAGCTCGGAGGGGAAATGGTCACTGCGATGCTGGGGGGAGCAGCTGTAACGCTCCTGCCAAATACCCCTGCAGTGTCCAAGGGTCTATTATTCAAAAATCAAGGTAAAATGAATTAGATTACCCATCTTTTCCAAATTGAACAGGAGTGCTTTTCACCACTGACCCAGAATTATTATTTCAACAATGTAATGTTTAACTACCTTGAGTTACACTATGGACCTGAATGCCTTTTTTTTTAACTCTTTACTGCTGAATAAGGAAAGTCAGGCCCAACAGGCGGGACCGTAGGAGGAGAGGCGTTAGGAAAAGTGTTTATGAGTTGTGAGGATCAGTGCCTGTCCCCAGCCCGGCTTGTGGCCCAGGGTAAAGGAGAGGATAAAGTTCACCTCACCCCTCAGCCAGGTGAACTGCATCAACTCCTGGTTTTCCTTGGTATTTGTGTTCCCATTCACCAGAACTGCAAAATTGGGATTGTTACTGCAGAAACAATAGTGAGTGCACAGGCCGTGGCCATCCCTCCCTGCGGCGGGAGCGGCGTCTCCAGCGTCACACCAGGCTGCGTCACCCACCGCGGCACAGGGTCCCCCAGCTCCCTCTGCGGGCGTCCCCCATCCGGTGTCCCTGCTTGGGTGCTGCCACCGGAGAGACTGGCTCTTGTGTCTCATCACAGATCTCAGCCTTCTGGTGAAGAAGCACCATGCTCCATTTTCACCTCCCTTCCTCTGAGAAATTTACTTTTTTACTCAAGCACCCTTTAATTTAAGACCAAATATAACTTGCTGCAATATTTCCTTATCAAACTTTATTGTCCTGCCACCGTACCAGCATATTTTATTTACAGCTCAAAACCTCATCCCAAGCCCGGCAGAAGGACTGAGCCGAGCATGGGTTTTGGCAGTGATGTCAGGGTTGTGCCGTGCCGCAGCTCCGGCTGCGCACAAGTGCAGGATCCTGTGCTTTTCCTTCCTGGGCTGCCGAATCCGTCCCATCAACCACAGCACCCCTGGCTATGGCTCAGCCACAGCCACAGCTGGGCCGTGACAAGTCATGCAGGTGCAACGGAGTTAAACCTATTCCTGATTTACTTTTTAATGTGATATCACCAGAAAAGGTTAGTTAAAGGTTTTGGGCTACTGTACACATGAGGAAATTTGCCGTATGGGCATTTGCTGCAGCATTTGCTGCTCAGCACAAAGCGATTAGGGAAGCACTCGCCCAGCAGGACTTTGCCCTGGGGGTGCCTGGGTTGACCTGTCCCCCCACGCAGCTCCTGCCTGGTCACCGTCTGTGGGTGCCCGGGGTGGACGGGGAAGGACGAGCCGGGGCAGAGTGTGGTGCTCGCGAGATGCTCTCGCCTGGCAGGAGCGGCTCTTGAGCTGCTCAGGGGATCTGCTTTGTGCTGCGAGGGGAGAAACCCAGCTTCACAGAGGGCTTGGGAGCCACCGAGGGGCCCCAGTGCCATTTTTAGAGCCCCATTTAGCCAGACACTGGTGGTTCACCCCTGGGAACGGGGTGCGATGCATGGCCACCGTCACACAGCTTGTCCCTGCTGTGCCATCACACCCTCAACGTGGCTCACTCCCGCTCTGCCCCATCCTCACTGTGACAACATCAAGGGGCTTACTTCATGAGTTACTTACGAACAGACTGTAGAAGAGACAGATTTACTCAATAAATAAATACAAATAACATATGGCAGGTACTAGCATGAAATATAACCATATTCACGTGGTAAGGGAGGCTAGGAGGTCTAGGGCTCGGAGCTTTTGGCTGATGCTAGTTTAGTTTCATATGCCAAGGATGCCGGCAAGCATTTAATGGACTGATAGTGCAATCTCAAATTGCTTGAAGGGCATATTAGAAGCTACATACTTAGATGGATAAATATGTTAATGCAGAGTATCCAGGGAGGTTTTGCGTTAGAATGGCTGGGGACGGTAGAATTGTGCGTTTCCCTGGTATCCGGGGTGTCCTGGGGGTGCCCTGGGCCCATTTCTGGGTGCCTGCCTGGGGCAGGTTTGTGGGTGTCCCCGGGGGCTGCAGCCTGGTGACGGCAGAGCGCAGGGGGCAGCGGGGGGACTGGAGACCCTGTGAGGGTGTCGGGGCTTTTCCCCTCCTCTGCAAAGCTTCACGTGGTGCCGGGGAGCTCTGCTTGGGCTATCTGTGGTAAAGCCTTTACCTAAAGCTCAGAGATCTAACATTTGGCTCTGTTATGTTGGCCAAGAAGAGAGCGAGTGAGGGAAAAGAAGGTGGCGGTGAGTGGGTTTCGGGGCTTGGGTTGTCGCTGAGCTCCCCGGATGGGGTTTAGTCGTCCGAGACGGACAATGGGAGGAAGAGGATCGCCTTCTGGCCGTAGTGAGTCCGCGGCCCCAGCTTGCTGCTCCCATTCTTCTTCAGGCCTACAAACCAGTTCTTATCCGCGTGCTTTTTGGAGACGTACGTGTTGTAATGGTTTTCTTCGATCCTTTCAAGGAACAGGCACTCCTCGCCCAGTAACTGCTGAAAGAGAGCCCAGGGTAACGACAGTGAGACGGGGCGATGCCCCAGGGAGGAGGATGATCCCAGCTCAAGCACTCCCTGGCTAGGATGCTGTCCAGACCCACCTCTGAGATCTTCGTGCCCCAGTAAAGTTCATATTTAAGGCGTGGAGGTAAGTAGCCTTTATTTAGCCCCCTGGGCTACTCCTGCAGTAACTTGTCCATGACCTGGGTATTTTATTGGGCAGTAACCAAGCCCGGCCCTGCTCTGACAGCCCGTTGTACTCTGGCACTGAGCTGTGTGGTGGCGGCTGCGGGTTCAAGGCAGGAGCAGGGGGAACAAACCAGCCCCTTGGTGAGGCTAAGCTGCCTGCCACCAGGATTATGTGTCACACACTTTGCTATAAATGGAACTATTCCCAAAGACCCAGCATCTTAAGGGGGCCTACAAGAAAGCTGGTGAGGGACTTTTTAGGATGTCGGGTAATGGTAGGACTAGAGGGAATGGATTAAAACTAGAGATGCGTCGATTCAGACTGGACGTTAGGAAGAAGTTCTTCACCATGAGGGTGGTGAGACATTGGAACAGGTTGCCCAGAGAGGTGGTGGAAGCCCCGTCCCTGGAATTTTTTAAGGCCAGGCTGGATGGGGCTCTGAGCAACCTGATCTAGTGGGAGGTGTCCCTGCCCATGGCAGGGGAGGTGGAACTAGATGATCTTTAAGGTCCCTTCCAACCCTAACGATTCTACGACTCTGTGATTATTTTCAGTGATGCCATGCCCTGCAGTTCCTGGGCAAAGGTGGGGAAAGCTCCTGCCTTGCACAATCCTGCTCACACCAGGATCTTGTGGATGCTGTCACTGCCTCCAGCAAGGGCTCGGTGCAACCGGGATGAGGAGGAAAATTGTGTGGAATTCTTTGCTGAGTGGCTGTGGGCCATTGCCTGGGGCTGATCCTGCTGGCAGCCCTGCTCGCAGCCCTGCGCCACACGGCAGAGCTGGGGAGGGGCAGTGGGAGGCAGGCAGGGGTCTGGGCAAGGCAATGCTGGGGCTGGACGAGCTGGGATGGAGGTACCGGGTTCCCCCCGCAGGCCCCCTTGCAGGGCTGGCAGCTGCCGAGGGATGCAAAGCAGCTGCCACTCCAGATATGAAATACAATCTTTGTCAAGTGTCAGATATCAAATACGATATTTGTCAAGAGACAGGGCAGTAAATGCTGTTATTTGATTATTTATTTATTCCCCCCCAAAATAAAGCCGGATGAAGAGCGGCCGCCCAGCTGCCAAAATAACAGACAGAGGCTAATTGTCGCTTGCGGTTGGCATTACTCAGAGCTATGAGATTTCTGCAAACCTCAGACCCGCTCTGTGTCTGGTCCCACATAAACCTCCTACTTACCGAGCCGTAGAGCAGCCCGTTGGTGTCCATCGCCAGGTACTGCCCAGACTGCGTGCTCTTTATATACACCTCTCCCACGCTTTCCGCGCTTAGCTGGAGTTGGACTGTAAGTAAAAATAAAACAACAATAACAACAAAAAAACCCCAAAGTAAAACAGGAAAAGGGGAGAAACAAACAAATAAACAAACAAACAAACAGATTGTCAGAGATAATGTCGTAGCTGCTAGGAAAGTTAGCAGGGTATTTTTGTTCTGAAGCCTGGCTTATAAAGAGTTTATAGGGAAGAGTACAGCGTGTAATAGAAATATCTCCTTGTAGCCTCTCCTTCAAAGAAAGCCCACAGCCATGCTTTAGGAACCAAAGACCATTTTTTCCCCTATTTTACATCAAAGGAAGGGCAGCCTTTTGGTTAGGATGCTGGAATGGGACACAGGAGATTGGGGTTTTAATTCTGGCTCTAATTTACAAATTTCTCATGTGGTTTTGACAAGACACTTAAGGAGTGACACATGAAGAAGTATTTCGAGAGCTAAACCAGCAACGGGCAGACGTCAGATGCCGGCTTTGCAAAACCCTGATCCAAGGCATCCCATCCAGCAGTGTGCTGCGTCTGGCGCTATCTGGTGTGTCGTAGGCGGGTGGTGGAGAAACACAAAGGGCTGATCTTCATCCTAAAAAATACCTCCCGGAGGCAGCCGCGAGCCGTGTCTCAGGTTGCCCCAGTTTGCGGTGCTAACGTGAATCGGGTCCTAAACGGAGACTGGAGCCTGGCAGGGGGCGATGGGTGCATGGTGATGCTGTGTTGCTTCATGCAGCCCATCAGACACCGGCTTTCCGTCCACGATGCTGGATCTCAACTAGAGACTCCGGGGCAAAAAAAGCTCCTTATTGGTCTTGTACTGTGGGAGGGGAGCAGGTCGGCTCTAGGCCAGGGTGTCTGGGCCACCTCCCTCCTCTGCTCAGCATCCTGCACCTAGCACAGCAGATTTAACCTTTCTATTTTTCCAGTTACTTTTTTTTGCCCCTTGGGTTCCTTTTTTTCTTACTTTGGTAATTACAGGAGTCTTGGAAAATGATTAGAACTTGGCTCAAGTTCTTGTTTAACGTATTTATCAGGAAGAGGCAAGGGAAAAGGCCGTTTGGTTGGAGAGAAGCTTTGGGCGGACAGCCCTGCGTGCTCAGAGAGGGTCCTGTGCTGCTCCCATGGGTGGGAGGAGAACCGAGGGCTGAGCAATTGGCGGCCCCACGAGCACATGCAGTTATATCCAGAGTGTGACCTGCAAAATCCAGCTCTTCCAAATGAGCATTTCCATCTCCTAGTCAGCTTTTTCCCCGAGTTTAGACTATTGAGATTCGTAACAGAAATATTTAGGTTGGTTTGAGTGAACTACGAACAGATGCCTCAGCTCCAGCTGCTTCTTTTTTAATTTGTCCTTACTTGGACGAGGTAAAAGGTAATGTTACCTCTTGGCATGGCAGATACCCCCATCCCAGTGAAATCTTTGCTGTAATGGTTCACATTCTTCGTTTTTTGGCATTTCCTGCTCAGTAAATTACGCTTAATGAGTAAATTGCATGGGTGCAGGTTTGCAGTGATGTGTGGTCCCCATCCCGTCTTGCACTCGCGGCAGGGCTGCAGCCAGGGAGGTGGCCAAGGAGAAGCCCAGCAAGAGACATGATCTCATTTAGTGGAGGGACCCTGCAGGTGCCGATGGGGACATTAAGGTCTCTGGCTGCAGAGGGAGGGAGAATGGCAAGTGTGGAGGAAGAAGCTCATGCACAAGTTCTTGCATTTTTTGCAGGTCTGTACAGATATTTCCTTCCATGCAGTAATGGGATGAAACAAAGGAAATAAGGCTGTTTGTGGAAATGAGCATAGGCTTCATCCTTGAAGGTCTGCAATGTCCTGGTAAGTTTTCTTTTCCCTTTACAGGGCAAGCTCGGGATGCCCATGCATGACAGCAGAGGACACGGTGAGGGAATCCTTACATAGGGCTGGATGATGAGGGTTCAGAGTGAGCAACTTCTGTTCTTCTGAGAGGTCCTCCCTGATGCTGGGGATAGTGCCTGGCAAGGTGATTTAAGATAAAAAATACAAATCCTTTATATTTGTCTGGAAGAAAATGCACATGGGCACGGGCAGTTTGCAGAGCACGGCTGTGGGTTCATGCTGGCTCCCGGATGAGCCGCAGGCATTCCCATGCCTTGTCCCTCCCCAGGGTCTGCTCTCCCTGCTGTCACACCTAGGTTTCCTGTAAGGATCTGGGTGTAAGCAGCTTCCCACGGCGCAGGTCACGGTGCGGGGAGTGGTGCTGAGCATCTCTGGTGTTTGCCCGGCGCGGGGACAGGACCTGCGGGCAGCCGTCGGTGCTCAGAGGCAGGGGACCTCGCCGTCAGGGCTGCTCCGCTGGCACGCAGCCCTGCCAGGAGTTTCCTCTGTAAATATTTGCACGTTCAGATATCCAAGTTTAAAAGATCGTTTACAGGAGGTTCCTTTCTGGCAGAGGTTTCCAAACAGGTGGCCCCAGGCCAGCAGCCGGCGAGGTGCGAGCGTGCCGGGGCGCGGATGCCATGTGCAGGAGTGCTGCCTGCGCTCGCTGCCTGCCTGCACGGTGTGGCTGTAGGGACCAGCGGCTGGAGGGGAAACACTCACTCCAGGGTGACAGGCTCACTTTGCCAGGGAAAAAAGGCTGGGCTGTGTGGCAGCATCCGTATCGCGAGATGGTGGGCTCGAGGCTGGGGCGCAGGCGCTGGACACTCCTGTCCTCAGTGGCACCCTGTGTCCCAGGAGATGTCACCTTGCCACTGGCTCTGCAAACCTGTGCTGAGGTCCCCAGGGCACACGGGCATCTCTGCGTCCCCCTTCGGACTCCAGCATCATCTCAGCTCTGGCAAAGTGTGGCAGAGATGCTGGGTGAGCTCGTCCAACCTCTCCAGCTTGTGGGTCCTGGGAGTCCGGTCCTGTCTCCTGCAGGTGCTTTGGGTCGGCTCCTGCTCTGCCTCTCGAGGGGTTTGAAAAGGGTTTAGTGCCCGGTTCATTCCGGGCTGGAGGCTGCCTGCCCCGCGCTGTGTTTGTCCGGCCTCGGTGAGCTCATCCTCGCCCGTGCCCCCACGCTGCCGAGTGCGGCACGAGTGGTGGGGAGACGGCATTTGTAATTAAAACTCTGCTATAAACCGCCTTTCGTTAAAACAACAATAACAAGAAGAAAGGGTAAGTTTGGGGGAGAAAGCCACATGTATGCTTGTGGTTTAAAGAAAATAAAAGTGCTTTTCTTAGAATTTGCAAGGCGGACTTGGCTCCTCCCAGCCTGATTCTAACCAGCCTGGCTGGTCCCAGTTATATTCCAGTAAATGTTGAGGATATGGTGTACCCAGAGGCTTCTGCCGAGAACCGAGAGCTCCGGCGTGCGGCCGTGGGGAAGAGCCCGGCCCCGCTGCCCGCAGAGCCGTGGGGAGCTTTTGCTCTCCTCGGGCACTGGTTTAAAAAATCCTCTAAGCATTTTGGAAGTGCAAGAGCCCTGAAAGCTTAAAACTTCCCAACCAGTTCCTTGGATTTTGTGTCTTTGTCCTTGCACGCCCGTTTTCTCTTTAGTCTGAGTGGTTTGCCAGGGGTTTGCTCTGCACAGCCCCGCTGGTCCCCGCTGCCGGCCTGGGAGAGAGCTCCTGCTGCCTTTGGTGACGTGCACAACTACTGAATAGGACAAACATCCACCTTTCCTTGCTGCACAGGATAATACTGCTAATTTTTGATATTAAGGTTTGCCCTATGTCAGATAGTCTGCAGCACTTTATAGCAGCATTTACAAAAATGGCACTTTTTGGCGAGCGAGTCCTGCCAGCTTCCTGGGGTAGACTTTGATACCAGTTTTGGAGAACAAACATGCTCCTAGAAAGGCAGTGGGATGGGCAAATGGTAGGACAAGTGTTGGCAGTTCATCCCAGCAGCAGGTCCCCATTGTCCCATGGACTGGAGCCACCAGCATCACCCGTGGCAGGGAACAGGGACAGGCAAGAGGGGACTCTGGCCATGGATGGCCTGTTAAATCATACATAAAATGTATTGTAACTGTTTCAGCGTACAATAGGCCATACTTGTTTTCAGAAAAAAAAGTGAATGGTAACACGAGTGCATTTCTAAAGCCGTAAGTCACAAAATAACCCCCTCTCACCTGATTCTTGCCTCTGCCGGGCTTTTGCAACCTGCAGGAATTTAATTTGCTGCATAAGGGGAGAGGGAAGTTCCCCGAAGGCGAGGGGTCGCTGTATGCAGGGCATACAGGTAAAATCCTTCTGCAGGCGGAGGAGTCTGGGCCCGACCTGCCGCTCTGGCTGGCGATTTCATGCCCCAGGATGCCCAGTTTGCACAGCCCCGCTGTTGTGCTGACTCCTCCAGCCCAGAGGAAATGCAAAGATACCACAGAATTATGTGCCATGGCTGCATGTGTGGGGGACGCGAGGCTGCTCCTAAGCCTTTTTTCCCAGCTGCCATCTCAGCGCACAAGCCAGCCACTCTGCAATTAGCGCTTTGGTCCTGCATGGTCTGCCTGCCTGCGATTACGTTGATGACCGGTTTCATATTTAATACTTCTGCAGGTGTGAAATAGCATATGTACCGTGCCTCCCCGGGCTCTGCCTACTGGCTGCAGTGTGTCTGGTGCCTGTGCTGACTCCTGGAAGGTGTGTGCCCACCAGGAGGGACAGAGCCCCGGAACAGAGCACGTCTTCCCCAGCTCCCCCCTTCCTGGCCGATAAAATTGTAGGAGCGAGAAGAGCACCAAAAAGTCCCATTTGCTTACTGTGCTGGTCGCTTCGGTCCCTGGTCCCATCCACTTTGCCGTCTGGGAGGATGCGTAGGAAGTGGCCCCCGTTGCTGCAGTACAGGAGTTTGGGTTTCTTGTAGTTTCCCGGCGGGAGGTTGAACTTTTCGGTGAGGGCGGTGAAGGTGGTGATTTCCCCTTCGGCCATCTCTCAGCCTCTCCCGGCTGCTGGGCTGCAAGAGACGCGGCGGTGTATGGCAGGGGCAGTGGCACCAAGTGCTTGGCACAGGCTGCTGCCACCAGGCTATTAAAGGGAGGAGAGGGAGCCCGGTGGTCCCTGTCTGTCCCCGGGCTGGCCGCGGGGCAGGGGATTCACACCTTTGCGGCTGATGGCACAGCCCCAACGGTGATGCTCCTCCAGCGTGGGAGGTGGCGGGTGGGGGGGGTCGTCTCCTCACTGGGTGTAGCTGGGCGGCAGGGACTCTGTCCTTTTAATTTTATCGCAGTAAATTCTGTTTTCTTTCTACCTTCTATTGACGTACGTACTAAAATTATACGCTCAAAAAAATAGTTTGAAAAACGCCCAGTGTCTGATCGAAAGCCACAAGAGACAGGAAGGGAGCCCAGGTTAATAACTCTCTCCGCTATTATAACTTTCAAACACGATTATGACTAGGTATTGCAACACGTACTGCGTGCCAGATAGCAAATATTACTTCATATCTTGGCACTCTGCATCTCACCTGGCCAAGGCACACACATGCTAAAGATCAGAACAAGCGTTAGGTATCGTGGGAGATGGACGGGGGGCAGGAGGCTGTCCTGGGTAAGCATTTACCCGTGAGCTGATCAATAGGATACAGAAAAAAGGACTTTTGAGTCTCGATTATACCATGCTCGTGCACCCTTGCATCCCAGTAACAGTGGTTAAAAGGCAAAGCTCTGGGTGATTCAGGAGCAGGGCACGGCGCATTCCCAGCTGCACAGGAGCACCAAGCACCCTCTCCTGAGAGTGCTCCTTCCCGCGGGGCTCCTCTGTCTTCCCCCGCCCCGGGAGACTGGAGAAACGCACGGGGATCGCATCGAAACCCCGTTTTGCACAACACCGTGCCGTCACGATCCACGTTTAAGCAGCCACTGTGCCAAAACCCGAAGGCATCATCAGCCCGATAAGAGAAAAATGCTGTGAATGCCGGAGGTGAGAACTGCCGCTGCAGCCGGGGGATCAGGAGGTGCCGGGTGTGGGTGGGGACCAGAGTCCCACACGTATTCCAGGTATGTTCAAATTAATCTGAATGTTTCTAGCCTACAAACTACATTTTAAATCTCCCATGAATATGCTGACTTTCATATACAACGTTCCGCAGCGCTTATAGAGAAGTGGATTTATGAACAGAAAATGACAGGGCACAGTATAAATCTAGATACGGGAAATTACTTTAAATGTCTTGTGTTCCCATAGCTATATTATGGAAAATATTATATAGTCACTGTTTATATAAATTTATATATTTATAGATGGTAAAAATGTCTCTTTAGCACCGAGTTGTGCTACTGGTAGGTTAGGATGGAGCCAGTTTCACACTGTGTGGGTTTGCCGTGGTACTTAGAGTGACCTGGGAGATATTGACTGCAACTCTTTGCAGTACACACACACACACACACATGTATGCATATAATATCTAAACACCTGGCTGTAAACTCTTAAGTATTTAAATTTGGAAACGCAGCTGCAAGGAGGGGAAACTACTCCTTCAAGTGGATCCCACAAGCTTGCAGAAGACAAAAATGGCTGCAAGTTGGACTGCTAAAAGCTGAAACCTTGGCCATAAAGACTTCATCGCTATTGCTGAAAACACAGCCAGCCATTGCAACCAGCTTTGGTGAGCACAGAGACTTCATCCCTTACCCTCAGGCATGTCCCCCTGCGGTTTCTACCAGAACAGAGAGATTTCCTAGGACAGGAAAACAACCGTCAAGTAAAAAAACATTCCCTGCCATCCCAGGCCTCAGTTCCTTCTGGTGGCTGTTGGTTCACAACAGCTTCTCTTTCCTCCTGACTATCAGCCCAGGTTTTGCTGCAGATGGAGGTGTTAAATCCCTAATACAACAGCTGATCGCAGAGCCAAAATGCAGGGACAAATTATTTTAAACTTTTCCCCACTGCCCTTTCTCCAGAACCATTTGGATCTTGTTTGGTAAGTCACCTTTGCTGGACCAACGCTACCAAGTGTTACTTTATCAGCCCAGCGCTTCCTCAGCTGTACGCTGGTTTGCACTGAAGGCTGTTCTGGTTCTTACCTGGGTTTAAAAATCCATATTGCACATCTCCCCAAAGCTCGCTTTTGCTCTGGAGCTATTTGCAAAGCCCAAAGTATCAACTTTTTCCCAGGGGGTCTGGCCAAGTTTCACAGCCGCCTGTGCGGATGCCCCTGCTCCTGAATTGCACAGAGCCGGGGCCGTCTCAGCGCCCGTGAGTTCAGGTTTTGTGTGTTTGGAAGTTGTGAAGTTTTGCAGATCCCCCATTCGACACAGACCGGGTTTTTGGGGAGTGGTTTCTGCAGGTGATAGCAGAGGTTAGCCCTGCCGTCCTGCGGTGAGGTTGGTGAAGCAACCCACGAGAGCTCAGAAGCTTTATGGCTCCTGGTGCCTTTCCAAAGCAGGTGACGGACTAGCTAAGTAGAGCTTCAAAATCCTTCTTGAACACAGTTCTCAGGCAGGTGAAATTAGGTATTTCTCAGAGTGTCTGGTCCCCAAATTTATTTTTCTGTCAAGAGCTCATACTTGTCATGTGGTAGTTCAGTTTTTAATGCCAACTGTCTGCCAAGCTTTCTCTGAACCGAAGCCTTCAAGTCATTCAACGTGGTCCACAGGGCTTTAGTGCTTTACTGAGCATTAGTCAAGACCAGCGGCATTGCGTAATTTCCTGGAACCAAAGCTTTTCTTGAACATTTATCTGAGAGCAAAAGGCACTCAGAAGCCTCCTGGGTTGATGATGGATGGAAGGGAGAAACAAATATCCCAAAGCCAAGAGCTCAGATCAGGATCTCGGCAAACTTACGCTGCAGCCAGCACAAGCGAGGAGTGGGCAGGATGCTCCCCGTGCTCACATGAAGGTCTGCGCATTCAAGGGCATCCAGGGATGGCTTTAACAGAGCAGCCCCACTGGCAATGGCTTCTTCATTTACACATATTTCCTTTAAGGTTTTTTTGCTATTTTTAGAATTAATTCAGTGCTCGCCAGCTGCCTTTGATTCCACAAGAGAAGCTGAATGAACACTATTTTCCACTCCCATTGTCTCTCCTTGCTAAATACTATTGCTGTTCTCATACTTTTGTGACCGTGGGGTCGGCACTCTACACACCACCACTCATGGCCCTACTATTATACTTTTGGCAGGAACATGTTAGGTTTTTATGGGAATTAAAAAGCATGAGTGAGAGAGAGAACCTGAACCAAAGACAACATAAAGGGCCTTATTTCTTTGGGTAGAAGCCCAACAAAATTATTAAATCGCTCAAAGCAGAACAGAAAGCAGCTCTCTCCAAGATGCTAAGCTGAGAGACACCACGCTCCAGCGGTTACTTGGTGACCCATGGAGAAAGGAAAATATTCCAAGAGGAGGTTGCTGTAAAAGGGGGATGGCTGCTGTTGACACTGCTGGTTGCACTAGGACAGTAAGTTGGAGTCCCGGTTGGAGAGTGTTTGTCCAAGACCAGCTGTGTTCACGGCTTTTTCCTCCTGCCCCTGTGTAACATGCTCATCCTCTTCACTCCTGTAGCTTTCCTGTGCTCTATTGCCTAAGAGAAAACCACCACTGGTTGAGAATGAATGGCATCATCACCGAGAGCTGGACCCAGGGCATCTGCTCCAGGGTGGCCCCAGCTCCATCTTCAGGCATCAGAGCAGAAGGTCCCACCAGCAGCCTGGGGACACTCGGTTCTTCCTCCTGGGCTGTGGAAGGAGATGTCAGAACCCCAAAAGATCAGAAATAGCTTTCTGAAGAAAAAAAAAAAGGACTTAAAAAGTGAGTTAAACCTGAATGTTAACTTTAACTAGGTCCTACTGACCTTTGGTGGCTGGAGCACTGCAGGGTGCGTGCTCCTTCCAGCAGCGAGGGGAGATGAGCCCTGCGTGGGACCGGAATAGCTGTGAAATTCTGAGAAGTTTGCGTTTGGTTCCAAACTTTATCACCGACCGCTGCCGTGGCCAAACCAGTGGCTTTGATGTGAAATCCCAAACTCTGCAGGCATCTGAGTCTGAACGCTGAGGGCCGGTTACGCTGCCAATAACAAGCAAACTCTGTGTGAGCTCCAAAATAGCAGTGCACGCTGGGGGCCATGGAAAAGGAGCGAGGTCCTTTTCCCTTCCCATTTTAAAATTATTGCAGACTTCACTCAATAGTACACTCAATAGTGTTCTTCCCTTTGCTTGCATTACAAAGGCAGCCTTGATGAGAATTTTGGCAACTTGGGGGATTGCTAATGGCCCAAAAGTTTTTTGCATGTCTAGATTGCCGGGTCACACTCAGACCGGGCTGTTTGTGGCTTCAAGGGTATTCTTGTGGCTCTCTTGTGGCTCCTGTGACACAAATTTAGTGGCCAGCTAAGACTAACCTCCCAGCAGTACAGTGAGCGCCCCACGTTTTCGGTAGCAGCCTCAGCAGAGGAGCCAAGTGGAGAAGAGCCACGCTGGGTCCCATGGGGCTCCCAGCAGAGCTGGGCACCATCCGGGCATGTCCCTCTGCCTGGAGGACTGTCCCTGCCGTGGTCCCTGCTCCCCAGGGGAACTAATTCCACGCCTTCTCTGGCCAGCCCTCTGTACACATGCAGTAGCTGCAGACCACAAGGATGGGAAGTTGTTGCTTCTCACCTGGGAGATGAGCATCTTCCACAACCATCCACAAACCTTCACCCACCAGTTAAACTTGTTAGTAGCTTAATGAGCCATCTCATCAGAGGCTACCTAGACCAAGAGCGGTGAGGAACTGGGGGGAGACAAAGTCCCTTGCCCTGTTGCTAAAATTTTTCTGCCTGTTTTTCTCTCATGCCCATTTCTCCAACACGTCCTTTCTGCTCCTTTTTCTTTTGACTCCTCCTGACTTGCTTGAACAGATCCGTTTTCCTGAGATGGATTGCAGGAATTTTGCATGTTCAGGTTGCACCAGAGGCTGGTGGAGCCCAGCACGGTGTCTGCAGCTGAGCACGCTGGATCGTCAGCACAGCCTCCTCCCAACTCTGATGCCCAGACGGTGCCTCTGTCCCATGGTTTGTCCCTGAGGCTGTCAGGTGACCAGTTAAGGTGAGCCTATATTTTTTCCTCAAGTATAAAATACCCGGCTACTACAAGGAGGAAACCAGAAGTATCTCACCTACCATGGGTTAAAACAAGGTTGGAGACTGACTCATATACATTAAAATTGTCCTTGGCTTTGTATACAATCCTTTTTATAGGACTGGAAAGAAATGCTGTGGATGGCCTCTGTTAAGCACTCCTTCAGAACAAGTGTGGATGCGTTGATGAAAAGTGCAGTTAATCCCAGTTGTCATCTATCTGATCAGATAAAGATCATCCAGCAAACTCCAAGTGGGCGAGAAGCCAACTAAACCCAGGAGTCCTCTAAGGTTTTGTCAGACTTCAGTTAATGAGACCAGTGTCTCCTGAATCGGGCTCTGGTGAGTTCAGTGGAAACAGTGCAGTTGGTTTCACTTTAGAAAGCGTCATTTTCTCCATTAAAGCAGAAATCATGTTTCTTCCAGGGCGTGTGACTCAGCTGTGACCAGTCCGTGTCGCCTCCTGATGGGCTCCTTTCCCATTCCCACCTTTGACTGCAGCCACCTGCAGAGAGCAGGCGCTTCCCAGGCAGTTCAGACACGACGGATGGGAACGGGAAGCACTTACAACAGGTAGAATATTTTTTAGAAATTCAGGTTCTGGCTTTCCTCCGCCCATTGCCTGTCCCGAGGCATTCCTGAAGCACCCTGTGCTCAGTGCTGGGTGACAGGTTTGGCTTTGGGGCGATCCAAGAACTGCCTGAGCGTGCAAACATCTCGCGGATAAACAGGGATTGTATTCATCATGAGTTTTAGAGATCCTTCGCGTGGGATGGATTTCCTCACCCAGGAAAGGATTAGAGATCAGCGAGAGGTTTCCTTGAGCCCCGGTTGCTCCAGGAGCTACAGCACAGTGGGTCTGGGGTGATCACCAGCACCGCCAGCCTGCAAGGGCTGCCCCCTCCCAAGGGCTGGCGGTGCGAGGCACAGCTTGAATTCCTTCGACTATGAATCCTCTAAGAAGCAGTTAATAAATGATTAGGCAAAGCCTAGATATATAATGGATCTTTTTGTGCATATCAGCGGAATGCATTGGCTCATTTCTAGTCAGTGTTTATGGCAAGATGATTTTATCTCTAGTAATATGATTAACTGCTTAATGAAATATTTATCAGTCAGGTTTTACCCTTTGTAAGTGGAATATGCGGTATAAAGTGTGGGCAAAACTCTAGAAATTAATTTAACTAAGGCCTGCTGTCATCATCTCCACCAGAAATCACAGTCATTCCAGTTAGGTCACACTGGATTTGTGTTGGGTAAAACAGACAGGAGTGTAAATGTGAAACTTCTGGCAATTTACTGAGTGGGTATCACTAATGGCGAGAGTGAGCGAGTTCTTTGCGGAAAAAAAAGGCTGATGATAAACGCCAGGAGCATCACAGTAAAGACAGATTAAGAAAAGGCTGTGTCCTGCCCGGGGGGAAGGGACAGGGGGTGCTCAGTTACGAACTGCAGCAGAGAGTAACCCACCACCATCCCTCGGGGCAGCATTTAAAAATAAATGACTGTACTAGAGAAGGGCATCTGGCTCCTGGTGAGGAGAGAAAATCCTATACTATTCGGAATGCCCTGGGGGAACCCTATGCCACTGGGCCACTGCCAGCCCCTGAGAAACGCATGTTCAGGGGTCAGGTCCCCACGGCTGCCCTCCTCCAGCCCCCCCAGCGCCCTCGCACCTCGGCAGCCCCAGACGGATGCTGTGGCACTGCCCGGGCCCCGGAGAGGAGCCCTGCCCAACTCGAGGTGCCTCTGTGCCGCGCCGGAGAGGCATGAGGCCAGTGAGGCTGTATTTAGCCATTTTATGCCATCCCAACGTTGTTTTAGCTCCTGTCTCATCTTTCTGCAGAGCAGAGAGGGCCGCGGGGATGCGTGTGTCCTGGGGGCAGAACCGCAGGGGTGAGGACCTCCCCGAGCCTGCCAACAGCCAGACATCTTGCTTTAAAGTCATGCGTGACTTTGCGTGGCTTTGAGGCTGGGACACCCCAGCTTCTTCTTTAAGCTGGGACATCTACTGCAACATCTCAGCAAACTGGTGGTATCCGTGGGGAGACAGGAAAACAAGGTGATGATCCGCTTTCTAATTATCTTCCAGCCTCTCCCACCTCCCCACCCACGCCCTTTTGCAATCTGGTGATTAATTTAATTACGGTTCCAGATCCAGGAGCTGATCCAGCCGGAGAGCAGGAGCTTTGCCAGGAGGGTCTTGCCCCATGTGTCCTGTCTGGGTTCAGACCAAGACCATGGACGTGTACGTGAGCAACGCTGGCTGCAGAAGCAAATCCCATTGCCTCATGTGAGGGATTGAAGCGCTAGCTCCTGGAGCAAGCCAGATGCGTGGGAACTGCCGCATGGAAAGAACACACTGGACAAGAAGTTGCAAAAGCTCAGTCTCTCCAGCAAAGGATGGGGTAGAAGATGTGTTACACCCAGAGCATCCAACACCTCTGGGTGTTGCAGTGGGAGATAATGCAATTGCCTGGTTATTGGGAGGAGCCCGGGGGTGGCTGCTGCTCCCCTGCCCTGTACCTGGCTCCCTCCTTCCCTCCCCAGGAGAGCTCGGCTTTATTTTAAGACACCGTTCAGGGGTGAGGCCAGTCCAGCGCAGGTGATGCTTTCATTGCAGCACGCTCCGCGCTGGAGCTGCGGCTCTTCCCTGGGGACCGGGGTTGGAGCAAGGACCGTGGGCCCAGGGTTGGGCTGCCAGGGCCGTGGCAGTCACCGCTGTGCCAGTGCTGGCTCGGGTGACAGCCGGGAGCAGCCTGTGACCCAGGGCACCCAGTGCTCGCCCCCTCATCCCAGGGGATTTGTGGTGGGCACCTTTAGCTCTGCTGCCCCAGTAGCACTGCAACAGGCATCCTAATTACAAAAGGCAATTAGTGGAGTGACACCGAGGGCTTCCCCTTCCCTCCAGGAGGCGGCATGCACTCCCTGCCTTTTACAAGTGCCCTTTTCCCCCTCGCAGGCTCACGCTGAGACCAATATAAAGCATTATCCCTTCCCCTGTGCTTTGCTGCAGCGCTGCTTCCCGGCACCTTGCTCCTGCGGACCGAGATGCGCAAGCACGGAGCAGCCACTAACATGTGCCACGAGTTACTCAGTCCTCATGGTCTCATCTCTGGCACCCGAGGAGGATGGCTGTGGGCCACCGAGGCTGCTGAGGACTCAGAGATGATGATCCAGGTACAGGTACCTTCTTTTGGGCGTTTTCCACCAGGCAGCGGGTGGTTAAGAGCAGGGCTGTGCTCGCCTCTCCTCCCTGTCTCTGCCTGTGTTTGCGTCCCAGGGGAAAAGCTTCTGGAGGGAGTGGAAATCACAAGGGACACTGTAAAAACTAATTGCTTGTTGCAGGTTGAAATGTTTTGTGGTGACACAGGAAACCCTTCTGGGCAGGGGGCACTTGGCGTGCCCTGGTGTGGTGACGGAGGGGTGAAGTGGCATCTCTCCCCTCAGCTCCTGACCCCAGGCGTGGGGGGGTCCCTGCAGTAGGGACGCCATCCACACCCTGCTCAGGACCCACTTCCCGGCAGGCAGGGAGGTTGGGCGGGGAGGTTAAGCTGGGTGACACTTCGCTTGGCTTGTGAATGTCACCGGCCGCCCGCCCCCACTGTTGTTGCAGGACACTGGGCAAAATGTCAGACCACAAAGCGGGAGCGTCGGGGCTGTCTGGGCTGGGGCTGCAGGTGCGGCTGCGCCCACGGACAGATGGACGAACAGACGGCAGTGCCGGCCGTCACCGCTCCTGGCCATGAGCAAGCTTCTCATGGCTTTGTTTTCCTGCTCTGGTTATGGAAGCTTTTCTCCAGCTCTCCTCCCTTCTCTCTGTCTCTGGGAGCATTTCAGTGCGGGAGGTGCAAACGCCTGGCTGCTTGCAGTGGGGAGCTGCTCTGTTTGCAGGCCAGCTCTGCCCGGTAAAAACAGCAGCTGACACCAAATGACAGGTTCTAGCCCTGAAATTTTGCTCTATTCAATGCTCTTATGCCAAGGGGCTGATCTGGTTCTCCTGTTGTATCATATTCTGTCTGAGCCCTGGTCCCACCCCAAGCAAAACCTGTTGCTGATGTCCCCATCTCAGGTACGTGCCTGGTCACTGCTACTCTTCCTCCCCCTCTATCAGCCTCGAGCCCTCGCCAATCTCTCAGCGCTCAAACGGGTCCAAAACCTCAGTGTGCTGCTGCTAATAAGGCATGAGGCTTGGATTAGGAGCAAAAAGCAGGAATTTTCACGTGGTGTCGGATGCAACGCTTCCTGCAGCTGGCCCTCTGAAGGGTGGCCAAGCTCCATCAAGCGCTGGCTCAGGCTTCAAAACTGGGATTTGACTTTGGGTTCAGACTTTATACCACGTCCATCCCCAAAGAAGCAGAGGATGCTGGAATTGAGGGTTTCATCTCCAGGCCAAGTGAAACCCCACATCCATCCTGGTGGTTAACCATCAGTAGACATATCATCACTCAGAAATCAAACTTCCTCCGGCATAGTTTCAGTCTTGGTTGTTCCAAGGAAAATCACTTGGTTTCTGGGTTCACCATAAGCTCAGCAGTGATTTACCAGGCTGAAAATGCGCAGGCAGTTAATTATGTTCATTCTGAAATATTTGTATAGGGACTATATAGCTTGTCTTCTTAAGTTCTAACAAAAACTGGCTGGAAGAATTCTGTTCTTAATTCTGCTGCTTGATATTGATCTTTTTTATATTTAGCACCTAGTAGCTGATGCCCAACTTTTTGCTCTGAGTTGCCTGAGTAAATAGCTTGGGCTGTGTTTTCCTGCGCACGCTGTTGCTCAATAACTTAACAATGCAACAAAAGCTTGAGATAATAATTGCTATTACCAGGAAAATCCTCCAATAAATAATAATTTTCTTATCTGCATGACTTTAGGGCTGGAGAAAACGCCTTACGGTGTGAAAGTGCAGTGCATGAGAGCATGCAAGGAGAATTTCAAATGAAAGATCGGAGCAAGGCAAGATTCAAAGCTGAATCTTGTTAAGTGCAGATGAGATGATCAGCAAAAAACCCCAGAATAATTAGCCGTGGACAACTAGCCACTGGAGTAAACTCGTGAGAGAAGCTGTGCATCTCCACCTCTCGCTGTCTGTAGAGCCAGACAGGTCTCTGCTTTGACCCGTGATCTTTAGGCAAAAATGGGGGGTTCTCAGGTGAAGGCAGTGGGTGGCTCTGGAGGCCCATGACCACCAGGCTGTCCCTTTGCCATCCTCCTTTCCAGCCTAGAAAGGAGCATGAATCACACACCAGGACATGCCAGGTCTTGCTAGAAGACACAGCCCTAATTCTGGTCCTCCCTGTCCCAGACAGGGTTGTACGGAGGCACCTGCGTCCCTAAAGAGGTGGGCACCAATTTGGTCCTTGCTGTGCCGTCTGTGAAGAAGGCAGCGCGACCGCGGCTGGGTGTCACGGGCAGAAGCTGCCAAGCCCGTCTCAGACACTGCCGCCAGTTTGTTTCCATAACGGTACCCTCAGAGGCAAGGGGATATTTTTTTGAAGGCTCTTCTACCCTTTCTCATCTCTGTAAACAACAAACCACCATAAAAAGCACGTCGCAGGCGAGAGGTCTGCAATTTTAACTACCTGACGGAACTCAGCTGCTGTCCCGAGCGCTTTGTGGAGCTGTTGGCGGAGGGGACACCCACGCCGTTTATTTCCAGCTCCCCAGTGGGCAGCCTAGAGACACGGGGATGTTTGTCCTGCCTGGAGTTTCCACAGCCGGTTTAGGGGAAAGCCGTGGGGTCAGGCTGGCCCACAGGGATGCAGCCGGGGATCCTAGTGATGACGGGAGGCAGAGAGATGCCCTGGATCATCTAAGTAGAAAAAAAACCCCAACCTAAACCAAAAAACTTTTGGACAAAAAAGGCAGCCTTGTGGCTCCCATGGGATGTGAGCATTGCTGTCCCTGCCGCACCGTGACAGTGCCGGGGCATGGAATAACCGGAGTGCCGGGAGCAGGCTGCAGTGATCTGCTTGCAGGGACTTCACATGCTGATGTTAATGTTTTACATGTTTACGGAGTGTATCCATCCCAGTGCAATTCATAAGAGATTCATCCTAGCTCAGCTGAATTTTAAAAAATTACATAAATGCCCCCCAGAATAGGCAGTGTTCCCCTTTGAAACCTGGCTGGTCTTGGGGCACAAACGTGGTCCAAACCGTGCTGGCACACAATAACATCCCCCCAAATGCCGGATGCTGCCAGCTGCCCGCCCCAGTCGGCAGGAGCCAGTCACCGGGCCCCAAGGCACCTGCTCGCAGAAGCCCTGGGATGCAGCAGCCAGCCCGGAGAGGGGCCAGGGATGCAGCCAGGGGTACACACCATGGCGCCGCCATGTGCCAGCTCCATGGGCCGGGGAACAGCGGCTGCCGTCCCTGCCTGCCTGGCCAGGGGTGCCACGGCTGGGACCCCAACGGGTTTTTGTCTTTTTCTCGCTCAGGAGCCGCGTGCTCAGCCCCTGTGCTGGGGTGCAGGGTCCCCAAGGAGTAAATGAGCATCCCCCGACCGCCCGCACCATTCCCTGCGCTTTGGGTGGCACCCACAGAGGATCGCACCCGCAGCAGGTTTGGTGTAAGGTACAACCCCCCCCACTGGTAGTTTAGGAGTTTAGTTAGGAAACTCTTCCCATCAGTCGGAAGCTTTTTAGAACACCCTGTAGCAAAGGGAGTATTAAGGAAGGGGAAGGGAGGGTGTTTTACTCGATGTTAAATGCCTGTATTTTATGTCCAAGATTTGACTTGCAATTGAAACTCAAGTATAAAGGGAGATGGAAATTCCAGTGGAAAATGTACCCAATTGAGTAGAATTCTTATGTGTAACATAAACATGCCCTGTGAGGATGTGCAGCTGTTAGAGAATTAATGAGTGACCTCTCTGGGGAAAAATATAATCAGAGTGGGTGAAAGGCAGGGCAGTTTTGGGGAGCTGCCAGGCCGCGGCTGTGGGAACGGCCCCGCACAAGGTCTGGGGGAGGTTTGGAAACGCGCGGAGGGGACAGGGTGGTCCTTCTCCTGCTTGGACGGTGGAGGGATGCAGAAGGTCGCTTGTGCCCATGGCCGCGTGTGTGCCACTGTCCCAGGCAGCGTGTGGCAGGGCAGATGTCGTCCGGCACTGAGCTCCAACCACCAGCATCGCTGTCAGGGGGCTGTATGGCGCGCAGAGAGTCCCTGTCAGAAGCAATAGCTTGGATCTGGAGTTCATCTGCTGCTGCACAGGCTGGATTTGTCACGGTAAAGATCTCCCCCTCCTGACCGCCCGGGCAGCACGGGATGAGAGCAAGCGTGTGAGAGAACTCGCTTGGGCTCCTGCTCGTGTTCTCTGTGAGCCAAACCCACATCAGACAGGCTCGGCGTGCAATTCGGGGGCCACCCTGAGCAAGTGAGGGTGACCGTGCCGGGACCCTCGGCTTGCAGGCTGGGCAAGCTGCCTGCCTACAGACCCTGGGCTGGGGATGCTCGGTGGGAGCCAAGCCCAGAATGTTGACTGTGCACCTTGCACGGGCCACCATCAGGGCTGGCCCCACCTTGGGGTGGTCGGTGCCTCTCGCAGGATCCAGGGAAGGACCCTGATAGGGTAGAGGAGCACTGTCTGGCAGTGCCAGGGGGAGATTTTACCTGGCCCTGCCATCCTGTCCATGCAGGGTGACAAGTGGAGGAGGCGGAGGAGGTGTGAGGTTGGCGAGGAAGGGCATGAGCAGCACTGGGCACCAGGAGGTTGTCCCCAAGCAGCGCTGGGGATGCCTGAGGACACTTTTGGAGGAGAAGCAGTCCAACCATGGTCTCTGGCAGTGGCTTGCACAGAGCAGCGGCAAGAGCTGCTCTGGGAGGTGCTGCTGGCCAGCTCGGGCCTTCTGCAGAAATAAGGTCCCTGCACGGGCGAGTGCTGGCAGGGCTCGTCTGGAGGTGGGACAGGCGGATTTACTAACTCCAGAGACGTGGGAAGAAAAGATCTGAGGTCACGGCTGACGCCCAGATTTTGGCTCTTGAAGGACAGATCTAAATTAAGGGCCAGAAGCAAGGGCAGACGCTTTGAGCACAAGAAAGTCGTGAGTCATTTATGAACTGTGTGTCTAGACCGTTGTGGGCAAAGGGCAAACCTCTGGGAGGACAACTCGGACAGGACACCACCACTCCAGAAATGAGTCCGAAGGGAACAAAAGGGTTTTGGATGTCACCCTGTGAATCAGTGGCACGGAGCCAGGGCTGGGGCTGGCACCTTGGGCACTGCAGCCAGCCCGGCTCCCGCACCCTGTGAAACGCTTTGTGCGGAAAACCCTTTTCTGCTTCTTTTCTGATCTTTGTCCTGAGTGTTGACTGTCAGGCTCGGATGCCTCGGGGCTGGAAATGCAGCCTACGAGATGTCTCCTTGGTCCATCCCCAGTCAGCCCGCTCGCTCCGTGTGCTCTCCCTGGGTGAGGGAGAGGGTTTGGGATGCAGGAGCAGCATGTAAGGGGGTACACACCCTGGGAAGGGGGCACACATGCAGCGTGAACCCCAGTAAGGGGGCACACACCTGATGGTAAGGGGGTAGACAGGCAGCATGAACCCCAGTAAGGGGGCACACAGGCAGCAGGCACCCCAGCAAGGGGCTCTGCAGCCGCAGGGGGGCTGTGGGAGGTCGCATATGGGAGCAGGGAGGGTTTGGTGGTCCCATACTGAAGCCACGGGCACCAGGGGGAGTGGTGGCAGGGAGCGGTGCTGTGTCCTGCTGCCGGGCAGAGCGTGGCACCTTCTGCACCTGGGCTTGAAGGAGGAAGATGGTAATTGCTCGCTGACCGTAATTACTGCCCTGTGCTTTAAAGCCCGGCACTGGGTGGTGGAGTGGTGACCCGCGGCCACAGGGAGCTCCAGGCTCTCTCACCCAGCGTGATGGATTCCCATCTATGCTCCTCAGGTTTCCAGCTTTCTGGAACAGCTGCCTTTTTCACATCAGTAAGCGACCCTGTGTGCAGTATTTCGGTCACCAGATCACTTTAATCACTGCTTTTCCCCTCTGCTCTCCTCTCATTTTTATTTTTCTTTCTCCGCTGGCACCACTCTGGAGGCTGCACTTTTCTGGGGTGATTTCATTCCTCTTAAAGTGCCTGTGTCTCATCCTGGGAAGGGTCAGACCCGGGGATTTGGGAAAGCACAAAGAGAAGGGGAAAGGGGGCTCTTCTGAATTCACTTTCGAGTTAGGTAAGACCCAGATGAGTGGGGTTTTTTACCTTATTAAAACAAAGGTTAAGCTTTAAGCTGGACCGTGGATGTGCATTAAGATGCTATGCTGGGGTTAATAGACTAATACTTAGCGCTGGCTGTGTATTAGCTATTCTTGAAAGGAATTTATAAATATTAGCCATGGCACTCTTGGAGGGCCTATGTTAGCCTTTTTCTGCCACGTTTAGCAGCTGGGAAAATGAAGCATTTTTGTTATGCTCTTTTCCTTAGTGAGCAAGCTTTAGGAAAGAAAAGAAGGGCTTGTGGTGGCCAGAGTTCTGTTGCCTTCAGCCGCGGGGTACCCAGCAGCCCAGCTTCTGCCGCCGACCCCGGCACCGCCAGCCCCGTCCCTCGGGAGGGCAGTGCCACCGCCATGGTAAAGACCCCACGCATACAGCACTTAGAGTTTGTAAAATCTGCAAGTCACTGATGGCTTCTGCAAGGCCTCAGCGTCTGCTTCTGTTCTCCAACAGCATTAAAACAACAGACACTGGTGTTGGAAACAAACAAGGCAAAAAATAGTAACCACTATTACTGAGAAATACTGAGTCAGGCATCCTCTTTAACAAACGGGGAGAGAGGGAGGATTGCTGCATTCATAAAGGCCACACAACACGCCCGGGCAGAGATACCATGACAAAGCAATTGTCCCTCTCTCTCCCGCTGAACTGGTTTTCAACAAATTCTTCTGCAGAGAGATTTCTATTGTGAGCCGTTTGAAAGGCAAACCCAGCCAGGCCTGCAGCCCGGAGGATAACCCCTCGCAGTTCTGCAGTGGCAGAAAATGTATATGGGATTTCTAGAAGTGTCCCCCACCAGGAGTCATTGCCTGCCGTGTTCCGGAGGGCGATGCATCCGCACCCGGGGCCAGCCGAGGCAGAGCAAGGGTCAGGGCTGGCTCCACCGGGCACCTCCCCGGAATATTCTCATTTAGGGAATGTTTACTGAAAGGGTTTGTAAGGTACAACGCAAGTGCCAACATGTAGCTCAAAGCCCTGGTGGTGGCCTCTCTCAGCTGCAAGGGCAAATACACGCCAGAATATATTGCTCTCCATGTTCTGGTGGCAGCCGGTTCACCTGAAAAAGTTCAGGTTTGGGGCCATCTGGCAGAAAAGCCCTGAGCCCTGACCCTGCAGCTCTGCCCGTGCCCAGGGTCATGTCCCTGGCCCTTGCGCTGGCTTTCTGCTGGCACCCGGCTCGGGAAAGGTGGGAAATGCTTCCCTCGGGTCTGCTCCGACTGCAAATTCCTGGTGGCCATGACTCTCCCTGTGGGCTGAGCCTGCGCCCGCGCTGGATTAGAGGGATCGGGGTGATGGTCGGGCTTCGCCTTCTGGGAATTTATCTGTAGCTGGTGATAGGTTTGGTTTGACTTGTTGTTAATGCTCGTCTTTCTCCACTATTCATTGCAAGCTCATATTTCTGGATGCTAATTTAGAGAGAGGTACATCCATCTCATCTAAACACCTGCGATTTTGTGGGTTATGAAATTGAGGATGATCAAGGGGGTGTTGTTTAAGGCACTGGGCGAATGTGCTTGGCATCCCTGAGTCTGGCATTCCTGCGGTTCTGGGGAGGACGGTACTGCTTGAGAAGGCAGACCAAGGCAGCCCCAGCTGTCTTTTCAGAGGTCGCTGTGCAATTACCCCAAACTGGTGTTTAAACAATACAGGGCCAGGCTGACACCCCCACTCTGACAGGAGTTGCCCTGGGACCCCCAAGGCTGCCAGGGGACGGGGCACCACCAGCCGCATTCCCTGCGCCTCCCTGCAGCTCTGCCCCGCTCCCACGGCCGCCCGTGATGGATCCCATCCTGAAACAGCACCAGGCTCCGAGAGGCGTCACCTCTTGCTTGATAATCTTTGTTTCCTGCTAAGCAGAAGCCAAAAGCTAACAGGAGTTTCTGTAATATGCATGTGCTCCCATGTGTGTGTTTCCCTGGCCCTGCACCCTCCAGCCAGCAGCCTCCAGGGACGTGGCTGGAAGCAGCCGTGTCCGGCACCGCTCCACCGGGCCCTGCTCCCGCTGCTCCCAGAGGGGTAAGACGACCGTCCCCTCCCTGGGTACAGGCATGGGGCTCTGCCGTTGCTGGCACCCTGAGCGCAGCAGAGGTTTGCACTGGCTGTGGGTGGCCTTTGCGCCTGAAGGTGACACCAGCATTTGGGAACTGGCAAGCCCAGGGAGCCTGCAAGGGTCAGAGGCTCAAGGAATTTGGACTTAGAAAAGCATATCTGAATTGTGCGCAAGTCCGGTGTGCGCAAGTCCGCTGTTCTGTTAGGGGCAAAAAAAACCCCAAGCTTGGTTTATCTGGTTTATAAGGGGTGCTTGCAGTTAATTTTAAAGCTGTGGGTGGCGGAGAAGGTGCGTCTTCACCCCTCCTCCTCCACCCAAATCACTGTCAGACGTTGGCTGGGAGAGCTGGGAGTCATGGGCAGGGGCTCTGGCGGTCCCACCAGTGAGTGGGTCTGCTGGCTCAAGAGGGGTCTGGTACTCAACCGAGAACATGGCCAGATTGTCACCAGAGCCCAGCCATGGTCTCGGTTGGAGCCCGTGGGACATGGGATTTGGGACATGGGACATTACAGCTGCCCCCCAGCACGTATGTACTACCGGACACCCTCCTCAGGCACATACTGGTTTTCTAAGCCTTTGTGACGCACCTGAAAATGGATGGACTCTGCCCCAGCACCACGAGAGCCGCCCGAACCCAGCAGCCGGGTCTGGGTGGCACAGCGGGATCCCAGCCTGGCCACAGGCAGCCAACGCCGCTCCTCGCCCCAGCGAGACACACAGCGCGCAAACGGCAAACAAACATCAGAAAACTCTCTCTGTCCTGTGTGTAGGAAAACCACCCAGCGCCATCCAGCCCTGCAAGTCTGGCAAACTGAGGCAAATATTTGCAGACCAAAAAAAAAGACCCAAGGGGCAGAGCCAGGAGTGACCAGTGCCACACAAAGTAAGTAAGAAATGACCCCCCGTCCCCATGGATGTGTGGCACCGAGGGGAGGGGGGTGCAGCACGGGGGAGGGCTTTTACTGCAGGGGATGCTGAGGGTGTGCGTGGCCGCCCCGGCACCCTCATGAGTGTCACCTGCAGCAAACCTCATCTTAAGGGTGGCCGTGGGCACCCCGAGAGGGGACACAGCCCCGCAAAGCCAAAGCCTCCCACGGCCAACCCGGGATCCACAGGCAGCAGAATGGCACTGCCTCAGTCACCAGCTAGCCGTTCTTATACCATTAAAATAAAAATCAGCGATTGGCTCCTCATTGAAAAGTTACAACTTTCTTTCTCTAATTAGTACCCTAAAGCAAGGCTTATTTCCTGCTGAAATGTGTGTGCTTGTGGTTCGGGATTGCGATGGCTCTTAAAAACCCTTCTTTGTGCCTCCTCCCCCAGACTGCGGCTCGCGCAAACAAGAGCTGGCTGAGCGACGGGTGGAAGCATTTGCGGTTTGGTTGGGTTCCTGCGCTAATTAAGGGCCACATCCAGCTAGGAGCCACCTAGGAGCTGGTGAAAACTGCACCCAGCTGCAAGGAGGCTCGTTTCTGCAGGAAAAGGGCAGTAGTGCTTCCAAAACAACCCTGGGAATGTTCCTTGCGACAGGTAAACGCAGTCCTGGAGGGGAGGAAGAGCCGGGAGCGCAGAGGGGTGGGAAAGCAGCTGTTATTTCTTTAATTTCTGACTTGGCACAAAAGGAGAAAACAAATTTAAGAAGGTGCTTGAAATTCTGGTTTTGGTTTCTTCTACGAGTGCGTCATTGGAAGCACACTGAAATAAGAGGAAAGAGACCGAAATAAACCCACCGCGGCTATTACCCTTATGGACCTTGTGACTTAGCCCTGACTCCTCATTACAACCGTGCTCTGAGCTGCTCACTGCTACCTAAGCCAAACCAAAGATACCAAATATAAAGACAAATTGCTGCAAGCTCTAATTGCCGTGGCTGGGTGGGTGCAGGTGCTGCGCACAGCCGAGCCCCCGCACACCCCCACGGCTCCCCGGGGCCACACGTCCTTATTGCTCCCCTTCCACCTCCCTCCGCATCTTGGCTTGTTCCTGCCATTCAGCCAAGGGGAAAACCCTGACAAAGCAGACATAGGGTGACACAGAGCTCACAGGTCACCGCTGTGCCGGGGGACAGGGGTCCTGGGCGCCATGGGGCTTCAGCTGGAGGAGCAGCAGGCAGGAACTGAGCCACGCAGCTGACGGGGAATAAAGTGGAAGGAGCCGTAGCCAGCTGCATGATGAGCTGCCTCAGTTGGGAGGAAGATCAAGGTCTCAGGAGTGGGAGGAAGGCCAAAGTCATTTGGGGAGCTGGGGAGGGAAAGTCTATCCCCCGGGCTGGGGTGGAGCTGGGAAAGAAAGTTTATCCAAAGGGCTTGCAAAGCTCTGGGTCTGGCTGGAGACCTCAGTGGACCCAAACTCTGTCCAGCCCTAATCCAAAGTGCGTGCTCCTGCGCACCCTGAGTGCTCGGAGCGGCCGGAGGAAGCGGGGTTGACCCGGTGTTGCAGGGAGAACAATTGGACATTGTGCTGCCTTATCGCCACCGAGCCCGGTCCTGCCCTTAGGAACCAATTACACTTTAGACCCCTGTTTGTGCAGATCTTCCCGTACGTCTCAGGCGCTCTCCAAGGCGATGGCCGCAGGGCTTGAGAGGTGCCTGGGCTCCCCGTTACCATCGTTGGCAGCCCATCTGCCAGCCAGCGGGGATAGGGGTGATGCTGGGGTGCTCGCACGCAGCTTCCCCCGGAGCAAACCCGGGAGCAGGGGGGTGGCGAGGTCATGCTCCCGCCAGGATGGCAGCCATCCAGAGGGTGGCTGAGGGGGCCGGTGGGGAGCGCAGGGAGATACTGGTACATCTGAGCGATAGGCAGGGCTGGGGTGGCAGCTCAGGCACCCACGAGACCTTCGACATGCCCCCCGCACGGCAACGGCACCCTGGGCTGCGTGGGTCGCAGCCGGTGCTCAGCCTGCGGAGCTCCCGGGCAAGGCGAGGGGTGCGTGCCTGGCACGGGGTGCTGAGCAGCTTGAGGTGCGAACGGCACAGGTGCGGAGCGGGGTGTCACTGGGTGCCCCGCCAGGAAACCAGGCAAGTGGTACAAAACTCATTTAAGCCACTTTGCTTCCATCTTATCTTGTTCAATCCCTGCTCTTACTCATTTTCTCCTTAACTGTCTCACCAGCATTTCCCAGGCTGGATCCTGACCCCTCCCAGCTGAAACCACCCGTCCCAAATGCTGCTGGGATGTGGGGACACCGGAACAGCCAGGGGAGACACGGCTCCAGAGCAGAGGAGGAGGAATCGATGCTCCGACACTCAGCACTTACCCTTTGGGCAGGGAAAGGTGAGAGGGAGCAGAGCTTGGCTACACACAACTGCTTCTAGTAAGATCTGAACTTACAAAATATTATGCAAGTTAAAACATATTTTTCAGTAGGACTTGGCTGTCTGGCTAGAGTAGCCCCAAGGACTTATTTTTTTTAAGGAAACATTATTTTTTTTTGCATCAAAAATGAACCATTTTATAATGCTGTGTCACTTCAAGAAAATTCCTATATTTTTTTAGTTGTGGGTTTTTTGGTTTGGGGTTTTTTTTTAGTTTTTTTTTTAGTTTTTTTTTTTTTAATGGTCCAAATATTGTGTTTTGCAATTTAAAATGCTTTTTAAATTCCGATTCAAATTCTGATCCGGGCTTCTGCCCCAAGCTTTAGGTTAATTTGCAGTAATGTCGAGATTGCAATTTGAAATGACGCTCCCGTTTTTGGAACCCTCCCTCTCTCCGGGGGGGCAGCGGCCTGGGGGGTTTTGGCTAAGTCAGGTGGGGAGCGGCACCCCTGAAATCCTGACTCTGTCCCTGGAGAAGGGACCTGGTTCCTCCCCCGCTCCTGCTCTCCCCGCCGTCCCCGTCCCCTCGCTGCCACCCCGCGGGTGTCCGCGCAGAGCCCCCCCGGGCAGCCCGGGGGGGGTCAGACCCACCGCCCCCGCCCCCTGCATCGCGTCCCCCCCCCCACCGCATCGCCCCCCGCCGGCACCTACCGCCGGCTCCGCGGTCCTGCCGGTGTCGAGCGAGGGAGGGAAAAGGGAGAAAATAAATTAAAAAAAAAAAAAAGAAAGATGCTGCTGCTGAAACGCTGCCTCTGGGCGGCGGGAGGATGCCGGAGGGGTGTGGGGGGAAGGGGGCGGCGATGCCCCGTCGCACCCACCCTCCGGAGCGCCGGTCACCTGCGGGGGGGCTGCGGCGGGCGCTGCCTGCGCCGGCGGGTCGGCCCCGGGGCGGGGGGCTGCCGACGGGCCTCCCACCGCCGGGAACAGGGACAGGCGAACCCCGAGAGTGGAGGAAAAGCTCTTTCTCCCGCTCGCTTTTCCCCTTCCCATCCCTGCTGTCCATGGCATTTCTGGTTATTTCAGACGCCCCCCGCCCCCGGCCCCCATCAGCTCCCGAGGATCGCTGGGGCAGTGGGGACGGGGGTCTCTGCCCTCCCTGTGGGGCAGCCGGGGAGAAGGGGCTCCGCCGGGCATGGCTGCGCCAGCGCTGGCACCACGCTTGGGCTGGGAAGAGCTTGGCCTTAATGCTGGAGCGCTGTCGGGAGCACCGTCAGCCCGAGAAAACGTGGCTCCAGCTCCCCAAGGACGGGGATGCCTCGATGGAACTTGTGCATGTTGCCGACGCCGGCTCTGCGGCAGGGCTGCGCGCCAGGGCCTCCCTGGGAGCCCGCGGTGGGCTCGTGAGTGCTGGCGGTGGGATCATGGGTGCTGGTGGTGGGCTCATAGGTGCCAGTGCTGGGCTCATGGGTGCCGGCAGTGGGCTCATGGGTTCTGGCAGTGGGCTCATGGGGTGCCAAGGGTGGGCTCATGGGGTGCTGGCAGTGAGGTCCTGGGGTGCAGGCTGCACGGCGTGTGGAGGCTGCGCGTTTGCTGGCTGCAGCGCTAAAGAAGCAAGTGCGATGACTTCACAGCTTGGCCTGCCTCCACGCCTGCTTTGATGTGGTGTTTGAGCTGCGTTATCTAAGGCTCGCTCAGAATAGGCTTTTAGCCCGTGTATTTGGCCAGGCAGTCCCCGCTGAAAGTCCACTGAGCCCAGATGTTTTGATAAAAACCTTTGATTGCAGTTAGTTGACAGCAGTTAGTGGGGACGGGTCCCCTAATGCATCCAACAGCACAGGTGGACTCTGAGCTTTCCTAGCATATTGATATTCCTTTTTTTTTTTAGTTTGAACAAGCCTGCACAAGATTCCCTCCTGCCATTTCAGCCACGTGTTGAAAATAGAAAGAAAAAATAAAAATGATGTAGCCAAACATTTCTGTATCTCAGAAAAAGACTGGTCCTGGCTTTGGCTCAGGTTTCCTGGATGAAAGGCATTTGGGCTATTAGGATATGAAGAACATTAGGAAATGCAGCTCCGTTGTATCATGCAAGGGAACATCCCCCTTGTTTCAGAGCTGTGGGGTGACCATACCCGCTCCTTGTACCCCCAGCCCTCCCTGCTGCTCGCCTGGCTCTCCTCACCCCACTGTTGTGGTCAGAATCGGCAGCTCCGACGCTGTGCAGGGCCCGTGGCACCACTGATGGCATCCTGCCAAATTTAGCATTGTGTCCTTTCTGCCCCTCCTGAAGGCAGCCGGCCTGGGACCGAGCCAACAGCGTGGAGCAGACACTCGCCGCGACCGCCGGGTCCTGTGCTGCTCACCAGAAAGATGAGCAGAAAGTCCCTGCCTTGGCCGAAGCCCAGATCCTGATGGTGCCACGGTGGCCCCCGGGCCCTGCTGCCGTGCTGAGAGCTGTCGGGGATGGGGATGGCTGCCCCCCGGCCAGCTCTGCCCCCTCTTGCCCACCCAACCTAGCCCTGCCCGGGGGGACCCCGTTGCAGCAGATGCCCGTGTTATTTCCCAGGCTTTTGGCACCTGGCTCCTGCTCCTGCCTGAGAATGTCTGCTGGCCTCCACGGCTATGAGTCCCATAAATAATATATACTTCTTGAGGTTGTTTGGAAGCGGAGTGAATAATTAACCATAGAGCCGCTTTCTGCCCCGAGGAAGCAGTAGGTGCTCCTCTCTGCCTGGCACCCGCTGCCCCAGCGGCTCCTCTCCCCCCGCGCCCCACTCACGCAGCAGAGACGATTTACACAAAACTTTCTCCAAGCCTGGTTTAAAATGAGACCCACGAGACCCCCCAGGTCCCAGGCTTTGCTTTCATCCTTTCCTTGGAGCTGGACTGCAGAAATGGCTCAGCAAGTGCTGCTCAGCCCAGTATGGGCTGGGAACAGCCCGGGAATGGAAAGTCCCCCCCTCCTGTCCCCCTGCCAGCTCCCTGCCTCCAAGCCCGGCGAGAGGAAAAGGAAACCCCAGTTATTCCCCCAGCGACACACACCCAGCCCAGCCTGCAACCTTGGCCAGGAGTTAACCAGGAACGCGCCGCAGACCATTCGGGAAGGGGTTGCAAAGGCCCCAGAGGGCTGATGCCATGCCCAGGGTGGGGGACACACACCGGGGGATGCTGGCGGAGGCACTCACCTGCCAGGTTGGGGTGCAGGGGACGGGGTGGTGCTGCACCGTGGGGACAGCCAGGAGACGACGCTGCCAACCTGCCCCAGGGTGGGCAGGAGTGGCCCGGGATCACCCTACCCCTCGCCCCGCTGCCCTGGGGGGGGTGACGCACCCACACCCGCACGCCCTCGCACCACTCACGGGCAGCGTCCCTCAGACGGGTGCGGGCATCGGGGCTGTGACAGATCCCGGGCAAAAGTTGGCGTTGGCCAGCGGGCACTGTGGCGCACGGGGTCCGAAGCGGCACCGCGGCTGGCAGCACGGACCGCTGCTCTGCACCCACATGGGACAAGGAAGTATGGATAATCCTTCGCCTTGCTATTTTTTTCCTCTCATGTGATCTTGTTTTTGGACTGCTATTTTGGGGCTGGACTCCAGCCCAGGTGAAAGAGAAGGATTTAATCCAGCCTCCCCCACCATCCGCAGGCCTCCCAGGACCTCTGCCTGCCCGCCTGGAGGATGGGGTCAAACCCTGCTGCCAGCTCCGGTTCCGTGTGTGCTTCCCAGCCCTTTCCCTCTCTGCTGCGAAGCCAATGGACTGCTTCTGTAGCCGGAGCATGATGGAATGAGGCTGCGGTGTGCACCGTGCCTGGCTGCCCCTCTGCCCCGTGCCCCCAGGACTCGGCACAGCTGTGGAGTCAGAACTGTTTGCCCTCTTTCTGCCTATTTCCCCCCCAGAAAACAGCCTGTCAGGAAGTTGACGGGAGATAAATAGGTAAATAAATAAATAAATGCTCGCAGTTTGCAGCAGCCTTGGCACAAACTGACGCGAGGCCTGACGCCACAAACCACTCATCGTCCCCCCCGTGCCGCCTGCGAGCGTCCCACCAGTGCTTGGAGGAGGTGGGTGTGCATGGAGACGGCGGAGGCGGGGAGCTGCTGGGGGTGCCCCCCCATCATGTGTGGGAGACCAGGGCCTGCGCTGCAGTGCGCACGTGTCCTGTCCATCCCTGACCCAGGATCTCCTCTGGGGACAGGTCCTTGGGGACAGGTCCTTGGGGACATCCTGGTGCCGCCGGCCCCACACGCTCCGCACTGCCAGGGCTGACTATTTTTCCCCTATTTATGTCTGTCAGCCCTCTGGATGAAAGCTGAGGGTGCCAGTGGGGCACTGGGGAAGGGCAGCTGGGTTCTGATGGCTCAGTGGGTGGCAGGAGATGCCCCTGGGTGGGCAGGAGTGGGGCAGAAAATGAATGCCTGGGATGAGACACTGCGGCTCGCCTGTCCCCATGTGCAGGAGTCTCATGCAGACACATCTGTGCCCTTTCACTCTGGGTGGCGGGAGGAGCAGATGCTGTCACGGCGCA
Organism: Rissa tridactyla; assembly: GCF_028500815.1. Lineage (NCBI taxonomy): Eukaryota > Metazoa > Chordata > Aves > Charadriiformes > Laridae > Rissa > Rissa tridactyla. The sequence goes on from NC_071476.1 coordinate 9,624,585, forward strand.
TTTAGTTGCCTAAATTGTGTCTTTGGATGAATAAAACTTGTTAAAGGTTCCTGTGCTGAAGGCCAGCAGTGCCTGTGTAACGGGGCTGATGCTGCTGGGGACTCTCCACCCTGGGACAGCTGGGCCAGGGCAGGGACAGGGGAGAGGGGGCTTGTGCTGCTGGGAGGGGGTGCGTGCACGCGCGCACACACACACCCCACACACCCCCTTTGCCCAGACAAGCCGGGGTCTCAGAGAAACCTGAATTCCCCTCTCCATAGGCAGCCTCCCCAGTTTTGCTATGGAAGCAGCCAGTTTCAGCAGCCGGCTCTGAGCTGCACAGCACCGCGGGCAGGCAGCACGGGGTGGGAGAAGGATGGGGCCCGCGGTGTGAAACTGTCGTCAGAGGTAGGTATGACTTGGTTTAGAGAGAAATGGGTTATTCCAGAAGCGTGCTAGATAAGTGAAAATTCATGTCCAAGAATTAGAAACCACTCCCTTTTTGAGTCTATATCACAATATTTAGATAAAGTATAAAACTGTTTTCTTTGTCCTGCTTCACATTTAACCAATTTTATGTGAAATAAGGTGTTGCTCTCTGACACCTATTAAATGCTGCGTTGGCTTTGGTGGGGGGAGGATAGGAACTCTTACTGTATGACCACCACCAGGGTAACAGCTTTTCTTTTGCACTACCTGTAAATCCGAGTGTTTATGCGAACGAGATGTCACCAAAAGCTCCTGAGAAGCCACTTGTCCCCTTTGGACCAATTTCCGTGCCTGGGCTCGAGGAGAAAACAATTACTTTGTAAACGTAGCAGAGATTTTACTGAAGGAGAGGATGAACGAGGTGCCGGAGCAGAGCAAACCGTGCAGAAGAGGGAGGCGGCGGGGCCGCCAGGGGGCGCCGCGGGGCCGCGTCGCGCGGGGCGCAGCTGGGCGCAGCTGGATGCGGGGGGGGGGCGGCCGGGCACAGCTGGATGCGGGGGCGGCACCGCTGGGGGATGCGGCGCAGCTGGGACACAGCAGGGGGCGGGCAAAGGCGGGGCTGTGGCACAGAAGAGAGGAGCGAGCACCGCTGGGGGAGCACAGCTGGAGCTGGGGCCAGGGAGCAGCTGGGGTGGCTGGGGCACAGCTGGCAGCCGCGGGATATCTGAGGCCCATGCAGGTGATGGTGGTCACGGCTGCAGCATCCACAGCTGGAGCACATCTGGGTGGCAGCAGAGCTGGCAGCTACAGCCCAGGCGGCAGCATGCACAGCTGTCACGCTGCACATCTGGCGGCACAGCCACCTCTGGAGCCACAGGGCCCTGGTTACCTCCGCTGGCTCCCGAAAGCTGCTCCGGGCTGGGGTTTGCTTCCTCTGGGCCCCGCAGGTGGTGTCGGGCCTCCGCTCTTTCAGGTTGCAGCTGAGGTAATTAGGAAGGAATTGAAGATAGGCAGGAAGACTGTTTCTCATTAAGATCATCTCATTCACCCTGATGCCTGTCAAAACCAGTCAGCCTCCCAGCCAGACACGCAGGAAAGTAATTTTGTTTGTCTGTTCGGTGGTCTTGCACATTGCGCTCGGTCCTGGCTCGTTTGCCAGGAGCCCTTTGGTCTTTTCCAGTCACCGTTTCCCAGGAGGGAGCACCCCCTCCTGAAGAATGACTCCCATCCTTTGTTTCTTAACGGATGACCTTATATATTGAAACGAATGTTGTTTACTTGTGCTCAGCACTAGTTTAGAGTCAAGAGCTGATTCCCAAAGGTCTCTCCTGGATACACTAACCAAATGAGGAGTCTTCTCCTGTAATTACATTTCTGGGGCCACAGACATTTTCTGATTCATTTAATATGTGCCATGTTGCATTTGTTACAAATCAGATACGTAGCAGAAGCCCTATTACCTTAAAAGTACTGCTGTTATCAAGTACTGACTTAATTACAGTTTTATCTAAAAATAGATCAAATTAGCTTGACAGAATCCATTTTTCCCACTCCTCTGCTGCCTGGCGTTGTTTCCCCACTTCAGTTCCTGCTCCATCAAGCCCAGCATCAATCCGCTGCCCCATGGGGATGGCCGGACATCGCTGCCGAGAGCCCACCGGCACAGGCGCCTCTCACTCCTCCCATTCTTCCAAAACTTATCCAGCATTAACACAAAAAGCCCGGGAGGCTCCTCCAGGCTCAGGTTACCCAGCTCTCCCCACTTTTGACCCTTCTGACTCTGGGCGCTGCTGACACCCAGGGAATTCCTAGGGACAGGGAAGCGGCTCATCGCCTGCCCCTTCTTACATCTGCACTTTTCAAAGTTGCTTTTGTTTACAAAACCCACCCAAGGTAAGGCCCGTAGCTGATATCTGCTCGTTATCATCACTTTCCTCTTTCCTCTGATTGTTATGTGGTTCCCATGGCTTTCATAGCTGCCCCCCCTCTTCCTTGGAAGCCAAGCCAAGGCAGCTTTCTTCCAGCCTGGAAAACCACTTTGTTGGCCGGAGAGGTGTCCATCACCGGCAGTGGTGACTCTGAAAGAAAGGTGGAAGAGTCCTGTCTACATACGGCCCCATCAGAGCCTGCGTCGCCAGACCTCTCCCGGGGGTGACCATGCCTCTGCTGGGCATGCTGGGGACGTCACAGTGCTGCAGCTCTGGGGCTGGAGGAAAATACCGCGCCGGGGAAGAACCACCTTCTCCAGACACGTCCCATGCAATTCCCCATCACCCACCAGCATCTCCCACCTGAACCCCTCCTGCCTTGGGAAGGGCCCACCACCCAGCAGCTGCTTCCAGAGCTGCCCGAGGACCTTCCCAGGGGTGCACCATGGGGCTCTGCTCTGTCGGCACCCTGGGCACCCAGCCCGGCCCCACGGGCTGCACCAGGTGCCAGCCCAGCACCCAGAAGGACTGGGTGGTAAATGCCAGAAAATGCAATTTTCTGCACCTGGAAAGCTGATGACCAGTCCCGACACATCCATATTCCACTGACTGGTTTCAATTTCATTTCCCACAGGTTTGACAACGGAAACTGGTTTCTCTCTCCTCATTTTGGTGTAGGCAGGCTGCAGCCTGGGGCCCTGTGGTGCTGGCGGGCTGCAGGTGCTGGGTGCAGGCACTGCGGGGGGCACGGACCCCCAGAGGTCACACAGATGTATGGGCTTGAAGCAGCCTGGCTCTCCGTATGGGTGTCAGTGGTTCATCTTCCTGCTTTCGATTTGCTGCCAAAGAAGGTTTTTCCTCCCTCGCTGGATGTGCGGGAGGGGAGGGAGGGCAGCGGGGACCCCGATGCAGCAGCTCCTTCGGGGCACATCATCTCTAGTGATCGTGGCATTTGGATTTTCTGATTTGAACCCCGGGAGCAAAACAAAACTGGGGCTTCAGTGTCCGGGGGCTGCTCCAGGAGATACCTCACTGACCAAAATCTCCAAGAATTCCTGATTTTGTCTTTGTCAGCTCAGCCACTTGTGCAAATAGTGTCAGGCAGGGCTGGCCGCACAAAGCAAGGTCGGTTATAAGCCGTTCTCCTGGAACAGAGGCACTTGGAGCCGGCACAAAGAAATCTCTGTCTCCCCCCTTCGCTGGCATCCTGGCAATTAACCCAGAAAATCGCAGCTTGCCCTTGTCTTGGGTGCTGTGCAGTGCATGGGGGGTGGCCGTCCCGGCCGGGTGGGGGCTGGCCGCGCCATGGCCCCCAGCCGCGCAGGAAAATGGAGCGGCCAGTGTCCGACTGGGAAGGATGAAATGAATGGGGAACTCTCCTGCTTCTAGAAGAAGTGAGGAAAACCATTTGGGTTTTGCGATGAGTCATTTTTTAAGAAATGTATGTCCAGAAAACAACGAAAGTAGGAGTCACCGTGGATCAGAAGCGGAGCCCCGGGCAGCGCTCGGCGGAGGAAGCCAGCCCTGCCCCGCCAGGCTCCTGCTGTAAATAACACGGGAAGCATTTGGTGAGCCAGATAGTCTGCAAGCAAAGGCTGTGGCAGTCTGCTGGAGTATGCCATGGTACTATTATTATAAAATACGATAATTACATGCCCAGACTGGGCTGATGTACTTGCACGGGGAAGTAGTCTTGAATAATTAAGAAATATTCTGTATTCGATTTGCCACTGTACTTCCTACAGATCAAATTAGTGAGAGATGAATTCCATTTCAAAGTCATTTTTTAAACCTTTGGGTTTCTTCTGAAGTTTTTTTTGTTTCATTTTTTACTATGTAAAGTCCCAGGAAAACCTGTCTGCAGCTAATAAAGACATAACGAGCAAGAAAACCAATGATACAAAAAGGAAAGGGAAAGAATGTAAGTCATGCTTAAACAGTATTGTAGAAAATACAGTTCGCCGGAGTCCAACCCACTAGGAAACAAATATTTAATTATACAGTAAATAACATATTTTTATTTGAAGAGAGGCCCATTTCAAACCATATCTCACAAGCCAAGTGAATATAAACAGGCGTCCGGCCCGGCTCGCACAGACCCCGCACCCCCCTGCACGGAGGGGAAAGCAAAGAAACCCCAACTGGAGAGGAACGAATAGGGCCAGCCCTGTGAACTGGGAATTGTTACTGGTTTCAGAGGGACAGATTTGCAGGGAAAGGGATGGGCGCGGGCCGAGCAGGCTATGATGTCCCTGGCACCTCCCGGGGCTGCCTCCGTGCCCCGCGTGCCCTTGCAGCAGGTAACCAGATGAGGGGCTCTCAGGTCACTTAATGTTTTTAATAGCAAATGAAATTGCTCCCAATCATCAGTATCTTATCTGTGTGCTCCAAGGGCACGTCCTCTGCAAACACTGCCGCAAAAGTAAACACGGTGCCGCGAAGGGGTTTTCTACAGCAAGGTGAAGCACGAGGAGGTGGATCTGCTTCCTGCTTACTGCCCCGCTGGCGGCGTTCGCTGGGACGCGGGACACACTGTGCCGCGGGTGGACACTCCGTAACCTTGAATGGGCAAAATACATCCCTGGAAAAATAATTGAGATGATGAGGATAATTTTGTCCTCCTGCTCCCACAGCTGCAAGCCTCACGTGCAGCTTCAGTCCCCATGTCCCCAGGAAGCCCGGTGAAGCCACCGAATCTGTGGGGACAGGCAGGTTTTCTGGCTGGGCGATATGTTTAGGTGCTGACACAGTGGCAGCGGGTGAAGCGAGGCGCCAGGATCCGGCCGTGCCTCCTCCGCCAGCATCACTGAGACGCACTGTTAGTCCTTCCTGTCTCCTTGGAGAGCTCTGGGGTACAAGGAAATGTAACACCAGAGCGGTGGGAGTTGGTCCTTTACTGGTCTTTACACTTCCCCGCAATCAGTTTAACACAATCTGATATTCGCTGGGGCTATGTCCCACCCCACACTGCTCCTCGGGGGCTGCTCTCCCACACAGCCCTCTCGGTTTGCTGGCAAAACGCATCCACCAGGAGATGGTCTGCGTCCCCCCGGCTGCAGGGTGGCACCCGACTTGCTCCCAATGCCATGCTATGGCCCCCACGCCTCACCCACCGCAAGCCCCCGGCCACGGGCACCTTGCGTGATACTGAGGAGGAATGCCGAGCTTCGGCCTCTGATCTTCTCGGCTCGAAAGAAGCCGCCTCCCTGGAACAGGACAAAACATCCTTGAATTGAAATCCGCGGTCCCTCTCTGGCTGCTGCCGGCTGGAGGGACAGGGGCTGGCACCCCTCCCCGCAGGGCAGCTCCTTGTCTGCCTTCTCATGTTCATTAACTTAAAATGCAAATCCGTTTCCTGCTTCTTCTTCTCTTTTCTTGTAAGGCTGCCTGTTCCTCTCCCTTCCAGTTACCCTCGGCTGGCTGACTTGGGCTCTTCGGAGACCCCCAGGTCCCCCATCACACCCAGCCCCTTGGGCACCCCCCGGCTGACCAGGAGGAGTCACCTTCCTGCTCAGCTGCCCTTCCCTGTCTTCTGCTGAGCGAAGGAAAAGGGAATGTCAGCCCCTGAGACTGCAGAGAAGGGTCCAAACGAAGTGCAGAGCTAATGACAGCCAAAGGTGGCATGGGGATGGGGATGCCGGGGGGTCTGCAGCCTTCGCAGGGTTGGGCAGAAGGAGCCGCAGCGGCCAGCTCCTGCCTCCAAACCCCAGCCCCAGGAGCAAACCCCTTTGTCTGGGTTTCCAGGCAAAGTTGGGATATTAGTGGGGATTTCCACAGGATTTTGGAGATACCATTCATTGCTTTTGGAGGTATTTTTATCCAGGAAAGGCAGTGGCCTTGCTGTAATTATGAAAATTAAAACAATTTCCACTGCAGCCAACAGTGGTTGATGTAAAGCTGGCACCAGGGCAGAAGAAGCGTGTGTAAGGGGTGGTCACCGAGTGCCGGGGGAGAGGAAAATCTCCATCCAGTTTCTAGGAGCAGAGACAGAAAAATAGGGAACACCGAGGTCTGGGACCACTGAGCAGAACCGGGAGGAAATTAATATTTACACAGGGAGAGCCAGCGCTTACATCCATCTTACGGGTCGTACCAGGGCTAATACACAGCAGACATCTCTGGAAACCCTCCAAAAAGGAAACTGGAGTTTGGTTTGGGAACTTCTGGTTCTAATTCCTGGAAACACAGCTTCAGCTCAATTTCACAGTGGTTTGTGACTTTTTTCCAGTGGTTATACAAATTTTGGGGAAACATTCCTCTCCTTGGAATTGTCTTATGATAATATAACCCCACTTAAGTGGTTGGAGGTTTTGTATGGCTTTAAACCACCCCAGAAGGCGCCGGCAAGAAGGAGTCCCCATCTGCCTGGCGCGCCCCAGCAGCTCGCCGAGAGGCAGAGGGATCGTTAGGGGCTGTTTATCCACAGCGTGTCTGTACTTTTATTACAGCCTGCCACCATACTTTGACATGTGAAGAAAGCAGCCCCATGGCGTCTGTTGGACCAGGGTTGGAGCTAGCTGCGGCGTGCTCCCTCACAGCTGGAGCCCATCTCTGGTCCGTGTGAGCCACGCAAAGCTGGGAGCAGCACGGGACAGGCAGCAGCATGCAGGATCCAATGCCAAACTGGGAGAAAACTGACAGGTGAAGGCTCTTCTGGCGCTGGCCAAGGGAAAGGCTTGGTTTAAATGCGACATAATGAAGAAATTTTATACAATGAGGGTGGTGAGCCCCTGGCCCAGGTTGCCCAGAGAAGCTGTGGCTGCCCCATCCCTGGAGGGGTTCAAGGCCAGGTTGGATGGGGCTTGGAGCAACCTGGTGTGGTGGGAGGTGTCCCTGCCCAGGGCAGGGGGTGGCACTGGGTGGGCTTTAAAGTCCCTTCTGTGATTCTCTGACTGTGGGCTTCCAGGTGCTCTCCATGAAGGCCTCACCCTCCCTGGGATTCCACTGGGAGAGCTGGCTGGGAGAGGGACCAGCTGCAGGGAGTCAGTGCTGGTGGGATACAGGAGGGAGCAGGGTTTAAGTGCTGCTGCTCCAGCTGGCTGTAGTCCTGGGGCTGTGCACCGCACCTGGCCTGAGTGCAGGAGGAAGTGCTGGAGTTCTTGCTGTTGCAGCACTGGGACTTCTCTCCTGCTCCTGTGCAGCCGAAGGCAGGTAGGGGTGTGTGGAATGGGGCAAATAGGTGTTTAGTGCAGGTGGTGGCTAAAAGCCTTCCTGCCCTGGGTTTGGGATCAATGTAGGGGATGTGGCTCTGCTACGAGAGCTCATCTGGGTGAATCCTGTTAGTATGTGCCCTTGCAAAAGCTGCTGCTGTGGGTGGAAAGGTTCTGATGGCTGGGTCTGTGGTGCTGTGCATGAAGAGCAAAGCCCTTCTGTGGGGCTGAGCCCTTGGAACACAAAAGGGAGCTGTGGGTATTGGTTGCTCTTGAAAATAGCACCCTGCTTGTCTGAGGCTGCTCCCCTGCCCTTTGCTGAAACTGAGAGGCCAAATCTTCACAGCCTTAGAAGTTTAGGTTTAAAAGAGACAATTTAAATTCAGCAGTCTTAATTCTGAGCTGCTTCTCTCAGCTGTTGATTCACGGCCTGCCACGCGAAGTTCATGACATGCATTATATTTCCAATGCCCTGGCTCCCATGGCTGGCAAGGAGTTTTCAGCAGCTGGTGGCCTGTGAGCTGGCAGTGGCTCTGCTGTACCCCAGCATCACCAGAGCCCAGCACCCTGCAGGGGCCCTGGCTCTGCTCCTGTCTTCAGCCTCAAGAAGCTGAAGCAGGCTCCTGCAAGGAGAACCTGCCAAGGAACACAGGACGGTGGGTCTCCTCCAAACTAGGAGGGCTTTGGAAGCTTTGCACAAACAGCAGATCCTGGGAATTGCTTTAGGGATTTCATGCGACGCTCGTTTCCTTGCCCAGCTACGCAGCCTGCGGTTCTTCTGGCACAACTGGGCTCTTGAGGCTGCAACTCTGGCTGAATCCAGTGCCTGGCCTGGGAGAGACTGTGATTTTTCTCCCTTACCCTGACCAGTTCTAAGGGTGTCACTTACAAAGAGGAGCTAAGGAATGTACAAATTCCTTGGCATGAATCTGTGTGATGGTTTTCAAAGGGGATTCATGGCATGTGTGTGATGGAAAGCAATTCAATTCCAGCCTTTGGCAAGTGCTAGGTACAAAAAAGGTAGGTTACGTCTCCGGGTGCTGATGCTGCTAGTTCATCCCTGTGGTGCACAGCAGTAAGTCTGTCCGGGAAAGGATAGCCTGCTCCGACCTCCCCAGCTCATCGGGGTCCCGTGCGCCCTCTCTCCACCACAAAACCCTCCTTAATGACCTGGGGAAGTGTTTTTCCATGGAGCATTATGAGACCAAAGCTCCCATGTAGAACATGGATAGAGGCTAATGCTTTGTGTTTGCAGAGGAAATGAGTGGCAGCTGCTTGGCTGGGCCTTCGATGAGGTTTCTTATTTCCCCCCAAAAATGAGAGTAAGAATAGACAGACTGTTTGGCCTTTTCTAACAATGAAACTTTGTCATATCTATAATTAACCCTGTTATTTAAATACTTCTTCCATGAACATCTTTGAAGATTTCATAGCCCTTGGTTCACTTATTACTTTTCCATCTCAGCTTCCTGTGCTACAGTGATTCCCAGGGGCATGACTAATTTCACTTTTCCATTTAATTGAGAACTTGTTTCTGACTTTGCCTTTGTGTGTTTAGCCGTAGCTTGGGCAGCCTGCTTGATGCCTTGTCCCTGCCCAAAATGCACCTGTCAGTCCTTTTATTTTCCTCTAGGAAAAGCTTCCCAGGGAATTTAGAGAACATCCATGACCAACGCTTTTCTTTCTTTCAGAAACCTTTTCATCACAGTGATGCAGTCCTGTAGGAATTCCATTGTGGCTGTCAGCTTAATCCTTAACTTCAGCCCTCAGCTGCAGGGTCAGTGGTGCTGGAGCCTTGCAAACCTCAGCACCATCCTGCAGTGTGCTGGGTGCTCCCAGCTTCCCTGATGGGGCTGTTGTGGAGGTGCTGGGAGTGCCCGTGGGGCTTGGTGCCACAGCAGGGCTTTCTGCAGACACTGGAAGGGGTTATGGCTGTGCTGGCTGGAGCCCATGGAAACCTGCTGCTCTGAGCCTTCCTTATTCTCAGAGGAGGTTATCTGAGCTGGCTTAGATGCAAGAAAAGTTGTAGGAGAGACTGGGGAGCTCTCAGCCCTCTGAGATCTGTGGGGTTGAATAGGGGACCAGGACAATTGCACTTAGCTCTCATGGTGGATTTTCCTTGTGGTGTGCGGCGTGTCTCCTCTCAAGGCGTTCACCCAAAAAATCCCAAGCTTGAAATTCTTCTTACTTACATATCACTTGTCACTTTTGTGTCAGTAAGAACTTCCCTGCAGGGCCTGTAGTAATGTTTCATTTGCTACTTCGGTCAATTGCAGATTTTCTTTTTCTGCTTTCTAAATAACCACTGCTTTGCTCTACAGCATCCCTGCGCTGGTGAGGCCTGGGTGGGAAAGGAGCTCCTGAAGCTCTTGGGCAGCACAGTGAAAAACCAGGGATGAAGGGCAGAGCGAAGATGGACACCCACCCTTCTCTCAGGGGGAGATGTAAACTGGACCATGAGCAAGGAAACAATGATCTTCAGTGCAATTAACCCTGTCGTTGCTTGGAAGGTAATTATATATACAAACACACACATGTAAGCAGTGAAGTTCCTTTATGTGTGTTCTTCCTGCATCATGTTAAATGTGCTAAATGCCTCTAGACATGCTAGTTCCCTGACCCATAACTTCTTGCCCTCATCTTTGTGCTTGAACGATTGTCACATCTCCAGAAGTTGTGACCACGCAGTCACTGTCTTCATGATTTGTAACGCAGACTAAACCATGCCGCAGATAACAGCTAATAATGCAGCGCTTTGTTCTGTCTCTACATGTATGCACAGTGCTGTTAACATTTACAGTGTGAATGGTGCTCTAAAATGCGATAGAGAAGGGATCATTGTGGCTTGAATCAAACAGGGATTTGTGCTGCTGGGTAACTGAGCCTCTGCAATCTGCCAATTAAGGCATTACTCTTTAAAATAATGTTTCTGTTTTTTAAGTTATTTTATGTCCAACTCCTGGGCGTGGCAAAGTGACCACAGAACTGAGCGTGACGATTCTAAAAGCTGTTCTTCTGTGGTACTTCAGCATAAGGATCTCATCGTGCTTTTGATCATCAGTCATCGATACCATCACCAAAGTAAGGGAAGACAAAGGAGACATTGAGTGTAGATGCCTGGCTCCAGCACCATGAGGATCATCATCCTGGAAACAAAAGTCAAAGCATAACATCAGGCTAGGAAAACCCAAAAGGATTCACGAGTATCCCTGTGCTCTGGGGAAGGTCCTGGTTTGGAATCCTGACAGTGGGCTGCTTTTGGGGTCACTAACTTGAATGGGAGAAGGGAGGTTAGCAGTCAGGGCAGGTATAAACCTTAATGAAGTAGTAAAAATTTAAGTAAGCTGCCACTGAAATTGGGGAGGGAGGAGGCAAGCAGCACTCTGGAGAATTGTGCCAAAAATCAACAGTGCTGGGAAGTGTGCCACCTCCCGCAGCAAGCCTTATTCCTTATTTCCAGTGCGAAAGGACTGGCCCAGTTAACAAAACTGAGGGGTCAGGTGAAGGGTCAAGGATATACATAGCTTCTCAGTCTTAGCTAGAGAGTACTGAAAAAGGTTTTCTTTTATTTTTAACAAGGAATTGAGGCAAACCAAACTCCTAAATTGGCTAAAAGCACAAGCACCAGCAAACTCTCAAGCCCAAGGAGCGTTCCCACTCTCACTTTGGACACGCTGTTGTGCTTGGAGCTGCATCTTGGTCTGTCCGCTCTGTTACCTGCGAGGAAGATGAGAGGAGATGGTGCTATTGTCTCCTGGAGACAGCTTCCCCTCAGATGCCATCCATGCCTGTGGGCTTTGTTCCTGTGATTCCCGCTCTCTTCTCGGTGCTCCCAGATCTCTCCACGGCACGCGCCAGGCGAGTGGCTTGGCAAAGAAGGAGCTGTAAGTAGCTGGCATGTCCTGGGCACGTATGGACGGGTGTGACTGCTGCGGAGCAAAAGCAGGAGGAGAAGCCAATTAGCCCAAGACAGACGGCAGGCTTGCAGCAGCTATAGTTACAGTAATACGCTCTCTGTGGGGGAGAATAACTGATTGCCCAAGGCACAAACAACAGATATAGGGACCTGGAAGGAAATAGATGTGGAGATTGTTTCTGCTGGAAGTAGGACACCACAGACTAATAGCATCGCGCACTGGTATTTCCATTCAAAAAGAAACCACCTTCCAAAAACAATTACCACACCTGTGGTGTCTGTGAAACCCAGGAAGACTCAGTAGCAAAAAAAAATTATTGGAGGTTAACAAATGTAAGCTGGGAGCTGAAGAGATTTTGTGGATTGGGAGCAGGGACCCCAGTCCTGCTTGCTTTTCATTTCAGGGAGATCTGACCCCCAGGCAGAGGCTCACTTATGTCACTGCTGCTCAGTGTAGAGACCTGGCTCCTGGGTTGTCTCGCCCACCCCTGCAGACCTGCTGGAAGCCAGGAGGAATGACTGCAAGGAGAAAAGAATTTAGCTGAAGAAGGCAAAAGAGGAATTGAGGGGGTGGAAAATTGTGAGTGATTGCTAGAGGTGCAACTTGGGGAACAAAAGGTACTGTTCTGCTCTAAGATTGATATATATATATATCTCATGTTATCTATATGTAAAAGTCATGAATGCTCAGTGGAGGGAGCACTCTATCATGTTGAAGGTTTCTCTAAGGCTCTTTGCTGCAATCACATGGAAAAAATCTGTCTGATAAGAACATACCCAGAACATATTTCCAGGCTGACACAGCTGCACTGGAGAAGGGGAAGTTGTTGGTGTCTACTCTGGAATTGTACTCACAACTAACAAAAGGTCCAAGCTCAAGGATGTGATCTCTCAGGAGGCCGTCAGTACAATAGGTCAATACATGCCTTTTGGTTTACAACACGGAATTCATGCAGATTCATTGTAGTAGATTAATGTATTATCAGGATCACTTTTTTTTTTTTGGCCATATACAATGCTTCATCTGTGCCTAGCTCAATAAAAATCCTTCAGAGCAAGAAAGATGTTAGTGTGATATATAGTCACATAATAAAATAGACCTTGAACGTTGCTGCTCGAGGGCAATTCCAAGAAACCTCTCATGTCACTCGTGGTTTCTGACAGTCGAGATGCCCATTGTAGTCTCCTGGGGTTTAAAGAAATGCATTAGTGTACCCAAGTGTCTGGTGCTTTGAGACCTGAGTTGTGGGTGGTTTTCCATCTTCCCTCCCCCTGTAATGCTGGTTTTTACTTTCACAAGCAGTGGGAGTACTGCTGGGACTGGGGGTCAGCTGTCAGAGGGGAGCCTCCAAAATCACCAATGCAAGGCACTTGCAGGTTAATTAGGCTTAAAGTCCCCTGGCAGGTACCTCGGTCCCTGTGCATGGATGCCCATGCTTAGCACGCACCACAGCACTGGTCTTGCCGTGGGCGACTGTCAGTCCGAGCCTGCGGAGACGGGGCTGTGAGATGCCATGAGCTGACATGGTGGCTCAGCGCTGATGTGTGGGGACAGGGCTGGTTCCCCACCTCCCGCTCCCGCTGTCACTCTGGCTCCTGCTTTACCTGACTGGTCTCACTTAACTGGCAGAAAGCTTCCCCAGTGGAGAAGTGGCTCATTCCTGCCATGTTAGCAATGATTGCTTCACAGAGGTGCAGTAACCCCTGCAGCCACCACAAGGATGGGGGCAGGAAAATGGAGGTGGGGAGATGCTGTGCTCAGACAAATTAGGGAGCTGATCCAGCCAAAAGCTAGCTCTAAAAAGAAAAAAGATTGTTAATTTTCACACAAACCTGCTTAATCCATCTGACTGTGACCCACTCAGAGGTAACACTGGTGCGAGGAAAAGCTGGGAAGAGCAGCTGGGGCTGATCTGAGCTGATGCTATTGCAGCTTCCCTCTTCCTCCTGCTTGGCTGTGGCTGGGATGGCCCCCACCCCTGCACCAGCACCGGTGGTTATTCAATCCCAGAGTGAGCTAAACTAGGTAGAAACTGCTCACTTTCTCCCCCCCCCCCCCCAAGCTGGATTAGTTTTCTGCTGACTTTGCTCCCTGAGCGAGTTAGCTGTGGGATGCAGGTTTGTGACTGAGCAAGGGAAAATGTGTTAATGTGTGGTCAAGGCTGGGCTCACTGGTGGGAGTGTGGGACTGCGGCGGCCGCAGCTTTCATCTGTGGGAAGTATGTGTAAACGCAGCCTTGGAGAGGCACGGAGGAGTGTGGGCTGGAGACCCGTGGGCTAAGCTCTGCACCCATGGGGATCAGCAGGCAGGTTTCTGTTGGTTTAAATGGCAGTATTACTGGACCCCTACACAGCTCCAATTGACTTGGCTCCCTCGGAGGTGAGACAACTGAGTTGCCTAAAAAAATAAATCAAAGCAGGCAGGCAAATACAGTGTGATTGCAAAGGGATGCAGCCTATTATCTATGGGCAGGAGGATGTGGAAGTTGGGTTTTTTTGTTTGTTTGCTTGCTTATTTTCCCCTTCGGTGGTATTCTTTTACAGTTTGGATGCGCAATCCTAGCAAAACTGGGCTGGAAGATGTCCATGGCTGTTCCTCCTGCCCTGCTCTGCTCCCACACTCGGGGCTCAAACACAACGAGAGTATCCTGATGAATGCGACATAAGCCAGAAAAAGGGGAGACAAGTCCATGACCTGGTGCATTGATCGCTGCCTGCCCGAGGCCTCAGTTCCAGACCTGTGGTGTGTGTGGTATTTCATGTGTGACAGAGCTTTGTAATGGCTCGATTCTGTCCTCATCAGAAAATGACAGTCTGAGCATCGTTACTTTCTGTGGTTCTGGAAAGGCAGCGAAAGAAATTGCTTCCAGTCCCAAATATACTGATCCTCTAAGGCAGTGTCCTACAAATCTAGTTACAGGTTCTTCTGTATTAGCTGTAAGTGCTGGAACAGTTTTTAAATGTGAACAATGGCGATGTAGAAGGATAAAACCAAAATATGTGCTCCCGTGGCTTTGTACAGTGTAGAATTAAGAAGCATAATCGAAATAATACTAGTGCTTTTATAGGGCTCTATGCATATGGCGTAAATGACAGCTAATTAAACTTTATATCCTGCCTACAAGATAAGCATGTAATTAGCATTACATCCTTTTTTATAATTAGGAGACCTCATGCAAAAAAATGTGGCTCGCAAACCATATTTGAAGGCAGTGACTCAGCCTGAATTAGGCTGTGGTGTGAAGATTGAGAAAATTGTGCTTTAGACCTGCCAGAGAGTAAAAAAAGCAGAGACAAAAGGTTGAGCTGGCATCAGGTTGCTGTGCCTGGACCCATCCGCTCAAAAACATAGGTGGATTAACTTTTTAACCTCGGGCCCGGGCTGGATCCCGTTCTGTCAGCCCTACGCGAAGCCCAAGCTTTGTGCAAGACCATCCATCTTCCCCAGTTTGCAAAAAAGCATAAAGCTGGCACCGGCCCCGCATCGTGTTTCATGGCTGACTTGACAGGAATGCTGCCCCGTCGCCGTGCTTGATCTGGAACGCGCTCGCTGTGCGGCACACAGGCTCGTGTTTGCCGAGCGGCAGCCGCCCCGCATCCTCCTCGCCAGCCTGAATGGCTGAGCAGGGGAGAAAGGGGGAATTCCAGTCATCCGGGGATTATCCACAAATGTGTCTGTTTGTCACAGTCTGGGGTGAGAGGCCATCGCCAGCTCGTACGTGCGTGTCTCTGCCTGGGGGGTGGCTCGCCCTGGACTTGGTGCCATCGTTTATGGTAAGAATGGATTTTCTCAAATCCATGGGGCTGGTACTAACAGATTCTCCTGTTTTATTGATGATTAGCCACTGTCCACCTTATGGCAGGCAGAGCCAAAACCATGAGGAGGATTGATTGTTTCGTGGGCTGCACTTTGCTCCTGCAAACACCCGGCCGAGGGAAGGAGGTGACGAGGCAGCTGCTGTGCTCGGGCCAAATTCCTGGCGTGTTCCTGAAGGAAATGGGATGCAGGCAGACGTGGACGGGTTTGTGCACGGCTCCACAGCACTGTCCTGCTGGTCTCCATCTCCTGTGCTGGGCTGGGGACGGGCTGGGGACAGGGACCCGCAGTCCCTCCGTGGTGCCAGGCTGCTGCCCGCTGCTGCTGCCGCCTCATGCCCAGCCGTTTCGAGGGATTAAGGGTTTATTTTCTCAACTCACGCCATTAAACCCGGAGGAATAATCTCCGACACAGATGTTTGATGGGAGGGAAAAAGCTGCAACACGGAGAGGCTCAATCAGCCGGGCACTGCCCAGGCAGTGGATGAGTCCCTCCTGCGGGCCGGGATGCGGGTTTCCACCGGGAAGGTCCACGGGGAGAGACGCGGGGGCCGCCCGGGCGAGGCCCTCGAGTGACCCCTCGAGTCTCCCGGTGAGGCCGGTGCGGGCGGGGCCGAGCGGGGCTTGGCCCGGGGCTCCTTCAGGCCGCACCGGGCGGGCTCCCACTCGGGCGCCGCTGGCCCCGCCCCCCGTGCCCCGCCCCCGCGGACGCGGCGCCTGATTGGCCGAGCGTGCGGCGCGGGCGTGTCCGGGGCGCGGCGGCGGCGCGGCGGGGCGGGCGCGCGCGGGCCCGGGGCGGGCGGCGGCTCCGCCCCCCCCCCCCCCCGCCGCCCTCAGCGCTCCGCCCGCCCGCCCCGCTCCGCCCGGCCCGGCCCGGCCCGGCCCGGCCCCGCTCCGCTCCGCTCCGCACACACCGCCCGTCCCCGCAGCCGCGGGCCCGCGCCTCGGCTTAAAAACCCCCCACTTTTATTTTTTTTAAATTTTTTTTTTGGCGGGGGTTGGGGGGGGGGGGGTCGGTGCAGCATGGGGCTGCCGGCGCTGGAGTTCAGCGAGTGCTGCCTGGACAGCCCCCAGTTCCGGGAGCGGCTCCGCTCCCACGAGGCCGAGCTGGAGAAGACCAACAAGTTCATCAAGGAGCTCATCAAGGACGGGAAGTCGCTGGTCGCCGCCCTCAAGAGTAAGTGAGGGACCGGGGGGGGCCCGCCGGGCCCCGCCACCTCCGGCCGCCCCCCGGCCCGGCCCGCGGCGGTCCGCCTGCCCGCGCTCCCCCCTGGCCCGTCCTTGCCCTTCCTAGGTGCGTGGCCTCCTGGTCCTGCTCCATCATGGACCACCTGCTCCCACCCGTGTCCCCCAGCCCTTTGTGGTCTGGCTGGTCCATCAAGACGTGCCTGGTCCTGGTCCACCAGGGCGTGCATGGTCCACCAGGATATGCCTGGTCCTGGTCCCTCTGGATGTGCCTGGTCCTGGTCCACCAGGTCCCAGTCTGTGGCCCTCAGGGGTTGGGTGGTTTGGGGACGGTTTGGCAGGGGTGATGGGTTGGTGCCGTGTCCCCCGCAGTTGTCCTCTGTCCTCTCTCTGCTCAGGGTGGGGGATGCCCAGTGCCCCCTTCCTAGGAGCGACGGCTCCATTCCTGCTCTTCCCCCCACGGGGTCTTTTGGGTTCTTTTCTTTTTGTAAGTTTCTTTGGCCCCAACCACAGCTCGCTTCCCCGGCCAGTGGATTTCCCGTACCGAGCACGCCGGCAGTGTGAGCTGCTACCAAGCTCTCCCTGCCCTGCTCCAGTTGGGCACTGCGGGGTGGTGGGATGGGAGAGGGGCATGTCCACGCACACCTGTGCCGTGGAGCACCCCCGGCATTGCCTGTGATGTGCCGGCCTGGCTCGGGGATGTGGTGGGTTGTTTGGGGAGCTGAGGCTCTGGCCGAGCCACCACCCTGTCCCATCCCAGGGGGCTGATTCCTGCTCCCTGCCCAGCCGACCTCACACCCAGCCCCATGCATGCGGTTCCCCTGTGCCGGAGCAGCAGACTGTAACGTCTGGATTACAGGGACCCCCATTGTACCAATTCTTGGCATTTTGGGTTAGAAAACCCTCAAAGCCGACAGCTGTCGGTGTGTGTATGGTTCTGCAGGTCTGAGCTGTCTGTCTGCGGTGCGTTTCCTTGTCTCGCTGAAGGCTGCCTGTGCCTGGCCCTGCCTGGAGCCTTCATTTTATCGCAGAACAAATCCTTCAGCCTCATTCTTCACTGAAAATATATTTTAGGAATCAGCTGGCAGGTCCCAGGGGTGTTTGTCTCTGGGCTTGCTCAGCGGGCACCTTCAGCGGGTTGCTGGGCAGGTGCTGGCTGAGAAGGCTGTGCCCTCGCCCCGGTCACACTGTATGGCAGGTATTTTTGGGTGTGCTGAGCCACTGCCTGCTCCCGGCTGCTGGTGGGCTCCTCTCCCACCGGCCATGGCCAAGCTGCACGGGCCCTGCACTCCGGGCTGCCTGCGCCTGGGCAGGAAGAATGCTCGCCGGACTCCGGAGATAAGGATGTTTTTATGGCTGAATTGTTTTGTAGCCTCTATTGAATGCGTTCCTGGATTAGACCTTAATTCCTGTGCAGGACTGGGGGTGTGTGTTCTACTGATGCCCAGACTGCGGTCGGTAGGGGCATGAATAATGAGGATTTTGCCGGAGCGTTAATTAACGCTTGAGCACCGGTGCTGTCTGGCCTCGTGGCCATGTTGTGTCCATGTGCGGCCGCGGGCGCGGTGGCACGCTCCCCACCGAGGTGGTCTGCAGGCCCTTTGGGGAAGGTTTGGGGGTGCGTGGGGCAGGGCATTGCATGGGGGGCTGGGTATGAGTGTCCCTTCCCTGGCTGGGATGCTCGGCTGCTCTGTGC
This sequence comes from Rissa tridactyla, assembly GCF_028500815.1. Taxonomy (NCBI): domain Eukaryota; kingdom Metazoa; phylum Chordata; class Aves; order Charadriiformes; family Laridae; genus Rissa; species Rissa tridactyla. The sequence continues at coordinate 9,642,684 of NC_071476.1, forward strand.
ATCCTTCTCCTGCGTGTGGCCCCTTCTCCTGCTGTACAAGCAACTTCACTGGCCATGTGGCTGCTGGCGAACCATGGTGCCTCTGACTTCTCCAGCAGAGACCGGGCACAGGACAGAATCTGGCCCAGCCCTTTCCACCTGCATTACCCTCGGTGCGCGACGGGTCTGAGGTCTGGCTGTGTTGTGTGGGCCATCGCAGACCCTCTGTCTGACCAGGTATGGAGGTGCTCCAGCGGTGCAGAGCTGCTGCGCTGCCTCTTGCTGCGTGTTGTTCCCATTTCACTACCACGGGTGTTTGGGATGGCACCGCCAGGCACCGGAGCCAGTGCGGGTGGTACCTGGTGGCCATTCCTGGTGATGACCAGGCACTTGCTTCTCTTACCCAGTATTTCTTTTTCTGCAGTGTCTCCAAGTGGTTCATCTCCTTGTGGCTGGGCAGGATGGCGTTATCTCGCCGCTGACATCGCCTCCACGCGCGTCCCTTGGCTATTGTGGAGGGCGTAGGGATGCGGGGCTGGGCAGGTCCAAGGAGCAGCAAACCCCCAGCTCAGGGCATGCTCTTGGCAGAGCTAGGCGGCCTGAAACCGAAGTTACTTGAAGTCTTGGCAATATCCTCTCTCATTTTCCTTCCTCTTGCATTTTCTGCTGAATGTTTCACATCCTCTTTGTTTTAAGACAGGCGCGAGGGGAACGTAACTCTTTGTGTATCGGTGAGGAGGGAGGTGGAGGGGCAGCTTGGATGGGGTGCAGTTATGCAGTGGGGAGGAAGGTGCAGGAGGGAGGAAGGTGCAGGAGGGAGCAGCACCCCTCCACTGCTCTGGGCAGAAGCGGTCTCCTGTTCCCCACCACCCTGCTTGGCCCTGGCAGCCCTTTGCTGCCGACACCAGTGCAGGAGCAGCGTGCAAGGACGGTGAGGCTGGTGTGAAGGCACGGGAGACAGTCGCTCTCTGGATTTGGTGGAGGGGCTGTTCTGCAGCCGCCCTGCTTTTGCCCTCTGTGAAGGAACGGAAAGAAATGGGAATGATTCACAGCACCTTCTCCTTCATTTTGAAAAAGATAAATTTGGAAGGTTGAAAATACTCCTCATTTGCTGAAGGGCTGGTCTTGCTAAATGTCCTCTGATGCTGAGGGCATCTCTAGAGTGTGTGTGTGTATGTGTATATATATATATATAAAAAAAATACTGTGGGTTTTTTCCCCCCAGTGAGTATCTGTGCCTATTTCTATTGTCTCCCTTTGCTGCTTGGCTGGTATTAGGAGTGACCTGGTTTTCAGCAAAAACGTGTCCCTCTTTCTCCCTTATACACCATACATAAATTATTCAGAAAGTTTTGCAAATGCAAAGACCTCAAGTGAGACATAAATAATGAACTCGAAGCTTGGGTGCCGTGAAACTTGTTCTCCAGCGAAGGAGCCATGGTGACCATCGGTACCAGGGATACAGAAGCTTTTTGCCCTGTGTCCCCTGTGGAGGGGGCAGGCAGGGACCTGCGTCCCAGCCGGTGCCTGGTCCTGCCCGCAGCACCGGCATTGCCCCCAGCCTCTCCGTGTCGGTGGAAGGGGATATCAGTTGCCCAGATGGTGATGCAAAGATGCTTTGCAGCTTGCTTCGGAGCACGAGCAGCGCATGGAACGATGGGGGATGTGGGGGTGCAGGTGGCTGGCAGTCATCACCTCCCTCGCGCCGCTGCGGGGGCTGGGGGAGGCACCCTCCTCCTCTTCCTCCTCATCCTTCTCCTCCTCCCGCAGACCCCAGGTCTCCCTGCGCTGGCAGGGGCTGTGTCCCTGTGGTGCTGGGGCTGCGGAGGGTGCGGGCTGCCACCTCCTTTGGGTGCCAGGGCTGCAGCCCGGTGCTCTGCCACGTTTCTGCTGTTGTTTTGTTTTGCTTCTTCCTCCAACTCCCAAGCACTAATTTGAAGCCACTGAACTCGTCCACGCCCCGGCTGCTGCTGCGCTCGCACATCACAGGCTGCAATTTGTGTGGCGGGCCCTGGCCGGGGCCGGTGGGGGCTCTGTGAACCCCTTCCCCATGAGGGGTGCAGGAGCTGGACCCCTGCCGTGCTGTGCCGTGCCCTGCCCTGGCCAGGCTGTGCCATGCCCCACGCTCCTGTGGGAAGGGCAGAGATGCCTGAGCTCCTGAAGGGCACAGTCAGGCTGGTTTGAGGTTTTGTATCTTTTTTGGCTCTTTTTCGTCTCTGTCACCGCAGAGCTGCCTCAGGTGGCGAGGAGGGACCGAAGGGGGATGCAGAGAAGGGGTGATGCTGGGGTGGACCTGGGTCCTGGGGTGGTGGGAGCTCGTCCGACCCACTGGCTTCTCAGGGTGCATGCTCCATCGTGGCCCGCAGGTCTCGCACCGGCTCTGCCCTCCGCCGGCGTGCCCTGTGCCGGCTGCGGCGATGGTTTCCAGGTGCGCAGCTAGTGTGTGTGGCTGTCGAAGGACACGCGGTCGCCCTTTGGTCTGTGCTGGCGGCACGTGATTTTAATGTGCTGCTGCGTGGGACGATCTGCGTTCACCTGCATAGCACTGGGGTGGTGGATGTGGCCTGTGCTGCCACTGTGGGAAGGACCAGGAGGGCTTTTGCTGCAGCTTTGGGGTTTTTCCTGGGACACGTCCTTCTCTGTGGCTCCCGTGCAGCTAAAAGAGCAAAGCGGGGTGGTTGTGTGGCTCCTGCTGGAGCCGTCTGCGTGCCAGGCTCTGCCTGCAGACTGGGCGCTCTGGGATGTGTGCATGCATGGGTTTGGCTCCACATCTCAGCAGCCTCTTGCAGAAACCGAGCTTCTATGAAGCGTATGTGCCCTCAGCAGTGCCGTACCCGGCGCTGGCACCCACTCTGCAGCTCGCCTGGAAGCGAAAGTGAAACTTTTGTCCAGTGTTTAACCTGAGCAGTTAATTCCCTTTTGATACAAACAAGGCTTAGCCTGGCGATAAGGAAATGTTTCAGACTCCAGACAATCCTTCAGTTGCCTTCAGCCCCAGCTGGCTTTGCTACCATTGCTGCCCATCCCTGCCTGCTCTGTGTGTCCCCTGGTTTGGCATGTCCCCGAGAGAGGCGCCCTGACCCAAGCCAGACCCTGGCTGGAGTGGGCAGAGCTGCCCAGCTCAATGGGCACATAGGTAACATGGTGCCGTACACTGGAAATGTCCTTTTTTGCCTCTCCAGGGTGAAAGCCCTCAGGTGTGTTGGAGGAAAAGCCATGTCTTGGGCTGCTTCATAACCCAGTGCTGTAGGGGGTGACGGGTTCTTGAGTCCCAGTGCTGCAGGCACCCATCAATGCTGGGGAGGAGAAACCTGAAGCCCTCCTTGGATTATTTTCATCCTTTTGCCCTTCTGGTCCCTTAAGAAAGCGGTAACAGGCCAAACCTTCCATCGCCTGTGCACAGAGGAGAAGAGGGATTGAGATGCAGAGGTTTAGGTCTGGCCTTCCCAGGAATGACCCTTATTTTTGCAGGTGCAGACATTAATGGTTAGGGATGTGCTCCCGGCTAGGAGGCAGCTGTACTTCTGCAGACTTGGGTTTGGGGGAAAAGGAGTGTTACGCTTTCTGGAGGGTGCAAAAATAAAAATAACCCCTCCCTGTTGGGTTGCTGTGGCTGCTTGCATTGAGTTCTGCTCTGGTTGTGCCATCAGACATGGTGTTTGGCTGCCACCATCGAGTGCTCGGTGCCGGCCGCCTTTGAGCCATGCTGGCGTGCGAGGGCTGCCAGGTGAGTCACGCCGTGCCGGTGGCACAGCTCCGCATCCTCCCACTGCTGAGGAAACTGCTGCCCCGTGGCGGGGAGGGTGTCCCGGGGCAGCACTGTGTCCCTGCAGGCAGAAACCCCCGTCCCTTCCTGGGCTGTGGGACCGAGCTGTGCCCAGAGAGCTTGCCCTGTGCCCCCAGGGGTGTGGGGGGGGTCTCTGCTGGCGCCAAGCCCAGCAGTGGTGGGGCATGGCCAGGCCCCCCGTGCAGCTGCCGTGGGCTCTCCACCTTGGCTGGGCAAGCAAACCACAGGGCCAATATGGGAGGAAAGCATGTGGTTTTGGGGTTTGGTTGCTAAGTTTAGTTGCCACTGATTTTTCCTGCTTTGTTCTCCCACCGAAGGTGTAATGTGGCTCCCCTGTGTCAGGGTGTATTTTTCCCCTCTGTTTCTTTTGGAGGGCCATAGGAAACGTTTGGTGTGGGGAATACTTTGTGCTATGGGAGGGGTATGTGTTTACAGCTCAGCCAGTCCTGCACCAGCAGGGCCGAAGGCGAAGAGGACTTCTTCCTCCTTTGCATGACCTGTGTGGCTTGTGCAGTCACATATTTAATAGCTTGTCTGGTATTTTATTCAAACGAGGGGTAGTACAAATGATAGTACTCTGCTTTATTTTCAGCACAACTTGAAAGCTCCTCCACTTCCTCTCTGGTGGAAATTAGCAACAGGAGTGTGTTCCTGCTCGGGAGATGCACTGTGTTTCTGATGGTGAGCTGTGGAGGGATGGTTGTGGAGCCAGCGCTGGCTCCAGGGAACTGCACGCTTAGCCCATGTGGCTCAGACTGTAAGAAGGAAAACTTGAGATGTGACAGACACTTGCCCTGCCGACGTGTTGCAGTGGTTCACCCCCCTCTGCTGCCCGTGGCCATGGTCTGTGCAGGAGGCTCTTGATGACATCCCCAGGCAACCATTGCCTATCACCCCAGGGGTCCCCTGGGGCTGCCTGCGGGTCCCCCCAGACACAGCCGTGACCCCTCAGAGCTGGTGTGTTTGGGGACTGATGGGGAGAGCCCAGCTCCTGAGCCGGGCGGTCTCCTCGAGTCCCACACCAGCCACGGAGCTGGTGCCATGGGCAGGCTGTGACCTCACGGCTGACATCTCCAGTGTGACAGAGAGGGAAGCTGGTGAGCAGAAGGGCTTGGGTGTGCAGGAGAGTGTGCGCTCGTGATTACATCTTTTAAATTATGCCAGCAGAAGGTTCATTAACAGGCCTCAGAGATCTCTTTAATTGGGAGCATGCCACAGAGCACCTCTGGGCGCGTGTCCCGATACGCCGGTGGGGTGACGGTGTGTGGAGAAGCTGCTGGCCCTGCGCATGCTGCTGCCCGGCCATGGCACCAGCACCAACTGGGTGTTCAAACTTGGGTTAAACTCAACCCTTTTGGTTTAGTGGGGGATGAATTGGGGAATAGACAGCAGCTTTGCAAGGCAGGGGCTGGGACTGACTGTGCTGCTGAAGGTGGCGTAGCCTCAAGGTGCACACTGTGTCCAGGGAGAAAAACCTGAGCAGGAGGTGGATGGACCTGGAAAGGGGGATGTGGAGGGCCAGGGTGGGATGTCCTGGTGTTCCTCCAGTGCCAGGAGGTGGGTACCTGCTGGGTCCTGATCGTACTTCCAGCATGGAGCAGATTTGCCTGGTTTGGGTCAAGAGGTCATTTTTCCAAGGCTGCAGATGTGCCAGCACAGCCGCGTCTCATGTCTCCATTTGTTCCTGCAGCGGTGTGTGTGGTGTGTGTGGTGTTACCTGCGTGCCCTGGTGGCAACTCGCAATGACGTTTAAAATGCGTGCGAGGAAATGCCGTTCCCATGGTTGCTGGTTGCTGCCAGGAGGGTGGGAGGCAGCAGTGCTGGGGCCCTGCCGCGTGTCCCCATGCTTTCTGCAGGTTGGCTCTGGTGGCGATTCCCTGGCTGATCCCAGAGCCTGCAGCCGGGCTGGGCCAGGGCGAGTGGGGTCGGCCCTTGCAGTGCTGCCGGCCCCCTCCACGGCTGGCAGAGGGGAACCATTGACCCCTCTGCTCTCACCCTTCCCTGCGGGCACCCTGAAATCACCCCGTGCTTCTCCCTGACACCCAGGGAGAAATACCACGGCCAGAGCAGTGCCCAGGTCCACAACCGGGCTCTGCACAGCACAGGGCAGGGATGCTCCGGGGGTTTGCATCCCTCCACCCAAGCCAGGGGCAGCACCGGCGGCAGGGCAAAGCAAACCCTGCCCGTGCTGCGGCGGTTCTGGTTCAGGGCATTTTGGGCAGCCCTTCCACAATGCCCAGCAGCAGGGCAGCTGGAGGACGGACTTTGCCGGGTATCTGTCGCTGTGCTTGGGATTTTTTTGATCTGTCAGTTTGAAGCAGAGCCAAAGGATCCGTGTTCAGATGCGGCGTGATGAGTAGCTGTAGCGTGACGGGGGTGGGCGGGGAGGGGAGGCAAAGCGAGGGGGAGCTTGGTACCAAAACCCGCACAGCTTGTTCGCTCCTTGCCGTGATTCATCCCTCCCCCGGGCACACAAGCGGCTGTCACCAAGTCCGTCCGAGACGAGGCTGTTTTCCCTGTTTTCCTGGCGTGCTCCCATCCGTCGTGGCGAAGGTGCTTCCACCTGCTCCTCTCCATTGCCCCGTTCAAGCTCCTGGTGGCCCTGGGCCTGCAGCTGCACTCTCCTCATGAGGTGTGCTCATTAGGGCATTGCCCTGCCTCTTAATAGCAAGGATGGTCTCAAGTGTGGCTTGGAGGAACTGGGAATTGTGCTTCTCTGCTGCTGCTCCTGCCTGCTGGTGGCAGCCTGGGGGTCATGGCATGTCCGGGATGCTGAATGTGTGCTGGGGAGAGTCGGTGGCCGCGGGATGCTCTGTGGAGCAGGAACCGTGGTGCGGAGGGGGAAGGGGATGTCTCTGTGGTGATGCCAAGCTGGTTTCTAGCTGTAGTTTGTGGGAAGTACACCAGCCTCCGGACCATCTGGCTCCTGCACGTGGAGTGGCGGGCGCAGCCGTGCTGTGTGGGGGCCAGGGCTGCCTGCGCCAGCACGGGGGCGAGGAGCTGGTGAAGGACCCGGGTGCCAGCCCAGCTAGGCAATTCTTTTTTTTATTCCCAAAAGGCAAAAATCATAGAAACATGGAATCCTAGAATGGTTTGGGTTGGAAGGGACCTTAAAGCTCACCCAGTGCCAACCCCCGCCCTGGGCAGGGACACCTCCCACCAGACCAGGTTGCTCCAAGCCCCATCCAACCTGGCCTTGAACCCCTCCAGGGATGGGGCAGCCACAGCTTCTCTGGGCAACCTGGGCCAGGGGCTCACCACCCTCACAGCAAAAAATTTCTTCCTGAGATCTCAAGTAAATCTCCCCTCTTTCAGTTTAAAACCGTTCCCCCTCCTCCTATGGCTCCCCTCCCTGCTCCAGAGTCCCTCCCCAGCTTTCCTGGAGCCCCTTGAGGGACTGGAAGGGGCTCCAAGGTCTCCCCGGAGCCTTCTCTTCTCCAGGCTGAACGCCCCCAGCTCTCCCAGCCTGTCCTCACAGCAGAGGGGCTCCAGCCCTCCCAGCATCTCCGGGGCCTCCTCTGGCCCCGCTCCAACAGCTCCGTGTCCTTCTGCTGTTGGTGCCCCAGAGCTGGAGGCAGCACTGCAGGGGGGTCTCCCCAGAGCGGAGCAGAGGGGCAGAATCCCCCCCTCGCCCTGCTGCCCACGCTGCTGGGGATGCAGCCCAGGCTGCGGGGGGTTTCTGGGCTGCCAGCGCATGTTGCTGGCTCATGTTGAGCTGCTCATCCACCAACACCCCCAAGTCCTTCTCCTCAGGGCTGCTCTCCAGCCATTCTCCACCCAGCCTGGATTTGCGCTGGGCATTGCCCTGACCCACGTGCAGGGCCTTGCACTTGCCCTTGTTGAATTTCATGAGGTTCACACAGGCCACCTCTCAAGCCTGCTCCTGGGCTACAGCATAAAAGAATCTATTTTAGAAAGATAGGACTGTTTATCTAGAGACAGGCCATAAGTAGCTCATAAAATAAGAAAAGAAGACTTTTCTTTTTCCCCAGGGTTTGCCCAGTCTCCCAGCAGGTTGCCATGCCATGCCGCCCGTCCTGCCGTACCAGCTCCAGGTCTGGCACCTGCAGCACTGCCTTGCAGGATTGACATTGTGTGTGGTGTTGTGATTGTAACCTGCGTTTGGTTGCCATTATCCCGGTGCCCTCAATATGCTGCGTGTGGTGAGCACGTGTGTGCGTGTGTGCGCACCCACCTGCTTTTTTCTTCTCAGCAGCTTCTAATCCTGCATCAGTAGCTTGATGAGGGAGGTGTAAAGGGCTCTCTGCACGGGCCGAGTGACCTGTGAAATAAGCTGGCATGTGCCTTTTTAATAATACAGCCTGGTAGAACGTCCCTTTCCTGTTTTTTTTTTTTTTAGTTTTTCTAGCTGAAACAGCATCTGTCCACAACGATGCCCTCGCTGAGTGCTGGTTGCTTAGCAATGTTTTACAAAAAAACCCCATTGCAGAGCAGAGTGGTTCGGTGGTTCTCCCTTGCTTTTCCCTGCATGGCTGGGGGCAGCAGCAGCTCTGCCTTCGCTTGCAGGGTTTGGGGGAGGCCCTGCCCCAGCTCTGTCCCTGGGGGAGCGGTGGGGTCCCCCGGGAGCCCTGGGCTCCACTCCTTCCACGCGGGGAGGCTGGCACTGCCGTGAGGAGCGGGGCTCTGCTCCGGGGCAGGAGTGAAGGTGGCCTGCAGGGAGCCGGGAAGCATTTCCCGGTATTGAATTCCCAGTCCTTTCAGTGTCGGTGGCTACGAAGGCTGGGAGAAGTGCAGGTTAAAGGCAGCGATGGGCTCTGGGCCATGCATCCCGTTTCTCACCCTGCGTGCCTCCCCAGGCTCTGCTGGAGATTTTAATTTATTATTTTTTTTTCCTGCCAAAGCAGGAAAAATTGACTCACTTGCCGGTGATGTTCCCGTGAGCACGGTGGGATTTTTCCTGTTCTTACAGCCGAGGTGGAGGAGACAAAAGGATTTCCGCAGCCTCCTTGGGAGGAGAAGGAAGCAGGCTGCTGCAAAACTGCTTGTCGAGGGTCTGGGAGATGACCCCGCTTTCCTGCCCCGGCTGCGGGCTCGCCGGCCCCTCGGGATGCCACCCTCACACGGGGGTGGTTGCCAAGCCAAGGAGGGGACAGACAAGGCTTTGCCCCACGCCATCGGCAGCATGCGCCATGGCCTGCCGATGATGTGCTGGAGAGGACTCCTGTCCTGCCCGCGGGGATGGGGTGCAGGTCCCCTCCCTACGTGAGACCCATCATCCCCCAGGGCGCCCCGGTGCTTTGGCGCCTGCCCCTTGAGAAATCAAGCCGGCTCCGTTCCGGGTTGGCTATTAACTAATTAGATGTAATAACAAGCTAATCCAAATGCGTGGCTAGTGCCTAAGGCAATCTGCTCCCGCCTTGGTGTGTGGTGTCTGGCCAGGGGCTCTGCCAATGTCCACCCCCCATGCTGGGACCCCCTGCCTGGAGGGGGTGAGACCCCTGCCCGGCCTTCTGCTCCCCTACTGGTCGTTGCCTCGGTCAGGAGCAAATTTCTTCTGGATTAGCGTCCTCTAAATCGATTAGCTGTCTCGGGTAGGGCACTTTATTCTAATGAAATGTGATTCCAGGCTCCAGTCGATGAATTATTGTGGCAATGAGGGTAAAGTAATCTGCCACCTTTCTGTGGCTCGTTGCAGGTTTTGGAGAGGAGAGAAAAGGAAAAGACTCGGAGGAGAAATTATAATTATCAGGACAGCGCATTACGCTATCATGGACTTGCCTGCGCTCCCCAGTAAGGGAGCTGGGGGAAGAATGGGGAGCTGTGAGTAAAACATGGTATTTCCATCCTGCCCGGCATGATGGAGAGGCACTTTACTTGTAGGCGTAAGGCTGGATGCGTTCTCACGACCTGCCTGGAGCAGCGGCAGTGGGGCAAATGCATTATGTGAATTCCTTGTTGCCTGGAAGAAATTGGGAATATCTTTCATGGTTTCAGGCTTACAGCTAAGCGAATGCGGAGCAGCGGGACAGCGGCTCTCCGCAGGTGTGCAATCGCTCCGTGCGGCAGTGTGTTCCCAAATGCCTCGCCCTGGCTGGGATACGGGGATTTTCACTGCTGCTTCCTCACAACACTCTTTGCTCTGCAGTCGGCTGCCTTTGGCAATGCCAGCCAGGGCAGTAGTTTTCCATTTCACTACTGCATCCCTGAAGTTTTCCAGGCACTTAAGCCATTGCCCGCGTTTGCTGTTTTGACGCATCCCTCCTCTGTGTTTGAGTGTTGGATATTTACGTTCGATTTTATTCGGAGACCGTGTCTGCTCCCACCTGAGCTCCCTCCCCACAGGCTCTGCCGGCTCAGCCCTCGCTGGCCACTGCAGCGGGGATGGGCTGGGGGGTTCTGCCATGAAACAACACCAGGATGTGAACAAAAATAAACACGGGGAAAAGCGCCAGACATGGCAGTTGGGTGGGGAAGTGGAGAAATCTCGTTTTGTTTTGTTTTGCTGCTAAGCGCACGACACGCTCTGGTTGCTCGTGGCCGGTGCGGGAGAGTGGGGTTGGCACCCTGAGGATGCCGACTTTCCTGGTGCCACAGTGTGAGCTGCTGCCCCTTCCCCAGGTGTGAACCGTGGGCAGTGATACTCTGGGGGGCTGTGGGGGCACTGGGATCTTGCCATGTTGATGCAAAGCACCAGGAAGCCACCCAGGCGGTGTGTGCGGGGGGGTCCGTGCCGTGCTGGTGGGTGGGAGGGAGGGCAGCCGTGGTGATCCAGCATCCCGATTCCCGACATGGTGACAGTCAGCCTGGAAGCCACCTGCCAGGGTGTCGGTACCCAGCTTTGGGTTCATTATCTTCAAAGACCATCCCGGGAGTTTCGTGGTGGCTGTCAGCCGCTGCTGGGAGGGCTCTGCTCTGAGCCCCAGCGCTCCGTGCTGGGAGCAAGGACCCGCTTTAGGATGTGCCTTCCTGCAGCTGCCGACATTTGTCTTCTCAGTGTCTCCAAAACCAGGAAGCCTTTCCGGGGGTCATTTGCATCATTCATGGGTTTTATGTTCTCCTCCCTTGTCCACGCCACAGGTAGAGATGGCTTGCGGTGCTCTACCAACCCAGCACCTGCACATTGCTCTCACTGCCTGCTCGTCAGTTTCTCGGGTTGTTTTATTTTCTATCATTTTCCTTCCTCTTCGCTTCTGAAAAATCCTGTTTGGTCAAGTAGGGAAAATAGTCCAAACTTTCTGTATAGGGCAGGACAGGACAGACGGGAGCCTCCCCACATCCTCCTTGCCCAGAGGGACGGAGAAGTTGTTGAGCCCATTCGGTTGTTCACATCCCCGGCACCGCAGTGAGGGTCCCTTTGGCAATGGTGAGGACTGCTTCGGTAACTGCTTCGTTAACCCAGCCCTGCTGCTTTGGCCAGGTACTCTCTTGCCAGCAGCACAGGGAAGAGGGGAACGGGCAGAGCTGTTCTGGGTTTCTGAAGCGCCTCAGCCACCGTGTGATAAAGATCTGAGTCACCAAAGTCACTGTTCGGGTTTCGCTGTGATAGGAAGTGATGGGCAAGCGCTAAGAAAAGCTGAACAGGAAGGATGGAGAGAGGTGGTGAGGCCCCTGCTCAGAGCAACTGCGGCAAAGCAGGCTCTGCACTGGGCTAAAATGTCCAGAAACTCAGACAGATCAGGGCTGGATCTGGGTCAGAGAAGCGGGGGCAGAAGGGCGAGGTTGCCCTTCAGCTTAACCATCAGCTTCCTCAAACCAGGAGGCGGCCGCAGGAAATAGAAGAGTGGCTGGAGCAGCGTGAGTCAAAGGAAGGAGCTCCTCTCCTCCCGCGCTGCTGGCGCCCCGCGCACCGCTGTGGGATGTCACGCCGGGCTGAGCGGTGCCAGCGGGACACCCGGCAGCACGACTGCCAGCTGCCCCCACGGGCTGCCTTCGAGTTGCTTACCAAAACACGCATTTCAGGTGTGGACCATTTCTAGCACGGGTGATGGGAGGAGCAGGCAGGAGCCTGTGAAGCCTCATGCATCCGCGACCAGATGTTTCTGAGAGTCCCACACAGCTCTTATCTCCCTAAAGACGTTTTTCCTGATTTTGAAGTTTTCTGTGAAGTGGCATATTGGCACCAGGGTGAGCCGGTGCCCAGGGCCGCAGCTGGGGAGGGGGGGCTGAGGGCAGGTTGCTGCCTTCCCTGCGAGGGGTCGCTGGGAGAAGAGGGTCTGCTTTTTCCCCGGCCTCTCCAAAGCAAGCAAGAGCCCCAGCCCACAAGCCAGGTAGGGGCTTTCTTCTTGCTTTCTCTTTATTTTTTTAAAGCTGCTCTGTCCTTCCTTGGCACGACCTGCCTGGCGATACACAGGGCAAGTCCAGCACTGCCAGCAAACCCTCCTTTTCCCCGCAGCTGCGCTGCTCCCCTTCACCTTCAACCGGGGCTGCTGTGGGTGAGGATCGCCTTGTGTCCCTGGGATGCAAAACCTCATCCATTTTCCTGGAAATCCAGACAGCCTTCCAGGAGACCCAGCGGTCCCTCCTGCTTTGTTTCCCATGGATCTTGAGTACCTTTCATCAGGCATCTCAGGAAGCTTTGCAAAAACATCCTGGCCTGGCAAGGCTCCCCGGGGAACTCCAAACTTTATTGATTTGGGGGTGGCAAGATGACGTGGCCAGGCAGGGCGCTGGGCTGGTGGGCAGCGGGGGGATAATTTTAGCCGTGCAGCCGGGCAGTCCTTCCACAGGCTGAGTGTGTTTTTCACAAAGCACAGAACTTTTATCTCTTAAAATACCATGGAAATAATTCGTGTCTTTGCCGTGTTACCCAAATCTGATCTGCTATTTGAGCCCAGTCAATGGTCCCATTCATCCTACAATGGGTTCTCTGTCCCTCTGGCAAACATTTTGCCGTATGAAGCCACGTTGAGTGTGTGAAGTGAGGCATACGGTGATGCCTTGGCTGGGCAGCAGTGCAGTGTGCTCCCTGGTCGCAGCAAAAGGCTGAGCAGAAGCTGTGGCACCTCCTGGGTCTTCAATCTTGGGGCCATCTCAGACAGATTGTTCTGTTTTTCTTGTGCTTTAGCACATCTGAGCAGTTTTGGGTTTTTCCCTTGAAGCGTGGTTCATAGGGTACATGTATTTGTAAAATTTCCGCAGTGAAATGAAGTTTTGGGATTTTGGGAGGCAGGATTTGGCCTCCCTGTACGTTCCAGTGAGAAGAGGCTTGGTGCTGTGTTTCGGCTGGAGGCCGCGCGTGTGGTAAAGGCACTGAAATGGGGTCTGAGGGTGCTGCAGGGCAACGGAAACGACGCTGTCCCCACATCAGGGCGAGTGCAGGGACTGCGCCCCTTGCACTGGTCCTTGGGGTCACCTCCCACTTGGTGTGGCACCTTCAAACCTCGATCTCCAGCATGTACTGAGCCAGAGCAGCCGTTCCCCGGGCTTTGGTGCACAAACACGATGGCAGAAGCTGCTGCCGGAGGTGGGGTTGTCTCCGCTCATCTGGTTTTATATATTTAGTCAAATGATGAATCAGAGGGGGAACCTGCCAGCAGCTGCAGTCCTGTCCTAAACCACTGATTAACTCCAACCGCCCGGTGGAGAAGTTATTTAATAAACAAGTCATTGCTAATTATGTATGAAAGCAGCTTGGGGATTGTGCTGGGTCCAGAGGACCGCGGTGTCTCGCAGGAGCGGGGCTTTTGCTGGCTTCCGCTGGGAAGCGCAAAGAGAGAGGATTTAAACCTCTTGGAACAAATCAAGCATTTAATGACGCTGCCCCAGTGCTTCGTGCTGACCCCAGTGGTGCATGGGCTGGGTCCGTGTGGGGGCTAAAATTTGATGCTGGTGGCTGTGACTGCTTGTTGCTGGGTTCCTGTGTGAGCTGTGGGGCCGTGGTTTGGTCAAAGCATCCCACGCTCAGCGGCGAGGTGAGTGCTCATGTGCATCCATGGGCCAGATCCAGTTGGCCATTCCCAGCTCCAGCCCTAACCATCCGCCCATCCCTGGGCATTCCCAAGCACCGCGGGATGTTGCATGAGCCCATGGCGGCTTTGCTCCGGCGTCGTGCCCGAAGCCCCAGGTCACCAGGTTGTTGCCAGCACCGAGGGCTCGCCGCGGGGTCAGACACCATATTGCCGCTTTCTAAGCACCCTTGTCAGGCCGTAATCCGGCTGTTTTGGCTGCTGATTAGCGTGGCTGTTCCCAGGATTACCCGTCCCGCCTGGCCGCTGCCCGCCGCGGGGTGCTCCGTGCCGGCTGCCGTGTCCCGGGGAGGTGCAGGGCTGTGGAGGTGCCACCGGGGTGGCCGAGCGGGCTGTGCTGGGACCCGCAGTCCCTGCAGCCAGGGGGGGTCTCTGTGGGTGACCCCCCCAGATCTGCCTTCTCTGGGCTCCTGCATCTGGGCTCTTTCACAGGACATCCCTGCTGCGCATCCAGGGCACAGATGCTGTAAGGAGGGCTGGAGGCTTTTTCTTAAAAAATAGGCAGAAGATGGATCATGAAGTAGCTGCAGATCTTTTTTAAGAAGCTTTAAGAAACTTGTCAGACCCAGGAGCGGGGAGCTGGTGGCTTCTGTCCTCGTGGCTGTCAGTGGGAGGGTGGTCACCTCCCCAGCGAGGGGGCTGGGACCCCGCCTGGGGTGGTGGGGCTGCGGGGAGGGGACAGGCAGTGCCACCGTTGGCAGCCGGGCAGGGAGGCCCTTGAGGAGGGCTCCTGCCCTGCCGGGGACCCCCCTGTCCCTCTCCGGGGGCTTGCGGGGGATGCGCAGCCTGAGCCTGCTGTTCCCTGCTGTTCCCTGCCGCGGGGGAAGGAAGGGGCAGGAGTCTCGGTTCCTGTTGTCCAATTGAGCATTAAATATAGGCTGTTAAGCAATATTCTTTGCAGGAAGTGTAGAAATACTGTTCTGTGTGAGCGCAGCCTCTGTCAGACACCGAGAGCCCTGGAAGTTGCCTTGCGGCATGCAACTGGCCTCATCAGCATCCTTTGCTTTCCCCCTTTCAGCAGCATTAACCCTCCACTCCCAGGCTCGTCAGCAGGTTTGTCTTTAACGTGAGCCGGCCGCAGTGTCCTGCTGCTCCTGCCTCTGCCCCGTAGCACCGCTGAGCCAGCGCTAGTTTTGTTTTTTCCAGCTTAAATAGCAAGCTGGCTGCAAAGTCAGCTTTGGGGAGAGTCCCCACTTTCGGAGGCAGCAGTGTAACTTTTTCCCTGGCCGACCTTATCTTTCAAACACATACTGCTGGGCCAGGGGACCGCGCTCCCGGCGGGCAGTGGGACTGGGCAGGAGGGGACATCTGTCTTCTTGGTGTCTCCTTTTGATGTTGTATGGTTCCCCGCTGTGTCCTGTGGATGCGTTTCCCAGCTGTCCATCCCAGCCAGGAAAAGCACGCAGGTGGAGGAGTTGCGATATCTTCTCAGCCCCTTAGAAATTTTGATTTAAGGGAAAAGCTCCCTGGCTTTCAGGTTTCAGCGCACGTTACGTCTGTGGTCCCTTTGGGAAGGCCTGAAAATGTTTTCAACACTGAGCGCCAAGAGAGGGGGTGATAGGGGTGTTGCACAGAGGTGAGATGTCCAGCTGAAACATAAAACAGGGGAAAGAACTGGAAGCTGGTGATCAGGAGAGAGTGGCTTGTGCTAGGACTGTGGTGGCAGTGACTTCCCCAAAGTGGCCGAAGCTCTGCATGCTGAGTCACGCGGACCGGGGACACGTTAGATCTGGGGCCTGTGCCCCAGGGAGCAGGGCTGCCCTGTCCCACGGCGACGTGCCCCTGGAGGAGACCTGCACCCGGGGCTGCCCCTCCGCAGCACCGGCTGCTGACCTGGCTGGGACAGGGTCGTCCCTGTTGTGCTCGGTGTGCTGTATGCATTGAGGAGTGTTGTGAAATCACAACCTCTTCCTTCTATAAACGGCCTTTTTTCAATAGTTCCAGATTCCTTTGGAAGGGGACTTTTATGTAAAAAACCAACCACTTCAGTCTCCTTGCAGTAACAGCAGCCACTTCCCAGAAAGAAGATTTGACTCTCAATAGCTGAGGAGGAGGAGGAGGGGTGCTGGGGTGATCCCAGAGGACAGGCAGCAGGAGTGTGACATTATCCCTTGGGGCAGGGCGGCCGCGGGATGGAGTAACGTGGGCTTCATCCGGGTTTGGAGGGACCCCGGTGCCTGGAGGTGTGAGGCTGGGCTGGGACCTCAGCCAGCAATTACCTGGCTCCCTGGCTGGTGGAGGGAGGAGGAGAGATGTGGGGTACCAGAGGAGAGGTGGGCTGACCCCTGAGCTGGGCACGAGGGAGGAGGGATGGGCAAAGGGGTTAACTGGGGCTGCTCCAGGTACAGGCACCTGCCTTCTGCCCTGCTGGGAGCCATCTCCCCTCCGCACTGCTCCTGTGGCGGGTGGTGAGGATGCGGCCGATGGTGAGGATCTGGTGGATGGTGAGGATGCCGAGTATGTCTCTGCTCCTGCAAGTGGCTGCCTCTGTGTTGCACGCCAGGGCAGGACGCTGGGTGCCAGCAGGGCTCCGTGAGATGCTCTGTCCCCTGCCGTGGCGTGGGGGTTTGAGGCATGGCCAAAACTGAACATTTCCGAAGGGACTGTTCACAAATAAAGCAGAGCTATGGCTCAGTTGTTGTTGTGCAGGAACTGCTGAAGCTGCGGCAGGCAGGGAGCAGCCGCAGGCAGATCCCCTGCCTGCGCCCTTTGCGATGCTCAGCTTTGCCATGCTGATGGACGAGCGATGCCGGACGCTTTGGGGATGATCAGGGCGGGTTGGTGGGCGTCTGTGATCACTGCTCTCCGACCTGCTGCTGGGAAAAACAGGATCAGACCTTGGAGTTCAGCTCCAACTCTGAAACTGTAAGAGGGGAGATTTTGGTTAGAGATTAGGAAGAAATTTTTTGCTGTGAGGGTGGTGAGCCCCTGGCCCAGGTTGCCCAGAGAAGCTGTGGCTGCCCCATCCCTGGAGGGGTTCAAGGCCAGGTTGGACGGGGCTTGGAGCAACCTGGTGTGGTGGGAGGTGTCCCTGCCCAGGGCAGGGGGTGGCACTGGGTGGGCTTTAAGGTCCCTTCCAACCCAAACCATTCTTTGATTCTGTAATTGTATGAACTTCCTCCTTGCTAGGACAGGCTCCTGCAGGTAACTCTGTCCTCTGTGTGGTCATGTCTCCTTCCACATCACTTGTTCTGCAGTTTTCTCCCCTGTTGCACCCAATTCAGGTCATAAACCATCTTCCAGGAAGGTAAAGTGCTAGGGAAGGGGAATGCTGCTGGGCTGAGCGGGTCGCCCTGTATCACAGTAACGAGCTGATACATCGTTTTTCAAAGGGCATTATATTTTGATTATTGGTTGCTGTAGCTACGCAGCTGGACCTCTGGCATGCAGTACGTGTGCCTGTTTTCTGTCAAGTGGACTTTTCCGAAGGGATCGTCCTGTCCCTGGCAGCCGGGGGGTGTGAGTGGGGAGTGGTGGGAGGGGAGATGAGGAGGAGGCCTGCGACAGCAGCCCTGCTGCGGGACGGTCAGCTGCAGAGGGGCAAGGAACGAGTCGTGGTTGTGGGGGCTGTGGGGCAGGACAGTCCTGCGTTGGAGGGGAGGGGAGGGCACAGCGGGGCTTCGGATAGCAGCGCAGCTGTCACTTGAGCACAACGTGTGTTGACCGGAGACAGTAATTAAGGCAACTCACCACGTGCTGCGGTGTGCCGGGCAGAGGAGCCCGGGCTGCCTCAGCAGCTACGTGGGCATTCCCTTGCAGGTGGGATGGAGATCTGCTTTGCTCCTGCTCGGCCGGTGCCTCCTCCGTGTGGTTTTGTCTCGGATCCTGGGTGCGGGCAGATATGTGGCTCCACAGCGGCTGTGTCCTGGACCCTCCTGAGGTGGCTGCAGCCCTGGGGTGGCAGGGCCACTGCTTGCCCTCCCAGTGTTTCAGCAGCTTGTGCAGGGCTGTTTGCACCTCCTAGGATGCCTCTGCCAGACACCGCGCTTTCCTTGCTGCCCCTGGAGATCTTCAGTGCTCTGTGCTGCAGCCACGAGGCGCGATGGGTGCAGGAAAGCTTCATCGGCCGCAGGCTGCACCCCTGGGCTGGCCACCGCTGGGCTGGCCACCGCTGCACTGTCCCCGCAGGCACGCGGCAACCTTCTGCCAGCACCTGTGCATCCCTGGATCCATCCCAGCCAGCCCAGGACCACCATCCAGTGGTGCCCAGACCCAGAGCTAGTTGTGTGGCTCAGGCAGAAGGATTTTTCTGGTTTTGTGGTGGTTTTCCCTGATGTTGCGGTTGACTGATGAAGTGAGACGGAGAACTTGGAAGCAAAGCTTTCACAGCCCGGCAGTGACTCATATGCGGGGTCTGGGTGGTTTTACTCGTGCACGAGAGGAAGCAGAAGTTTCTGTTGAGCCTTTGTAGGATTTTGGGTTTGCTCGTCCACAGCCCTGGGAAAGAAGAAGCGTCAGGAGCTGAGCTGGCCCATGGAGGGGCCTTGCCTTCCCCATGCAGTACAGCCGTGAGCTTTGGCTGCTTCCACTGGAGGGGCTTTTCCCCAAAATGTAAATGAGAAGTTCAAGATTTTAGGAAAACGGGATGCTAGGAGTGTGGGTGGGTCTAATGGTGGCACAGGGAGGATGATGGGGCCCCTCCATGCCGCCTCCTTGCTTGTCCCCAGCGGTATGGCGCGGGTGCCCCTCTCTCCTCTTTTGGCCGAGCCTGCTGCTAATTTTAGCATCTGCTTTGCCCCTGCAGCCCGGCCATGCTGTTCAGCAAGCGGCTGCCAGCGATCCTCCTTTATCGCTGTCGCACAGGGAATTATCTCCTTCTCCCCCTGCCTCTCCCTTGCCTATTTATAAGCGCTGTGGGCCATTGCTGATGGATGCCACTGGCTCTGGAGGCTTCTTGGCTTCACTCTGGTTTGTGCATGGTCCATGCCGTGCATAACGTGGGCAGGGTATCGGTGAGGCCACGGTGTGCAGCAGGGAGAGCCGGGGAGAGCGTGGCTGATGGTCAGCATGGAGCCGGGGCAGAGGAAATCGCTCCTTAAGTCATTAACGTCATCTGCGTTACTATTCCGGAGGAGGCAGGAGGCCACCCGGCTCTGGGGGCTGGGTTAAAGTCCCCCTGCTCTCCGGCTGCCCCGGGGAGGGATGGGGGCTGCTCCGCCGCGGCCAGGGGCATGTGGAGGAGTGCGGGGTGAGCTGCACCCCTTGTGTGAAGGCAGCCGGGACTGAGCTGTGGGCAGGATTAGCCCCAGGGCTCTAAGCAGAGACGCTCTGAGAACGGCTTTAATGCTTGGAGAAAGCTTTAAATTCTCTTATCCTGTAGGGAAAGCAAAACACTTGAATTCTTTTGCGGTTATCTTCTGGCTGTTGGTGTCTGAGAGGAGGAAACGGCCTTTCTGTGCACACGCATGTTTTCCACCTGTGCTTGGAAAGTTAAAAAAACACTGAATTTTTGGACTTCGAGTGAAGAAATGCACAGGGGAATTAGCATTACGTCTTCCTAGCGCTGCCTGCAGTCCCTTGCGTTGCTCAAGTACAAGTTCCCGTCCAAGCCAGTGGCCTCGCAGCACCTGGAGCGTGTGTGTCTGCGTTTGCAGGGTTATCGGGCTGGTTTGAAAAGCCAGTCCTGGATCCACTCAGGTCACTGCAAGTAAGATCTTAATAGGATTCAGATCTCGGAGGGAATCTGCAGCTTGGAAAGCAATAAACCTCTGCATTATCACCCGTACAGGGTGCCTTCCTTCAGCAGGACAGGGAGTGCAGAGGTGCCGTCTCTTGGGGGGCAGTGCCGCCCTGCGTCACCGTTTGCCACTGCCTTGTGGCACTGGGCTTGAGCTCCTGCATGGTTCTCATGGTGTTTTCAGGTTGCATCTCCTGTAGTGTATTTTGGTGGGTGCTGGCAGGGACCCCACAGAGCCCCGTCCCTGGGGAGGGTGCAGGAGAAGGGCAGGGCTCTCAGGGCTTCCCTGGTGCCGGGGGCCCCGTTGGATGGGTCCCTCCATGGGGACTTGCCGGCTGGGATTGCGCATCCACCTGCATCATGCTGTTGGTGGGCTTTTTCCTTTTCTGACATCTGCGTTTTCCCCTCTCCCATTCTCTTGGCAGACCTGTCGGCAGCCAAGCGCAAGTTTGCAGACTCCCTCAATGAGTTTAAATTCCGCTGCATCGGCGACGCTGAAACAGATGATGAGATCTGCATAGGTGAGTCCTGCGGCTGGTGCCGTGGGTAGCCCTGAAGGTCCAGACCCCCAGGCTGAGCAGGGCACGGGGGAGAAGCACACACGAGGATGCCAAGAGGCCTGGGATTTTATCCGGGTGCTTTCCTGCTCTCTGGAAATGGCATATTTCTCCTGGTTCAGCATCAGCAAAGCCTTCCCAAGGAAATAAATTGTTGTTTCTTGGCCTAAATCTAGCCCTGACAGAAAGGAAAAGAAGAAGACTGGTCGTATCTGAAACCATCTAGATCATCCGGCCCTTTCCCATTGGAGAGCAGGAATCTGGAGATGTGGTCGTGGCTAAATGCACCCCAAGGGGCTGTGATCTGAAGGAGCGGGGCAGCAGCTTTGCTGCCGGAGCCTGGCAGCACTCCCCGATCTGAGCCCGGCTCCACCTTGGAGCTCCTCGTGGTGCAGGGCAGCAGCTTCAGCCCTTCACTCTGTGTCGTCCCACTTCTGCCCCAGCTGAACTTTTAGAGCTTATTGTGCACATCGTCTGGAGCCGGGAGAGCAAATGAGCTTTATCCCTGGTTTAACTTTGCTTATTTATTTGTGCCTGGTCTCTCAGCAAAAATAGCTTTCCCATCCAAGTCCCCTTGCTGGAACACACATGCTGGTGAGCCGTGGTCCTGCGCCGAGCATGGCTGGGGCCTGCGCTGAGCCGTGGGGCTGATCAGCAGCCAGGCGTTAGGTAGGGCAGGGTCGAGATGGAGGTGGGAACGCGGTGCTGGGGATGCTCTGCTACCAGTTGCTTTTGTAGGCAGCTGGAAGCCTTCCTGGGGAGACAGCAAAGATGATAAACGCCTCAAACAAACAACCCCCCAAGCTCCCCAAAACACAAACAAGCAAAAAAAGCCCGTTCAGTCTCTCTCTAAATTTAAAAAGGACATGAAATGCTGTTAACCCATGTTAAACCCCTGTGGGTGTGTCCTTTCCAGCCAAGTCTCTGCAGGAGTTCGCCACGGTGCTGCGGAACCTGGAGGACGAGCGAATGCGCATGGTACGGCCCTGTCTGCAGGGAGTGGGGTGGGTGGTGGCACCGCTGCTGCCGCCAGCAGCTCTGCCCACGGTGGGTGGTGTGGCACCCATGGCTACAAGCCCCACTGCCTCTTCCCTTGCCCATGGCAGAGCTGCAGGGGAGAGCAGAGGGAGGGGAGGGTGAACTTGGTGGGGGGCACTCATGAGAAGCGTCAGTGATGGTGTTTTGCTGTTGGAAAATGGCCAGCGCTGGTGCTGGTGGGGCTCACTGGGTGAGGAGCAGGTTTGGTACAAGCCCCTCAGCCTGCCCCACGTCCGCAGCCAGCGCAGAGCCGGGGGGTGAAGCGTGCGGGTTTCCGTGGGCTGCAGGAGGATTTCTGCGTGAAAGACTGTTGGGCATCACGGGTGTCTGGGGCTGAGCTGGGCAAAAGGTGATGGGTGATTTGTGCCTGTCTTCGCCCCTAGATCGAGAACGCCAGTGAGGTGCTGATCACGCCGCTGGAGAAGTTTCGCAAGGAGCAGATCGGGGCTGCTAAGGTAAGCTGCTGCTGCGCCCAGCCGCTGTCTCCTCTGGGAGCCCCTGCTCGGGCTCGGGAGCAGAGCCCAGAGCCGCCTGGCAGCGGCTGTGGTGGTGGCCAGGACCTGGAGCGCTGCAGGGATGGGTCCTGCTGGGCATGGGCATGGGAGGAGGTGGTGTGGTGTGCTGCTGCGGGATGGACATAGGGGACGATCCAGCTCCTGGCAAAGTGCCTCAGTGTTCTGAGTTCACCCACAACCAAGTAACATTCCAAGGGACAAAAATCACGTGCCAGTTGAAACGAGTTTTTTTGTCTTACTCCAAGCAAGAATTAGCATTATCTGAGAGGATTTCGCCGTTGCCTGAGCCCCCAGCTCTGTGCTCCCCAGCCCAAGTGTGTTGCTGGGCGGCTGTGTGGGAATTCGGACATTGCAAGCCCAGGGAAGCACCGGTGTGGTTGAGGGCGGCTGTGAGACAGCCTGGCCCCCCCTTTCTTTCCTGCCTTTGTTCTGAAATCAAAAGAGAGTCTGTAGCTCTCCTGTTGTTATAACAACCTGCTGCTGCCTGCAAGAAGCTCATGCCAGCCCGGAGGAGCATGTGTGTGCGTGGCAGCGGTGTGCCCACTCCCTGCTGCCATGGAAGCCACGGTGGCACCGCGGTGCAGCCCAGCCTGGCCAGGCTGTCCGGGCTCCTGCAGCTCAAAAAAAAAAAGTCAAAAAGGGGCCCTTCAGAAAGAAGCTGGTTATTAGTGGGTGTCGGTGGATTTCCTACTGGGGTGTCAGGGTGGCGAGGCTGGGACGAGAGGTGTGAAAGAAGAGTTGACATCCTGCTTTAACACTTCTGCCACAAACAGCCAAATTACTGTGTCATCATCCTGAGTGGTGGCAGGGGATGGGATGTGAAGTCGTGACGGTGCGCTGCTTAGCTGGTTAGCAAACACTTTCCTCACTGCATTGTCTCTGGACCTGGATTTTTTGCCAAGCCTTGGGCTCTGGGAATAGAGGAGAGGCTCCCCAAAGTCTTGGATTTTGCAGCCCAAGCCCCTTTCCTGGAGCTGCCCGATGATCACCCGCTTCCAGTTTATGACCCGTGGCCTTGGTCCCGTCTTGTGCTGTGCAGAAGGGGGTTGGCTCCCACCTGGTGCTTGCAGTCCTGCACCGTGCTGTAGGGATGCCGTGCATCCTCACGGCCATTGTGTTCAGCGTCACACTTTTGGTTCTGTTTTGTAGGATGCCAAAAAGAAATATGACAAGGAGACGGAGAAGTATTGTGGTGTCCTAGAAAAGCACTTAAACTTGTCTTCGAAGAAGAAAGAGTCCCAGCTTCAGGAGGTGAGAGCAACCTCTGGTTTTCCGTGTCTAGCAGTAACTGTGGTGAGCTTTTTGAATGCGTTAAGCAGTTCATAGCATTGGTTCTTCTGGCTGTAAACTCATTTTTTTTTCCCTCACTCTGACTGCGAGTAGTGGGTTTTCCCCTCTTCCTGTAATCAAAGGGGACGGAGCTGTTCTGGTGAGTAAATCAGAGATCCCAAAATGGACAGCAATCAAAAAGGAGAGACAGTTTATAATTAAAGAGTGTAACAGAAAGGAACTGGTTCTGCTGCAGGCTGCCCTTGTGCCAGCACAAATCATGGATGTCTTTAGTTCCCTCTCTGAAAGTGGCTGCACTGGCTTTGGGCTTCATGGGAGGAGCGATCAGGCTTAGTGCTTTTAAACTGCTTTAGGGGCCTGTTGCTGACGCGGGACATAGTTTGCTGCTGGGCCAAATGCTCTTACTGTATGAGTACACTGAGTTTTCAATCACTTCTTCCACGTTTGGAATTCCTTGCACTGGCCCGGAGCTGGGCTGGTCCTTGCAGGGTGCACGTCCTTGCTTGTGGGCATGATGCTGATGTGTTGCTGGGCCGCTTCTGGGGGAACTGGTGGGCAGAGGTGGTATTTCCTCCACTGGCATAGCTCAGGTGGGGGTACGGGCCCAGCGGAGCTGGGGACTCAAGAGAGCAGATACGTCTGTGGCACAAATAATCATCTTCCACCAAATTAGGGTTGAAAAGGGGAAGAATCAGGGTTGACATGCCTGCAAGCCAGCTTTGTCCTTGCATAGATGTTCCGAGTTTGTAAATCCCTTACCATGTGGAAGCACCCATACGTCCCAGAAGACAGAGAGTCCCATTCTCATGGCTTTTAAATAACCCTTTAAAGCTCTGTTGTAGTTTGTGTTTGGAATACTATTGTGAGACACAGGAGTGGAAGGATTTCTTTCCAGGGAGGGGAGGAGCCACTCGTGGCTCTTGGGTTGTAGCAGTGACTTTCAGAGGTGTGATCCCATGCCCTGGCCAGAGTACAGCCCTGCGGGGCTACCTGGGAGCCCGGGGCAGCAGGGTGCTGCGATGCGGTGCAGGATGCAGGCAGTGGCTGTGTGCGGGATGCGGTGTGGGATGCAGTGCGGGATGCAGGTAGTGGCTGCGCGCAGGATGCGGCTGCTGGTGCACGTTGAGCAGCGCTGGCTGCTGGTGCCATCTGCTGGCATCTTCCACCTAAATGTTGACTTCGGCATTCGCTGCGAAGGCAGGAGGAGGCTGGAGCCAGCAGCGCCTGCTCCCAAGTTCAGGTGTAGGGGCCTTTTCCCCTGGGGTACTAGGAAGCATACATTATTTTTGGTGGCTCAGGCTCCATGGAGGAGGGGGTGCCTTTGAAAGAGCAGTCCAGTGTGTAGGTTGTGAAATGTGGATGTGGTCCATGGGAGTGCTTGGCCTGTCTGGCACCTCCCCTGGGGCTGCCCACCGTGGTCCCTGCCCGCCGTGGTCCCTGCCTGCCAAGGGTTCTCTGGGCAGGGGGCTGCAGCCACGGCAGATGTGTGTGGGAAAGGTATGGGAGCATTTTAGGAAAGTGGACACCACCCATTTATGAGCCGTCTGATGCCCTGATGGCTTGAGAGACAAGGATTTGTAGCTGGGAGATTTGGTGCTTTGTATTTCCTAACCTCCTCTTGCTGTCTGCATCTGGAGGGTGATACCAGGCACAAGGGCAACTGCTGCGGCGAGGCGGGGAGAGGAGGAAGCCATGGGAATTTTCTGCTGCTTTGGCTGCTGACCAATTAAATAACACACAGAGTCTAATCTGCCATTTAACTCCCGCCAAAGTTATTTGATTGCGTCATATTTTCTGCTTTTCAGAACTCAGTTTGCTAAATACCTCAGCCTGCGCACCACGGGCACGCAGCACAAATGCTGGTGGCAGGTCATGGGGAAAACAGGCCATTTCACGCCTGTGTCACACAGAAAATCAGGAGTAAGCCGCTGTTCGAATGCAAGTGGGTATTTGCCAACTGGGTTTTGCAGGGCGCGGGAGCAGCCGTGAGTCCAGCCCTGACGGGGTGCACGGCACGGCGTATCCTCCTCCTCCCCGGAGGTCCGGGTCTGCCTGGGCACAGTGTGGGTCACGCTGGCGAGGACTCCCTGCTGGCCTCGGCCGGGACAGAAGAATTTGCCTCCTGTTGAGCAATGGCTTGATGGCGTTTTGTGCTGGGGGTGAGGCTCTTCGACCAGCTGAGTTTAGTGACGCTGAGATCAGAGGGATGATGGGTCACTCAGACAGACATCCCTGTGGGCACCACCGCCATCTGTGATGCCCTGGGTCGCTCTATGCAAAGTGTCACTCGCAAAAGTGGCAGCAACATGTGTTGGGGATGGCAGCCTGGGGATACCCATGTCCCTCACCCCACTTCTAGTGCAGCTGCTCTGTGCGTGATGAAGTTACTGTTACGCACTGGCATTCAGTGCGTATCCCTATTTTTGTTCACTTTAGCTTCAAAGCAGAGGGGAATTGCTGTCTGCTGAGCCACCGAAGTGACACGCTCGCTGGAGGGGGTGGTGGGGTGCGTGCACTGCCCAGTTTGGCCCCAGGATGCTCCAGGCAATCTCCGGCTGTGGTGCTTTCCAGAAAGCAGAGAATTGCCTTTTATTGTCAAGTATGCAGTGACTTCTCGTTTTTCTTGCTTCTAATGCATGCTTTTCTACACAGCTGTCAGGGAGGTGAGAACATGAGTCATTTTTCAGCTGAAGAAAGGGCCTGTTCATGTGAATCAGGTTTATATTTAATCGCTGTGCCATCTGTCCAGCCCTGGACTGGGGTCTGAAGCTGAATTAGTTCTGCACGGACGCGTTCCCATTAGACCCAGATGTCCTCTGGTCACGAGGCCAAGCGCTGCCGGTCAGTAGTAACTTCATATTTCCTCTTTAATCTCCCCGGCGCTTGCAGGCAGACAGCCAGGTGGACCTGGTTCGGCAGCATTTCTACGAAGTCTCCCTGGAGTATGTCTTCAAGGTGCAAGAGGTCCAGGAGAGGAAGATGTTCGAGTTCGTGGAACCTGTAAGTGAGGGCTCAAGCTGCCTCAGCCTGCAAGAAGTGTGGGATTGCATAGAAAAGCGGGGACTCGTGGGGAGCGGGGCTGCGGGGTGGGGCATCCCTGCGGAGGGGTGGCTGGGGGGGGTCCAGCCTTACCCCACAGCCCCTCTCTGAGGGAGATCTGGGGGGAGAAAGCACCCATGTGAGCCATTAGCTCGGTGGCCATGTGCACGCTGGAATATTTCATTTTTTATTGTGCAGACATCTCTGTCGTGATGGGCTGGACTGAGGGGCCTGCTGGTAATTAAAAGAAAAATAGGCTTGATTGGGGAAAAAAAAATAGAACTGTAACGTTCCCAAGGGAGGAAGAGTGCAGGAGTGACAGAAATCGGGGAGAGAAAAAAAAAAAAAAAAAAGAGGTTTCTAAGACCTACCTTTGCTCAGGTGCTAAGTAGTTTAATGCTCCTCTGGGAAGTACCAAACCTCCGCAGCTCTTTGCAAAGACAATTCCTGCTGAGCCAAGAGTAACTTGGGGTTGGGAGAGGCGCAACTCTGGGAACGGCAGCGTGCTGTCTCCTCTTCCTCCTGGCGCCTTCCCGCACCTCCTGTCTCTTCTCCCAGTGACCCTGGGGCTTCGGGGATGCAGGGGGGAGGGGGGACAGAGGGGACGAGAGGTCCTGGGGCAGGGACTTGCCTTGGCTTTGGGGGAAGGAAGCGCAGACTCGGCTTTGGGGTCAGTTCAGGAGGTTTTGAAAGCGAAATGAGGAACAGAGCATCTTCCCAGGGACTGCCGGCAAGGCCCTCCGCCCCGGGGTGTTGCAGTGGCTCTGAAAGCGGCTGTGGGTCTCTACTGACTGTCCGATTCATTTTACCCCAACACAGCTGCTGGCCTTTCTGCAGGGGCTTTTCACCTTCTACCACCACGGCTACGAGCTTGCAAAGGACTTCAGTGATTTTAAGACAGAGCTGACAATCAGCATCCAGAACGTAAGTGTGCCACGTGCCTGTGCCACTGTGCCATGTGCCCGTCACCGTGACTGGCCTGCAGAGCTAGCTAACAATTTGATATATTTTAATAAAGGTTTTATTCTCCTTTTTTCTGTGTGCCGTTAAGCAAAGGCTTTGACTGTGTTGTCAAAAGTAAATTCTTTTTTGTAAATAGCACGGCATGGTATACACAGCCTACATGGCGGTTCATTCCCAGCTTCCCCAGGAGCCAGCTAGCGGGCAGACCTCGTTGCCTGTTTCAAATCATTTTGCAAGTGTTTTGAAGCGCTGTTTGTTCTGGGAAGTGCAGCACTCTCTGCTGCGCCAGTCTCCGGGTTGTGGAGCGCAGCCCTTCCGCCGGCTGCGGCTGCGCCCAGGGCGCGGTTGGTGCCTGCACGTCAGACGTGTGTTCAGGGCTTTGGCATGTTGGCATTGCAGTTTTGCTTTCCTCTCTTATTATAAAATTACTCTTTTTCTACCAAAGATTCAGACTTGTTTCCTTCTTTTGAAACAACTTTTTCACAAAACTCATAATACAAACAACTTGCGAATTGTCATAACATTTTTCTTTTAGCTTAAACCCAGGCCCGGGAAGAAAACCTGTCCTGTGGCTGACAGTGGGCTCCCCTGCTCCCACTTCCCACGCGGGCTGTGGTGACCCAGCTCTGGGCTCCCATCCCATCCCATCCCCTCCCAGCCTGGTGCCTCCTCGCTGCAGAGGGGGCCACGTTGGGTCCATGCATTGGAGAGGCATTCCTGTTTTAATTCGAAGGCATTCCTGTTTTAATTCTCAGACAAGAAATCGTTTTGAAGGAACGAGGTCAGAGGTCGAATCTTTGATGAAGAAGATGAAGGAGAATCCTCACGAGCACAAAAACATCAGCCCGTATACGATGGAGGGTTATCTCTACGTGCAGGAGAAACGTAGGTGCCGGGGCGGCGGAGCTGCCTGCCAGGGCAATGCGTCTGGGGAAGGTGGTTTATCACGGCGTTGGGCATGAAGGCTAATTCAGCAGGCTACAAAATCCGTGAAAGAGAGGGATTGGCCCAACGGGCGGGATATTAAGGTGGGAATGTGGAAGGCAGGTTCTCCCTGGGAGGGAGAATCCCTGCCAATGCCTGATAAAAGTCTTTCCCCTGAACAGAAGGGGGGTAATAATGCTTAATCCACCTGCAAATTCCAACAAGAACCGTAGGTACAGAAATCTGTCATGTTAAGTGATTGCTAAACGTGCAGGTTATTAATGGGAGGGCACTGAAACTGTGCTAGTTCAGCGGATAAAAACGGCATTTGCTTTGCAGGTCACTTTGGGACTTCCTGGGTGAAGCATTACTGCACATACCAGAGGGAATCAAAGCGGATAACGATGGTGCCGTTTGACCAGAAATCTGGAGGAAAAGGGGTGAGTGCTGGTTGGCAGCAGGATGGCGTCCCGGGGTCTCTGCCGAGGAGTGCTGCGGAGCTGGCAGCTGCACGCTCTCCCGGTGCTCAGACGGATCCTTTCTTAGCAAGGTGACACAAATGCCAGTGAAGTGGGTCAGATTCATTACAGGCTGAGCGGATGCCACATGGGGAATTAACTCTGCACCTTGTTTAAAAAAAAACAAAAAAATACAAGAAAACCCCCAAAGCCCACAGATCTGTGGAAACTGTCAGCTGTGCCAAGAGCAGAGCTGGTTTTTCAAGTGGATACAACCCCTTGGACATCGCTCTCGTTTCATGCCCCAGCTCCATATTCCAGGCTGGTGTCTGCACACAGCTGTTTGTAAGGACAAGTCTGCAGCAGCTGCCTCTGGGCTGAGACTGGGCCTTTTACCTCTCACTTTTAGTCTGTTCTTTATTTACTTATTTCTGGTTTGTGGAAGGAGAGACCTTTAAAAGCTGAAGTGTGCACAGTTGCATCTTCAGTTCCATGCTGGCTGTCCCTGGCACTGCTGGGCACGCCGTGGGTTGTGTGCCTGCCCCGTGCCCTGCGAGGCTGCGGCTGTTCTGCAGGTGGAGGGGGTGGTCAGGGCCGGGAGTGGAGTGGGGTCATGCCACGCACACCCACCGCACCCCAGCTCTGCGTGCGCCTGCGCCCTGGTCCCCAGCCCCTGCTCCAAGACCTGGAGAAGAGAACCTGGTTGTTATTTTGCTCCATCCTCAATGGCTGTGACTTGGTGTGAAGCTGGTTTGTTTTAGACAGAGCCACAGCAGAGCCTGGAGCTGCCCTCGGCCCCGAGGGGGTGCGGGGGAGCGGCAGGAGCAGTGGATGTGGGGCGTGGGGGGCCAGTGCATGCCATCTGCCCCACTGCTCCCGGGGCAGCGGGAGCCCGACTGTAGCTGGCTTTGCTCCTCTCTACAGCAGGAACAATAGACCCCTCCGGAGTGTTCCCGGCTGGGGTGGTTTGCAGACATTATCCCCTTGCAGGGGAGTGCCGGGGGCAGCTGGACAGGCTGCCGCATGGCTCCCTGCTGGCAAAGGGAGTCGGCTGCGAGGAGGACAACTTTTAAAATTAATTTCCTCTTGCCTCGGAGCATCTTCATTATAATTCAGCATTAAAATATCCCAGCCCTGTAATCATCAGCTGCTGCACTGTATTTCATGTGGTCTCTTCGCATTTTGTGGCTTCCCTGGCACCCCAGGGTGTGGGCGCTGCCGGCACGACCACGAGCCCTTCTCGTGCAGGGCAGGAGCCCTGCTCCGGCATGCCGTGCCAGCCACCGCGCTGGGGAGCTGCTCACCCAGGGTCTCCTGGCTTGCGGGATCCTGGCATGAAACGCCGCCTAAGCCGGGACAGCTCTGTCGGAGCCGCAGAGTCTGTCAGCGATGACCGGCATGGACATCAGAACGTGGAGCAGCCTGGGGGCTCATGGCCGCGCTGCCGGGCATTTCGGGGTCTGGCTGGAGCAGGCGCCAAGTGACAGGCGATGTCGGTGCTGCCGGAGGAGACCCAACGCTCCTGGGTCACAAAGGACACTGCGTGGTATCAGCCCCTTGTGAATGCCCCTCGGGCTGCAGCTGGAGCCGGATATTAGTGGGTTTGAAGCCGGGGCATTCCCCGAATACTGGACAGGGAGTTGGGTAGCTTGGGAGCAGCTTCGTGCCAGCAGTGGGTTCAGGTAGCTCTGCTGATCCCCATGGAGAAGGCTTGCAGGGACCTCTCTCAGGTCTGTCTTCCCGGGTCTGTTCTGGATCCTGAGATGTGTTTCCTGGAAAAATGGTGATGTCAGGGAACAGGGTGGTCAGCCAAGGTGTCATCAAGAACAGCACGGAGAGCACAGAAAAGTGGCCATCTCCAGGAACTCATTCAGAATGCATTTTCTATTGAGTCATCAGTGGATTTTACAAATTGGAGAAGGGGAAATGTCTGTGCTGGCAGGGACTGATCAGGGAATTCCTCCAGCAGAGGACAGCAGTGCACGCGGATCCTGCCGGATCCTGCTCGGCGTGTGGAAATCCAGTACAACTTGGCTGCGGACGCCTGGATGGGAGCACGGGTTTGTCATTGCTTTGTTATATAATAAACATTTTAAGACATGTTTGCTCCCGTTAAAAGAGTTCTCATGTGCAGAAGGCTGCCAAAAACGCAGCCTGGAGTGAAAATTGACAGCCAGGTCTATGATGCATTGTTCAGCAATGGAAAATAAAGTTGACTTTGCCCAAAAGTTGTGGTTCAACACTCCCTGCCTCTCTGAAGCATGGGTTGTGTGATGCTTAGTGCACAAATTGAATTGTGTGCGTTCAGAAAGGAAGGCTTCTCATGAAAGATTTTGGGCTAAACACGTTTGCAAGGGTGAAAAGACAAGTCCTCATGTCAGATATATAAAAATACATATTTTTAGCAGGCTGATATTGGCAAATCCCCCCAGCTTTGAACATGTTCTTTGAAAGCGTGGTGGGTGCTGGAGACAAGCACACGGTTGGTTGGTTGTTCTCAGCCTTATCTGCGATTTTGCCTCTTCTTAGGGAGAAGACGAAGCTGTTACCCTCAAATCCTGCACACGGCGGAAAACCGACTCCATCGAGAAGAGATTTTGCTTTGACGTGGAAGCTGTCGATCGGTGAGTGCCAAGGGGTGTCGCAGCCTCGGCGTACCTGCAGGGTGCATGCGGGGGTGTTAAGCTAGCTGTGCGCGGGGAAAGGTGACACTCATCCGTACTTGGCTTTCCTGGATAGTTCTTGTGCAGTTTGCGTGTTTCTCATCTCCTTTAGTCATACCCTCCATGAATGGAAAGCATTAGTCCATGGAAACGCGTTCTCCCTGGTGCTTCTAGCCAAGTGCTCTCAGTATATTGAGTTAGTGCTTTGGTTTACAAGGTGCCGAGTTTACTCAAGTCTCTGCGACTTTAATGGTGTTTTAGCACTTCTGCAGTCCCTGGCCACGTAAGGTAAATGGTCACAAGTATGGAAAAGATGCTCTGTGGGTGTTTTGGCAGGGATATGATGGCTCTTTCCAGCATTGGGTATGTGTTGGAATAACTTCAGCTTTTGTGCTGGAGAGTGGCTGTTTCTGGTCCGCTATGGATGGGCAGTAATGGCAGTCCGGCTTGCACCTCGGGGCACTTCTCATTCATTGCTTTTTCCTGAAGGAGTAAAATGCTTTCTGATGTCATTTATCACGTAGCAGCTGAACCAGATGTATGTGTGGATTCAATCTATAGCGCCTAGGAATGAAAGCCTGTTATCATATCTAATTAGCATCACGCATGGCTTACATATATAAACAGGAAAACCAGGCTGGGGTTGCTGTTCCAAGCGGGATTAGTCACTGCCTCATATCTTCCTCGCTGCAGGAAGTTTACATGGTTTACAAAAGCTCTCTCCACTGTGCCCTCCTAGTTGTGTGCCTGTTCATGTTCCAGCTGTCCTCCCCTGTGCTGGCCACTGTGGGAATGCCCAGGAGGTCTCGGAAAACCCGAGTTCATGAAAACCCGCGGTGTTGAATAACGCTGGAATAGCCCACGGTACCTCTCCCTGCCCAGCCTGAGCTTCCGCAGCATTTTGCTGCCAGCCCCAGGCTGGCAGGAGTTGGGGTGATGGAGCTCTGCCTGCCTTGGCTGAGGGATAAGATAACCCCGGGGCTGCAGCCCGCTCTCTCTAGCTGCGCTTTCCTCCAGAAAGCTGCAGTGTTTCTGCTGACGTGGGGATTTTTTTTTTTCCTATGCCCCGAGGATGTATTTTTTTTTTAAAATGTGAAAATCAAAATAAAACTGGGAGGAGGAGAAGCCAGCCACCACAATAGTTTTCTTCTGCAGCGTGTTCAGAGGCAGCTGAACCTTCCCTTGATGTTTGGAGCCTGCTAGGCATGGGATCAAGAGCTACTCCAGAAATATGCCTGCTAAATGTAAATAATGGCAGGGGAGCGGCAAAGGCGGGGAAACCCGAGAAATTGCTCATTTCTTGTACGCGTTCCTGCTGCAAGAGTTTGCCTCTGCCTGAGAAGACAGTGAGAGCAGAAAACATGAAATAAAAGGCTGGTTCTCACCCCAATATACAGGCAACTCTGCATATTTTTGGTATCAGGATTTGTCATTAGTTGTCTAAAATAATGGTTATTTCCAAAATAGTTAAGCTAAGAGGAAGAGGAGGCAACAGGTTTTGCACGGCCCAAAGAGAGTGTGCTGTGCCCAGCCTGTCTCCCCCTCCCTGGGTTGGTCGTGCTGAGCGTCGGGAGATATGGGCACCATCAGGGCTTTGGGTGACACTGTCAATGGCCAGTGTTTGCTGGAGATCACCTTCACCTTTCCCGGCACCCCTGATTTGGCCTGTTCTACAAAGCGGTGTGTATCGAGGAATGGTTTCCTTGCCAGCCCGGGATTATCGGGGATTGACAGCACGTGGGTGCCACCCTGCAGCTGTCCTGACGGAGCCTGGCCTGGCTTCGCCGTGTGGCCCTGGGAACGCAGGTGATCTGGTGATGTTGTGCAGAGGTGCCCGGTCGCAGCCGGAGGTGCTGGGGCTCATCTGGGCACCATCGGGAGGGAGAACCGTGCCGCTGCTCGGGGGGTCAGCCAGACTGGGGGAATGGGAAGATAATGCTTTCGGAGGCATCGCTTTCCATTTCGTGCTGGAAGAGAGCAGCTCTGGCGTAAGGACCCGAGCACAGGCAAAAACTTCAGCCCATACTCTCCACCCAAGTCCGCTGACCACAAATGATAGGATATCTTTGACCAAAGGCTAGCTGGAGCGGTGCCTGTGTCTCTTTTCGCAGAACGGAGAAGGCCGACTTGTGTAGTGGGCTTTTTGCCTTGCACTGTTTTTTTTTTTTTCGTTTTTTTTTCTTTTTGTTTTGTGTTTGTTTTTATTGTTTCTACTAATAGAGAAGTTAGAAACTTGATGTCTTCTTCCCATGCAGGAAGTCTGGATATGATTAAGGCAAACATCCCCAAGATGCTTCTCTGTCTCACATATGTACTGTGTTTTGACTTACAGTAATTTTCCCCTTTCTTTTCCGTATGCAACTTCTAAATGAAAGTTAGACTTGTAAGCAACGTCCAGCAAGAGTCAAGTATCTTGTAACTGATAGGTGCATACAGGCACCGGTCATTAAGCCAGCCCAGGACACTGTGACACTGAGAAAACCACGTGCATTTGTGGTGTTCAGAGGTAAGGGTGATAATGGCACTGGAGTGTGCTTCTGCTGAAGGTTGAAACTGCCTTTCAAAAGGTGAGCTTGGATACAGGTGGATTAAGAGAGTGGGAAGATTTTTCCGTACATATCGCTCGCTTCCTACAATTAAATTGGATTGTCCCTTAAAAAAGTATGTGTGGGGAGAGAATATGCTGGGCTACCTGTGTGCTTCCTCGGCAAGGGGCATTGCTGCGCTGCTGGGGGTGGCGGCAGATGGCAGTTTGTGCACAGAATCATAGAATCACAGAATGGTTGGGGCTGGAAAGTTTAGGTTGTTAAAGCTCATCCAGTGCCACCCCCTGCCCTGGGCAGGGACGCCTCCCACCAGACCAGGTTGCTCCAAGCCCTGCCCAGCCTGGTCCATCACCTCTGTATCTCTCCAGAGACACATCCCGTGGTGTTCGGTCGGCTGTTCTGGGCTCTCTGCTGCGGGCCCCTCCGGAGCAGCATCGTCCTCGAAGGATCCACAGGCTCTGGGTTGAAACCTGTGACTGTGCAATGCGCCAAGGCCACTGGTATGTCCAGCAGTGCTGGACAGGTGATGCGTTGCTGCCACCCACCATTTGGGTCCAAAACATCCCTTATTGCTGCAGCAGATTACACTTAAATAACCTTGCAAAGGCATCTGCAAGCCAATGTCCCACGTGGGCTCTGCGGCCGGGACAGGTAGCCCGGGCTCATGCCTTTGTGAGTTACCTGCATGCCTTGGTGCCATGGGGATAGCGTGAGATCTACTTCCTTCCCAGGCTCTCCTGAAGCGTATTCAGTAATTTGTTAAGTTTTCTGCGCACAGACTGGCTTATTTACCAGTTTGGTTTATTATGGCCTGACAAGTTGTGTCCATGTTACTTAACTGGGGTAGGAGGATGAAGCAGCGCCGGTGGGGCTCGGGGACAGGGCTATCCCTCTGTCTCCTGCTGGAGCTGGTGGTATAAAACCTCTAGTAATTATGATTTGCTCATGTGTCAAATCCTGTGCTAACAGCCACACGCATATAAGTACGTATGAGGGAATTTCATTTTCTATTCAAGTATTTTTATCTCCTATCACCATAAAATTCGCGTAGCTCTTCAAGCTCTGTCCATAGCAGCTTGCTGGGTGCTGTAGGATGCGGTAGAACCCCGGGGTTTGGGGGTGACAGGGACACAGGAGCGAGAGGACCACGCTCGAGTTCCCGCATTGCCGTACAGCCTAGAGGTGGCAGCCTCGGCTGGCTCTTCCCCGCTTATGTTCATCAGCACAGAAATGGGCTCGTTGTCAGCGTTGCATTTTGGGAAACTGGTACACACGCGACATGGGGTGCAGGCGTGGGGATTTTTAAATAACACCCGCAGAAGCTGCTGCTTGCTAGGGGGGAAAAAAGTAATGTTTTTTCTCCTTTAAAGATGATTCAGCACTACTGAGCTGAAAATCTTGAGCCTGATCTGTCGTTACATTTCTTCCTTTTCCTATTGTCTGATAAGGAGATGCCGAAGTTCTTAATGCTGACTGAGAAGCTGTGGTACAGGTGTTCGCGAGAGGTCTAAGAAATCCCAAACACTGCATTTGCAAATAGCTCTGATTTTCTCTCTGGGAAGTTGGGAGTATTTTATTGCTTTGTTACAGCAAACTTAGCCCCAGAATGGTGTTCCAAGTGTCTGGCTGAAATACATTCCCAGTGTGATGGATAGTGTGTTTTACTGTCACTGCTCTTTTTTTTTTAAACTAAACTTATTTGGAGTCTCTGTGCATTAACTCAGTTTTGTAAACAAGGTAAAGGGGGATGACAGCCTGTGTCTTACAAAATGAGCCTTAGGAGGAGGAGTATCTCATCTGGCTGGTGACAAAGGCTGTGTAATTCAGGATAATGTAGGTCATTGCTCTGGGCCAGAAGCGAAGTGCTTCTCATACCAATTGGCTTTTATGGGAACAGGAGGTATTCAAAATTTGGGGGTTTTGGTCTCTTAGTTGTTCATAAAGGCAGTGAACTCGGCACGTAACGCCATTGCCCTGGGCTGCTGCCCGCGTGCCCCGAGGTGGCTGGCGTGGCGCTGGGTCGGGCTGCGCAATGGTTGGCAGCGGGGTGGGTGAGCCGCGAGGCGCCTGCCCCGCCATTTCCCCGACCAGATGGCATTCAGTCGGCGGGTGGTTGGCGTTGCCCTGGGTACGCGCTTTACAGACCTGTGTATTTCTTTGTGAGTGTCACCTTGCCCATGGTGGGGCACGCTTCCCGCTTCCCAGTGCTGCGCGCCGGTGGCCACCCCACCTCTGCTGGTGTTTCCCAGCGCTCTTGCCCGTGCTTTGCACAGCACGTGCAATACAACTTGTACTTGTTCCTCTCCTGGTGTCGCCTTTCCAATGACCTTTTAAACAAAGCAATTATGGGGTTTTCACAGGCGGGCTGGCAACGAGCAGCAGATAAAGCTCGTTCCCCCCTCAGTGGCCACAGAGACCCACACCAGCCCATGCCCTGCAGAACGTGCTGGTGGCGGTTGTACTAAGAGTGCTTTAAGCTTTACATGGACACGTGAGACTTTCTGAGTTCGGGAACAAAGTCTCCCCCTTATTTACATCTTCTCTTATCTTTTTTTTGGGGCCACGTCTGTCTGCTGGTGCCTGGACCAGCGCCCTATGGCTGTGGGTCCTGTCTGGGGTGCCAGCAGTGTGCGGTGACACTGCCCTGCTCAGACTGGGACGACAAACTTCTCCCTGCGCTCAACTCCGCTCAGCCCTCGAGACCCTGTTATTAATCCGCTCTTATGTTTTTTCATTCAGCAGTTTAGATTGTCTCGGTATGATAAGCTGCTACAGGAGTTGAAAGTTCTTATCTGTTTCTATTGCTTTCATTATTTGTTTGTTTTTCTGGAAGAAGGAAAAGCTATTGGACTTTCTCATTTTCTTTGCTTGCTTAGTCATAGCTCCTAAAAACCAGGTTGTTTTTCACAAAAGCTGAGATATTGAGAAAATTCAAATTTCCTGTGTGGTCTCATATGGAAATATCCCTTTAGTTTTTTAGATTGTAGCATATTGAAAATATACTTTCTTGCAAAGTGTTTACCATGTTCTACCCCGGTCTCACGCGTCCGCATGCACTCAGTTCAGAAATGGATTCCTGCTGGTCACAAAATGTCCCTTTCCTCCCCTTGCATCCCAGAAGAAGGCAAAGGGTTTTGGTGCCTGGAGGTTGAGAGGGATGTTGCAGCCCCTACTAATGAAGCAGCGGGTCCTTTTTCTTGTTTGCCACAACGGTTCACATTTGTGTATTTAGAGGTCAGATCCAGGAGGGTCCCCATGCTGCTGTCCCCATGCCATGGTCTTGGGGCTGGCTCAGCTGGGCAGAGCCACCAGGGTAAAGGAGGCTCCTCCGGTGTGTGTCCGTGTCACAGCAGGCTTTGGGAGGGGACAGGAGCTGCCCAGCAGCACAACCCAGCTACACTCCAGTATTCAGGATCATTTGTATGCTAGCTGAGGGAGCAAAGATAGGGACGTTTTGTTTATCTTTTGGGAAAGGAAGTCAGGGAAGGGCCTTCCCTCTCTCAGGCTCTCCACTGAATAATTGAGATATCCCTAATCTAATGAGCACACTTCTGGAAACGGTTGATCTTCAAGGAAACCCCATGTCAATGAGGCTGGCTGCAGACAGCGAGTCCAACACAGCGGCGTGTTGATAGTATTAGTAGGATGCTGTTTCAGCGCCAGACATCCTACCTGACTATTAAGCACGTGGTACCCTGTGGGCATCGTCCAAATAAATAATGAATGAGGTGTAATGTATGGGGTGAATTTTAAGCACATCACAACCAGGAAGACGGTTCTGCTCAGGAAAGTGGTGCAATGGATGCCTTGGCAAATGAACACCGTGGGAGAAAATGCAGAGCTATTTGCAATGTAAATAGGCTTTTAATTCAGTTTCTCAGCCCCTCCCCTCATGCTGTTAAATAAGTTTGACTTTGAAGTGAAGCCCGAAGAGTTGTTATCTGCTCAAAGGCAGAACAAACATTTTCACGTTATCACCTTTTTGCCCTGTGCGTGAGGGAACCTGGCACGCCAGATACCAATATTGTCTCCCGAAGACTGCGGCGCCTCGCTGGGAGTCCAGTGTCAAGTTTAACGCAAATGAACAATTTAAATGTCTTTGTTTTAATGTCTTGGCTAAAGAGACAGGAATCCCAATATTTCTTTTTCCCGTGCCTCCCTAGTTGAGCTAGAGCCCTTCCAGGGTTTTCTGCCTGGGGTAGCTGTGCCCTCAGCAGCAGCTTGCTCTAAACTCAGACTTAAGCCCAGGCTGAAAGGGGTGCAGCTGAGACCTGTGGTCACCCAAGGAAGAGCCTTCTCCTGCCACTGGGATGGGTTTGCTTCCAGCTCATTGCCAGCGCCACTGCCAGCTCCTCAGGCACCAGGGATGACTCTTGAATTGCTTTGTCTCTGCACAACAAGGAGCTTTGTTCAGTGATTTGAAAATATTTGGCGTTGGATGTTGAACATTTTCTTTCTCAAGTGGGGTGATGGTTAAGTGGTTTCCTCTTCCCTTCGAAATGAGTAAATTTCCAAACCACTAAGCTGGTGAGTATTGACTGACTCACCAATGGGATTAGCAGAGATCAAACATATTATGTCTGGTTTACTTGGACCTGGGCTTGTTGCAAGGCTGAATGCACGGTTTCTGCTGGTGAAACAGTGCTAAGCTGCCGTGTGTGTGCCGAAAGCCAACTGTTGGGTTGGTTGGTTGGTTGGTTGGGGAATGGAGTTAGGGACAAGGGTTAATCCTTTGTTCCTTGCCCATATGTACCACAGAAGTGACAGAAGATGGGCCAAACCCACCACTATGGGAGCTCCTGTTCATGTTTTCTTTTCTAACAGAGGATCAGCTCTTATCGAGGACCAAAGACTTCTGCAGAGTGTTGTTACAGCTCACGTTCTCCTGCTGAATCACTGTTGGGAAGTGCAAGTTAGAAATTACCCCTCTTCCCAGGCCTTATCAGTTCTTGAGAATTTAGTACCAAAAAGAGCCTACGTGCTCTGCTGAACGCAATCCCCAGGAATTGCTTCCTCCCCGCCTTGTGCCACGGCAGCCCCGTGCCCCGCGAGCGGTGATCCTGGCTCTCTGCTGCCCTTCTGGAGCCGCTGCGCTTCGCCATGGAGGGGAAGAGCCGTGTCAGAGGTTCTCTGTTGTCTGCTGTTGATGGATGAAACTCCACGAGCATTGCTGCAGAGGGTGCTGATAACCACCCTGAGCACGCAGTCGTGCAGCACTCTGGCCATGCCTGTGTGTCCCCCGTTGCCAGGGCTTCTGCCCGCTCTCCTCCTGCAGAAATAGCTGCCACGCTCTACTAATGCATCTGAAAATAGCCTGGGAGGAAGCAGAACAGCTAGACCAAACAAACAGAATAGATGTTGGCCATCTCACCGAGACTGGGGGCTCTGCCTGCGAGGAGGTTTGCTGGGAGCGTGAGCAGGGCAGGATGCAACCCCCGCCTTGGAGGCTGGAGACCAGGACCCAAAGGCTGGTGAGGCGTAGGGCTGGCTAGGCTTCTTGTGTCTGGATCCGCTGGCTGTGAGATGAGCTGGGATGCCGAGGATGGACAGCCTGACAGCTTGCAGCCAGGCGAGATGCAGTAAATCGTCAGCCCGCGGTGTGCCCTGTGGGAGCACAGCGTTGGCTTTCGCCCTCTGCGGCGTGTTCCTCTCTTTTGCAAACACACAACCACACCTGAGGTTGTGCAAATACTCCATGTTAAATCCATCATGACCTTGGTGCTCATGCTTATCAGAGCTAGGTAATTAAGTTTTAACTCATTTTATGGAAAGGGCAGTCCATGAGTAGACTCAGGGTCCACTGAGGAGTGGTGGAGGTGGCATTGGCCCTAGGGCGAGGGCTGGACCAGTGCTGTCCCCTGCCTCCCCGTGCTTTGTTTGCAGGCCTGTTCTTTTCCTTTCTCATTAAAATAAATAAGCAAAGACAGAGTTATTTTTGGGGGGCTGGATTTACAGTACAGCTCAGGGGCTGTTGTTTGTGGAATGGTGGGGGGTGGCAGGGCCAGGCAGGACCAGCTGGTGCAGGAGGGAGCACCCCGGGGCACCCCGGGACCCCTCGCAGTGCTTCCCCCGCGAGGCTGCTGGCAGGGGCACACGCGGAGCAGGGTCGCATGGCTGCCGTTACTGCATGTAACATCAGGGTATGGACGTGGTCAGGGAAGTGGTGCAGCCACCTGGCACGAACATGTTGGGAATGGAATTCTTCACAGAGCAGAAGGTTCCCCCCCACCAGCCGGTGCTTGGGGCAGTGGCAGGGCGTGGGGGGCTGGGGTGCGTGGATCTCCTGCTTGCTCAGTTACCTTCCTTGCCCTCTCCTGCTGCTGTGGGGATGTGCTTAGCCCAAGTGCAGGTGAGCTGTTTGGCCGAGAGCCAGAGGAATAATTTGGCATCCAGCCGTCTTACACTAAAAACACTGAAAATGTGTGTTGATTGTTGGAGATCTCCTCTGCTCATTTGCTGGTCCTGGTTAGGTCCTGCAAGGACGTCCCTGGAGAGGTCAGGCTGGGCTCAGCCCCATGCTGCTGGGGCTTGGCTAGGAAGAAGGATGTCCTCTGTCTCTCTCATGGGAAATTTATCTTTGTCACCTTTGTTTTCCATCCTGCAGTTTATTTACAGCGTTCCCTTTTTCTCCGCAGGCCCGGCGTTATCACCATGCAGGCGCTTTCAGAAGAGGACCGAAGGCTGTGGATGGAGGCAATGGACGGCCGGGAACCGGTGAGCAGAAATATTAGCAAAAAATATTAGCAAAAAAAGCATTGGAGAAAATTGTGGAGAGCTTTTTGTAGCCTGGGGCAGATTGTTTGCTGCGAAGCAGGCTGTCACGCAGCGCCTGCCAGCCGGTGCAAGAGCTGTATCCGTGGGGCAGCTCGCGCCTTCTGCCAAGAGAATAGTTTAATCCCTTGGTTAAATATTTGAGGTAATACTGTATCTCCTGTGCTTGGATTGCTTGAAGGTGCGGTGGAAAGGAGGAGGGTAGGCTTGGCCAGCACAAACATGCTGCTGTGCTGTGCTGAAAGGAAAACATGGCAAAAAGAGCAGTGGAAGAAAATACGCTGTAGATTTCCAGGGCTGTTTGAGTCCTGCAACTCATCTGGCAGCCGTTTCTGGGTCTTGTAGAAAACTGCAGATTTAGCGTGAGCGGAGGAGTGTGGCCCCTGTTCCCCGTACTCAGCGATAGCCTCTTCACTGCCATGTTTGCTCCTGCCGTGCCAAAGCTACACAGGCTTCCTCACCTCTCGAAGGCGTTATGGAGGTTTTGAGAAAACCTCATAGTTGCTGGTTTTTATTTTTTAATGCGTATGCCACGTTCAAAGAGCTTCAGCTGGTTCTGACTGGGTTCCCTCGGAGGAGCGCTGGTGCGGGTGCTGTGCGTCAGCGGCGCGGTGCTGCCCGGTCTCGGCGTGGCGGCCGCCCAGCAACAAACGGCAAACACAGCACTGCCGAGCAGCCTTTGTACGCAGAGCGAGACCAGACTGTGGGCCTCTGTGCCTCAGCGTGGCCAAAAGCGTAGCAGGATACGAAAAGAAACTTTGCGGATAGCGAGAGCAGCCAGGGCTGTTACGGGACAACCCATACATTTTTGGAGTAGGAGTCTGTGCTTCTGGGCTTGAGTCAGGCTCTGGCAGGCGGAGGAGAGTCCATGCGGGGAGCAGGGTGTTCCATCCTAGCACAGCCCCACGGCCACAGACTGGTAGTGATTTGAGCAGATCCCCCCCAAAAATCCACGGAAAGGTCCTTGTTTGATGGTAAATATGTTCGTTAAAGCCAGGTGAGACGTGGATACAGGCGGGCTGTTCAGTGAATGCTGGAAAGCACACGCTGGGCTTAGTCAAGCAACTTGCTTTTGAAACGTGCAGCGTCTGGAGGTCGGGAAGGCTGTGTGTGCGTGAGGGTGCTGCTCTCTATTTCAGGTAAAGGATTTTGTTGTGGATTACAGCCAGGTCTGAGCCTGGAATCCATTGAGTAATTCAGGCGGGATGGGACCTCGGGAGGTTTCTAGTCCAGCAGATTGCTCGGGGTGTTACCCAGTCGGGTGCTGAGAGCATCCAAGGGAGGAGACTGCCTCCCTGGGCTCCAGCTCTGCTGCTTCACCGTCCTCCTAATACCCAGTCTGAGCCTCTCCTGTTTCAATTTACACCTATTGTCCCTTGTCCTCCCACCAGGCAGAGCTGTGAGGAGCCTGGGTCTGTCTTTCTGATGCCTTTCTCGCAGGAAAGATGCTGTCAGGTCCCCGCCAAGCTTTTCCTTCTCTGAGCTGAATAAATGCTGCTCCCTAACAGAGAAGGTGCTGTATAGCTTGGACCTACCGTTGATGGTGATCACAGCTCTCTGCCACATTGTTTTCTTCCCTGCAGCAAAATTGTGCTTCTGGGACAAAAATGCTCACTTGCACCTGAGATGTACCATTTCCAAGAACGGGCATAGTGGGAGGTGCAGGCACAGAGGCGAAAAGGGACTGAATGTGTGTTGTGTGCGCAGGACAGCCTCTGCTCCCTTTTTCTATCGTGTGTTGAAAAGGGACCCTTGTCTGGGAGAGCCAGCCTGCTCCTCCGCCTGGGCTCTTGCCGTGGATGGCCCTGCCCTGGGGCCGCTGTAGTGGGAGGACACTGGGGTGTAAGGTGTACCAACCTCTCCAGCTCCAGTGTGCAAGCTCTCTTGTTCCCTCCAAAATTAACCCCTACTTTGGCACCAGGAGGCAGGATAATATTTTTGATTTCTTCAGAAACAAAATGTGCATTCTTGCGCCTAGTCCAAATCACCCCTTGTCCTTCAGGCCGCTCACCTACTTCCCACTGCCTCACCTCCACTGACAACCCTTGTTGCAAGGATGCGAAATGAGGTCACCTGCAACGGGAGCTGCATCAATATGGTCACCCACTTGCATTTTGACCTGCTGATGTTTTTGGGTTTTGGCACAACAAATTAGGATTGGGTTGCAGAAGTGCAGCCAGAGATTTTGCGTGTTTGTGCTATGCGAAAGGTGCTATGAAGTAACAAACGCAGGACTGCCTGGATTATCCTGTTTCAGAATCTGGTTATGTGAACTCCTTCAAAAACACACAGGTCTTCATGCTGCCGCCTGCGTGTTTCTATTCTTCCCTATCATGCCCATCAGTAGCTTGCTCATCCAGCACATCAAGGATTGCTGCTGCGCATTAATGCAATACCTCGTGGCACTTAAATGCTAATGGCGTTTGAACCTGGCCTTCCAGGTGTGGTGTGGGAGCCATGGGAATGAAGCCTGTAGGGAAATGGATCCAAGAGGCAGTTTACCGCCAAAGATGGTGTGTGTTGACAGACAAGGTAGCTCCTTGTCCTCAGTTATCCTCCTTGATCCGTCAAAAGTGGAGTTGTTGATCTGTTCTGTTTGGGTTTTCATCTTGCAACACCAGGGTGTGGGATGTTACCTGCTCCACAGAGATTTCCTTGAGCAAGAGACAAGGATTTAACCTTTGGACTCCTAGAAATATCCATTCTATGCTTTGACTATATTTCTGTAACCAAAAAAACCCTACTGGAAAGAATGTCTGGTTTTCCTTTGATTTGAATATCGAGTGTGGGAAAGATTGGCATGGTGGGGACGGTGATTCCATGTGCAAATTCAGGCTGTGGAGAGATTAAAGTGGACTGGAGTTCGTTTCTTAATTATAGTTAAAAAAACTAAAACCAAATATTGTATTACATTTTAGTAAGATCTAAACATAGAATGTGGGCTACATTAGCCAAGACATTTGTCACAACTTGAAAAGATTTATTATACATCTTACAGTCAAAGCAGTCTCCAGATAGCTATCATCAGTCTGTTAACTCTTACCACTTGTTACTAATTTGACTAAAAACCCTGCGTTGACTTTGGGTTTTCTTTTATGTTACAGAGGCTGGAAATGGAAGAAAATGCTAACTCCGTAACAGTTAGCAACAAGAGCGGTTGCATTCATTTTTCTTAAGATACTCAGGATAATTTTCCTATGGTTTTTCTCGTCTGGTGATGCAGTTTGCAAGTGTGTATGGTGGAGGCCAGAGTGATTCTGAAACTTCGTTGGAGCCTGAGTGAAGAGTAAAAGCTGTGTTGGCTCACAGCAGCAGCTGTGGCAGGCTGCAGGATTAAGAGAGGCGCAAATTAGGCTGTTTGCTTTGTGGCAAAGAACTGAACAAGATAAGCATTTTAGTAAGGTTGTGGCTTTGCTTGCCAAGTCTGCAGCGAGCGTGCCAGCCAAGAGAGAGATGTCAGTGTCAGCGGTTCCTGCTATTACCTTCCGAGCAGGTCGGTAATCTTAGAAATCATTCTCACATCAGTGAGGGCAGACTGGTGGTGTACTGGGTTGGAAGTGTTTGGGACAAGAAAACCTTTCTCCAGGAAAATGA
Organism: Rissa tridactyla; assembly: GCF_028500815.1. Lineage (NCBI taxonomy): Eukaryota > Metazoa > Chordata > Aves > Charadriiformes > Laridae > Rissa > Rissa tridactyla. The sequence continues at coordinate 9,686,411 of NC_071476.1, forward strand.
GCCTCGCAATGTAAGGGTAGGTAGAGGGTTTAGGATATGAAACATGTTAGATCATATCCCTGTTGAGCTGTATAAATCCGCTGTCCGTAATCTTGAGTCGTGATGGAGAAGTTAGTGTTAAATGGCAAATGCAACAGCCTGTGATCCTGTCAGAGGAAATAAGACATGGATGGGATCTGAGCAGTGCTGTTCTGGCACTTGCATCGTGCTGCCCTTTGCTCGATTTGTTTTGTTTTTCTTTTTTGTTCTTTAAAGCAATACAAGTCTATAAAAATATAGCCAGCATTTGATACTGGAGTTGGTTTTGTTAGTGCACTACGGACTGCGGACAAGCAGTTGGTCCTATGCCCTTGCAGGGGAGGGAAGGAGGACTCTGAAATGGGGACACATCAGCAGTACTTTCTCCTTTCCTTCTGCTCCCCTTACCCTCTCTTCAGTTCTTTAACATAACCTGCAAGCTCACAAAAGGAAGAACAAAGTCCCTTGCATGCTTTGGGAGGCTGAAGGCTAGGCACTGAATGGAAAGGCAGCACCGCAGAAGCTGGTGGGTTTTGTCCTGGCACCTCCCAGGGGTTGGACCTGTTGTACTGGAAGGGCCTTGTTCTTCTTGGCACTCGTGTGACTTAGTCTTTGGGTGATTAAGCTCCATCCTCTGGAAAGCAAATAAGGTTTCTGCTCCCATTCTGGAAGACGATTCCAGGACTTGACCGCTCTGCTGTCTAGAAACCTTCCCAGGGTTTTCCCCCCTGGCCCTGAGGTCTAGTCATGTCTGCCCCTCTGTGTGGGGATGCTGGGCTGCATGGCCACCAAGCTGTGTGGAGCTGAGGGCCGTGGGGGACAGTCGGGTGGCAGCTGCGGTGCCTGGGTTTTGTGCCAGGCGCTGAGATGCTGTGTTCATGTTCCCAACCAGGGGCTGGGCCTGGCTGGAAATGCGATGCTGTTTGTCGGTGCTGGGAACTTGCGGCGTTCAGAAGTGGTTACAGCTGAATTAATGGAAGCCCAGAGGGCAAGATCCACATTTTTGAGATATTATGGAGACACTTAAACTCTCTCAGACCTTCCCTAGGTGCCGAAGGTCTGCAGGCACCAGCAGCCCTTTGCTGAAAGCATTCTTCTGCCTAGATGTGCCACTCCTTTGCTTGGGCAAGGAGCACCTTGTGCCCACTGCTGGCTGCCACTTCAGCAGCACGCTTTATCTGTCTTGTCCGTAATTTATTTTCCTCTGTCTGAGCCCCAACCAAACTCTTTCTTAGCCTTCAGTCAAGGCCTGGCTCATACCTGTAGCTATAGGAGATGGCTTAGAGTTTACGGCAGGTCTGTTGTTTATCAGCCTAATGAAAGTAAGCACCAGGTGAGGTCAGTATGTCTAAGTGCCTGTGAACCTGCACAGGCACCCAGAGCCTTTCCTCGGCGGCAGGGGTTGTGATGCTGCCTGGTTTTGCAGGGTGCTGAGGGTTCTTGCTTGCAGCCAGCAGGAGCTCCGGGTGATCAGACGTATCATGGTGGGCGTGAAGGACTCGATTCCCTTTCTGCAGCCGCCTCCAGGCTTCCAGCCATGACTCAGCTCAGCAGAGCCTAACTCCTCCTCGGCTCTGTGGCGGTGTGGGCCACCCTGACCTTCACTGGGGCTGTGGCGGCCACCCCGGTGCCAATTGACAGGCTGGAGTTGTGTCTTGGGTGGTCGGTGCCGCCTCTGCACTGGGCTGGGAGCGGAGGTCGTCCCCCAGCGCCGTGGGCTTGCGGGCAGCACAAAATGGAGCAGGGCGGCGTGGGGGGAGGCCGTATGGCTGGGTCTCCACTAGATGGCAAGCTGAGACCAGCCCGCTCATTGCACTTGTGTGCCAGCGGGGACCAGGGCAGCCCCCCACGTCCCTGGGGGCTCTGTGGGGTGTCGGGGGCTGCCCTGGCCCGGCCGGGGCTGGGGGAGCCCTGTGCCCCCGCAACCGGGCTGCCCCTGCCTGTTGCCCTGCTCCGGGGCTCTTTGTGCTGCACGGCCTGGGGAAAGCTCTCGCTTCCCAGTTTTGTCCCCAAAACCCGGCACAGCCCAAAATTAGAGCCGCGTCCTTCCCCTGTTTCTCTGTCTTCCTTCTCCTGCTGCCCCAAAACGAGCAACTGATAACCTTGGGGGCAGGCAGTGTTTAATCACGTTAACTGCAGGGAGGTGAGCGCAGTACCTTCAAAACTTAAAGGGTCTCTCGGCTTTTCCCTCTGTCCCTCCCCAGCCATGGGGGTCCTTCCCCCCTCCCTGTCCCTCCATCGCCTCCAGGTCTGAGGCTGGGTGTTTCCATGGGGACCACTGCCACCATCTTATATCACTTGGGTTTGGGCCTGGGGTGCCCTGCGGCGGGGGCCATGGTGCCCTGCTGTGGTGGGGCCTGTGCCCTCCTCAGAGCCGGCCCGTGGTGGTGGCTGACTTGGTTTGGTGCGAGGAACAGAAGTGAAATAGCCAGCAGCTGGCAGCATGGCTGCTGGTCAGCAGCTCTCCACCCCACCGCTGGCCTGGCGACTGCAGGGCAGGAGCCTTCCCCATGGCGCTCCCCACTCAAGGTTCTCCAGCGGTTCCTCCCCATGGACTATGCAGTGCCAGGTGCGGTGGCCCTTTGGCAGCTCCGGCCATGCTGTGCCATGGCTGAGGGCAGTGGGATGAGGCCCACCAGTGCTTCTGGAGCTCCCGCGGCGGCGGTGCTGGTCCCGGCCCCTCGGCTGCGCTCCCCATCCGACAGCTGCGTGGCGGCGCTGGAGCTCGGCCGGCGTTGCTGCTCTGGAATTGTCGTGTTGTGTTTTTGTAGCAAACCCCAGCGTAACAACAAAGCCCAGCCTTGCATTCCTGTCCAACAGGCAGCACCCTCGCCTCCCGCCTCCTCCTCGGATATTGCTTCTGGGAATTCTTTCTGAAATTGTTTTTCATTTTCCTTGTCTAATTATACAAAATGGTGAGAGATTAATTTCCCAGTGGAAATGATGTCTTTTGAACTCAATCCAGTGCTTTCAACCTCGGCATTCCTGTCATTTTGGCTCATTCAAAAAATAAATTAACTTGAAGGACTTCAGTCCCAATACCCGTGCTGCCACGGGGGGATGTGGTGGGGCACTGACCGCACGCCTTCCCGACCTTCTCGTATCGTGTTGGGGTTCGCTGGAACCCACAGATCTGCTTTATCACTTTAATTCATTTCATCTCCAACTCCTTGGAGGTCACTTTCTTCTATATTGGTTTTGGTACTGCGCTCATTACCTCTGTAGCGAAGTGTTTCCAGCAGAGCTTGAAAACCCCTCTTGCTGGTCCTTGTCTCCATCAGATTTGAGCGTAGGGTGCAGTTTTTGCAGCTGCTGCTGCGCCAGTGTCAGGCGGGATGCGGGAACAACCACTACAGCAACTGATAATGCCAGCTGTGCTTTTCCCTGAGGGCGCTGGCTGTGAATCAGTAGTCACTAGGACAGGACATGAACCTGTTGGAGCGGGGCCAGAGGAGGCCCCGGAGATGCTGGGAGGGCTGGAGCCCCTCTGCTGTGAGGACAGGCTGAGAGAGTTGGGGGGGTTCAGCCTGGAGAAGAGAAGGCTCTGGGGAGACCTTGGAGCCCCTTCCAGTCCCTCAAGGGGCTCCAGGAAAGCTGGGGAGGGACTCTGGAGCAGGGAGGGGAGCCATAGGAGGAGGGGGAACAGTTTGACACTGAAAGAGGGGAGATTTACTTGAGATCTCAGGAAGAAATTGTTTGCTGTGAGGGTGGTGAGCCCCTGGCCCGGGTTGCCCAGAGAAGCTGTGGCTGCCCCATCCCTGGAGGTGTTCAAGGCCAGGTTGGACGGGGCTTGGAGCAACCTGGTGTGGTGGGAGGTGTCCCTGCCCAGGGCGGGAGGTGGGACTGGGTGGCCTTTAAAGGTCCCTTCCAACCCAAACCATTCTATGATTCTAGAAGTGAATTATTAGAGACATTAGAAGAATCTTCACCCAGAACATCTTTGACTACAGATGGTGGTCTTTGGCTGTTTTCTCTTTGCACGAGGAGCTTGTGGGCGAGATGTCAGAGCAATCATCACGTTTGCTCTTCTGGTGCTCTCAGGGGTTTGATGTGTGTCTGTCTCTCCATCTTATTTACTCTCAGCCTTTTCCATGCTGATCTTTTTACCCCCTCGATCCCACAGACATGTGTTTCCATGGGCTTTCCAGAGAAAGATGGTTATTTTTGTATGCTTTATCGTGAAGTTTTTTCATGGCCTTCATCTTGCCTGGGTTTGTTTGCTTATGGCGAATTCGTTCTTTCTGTTCTGTTTTCTGTGACCTGACTCATTCCAGTTGCTGCTTCTCCATCTCTTTGTCTCTCTGTCTTTGCTGAACAGAACATTTTTTCCCCACTCTGACCCCTCTCAATCTCTAAGTTTCTATTGTTTGCTTTTTCTCTTCGCTTCTAATCTGCTCCCCGACCCAGACAACCTAGTGAACTTTCCCTGAACCGAAGCTGCAGTCTCACCCATGCTCTCGCACCGCCTGGGAGCATCTGAACTGCCTCCCAGGGTGGCACCTCTCTCTCAGTGGAAGTATGTCCATCACCCATGGCTGCAGTGATGGCGAGCCGCGCTGCTGGCTTGGCAGCAGAACCTGCCCCGGCTTCTCTCTTTTGTGTCCCACAGTTCAAGATTTTTGCCAAAAAAGTTCTTTGTCCTTTTTGGGGACACAGTGGTGGAAGAGTGTCTTCAGAGAATCAGCCTGAGCTTTCAGACTGAATGATAACCTGGGCCAGTGGGAGTTGTCCCTGCCCATGGCAGGGGGTTGGATGATTTTTAAGGTCCCTTCCAACTCTAACCATTCTATGATTCCATGATAATTTGTCGTGTTCCATGTTAGTTTTTGTATCACATCACTTAGTGCTGTTCCCTTCTTCTCCCTCTCCTGTTTTGTAACCTATTTTAAGGCTATAATAGCAGTAACTTTACGCTGAGTTTATAAGCTTTTATTTTGTTTCTAAAGCACTTAAGCCAGTGAGGTCCAAAGCCTTGACTTCAGGCTTTTATTCCTAGTTCCAGCAAATGCTGGTGCAGTGGTTGATAGCTCACCCAGCCAGAATCGCTGCTGCTTCAGGCTGACAGTTTCTTGTACTTTGCTTAAGAAGCTGTTTGGATCACAAAGAGAAAAGTACTGAGAGAAGCATTCTAGATCATCTTAGAAAGAGAAAAGAACGCTCTGGACTGCTTTTACACACCTGAAAGTGCTGTCCCACCCACTTTCGGAAAGTTTGTGACTTGTTCTCTTTCTTCTGGCTCTATCGCTGGGGACATCCAGGAGTGGCTCCTGTCTCTGGTTTTCATCTCCTGTGCACGAATGCCTCGTCATTTCTTTGATGCATTCTTTGCTGTAGCCAGTGTTGCCACGGTACTCTTCATTGTGGTCTGTGCTGCACAAATTGGCTATGGAGGTCGGGCTGTACTTGGAGACTAGGATGGTTGGTGCCATGTCACAAGCTGGGTTTCGCTCTCCCTTTGGGAGATGGTGTTGGTTCTGCTGGGGAAGCATTGGCAGCTGCCTGTCTCTCCTTGTATTATCTTGCTGCTGATACCCACAGAGGCAAACGCGCAGAGGAGTGAGGGCTGGGATTTGAGCATTGGTCCAGTTACGGATCCACAGGACATCGTACAACACACATTGGTGTGTAATACCCACCGACTCCGCTGCAGCACAGCATGTTTTTCTTTTACTTTGGTTCAGGCCAGGAGGTGAGCGTGGTGGTGAAGGCGGTTTGAGTTTGCAGAGTCCCTGGGGATAGATGGTTAATCAAACTTGAAAATTGCAGCGTGCTGGCGACGAGCGCGGCGTGTGTGCGAACAGGATAGATCAGCCGACATGTGGTAACTTGTCTGTAGGTCTGGGCCCTGACAGGCGGAACAGCTTAAGAAAAGGTTGCAGAGTGGTTGCATCAAGTGATTTCGTTACACTGCTTTGGTGCGAACCCATCTCTCCACCCTCCGGCTGCATCTGCCCAGCTGTGCTAGCAGTCTCTGTGGGGAGGCACAAAGACCAAAGGGAGTATGTTGGCTTTCCTTTTCTCTCTGCTCCTATGTCACCTCTGCTTAGCGTTATTTGAGCAAGCAATTCAAGAAACATGTAGAAATTCAGGGAATAGCTCCATGTTAGTAGAACAAACTTCTCCGCCAATTTGAATAGACTATTAGAGTATCTTTTTTCTATTCTAAATTAAAAAGTAAAGTAAATTATTCACTGTACAAATAGTTGCACAAGTAACCTCTTTCTTTATTCCTTCCTTTATTGATCCTTACATTTCATTGTAAGTAGTGATTTACTGTCCCGCTACAGACCCACTACAGTCCCTGACCTAGGCTTTTTCCTTCCCCTAGCTGCAGCATCAGAAGAAAGCCTGCCCTTTGAAACACCAAATATTTTAATCATCTTATTTCTGTACCTCTGGTCTCTCTCCCGTGCCACCCTCGGTTGCTGTTCCTGGCAGACCTCCCGCAGCGCGGTGCCTGCGCGGAGCCAGGCTGGGCTCTGGCAGGAGCGGGCAGGCTGCCGAGGACGGCAGCTCCTGCACGGGGCTCAGGCAGCAGCAGCGTGGACGTGCCCCATGCTGTCTCTCAACCAGGGCTTGTTGGATGCCGCATGGTAGAAATGCTCCTTATGAGTGCCGGGTACATGCTGGGGGTGAGTAGTTTCCCAGGAGGCTGTTAGCATTGTGGAATTTCAGGTCATGTCTGGAAAGGGGTAGATGTCCTGCTGCCATTTTGGAGAGGGGCACTGAGACCATTTAGGTCTCCATGGGGCTGGCTCCCAGTACCAGGGAGGGAAAGGGGCTCTGCGAGCCCTGTGTTGCACCCCAGGACTGCTCCGAGAAACCACCTCTGCAGCTGCCCGGGGCTCGCAGAGGTCTCCTGGGTGCGGAGGGCAGGGCTGGCGAGGGTGGGATCATGGTCACCCCTTTCTGCTGACCTTCCCAGGGCCTGGGGGTCCCCGCGATGGTCTGCGCTGCCGGCACACCTGCCTGACGGCCGACCCAGCCTGTCCCCCATGAGCGGCTGTGCAAACTGGGGATTGAAAGTGGTCTCGCCTCAAAGATGTTACAGCCTTGGCATTAAACCACTAGCCATTGTTCAGAGCAACTGGGCAGTGTAAAACCTCTCTTCACAGAGGAGGAACGCGAGGCATGCCTGTGTTACAGTTATTTTAAAAATATAGATGACACTGTCATTTAAAATTAGGTTAGTTTTGATGTGTTCAGGCTCCTTGTTCGTCAGGAGACGTTGAAAGGAGGAAGGGCGTGTGTGTTTGCGGGAGAGAGGGAGAGCGAGAAGCTGGCCGGACTCCAGCACAGATAGCTGGTGGAGGAGGATGTGCAAGTTGTTGCTCAAGCATCCTAGAAAACTTATGGGAAGCTGTTAAACTAGCAGAAGTTTTTACTTTTAATCAGTCACTTGAGTGGTCTGAACATATGTTCTCTGCTGGACTTGCTTAAAAATTCTGCTTTGTGAAACTAAGCGCTTTAGTTATTCCAAAAATGTATTTTTTTAAACCAGTTGACCTTTAGTTACATTATTCTAGAGACTGCTGTATGTCTAACATGCTTTGTTCCCTGTCGCTTCTGCCTACCCCCTTATTTTTTCCCCCCAAGCTGTCTGCTGCTTGATTTCCTTTTAACATTTAGACATGGTGGGTTGATAGCTTGACCCAGGTAATTTTTTCCTTGGTTTGACCCAGGTAATTTTTCCCTGAGGTGACGGCCACGCGGGTTATGTAAGTGCGCTGAGCTAAGCAGCCCAGATGGCTGGCGGGCAGCCCGGCCGGCTTCGGCGGCTCTTGGGAATGCCTGCACTTGTAATAAAACGTGGGCTTGTTTTTAATTAGAACCATCATTTAGTTCAGCTTGGAGAGACAGAAGAGCAAGACCCGAGTAGAGGATTCAAACCCCCAGATGCTTTGCTTTTGATAGATTTTTTTTTTTTTTAATTATTATTATTTTTAATTTTTTTTTCCTTTGAATCAGGCTCAGGGATCAGTGTAAGTTCTGAGCTGAAATTTATGTTGGAAGGAAGGAGGGGGAGAGGGGAAGAGGGAAGGGAGGTGGGGGGTGGCTCTGACTGCAATGCATTAGTTCAGTGTTGAACAGTAGGTTGGGAGGGAAGGAAGGAAGGAAGGAGGGAAGGAAGGAGCTGCCAGGGACCCTGGGCCACCCTCTTCCAAATGAACAGCCCTCGTTTGAATGACATAAACCAGCATTTCACAGCGGGTTTTTGCTGCCCTGCCAAGTCTTTCACTTGGGAAGCAAGGCATATTTTTTCCTCCCCTCCCCCTGCAGGGAGGTTTGCAGGGATGTGGGCTGGGAAAGATCTTGCTCCTATCTATATCGTTCTGGCTCAGAGAGCAAGGAAGGTTATTTCTAGCCACAACACAGTGTAGCCTAGCTCTGAAAATCCTGCTTGTAGTATGAAAACCTGGCTCTCGGACAAAAATAGAACAGGGTTGATAAGGCAGAGCCAGAAACAAGGGCTGATTTCATCAAGGTTGCCAGGTGTCCTGCTTTTAACAAGGAAATATGCTTTTTTGTGCATGAGCCTTCCTCCTCTGTGCTTTGCTGGCATCCTGCTCCTGGGCTGTGTCCCAACATAGCAGCTCTGCAACGGTGTGCCAAGCTTGCTCGGGCGTCAGGTGCAGAGGATCCTGCCTGGTGTGGGATGGATCTGTGCCGATCTCACTCTTTTCTTTTTCTCTTTCTTCCTTCTTTCCTTCCTTCCTTTCTTTTCCCCCTTACCTGTTGGTGCAGGAGCAGGGTATACGGTGTCCTCCCCTCCCTGGGCATGCCCACCCCGCCTCGTGAAGGGACCCTCAGGTGCTCAGAGGCTGTGGACATTCCTGTGCACACTGCGGGAGACGTTTCTCTGCGGGGACAGGGCTGAGGAGCATGCTGGGAACCTACTGCTAAGTGAATAGTCCCTGCCCTTCTGGGGTGTCGTGGTGTGGCACCTCATGACGTACAGCTCTGGGCGTCAGCAGGCAGGCTTTGGGTAGGACAGCAGGGTGGAGAGGTGCTCTGTGTCTCCGAGGCTGGAGCTGGCTCAGGGTGAACTTCCATACACCGTTCCATGCACATCTGGGCAGCTGTGGGGAGAGGGAAGCCTCTACCGCCTCTCCATCCTCAACCGTTCAGTCTCTGTTTCTCTGGTGCTGGACCGAATGTTTGTGTGCCCGCGCTGTGAACCTGATCTGGTTGCAGACTGTCAAGTAACAATAATACTGATATCTGGCTTGCTAGGTTGATTTGCAGCTGGACCACGCTCCCTGCGCGGCTGTACAGGTGCTAGCACTGTCTTTGCCAGCAGCGGTGGCAGAGTGTGGCTGTGAGTGTGACGAGGGCGAGACGGTTTCCTTTGGCTGCAGGACGGTGTGAGATAAACCAAAGCCAGCTGTGAAACCACAGCGTCATGCTGCTGCCCACGGAGCTCAGCGGGGCCACCATGACCTTCCGTGGACACGCAGGCACGAGGACGTGGGGCATTCGGCGTGTTTTGTGGCTTTGGTACCTGCTAGTGTCCCTGCCTGCCTAATGAGGGCAAGTGAAATGGCATGGCAGGAGCATCAACGTGACAGCAAGAGCAGCAAAACGGTGTGTAAAGTGTTCCTGGCAAGGGAAACGCTTGCCTGGGGAGTGTAAGTTTTTCAGAGCAACTTCTGGGTCTCCTCTGGGCAAACTGCCGTCCGTCTACAGGGCATCGCCTTCTCCCGTCTGTCCTCCTGTGGCAGGGGAAAGCAAAGCTGAGGAGCCGCTTCTCCGGCATCACTCCCAAGGGAAAGGTGCTCGTGGGCTGGGTGACCGGGTGAGGGGAGGCAGGGAGGGCTGTAGGCTGCCCGTCTTTACGAAAGCCAGGGTTGGTAAAAACGTGAAAAAGGTAGAAATGCAGTAACAGCCACATGAAAAGAAAAGTGAGCACTAACGTGCCTGGCCAGAAGAAATGGGTTATCCTCAGGTTGTCCCTTCTCAGAAGTCCCTGACAGTGCTTGCATCCAGCAATGGCTTGAGGAAGTGAGGAGGTAACTCCTTGTAGTCTTCACAGTCAGAGAAAATGGGCCACCCATATCTGCTAAAATTATGCTTCAGAATACTACTTTTTCACTTTCTTTTTCTCTTGAATTGCTGTGGAAATAACAGAGGATTTGGCAGTAAAAAAAAGTAGAAACAAAATAATGTCTTTTTATCTTTTAAATGGAATGTGCTCAATAATTCACTGAAGTTCGGCTCTCTTGAAGGCCCTTTGAGTTACCCAAGATCTCCATGCAAAACCTGCCTGTCGTCATTCACAGCACAGAGGGGGTTTTTGTGAGCTACCAAAGCTACAAGTGAATTAAATAAGTTAGCCTTCTCTGGCCTCTTCCTAAGAGCACCGTCCAACACCATCCTGAAGGGATTTTTGTCCAGGCATTGCAGGAGAATTTTCATAAACCTTTTCCTTAATGGTTGCTGCTTCTCAGGCTTCCAACTTCTTGTGTAGATTGGAAACAAATTCTCCAGGACTGATCTTGATGCGTTTCAGTTTCTGTTGCGCGCTGAAGGGGACAAGGACTTTAGGATTTGGACTGCGGGGACCAGGTGCATCATTGGTGTGCAAGTGAGAAAGAGGTTAAGACAAAAGCCTTGTTCCAAGTGGATCATGCTTGTTTTCACCCCATTTTCCCTTTTCCTTTATAAAAAAAGTTGCAAAACACCCGTGTAAAATGTCCGTGCTCCTCCTGCCCATGTCTTCACAGCCTGTCCTTGGGTGGCTGGCAAGCCAGTTGGACTACCAATTCTGAGGGAATGTAATGATTTCTATTTATACTCTTTTGGCTCGTGCATCTTCTGAGCTGAAAGTTGAAAAACTCGTTCATGGTTGTTTTGAGGATTTCTGAATATGAATCACAAGGAAATTGCATAACACTGCAGCATTTCCTCCTATTGCTCAGGGCTTTACAAACACTGCGCTCCTCCAGGGAGACCGAGGAAATCTGGCAGGACTGGCCCATTTGGACAGTAGCTTTAGTCTAAATGGAAAGTCTGGGTTGAAGGGTAGGTCCCAGCACTAGCAGAAGGTGTGTAAGGTGGAATCTTCCATGCCAGGGCGTGGGCTAGGTGATCGAAATGGCGGGTTCCTTCTCAAAGGGTGATCCCTCTGTCTGTGGCTGCAGAAGAGGGCTGCTGGTATTGGTTAAGGCGTTCTATAAATCTCCCACCTCTGAGAAACGAGACAATTCTTTCCTCTAGCTTTTAGCAATTTGGGCAGAATTTCATGCTGATGTTGGAACCTGGAAGATTTTGGGAACTGTGCTGAATGCTGTGCAACCTCCAAGGGATACAGCTTAGCTTGGGCCACTTTGAATTTTAAATAAAACACTGCTTTGTATATGAAATGTGGTGTGTTCATATAAAGGACGTGTGCACACATGCAATTGCCATATGAAAGCTCAGTTAATTTATTGTGGAGGTTAATAGACGTCACGGGCAGCCAGAGTGAACCCTGAAATGAGGAAATCAACATAAAATTACTCAATATCATATTTTCTTAGTTCCCCTTCCAAACCCCAGCTGCTTCCTTTCCCTTTTCTTTTCCCGCAATCCAGTTTCATCCCAACCAGCCCACATCCCTGTTTGCTCTTTGCATGCTCCTGTGTGCAATTTATTTAGGATCAGGTTGGAAAACTGATGGATTGGATTGGTTGTGGTTTATTTGTGCACAAGCAGAAGATGGCACCAGGCCATGAATGGTGGCTGTAGAAGTATTTCAGGCTACAGATGGTGTCTATTGGAGGATTTTTGGTTATGAAAATCCACAGCTTATGTTTTTATTACCCTCCAACGTAGGTAGTTATATGTAGTAATGACAGAGATGAAGTTTGAGGGGGGAATGGGGTGGGTACGGTGGTCTGCATTCCTTCTTCTGCCCATACTTTGGTCCGTGTGGTGTTGGAGACATGAATCGAGAAGCAGGGCGGCTTGGCCTTGTTTCCTGGGCTCTCTCTTCTAGCTAGCACATCCTTCAACATCGCAGGCCTCTCAGCCGTCTCTGTAAAACTGTTGCCTCTGCAACACGTAGTGTATATTCGGTGAAATATTTCACCAGGAAGAATTAACTTGTTCGTTGATAAATTATCTTAAATATTGAGTTAACAATTGAGCTTAGTGCAAGTGTTCTGGGGGAGAAATTTTAGCTTTGCAGGAAAATTTCAAAATAATAATTGCAATTTCTGTTGTGCTCTTATAAAATTTGTGCTTCTGGATTACTTACAGATGAATCTCACAATTTTTCAATAATAGGGTGTAAAGGCATTTTTTTAAGCCTCCAAATCATAGAATCATAGAATCGTTAGGGTGGGAAGGGACCTTAAAGATAATCTAGTTCCAACCACCCTGCCATGGACAGGGACACCTCCCACTGGATCAGGTTGCTCAGAGCCCCATCCAGCCTGGCCTTAAAAACTTCCAGGGATGGGGCTTCCACCACCTCTCTGGGCAACCTGTTCCAGTGTCTCATCACCCTCATAGTGAAGAACTTCTTCCTAACGTCCAATCTGTATCGACCCATCTGTAGTTTTAATCCATTCCCTCTAGTCCTACCATTACCTGACATCCTAAAAAGTCCCTCACCAGCTTTCTTGTAGGCCCCCTTAAGATACTGGTAGACCACTATAAGGTCTCCTCGGAGCCTTCTTTCCTCCAGACTGAACAACCCCAGTTCTCTCAGTCTGTCCTCATAGGAGAGGTGCTCCAGCCCTCTGATCATCCTTGTGGCCCTTCTCTGGACACGTTCCAGCATGTCCATATCTTTTTTGTAGTAGGGGCTCCAGAATTGGATGCAGTATTCGAGGTGGGGTCTCACGAGAGTGGAATAGAGGGGGGGAATCACCTTCCTCGACCTGCTGGCCACGCTTCTCCTGCTGCAGCCCAGGATGTGGTTGGCTTTCTGGGTTGCTAGTGCACACTGATGGTGATTCTGCAGAAATGAAGCACCAGTAGCTTCCGCTAACACAACTACAATCTGGTTTTGTTCAGGGTATTTGACCATCTCCAGTATGAATTTAGAAAACTAAGCTCAAGGCATCAAGGTCTGTAAATTTTGTACTAGGTTAATATACATTTTTTCCATTCATATCACTTCTGAAACTTTCTAGTAAAGATATTTTGTTTCTGAAGATACAATCAGATGGGAATAATTAGTAAGAGTGTGATTTTGGAACGATTGTGGTGCTGCAGGGTAGGGATTTGTCTCCAGGTTAGTCACTAGCCCCAGTTTGTGAGTTTTATACCCAAGCCTGTTCCCACTGGCGGTACGCGGGACACGAGCCCTTCACCTCTCAGCACAGGCTCTCTTTGCTCAAATTTCCTACCCTTTGTCAGTGACTAATACTGAAAAGTGAAAGAAGCTTTTTACTTCATGAGAAGCTTTCTGGGTTTAGGTCTGTTTTCTCCAGAGTGTGTTAACAACAGGAAAACGGTGTGTGTGCATACACAAATACATGTATCTTATGGTGTTTTCTCATCGGCCTCTCTCCTGGGTGATGTGTGTGTCTGCAGGACGGCCTGTCTGTCCCCGTCCTGTTCTCAGCACACCCCCAGCATGCTGTCTGCTAAATGCCATGACCCTGCGAGGTGGAAATGTGCTGCTCTTCCCACTTAGGCTGCCACAAGCACCAGTGCCTGGTGCCTTGGTGCTGCATCTTGTGCCAAGCCGGCACCTGGTGCTCACCCGTGTGGCCATGGCGAGGCAGCCTCCAGCAAACCTTAGTGTGGGAATTGCGCAAGAGAGGGGATTTGGGGAGAGGAAAAGAAATATATCTGCCTCTCTCTTCAAATACAGCACTTGGCAGTTTGGAAGATGTCTGTGAAAGCCATGTGCTCCCAGTCTGGCACCCATCTCTCCTGACACTCCTCCCAGGACAGACGTGGCCCCAGCTGTGGGTCTCCGTGCCGTGCATCCCTGCGCTGGGCACGCCAGCGCCCCTGAGCCCCCAGCGATGCCTGACTGTGTGCTGCAGGCAGTGAGCGTGGTCTAGAGCAGAGCACATCACACGGAGATATCACAACTGTTTTCTGGAGCAGGTGCAGAGGAGGCCCTGGAGATGCTGGGAGGGCTGGAGCCCCTCTGCTGTGAGGACAGGCTGAGAGAGCTGGGGGCGTTCAGCCTGGAGAAGAGAAGGCTCCGGGGAGACCTTGGAGCCCCTTCTAGTCCCTAAAGGGGCTCCAGGAGAGCTGGGGAGGGACTCTGGATCAGGGAGGGGAGCCATGGGACGAGGGGGAACAGTTTGACGCTGAAAGAGGGGAGATTTAGATGAGATATGAGGAAGAAATTCTTTGCTGTGAGGGTGGTGAGCCCCTGGCTCAGAGAGGTGGTACATGCCCCATCCCTGGCAACATTCAAGGTCAGGCTGGATGGGGTCTGAGCAACCTCATCCAGTTGAATATGTCCCTGCTCATTGCAGGAGGCTTAGACTAGATGACCTTTAAAGGTACCTTCCAACCCAAACGATTCTATGATTCTGTGAGATGCTTGCAGCCAAAGGCTTTACGTGGCTGGCAGGCGGTGGTGGGATGGTTGCCTGTGTTGGATTCAAATGTGGCGAAGGAGGAACAGCTGTGGTCGCCACACTGGCTGCATCCACAGACCGGTGCAGTGGTGGGCAGCGGTGGGCCTGGACTTCTGGGCGGACATGGAGGTCAGGGGTGGCTGCACAGCATCTGCTGGAAGAGCATCTGTACCGAGAGCTTCAAAGATCTTTGTTGTCTGGATGCAGCTCCAGTGACCCAGGAGCTATGGGGGTTACTCCCCAGCCTTGCTGAGTTTTTCCACATGCCGAGTTTTTCTGCTCTGGACTGGGTGGCAGAGCTTGTTCACCAGAATCAGGCAGGTCAGAGAGCACGCTGTGCATGGGGAGCACCAGGGAGCATACGGCTTCTGTTGCCTCCGTCCCTTGGCAGAAGTGATTTGATTTATAATTTTCTGCCGTGCTGTAAAGCTGAATTGACAGTGTAACAGTGTGGTGGAGTTACAAGGAGGATGGTGTAGGGGAAAAATGCTCCTGTCTGAACAATCTGTATTTTTGTCAGTAATCAATGGAGACTTGGGTATAATGAACAGTAAGAACCTCTTTAAAATTCAGGACACTTTCGCAGGGAGGAAGGCTGGTCCATCAACTGGCTGACTTGCATATGCGCCTTAATCTTAAAATGCATCCTTGTGCTTTAAGCCCTGCATATTATCAAAGCTATTTTGGAAAGAGCGGAATATTAATATCCGTCAAGCCAAGCTGGGCAGGAGTGACTTGTGCTGTGCCAAGACCCCAAGGGGTCTCTGTGGGATGGGTCAGCCCTGTTTAAGGGCACAATTTTGACAGGGGGGCAGATGATGGCCTGGAGGGTGCTGGGGGAGCTTCGCTCTTGGACCTCTTACACAGCAGAGCTTTCTTCAAACTTGGAAACTTTCTCTTATCCTAAAAAAATCTCTCCCTTCAAAAGGCTTGAGGCGATACAGGAAAAGGATTTCTTTTTAAAAGTAGTGTTTTTCTTGGATAAGGGAATGGTATTATAGAGTTGGGGCTTGGTTATGATGTTGTGGAGTGTTGTTAACGGATTAACACACTGACAATGGATAAAAGGTTTGTCCTTAATAAGATGGATGTAGGATGACAGTATCTCCTTGTTTTATGGTTGCATAGTTGACCTCTGCATGAAATTTCCTTTTCACTGTGTGCATACTTTGCAATTAATGGCATAAGCATATTGTGTTTCCTTGTCTGTCCTTCTCCCTTTTTTTTTTTAAAGAACAGTCTCTGATGATTAACAACCTCTCTATTGTTTCATGTAACCAAACTGGAAGAGTGAATATGCAGGCAGACACATTTTTCCCTGTGGCTGCTGTGCTGTGCACCGTAACTTGAGCTGCATGAGTGGTCCTTCAGGCCTGGGCAGCAGAGGAAGCCACTGGGAGAAGGACAGCAGTGCCAGGAAGCATCTTAAGTGCCAGAGCAAGTGGCTGAAACCTGGGTTGACCCAGAAGAATTGGAAAATATTTTGGTGTCCCCAGCACAGGAACTGGTGTGTGCTCAGCAAGGACAGTGGCTGGGCTGGGACCGCAGTTGTGGGTGAAGCAGGGGGCTGACTGGGTGGGCTTCTTGGCTGGTAACACAGCTCTAAGTGGAAAGCAAAGCTATGAGAGCCGGCTCACCCTTTTATTGTATATAATGTTAACCTACGTGTCTGGGGTAAGCCAAGGTGGAGTGATGGGCTTGAAGTCTGCGTGGGATCCCGAGGAAGGGCCATGTGTCTGTAAGCCTTTGAATCAGAGTTACCTCAAGCTGTGTCCCTGGTCTCTTCGGTGAGTTCTCGGCAGAGGTACTCAAGTTGCAGAGAAAGACTTCAGGGGAGGGTAGGGCTACTAGGTGGCTCCACTGGCGGAGGAGCCTGCTGGTGGTTTCCTTCCCTCTTTGCACTTATTTTATTTTCTTGATATAAACCCTGTTCCTGGAGGAGAACTCACGTGCTGACTACAGCTGGTTTTGCTGCTGAATCATCCCCCAGTTTCCAGATGTGAGATGATGGATTTCTTCTGCAAACAAAAACCTCTACTTTGTTTTGCATTGCATAGCTAGGTGGAGGGGGAGAGGGAAGGTGCTCCTTGGGAAACATTCCAGGAAGGGTGGGAATTAGTGTTGAGGGGTGAGTCTCTGCCCAAACCCTCCGTTTTGAACTACACCATGAGATTTGTGCTTCCCTAAACGCGTCCTGGGTGGCGGAGCTGATGTGCCCCTCCCGATGGTGCCGTGTGGTGGGTGGCATCAAGGGACAGGTCTCCCTCTGTTAAAGATAAGCCTGCAGGAGACAAATGGACAGGTTCATTTCATTCTTTAATGCTGCTTTAATGAAGCTCCCTTGTTTGGCTCAGTGGTCCGACTGTCAGTGCAGCTGGTGTGTGGGCGAGAGCTGCTCACGTCCGCGTTGCCACTGCAGAGGTGTCCGTGCAGTTGCCACTTGGTGACTCTCTGCGAGGCTGGCACGGTGGCCTGTAGGTGGGAGAGCATAGAATAGCCTGTGTTTTGATGACCTCCAAGGAAGGCATCTGTTTAAGTGGCATAATCTCGATGTGCTATGTGACACACAGCCTTTTTGTGGGTTTTTTTTGCTAGGGGTAGTGGGGGTATTGGGCTGGTGTTGGGGCACCCAGGGTGAGCGCGGTGGTGAGGTCTTCTGTGGTCAGTAGCATGCGTGCCTGGCTGCTGCTGGCACCGGTCCCTTGAGGACATTATACTGTCAGCTTCCTGGCCTCGTGCTTCTGCTGGAGCTCTCAGTGGACATCCTGACAGCAGGGACCACACTGGAAGCACACAGACCCTCGCACTCAGGGGCAGCATCTGAGTCTCTGTCTTCGGTGTTAGTATCATATATTCGGAGCCTGCGGTGGGAAAGGTTGAGAAACGCTTGCCTGCAGATCAGAGCCTCTCCTCCCCCCTGCTCCCCTCGGATGTGTCGGCTGTTGCTGCCTTCTGTGTTGCTATCAACATTGCCTTTGGAAACTTTCCTTCCCTGCTTGCTATTTCTGGAAGTAGCATGTGATTAAATCAGCTCCCCGTGCTTCACTGCCCGTGAAAGGGGGCTCCCAGCTTTGTTCCCAGCAGAGGAAGGGTGTGCACAGCCTACACAGCCCTTTTTTCCTGTTTGAATGGATGCTGCCACGCTTGGCTCCAGCTTGTGATGCTGATGGAGCGCCGGTGTGTGTGTTTCTGTTGGGGCTGTGGGTTGACGAAGGATTATTTTAAACGTTTTACTCTATTGAGCTGGAGAAATACAACCTGTCTGAAGGCTGATCTTCTTACAGCCGCGGTTTTCATTATGCTAGGCTTTTAAATCGTCCTCAGACTGTGATTAAACCCTTCTGCCATTGTTTTTCCTCTTTTTACTGTATCCACTGAAACATTACTTTGATCTAAAGTAGCCAAGCTGTAGTTGTGATCGGGACAGGAGGAAAAGCACCGATATTTGAGGACACGAGAGTCTTGGGATGAAGCCCCAGCGTTGGCTCAGAGGGTGGCTTGTCATGGGCAGCGCTGGATGCATTGCCTCATCCTTCTGCACTTCAAGTCCTCTCTAAATTAATGACACGTCTTTTCCTCTCTTACTCTGTGCCTGACTCATTCATTCAGGCTGTACTTGCAAGTGAGGTGCAACTTGCCTGCGTTACACCTACCAGATGTTGCTGTAATGCCCATAAGATATAAAGGGAATTGTCTGCTTTGGTCTAAGTTTACATCCTTCATGTGCGTCTTTGTGAAGAGCCGAGAGGAGAGGAATGCCCACCTTCGTTTTGTTTAAAAGTCCCTTTAGTTTGTGTTTTTACCTAGTCCATCCCATTTGCATTCTCATGTTTTAAGAACTGCCCTAGTTATTTTAATGGAACTCCAAAGCTGTGGCAACCTGACGTTTTGAATGCAGAAAGCTGTGGTGGATTTGGGGAGGTCAAGGCAGGTCCTTCCGACAGCTGTCACCAGTTGGGGTGACACCAGACGTGTCAGCAGCCCCTTACCAGGTGGAGCCAGGGTCTTCATAAGACTTTCTTCTTGTGTTTTCCAGGTCTACAACTCGAACAAGGACAACCAAAGTGAAGGCAGTAAGTATTTCTTTTCAAGGCAGACCCCTGAGAAGGTGGCTGTGCTGTGTGGTGTGCAGACTTTGGTGGGTCAGCAGGAGAGGCTGAGCTGCCGGCAGTGGGGACAGCGGGCTGGGCTGTGCTCCCCTGGGCCAGGGGTGTGGGGTGACAGGGGTCAGCGTGGGGACCACAGGGTGGCCCTGGGGAGGAGCTGGGTCAGGCACCTAGCAGGGAACTGGTGCAGAAACTTGGTGGTGGGACCTAGGGCCATGGAGAGCGGTGCTGAGCTGTTGCCTTGGCACTCTGGGCTGCGTCCCCTCCTGCCTGCCCCGCACCCTGCTGTCCCTGGGCCGCAGCAGTGGCACAGGGGGTGCTGGTGTGCCTTGGGACCAGCGGGACCAGCTCCTCTCGCTTATCGCAGCCAACGAGTGCAGGTGGCATCTTGGACCAGCCAGCTCTCCTTTCTGAGCTGGAGTGTGGAGGATGACTAGGCCTTTCCCACAGGGGAACTGGAGCAAAAATATAAAGAGTAGGGAGGTCCCGCCTGATCAGGATTGTCAACAAGAGCCCCTAAAAAAAAGAAGCTGTTTTTATTGTAGTTCAGGCAATCAAAGACTTGGGTCAAGAAAGCACTTGTTTTTCTTGTTAGAGGAGCGGTTGCACCTGGTCCTGGCTCTTATGTCATGTGTTTGAAAACCCTTAATTGAGCCATTTCCCGGTAGGTTTGATTTGCCGTAATTGCAATACTCAAAACTGTAATCCCTGCCCTCCTTCCCCCAAAGTCATCGGTCACGCAGGAGCCCAGCCTGGGTTAACGGTTAGTAAATAGTTCATTTTTATGCTGCCTCAGACAGGGCATTTTCATCTTAAGTAGAAGCATTTTTCTCATAATAACAGGTATAATTTGCAGATAATGTTCCTTGCACCCATTTTCAGCCCTTGCACAAAACAGTCTCTTCCTCCTCTCCGCTCTCTGATGTGGCTTCTCCCTTTCTTGTTGGTCCTCCATGTCGTCAGCTGTGCATCCATCTCATCCCCAAGTATTCCTCTTGGCTTTGGGCAACCCAGATGGTCCTCATAGAGTTAAATGCTGTGCATCGTGCTCTTGAAGGACAGTATGGCTAATGCCGCAGTCCCAATGGATGTGAGGTCTGCGTAGAACATCTTTTCTCCATTTTACAGAGGTGAAAAATTAGGTTTTTGAGGCATGGACAACAGGCGTTGCTCAACTCTGTCTTAGCCTGGCCATGACCTGTCACTGCTCTGTGTTCCCTGCACACAGCCACTGGCTCTGCCAGGACAATACGTGGCAATTTGGCTCAAGAAACATGTTAAAATAACCATTTTCTAAACTTTGTTGAGGGGTTATGCAAAAGCAAAGAAAACATTAGGGATGGGGGTGGAAGGAAAGATTGGTGAAGCAATTGGTGAAGTAATTACTGCTTCTGAAAGAAGTGCTTGTCAAACTGTGACCTTCCCATCTTACGTGCTGTCAGCCAGATATTCTCCTGGGGCTGTGACTTACGCTGGAGTCAGCCTACAAAGTAGCGGCAGCCCTTTTAGAGATGGTAAGAGCTTGAGTCAAGTGTGCCCATGACTTTCCCAGGGTTATTTGTATTGTCTAATCTGGGTTTTCAGCTGCCAAGCTTACAACGGACCCCAGGCAGGGGCTCCTAAATGCCTCTTTGGGTTTTCCTTGGGTAAGGGCTGGGTGATTGTGATCCACCTGGGCTCTTTCTGCACCCTGAGCCCTGGCTTCTGCCTGTGGTTAGTTGTGCACAGCCTCACTGAGGGCCCGCATTGGCAGTGGTGTGGCCAGCACCAGGCTGACCTGCAGGCATCTAAATAGATTCTTTTCCCATGCTTAATGTGAAATGGGTGTGCGTGTCGGAGGGGAATGTCTTGCTCCGTGGGGCTGTTGGGGTGATGCTCGGCCGAGAGGGTCTGAGTGGGGCGGCTGCTGCTGCTGCTGCTGCTCCTGCCCATGGCGTGCGGCTGCTGCAGGTACCTTGTGTGGTCAGCCCCTGGACGGATCCCTAGCTGGATGCCCACGCTGGGGCTGCTGGAGGCTGGTAGCTTTGAGGAGAGAGACGGTTTGTCCCCGACCTGGGGGCAGCTCCTGTGTCAGTTCCCAGCCTGGCCTGGGGCTGCCGGTGCGGCTTTGGAAGGTTGGTTGTTTGTAGTGCTGGTAGTGACTGCAGCCCCCGCATCCGTCCTGCCTCTCTGAAGCAGCTCAGTGGTTGGCAAAGTGTAGCGAGACTTTGATGAAGACAACAAATGCCAAGTTTCTCCCTGCGCGTCTTTACCAGACGAGTGCGAAGCTGGGGTTTAATCAGCTGAGGAGGCTTTGGCAAAGTTTCTTATCTTTTAGTACCTCTTCCATTTTGATGGTCCATCTTAAAAATGAGAACAATCCTCCTTGTCTGCTCTGTAGACCCTGCTCCCCCCGCGCTGGGGAGTGCGTTGGGACCTTCGGCTGAAGGCTGCTTATGTAGCCGCGCTCCTGAACCGTCTGGTGGCAATTATCTTCACATACGCCTCCGACTGGGGCTGCCACTGGTATGTTCAGACATCTGACTCTGCTTTAGCCCTCATTAAAACCATGTCTGTAGTGAACTGCTTGCCTCACCAGCTACACTTAAAATTGATTCGGAGACTGGCTGTGTGCCACGCGGCCCTTGATACAGGAGCTTCCTATAAGGACTCGAAATGAGTGCAATGATTGAGTCCGGATGCAATTCCTGACCCTGAAAACCTATATACCTCTGCTTCCTGCCACACTTATGTGAGTCTGAAAGAGACTCGCAGTGCTATAGTGAGTCTGCTTTTTGGCCACTATCTAATTTTGCAGAGCGTTTGGGTTTTACATCCTGCTGTGTGGCCAGATGGCCATCGGCCTACAGGGTGATTTATCTTAATCTTCTTTAGGAGCCGGGAGGAAGCGGTGCTGAGCGGTGGGGGCGAGGGGGTGTCAGTGAACCGCGGGAGCCAGATGAATTTAGATGCACTAGTTTGCAAACCAGGAGGACTTGCCCTGCTCTGTGGAAACAAATCCTCCAGGCCATTTGTGCTTATTGCATGGAAAATTACAGAAGAACTCCTTTCCCTTCCCATCCCCACCATTTCCCTCTCCGTTTTCCATATCCACTTGGTTGCCTATTAGTTCAGGACCCCATCAAAAGCTGTCTTTATTTCCATAAGCTCTTCATAGACCTTGAGTCCCTGGACTGCCCTGTCTGCTGGTGCGCTTGCCTGGGTGGCCTGGCCCTCCCCAGTAGTCTTCATTTCCCAATCTTGGCAGCTCACTGGCAGTTGGAGACTTGAAGTAAGACTTGAAAACTCATTTCTCTCTGGTCTCTGGTGCTTGGTTTCTCCCTTTCTGTGTGGCACTTAGTTTCATGAGGTCTTTGAGAGAATTCGTACCGGTAATCACCGTGGCACTTCACTGCAGGGCACAGAAACGCCTGGCGGGGTTTGCAGAAGAGCTTGCTTTGACCTTGCGCTGCCATGACCGATGCGCACACAGCTGGGGTTACCTGGGGCTGAACAGAGCTGATTCCGTCTTCTTACCCCCTTACCGATGCTCTGATATGCCATATCAGCATAAAGTAAAGGAATTAATGGATTAAATAGAAATAATCTGCTAGGCAAAAATAGACCAGGATGAGACCAGCTCAGTAGCAGTAGAAATATGATGCTGCACGAAGGTCAGATAAGTGTGTGTATGCGCGCAACGGCTGTAATACAAGCGATGTGTATCACCTTGGCTGATATAAAATATTTCTCTGCTAGATTACCATATGAATATGGCATCTCAGTTGTGCACTGAAATGCTGCTCTTGTGTAAAGAGCCTGTGACGTGTATCTTGGCCTGGAGCTGTGTTTCACGCCCTTCCCTGGGATATGGGAGCCTCAGGGGAGAGGGAATAGCAGGAGGCAGGGCTGTGGGCTTTGCTCCTGCAGCAGGTTTGAATGCATGCGCGGAGGAAAATACTGCCTCTGATAACAGAAGAATTTGTAAATCCACTCCCTGTTACAGCTGGAGAGGCAGTTTTAAAGATATAGCATGGGGATTAGGGATACCTGTTGGGAAGAGCGGAGACACACGTTGGCCATGCTTTTCTGTGGCAGCCCCGAGAGTTTGCTCTTCCTCGCTGATTCCCCACTGCCTTCCCTCTCTCCTCTCCTGACCCAGCTGAGGCAGGAGGCAGCTCCACACGGTTTAAATCGTGGGCTGTGTGTCCCATCCCTCCCGCACGCACGTTCCTGCCTCTGCCTGGCCGCAGTGGAAACTCTCCTTGAGGTCAGCAGCTGAAGATTCGGGTTTAGTGAGGTTTTTGATAGAGCAGGTTTTTTTCTTTTTTTCTTTTTTTTTTTTTTTTCTTTATCTGTTAATCTTGGTGAACCCTCTCGCTGCACTAGCCCTGCTGTCAGGGCACGGAGCAGAGCAGGAAGGAGGACGGGGCCGTAACAGGCCAGGCTTGGTTTGGCCAAAGCGGCTGGGATCCCAGAGCCTGCGTTTCTTCCGGGCCTGCTCCCACAGCCCGGCTCTCCTGGGCCAGCTCAAAAGGCCATCGGTTGCCCTTCCTTTCTCCTTGCTCCTGACCCGCAGCAAAGCTAAGAGGGGTGCGAGCTGCTGAGCCGAAGCTGAGGGCTGTGGGTCACTGTGCTGCTGGGGCTAATGGCGCGAGCGTGAGGGCCAGGACAGTGGTAGGGACAAATCCTACTTTGATCTGCGCTGTCGCTGAACTGAATCATTGGGTGAATGAATGAGACAAAGAGAAGCTGCTTCTGTGAGAGAGGAAATCGAGCTTTTACAGTGCTCATTAAAAGTCAAATCTAAGGATGAATAAAGGCACTTTGGATATTTAATCAGATATTATTTCTGGATATAACTACTGCAAATAAATCCCTGACCTTTCCTGATCCAGAGCTCAAGTGGAAGAGCTTATTCTTCTACTGGGGAGGGTTATGCTTGGTCACTTCCATCCGGAAGGACTGCTTGGTTTGTACCTCTGCGACGCGAGCACTGCGGAAAGGTGCGGCCCCAAGCTCTTGCTGAGCGGTGGGTGCCGGAGTCTGCAGGGGCAGGGTACGCACTTGTAGGTGTCTTCTGCTCATGTTCAAACACGCGAGGGCCCGGGGGAAAACTGCTGGTTTACGGAATAGGTTGGCACTTAAAAATGCATGGCAGAGCCTGCAATGGTGAACCGTGTTGGCTGGACAGCACTGTGCAGAGGTACCGAAACATCCGCGTTATGGCCAGTACTAAGCCAAGGCGAATAAGACCTGCTGAACTGGGTTTGCCTGCGCAAAAGGGTTTCTACACCCTTTTGGTGTGTTTTCCTGCTTCTCAGGTACCCCATGCCTGTGTTTGTCAGTGATCTGGGGTACGGTAAGCTGCGCCCCACTGATCGATGACGCATTGGTTTTATGCTGCGTCCGTGCTTGGAGTGGTTGGGAGCGGTGCTGGAGAGCCCCCCCCCCCGGCCCCGAGCCTTGCAAAGGGCCCTGGAGCTTCTGGATATTCGCACATCCTATGGCACAAGCATCCTGCAACTTGTGTGCTTATGTTGGCTCAGCACTTCAGTGTGCTTGCCCAGAAAAATATAATAGAGCTGTTTTACTGTTTCACTGTTTCAGGTTCTTGTGCCATTCATCACACAAGAAACACCACCAGCAGAGAACTCAAAACAAGTGATTAGTGAGGGACTGTGCCCTGCAAGCCATAGGCAGCCAGTGAGCTGGGAGCTTATTATGGTCCAGCAGTGAATCTATGTTTAAATAAATGATGTGAACAGGGGGAATGCAAAGGAGTAAAATTGCACGTGCCTTGCTGTGAGGACACTGCTGGCCCTGGGCTGTACTCTCGATAAAATGCAGTTTTGTGGCTTTTACAATACGGCGTTCCCTCAAGTCTGTGCAGACGTGAAGTCACCTGCTTTTAAGCTAACACTATGCCTTTTCTGCCTTCTGGAGCTCAACATCTTAAACCGTGCAGCCGTGTTGTCAGCAGTCATGCTGTATGAGCCCCTCTGCTGTGAGGACAGGCTGAGAGAGCTGGGGGGGTTCAGCCTGGAGAAGAGAAGGCTCCGGGGAGACCTTGGAGCCCCTTCCAGTCCCTCAAGGGGCTCCAGGAAAGCTGGGGAGGGACTCTGGAGCAGGAAGGGGAGCCATGGGACGAGGGGGAATGGTTTTAAACTGAAAGAGGGGAGATTTAGATGAGATCTCAGGAAGAAATTCTTTGCTGTGAGGGTGGTGAGCCCCTGGCCCAGGTTGCCCAGAGGAGCTGTGGCTGCCCCATCCCTGGAGGGGTTCAAGGCCAGGTTGGACGGGGCTTGGAGCAACCTGGTGTGGTGGGAGGTGTCCCTGCCCAGGGCACTGGATGGGCTTTAAGGTCCCTTCCAACTCTAACCATTCTATGGTTCTATGATTCTCTGTCAAGCATGGTTGGGAAAATCCCCCACCTTCCATGTGGCAGTGGGGAGTGGGCTCCACCCCAGTCCCTGGTGATGCTCCTCCTGCCTGCGGGGTCTGTGCTGCTGTGGGAGCCGGGATGGTGGCAGGGGCAGATGCATCCCTGGCAGCTCCGGGGCCAGTCAGGGCGAAAGGTTTTTGCTGGAGGTGGCAGGAGGGGAGAGGCGGGCGTCTTCCCAGGGTGCTCATCCCAGCCCCGGGGCTTGGGGGCACTTTGCACCCCCCTCTCTCTGGGGCTTCTGCCATATGAAGGGTTTCCTAAAGCCTTATACAGGGAGAAAGTAATTTTTCTTAACAAATAGCTGTCTGCAGGCAGTGTTTTCCACGCGGTGGTAGAAAGCTGACTAAGGGATAAATTCTTGCAGCAGGTATTTGGATCCACATATTAGTAATTTCTTGAAATTAAATATGAAAGCCTGCAATGGCATGAGTTAATTGAGTTTTACATTCCATTAACACAAATGTTTTAGATCTTGCTCTCAGGCAGAGTCAGCTGCCTTCAGGACATCCTAATTTGCACCAAATAAATATTTCATTTGTGCTAATAAAAGACGGGGCTGTTCTTGAATTGTGCACGTCTGCATAGAGTGAGGGTAAATGGGATGTAACGTATAGGGTTCATGAGACAATATTGTTTAGCCGGGCTTTTGCATTGCCAGGGGGGCCGGAGTGTCTGCCTGAAGCGTGGCGCAGGCAGGGGACAGGCAGGGCACAGGCACTGCTGGGGGCTAGTGCTGGCACTGGCTGGCTCCCTGGGGACAGGTCCCCTCCCGCTGGGCACAGGAGATGCTTTGGGCAGAGGTATGACACAAAATTCATTCCCATCTCCCAGTTCCTGTTGCTCTTCCACCGCGACGTGTTGTCAGCTCTCTCCTTTTTGTGTTACTTTTTTACCTCTACGCTTTCACCTTTCTTTTGATTTCTTTACTCCGTTTTCCTTCACAGTTGCTGCTGACATTTATCTCCTGCTTTTTGCTTCCACTTGTTTCTTTCCCAGTTCTCCTTTTACTGTAACTTTTCAGTGCTCTGACCTGTCATATGGCTTGTCCTTGAAAAAACCTACGTCTGCACAAAACCACCTAAAAAGCCCCGAGAAGAAATGCAAGGCACTGGCGGCCCCCGCTGCGCTTCCCCGGCAAAGCCTGGGAGGTCGGTCCTGTACCCCAGACACACAAGTGGTCCCCAGCGAGAGGTGATGGAGATGGCCTGGAGATGAAGGCATCTCTCCAGCTCACAGATGGCTTTGTTAGCTGGGTGGAGAGCTGAAAGGATTTATAGGAATTACCAGGGACTCGTCAAACAAGCTGCCTCCTGTGCAGTTGCAAGGTTTTGTTGTGTCAAAAATAAACATGATTCCTGTTTTTTCCAAGCAACCTAGTGTCAGCTTCCCAGACAAAGGTCTCTTCGGGTTGTCTCACCTTGATCCTAAATTAATACTTTGACCAACTGCAGATCTAAATCTCTGACAGAGCCCGGGGCTCTGCCGCTCGGCGGGTGTGGGAGGTGCTGGTTCAGAGGGATGCGGAGGCTGAATGATGGATTAGCGTTCTGCGCTTGCCTGGGTTACACCTGGTACAAGCTACTGTACTTGTGCCTTTCCTCCGTGAACACCTAATTTGTCTCCTTCTCCTTCCTCCCCACCTTGTTTGAGGAGCAGTACAGCATTGCTGTGAATGTCGGCGACGACTGCGGGATGAGTGTTGCGCTCAGTGTGAAGCTGTCCCTCTGCTAGGTGTTTATCACTTCTCTCTTCTCTTCCCTTTCAGCTGCCCAGTTGGATAATATCGGCTTCAGCATTATCAAGAAATGCATCCATGCTGTCGAAACGAGAGGTAGCACAGTTCACCAGATGGTCTTGTTTTGGGGACTGGTCTTGCAGCTGTTTGTAGCGGAGCAATAGCTTACCTGCTCTTTTCATCAACAAAAATGATTCATTAAGCCTCGGAGACCCACATCAGAGGAACCCTGTAATATGCTCAGGCAGACGCCTTTGCCGAGACACGCGCTTGCCCTGTGGCCGGGGTTAGCAGGGGCTCAGCAAATCTCAGGGGCAGAGTTGGGGAATAACGCCCTAGACGTGCAAGCTGGGGGAAGGGACCAAAGCTGGGCGCTTCATGTGAACATCCCTTCGTGCGGTACCACTGCAAACCACTTCCTCTCCTGTGGGACAACAAACAGATCCGGGTTTCAATCCTTCCCCTAAATCTCTTGCAAAGACTATTTATATACAGACGGGCTGGCTTGTTAGCGCCTGAGCCCCCGCACAGTGAAATACGGGTCTGGTGCTCACATGGTTTCTGAGCGTGCTGGTGCCTGCACGAGGTAAGAAAGAGGCCCCGCAGAAAACTTTGGGCTGAGCAGGGCTCTGAGCTGGCAACATTGCTGCCCATATTCCTTCACTGGGGTCTTCCTCCTGCCCATAGGGCTATTCAAACGTGATGTTTTCCCCTGTAATACTGGCAGCAGTGCAGAAACTGCTGTCTTGAGCAAAGGAACGCCTGGGAGCTCCTGGGCTTCCGCAGTGTCCCACAGGAAGGGGAATACTCAGAGATTTTCATGCTTGCCACAGCTCTCTGTGATATCCAGGTCATGGTTTAAAAGTCATATGGGAGCAAATGAATTTAAAAAAAAAAAAAAAAAAAAAGGGAAAAAGAAACAAATGGGTAGTGGGTAGTTGAGACCAAACAAGGCCAGTGCAGTTCCTGGGGAGAGTTCGGAGAGCTCCAGCCAGGAGGTGCAGCAGCACAGCCAACCTAGGGTGCCCTGGTGGGAGGGGCTTCTGTCACCACCACAAAGCAGTCCTTTGGCTGCTCTCTGTCCTAGCAAGTCGTTTGGTTCTCATTGCTTCTTGTATGAAGAACACGCAAAAGTCCCAGACCTCAACCTGAAGAACTTGGCACAGTAAAATTTTCTAAAACTGCCCGTTGTGTTGTATGTACGGTGCAGATCCTTCATGGTGCAGCCATGCTCCCTCACTGGTAGTGGTGTGGGGGAAAGATGTCCTTGGATCTTTTATTACTGAGCTAGTTGGGGGTTAGGACTTCTAATCAATACATGAAAGCCCTGACATCAAAATCAAATTTTACCCTCCTCTGTAATTTTGTATGTACTTGGTGAGAGGGTTTAATTATTTTTGCTATTAGAGAAGCCAAAGAAATGAAAGAAATGTCAGTAGCTCTTTTGACGTTCTCCTAATAAGCTCTTTGTTTTTCCTAGGGATCAATGAGCAAGGGCTCTACCGAATCGTTGGAGTAAACTCTAGAGTTCAAAAGCTGTTGAGTGTATTAATGGGTAAGTATCTTGTATTTTGTTAAAGGCAAGTAGATTGTGCTGCTTTGAAGTCTTGCCAGCCGAGAATGGAGGCTCTCGTCGGGGTACCTAATCGTGGTGAATGTGCTCTTAGGGCCACATGCTGTTAGAGGCTGGGAGGTCCCGGGGCACCACTGGCAGGTTGCTAAGGTAGGACTCATGTAGGACATTGCTTTAAAACGTCTTCTGGTGCAGTCACTGGTGTCCTGCTCACATGCGCTACGAATTTTGGCAGCCTTCCCAAATGCAAACTAAAATCTTCAAAGAAATAGCTGAAAGCTTTGGTTTTTAATCTCCTACCTGCCACGTTGTTTCCAGAATACTTCTTAATTATTTTCTCTTGTGTGTTGCATGCTGCCCTCTTCTTACTTTCCCCTTGGACCGTCTTGTGCCTGACTTAACACGGTCTTGCCCAGACCTTTCAAGCATGCGTTTCCCTCGTGCCGGAGGCATCAGGTCCGATGGTTCTGGGTGCTCAGGAGGAGAGAAGGTGTGGGGTCACACCACGGCAGAGCTGGGTGTTGACGTGGTGGGGCTCCTTTGAGCACTGGCTACCCTGTGCAGCCACCCTGCAGCTGCCCAGCAGCGCTCAGAAGATGGTATGATGGCAAGAGAGAGGCTGTGGTGTTTGCTACAAGTGCCTTTGTGTCCCGAACCAGCATTCCCTAATCAGAACACGAAAACATGTAGGAGCAAACGGGTCTTGTGATTGTCAGTGAGCTGGTAGTTGTTCCTGGTGCAGGTCTGAGACCACTACGGCTGACTTTTCCTGGAACGGTTCCTTGTTGGTGGTGTTGGGTTCCCATCATCCCATAGCCGTGTAAAGCCCTGTGTTGGGTCATGCTTGTTGGTCTGTGTTGGAGACCCAGGCCAGCTTCTGTGTCAGCTATTGCCCAGGGGTTGTAATTGACCCAAAAAGAAATGTGAGCTGTTCCCCTCTTTGGTCTTTTCACGACCTTCCCGGGCCTTCGCCCCTCCAGCAGAACCTCCCTGCTCCCTGTGTCCTTCTCTGGGGTCCAGGCTGGTGCTGGGATTGGCTATGGCTGTGTGTGACCAAATGGACTGTTACATGCCCGAAGCTATCAGGTGGCATTTCCATCCCCAGCTGCAGCCCTGCGGCAGTCTGTCTGTCTGGACACGCATGAGATGGACCTTTGAAGAACAATTTTGAGAGAACACACAGTTTGGTTGGAGCAGCAGCAGCTGCCCTCCACCAGCCTCAGCTCATGCTTCTCAGACTTGCCAAAACCACATATGAAATAGGTGTAGTAATGAGGAAACAAATGCGTAACAATTTGTTAGTGCCCTTGTGAACGTGTTTGCAACTCCTTGGGGGAAATGAGTGACATTTGTCATCTTCTTCCTCTTTCCGTTCGCTTAGTATCATTCCTTTGCAACGTGACTTCCTTTTCCTTGCCTTCAGAAAACGCCAGTGCTCCTTTCTCTGTATTTCTCCTTGTAAAGAGTTTTAATCCGTTGTGTTGCACTTTCAACATCTTTCCTTCTCCTCTTCCGATCCCCCCTTTTCCCACCATTAAGATGTTCCCTGAGCAAAGCCCATGGTGGCTGTTACAGGTGTCAGCGTTAACCTATGCAAAATTGACAATCTAGGGATAATTAGGAAACAGAAGGGTAAGGTTCTAAATCAGAGGCTGACGCAAGGGGACCTCTCTGCACCGGTTTTGCTCTGGCATTTGGAAAGTTCACTGCAGTCACAAGAGCTGGTGACTGACTCTTTCTCTTTTATTAGCAAAAGTTTGGCATAGGTTCTGGGGCATGTGAGTATGTCCTGCTAGCCACCCAAGTACAGCAGATAAGCCAGAGCTGTCTCATGGGATGCACAGTTGGCACTATTGCGTTAGAGCATCGGTTAAAGAGCATTGCTGACCACTGATAAAAATAGGCTGGGGATTGGGTGCCCCGGGGCGCAGCAGGTCGGACACGCCGGGTCCTCTGCTCGTGCTTTTCGTGCCGGCGTGCATCATCTCACAGGCTGCAGAGCAACAGGTCCTCTTTGCTTCTCGCAAGGGCGGTCTCAGGCTGCGTCAGCTCTGGGTCGAGGCGGCGGGGCCATGACAGATGGCAGAACTTGCTTGGTTTAAGAGCTCTCTGGAGCTGGGAGGGATTCAAAGTTTTGGACACCATCCAGCAGCCATTATCTCCTCAGCGACTGAAGCCACTCAGCTGTCGACCTCGTGTCTCATAATGCAGTGATATATCGCCGGTGGTTTTTCTTTGTCCCGGCATGTCTTCCTTAGTTGTTGGGGGCTGGAAGCCCCATCAGAGGCGAGTACATGCCAGGGGCTGCTGCTCGGCTGGCTGGGGGGGTGCGGAAAGTGGGACCCGCTTTGGGGACCTCCCATGCTGTCGATCACTAGGACGCTTTGCAAACCTGTGACTCTTTCTCTGAATCACAAGCAATTAAATCATCTTCAACAATCCTAGGCTGTCTGTAAAGCCGGTGTCAAATGGAAACGTGTCCGTTGTCAAATCCCCTTCTGTTCTGGGCTGCCCTCGGCTCACACCTCCTGCCGGCAGCGGCACCACTCTGCTTGAGCACTCGTGTTCGGATCCAACCCTCCTGAGCGGAGCAGCCAAATTGTGCTTACAACTTCAGGTTTCCCTTATATTTAGAAATGAATGTGGGCAGCGTTGCTGATTCACATACAGTTTAAATGGCAAAAAGATCAAGTTTCCTTGAGCAGTGGCGGGTGTCAGTGACGCTGCTGGGAAGGCCTTTGGCACAAGGTGTCTCCGCATGAGGTTGGCACTGCGCTCGGCTGACCCAGGGCACAGCCTTCCCGTGGGCAGCAGCCAGGTCGGGGGCAGCGCATGTCCCGGGCTTGGGCAGAACAGCTTGTTTTTGTCTAAACCCGGGTGAAGTGGGACATCATAGAATGGTTTGGGTTGGAAGGGACCTTAAAGATCACCCCCTGCCCTGGGCAGGGACACCTCCCACCACACCAGGTTGCTCCAAGCCCCGTCCAACCTGGCCTTGAACCCCTCCAGGGATGGGGCAGCCACAGCTTCTCTGGGCAACCCGGGCCAGGGGCTCACCACCCTCACAGTCAAGAAATTCTTCCTAATCTCTAATCTAAATCTTCCCTCTTTCAGTGTAAAACCGTTCCCCCTCGTCCCATGGCTCCCCTCCCTGATCCAGAGTCCTTCCCAGATGGGCCTCCTGCAGGGCTGGTGGGAGGCAGGCCATCCATGGCAGAGCAAGCTGCCTTTCCCTAGCCTTCACCATCACCATGCGCCATCAAAATGAGAACAAAACCCAAAAAATAAACAAACTTTTATCAGTAGGAGCTCCCATGAAAGGTTTTATTCTGGTAGCTGTATACAGGACAGCAGCTGTACCAGCAGATCCACCACTGAAACCCAGCACTAAGATGAGTGGAGCGTTACAGTGTCTGATCCACTCTTCTCGCTCCTTCCCAACAGGAGCCACAAGGGCTGGTGAGTGGGGCTTGCTGTGGCCCCTCGCTGCTGGGGGGAAACGTGCCCTCTGGCTGCCTTGGAAATCTCTTGAGCCACCCGAGCCGGGGTGAGAATTACAGCAGGTGATGGGGTGGTTCTGCTTGCCATGTAGAAATGGGTGAGGAATTGAAACCAGCTGTCTTAACGGCAGCAGCAGCTTTCTCCATCCCCAGGAAGCAGGTGGAGAAGTTCCTGAGAAAGGGCATTGGGCAGGGGCTGTGCCTCAGGGAGCATCCTGGCATCGCACGCGAGTGTCTTGCTGAGGTTCCGTCATGGCTGTGGGGTTGGGGGTGTCTGGTCTGTGTGGGGTTGGGGGTGTCTGGTCAGCCTGGGCTTCCCTCCTGCCTGTCCCTGCCCCGTGGCACCCGTCCCATCACCCGGGCTCTGCAGGGACCAAGGCACGGAGATGAACAGGGTCCCCGTCCCCGACGCTGCTGTTTGCCTCCAGGACAAAAGCAAACCAGCAAAACAAACTCCATTTTTTTGGGAATGGGAGTGGATTCTCCCCCACCCCCAAGTGTCTATGTTGATCCTGCCATAAAAAAGCACGTTCTAATTTCTTGATTTAGACCTGTGGTGCTGCAGCTCCCTTTTCTTTCCTCAGATGTCCCCCGTGTGAGGTGGCAAATGACAACCCGCTTCGGTCTCGCAGCCCGGGGGAGCGGGAGACGGTGTCCTGTGCAGCATTTGGGACCACGCAGAAGGGGAAGGGGGTGATGCTGCCGTGGCTGGCAGTGCTGTGGGTGAGCAAAGTGCTCTCTGCAGCCTCTGCTGGAATGAAAAGCTTGGGGAAGTTCAGTTTCCCCTCCCTTTCCCCTTACCCTTTCACTTCAGCCTTTTCCGTACCTGCTAAGAGACATCAGATAAGCAATTTACAGCAGTGAGCAACTTCAGGGTTAACTGAATTTGGCCTGTGGGTGCTTTTACGACCTGGGTTTTGCATTTACGTAGGTTTGTGTGGAAGCGTGTCCTTGTGCGGAGGCAGAACTTGGTGGTGGCGCTGGCTGCAGCCATCTCTGGCTGGGGAGTCAGATGCTCCATCTGTAACCTGCAAAGTAACTTTTTGCAGACTCATAAATTTGAAGGTCAAGGAGAACTGATTAACTGCTCCCAGCCTTTCCATGAGACCGCCCATAGAATTTCACCTAGTGCTTTGTGAATGAATCGTGCCTATGAACTCCTGGATGAGCTTTTGAAAAGACATCCAGTCTTGAGTTGTTTGTTCAACTTCAGCGAAGGCCTTGCTATTAAAAAGGTTTTTTTTTAAAAAAGGGTTATTTTTCTTTTGGTTTGGCTTTTTTTTTTAACTATGCCAAGCTTATCTTTAATCTATTAAAATTGCCTCCTGAAAAGGTAGTGCAATAGGAAGTTGCCGTGGCATTGCCGAGGAGGGATGGTGTTCATTTGTGTGATTGCTGTGACACACACGTGATCTTTGTGTGAATATACATTTCTTAAATGTTTACTTTTTCAAGTACTCCTCTTGATGTTTTTTTTTAATTAAAATAAACCCTTTGCCCTCAGGGAAAGCCTAACTCTTATTCAGTGCATTCTTTTAATTAGTTTTAAAATTACACTATGCTTACCTATCGCTTTAAAATTCAAAAGCGCATTATACGTGTCTGTGAGAAGACAAATACCCACTGAGCTGCATCCGCGGGACCAGATGGCGTCGGCAGCTGTATCTGGCGTCAGGCTTGGCCTTGGTGGCGGTGAGCGCCTCTCTGCGCCTGCTCGGCCTCTCCAGGGACGCTTGGCACGGCCCTCTCACTGAAAGGACCCACGGCCGCGTCTCCCGAGGTCCCCACGGAGCCTTCCCAGGGATTTCGCTGGGAGCGGGATCCCCGCTGTGTTTCCAGGTGCTGCTCACCGGGAGCTCGGTGTGGTCAAAGCCTTCAGCCGCGGAGCAGCTGAGAGATGCCAGGAGCGAGTGAGCAAAGTGCATTGGTGAAGCAGCGTCACAGCAGGAGAGGAACAACGTGCTCACGCCTGCAAACGGGGCACTTTCGTGCCCTGCTCATCCCTCCTCCGCAGCCGCCTGCGGCGTGGGGTCCTCGCTTCGTCGCCATCGTTAGTCGTGGTCCTGGGCGCTGTGCGTGAAGTATCTGCAGCTGGGCCACTTAACGCCGAGCTGATGGTGGCTTTTGAGCTCACTGGCTGTAATTGTCAGCAAAGCTTTTTAAAAAAAAAAAAAAAAATAAGGAAAGATTCCATCCGCCTTGGTGTCTGCTCGGGGCGGGTGTGCAGATGGCAGTGGTCACCCAGGAGCCCCGCGGTGTGGCCAGCTCGGCTCCGGCCCCGGTGGCGCAGGGTCCCGGCGTGGGTGGAGGTGCTGAAGAAGGGAGCGGTCGCTGCTTCCTGAGGGCTCTTTTATTGTCAAAGCATTAAGGCGTTTTCACAGAAAATCAGTAAAAATAGTGCCTTATTGATCTCACTATGGAACTTCGTGCAAACAAGTCTGGCTTCCTGACCTGGGTCGGTGGTTTGCAGAACGCAGGGAGAAGCAGAAAACTGCAGATCCCTGCGAGCACGGTTTGCAGGCGGCGGGTTCAGATCCGCCTCGGGAGGGAACAGGCTGCTGGTCCACAGCCTCCTATTTACAGCGTCCAGAACAGCTGCACAGTTTTTTGTATTTCTTTAAAGGAATTTTTAAAAGGAAAGATAGGAGGGGGGAAAAAAATGCAGAAAGGAAAGGAAGGCCCTGGAGGAAATGGAGAAAAGTACGCTGCAATAATCAACAATAAAAATAGGGGTGGTTTGGAGGCTCCCTGGCCCCAGACACTCGCACTGCGCAGAGCTGGAAACTGGAGGGTGGGCACCAAGGTTCCCGTGGGACCTGCGAGCTGGTGCCGTGAATCCCTGGGCAGAGGTGGGGTGTGGGGTACGGGCGGGCAGTGCCGGGGTGCCGAACCCCCTCGGTACGAGCACTGAGAGCATGGCAGGACGCGGGGCCGGCACACGGGCAGTTACTGGTGATGGGACTGGATTTCCTCTGGGCAGGTTGGCATCATGGCTGTGCGGATGTCTGGCTCCCACAGAACGGTGCCAGGGGCTGGAAGCGCAGTGAGATGTAGAGGTGCTGAGCTGGTCCCGGGCCCCTCGCACCGAACCGCGTCCAGGAGAGCTGCTCTCTGCTGATGCCGAGTGCCAGGAAGGGCTGGCTGAGCCTGTGCGTGGCACTGCGCTTGTGGCATCTCACTGCCATCAGACCCACCGCGTGCCCTGTGGTGCTGTTTGACCTTTGCTGGGTTGGACACGCTCCAGGGCTGCCTCAGGAGCTATCCTGCTCCCCTCTGCCTGGCTCTGGGAGAGCGTCCTGTGGTTTCGGGATGCTCCTGCCCATGTCCTCCAGGGTCTCGTGTCAAAGGTTGCGTCAGGCCATTACAAAGTGTGACCCAGCGTCGCACCTTTCCTGCAGGTCAGTAACACTCCATGTGGTGGCCCCGAACTGCCTCATGCTGTCAAAAGCAGCCGGGAGACGCAAACGCCGACGTCTCTGCAGAGCCTGGAGCAGCCCATCCTGCAGCCTGCGGCTGCTGCGGGGACCTGGCTCTGCCTCTCCTCTGGAGGGGACCTCTTCCTTCTGCTGGGGAGGATACGCGGTTCAGGAAATGGCTCCAAGGATGCGGGGTGGGAGCGAGCCCAGTGTCGCCGTTGGACAGTAACTGGGGGTTCGGCTGCACTGGAGGCTCAGCGGGGGCGTGGATGGAGCAAACGCCTGCTTGGCATCGGTGGGAAGAGGGTCTCGGTGCCCGGGGCTGTCCCCAGGTGGCACGTTCCTGGAGCTGTCTTCCCACCCCCTCCACAGCGGGTTGAGCGGCTCCAGGGGCTCTTCCCCACCTTGGGCAGGAGAACAAGCCACCTCCTGTCCCCCCACACACCCGGGCAGGGCTCCTGCTGCTGCCACCCCGTCTATCCTGCTGCCTGCCACAGAGGCCGTGCCACTGTTGCTGCTGTCTCTCATGTTGGTTTAGGCTGTGGCAACGCCTTGCAGCCTATGTGGGGCTGGGATTTTCTGATGAGTCCTGGGTCCATGTTATGTTTGTGCCCTGCTCTGTCACCACTGTCGCTGAACACCAGTTTCCCGTGCCCTGTGTAATGTCATGCTTTGAGTCAAACTGTCAAGCTCATTGCTTGTGATTAATGTTTTTCTTTTCTTGTTTCTCGACCCGTGGAACTGAGCGTGGCCCATCTCGTGTAATGAACTCTGCTTCCCTGCAGAAGCGGCTGTTGGGGACCAGCTTGTGGTTACCGGGCTGGGGAATAGCAAATAAACGGGGATGTGATGGTCTCCCCTACAGCTGAGCTGGTGAGCTGGTGTGAGCTGCTATTATCTTCACTTTGGTTCACTTTTTTTTCTTTTTTGTCGTTTTCCTTAGATCCCAAAACAGCCACAGAAACAGAAACAGAGATCTGTGCCGAGTGGGAGATAAAGACCATCACCAGTGCACTGAAAACTTACCTGAGGTAAGGCAGAAAAGACTCATCTGTCCTGGGGCTTCAGGTGGATTCGGTGATGCTCTGGGCTGTTACTGCCTGTTACTGCAGATCCTTGACAATAGCACTTCAATAGAAACAAAGAAGAAACTGCTCTTGGAAAATTTATTCTGGCTTTTCCCTTGACCCGCCAGCATATTTGAATAGGATCTGGGGAACACCATCAGCTCTCTGTCAGATGCATGTTTTGTGATTTTAAAAGCTTGTTCTTACGTCCCCTGCCTTGATTTAAGTTTTTCCCTAAGCTTTTCCCAGTGGGCTTCCACCTATTGAGCGCGTGGCAGGAGGTGAGCGCGGAGCTCCTCGAAGCGCTGGGGCCGTAGTGCTTTTTCAGAACCAGGTGCCGAGCTTTACTGCGGTGGTGACTTCTGTATGCCAGTCGATGCCGTTATCGTCGGGGATTATCTTCCCAAAGAGCTCGTTTGTTGGCAGCCGTCAGCATCTTATTACCCACAACATGCTTCTACCTGTCGCGACAGCAGCTTCTTGCTTGCTGCTGCTGTTCTGTGCATTGGGTTTTACTTGGGAGAGAGAGTGGGAGAGCACGAGAGAGAGGCTAAATCCAATTAGGGCAATGAGTATAATTAGCTTGGTGGATCTCAGCCTAGAAAATCACAAAATGCTACATAATTTTGCATGATTGGCAACCTTTGCTCCAGAGTTTGAACTGTTTGCAAAGCGATGAAGAATGTCGGCAGCACCGAGATGTCCCATTGAAGGATGTGGAGGTGGGAGGGGAGAATGGGGAATTTAATGGGAATGGTGACTGTGAAATTTTTATGACTAGGCTTGTTTCTCTTTTTAATTTATTTTTAAACTTATTTGGAAATCGTGGGCTCACTAATGTACCGAAACTCTGTGTTACTAAAGGAATGCTAAAATTAAAAATTAATTTAGTGTGGTGCAGAAAAGGGAGGAAGAATAAATCAAAGGTAATTCAATAGATCTTATTCCTTCTGATGGGGGTAATTAATTTGAATTGTTATTGCTCGATTCTGTGCTTTTAAAAATGGAGCTGAATTTATGGTAAGGGTAAAGCTTTATTTCTGTGGATTGTGTTACTGAGATGTGTTTTGTGCGTGTTACCTTTTTATCTTCCAGAATGCTTCCGGGGCCGCTCATGATGTATCAATTTCAAAGGAGCTTCATCAAAGCAGCAAGTGAGTTTGTTGATGTTTATGGCACCGGTCTGAAAAAGGAACATAATTTGCAAGTAACTGAGCATAACCTCTGCCCTGCTGCTTCCCCACCAACCTCCCTGTTCTTAAGTCCCGGAAAGTAGGATAAGAACTGGGAGACAAGGGGCATGTTGTTGTTTGGGGCTTAACCAGATGAAAAGGAAAGGCAGATGGTGCCGGGGAGCGGAGAGCTGGCTGCGGGCAGGAGCTGCTGCTGCAGCTCTGTCTTATTCTGACCATCACCTGCCAAAAAGAGAGAGGCCGTTGATCAAAAACCACCTCCGGTGTTTTGATGAGATCAGTTGCGGTTCAGACGTCTGTGCCGCTTTCCTTTCACTGCCTTGGGAAGGTGCTTTGTAGCAGGTAACTCTCTGTTGGCATCCGTCCAGCCCGTGCGCACGCGGGTGGGAGCAGGGGCTCGGCAGGGCTTATGTGGTCCGTGGCCACATCGGTGGTGGCCTCCTTGAATGGCTCCCGCTTAGGCTGTCGGGGCACCTGTGGACCCCACCAGCCTGTTGAGGAGCAGACGCCCCGGCCTGGCTGGGCACTGTGCTGGGCTCATCCTGACGGTGCTTGGGAACACACTGAACTGGAACATGTTGATGTTCCCGCTGCTGGAATCACAGAAACACTGTGGTTACAGCCAGCCCCTTCCCTGGGCACAACTGCCTTTCCGCGCAGCTGGCATCTGCCCTCAGCTCGCTGGTTCAGCCCCTTAGTTTCTTTCTTTTGGAAGGAACTGGTTGGAGTTGGTAGAAAGGAAAAGTGCTGTGGAGAGAATCCGCAGCGTGTCTGGGTGCAGGGTGGAGCAGGTCCCTAGGATGTCTGTCGGTGTTAGTGTTCGGGCCTGAATGAATGCCTCTTTCCAGAGTAACCCCCTGATGCAGAGATAAATCATCTTCTGTTTCCAACGCAGAACTGGAGAATCAGGAGTCCAGGGTGTCAGAGATCCACAGCCTCGTTCATCGGCTCCCGGAGAAAAACAGGCAGATGCTGCACTTGCTCATGAACCACTTGGCAAAGTACGTTTATGACTGATATGTTTTTCTCTCTTTTTTCCACTTCCTCTGAAAGTTAATAGTGGTAGAAAAGTTTCCTTGTGTGTGTGTGCGCGTGCGGTGTTGAGTCATATCTGGTTGGCGAGTAACTGGAAACCCGCGTGTGAGTGAAGCGAGGGCTGGCCGACGGAGCGGGGCGGGAGGGAGGGAGGGTGGGAAGGAGGGAGGGGGCTCTCCCGCTGCCCCCCGTCCCTGCCCTCCCCTGCCTCTGCAGCCGTGCCCTGGCCCCGCGGCGGCAGGGGGAACCCAGACGCTACTGGGAACATGGTGTGGTAATGGGGTTTGGCTATCCAGAAGGCAGAGCAGAGGTTAAGCTCCTCACTGGGTTTCAGAGCAAGCCTAGTATTAAAGGACTAAAAGCTATTTCTTTGTTAAATATCAGACTGCTCTCGGGCGTATTTTCCGCCTTTATGCAACCTGATTAATCAGTACTTGCAGGTCACCTTGAAACTTTTCGAGGGCAAAGGAATTGAATATTTTTTTTTTCTTTCAGCGATAGAGCTGACCTATAATTTCCCATCTTCTTCCTGCTCCTGCAGGTTCCCATGGAAACCTTTGATTAGTGTTTAAAAAAGTGAAAGCATTGTCAGGTGTTTGTGCCAGCCTCAAGGCTGCGGGGTCGTACCTGCCCTCGCTGTTCCCCATGGCACTGCGTGAGCAGGAGGGATGAGGCAGGGCTTGGAAACCTGGGGAATGAGTTAATCGGCATAACTGTTTAGAAGAAGGTCTGGGAGAACCTGAAGTTATCCGTTTAAGAGAAAAAATAACAAATGATACTTGAAATAGGCTTAAAAATTACTCCAGATGCTTTCTTATGACATGGGTTTGTATCTGTTCCATGGACTCCCCGGCAAGGCTGTTAAAATCCAAAGGGCTGGTTTAGATCTCGGTTTCAAAACCTTCTGCATTTACAGGCTCAAGCCAAGGGCCAGGTGGTTCCAGGTACTCCCCTCGGCCAAATATGCGTGAGGAATCTCATCACTGCTTAAGTGCTTTTCATTTAAAGGAAAACCCAGTGGTGTTTGAGTGGGAGACATGGAGAGGGGAGGCAGGTAATACAATGGGTTTCATGCTGCTTTAGTAGGGAAGGAACTAAAACAAAACACAAAACAAACAATGAGCGTAGCGGTGCGTGCTATATTAGGAAGAGAAACAGCTCGTAGTGGTTATTTAATGGGAAAAAAATTATCTCAGAGAAAGGCAGGAAGCCGAGGAGCCAGAGCCTGCTCTGCTGAGCTCGTTGCCCTGCAGAAGCTGTCCTGGTCCCTGTGCTGCTCCCAGGGGGATGCGGGTGCTGCTCCCAGGGGATGCTGGGCTGCGGGGGTAGAGGAACAGCCAGCCCCAGGCAGGGGTTCTCCCGCATCCCTTCTGTGTCCGTCCTGCAGCCCCGGCTCTCCCGCCTTGTGCTGCAGGGCCACCTGGTGAGGAGGACCTTGTTCCAGGAGCACCAGGAGGGCAGCCTGGTCTGGGACTCGTTGCTGCGGCTCCGGTCAATGAACCACTCAAGGCAGCGGTGCCATAAGGCCGGATTAAAGATGTTGTGGTGGAGATAAAGCGTCACATCTGCAGCAGATGTTTGGAGGGAGGGAGAGTGTGGCAGAAAGGACAGGCCCTGGCTGTTGCGGGGAAAGGGGATGCTCTGGGGTGGGGACCGGTGGGGTTTGGGTGCTGCCCCGTCCCCGGTGAGGGCAGCCGAGAGCAGGGCGTCCAGAGACAACACAGGCAAAACTGTGGGGCCCCTTCCCGGCCGTGCCAAGCTGGGCTGCACTTCTCAGAGGGGATTGCCTCATCTGGTTCTGGTGGGGTTTTTTTAATTTTTTTTTTTATTTTAAGTAATGTATGAATAATCAAGATTTGCATTTTTATCAGATGAGCTAAAAAAGTATTTCTCACAGTATTACTGTGGAGATCTCTTACACTAAAAGCAGGAGTCAGTCTCTAGCAGTCAAATAGAGCGAGTCTGTCCCATGTTCTCTGACATCTCCTGGGTTTTTGGTTTGTGTGTTCTCCGTTGCTTACTGAAAAGGGACACGAGGCTCCTTGCGTGGCATGGGGCTGCTGTTAATAACAGTAATAAAATCCCCCTAATACAGCTGGTACATTAAAAAATGGCAATTATTAGCACAAATTAAATATGAGCCAGAACAAGTGCCTCTGAGGTGGCTGAGTGGTGCCCTTCCTTCTGCACAGCAGAGGAGGGGAAATGTGCTGGGTTTCCCATGGCGGCTGGGTGCCCCCGGCAACCTGGCATGCGGCGAGAGGGGCTTGAGCCCTCGGGGTCCCACCGGCTCCCGGGAAAGCGCTGCTGCTCCCAGGGTGCATCAAGGAGAGCTGGAGGTGGGGGGAGGACAGATCCTGGGGACAGGCAGAGGCAGGGGGGAGGGAGGGCGGTGTATAAATAGCAAATGAAGTTGATTTCTGCCTCTTGCTATATCTCTAAGCCCATTTGCACTGCCTCCTGTCTCATGTTCAGGTGTCCAGGCAATTATCCACTGTGAAATACAGAGCGTGAGCAATCCCTGTCCGTGCTCCTGCGTCAGGAATGTAATGCTGCAAATGTTCTCCTCTGCTCTGCAGACCCCAGTTCCAGTGAAACTTGCTATTATGATGTTATTCTTTGACCCATGAGTAGGTGAAACCTTTAATTTTCCTTCTTGGGACATGTTCACGCTGTCAGGATTCCTGTGATAAACCCAGCAGTGATTTACTGTTCCTGAAAGAGAGGAGATCTCTTTGTTCTGGTGTTTTTCCAAGGGGATTTCTGCAGAAAAGCCTGAACACCCGCAGTCCGGA
Source organism: Rissa tridactyla (assembly GCF_028500815.1). Taxonomy (NCBI): domain Eukaryota; kingdom Metazoa; phylum Chordata; class Aves; order Charadriiformes; family Laridae; genus Rissa; species Rissa tridactyla. Next base: position 9,727,807 of record NC_071476.1, read on the forward strand.
CTGTCCCAGTAAGCCCCGTGCCCGCATCCACTGGCCCTGCCAACAGGCATGTCTGAGGATGTGGCAACTGAAGTTAGGGAGAGTCTGGTCATCTTAAAAACTGCCTGGTTTCTCATGTCTCAGGCCAGAATAGCCCGTGTCTTTCAAAGAACTGCAAGGCAAACTGGCACGTTTCTTCTCCTGTTCCTTGTGCCTCTTTAGTTGCCAGAGTGGCTATTGCTTAGTCAGTCTCTTACTCCTTGCAGCTTTAATGTTTGCAGGGGATGGCTGGTGAGAGTGCTCCTCATCCCTGGCTTTGAAAATAAGAAACACACTTTTAAAAAAGCTGCATGAAGACCTGCTGCCAGGAGACGTGGCTCGCTCGCAGTGTGAGCGTGCGTGGGACCCGAGTGCGTGGCCGTGACGCTGCCCCTCGCCGCCGCACACTCCCCGCTCTCCCAAACGCCTTTTCCAGCATCATTTTTGAGCGGTTTGTGGCCAGCATGGCACAGGGCTCCTCATGCTGTCTTCAAGGTTTTCTCTTTGTATTCTGGGAATTTTTTTCCCCCGCTGTTTCTAGTTGGGAAAAGAGGAAAACAATACTTCCTCGGTGCTGCGGAGCACCTCGGGTGCAGCAGGCTGTCCCACAGCACGTCACCTAGCAACACACTCCCGCTCGCATGCTTCTGAGCTGTTTTCCTGCAGATATCTCCTTTTGGCCCAGCACCTATCTCCAAGAACGGCTACACTGGAGTTTCAAATGCTTTTTTTATCAATAGAATGTGCCGGCTCTGGTTAAACCATTTTTATTTTTTTTTTTCCCTGCCAAGTAAGTTAAAGCAGTTCAAGGCGCGGCGGAGGCGCGTGGTGCTGCGGGTGTGCTGCCGGCAGCGGAGCTGGTTGCAGAAAATTGCCATTTTTGTTAGTGGAGCTGTGATATCATCTCTGTCTTTTTCTTCCCGTTTAATGTGCTTTAAGTAATACGTGCTTTGGAGGTGCAGAGCCGGAGGATTTTGCTCTGATTATCTTTCAAGAATTTAGGAATTTTTTTTTTTTTTTTTTTTTTTTTGCAGGGACATAATTTGACATCTGAGCTTTGCTTTGTTCTTGCAGCGGTGAGATCCAGGCTCTCTGGCGCAGGTGGTGCTGTGGTTGTGCACCCCGCAGTGGGGTTCCTGAGCCTGTCCCCATTTGGCATCGCTTCCCATCCCGCTCGGCATCACTCCCTGTCCCTGCTCGGCATCGCTTCCCATCCTGCTCGGCATCGCCTCCCATCCTGCTCAGCATCCCTCCGCGTCCCCGCCACTGCCGCTCCACGCAGCCCACGAGGAGCAGGGCTGTCCCTGACTGCGTGTCCGCTCCTCTCCTGGCAAAAGGTCAAAACAATTAAGGAGGCTGCAGAAGAAATGTGTGTACGTGTATTTAGCAGAATTAATTATCTTTAATCATTCACAGCTGTGGCCTGGCCAGCAGTGACTAGTTCCCTTTGTTTTTGCTGCGGTGGTGTTTTCTAGTTTACGTGTTTTAACCAACATGATAGTGATTGCTATCTCTAGCACAAATTGTTTTCCAGTTATCGGTGCGGATGGTTTCCATGGGCTCTGCAGGGCGGCTGCTATCGGCCTCGGCCCAGAGATCTGGCAAAAGCCACCCTCCGTTAGGGTCCCTGGGCCGGACGGGGCAGGGGCTGCCCGCGGGGCGTTCCGGAGGGCTCTGCTGAACGAGAGAGTGTTGGCAAAGAAGAAGAAGAAGGAAAAAAACCCTCCAGGTCTTCTGCCTAAAAATACAACCCAGCGCTTGTTTTGCTTCGCGTGGAGCAGTGCCGTCCTTGGCAGCCCCGCGTGTGCTCCCTGGGCTGTGCTGCCCGCGCAGAGCCCCTGGGAGCTGGGGTCCCCGCTGTGGCCGGCGCTTGCCTTGGGGTGCTCTGTGCCCGGTGGCTTAGGGAAACCCACCGAGACACCTGGGCAGGGCTCGGGGTGGCTGCTTCCCCAGAAATCTGCTTTTCCTTGGGTTGTTTTCCCCGTTTCCCCCCGAAGGTGCAGCAGGCGAGGAGGCTGACGCCTCTTGGCACAGCAGGTCTGATTTCATCCCCGTGGCAGCTGTTTATGCTGCTGTCTGGTAACTATTCATTTGCTTGATTTATGTATTACTTCCAGTAAGTCATTCTTGTCCAGGACATTCTGGAAATTTCCGCTAGCCTCTGAGGCCTCTGAGATGCACTTCTCTCATATGCTCCTCGCCTGATTTGGCTGCCAAAAGAAAATAGCGAGAGAGCTCTCTGACCTCGCCTGGCTGGGCCAGGCCGTGGTCCTCCCGCACTGTTGCTTCCTTGTTGCTCTTTGGGAATGCCATTTTTTTGCCTGGCGCCTGTTTCTGATCCATTTGGATTGTGGCACCGCTGGGTCTTGGATGAATCCCCAGGAGTTCGAGTGACCCAAAGGATCTGGATGCTCCTGTGGGTGACAAAAGGCACATCACACGAGAGGTGACTCCCCATAGTCACGCTCTGCCTGGCAGGAGCTGGGAGAATCCTGCCCGGGGCTCATCTGTCCCAGGTCTGGCTCATGCCGTGCTTTTTTCCCCCCTCTTTCCTTTTTTTTTTTCCTGTCCTCCTTCTGTTTTATTTATCAGCTTTGTGTCTTGGTTTGGAGCATTGAGTCCTGGTACCCGGGGGAGCCGGGATGGGTTCTGCCGGGGGATGCAGCCTGGTGAGCCGCTGTCCCATGCCGAAGCCAGTCCCATGTCGGAGCTGGTGCCACCGGTGCTGCTGGGCATCCCCAGAGCCACTATGCTGGGACATCCTCAGTCCCACCTAACCCAGTGCACTGCCTTGGGACGGCGGGTTGAGGGGAGAAGCAGAGAGGGGATGCCGTGGGGCTGAGCCCAGCCCAGCTGCAGCTCCCCGCAGCTCCATCCCACTGCGGTGGCCAGTGAGCACAGGTGCCTCCAGGTCCATGCCCTGCTGGTGCGTGTGGAAGGGGACACCCGTGCCCGTCCTGCTGTGTGCCTGCGTTGCCTGTACGCACCCTGGGCGGGCAGGGCCAACGGTGTGAACCAGCATACAGGGTAAGGGAGAGGGAACGTTTAAGCTGATTGTGCTACAACAAAACAAAACAAGAACATCCTTCATTTTGAAAATACAGTTCTGAGCAACTATTTTAAATCCTGATTGGAGCCATGAAGCTCAGATCAATGAAGATCCCATTTGTTTTAATGCTTTGCCATGATTAGCGAGTATAGCCAGTTGTCTGTCTGTTTTCAGTGGTGCCCAGCGACGGGACAAGAGGTAACAGGCACAAACTTGAGCATAGGAAGTTCCATCTCAACATGAGGAGGAACTTCTTTACTTTGAGGGTGGCAGAGCCCTGGTGAGCCCAGAGAGGTGGGGGAGTCTCTGTCTCTGGAGACATTCCAAACCCGCCTGGACGTGTTCCTGTGCCACCTGCTCTGGGTGACCCTGCTCTGGCAGGGCGTTGGACTGGGTGATCTCCAGAGGTCCCTGCCAGCCCCTGCCAGTCTGTGATTCCTGTTCCTGCCTGGGCACAGCCAGCGGTGGTGGCCATGCAGTGGGGTCCCTGCAGACGCAGAAGGGGGTTTGGAGGGAGCAGCGAGGGAGGGCAGGCGGAGGGGAAGGTAACGGCTTCGGCAACACCATGCCAGGGACCTCTCCTCGCTCCCGGCCCCGGGAGACCAGCGCGACACGTCCTTCAATCTCTCTCCTCCATTGGGTCAGGCCCTCTACAAATTCTGGGTTTTTTTATCACTGGAGACAGGCAGTGGATGAGAGATTGCTCTGCAGATTAGTTTGAAATCTTAGCATGCCCATGTTGCCTGGCTAATTTAATTACAGCCTTTAACTGGAACCACCTGTAGCTCCGTGGAAAGACAAAGGCCGTGAGGTCCGCAGTCCCCTGGCAAGGCTCTCGGGCTCCCCTGCGCTCACACGCCTTCCCAGTGGGAATGACAGCTGCATGCGCTTGCCCTGATGTCTTCCATGTTTTCTCAGCTTTTGCATTGGGCTCCTGAAGGTAATTCTACCTTTGACGTAGTTTGTTGGGGGGGGTGTTCTTTCAAGCCGGGAGCTTTGCAGAGGGGATGGCGCCTGCCCCAGCCTCCCCCCGCAGAAATCCTGCGCAGGTTCAGGTCCCGCGGAGGCAGAGGCAGCGCTTGGATGTGGTCAGTGGGTGCTCAGACCTCCGTGGCCATCGCAGGCGGGCTCTTAGACGGTCTTGATCTGTTTGCAAATGTCCTGCGTCCATTTCTCTTCTGCTACCACAAAATAATCCATTGGATTATTGGTAACGTGCCAGTAGTTCGGTTCCTTCCTCCTCCTCCAGGTTGGAGTGCATTACACCAGACACACAGCGGCAGCGCAGCCAGTGCCGTCCCGAGCTGCGTGTGCAATTAGCAGCTGGAGTGATGGTGTGAACACATTCCCTTGTTTTCCTGCTATTTTCTCCACTCAAGACTTGCGGTGAGGGGATCCTCTCTCACCGCCGAAGCCCGTTGGCGGGAGGCAGCCCATGCTGGAGGAGCAGCTCGGGGGATGCAGCGGGTCCTTATGAATTGTCCGCATGCCAGAGCCGGAGGTGCCAAAGCCTCGTGGGGCAGCAGCACCTTTGGTTTCCCCTGCCCTTGCCTCATCTCTCCCTCGTGTGCTTTGCTGGAGGAGCTGGTGGCGGGCTCAGCAGGTACTTGGTGGGGGCACGGTGTTGATGGGGATATGCACCTCCCCGGGGACGCGGCCCGGGAATGCCGGGCACACTGTGCAGTGCACGAGGCTGGGCACATGCCCTCCCCCTGTGAGCTCTGGCTCCCTCTTACTCTTCTGGTTTTGTTTTTAATACGAGATTCTGCAGAATTTAAAAAAAAGAGACACAAAAACCCCAGTAGGTGTTTGCTCTGGTTTTTGGGCTTGGCTTCCTGTAATGTGTAAATTAGCAAAAGGTTTTGTTCTACTTTTGCAAGTGAACTTTTAACCTCCTTAGCCTGGATTGTCCATAGTTTAGCTGTTTGCATGTTCTGGTAGCTTTTGCCTCCATGTTTCTGCAAACAGTCCCCATATTTTCTGAAAGCTCCCCAGTTTCTAGCTGGAGCGGAATGCACTTCAGAGGCTGCAGCATCTCTTATCAGACTCTTCGCAACTCTTGTATCTTCATCACGCGTAGGAGTCATCTCTCTAGATATGATAACGGGTATCTTAAATTAGGTTAAAGCTTGCATCACCAGCACCGGCAAGGCCAATCAGTTAGGAGCACGTCCTGTGGAGTGTGCGGGGTTTGCTGGGGAGTTTCTGTGGTTGAACATCTCCGCTGAGCTTATGCCGGACAGCCGGCATCTCCAGGAGAAGCACCAGGACTTTTCTATTACCCAAGCGGGAATTCTTCTGGGCTTGTGTTTGAACTTCACGTTGTTGGATGGAGGTTGTTGATGGCACACAATTATCTGGATTCTTGTTAATTGTTTATCACAGTGAAACTGAAGCTCTGTATAGAAACAGATTGAATCTAGAGTGAGCAAAAGATTTCCAATAAGAGCTGGCATCTCTCCCTGGTGGTGTCTCCTCGGTCCCCGCAGACAGAGTGGGACCTAGACGTTTTAATGAGAGCTTCTCTGGATTGCTCTTTGTCCTGAACAGAGCCAGTACTAAACCAAATTCAATTACATAGATTTTAGTCAAATCTTTTTCAACAGAAGAAAGGAGAATAAAAGTCACCAGTGTCAAGATGTCTTTGAGCTGCGGTTTTCTGCGGGATGCTGGGAGTGATCCCCAGCCCAAGCTGGACTTGTCCCTTCTGTCCATCTTCAGCTGACTAAACCACAGGTCTAGTCCTGATCTAGACTTTTTGTGACTCCATTCCAACTTAGGAGGGGATTCTGCCCCTCTGAATCTGGGGAGACCCCCCTGCAGTGCTGCCTCCAGCTCTGGGGCACCAACAGCAGAAGGACACGGAGCTGTTGGAGCGGGGCCAGAGGAGGCCCCGGAGATGCTGGGAGGGCTGGAGCCCCTCTGCTGTGAGGACAGGCTGAGAGAGTTGGGGGGGTTCAGCCTGGAGAAGAGAAGGCTCCGGGGAGACCTTGGAGCCCCTTCCAGTCCCTCAAGGGGCTCCAGGAAAGATGGGGACAAACTTTTTAGCAGGGCCTGTTGTGGTAGGACAAGGGTAGCGGTTTTACACTGAAACAGGGGAGATTTAGATGAGATCTCAGGAAGGAATTGTTTGCTGTGAGGGTGGTGAGCCCCTGGCCCAGGTTGCCCAGAGAAGCTGTGGCTGCCCCATCCCTGGAGGGGTTCAAGGCCAGGTTGGACGGGGCTTGGAGCAACCTGGTGTGGTGGGAGGTGTCCCTGCCCAGTGCGGGGGATGGCACTGGGTGGGCTTTAAGGTCCCTTCCAACCCAAACCATTCTGTGATTCCTTGATTTTTAAAAATATCTTCTGCTGTTGCGTGTGAAAGGGGCACCTAGAGGAAAGTGGGGCAGAGGGTCTGAAACCCACCGTTTGTGCTGGGAGGGCCAGGAGGCTCTTGGGAGCTGCTGATGGAGCAAAACCAAATGCTACCACAGCTTCCATGTAGAAGATCCCTGGGGATGCTGGCACCCTCACAGGGGAAGGAGCTGGTTTGCGTAGGACGTTCTCTGGCTCGGTGGTGATGCCCTGTGTACTAGGGTGAGCTGAGGGAGCCGGTCCTGCTTTCCATGGGCTTTACGTGTGCAGGTACGTATGAATGAGTGTGGGGCATGGGACTCTGGAGGCGCGTTTCTTGGCTCCTGCTCCCTTGATTGAAGTCACACCATGGAGACTGGTGGCCGTTTTCTTACTGCAGTATGAGAGCATCGGTGATTGCTGTTTTCAGTGGAAAACCCACCTGCGCAGCGGGGTTTGCTGGGGAGCGGGGCTGGCAGCATGCACGGGATGGCTGCGGCTGTCACTAATGGGCAAAATAACTATTATTTTTGTAAAGAGGAAAGATGTAATTGAGTGTAGCAGGCTGAAGTTGTAACTGAATGCTGGGCTTGCACACGTACGGCCAAAATTCAGGGAAGAAGCGCAAGGCTGGGGTGTGGGAATTGCATTCGCCTGGTGTTGTCCTTGGTTGCGTGCTGTGACCGTGACGTTTGCTGGCGTGGCATGGGGGTTTGGCCCCTGTAGGAAAGGGGGCAGGTCCTCTGCGGTGCCTGTCGTGCTTTCCCATGCTGGTCTCAGACAGGGCATCACGGCACAGGGAACAGCCTTTGCAGCCCCGGCACCCCCGTTCCAGCTTCACCTCCAGGGGATGTTTGAGGGTGAAGTCCCCTTTGGCTGGCTGTATTTCTGCAGGGGGAAACCACAGTGACATTTTAACATCAACTTGTGGCTTTCACCAGGGCATCAGTGGAAACCCGTGGTGCTGCTGATGCCATGCCGAGGCGTGGGGGACGTGCCACCCCCGTGGTGGTCACACTGGCCACAGCCTGGGGCTGGGGCTTGGCGAGCAGGTTTGGGATCCCCCTGAGATCTCGCACGAAGCTGAGCTTGCCCAAGGCCAGAGGTGATGGCTTTGGAAACCCAGGCGACTTGGTCTGGGGAGCCTGAATCAGAGGAGCAATGCAGCACCATATGTGTTTTCCTTGCAAGTCACAGCACGCAGGGTATTCACGCTGATTAGGCTTACCGATACTGAACTGCACATTTGGCCTCTGCATCTGTTCAGTGCGATATGAGCACGGTTGTTGGTTTGTTTTTTTTTTTTTTTTCCCTGGGAGTGAACCCAAGAATCCAGCTGTGGCCAGATTCACCCGGGAGAAAAAGAGAGTCTTGTTGGAGCAAGTCAAAGCGCCCAGAAATGGTGCAGGCGCGTGTCTCGTCCCAGCTGAGCAGGGAAACCTGAGAGCAACGCGACTGCTCGCTGAAAACCCCTTTAATTCTCGACATTGCATCTGAAGGTTTTGTCAACTGCGCTCAGAAAGTTTCTCCTTGTCTTCGCTGGGAGGTTTTGCATTTCCCTGGTGATCTGTCCTCCTTTCGGCTCCGCTGGCCTCCATCTGCATTCCTCAGCGCTTGGCTCTCCCCGCCAAGAGCTGTAGGAGTTGCGATGCTGCGCGTCCCCGCAGCAGCCTGGGCTGCGCATGGCGGTGTTTCGCCCGTGCTCCCGGCCCTGTTCCCGCTGGGGACACGCCGTGTCCAGTCGGCAGCTCCAGGCTCCTTTGGCCCTTGCAGGGCTCCCCTCATCCCCGAGCAGCCCGGAAGAGCACAGGAATACCCCGAGCCCTATTGAACACGGCAGCATCAGTCAGGGTTATGCAGTTTGTGAGGGTATTGTTTCTGCGCCTGCACCCTGACCTGGCAGATGGAGCAGAGCCGGTTGTGCTCCCCGGGTCGCGTTCATGGCCACTGGCCACTGTGAATCGCTGTCCCCGTCACCTCCTCCCATGCACGTGTGCCTTTTTGGAACCATTACCCAAATGCATGATCGACCAGTTTAGCTACCTGGGACACCAGCTGTTAGTGCTGCAGGTATAATTTGTTTTTTAGTGTGCCACAGCCTTTTTTTGTTCTCTTTCTGTGAGGGATGGGTGGCATTTGTGTTTACAAGGGCACTTGATGAAGAATTTCTGTTTCCAGTCTCTTGTTTCTGATATTACAGGAGAGGAGCTTTGATTTTTAAAAAATCTCCTTTTAGTAACTTGAAATATTTTTGTGATTATTATTTTAAAACCTGAGCTCTTTCTTTCCTGACCTGAGTTTGCTTTTGAGAAGACTCAGCGTTGGGCTTCTCTGGTTGGTGTCCCAGGCACGGCACAGATGCTGGCGCCCTTCAGGCTTCCCAGCACAAGGAGGTGCCCACGCACGGCCAGCTTTCCCAAGCTCCCAGCCCTGCGTTGCAGCGCAGCGTTGTACAATGTGCCCACAACCAAGCCCCTGCTGCAGTGCCAGCCGTCGGACGGCGTTCCCGAGGCCCGCAGGGATCCTGCCATGGGATGAGCAATCCCCGGGGAGTCGCAGGGCTGCTCTGTCTGGGACATGGCTCCTCTGGCCTCGGGAGAGGGACGAAACCGAGCAGCGGGAGCCCGGCCCTCGCCCGACTCTCCACCTACACGCTCATCAGCTGCAGCCCAATTAAACTCAATAATGTGCAGGGATGACTTGAATGCGCCCAGGAACATTTCCCAGAACTCATTAGATTTCACCCGATAAATACCAGCGATTGTGTGTGCTAGCAGCTGCCTGCTCTCCGGCCGGCAGCGTGCGCCGTCCAAATTCAATGGGTGGAAATGGGGGAGCTGTGGGGCAGGAACAGGGGCTGCGGGGTTTCGCCTGGTGGGAGCCCCACAGCCCGGACGAGCCTCTCTCCGTGCAGGGAGCTTCTCTCTCCGATTCTCTCTGTGAGATGGCAACGCGCTGCTGCCGTGGCCGTGCCGTGGCGTGCCGGCAGGGCTCAGGGCAGCGATTCCCCGTCCCACCTCACTCGCCCCAATGGATGGGACCCATGGACGCCCCTGTCACCCCGTGTGCTGTCTGCAGTCGCCGTGCTTTTTGTCTTCTGTTCATGTCCAGATAATATGTAAGTGTTTTGTTTGTAACATACCACCCAGAGCAGCCTAAATAATTTTGGGGATTGCTAGCCCTCTGCGTGATTGGCTTTTCACATTAAATAGAAGCTCTAATGGTGGTGGCAGACATGAAATATATTTTTACCTGTAGCAATACGAATTAGCTGCATCATTTCCCATCCTATAAGGTCTCGTTAGGCCAGCCAGAACAAGCACTTTGTTTTCAAAGGTTTGTCCCAGGCATGGAAATAGAAACACTCCAGACTTTGCCTTTGTTCCCTTTCAGATGTTTGTTTTCTCAGAGATTTTTCTCTGAATTGGGGGAGATATTTGAGCTAGTAACAGCGCTCTTTGGCTGAGGCTTACAGATGTGTATTTTGGATATAAAACACATACACAAAGTAATTCCAGCCACAGAGAGCAAAAGTCCTGTGGGGAGCAGAGCCCGGTGCCCACACGGCATCCCCTGGTGACGCGGTTGCTGCCCGGTGCGTGGTCCCCAGTGCCCGGCGTGGCTGGGGACACTGGCTCGGAGTGGGGGGATCCACCCAGGTACCAGCACTTACCTGCGGGACCGTGTCTGAGAGTATGAAATAATCCCGCTGATGCCAGTTCACAGCCCAGTTCATACATTTATTGTTCCCCTCAGCTCTCTGCAGTGCCGGCAGCTGCTGCTCAGCCCCCCGCGCTGGGCTGGTGGGAGCTCGGGAGGCGTTACTGGGTGTTACTGGGAGGAGTGGGAGGCGTTACTGGGTGTTACTGGGAGGAGTGGGCAGCTCGCACGTGCTGCACCCCAGCGTTCTCTGCTGCTCCCGCAATACAGGTTTCTTTGTGGGTCGCTGGAGAAGCAAATGAGTTCTTTAATTGGATTTCGATGGAAATAAACAGGAGCTGCTGAGCAGGCTGAAGCAAGTGAAGTCACTGATGGCTGTAGAACAGGAGAGGGCCAGCGCAGCGCTGCCCCAGCCCGCGCACCCCCGGCTCCCCCGCGGCTCTCCTCTGTTACACCACGCTGATCGCAAGCCCGTGCAACAACGAAATATTTACCGTTCCTGTATGCTTTCTCCGCACTGAACCTTGACTACCAATTACTCTGTATTAAATTATGTTTGTTCATGCCGGTGATTATACAGTATCCAGGCAACCCAGGCATAATCTAATTTAACACACAACATGGATTTACTCCGCTCCCGTTCTCCTTTGTTTTTCTGAAAGTGAAGGTAACGTGAACGGGCGCCCACAGACACCCCCGGGAAACGCGACCTGCCGTTGAGCTGCAGGGACAGCGGTCCCACGGGAGCCGCAGTGCCCGGCCCTGTCTGTCCCCGCGGGTGGCAGGGCTGGGGCTCTGGCTCCTTTGGCCGTTGGCTTGCAGAAGCCAACACACCTCTGGGGCTTGCACCAAGTGGGTCAGGTCGCCACAGAATGAAGTCCCTTTGCGGGGCTCGGTGGTGGTGCACAGCAGGTATTCCCCCCATTCTATCCCATGCTGCCGGCCCCATCTCCCACTGATCCCAGAGACACGTGGGAACCATCATGTGCTGTGAGGAGGAGGAAGAGCCCCGAGTCCAGAAGCCAGGGAGAGCCCGGCATATTGCGAGCACCAAGCAGGATTTGAGAGGTTGCTCTGCGCCTTTCTCCATCAGTTGTGAGTTCCACCTCCTGCTTGTGCTGGAAGCGACTTCTGCAAAGCGTGGATGGAGAGAGAACTCAAAAAGGACCCATCTAAATTAATATTAGTCCAATTGCTTTCAGAGCGCACCAGGGCCCAGAAAGAAGCAGCGGGTTAAAAGGAAAATGCAGCAAGTACTTGGAAACCTTCTAAAGGGCAGCTCAGGAATGGCACTAACGACGCCTGCCGAAAAGCACCAACATTAAGCACACTTCGGGATGAGAACACCCCATCTTTAGAAACTGTGGCATTATTTTCTAGTACGAAGGATGATGAAGAGGTATAATTTATAGGAAGTTATCATGTGGATAATGGATGTGGAATTTGAAGGATGCGAAAGGTGAATCATGTTTTGTAGCATAGCTTTGGTAACCGAGCGTTGTGAAGCCAGTAGGAAAAGTACCCGGGGTGTGGAGCAGAAGTTCCTGTGCCACCAGACCTGCCCAGCTGCAAAATGGGGCCACGCTTTACAGGTTCACAGCCAACACGGAACAGAGGGGTTCGGTGCCGGCCGTGGCACGGGGGCGAGGGGCAGCGCTCGCGTCTGGGCAGGAGGACTTTCCTCGGGCAGAGCCAGGGCTGCGGCTGGTGCTGCAGGACCCTGGCCTGGGTGGGAAGCCATTAATAGTTTGGTCTGAAATAATTAACAGGACCGTGCACAGCTGCCTAGCCGTAATGAGTTGATGACAGTGCAATTTATTAGAGTGATGTATTACATGGTAACGGTAATGAGAAATGGAGGGACCTAATTTTGTAAGACTTAGATCAATTCAGTTGTTTTTTTATAAATGAACATTGTTTTACCAACCACAGAAAATCATTAAAATTATTATTTTATTAGTACTTTTCAAAACTATTTGAATTACAGCTGCATTTTTCAAAATCCAAATAGGAGCACGTGGACGCGTGTCTGAAGTATAGATGTTGTTGCAACGTAAAAAGGTCGTTGGCATTTGTGAATGTCTTGACAGAGAGGTGTGCTGGGGCGGGGGAAGAGGTTTGAGCCCCTGTGGAAGTAGGAGGTTTTTTCCTGTAAGTGAGCAAGTTTTTTTCCTAAGAAAGAATTTTTTTCCTATTGGACTTCTGCCTGTCTCCCCTAAGGAAAGTGTGCTTCGCACCTTCCAGCTCGGTCGGTCGGTCAGGCTGGTGCTGGTGTCGCTGTGTGCTGCGGTGAGGACAGGGAGAGGCTCTGCGCCCCCCTGGGGATGAGGATGGGGACGGGCTGGGTGCAGGCGGTGGGGACAGCGGGGTGGCAGCTCCTCCAGTCGTCGTCTATAACCAGAGCCGTTCTCTGGGGCTGCCCATCGCTCACAGCGCTGCAGTTTACTGACATGGGAGGTTTCTCGGACACTTATGATAAAATATTCAGAGCTTCCTGACAGCGGGAGAAGTTATGGGTAAGAGGGAGGTACCGCAAAGCTCCCAAGGGACTTTTCCAGGACCTCCACACCTTTGAAGTTGTAAACCAAGCCCAGACTTGCTGGAGGTGATGGCTCTGCGTATTATTTGCATTATATGCATTATATGGTGGAGGTGACAGCTCTGCATATTATTATATGCCCCATCCCTGGAGGTGTTCAAGGCCAGGTTGGACGGGGCTTGGAGCAACCTGGTGTGGTGGGAGGTGTCCCTGCCCAGGGCAGGGGTGGCATTGGGTGGGCTTTAAGGTCCTTTCCAACCCAAACCATTGGTTTTCTGTGATGTCTCTGGAGAATTCTATGATACTCTCCAGAGACATAACGTGTCCCGGTGTTATGGATCCATAACAAGCATCCAGGCTTCTTGCCTGGGTAGAAACAGGGCTGAAATTGCCGTTGTGGGGAGCTAAGCCAGCAGTACTGAGCCCCTGAGCACCCCTTGGTGATGAGGTGGTCTGCTGCGTGAGCAGCGCTGTACAGGGGAGAGAAATGAAGAGTTCTTTGCTGGTTTAAGTGAGATTTGGATTAAAAAGGATGGAAAGCATCTTTTTGTTTAAGCCAGGCCTAGGTTACACTGTGCTGAAATAAGCTGAGCATGCACGTAAATGTGCGCTGTGGTGTCTTGGCCCTGAGACAGCAATAAAAGCTCATGACCATAACTTTCTGGGATGAGTGAGTCTCAGCCTCACTTTGTGCTAGCTTAGTGCATTTGTCCAGGAAAAACAGGAGAGAAAGTAAAGGGAAAAGCCACTTAAAAACCCCTTCAGGCTAAAATAGTGTGATTGCACCGCCTGAAGTCGCCGAGTTTCCTGGTTGAAGAGGTCAGGAGAAAACCACAAGAAAGAGTCGCTGAGACGGGGTGGTGGGGCTTCCACCGCAGGTCCTCGTTGCATCACCCGCGCACGTGTCGTTGCGTTACTTGTCATTGTGTGACTCCAGCACGGGACTCAGCCGGAGCCCGCGGTACCTGGCGAGGGTGGTCTGTGCCTCAACCAGGCGTTTTCCACAGAGCAGCCAACCCCCGGGTGCCCCAGCACTCGCGGTCGGACACGGCCCTGGGACCTCCGGGCTGCATCCCCCATGTCAGCCTCCCGTTTGGCGCTGAGCCAGGGCAGAGGATGTGACCCAGGAGGGCTCCTGATGCTTTGCACCACTAAGACCAGGGGCTGGACCAGAGCTACTCCAAAGTAACCCCCTTCAAACGCACGTTGGTGTTGGGGCCTTGGCGCAGGCTGATGCACTTTGCTGAACTGATGTGCTCCCGCTGGGCCGCGATACTTGCCAACATAAAAATAGCTGGAGATGACAGGGAGGAAGGCTGGAGTGTTGGTGGGTCCCCCGGAGAGCCGGTGTCCCTGTGGGGTGCATTCCTCGGTGGGGCGGAGAAGGGATAAAGCCCCACCTTCCCTTTCCAGCCTGTTTTGGTTTGGCTGGATGGGGCTGACCTCTGGTGCAGGCAAGAGCTTAAATGGGCGAGAAGGAATTGGATTTTGGAACATATTAGGTCACTCATTCAATTGGAGAGCAGCGTGTGTCAGAGGTCCAACAATTTGTTTTTAGAAGGGTTTTAAGCATTAATGATTCAAGATGTTTTCCTGGGAGTGGTTTGCAACATGAGACTCGGTGGCCGGCATAGCGTCGGGGTTTTGTGGGATTAGTCAATTCACTGAGGCTGAAAGGTCTCTAGTAACACAATGGTTAAATTTGTACTTTTCCACATGGCTGAGCCTTCAAGGAGCTCACCAGGAGTGTAAAAAATGTAAACAGCGTTGTAAGCTTTGTGCCAGCCATGAGGCAGGGAGGGGGTTTCCGTGCCGATTAGTTCTATCACCTACTTTTTTTTTCTTTCTTTTTTTTTTTTTTTTTCTTTTTCTAGAGTTGCAAATAATCACAAGCAGAACCTGATGACTGTTGCTAATCTGGGCGTGGTATTTGGGCCGACGCTGCTTCGACCTCAAGAGGAAACAGTCGCTGCCATTATGGACATCAAATTTCAGAACATTGTGATTGAAATTTTAATAGAAAACCATGAGAAGGTAATGGCTTCACTTGCTTCTTTCAGTGCAATTAATTTATGAAAATGAATTTGTCTCTCTTTACAAACTGCAGCCCCCGCTCCCAGGGCCCTCTCCTCGTTCCCCGTGGCCAGTGGCACTGGTTTTGCTGCAGACGGTGGGTTGTGCTGGGGAGGTCAGCAGCTGGTACCTCCAGGTGTTCCCACCAGCGGTGGCCAGGGCGTAGGATATGGTGCAGAGCTAGTACCTTCCAGATATTCCCACCAGTGACGGTCGGGACTCGGGATATGGCATAGAAGCTTCAAAACTGTCGGTTCTTGGGCTATAGTTGTGTAACCAACACTGCTGGTTACCAGCCTCTCAGTGTGAGTCAGCGTGTTCTGTGTCTCCATTACAGAAATCCCCCTTTTTTTCCCTTTTTCGTTGTTTAATCGGAATTTGTCCTTAGTTTCAAGAGAGGTGAACGCTAAAAGAAACTAGTGCGAGATGCACGCCTAGGCTGGCTTCCTGCTTTTCTGACTAAATCCGTGTTTATTCAAGCACTGGCTTTATCCACAACGTTGATCTCCAAAATTATGATGCATTTGTGTTTGCGGGCCGTAAGGATGCTCGTGTCTGCCAGCGGCGCGGTGGTGGCTCGGTGGGGCCACGGCGCTGGCTGTCCCTCCCGGGGACACCGCGTGGGGTGGCTGCATGCAAATGGCAGCACTAAAAAATGCCATTTTCTTCTTAATTCAAGCAGTTCCCTGTTTACGATCTTTTGTTTGTCTAGTTTTGGTTGGAAAGAAATAAGTAATTTGTGCATTCAGGCTGCGAAGAACAAAGTAGCGGGAAGGTTGTCCCTGGCTGGGGCTGCCGGGGCAGGGTGGCATCGCGGCTCCGGTGTGGGGTTTTTCTTGTAGATACCTTGAACATAAAGGGTTTCTTGCAGATTAAGGTGATGGCTGAGCCGCTGGTATGAGCAGTGTGGGCAGCGGTGCCGTGGGGCTGCAGAGGGGCATCGAAAGCACAGCCCATGGGAATGGGGAGACAGAGCCCACAGTTGTATGTTCTTGGAGAAATTGCTTCCATGGCCACCTAAAGGCCATGGTGTTTATTTAGGATAGAGGAGCTATTTTATTCTCCTGCGCATGGACTGTAATGGCAATGATGGCTTAATTACGAGCTGCTGTGCAGAGGGGCGTGCGAGCAGCGGTGATGAACCTGCGGTGGTGGGTGAAGCCCGGCTCTCCCAGCCCCGGTCCTGCACGGAGGAACCAGCACAAGTCCTCGTGTCAGCCCTCGTCAGTCACCTCCGCCCATCTGTCATCGATCCGTCGGGACAGAGGAGCATTTACCACCTCTCCCTGGCTCTCGGTGGAGATGAGCTCCTTGGCTGTGTCGCCCACGTTGCAAGCAGCACAGTGTCGCTATGAGCGTGTTTTATCTCCCTTCCCCTCGCTCTGCTTTATGGAGCCCTTCCCTCGCGGGCCCTTACAGAAACATGTCTTTAGACATTGATTTTTATGTTTTTTTTCTGCCTGAACCGAGCCTCTTGCTGTGCCAGCCGAGCCCTCCATCAGCTGGCATCTGTGAAGGAATCGATGCGAGATTTCTGCAATGATCGCGCCTGGGAGGGCTGCAGGGCTCGTCTGCGCCCACTGGCCAAATTACAGCTCCTGCCCCAGGGGGTCCCTGATGGTTCCCCCTCCTTAGAAGTAATTTATGGCACCGGCAGAAAGGTGAATCTGCAAGTTGGTTGCATATATTTGTCACCAGTTAGTTCTGCGGGTGGGTGTACCTGCGCGGGTGCTGGGGTGCAGCGAGGGCTGGAGGTGCCGGTGCCGAGCTGGGGCTCGCAGGACTTGCAGGGCTCGCGGGGATGGGGACGGCTGTGGCTGCCACTTCCCAGACGGATGTTGCGAGCGAAACGCCCGTGAGCCCCCGTCCCCATTTCTCCAGGGCTCTGGGGAAAAGATCCTGGGAAGGAGGGGGATAGGCGGAGGTACCTTCAGGAGAGGAAAATCTCCTAAATGCAGTTAGTGCCACTTCAGCTCCCGCTTTAGGACTGTTTTCATTTCAGTGTATTTCTTAATTTGAATTGATTTGAGCTCGTTGAAGGCTCCCCGCAGGAGCTGCCGTGGGTGATTAGCAATATGCAAGTTGCCTGCGCTTCTGCTGCTGGTGCTTTATATTGTTTTACACCGGTGACTCACAGACACTGTTTATGATTAAGTACATTCGCAGGGAAAATGTAATTGATTTGAATGGTTCCTGGCAATCAGCAACTGTCTGGTATTACATTGTATTTCCCCCAGGTAAGTGGAACGCCTCTCCCGTCAAAATTACTGTTGTCATTGTGTAACCAAAAAAAAAAAAAAACCAACCGGGCTTGGTGGCTTGGTGATAACATCTCTTGGTCTGAATAAGTGCTGGCAGCGTGTTTACCCTGCCATTTCAGTAGGTTTATCTGATTGCCTGGGCAGTGGGGAGGGTTTCGGGGTGGGTAGTCAGCATTCCCCGCTTGCCTGCCTGCATTTGCTGTCACCCCACCTGAGACTGGGCTCATCTTTCACCTCAGATTATCCCTGGGAAAAAAAACATTCGTCCTGAAATCGTACGTTTCAGAGGAGGATGCTGCAGGTTACGGTGCGGGTCGCCCGGTGTCTTCACTGGTTACCGTGAGCTCGTGCCGCCTTCGGCGGTGCCGCTGGGTTGTCCTGTGCCCTGTGCGTGTGGCGCTTCCCGTGTGCCACGGGAGCCATGTGAGTTTGGAATCGTAGTCGGCAAAACAGAAACAGAAACAACAGACATTCTGAAGGTTCCCGGAACGGCTGGTAAATTATGGTTTGCTCTTTGTTGCCAGAGCGTCCGACACAGACCATTAAACCCTGTCTGTAATCCAAAAAGTTAAATCGTTCCTGGAGATGTAACAGGTTTCCAGGTCTTGGATCTGAATTGTTTGTTGTACTCGCAATAGCAGCAATAAACTCTGAGACGGTTTTTAAAGCTTCTCAGACACGTTCTCCTCGAGAAGGTCCCTGCGCATCGAGGTACCGCAGCCCTTGCGTTTGTCTCTGTGATTGCAGCTGCCACCGGGAACTACTGCACTGTGGTGGTCTCCCATGGGTTGTACCCACACTGGGTCTTCTGGAAATGTGGGATAGCGTTGGGATCAGAGTAGGATCAGGGCCTGGGGAGAAGGGGACGACGGCTCCATTCGCCTGCCAGATATTGCAGTGCAGCAAACAGGAACCCTGAAAGAGCCGAGCAGGAGCAGCGTGCTCTGCCCAACGCTACCCAACCAACCAGCAGAATGTCAAACTGCTGCTTAACAAGATTTATCCGTTAGCAATTCTCGGCCTTTTCTGTGTATGTTTGTGAATCCAATACATTAAGGGAATGTGTTATAAAATATATCCTGATTATATATAATTAAATGGATAAAATGATTATTCTTCTATGGCTCTGGATGTTGCCGTGACAGGCAAACCAAGAGCGCACCCTGTACAAACGAAAATAAGGATGCTGTGTTGTATGTCTGGTTACTCAAGCGCTTGCTATTTAACACCCTACTTCTGATTTAAAAATTAAATGTTAGCCAAAAGTAATATTGAAATACTATTGCATCTGACAATTGCAGATGCCCATCCATGTTCTTTTCCAAAGCTTAAATTTTTATAGCTCTCTGGAAAAGGCCATTGTTCTGAGGTGTTACAAAATTAAGAGATCGATTTACTGTCTTGATGATGTTCCCTCCAGACAAAAGCTTGACCAGGTGAAATGTTAATGCAGCCAGTAGTGATGACAAATGGGAGACTAGTTTATGCAGGGAATTACACAGACCCCAACACTAACCTCAGCAAATGCTAAAGCCTAATACTGAAGTGAAGGCCCTCAGCACCTTGTCTTCGTTTTATTCTTTTCTTTAATTACCTGAAATGTTTAGTGAGGCTGTTGGTAGTTTTAGCCGTGTATAAGACTTAGTACCGCTGGTATTTTGAAAGTCACAGCACGTTCTCATTCCTTGAGTTCCCTGAGCGAGCCCAGACACAGCTTTGTGCACAGGGATACACCAGGCTGTTGGCCGGAGCAGAGACCTGGGGCTGGACCCCCACGTGCTGTTGTGTCGTGTCCCTCTGCTTGGGCAGGGGACCCAGCCCGCCTGGTTTTCGCCTTCCTGGTAATAAAATGGGTGTAATGGGGTAATTAATACCAAGCACAAGGCGATCCTACAGTGCGTGCCGGGGTGCGGGGAGGGAAGGAGGGCTGTGACGGAGGGGGCACCATCCCCGGCCCCACCAGCACCCCTGGCTGTGCGGAGCGATTCCTCCGACCCCAGGGAGAGGGGGTGCCTCATCCCTCCCCTCGAACAGAGCAGCGTTTGGAGCTGGGCAGACGGCGCCGGGATGGGGCCGCGGTCTCTCTGGAAGAGGTGCAGGGTAAAAGATGTGGCAGCACCTGGATGGGTTTTTTTCAGAGGTGGGAGAGGGATTTAAAAAAGCCTTTTAACTAATGGGAGAGGAGGTGCTGCTGGGTCTTTGCTGTTTTTCAGGCAGGGAGAAGGTGGTATGGAGCAGCAGAATTGCTGCTTGCATCAGGCTGAAGGAGCGAGCGAGCGACATGGTAGGGCTGTAAATGTGATTTATGAATCCTGGCTGCTCCTCTCCCACTCCGGCTATTAAACTGTCTCTCTCTCCCTGTTAATTGGACTCTGTGACTGGGAGAGCTATACAACAGGTTTGCGCAGTGAGGAGCACGTCTCGGCTGTTCTTGTTAAATTAAAAAATGAAACAAACCTGAGAAACTTTCCTGTGAAGAGGAGGAGGGGTTTTGTGCAGGCGATGTCTGAGCTGAGGGAGATGGAGTAGGAGGTTTTGGTCCAGCAGTGCTGGTTTCTTTCGCTGCTGAACAGATCTGTGCCGTTTCCCTGTAGACAATAATGGCAAAGCCGCATCTACAGTGAGCTATTTGTCTTACAGGTCTTGGGGTCTCTCCTTAGACCTTCGAAATCGGCGTTGTGCTTTTTTAAATGGAGCTGTTAATTGACTTTTCTCCATTGTGAGCTGCTAAATTTAGCCTGTGTGCTTTGTGCGACTCAGAGGTGGTGGAGAGAGCGGCTTTTAATAGCCCTGCCTCCGCCTCCACATGGCTTCTGCTCCCCCTCTCCACCCGCAGCTCCGTGGAGATGCCATGGCGGCTTGGGATGCTGAGGAGATCTGTGGGTGAAGAGCTCTCCGGGAAGGGCTGCACTGGAACTCCATAACGCATCCGTGGGTTTTGCAGCGTGCCCAGCTCTGCACAAGAGTCAGCTGCTCCCATGGTCAGGGACCGGGCGTGCTGGTGGGGTGATGGAGGGGCTGTTGTGGTGCTGGGGGGTACTGGTGGGATGCTGGGGAGGGCTGGTGGGGTGATGGAGAGGCTGTTGGGGTGCTGGGGGGTACTGGTGGGATGCTGGGGAGGGCTGGTGGGCTGCAGGGAGTGGGGTGCAGCAGCTGTGCAAGGGGCTGGGGAGGGGCTGGCCCCCAAACTTCCGTGGGGAGCCTGGGAAACAGCCGCTTTGGAGGTGGGAACAGCCTTCCCCAGCACCCCAACAGCCCTCACAGCACCCCACCAATCCTTCCAGCACCCCAACAACTGTCCCAGCACCCCAACAGCCCTCCTCAGCACCCCAGCAACCCTTCCCACACCCCACCAGCCCTCCCCAGCACCCTGACACCCCTCACAGCACCCCAGCAATCCTCCCAGCATGACAACAACCCTTCCTGCACCTCAATAGTCCTCCCAGCACCCCAACAGCCCTCCTCAGCACCCCAACAACCCTTCCCACACCCCACCAGCCCTCCCCAGCACAGGCGCCGTGCTCAGCCCATCTGGTGGGTCGTGGTTCGAAGGGCTGTTCGTAGCACGCTGCTCGCCACGCCGAACCATGGCCCTGCTGCCCACGCTGCGGGGGCCCAGCCCGTCTGCGGGGACCTGCGCTGTGAGCCCCCCGCTCTGCATCCCCTGCCTCCCGCGCATCCCCCGGCCTCCGCCAGCGCGGCCCAAGACCGTGCACGGGGGTGCAGGGTGGACCAGCTGCGGTGGGGGTATTTGGGCTGATTGGGCTTTTTAACAGGAATGCAGAGTTGGTTATGGTAAGTTGGAGTGCGAAAGATCTCAGGGGCTGAAGCTTTTCAGTAAAATTGTTTCATAGCGATGTTCCAGCTGCATTTAAAAATGTGGCCTCCTTATAAGCTGAGGCTGATTTTAGTCACTGAGTTCCTAATTTAAGAGCATATATATCTTCTCTTATTAAAGACCCAACAAAAAAGGAAACGAAAACCTGGAAGTTTATTTTGAAGTGTGCTGTGGGAAATCATTGCATAAAATGCAATTCATAAATCAATACTTTTATCTTGCTTGATTTGTATATTTCATTATATTTCCCAAGTAGAATTTACTATTGAAAAGCAATTTGAAAGCAAGAGCATGTTAAAGCAGCCGTGGTGGTGCTGGGGATGGGGAACGCAGCCCTGGGCAGGCAAGGTGCCCTGGTACCAATTTTGGCCCCCCCGTAGTGAGGATCCTGCCCCAGAGAAGCTGCATTTAGCAGGCAGAGCAGGGGGCTCACGGCAGGGATCCCCGCAGCCGGGACTGGCCCCTGAAGCATGTGCAGCTGTGTCGTGTTTTAGCGTGGTGAGCAATGCACTGCGAACAGCCCTCCGAACCGGGATGGGGGGTGCTAGAGGGGATGGTGGGGTGCTGGCGTAGACTGGTAGACTGTTGGGGTGCAGGGAGCAGGGTGCAGCAGCCATGCAAGGGGCTGGGGAGCTGCTGGTCCCCAAACCCCTGTAGGGAGCCTGGGAAACAGCAGCTCTGGAGGTGGGAACAGGGGTGAAAATGAGCAGTGCTGCATGCAGAGAGCACGGCTTGGGCTGCTGCTCCCTCCGCTCTCCCATAAGCCCGGGAGGAATGTGTGAATGACTCGGTGAGCTCTCTGGGAAGGGCTGCAGTGGGACTCCGTAGTCCCTCCGTGGGTGTCGCGGTGTGCCCGGCTCTGCACATCAGAGCCACGCGCTGCGGGGCCGGGCCGTGGGCGCAGGAGCTGGCGGCAGTGATTCTCCCCCGCTGCCTGCGCCTCCCCCCAACGCGGGTTCGGACGCCGGACCTGAGCCTGGGCAGCGAGTCCCTACAGATAGAAAGGTTGGGGCACGATGCCCTTAGCTGCGAGGTGTTTGATTCATTGAGAACAGTTCGTTAGCTCCTCTCCGAGGGCTGTAAGGACTGCCCTTCCCGCCCGCCTCTTCCTGCTTTGGGGGAGAGATGTGACATTACAATTTTTGGCTAACGCATCTTGGCTTTTTCACATTTATTTGTGGAAACGGGCATGGAGGGTTTATGTGTGTGTGTGTGTAAGGATTTTGTTGTTATTACACGAAACAAACCAATTAACCGCTGGCAGCCGCTCCCGCGAGCTGGCAGGCAGCACTTGATGGCTTTCTGCAGGGCAAAGCTGTCCGTGAGCAGCGGCGAAGGCTGCGGGCTCCAGAGGGGTCCCCCGGCCCTGCCACTGCAGCAACTGCCTCTGAAATACGGTTTTCCTATCGGCAGCGCCGGTCGGCTCTCTGGCAGGACAGGTAGAGCAGGGAAAGACACGGAGGGATGGTGTTTAATATACTGTAGCAAAGGGAGACCTTGGGAGAGCTGGTCTTGAGGCAACACTGATGTTGTCTGAGCCTGGGGGTCCAGAAAAGGAAGAGTAAATAACCAAAAATCAGCAACAAACGAAGCTGCTGCTCTTTAGGTTTGTGCAGTTTTAAAATTCCATTGAGAAAAATGTGATTACTCAGTTTGCTGATGGCTGTGGCTGGACATGGCGAAGGCTCTCCCAAGCTGGTGGCCTTTGGTGGGTGTGAGGGCTGGGCTGTGGGGGGGCATACGGGGGGACATGCTGGTTTCCCTTCCCCAGGGGACTCTCACCATCACCTGCTGGGGCACCCCATACCCTTGAAAACTCAGCAGAGTGCCCAAGTATCGGGGTTCTTCACATCTTTCAACATGCATCTTGGGTGAGGAACAGGGAAAAGGAGCGCAGGCAGGGTAGGAATGTGGAATTTAGGAAATTGGACTCAAAATGTTGCCTTGTTGAATGCGTGTCTTCCTCAGACACTGCTCTGTGGAGCGGTGCAGACCAGGCAGGTAGGCAGCTCTTCTGTTCGGAGGGGTGATGCTAAAGCGCAACTTGTTTATTATTTTTAACAGATATTTAACACGGTGCCAGAGACTCCGCCATTGAACTCGCAGCTGCTGTTATCTCGCAAGAAGAGCATGGACTCGAAGCCTCCCTCCTGCAGCGAGAGACCCCTGACGCTCTTTCACACGCCGCAGCCCAACGAGAAGCGTAAGTGTGCCGAGCCACGGCTCCTGACAAAGTTTTTGCCCTAATTGTGACTAACGGGTTGTAATTCCCATGCCATTCCCGTGCAATTTGACTGGTGTCAGTGGAAGAGACGATTTCCCTAACAGGCTACAGTTTCCTCTGCTGTCACGCTGGTGGGGAGCGTGAAGATTCCCTGGCATCCCAGCCCTGGACCAGGGGCTTGGATCGAGGCTGCCTTAGCACAGTATAAAGTGTTGCTGTGCCCTCCCCACCTGGCGGGCCCCTGCACAGTCCCCTTCTCATGTTCCCGGAGCCCCCTCCTCCCCGTCACCGGCTCCCGCACGCGGGGCACAGCACATGCGGCGAGGGTGGACACCCCCCGGCGTCTCCAAATGGCGACCCTTTTTGGGTGCCCGCAGGCACTTTTCCTTTTACAGGCATGAAAACTCGGCCAGGAGGTCCTGCGTTTTTCTGAGGATTATGTCCCATGACAGTTGGAAAATGTTGAAAGATCATCTTTCCATTTCTGTCACTAATTGATGCGCCAGATATTTAGGTGAGAGGGTCGGTGCCCCATCCCTGCTTATGGAGTGGCAGAAATGTCTCTGCTGGCTGTGTCTTCACGTTACAGCGTAAGCCCAATGCCCAGCTCTGCCCTTCTCCTGGCCATGCACTCCCAGCCCTTTCCTTGGGCTGTGCCGGGGAATGGCCGCTTGCACAAACTGCCCCAGTTTGCTCAGAAAGCAGCAGAGTGACCTGGTGAGCAGAGCAAGTGACACGGGGGGCGAGGAGCGGGGCGAGGCTGGAGTTATCCCGTCTGCCCAGGACTTAAAGCTGCCGGGTGGATGGAGTGGCTGCCGTGAACTTTGCTGACTCTCAAAACACGTGGGCTTCTCGGCCTCTGATTGAGTTACTGTTAATTACCAGGCACTCTCATTTCGGAGGATGTCATGATGATACACGTGGGTTTAAGGAAGCAGTGGTAGCACCAAAGCGTCCTCTGGAAATAGCGTATTACTCAGCCCTCGGTGGAGCCTCAAATATCAAAAGCTGCTTTTGAAAAATTTCAGCCTAAGTAATTTATTTGGTGCTAACTAAGCAGTTGCTTCTTAGACTCTAGAGTCACCCGGCTGCCAGAGCCTTCGCGTACCATCCTCCCCTTGCCTGGAAAAGGAACTGAGTTCATTTATTTATTCCTGCATTTATTTATTCTCACACAAAGCAATGTTTTCTCAATTTTCCTCCTGACAGCTTGTAGTCTCCTGTGTGGAGCCACAACCATTTTATTTGGTGTTTGCTGTCCCTGCTGCACGCGTCGGTTGAGCAATAATGTGAGGTTTCTTTTCTTACTGTTCTGGGGACGGACCAAGGCTCTAAGTCAGGCTGAAGCGCAAGGGCTTGGGCAACAGCTCAGGCCGAGCTGAGTGCCATGTCTGCATTGTGTCCTGAGCTGTGACACAGAAATGTCTCTGCTGTGACACAGAAGCAGCTGGCACCTTCGGCAGCAGTTCGTTAGAAGCGCTTCTCTCCTTTGCCGGTGGCTGTCCCAGGGGTGAGGCACAGGGAGCCCTGAAGTCGGTGCTCACGTTGGCACTCATGCCTCAAAACAGGTACTGGAAGAGGGAGAGGTGGCTCCCAGGAGCCCCAGCCCAACGGGAAGAGCGAAGGCACGCTGCAAGAGCCAGCTGGCCATGAAACAAAGACATAGAAAGATCTAATAGCTGGAAATCAAAGCTAGACTTGTTCAAAAATGGAAACAGAGTGCACGTTTTGTAAGACTGAGAGCAGTTTAACCATAAGAAGAAGTTAAGTGGGACAGTGGATTTTCCCTTACTTGAAATCTGTTTATCGAAGTCAAATACCTTTCAAAAATTTTCACTAAAATTCATCATACAAAGCTGTGCGTAAGTCAAAAATTGTAATGTTCAACAGACAGGATCACACCAGAGAGCAGATTAGATAATTATAGTGATTATTTCATTGTTAAATATTTGCTGTTTTGTCCACAACTGACCCAGGAACTGAGTGGATATTTTGGAACAAGTGTAGTTAACAGCAAATATACCAGTTTGTTCTTTATCAGTTCTTCATTATAAACAGCGTTTGGGCACTTTGCTCATATTTTGTTGTGCAGAGTGCTGTTGTCATCACTTCTGTGGTCCCCGTGGGTAGCTGCTGTCAAGGTGCCGTAGATGAGGTTCTGAGGCAGAAGCTGCTGCTCTGCCGGTGGTGGCACAGGGTGGCCTTTGCTGGGGGAGAGCCCCCAGAAGCCTTTGCCTTCGGTGAGGCTCCCGCAGCTCTGCCCGACTGACTTTCCATTTGGATTCACAAGCGTTTGGGTGAAAACTCAACCTGGCTTCGGTGCGTTGCTGGCTCTCGAGCTGAGAGAGAGGGACCGAGACTGGCCAAGCAGTTTGGCAGCGGGAGGGTTTGCTCTTTAGCAAGGGGAGGGCTGCAAAACATGTACGAGTCCGGCCCCTCCTTTCCAGAAAGGTAGTTGTGGTGCTCCTGGAGAGAAGTTGCTGGTTTGGTTTATTAATGGGAGCTCTCATTGTTGGGAGCTGGGCCACGGTGCCAGCAGAGAGGAGATGCAGCCAGGAGCCGGGGCTGTGCTGCAGGGGGGCGGGTGTCAGTGGCTGCCGTGACCCCCCGCACCCGGCTCTGCCGGCGACTCCCGAAGGGGCTCTTCTGCGGGACGGAGAAGAAACAGCCTTTATCTGATGGGCAGTTCTGCTCTCGTAGCTGTACGACCAAATTAAATCTCACAGCGAAGAATCCATCACATAAGCTTTTAAAAACACAAAGCAAAACACAGTATCAGCCTTTTAAAAAGGAGGAAATAAAATAAAGCAAGAGGTTCAGATTCTGCCGTTCATCTCCCTTCCCCTTTAGATGAAACACTTCCAGTTTCTTGGCTGATAGGGACTTTAATGCAATATTGGCTGGCAGCTAGCTCTGAGATTAGGCTGACAACTGACACTGATTTCTTAGGCTTACTGGGCTTATTTTCGGACTTCAGCCTTGGGCAGAAAATGTTTGGAAATAATCAGATCTAGCGTTAGACCACAGTCCATCAGGTCCCCACTCCTCACGGCCTCTGGCATGGCCCTCAGCCCGGTGGGCTCGGTGTGGGCAGGCCCGGGGCTTGGCGACCTTGCCACGCGCGGAGGTGGTCTGCCATGGCGCTACTGAACCTCTACTGGGAGATGAAAAAATAGAGGAGTCATTTGGGTTGGCCTTTTGGGGTTTTTAGGTCCATTGGTAGCTTTTTCTGCCTTATTTCATCTGCTGGCTCCCACGTCTGCCTGTCAATGATTGTGGAGGTCAGTGCTCTGCTTTTCTTCACTTTTGCCTCTTACCTTCTGCCTGGATAATCTTTTTCATCACAAAGTGCTTACATCCTCTGGGTCCCAGGTGGGCTTTTGCGAGCTCATAGCTTCGTATCAGAGGACCTGCCTCTCTGGGGAAAGCACTCTTCTTTATCAACTGTACTCACCACCCTCACAGGAAAGAATTTCTTCCTAATCTCTCATCTAAATCTTCCCTCTTTCAGTATGAAACCGTTCCCCCATATCCTATGGCTCCCCTCCCTGATCCAGAGTCCCTCCCCAGCTTTCCTGGAGCCCCTTTAGGGGCTGGAAGGGGCTCCAAGGTCTCCCCGGAGCCTTCTCTTCTCCAGGCTGAACCCCCCCAGCTCTCTCAGCCTGTCCTCACAGCAGAGGGGCTCCAGCCCTCCCAGCATCTCCGGGGCCTCCTCTGGCCCCGCTCCAACAGCTCCGTGTCCTTCTGCTGTTGGTGCCCCAGAGCTGGAGGCAGCACTGCAGGGGGGTCTCCCCAGAGCGGAGCAGAGGGGGCAGAACATCCCAGGAGCTCCTCTTGCACCCTTTTATCCTCCTTTAAATGTGTGCGGGATGGGGGTGAGTGTTACATGTTCTCCTTGTAATGCAAGCAGAAGCATACAATTTAAAGGGATTGAGAATACAGGATTCCCTATTACTATGTGCTTTTTGGTGGTAATTTGATCATACTAGTGTGCACTGGAAAAATAATTTCTTTGAAAGATTTATCATTAAAGTAGGACTCATTATGTTTTCCAGCAGGTGCCTATCTTTCAGGAAAACACCATCACCGACGTAGCAGTTCTGTGCAATGGGGCTGCTTTCCGTGCCATCAGTGATGATGATTGCTTCTCACAATTACAATTACTGCTTATGCGGAAAAGGCATCTTATGAAAATGAATTAATGTGGTTTTAGGTAATTCGGCATAGAGCTGAGGAGGGAGCTCACGCTGCGGTGTCGGTTTGGGATGCATATTATTTTCACTCCTCGCTGCTGAAGTTACACAAATAAGGGGGGGAATCTCCTAACAGAACATGATCGTGGGAAACGAGAAGTTCTAAGAAGCCTCCAGGTTGTCAGCAGAGCGGTGCCAGTGTTTCCCGCCGTAGGAGGGCCAGCACCGTGGCCGGAACAGGCACCAGGCACTATTGTGGATCGGTAACGCCAGCTTTCTGGCCCAGAGCTGTTTCAGTGTGTGATTCAGAAGGACAGAGCTGAAATGGAGCAGAAAAGCCCCGTCCCCTGTCTCCTTATAGACCTGGCCAGGAAAGAGCGATAGAGGTTGATGTCAAGTGCTAGGCTGGCGCATTTTCTTGCTGAGATAAACCTTACCTGGGTGATCTGTCCTTTTCTTGTTCTGAGATGTTGCCTTGCTCTGTCACAACATGCATGCTCCCGGGGCAGCTGCTTTCACTCACAGAGAAATCCGTTCTTCTATGTAGTTTGCATTTTAATTTTTTTCAGGTTGTGTGGTACTTTGGATGTCTTTGGGAACATAAAATATTAATGCTTTGAGAAAAATGAACGTTTTCTTAACTAAAGATGGTGTTCATTTAAAACATAGCTGCACCTTAAGAAAAATGAAAAGAGTACCTGGTATTTCTTATAGTTTAATGTAAAATATCTAGAAAACGTGACTGTAAACAAACTGCCTGTCTTCTGGGGTCTGGTAAGACGCTGCCCTGTTTGCGTTAGGGCAGGCATTATCAGCAGGAGCGGCGGGTGCCTCGGCAGCAGTACGCTCGTTCCGTTTGTGCGCGACGGCAGCTGTGTGCGATGACTGATGGTTCTTGGGTTTTGCTGTTTTTTTCAGAGGAGAACAGGAACAGTATCATCAACTCCAGCCTGGAATCCGTCATCTCTTCAAACGTAAACAGCTTCCTCAACTCCAACAGCGCTCCCCAGCCCAGCCTGAACTCGAGTGATCTTGAGCTAGAAGTAATTAAACCCAACAGGCCAAATTCACTGTAAGTACAGTGGTAATTAGTGTTTTATAGGCGCTCCGTCCTTAATCTTTAATCAGGGCTGTTTCTTACTCTGAATCCCAGCAGTTTGTTGAAGAATACAATTTAACATTTGAATTTTTAATGGGCGCCTAGCATGTGCCCTGCATTTTTAACTCTAAGCGGCGGAATTAGTTATTGGGGGTTATATCTGCCGACGAGTTTCAGCTCTGATTATCTTGCACATGTGGAATATTTCTGGAGCAGAACTCCATGTTGCTGCTTGGACTGCTCAGCCCATCTGGTGATAACTCCAGCAAACACAAAGGACTTTTCTTCTGAGTTAAATTCTGTGAGTGTTGTCAGTACAGTTGATCTCCAGCCAAATCTGTGCCATTGCCTCTGCTATTGCTTCCTTCATCTGGAAAGTTCAAGGGAAAAAATAGCGACCTTAGCAATGACTCCCTGGGGAGGGCCGAGTTATTTATGAAGTCCCCTGAACTTGACGCAGCTGAGCCCTCGCGCCGATGGCCGTCTCTGCTGGGGGAATTTCCTTCCTGCCGTGGCTCTGCCGGGCCCGTTAGCATTTTCCCACAGAACCTCCCCTCCTCATACGTGTGAAGATCCGCTCAGATCTTCACGAGCCATTGCAGTCCTTGCAAGCCGAAGCCCATCTTCCCCCCGGCCTCCTCAGCTCACCCCTGACCGTCCCCGCGGACCAGCGGGAGGAATTCTGCTCCCGCCACGGCACTTTATGGCTTCGCCGAATGCGGTGACCTTTGCGATTAAAGGAGACCTTCCTTCCCACTGCTGCGGTCCTCCCACAGGCTCTGAACACTTCCAGTTCCCACTCAACCGTAGAAACCCCCAGTCCCTTGAGAGCAGACAGTGAGATTTTTGCTTATGGTTATCAGTGGAAAGATTACTAAGGGCTTGAGATGGCTGAGTGCCAGCGTGAGTACTGGTAGAGATGGTGAAACTGGTTGCTGTTGGCTCGGTTGGCAGCAGGGGTTGGGGTGTGGGGGTCTGGGGTGCAGCTGGGGGGATGTGAGCCCCTGCCTGTGGCACGGGCAGGAAGGTAAGTGCAGACGCTGCCGCCCGTGGGAGCGTGCGGGCGAACAGGGGACAGGCTCTGGCTGCCATCCATCCGCTCTGCCTCTCTCCTCTCCATCGCTGCCACTAAACCCGCGAGCTGCACGAGCACCAAACCAGCCTGGCCTGGGCTCCGGGAGCGGGGCGGGAGGCTCAGCTCATCCCTCGCCTCCTCCCCACGGAATTTACCTGCCACCAGAATGCGCCTGCAGGGAGTGTTGTGGTGGCAGAACTGAGCATCCGACAGGTAGGACGCCTCTAAACTTGCGCATTATGTATGTTATGTACTGAGGAAAGACGTGTCGACATCTCATGCCCATACTGTCGGTGGAAGCTCTGGAAATCGGTCACATACCATTCCCCCAACAGGATGTTTAGAGTTTATTTATCCTTCGATGGGAAAAAAATGATGTGACTTACAATACAGCAAGGTTTGTGTGCCTGAGTCTTGCTGTGACCTTACATGAATTGTCTGCGAAATTCGCAGTTTTTCAGATTTCAAGAGTGGCCTTTTCCTAATAATTTATTTTTTAAAGGAAATTGTAAAGAAGTTCAGCAGAATGAATCAGTTAAAGCCATGTGGGGCCTGGGGGAATGGACCATCTTCTTGTTACCCAGGAATTACTTGAGCAGACCAGCAGTGGAACCATTTGCTTGCCACCAATTAAGGGGCCGTTACAATTTTGCAAAGTGAAATAGTGATTAGCAGGACATCACCGGCAGCTCTTATGGCTCTGACAGTGTTTGTGGCATTTGGTGCTTTTCCTCAAATCCAGGGATTGTGTGATCACTTTTACACATGCAGGAATACACCAGTTGTCAGTCCACGGTGAGCTAAAGATTGAAAAGTCTTAAGGTGAATAATACCACAAGGCAAATATTTTCTTCTCTATAACTTCAAATATTTGAATCAAATATCTGTAATCCAGTCTTTCAATGAGAATTGAAGCGTCTGACTTCATTTTATTCTTTTCAAACAGCACATGTGGGTGTCACTTCAGCCCTCTGTGCCTGCTTACCCAGGAGCACAAGTCTGTGCCCATGGCTTTGGCAGGTCCTCGGCGTTTTGTCCCCGGTGGTCAGCTCTCTGGGGGGGCATCGTTTTTCAGTGGTGAGGATGAGGAGGGCGAGGAAGGCTGCCAGCAGCAGGTCTATCCCCAGCCTTGCCCCGCGGCTGTTTACAGGGTCGGGGCAGGGTGTCTGAATGGTGCCAGTATCCCGGCGGCTTTGCCGTTGCTGCTCTGCAGGACTACCCAAATAATATCTGTATAAAGCTGTGTCTGTTTTTTTAACCAGCTGAGTAATTTGGACTTTGCAGGAAGCCTTGGGCAGCGACGCAAGCTGCAGTTGAGCCGTAGGAACCGGCTGGGGGGCTGCCGGGCAGGGGGTTCTGCTGCTCCCCTGTAGTTACCGGGCACACAATTAGGGTTACGGCAGCGGGGAAGCTCTCAGGGTGCCTTGCCCTTTGCGATCCTTCAAAACCCTGCCAAATTCTCTGCTGGCTCCTGTGAGACACATCTTTGAGCTCTGCTTCAGGACTTTGGGGTTTTTCTTCTGTTCTTCACAATTTTCTGTACTTTTTCGGCTGTGGATGGGGGCCATCCTGTTTGAGGAGGCGTTCGGGAGGGGTTGGATTGCCCTCAGCCTGCCCACGAGCTGATCAGCTGGGAGCCAGCGCTCCCCGAAATTCAAACCCTGCAGGTGAGAAGCTGTAAAATTCCTGGTGTGCAGAGGCCAGGAAAGCCCGCTTTCCTCCTCGAAAGAAAAAGGGATTTCTTTCTGAACAAGAAAAACTCTTTAAGAGAACCAAGTACAAAAGAATCCTGGATTCGGTGTTTCCTTCCCTTCAAGAAAGGGATCTCTGCTTCCCAAACGGGATGACAGCAAAGGTTAGTAAATTAAAAACTACTCCAGCCCAGAATTTGACCTAGTCCTTATTTTCTTATTTTCTAATCTCACCTAGTCCTTATTTCAGCGGCTAAATGCACCGCTGAAAAAAATGAGCTGGCGGATGTTTCTGTGTGGGGGAAATGCCTTCATTAACGAGGGCCTTTTCCTGCTTTATTCTGGGCTTCGGTGCCTGCAGGTGTTGGTGCGTCTCTTGACCTTGGCCCGCATGCGCAGGGTGGGCAGGGTGACCCCTGCGTCCCATCCAGGCCCCGCTCGTGGCCAAAGCTGTCCTGAAATGGATGTCCGCCCAGGCAGGGCGAGGGGCAGTGTGGGCACGTGAGGAGCCTTTCAGCATGGCTGTCTCGTGGCATCAGTGGGTTGCCCATTGGTGGCCCTGTGTCACCTTCTCACACATGCCATGAAGTGGGCAGAGCGCGACAGCTGTGAGGGGGAAAATGCATTTTTTGTGCCGGTCACAAGATACCAAACTGGGGTCAGTGCCCAAGGAGGGCTGCCACGTTGTGCTGCCCCAAAGCGGTGCCTGCCTTGGAGCAGGGACAGTGTGTCCCGGAGACCATCAAACCTTTCTGTTGTGAGTTGACTCCTCCCACAGTCTGCAGCTGGATTCCCTGCTTCCACCTGCATCCCGTAAGCCTTGGTGGAGCCCGGGTGGGGTGTCCCCGGTGTGACGCTGGGCACGGTGGCTGCTGACTGCTGGGGAGCTGTGCCACAGCTGCTCACCCTCCGCAGCAGCGCTTGGGAAACTCATTTGGGAAACAAAATGAGTTGGCTCATTTTGATGTTCTCGCTTCTTATGAAGCTGAAAACTGATGCTCTTGTGGAAATAACTCCAGTTCGTCTCGGTGGGAGACTTGTTGGAGTACAGAGCAAAGACTGCAAGTCTGGGGGATTTCTTGTTTTCTTTTTGCCGCAATGAGCAGCGACGCATTCAAAGGTTGCCTTTAAATGTGCAATGCTAAAAATTGTGACCTCTGCCTGTGAAATCAGAGCTGTTTTGTTGAGCTTTTGTTTACAAAAGCTTCTGGTCTCCCTTCTGAGTGGTCGTGGATCCCCCAGGTCTGCTCCTCGGGGAGCTGAGCCCATTTTTGAATCCTCCTGGTGAGTGTGAGCTGCTTCTTCCCCAGCCTCAGGCGCGACAAGCATCACGGCTGTGCTGGGGACAAGGTCTCCCCGCCTCCGTGCCATCACCCCTGTCCCCCTCCCAGGCGCAACGCCATCCTTCCCTCCAGTGTGGTCCTCCTTCGCCAACCGGCAGGGAAATGGTTGTGCCGCGGGGCGAAGGTTCTTCCTTCCCAGCCACCAGTCGGGGTTTTACTATGGGAATGCATTTATTTATTAGGGCTGGTTTTATTTTTATGGAAAAACTGCTCTGGGCGGGAGTTGTACTTGGTGAGTCAGCAGGACTGCTGTCCCATGCCAGGAGCTGTCACGGTGCAGGGGACCGGGGCTGGCTGCCGGGGCCACCAGAGCCCCCGTGGGGGGGTTATGTTTCTAAATAAGCGCTGGGTTTCTTTAGCCTGCCCTTGCAGAGAACGGCTTCCTTCAAAAACACGGCAAAATGAGAACCAGAGAGCACTGTGTTGCTGCAGAATTCAGCTGAAGCAGGGGAAGTTTTCAAACTAAATCGTGCGGTTATGAAAAGATTTCAGGTTGTGGTTTTTTAAAATCCTTTAAAAGAAGCCCCTTGCTCTGGTGGCTCTGCGATGCATACCTGGGAAGCCTCCGGTGTGGGGTGTATCACTGCAGATAACCGACACCTCCATTGGGGTTTGCTCTGTATTTTTTCTTCCCTGCTTTATTCATGAGTCTCATCTGTGTCCCCTGTGTTATTCAGAGCCCTCTGCTGTGCTGGGTGCGTGGGCGGCCGCTCCGAGCGCTTACATCTGGCCGAGGCCAAATCAGAGGTGGGTGCTGCGAATGCAGGCAGAAGTCCTGTTACACAGCCTCATTAGAGTCACCTTCTAGTGCTTAAAATAAGCGTAATACATCAGTCTTAAATTAGCTGTTGGGTATATTACTGGGTGGTTCTGGCTGGCTTCCTACCTGCCACTGGCTGCCGGCTTTTACAGTTGTTTGCGAAGCTCAACAACTGATGTGTTACAGTTTGGAAAATAAACTGACTGGAGGAGGTAGATGGAGCCGCGAGGGTTTCCGTTTCTCCTCTCACAGCAATTTCTTGTTGTGCGGGGCTGTTTTGAAGGTGGGGTAACGAGATGGGCTGCATTTTTGCATGGCGGTTCCACGGAATCGCCAGCCTGCACTTCTATATGGATGAACGTGCAAACAAGACTAGAATGTGGGAGCTGGTCACGTCTTTGCAGTGATGTTTCCCAGTGGTGGCTCTGAGCACTTACTTTATCCCCCCCCCACCATTTTTAATTCTTTGCTGCCAGCGGAGGACTGCTCCGCTACCTCTGCCGAAGGGACAGCTTGACAGGACTTCTGGGATCATGTCACATCGTCTCGATGGTCTTTAAGATCCCTTCCAACCCAAACCATTCTGTGATTCTATGTGTGATATGTCCTGTAATGCTTCTGCCTTTCCCTCGGGAGGCGGTGGGGCCGGGTACATGCCCCGCCATCGACAGCCAAAGGGTGAAGCTTCACCAGGGCTTGTTTTGGCATTTGGAGGCAGTCGTGGCAGTCCTTTTAACGTAGGATGGGTTCATGTTCTGTCAGTGTCTGCTCGGTTTTGTGACAGGGTGGAAATAACAGAGCAGCTCCCTTTACAAAATCAAGGCCTTTACTGGTTGCCCCAGGAGGTAGCTTTGTAGGCAAAAACCGAATCAAAAATAAGGATTGCAGGAAAAAAAATCAATTGATGAAGGAATATCATCTGTTACTCTCTCAAAATGAAATATTATCAGGCATTTTGACCCAATTTCTCAAGGAGATACCACCAGCCCAGTGGAGCTCCCCCTGTCCCCCTCTCCCCACCCTTCGGGCCCGTTGGCCATCCCACCCGGCCGGCCAGCCCCAACTGGTGCCGCTTGCTGCTCCTTTGCCCGGGGACTCTGCCTTCAGGGAAATAATAGCTTTGGGAAACTTGGATTTAGTCATCACATCTCTATTTACATTTTACGTTATTTTCTCATTGACCAAGTATGGCTATTTCTTGCCCTCCATGGGCATGGAAAGACATGAAGAGCGGATCTAAGGTCTAGTGGTCATGAAAAAAATAACCCAGTTAATCTAAGGAAGAGAGGCTATTCCCACGTGCTTTTGATTTACAGGACCAGAATAAATCTTCATTAGGCATCCCAGTTAAAACTTGAACAGCGTTTCTCCTTCCCTGCCTGAAAATGAGAGAAATTGCAAGGATCAATATATATTTGCAGAAGAGCCTCCATGAGTGGCTTCTCCCTGGGGCTGGCCCGAGCGGAGGGAGCCCTAGGCTGGGAGGAGGAGAGGGCTGACGGCTCGCTGGGGCCGTGGTGCTGGTGGCCAGGAGCAGGTGGCTGCCCTGAACGCCCTCGCCACCCCAATTCCGTGTCCAGCACCAGGGCAGCATCACCCATGTATCAAACAGGATAGGATAGTATTTTTTTGGAATAAATAATCCCTTAAAACTGCAAACAGCTTTGGCAATTACCAGCTGTGACACACATAAGCAAAAGCAGGCGAGGAGAAGTAAATAGACCTTTAAATGCTGCTGGTTCCTCACAGAATTTAAGTCACTTTTTCCACTCTGAAAAATAACTACGTAAACATGACACAGCCTTATTCAGCAGCTCTGCTCCCTGTACCCACGCAGAATGCAGATCTCTGCAGCAAAAATAAATTGTTTAGGTTTGCTTTTCTTTTTTTTTTTTTTTTTTTTTTTTAAACTTTTGTGGAGTTGGCAGTAGTGGGAGTGATGTGAACTTTACTGTACCCTGCTTCGTTAGTCAAATTACTGTAAGAACAAATCTTTCTTATTTTGGGAGCCGCGTCCCTACGCTGCCAGCAGGAGATTAGCCAGGTGTAAAGGGCAGCAGAAGCTGGTGTTGGTTAGGAATTCAGAGGAGAGTTTCTTGGTTTCTGTATGCCATGTGAAGTTGGCAGCTAGAATAAACTTCTTTTATTTATAGAAAGACCCCCCTGAAGGCGCACAGAGAGCTTGTCGGGGGAGGGAGCTGCAGGCTGTGAAAGCCCAAGAACTCTTTACAGCCGTGCTCAGCTTTTCTGTTGTTGGGCGGCAGAGCAGCGGTCGGACGGTGGCATTTTATTCTCCGCGCAGAGCCCAACAAAAGCCCAGCGAAGAGGCCGCGTGCGCGGGTGCTCCGCGGAGCGCTGCTCCCGTGGGTGATACGGCGGCCGCCTTGGCACCCCAAATCGCGGCCGGTTGAACTCACACAGCGGAAAAAACCTAACCTCAAGAGTGGGTCTGTTTTCCTATAAAATACAGTGCTTTAAAACACGGGTAAACGTGCAGTCCTGGTGAAACTGAGCTTTCTCGTGGCCTCAGAGTTAACCCGTGGTTGCTATCAGTGATGATGATCACGCCTGTCAGGTGCTCTCACAAAATACTGTCATTTCTGCCTTTTTAGTTGAAGTTCTAGAAATGCTCAGCTGCTTTTTAGTTTCTATTTTTTTTTTTTCCCCCCCAATACTTGAGATATATTATATGGAGTGTCTAGTTGGGTAAATAGCAGCGGAGAGGCCAAGGTGGTTTGTCCAAGGGGCAGCAGCAGCAGCGGCAGCCTTGACTCTGCCCTGGGATTTACATCCTAAAAGTAAATCCCGTCTTTATCACACCGGATTCGGCAGTGAGAGCCGAGGTGGCAGCTGCTCAGAAGTGTTCCATTTCAAGCTAGGAAAATGTCCGGTTGCAGCTGAAGTTACTAATTCCGACAGCGGTGTTAGATGAGCCGTGGGGTGAAGTGGAACCAGCTGGTCTTGCAAGGGAGACGCTCCTGAGTCCCTGCTGCGCTTTTCACACCTTTAAAACGCGAATGAAGATGGTTAATAACGAACTGTTGCACTCGCCAGATAACATCTTGCTGACTTGGCAGAAAGGCTTGCCATCCTTGTCAGCTGAATGCTTCTGCTGGGCGTCGGGAGGAGGAAAATGATGTCACCCCGTGTGATGAATACGGGGTGCGGTGCCAGCGGGCTGCTGGGGTGCTCCTCAGGGCCCAGGGCCAGCGGCAGCACAGGAGGGTGTCGGGGCTGTGGTCCAGCTGCCCCTCTTCATGCGGAGGGACATGGTGGCAGGACTACAGCGCTGGGGACGTGCTGCCAGCACTGAGCAGGATCAGCCCCATCTGCCCTCGGGACAGAGCTCTGTGCTGAGCCACAGCCCGGCACTTTTGTTTCGTCTCGGGCTGTTGCTGCCCTGTTCGGTGTGGCCCAGTCCTCGCAAGGGCTTTGGGAGCTGGCAGGTTATATCTACATCCTCAGTGACATCCATGACAAATGCCTCTTCCCCCTTTTTCTCCCTCTTTCATTGCCTGTTCCCGTCTCCTGCTGGGATTGTACAAATAATTCTGGCTTTAACTGCAAAGCCTCGTTAGTCTCGGGGTCTGAGCTTTGGACTGATCCAGAACCGCCACTCAGCAAACAGCAATACAGGATTTCATTCTCCCGTTTCTGACGTACAGGTCAAGTTTTGCACAGTTTGAGGTTCAGCTGGCTTTTTTGGCCAGCACTGTCGTGTGCTGAAGGTGGCATCCCCCATCGGAGTTGCCCCATCCCTGGAGGTGTTCAAGGCCAGGTTGGACGGGGCTTGGAGCAACCTGGTGTGGTGGGAGGTGTCCCTGCCCAGGGCAGGGGGTGGCATTGGGTGGGCTTTAAGGTCCCTTCCAACCCAAACCGTTCCATGAGTGTATGATTCTATATGTCCTCTCCAGACTCTGCATCCCTGGAGATGGATGGATCCCAGGGGATCCCGCATCCCCTGGGCAGGGTACAGAGAGCACGGCAGTGCCAGGGGCTGGAGGAGCCTCTGAGCAGGGACCGGCCGGGGAATTTTTGAGCTTCTGTTTCCCTCTGTGTGCCAGTGTTTCTTGGAGGTCAGGCTTACAGGGCAGAGTATTTCTGAGATAATCCCTTCCCTGTTGTCAAATTATATGAGTTGCAGAACTCATGCTCTTTGTGATTTTGAGCTGTATTTTCCATATAAGTATATTGCCTGTTTCAGAAAGATGAATAAGGTTCAGGAAATAGGAACCCTGCATTGCTTTTGAAAGGAAAAAAATTATCTATAGATTAACATAAGACCATACAGAGACTGTCAGCCAGAGGATCTGCCCTGCACGTGGCAGGGGAGCTGGCGAGCTCTTGGCACAGCACTGATAGGGGGCTCGGGGCAGCTGGTGGAGGGTCTGGCCTGCCCCCTGGGACGAGCTGGACGGACCAGGCAGGAGAGAGCTAGGGCTACGAAAGGCTGCAAAGATGGTCAACAGACTGGAGCATCTCTCTTGTGAGGAAAAGCTGAGACCTGGGGCTGTTCAGCCTGGAGAAGACAAGACTGAGGGGGGAATCTCATCAATGCTCATCAATATCTAAAGGGCCAGGCTCTCTTCAGTGGTGCCCAGAGACACGACAAGGAGCAATGGGCACAACACAGGAAGTTCCGTCTGAACATAAGGAAAAACTTCTTCACTGTGAGGGTGGCAGAGCCCTGGCACAGGCTGCCCAGAGAGGCTGTGGAGTCTCCGTCTCTGGAGATACTCAAACCTGCCTGGACGCGTTCCTGTGCCACCTGCTCTGGGTGACCCTGCTCTGGCAGGGGGCTGGACGAGGTGATCTCCAGAGGTCCCTGCCAACCCCTGCCCGTCTGTGATTCTGTGCTCTCCGCCTCTGCCCAGCTGCTCTCCAGAGCGGGCTGCGGTGTGTCAGAAACGAGCCCTTAACCTGCACGACCTCTGCAGTTCCTCTCCCTTTTGCTCACTTGTCCTTGTTTTGCAGAAGCTTTTGTGGCTCTCTTTTATTTTGCTCGTGTTGTTTATATTCCCGAAGAATAACAGCAATTAGAGGTACAGGAGGCGCAGGAGTGGGTCCCACCCTCATCCTGCCTTCCCGTCAGCCACTTTGGGAATGGCTCTCTGAAATGGCATCTCTGGGACTTCTGTTTAAGAAATTTTCTCATAAATC
This sequence comes from Rissa tridactyla, assembly GCF_028500815.1. Lineage (NCBI taxonomy): Eukaryota > Metazoa > Chordata > Aves > Charadriiformes > Laridae > Rissa > Rissa tridactyla. The sequence goes on from NC_071476.1 coordinate 9,766,123, forward strand.
AAGTACTTCTGTCCCTGGGAAACCTGGATTCTTACCCGCTCTCCTCCCACCCCAGTATTCAACCCCACTTTTAATTTGGAAAAACAGGAAAACGTACTAGGGTTTTGTATTGATGTGTGTTGCTATAAAAATGGGGTAATTTGTTCTCAGAGGGGTCCTCTTCCTCCTGGGTGGGAGAGCTGGTGCCCAGGGCGGTGTCCCAGGGATTGGCAGCTGGTGGTGTCGGAGCCACCAGCCTTCTCGGGGAGGGTTCCCACGTTGCATTGGACTCTTAATGCCATCCTAGCTGTGCTTGCCATAGTAAAGATGTTTCTTTTTACTTTAGCTTCATTTTCTGGTTCTCTCGGTTCATACGAAATTGCAAAGAAAGTCTCGTGGCAGGCGCGGGGCGCCTGGACCTTTACATGGTGATAGAAACTGCCTGGGGCACTTGGGGTAGATAAAGCGGGACCGCGAGGAAATAGGAACTTGATTAATTGCAAGGCTTTGGGCAAAACAAAGCTGTTTCTTCTTCCTTCCACCGCATTGTGGCCGGCTGGCGGGGAGCCACTGTGGCTCCGGTGAAAGCCAAGAGCCGGGAGAGGCGTTGTCGGGGCCATTGGCTCAGGGCCGGGGTCCCCCCCGGGACCCTCCTCCGTCACCTCCGGTCCTCACTGCCCTCCCGCGGGGGGGATTAGAGCCCTGAGCACCCGGTGTGGACCTGTCGCCCTCGGGTGACACGCGGCAAATCACGGCTGGTGACTGCCGGGGCCGGGGAGAAGCGTCTCCCACCAGCCCGGCCCTGTGCCGCCACGCAAGGCTCAGCCCAGACCCCGAAACGTGGGACTTCTGCCTAATCTGGGCTTTAATCACGAAGGCCAGCCTCAAGGGGCGGATCCTCTGGCTGCCAAACAAAAAATGGCATTTTTTAGGGATTAGGTAAAATCTTGTAGTCATAGCTCCTCCGGAAAAGCCTTATCTAAATTTCTTTTTAAGACGAGCAGACCTGTTCCCACTGGGGGCTCTACCCTCGGTGTTGTGGTCCCAGTGGGGTGGAGTGGCCCCGAGCCGGTGGGAGAGGTGTGCCGGGCGGTCCCCAGCCCCGGGCCACCAACCCTAGGGCCCCAGGGAAACTGCTGCTCGAAGCTTTGCCTTCCAAGCGCTGTCATGATACACAGTTATTTCGTCTTTCCCTCCCTCGATGCCTCCTGGTGCGGCTGGTTGGGTTTTGCATCTTTTCCGTCTCCTGCCAGAGGTGGAGGCGCTGCCGCCACGCTCGTGGAAATGGGGCAGGGCCCTGGGACACCCCTGACAGATCTGAACATCATCCCATCCGGAGGGACAGGGCTTCTCGGCCATGAAACTGCCCCTCAGCAGCAGAACGACAACCTGTGGCATTTGATGCGGACTGGGGTGAAGTTCCCCCAAATGCCATGGTTTCCTCTCCTGTTCGGAGTCGCGGGAAAGATTCAAAGGTTACAGGAGCAAGACTGGGGACACCCCAGCAGAAGTGAGGTGTCAGGTTCTGTGCCAGGCAGAAACATGAGCTTTCTGCAGAGACTCATGGTGGCGGCACCGCAGGAGAGGGAGGGGGAAAATGCCAAATTTCTGCAACAAAAAGGCAGATACTCCAGCCGGCAAAGCCAGTTTCCCACCACGGTTATCTGCTGGGGGACCCAGGGGTGTTTCTCTGCGCCGGGCAAGGCGAGGAGCTGTGGGCAGACGTCTCTGGGCTGCGATGCGTTTTGTATTTTAGACATGGGGTTGGCTTCGTGCTCAAGAGGATTAGAGATTATTTGCAGTTTAAACCAGAAACCGCCTATCTCCTAGTTTTCTTGTTTGAGAAAAGATCCTAAAACTCCCAGTCTGTTGCTTGGCTTATTCTAGATGACATAATATTCAAAGTATCTTATGAACTTTTCTTTTTTTTTTTTTTTTTTTTTTTTTTTTTTTGTACAGACTGTTACAAGGGTGTCTGTATGTTTGTTTTTTCTGAGGCAGTTTTAACTTGTGAGTCGCAGATTGTGCCTGCAGTCAGAAAGCTCCATAAACTTTAGTGATTCAAGGGTCTGGCAAACATCTTTAAACCTGTTTTGTGAGGAGCACAAGCAGCGTACTCGGTAGACTCTGGAGATAAATATACTTGAGGCTCAGTTGCTGATGGCAATACATTTTAAAGCTTGCATATATATACATGTCTATGTATATATTTCATAATTCTTTCCTATGTCGTGCTTAAATAATCCTGGATTTATTTGCGAAGCATCTGTATGCTTCCATGAAGTGTTTTAGGATATGTGAAAAAGACTGATGCTTGTAGGCCACGAGAGCAGCGATCTTGTTTTGGGAGGGCAGAGGGAAATTACAAACTTCCATCCGAGGCGAGATATCGGAGGCTGTTTGGCCAAGAGGAAAAGTCCAGCGCTGAAGGGAAGCCAGCTCCTCCTTGCTTTGCGCTCGCAGAAGGAAAAGGTCAAAGCCGGATGGTTTATCTGTTTTTCTGCTGTGTGGGCTTTTCATATCCCCCAGAGTTTGGCATAACAAGTTTTCAGAGCCTCAGCTCTTTCACTTCTTAGTTGGCTCTTGGTCTAGAAACTTTCCACAAATTGAACTTGAAAATTAAGCCAAATATTCTCATAAAATGAGTCTCCAGTTCTGTGGCTAACCCCATGTGAACTAGTAGTCATACGTCAAAATATTTGCTACAGGCTAATCCATTAAAACAAAGGTAATTTGTCAGGCGAAGAGCCCTTTTGCCGAGGGGCTCGGGCGCCTGGCTTCCCTTTCTCAGCAGCAGTGAGTTACGTGGGGCTTGGAATCTGCTGCTTTGGTGTTCCCACGGGAATGCTCCTCTGGGCGCTATCGCCCACAGGGGGTCACAGACGGATGGATGGACGGACAGATGGATGGATGGACGGACAGACAGCCTCTTCAGAGGCTCCGCGTCCCCCCAGCCTGACTCCTGCCATCTACAGCTCTTCCCGGTGGTGCCTCTTGGGAGACTTTGCAGAAGCTGCTGCCTTTGAGCAGCACCGCTCCGTTTGTGTGATGTGCTCCGGGAACATCTAAGGGTGCTTCTCGCAAACTGAATTAAATTAGATCTCCCTCCAAGAGATCTAAACAAGCGCCTTAAACTTCAGGGGCACATACGCTTAAAAGACAGCTTTCTTGAAAGCCGGGGCAAGAAAATACAGACATTGCACTTCCATTGCTTTCTTAATTCATGTAATTAGTGTGGAGATAGCCGCATAGCAGTATTTTCTTCAAAGAAACTGCTTCATTCAAATATTGGCTAATGGAAATTTTACTTTCAAATAAAGGAGTATTTGAAAATACATTAAGGCCATTGTGGGGAAATGGATGCAGGAATCAAAGATGCTACAACAAAGCCTTCCCCGGGGCAGCAGCAGAACAGGCTGTATTTTGTTAGGAGCTGATGTGCAGATCTCAGACTTGCTGGTCAGTCCTTTCTTTTTGGCTTTCTCCTCTCCGTCCTCCCGTCCCCCTTCTTGAGAACGCTTTGATTTTGGCCAAGCGGCAGGTCCGGTTGTGTTCTGCTCCGTGGCTGCGCCCACTCAGCCCCCGCATCCCTGCTGCCAGCCCCCGCTCGCGCTGCATCTCGGTTGCTCTGGGGCAGAAGCTCTCCAGCGTGAGCCTAGCCAAAATTTTTATTGAGATTGCTGAAAGCGCAATGATAATAAATTAGGTCTTTCTGCCACCTATAAATGTCACCACTGTCAAAAAAATTTAAAGAAATGGTCAAATGCATTCTTTGGTTCCTCTTTCTACAGGCAGATTTAATTCAAAATCAAGGATGCAGCCTAGACTCTGCCTTGTAAAAGCCTTTTGACGAATGTGGGAGTGTTTTCTGAAGGCAGTGCTGGGTTCCAGCCGTACCACACAGGCACTGAAAATGCTGAAAACGTCCCAAAGCTCCGCAGTCGCCCAGCAGCCCCAGCTGCCAGGGCTGTGAGCGAGCCGGCGCGGGCGCGTGAGCGGGGTTCAGATGGGGACCACCTCGGGGGCGGCCGCCCCCTCCTCCCGCACGATCCGATTTCCCAGCAAAACGCTGACAATTTCCCCCGAAAGGGGCAGGAGGAAAACAGGGCTGCTCGCTCACAAAGACATCCTGTCTCCGTCTGAAAGAAGATCCTTGTGCCTAATTAACTTCATAAATTAGCTGGAGCTGTAACGCCGCCACTTTAACCTAAAATGGAGGTAACCCAATCTCCCCGGTCCTTTCTGCCACCGTAAGGGATCCTGCCCGCCGATTAATTTGCCCTTGTCCGCTTTCCGTCCAGCTGCGCGTTGGCCGTGCACAAGCGGCTGTGCAGACACTGTTGACAGGGCTGTGTTAAGCTGGGAAATTATCAGTAGCGTAAGAACCGCCGCCAATTATTAGCCCGCCCCCGTGCGCTGGCATCGCTCCCCCCTGGCCCCGCGCGGCCCCCGCCTGCCGGCACCTGGCCGCGGTGGCAGCCGGCTATGGCGAGGCCAGCCGGGTTGGAAGCCACACGTGGGTCCTGGTTGGCTTTGGCGGGCGGTGGGGAAGGAAACCATGGGGGGAAGGAGCAGTATCGCATCTTTTGTTGATCTCTGCACCGGCATGGGGAAAACCAACACGAGCAAACCGCGTCTGCTGCGGTGGACAGGGCTTTGAGCAACCTGGTCTAGTGGGAGGTTTCCCTGCCCAGGGAAGGGGGGTGGAACTGGATGGGCTTTAAGGTCCCTTCCAGCTCAAACCATTCAAGGATTCCATGAAAATCCCCTCTGGCCCCTGTGCCGGGTTGAAGGGGCGGGAGTGGGGAGAGGGGAGGGAGCGCAGGCATGGAGCAGAGCTTTGAACAGATGCCCAAACCTTTCTCCTGGAGACCCTGCTGGGGAACTCCGAGGAGCAGAGAGGATTTCTCCCCTTTTTCAGCACAGCCGGCATGCCTGTCCTTCTGCAGTTGCCGTCTGGCATCGTGGTGGTGTTGGATGTGGGAAAGCTTCAGCAACTTCTGCCTTCCATGTGCATGGACCTTCGCCCTGCCCCCCTGACAGCTCCGCTGGGGTTTGGAGGAGCGGTGCCGTGGTCAGGAAGGGTCTGTGCAGGCACCTTCACCTGAGCTTGAAGGCAAAGAGGTCTCTGCATGACAAAGCCAGGGCTGAGGCTGAGCTGTGCCTTGAGGACCACAGGGGAGCTGGGGCTCTTCCAGCCCATGCTGCTTCTTCAAACAGTGACGCCAACTAATCATCTCTGTCCAGTATATCTGTAGCTTTTAAGTGTGGCAGATGGGACTTAAAATTATGTGTCTTTCTGTAGCTTTAGTTGTGTTTGATGCAAGAAAAAGTGTTTTTCAGGTCTCTTACAAGAGCTAGGCTCTTCCACGTGTCATGGTGTAATACTAAAATGGTATGAGTGCCTGCAGTCTCCAACCTCAGAGGCTTCCAAGCACTGGTGGATCCACCTGCCCCAGTCTCAGCCACCCCGGCTTGAGCGGGAGGTTGGGTCAGGGACCTCCCGGGGTCCTCCCTGAACACCGCTGGGCCTCAGGGCACAGTAGCGGGAGCGGGGACGCTTGGGAGAGCACATGGAATGTTACAAATAGCAGTGGAAAAATAACCAACCAAAAAGAAAAAGTGAATTGAGTGTATTAATCTTCACTGTATTTGATTAATGGGAAGGGAGACAAGGCTCCGTTTGCAGCTTGGTTGCAGGCAGAGGAGTTGAGGTTGGGCCAGTAAACCGGGAGGGTTGTCGTGCTCACACCTCCCAGCTGGGCTGCACTGGGAGGGGATGTGCAACTGGAGGAGGAGGATTTTGCTGATGAGAGCTGATGAGGCAAAAATGTTATTACAAAGTTTGGGTTTTTCAAGTGAAAAAAGACGGAAAAAAGAAAGAACAGAACAAAGCCGGGACTTCTTTTGATAAATACGATCAAACTGGATCATTTCAGTATTGTAGTGTTTGGATTTTGGAGTGAAATGTTCTGATCAGCTCTCTATAACTGATGTGTGCAGAATACTTGCAGAACAAAGCCGTACAAGAACAAATACACAAAAGGAAATCAGGCAAATCAAGTAAATGCATAAAATTATTATGCGGTGACTTTACTCACCCGTTATTCTCAAATCACTTTTACAGGCCAAAATAATCCTCATTGTTTTTCCCAATGTGTATGACTTATGTGGGCAGGTGTTAGTTCTTTACTCTGCGTGAAGAATATTTGCACAATACAAAAATAAGAGTTGTAGCTTGTGGTGCTGATGAAGGCTTAAATAAACGCTCTTTGTTTTTTTGTTAGGGTTGAGTCTGGAAATGGCCTTCTATCAAATTATGCGAGGCAGATTACTTAGCCAGGAATGAATTTTTTACGGTGTGGAGTAGCTTTTCTGACCATTTCCAGAAATTACTCAAAAAGTAAAAGAAACTTTTCTTCCTCCAGAGAGCTGCCAGTAACAGCTTGTGGGGTGGGTTGCTGCTGCCTGTCCCGTGATGCCTGACCTCCGTGGCTCTTCACAGAATATTACTTTTGGGGGGGGCTCACGTGAGAGTCTGAGAGTGTGGGGGGCGAAGCGGTCAGCTCCAGGCGTCTCCCTCCGTAGCTGGCAACGCGGGCCCTCCGCTCGTCCCCTCCTTGGCTCCCTGCAGCACAACGTCCCTGCCAGCGAAAGGGGGTTTTGTTTTGGGGAAATAAAGACCGATTCCCCTCACCAGGCTGCTGTGGGGTCCCAGGGCGCTGGGGTGCTGCAGTGCAGGGTGGGGGAGCCCTTCCCCAGGTCCAGGGTGAGGGTGGCTGGCAGGAGGGACACCTTTCCTGCAGCTCCCGCTGCCCCTGGGCACCCTCCGCTGTGTAAGGCAGTTCTGAGCCGCTTTCGGCTGGCAAAGCCCGCTGAGCAGCGAGGCAGGGCCGCCCCGTGCGCAGGATGTGTTTACCTCAAATATTTGATCCTCCCAAACACCTCCCGGCTGATCTGGGGGCTGTGATCCCGCAGGGACTGTTAATTGCCTTCATTTTCCAAGAATCCCATACGGTTGCTGGGGTGGCAGATGGGAGAGTTTTCTTTTCTGGGGGACGTAAGATGGCAGTGGATTGAATGCCAGAGAAAAACGAGAGGTTTCTGGAGGACTGTTGAGTTCTCCTTAATTGTGAATGCAATTTGTTGGTGACTAATGCATCCAGACTTGCAGAATTACCTCATGTATTAGAAGCAGTGGCGCGGTGGAAAAGATGTGACTAAGATGCTGGCTCCTGATTTACCAACACTTCCCTCCGAAACTGTTGTTTGGCTTCCTACTGGCACATTACAACTTTTCTATTAATAATTAAGAGATTTAATATGGTTTGAAAGCACTTGCTTCAATATAAAATCTGCCAGCTAGATTTTTAGTCTGCTGAGAGCCTTTTGAGCAGCGAGGAAGGAGGGAGGGGGTTATTACTGGAGCAGAAAATACAGCTGCTGAGCAAAGGGTGGAGCGAGGCAGAACATGTCGCCTCCAGGCTGGGTGCCGTGAAGGACCCAGAGACACGTTAGCGTGGACCCATGGTTGCCTCCGTTCCACTGCCCTGCCCCAGTTTCTTCCCGCCTGTCCCGTTTCCAGTGCCGGTATGACATTTCTGTGTGCCGTACACCGTAGGAGCGGTGACTGATGGCTTGGTAACTTGCTAGTGATACTGCAAATTGTCTGTTATAACTGAGTTGTGCAGCTGCTAATGAAATGCTGTTCTGTGTTAAGACGGCACGATGCTCCCATCGCCTGGATCCCACCTGATGGGGAAGACCCGTACCCGCCAGTCCGGCCGGCTGCCGTTCCCCAGTGCCTCCAGCGCTTACTCATGCTGAAAACCCATCCATTTCTGACTCTTTGCTTATTCACTCAGCCTTTCTCCAGCATTAACATCCGTCTCTAAGCTTCATGCCAGAAGGCTATACCAAAGCAGCAATGTCATTGCATCCCTTTGAAACATCAAGCATCATCTGTCTGTATTTGGAAATGGAAATGTCTATTAAGTGGGACAAGAAAAACTCCAGCTCTCCTTCCCAAAGTCAGAAATCTTCCCATTCTTTCTTTTATTCAAGTGGAAAAGCTTTTAGATTGTTTATGAAATTACTAAAGCAGGGAAATATTTCTACGTATGGGAAATAAGCCAAGCAGCAAAGTGACAGGACAAACCAATGTGCTGGGTATCTTCAGCAGTACAGGGAGGGACACGTCCATGTAATCCAAAAGAAGACCCTGTAACCTGTGCTTATGGAGACAGAGGAACTAATAAATGGAGATGTGGGAAAGTCCATGCTGAGGAAGTGGAACTTTTTTGGACCTGTTTGGTCAAGTGGTGTTGACCACGGTGCATTTTGGCTGCTTATTTTCCCAAGTGTGTCATTATTTTCCACCTGAATGGTTATACAGCAAGATAACTCCTGAGAGAATAACACTGGAGAGAGTTTTAGCATCATTTTTCTTGCACTTGAAGTGCCAAACAGAGGAAGAATCCTGCCAGTGTGAAGCCCTGTGAGGTAATGGTCATGCATGGGGTCGTGTGTGGTGCCATCACTAACCTGCAGCGCAGCCAGAGCCTCGGAATCGCTTACTAGAGCCCATCCATCTGCGCCCTGAGCTTTGCTGGGATGGGCAGCGTTGCATGAACTTCATCAGCTTCTCAACCCAAGGCCGCCTCCCATTTCATTCAGCCAACGGAGCCACGTCTGCTGGTGAGCCGCAGTCTTGGCCTGGTGTTCGCAGAGTTTAAGTGCCCTGGCATTAAATGGTGCTGTAATATTTTTTTCTGGTTAGCTTTGAGAAGAGCCTTAAGTTCTGCAGCTTTGTTTTATAGGAACGGATAAGGAGATAGAAGGTTGGGTGGTTCTTGATGTATTTTAATGCAGTCAGGTATTGATAATGTCAGAATGGGAATACCGTTATTTAGTCTTGAGGTGATTTCATGAAAGGGCTTTAACTCATCAGGAGACTATGCCCATTCACGGCTGTTAGATGTTGAAACAGCCCCGAGTTCCAGAAAAACAAACAACAAGCTGTAAACATTTTTGAAGTGGAGCTGGTGTCCTCTCAGCCAGAAGAACAAAGCAGCAGAAGTTGTCTGGAAGCCCTGCTGAGAATAACTCTTCAGACCTGTAGATGCCTTGAGGACTCGAGCTGTGTAAAGCGAGTGCCAGAGGCAGCCTGGGCAGGCAGACTGCAGAGGGAGAGGAGCTCAGAAGAGGCAGGTTGTGAGAAGGGACTAGAAAAGAAATTTTTTAGCTACAGCAACTGCAAAGGAGGCCAGAGTCTGGAAACAAGAATTGCTGCTTTTTTCACATGTTCAGGCAGCAAACTAAATCTCAGAATGGGAAAGGCAGCATGTACAGCTGGCGCGGGAGGCAGGGAGGAGGAATTAGCTTCTAAATACATTTCTAAGTGTATTTTTTTGCTGGAAGAGTGGGATTGCCAAAGGGAGTTGAAGGCACAGGTGCCCCCGCAGCAGGTGGGGCTGGTGGCTGCGACACGACGTCCTCCCGCACTCTGCCCCGTCCAGGGCGGCTGGACCTCCTCGCTGGGCTGTGGGTCACGCTGCCGTCGAGGGGCACAGACCGGCAGGAAAGGCGAAAGCCTCGGGACGTGCTGGGCTACGGACTGGTGGAGTTCCCTCTGCTGCTTCTCTTGGGGAAAAGTCCATACCTGCCCCCGAAGACTCTAATTTTACCCACTTCTGTGTTTCCTGCTTCTGGTATTTTTGGTTCTTAGCATTTTTTTTCTCTGTTTTGTTTCCCACTGTGCACCCAACAGGGAGAGCCCCTCGCAAAGTCCTCCAGAGTAAGAAGAAGGAAAAAAAAAAAAGGTCCAGATGAGATTTGCTTTCTGCAGGCTGAACTGAAAGCAGGCAGCAGCCAACATTTCCCCAAAGCCTCTCACCACCTCTGCTCTTTCCATAAGAAACAGAAAGGAAATTGGATCCTACAAGAAAACCGTTTTCCAAAATGCAGAGACCTCAGAATAGTCTGTTCGCTCGCGTGCACTTTCTCCAGCGAGACAGGACTCGGGTCTTGCAGTCACATAAGCTCAGAAAGGTGATACTCAAGCAGAATCTTTGAAAAGAAATACCTGTATTTCACAGAAGGGAGATGAACCCTTCGTGCGCATCGTACCCCGCAGTCTGTAGGTGCTGGGAGGGCAGCTCAGGCGGGGTCCTGCAACGTCCGTCTATTCTTCTTGAGGAAACCTGCTGGAAAGACTGGCAGAGCTGGACCGCGAGGCTGCCCAGGGGTGGTTCGGTCATCGCAGGACCACGTTCATCTCTTCCGCGACCAACCGGATTGAAAGAGGATGGTCTTCATACTTAAAAATCCACATGCTGTCATTAGTTGTCTCCATTGTTTTGGTGGGCACAAAGAGTGTTTTCTTTGCCACCAAGGATCCAAAGACACCGAAATCCGGCTCCAAATGATTGATAGCTTCTTAGGTAGAGGCCGGCCCGGGTGCCGGTTCTTACTGTAATGCTTTTTTATTGCAAGATCGCAGAAATAACTCTGTTCTCTGAGAATCGTACTGATTGCATTAGGCACTGTAATTAGTGTAGCAGACCGTGCAGTTGGTGGAGCGATGACAGAGCCGACTTTACGAGTAGCGAGAGCTGCATTCTTTTAAGATGATTTCATCTCAAAAAGTGCTTTGGGAATTTCTAGTCCCAGAGCACTGGGCGGTTGGATATTCCTTCCCTCATGCCGTGAGGAGGACCGGGGTCAGCAGCGGAGGCAGTGGCCATCCTGCAATGCAGACGCGCATCGTTGGCACACCCAGCGAGATGTCCTCTTGCACCGGAGCCCGCTGCCCACAGAGGCGGTGGCAGCTACGGCAGGAAGGCTGGTGGGTGTCGATGGCCACTCTCGGGGGGACAAGCCTAGCCAGGTTTCGGTCACCAGCTCATCGCCCCCTCCAAGGCCCACCTTGACCGTGGGCCAAGCTTCTCTTTGAGAATGGCATGGCTGTGCCATTCGTTTGCTCTCTCCTACCCCAGTGGGGGCCTTTGTGGTCCATTAGATACCGCTGCCTGCTGGATTTCTAACCAGTGAGAAGATGGGCTGGTGGCTAGAGGTATCTAAGCTGTCTTAGGACTCATCCTGCCCTGCAGATGCTTCAGTTGAAAGGAACCTCGCTGGAGCCGGGGGCTGGAGGCCGGGAGGTCTGTTTCCCAAGGCAACGCTCCTGGCCTACAGAAAATCCATGCACGGAGCAGGTAACGTGCATTTGATGCTTTTGGAGATCACCAGGGTGGAGGAGTCTACTTGAATGGTGAGAGGCCGTGGTAAGAAGAAAGGCACATCTGGCAGGTGCTCTGCCTCCCAGGTGATAAACCCATGCATTCATATTCCATTTGCCCTGCAGGCATTTACCGTCTTGGAGGCTCGTTATAGTAGCTTAGCTGTATAGAGCCAGAGAACATTGCATACAGGTGTTATAACCACTGGGCTCTGGCTTCCAAAATACTGGTTCCTCTTGCAATACTAACAGTGAAGGAAACGTTCTAGTTCCTGCTGCCCAGAGGAGAGCACTCTCCTTCTCTTCAAACGCATCTAACATGCTCTCTCCATTAGAGGGCAGAAGCATGCTTATGCACAGATAAAATAAAACCAAATTACCTGCCCTATGTGCTATATAGCTTGTTGCGTTAAGGGAAGGTCGGCCATTATCATGAATGGCCAGACATCTACACCTGCTAGAAGGAAAGAGAAGCAGCAAGAACGGGTGCTTCAAGGGTTAATTTCTGCGATTTGGGCTAACTTGGTGGTCTTTGTAGCACCTCCTTCTGTTTAAAATTGGAAATAGATTTAATATATGGTAAGTACCAATGCCTAACAGATTTTTTAAAGACTAGAGGTAATACAGGTAATTACTAATTTTTCAAAAGACCAACAATTTTGAGGATAGAAAAATGCAAAAAAAGAGATTGGTTTTAAATAGTGTCAATTTAGGAGAACGTTTTGAGGATTTCTGTTTATAGTCTGCCTGTGAACATTCCCTGTTTTACAGCCCTCCTGTGAAAGTTTTGATGCACTGCTGTATCTCATTTCTATATGCATGTAACCCTCTGACGTAATAAAGGTATTGCCCATAATTGCAAAGGGAAATCATTGGTTTCTGTTGAATCCAGTGACGCAGCTTCTGCGAGGGGTAAAGAAGCCAAGAGTTTGGCCTTAAGCAGATATGGACCTCAGAGGAGTTCAAGCCAACAATTTAACCTTCTTCAGTGTCCTCTAGGTGCCATTGCGGTGGCGATATTTATGACATGGGCACTTTCCCCCTAGAAATTGGACCAAATCCACACATCTATCCTTTCAGTTTTGAGTTGTAACCATCAGAGAATGCCAGAGAGCGCTGGCTGCCAGCTTCACTCGCAGGCGTGTGGAAGGGCACACAGGAGCTGCCGGCAAGAGCCACCGGCCTCTCGGCCAGTGCTGGTACTGATAGAGGACCCACGTACCCAGAGCCGAGCCTGGTGCGGGCGAGGAAGGCTTCAGGGGGTTGGTGGCACAGGCGCATGAACTGGAGGGACGCTGGTGTGCCAAGAGTGACATTTTAGTCTAGAGCTGCTAAATTCTAACTCAAACTGAAAGGAAGAAAATGACAAGGAAACACAAAATTCAAGATTATTCATAAATATTTCCCGGAGACCCTGTTGGATGTTGGGGGAGGTTGGTTCTTTTTCTTTTAAATGATGGAGGTTGAGGTTTTATATTCAGCTTGAAAGAGAAGAAAAATGTTTGTTATATTCTCTTCTCTGTTAATATAAGAAACATTTCACTCTGGGCAGAAGCTGGGGGCTGAAACAATGATCTTCTGCTGTTGGGATCTATTAGGTACTGAATGCTCATGGGTTAGCCCACTGCCCTTTTTGCAGACACTTCATCGTTTTACTAAAGGTTTAAGAGGCAGCACGGGCTGCCCTGGCAGCTGCCCACGCTTCCTCCCACTGTGTGCGCTGGTACTGCTCGTTGTGTTCGTTTGGGAGGGGAGGGGGCTGATTTCATGCTTTTTGGACGTTGAGGTTTTTTTCTGAGTTGGCTACTGGTCCAAGCCATGCTCCTCAGGAGGCTTCTCCTCGAGCGTGAGGGAGGCATATTGCTGCACAGCGCACAGTGATGGGAGGAAATCTGAGTTAAACATATCTAGAAGAGATTTTTATAATCCCGGACAGGTATTTGGAACACATTGTATTTACAGCCTGGAGCTGAGAGGGAGGGCTATGCCTTTCCCTCCACCTCACAGTTACCCTGGTGCTGTCAGAAAGCAGCTCGGCAACTTCATCCCCTTCCCCTCGGAGAAATGCCAGTTCCCTGAGACAGGGGAGAAGAGATGAAGAGGCGGCCTCTGGCATGTGGTTAGTCCTGGTGCAGCCCTTTCCCTCCCTCCAACGTCCATTTGCGCTGGTGGGACCCATAAACCCCTGTCACTGCAGGGCTGAGGTCTTCCTGAATGCTCTGGAGCCTCCCTGACCCCATATCCCTTCCCCTCCCAATGCCTCGGGAGCCTCCAGCTCGGGGATGGGGAAGATGGGGATGGGAATGAGGATGGGGATGGAATGGGGATGGGGACAGCCTCGGGGTTGCCTGTGGGGTTGCACCCTATCCCCACCTCGTCACAGACCCGTGTGATCAGAGGTACCAGCCCTGTCTCAGGGAAAAAACATAAATCATGTTGCTTTTACAAAACCTCTTGGTTTCACAGAGGCATTCTCTGTGGAGAGAGGTTTTTTCTGGCGTTTTATCAGGGATGGAGTTTACAATCTGATAGAGAATACAGATGAGTTGATAAGCATGGAAACAGGAGAAGATGAATCAGACTCAAATTGGTATTTTAGTACAATAATTGCTTTTTGGTGAACCTGAGAGTAACCTAAATCGAACAGTTCTGAAGGAGTCAAGCACTTCTCGCTTGACTTCTGCATGTATTTACTAGTTCAGTAACTTGATTCAACTTCAGTTGACAGCCATAGCTTAGAAGCGAGGAATCAAGGGCAGTTTGCATGAGGGGAAAAAAAGTACTTCAGTGCAAAATGTGGAAAACAAATCAATGAAATTTTTATAGTGTTGACTGTATAAGCACAGCCGGAGCCCCGGTTACCTCGATGCGAGGCGTTTGCATGACCTGTGCGGCGCTGAGGTCCCAGCAGAGCCCTCGGGTGCTGCTGACCCTTGAGGGCTGGTGTGGGCAGAGGATGGGATAGAGACGCCAGCCCTGGCTGGCTCCGTCCTGGAGACACAGAGCTCCTCCGGGCTCCCAGCCCCTCCGGTCCATCCTGGAGACACGGAGCTCCTCTGGGCTCCCAGCCCCTCTGGTCCATCCTGGAGACACGGAGCTCCTCTAGGTTCCCAGTGCCTCTGGTCTGTCCTGGAGACACGGAGCTCCTCCGGGCTCCCAGCCCCTCTGGTTAGGAATGTGAATGGGCAGTCACGGCTGGGCACCATGGATCGGGGCCCAGATTCTGACATCGCGACAACTGACAGGCAAAAGGGGGATGGATGGAGGCTGCTCACAGGCATCATTAGTCTCCAGAAATACCATCAACCATCGCTGGCAGCAGTGGGGGAAATAAAACAAGGCAGGTAAGTGGCTGGGCTGCCCGCGGTGAGCAGCGAGACAGCCCTTTTCCTCACACAGGGTGTTGGGCTCAATTGGAAGATCCAGCTCTTGTTGTCCAGAGAAATGCAGATCTGGCCTTGAAACATTTCCCAAGGTCTTGGCACTCCATTTCATAGCTGTGTCTCATGCTCTGAATATTCCCAAGGCACTTGCTATCGTCGGATGTCGTCTGACTGTCTCTTGGTTACTGTTTGTTTCTGTGGTTGCACGTTGATAAGGTATCTGGTTATGTCTTGCAGCCCTCAGAATCCAAGCCCAACGTCACCCCTCTCACCGTCCTGGCCCATGTTCTCCGCGCCATCAAGTCCTATGCCCACCTCCTCTACGTCCAGCGACTCATCCCCCATCAGGTCTGTTGCAGAATTCGCTTTGCTTTTTGTTGCTTTTGCTATTTTCTGTTTAATTTACTCGGTTTCCCCCACTTCACTTTCCTTTTCCCTTTGCATCCCGCGCAAGTCGCCCCACTGCAGCTACCTGCACTCAGCAAGAGCGGAGCTTTCAAAGGTCTCCTGCCCCAGGGCAGACCCTTTGAATCCCCCATTGAGCCCCCCGTCAGGCGCCCGCCGGCGCTGGCAGGTCACACT
Source organism: Rissa tridactyla (assembly GCF_028500815.1). Lineage (NCBI taxonomy): Eukaryota > Metazoa > Chordata > Aves > Charadriiformes > Laridae > Rissa > Rissa tridactyla. Next base: position 9,781,306 of record NC_071476.1, read on the forward strand.
CGCAGTGCTTGGCGTCGCTGGTGGTTTCTGTGGGTTTGCCCAGCCAGTTCAGCTCCTGCGGTTGGCTTTGCTCCTCCCTGCCACAGGTAAGGCGTGTGCTGCCTTCCCAGCTGCTGCGAGGAATAACAAGCCTTTGTCAAACGCTGTGATACCTCATTTTCTGACCACTTCCTTTTCTTACCTGGAATCTGAGGAGGGTAAAGAACACGGGGCAGCGCAGACATTTGCCTGCTGGGTGCCTGTGTCTCAGGTGCTTGGGCATCGCTGGAGGGAATCGGTCCTGAACGTTACTGACAGGCTATCAGAAGATGTCCAGTGGGATGCTGGAGCAGCAGGTTAGGTGGTGCTAGACACCAGCCCGGTGGGCAGGAGGACACATGTCCCCCTGTGTCCCCTGAGACACTGCAGTAGGAGCGGGCGCTGCCTGGGTGGCTTTTGGCACCGGTGATGCAGTCGTGCCACAAGCACAGCATGGCCAGCATCTGGGACCTGCGGGTACCAGGGGATGCTCAGCCCAGGGCAGCGTCGCCTCTGGTCTGCGGATTATCCATCTCTGGTCTGTAGAGAAATCCTCAGATGGGGTTTCTCTCCCCTGAGCCCACCCTGGCACAGTGGAGCAGGAGGCTGTGGTTGCCCCTGTTGGAGCGTGGCTCCCAGCCCCTCGGCAGGTGCCAGCGCGCAGGGCCGGGGCACCCATCCCTCCTCCGAGGGAGACGTGTCAAACCTGTTTATTCGTTACAGACACAGACCGAGCTCTTCCCCCACACCTACAGCCATACAGATGACGCCTGTACAATGGCTGCCTGCTTGGCAGGGTTATTTATTTGTTTTGCTACGCGTCTGCAAAGGCTGGTAACGGCGTAATACCATCCAGGCAGCCTTCCTCCTCGGGGAGAGAGGCTCATCATCCCTGAAGGTGCGCAAGGGCAGATAGGGGAAGCTCCTGAGTGCTTTGCTGGCCTCGTGCCACGCTCGGAGGCAGAAACCTAACGTGAGCCATCGCTGGGGACCAGAGTTTTCCCTGAAAGCCCTGTGGGGCTCTGGCGGGCGCAGTCGCAGCCCGGAGAGCAGCCAGGGGCAGGCTGGGGCCACGGGGATGCCAGGCTGCAGAGGTCATTTTTGGGGGAGAAAAACAACAACTTGAATAATTCCAAGGTAGTAAACCCGAAAATACCTTTTGTTTTTCATCTGACGGTCTCCCCCACGTACTGTGCGTGAGCGGTGCCTCCCCGGCAGCCAAGGACCCTCTCTGGAGCAGGAGGAGTGTTTGCCCATCCTGTTTTTTCAGTGTTTGGTGGCTGCTCGTGTCGGGCAGCTGGAATTTGGAGAGGAGAGACCTCTGCTTCGGGGCTGTCTGCACAGCAAAGCCAAAACCATTCACAGCTTCCCTGATTCGTGGTTTCTGGGTGAAGGTGAACTGCTTTCGCCTGCCGCTTCCCTGGGCTCGCTCGGAGAGAATTCAGAATAAGTTCAAGTCCTCAGAAAGATAAAAGTTGGTGAAAAGGCTGAACTAGGACATGGTGGCACCTTATTCCTAACCCCCGCAGCTCCTCCATCGCTTTGCTTGGCCATACTGTGGCCGAGCAGCCTGCTGCAGTGCTGGATGCTGCCGGCTGGTCCCACCACCCAGTGCCTGGGCAGGTTGACACCGTCACTGTCCCCACGGCCAGGTGGTGTCCCACCTTCCCACCAGCCTTGCTCGAGCCCAGAGCCAGACAGGACAGGAGGGTGGCCGCGGGTGCAGGGGGCAGGGGACAGAGGACAGCTCTGCGTGCCTGCGTGTTGCCGGTGGGTTCCTGAGCTCCTTCATTTCCTCCCTGCGTCTGCTGGCGATTTGCTCCATTTCTGGCTCTCTCTGCTCTAATTCACTCCCCCGCAGCGTGGGCACGCTGACACTTCCCCAGTAAAATCTAATGGCTCTTAAATCTTCTTTATCTTCAGGTACAGTCTCTAAAGAAGTGCAGCAAATTCTTCATGGACCTGCTTGTTTTTCTGTGTTGAAATCCCCTTCCCAAGTGCTAATTCTTCCTTGCAGAACTCTCCTTGTGTTTGCAGCTGCACTGGGAGCGCTGGCTTCGGCAGCGAGTGGGGCCGGTGGGCAGCGGGTTGCTGCCGGCTCCTGCTGCCTCCAGTCTGTTATGGCCCTTCAGAGACCCACAAAACATTTCCAGCTCCCCGATGCACTTCTGCCTGGAGATGCCCTTCTTCTGTCCAGCATCCGGGGCTCGCCCGGGGACGCCTGGCTCGGGCTGCCCCTGCTGGGCACCGGTCCTGGGCTCCAGTCCTGGCGGTGCCGGCTGGGCTCAGACTGGGATTGCAGCATGGTGAAAATTGGGGGCTCATCCCCAAGAGCATTCAGCCTCCTCTGGCGCCTTCCTCTCTCTTCCCCTGAGCAGCATATCCTTGGACCCTTGGCAGAGCGGGAGAGGCCCTTGGACCCCTCTTCAACGTGCACCACTTACATGGCCCCCGCTTCGACACAGTGGGGAGGGGACTGCTGTTGTGTATGAGTTGAGTATTTTTTATACCAATAAATGCGTTCTTCTTGCAGCTCACCGCTGCGGAAAGCCCGAGCTTTGTACGCCTGTAAAGCAGAACACGACTCGGAGCTCTCCTTCACGGCTGGCACCGTGTTCGATAACGGTGAGTCCTCGACTCGGGGCAGCACCGGGAGTGGGACGAGGTGGGCTCATTTTTCAGTGCAATATTCAGGCTGCGGTTCCCAGAATGCCGGGAAAGTGGGATTGAGAAAGCTGCACCTGGTTCTGTAGGAGCCCGGCACTGGGCTTTCCTGGAGCTGAGTCCGGAGCAGGGTTAGCTGCAGAGGAAGGACACGGGAGGGCAAGGGACGTACTGGGAGGGTTTGTAACACACTGTCAAATTAGCTTCCTTCTAACAACGGTGGCATTGCCTGTCACTGGCAGCCACCCACCTTCTGCCTGCCAGGGAAGCACTGCGGGATGCGCTGGTACCTGGTAGCTGGGTGGTGGAGAGGCAGGAGACGTCCCCATCACCTCAAATGGGCACTTCTGTCACAGCACCTCCTATTTCATGTAACGTACATGTGAGATGCCACAGAGCCAGCATGAGCAGCAATAGGAATACGGCTACAGAGAAGGACACTTGGCTGTTATTTATTTTGGCACTGAGTTTTTGCAAATTACTGGTTTTCTTTCCATGACCCGGGGAATGATCTGGGCTCTCAGTTCATGGGTTTCCTTTCGCTCCTCTGTTTAAGGACTACCCCGTTTCCACCACTAGGAATCCCATGAAAGAAGAAAGCAGAAATACTTAAAAGACAGGCATTAAATCTGAGGTGTATCTTGCCTTACTTTTTGTATCCATCCTGAAAACAGCTGATCATCCAGCTGTCTTCAGGATCAGTGTGAAAACTGCCTTTTCAAGATCCTGATTTATTTCCTAAGGGAAATAAATCCTAAGGGAGATGTGTAAAATAAGAGAGATGAAAAGGTGGGATCCCCCTTCTCTCCCCCGGAGATGTCCAATTTGCCACCCCCTGCCCGTCCCCGTGGTGTCTGAGCTGCCAGCCCAGGGTGACGGGTGTTTTGGCCCCAGCACTGGAAGTGGCCGTGCATCCGCAGGGCACGAGGTGATGGCAGACATGAGTGACTGGCTCTCATGTCCGTCTGGATCAGGGCTGGGTTTCGGCGGGTTGGTAGAGGAAGATGCAGCCCCGCACGGAGGGCATGCAGAGGTTCTCCAGGCTACGCTTGGGAGTACGAAGTGCAGGCTCTGATCCGCAGTAGGAAATAAAAGGCAGAAGTCTGGCGAGGCACGGTGTCACCTTTGGGCTGTGCTCTGTCATCCGCGGCCGCGGAGCAGGGACGGTGCCCGGCGCTGCCCCTGCTGCCGGCGCTGTTTGCCGTCCTGGCAGCTGCCCGGCGCTCCAGCTGCTCGCTGAAGTTATTCGAGACCCCGCGGTACACACACGTCCCGGCGCTGCACCGCGGCCGTACATGGCTCACCCGCTGCGGCAGAGCGAGGTGCTGGCCGGACCGCGCAGCCCCTGTGTGCCGGGCTTTTGGGGGCTGCCCCACCGCACCACGTCCCTCCCGGGGACACGGACCCTTATCTAAATGCAAGGGAGAAACCGGTGAGCGGGTGACCCACCCCAGCGTTACCATATACAGAGCCATTCCTCACCCGTCTTCTGGGTAGGAGAGATTAGTTTCCGAGTATCAGCACCAGAAATATTCTATGCAGTTGCCATAATGTTTCACGCAGGAGATGGAAAAGGAGCATGTGCTTTTTTGACTCTGGATACTGAGAGCTGGAATAGGTGGGCTCTGGTTAGTCAGATTTTTGGAGATGACGTTAATGAACATAGATTTTCTATTTCCTGCATCGAGGGAAAGAGACTGTGCCCCGTGGAATTAAGCAGCTCTGGTTTAGATATAATCCCAATGTAAAGAAAAGACTTTTTACAACTTTCCAAGTAGTTCTTGGCTTTTATATGTTAAGTGTTGTCATTTGGGAAACTGCTACCACATGCACTGGTTTTGCCCTGGGATATACATAAGAATATAGCAGAAAGGGGAAGAGAATGAATACATGTGAATTAAAGAAAATACTTTTCCTAAGCAGCTCCATAGATATCTTATAAATAAACATGGGCTCCCCTTTGAGAGGCCGTGGGAATTAGAGCAGCTAGGAGGGGAACAAGTTTGAATTAAATACATTGTGTTTGCTAGATAAAAATCAATGGATTATTCAAGGAAAAAAATATACAGCATGTTCTAATCACTTAGCAGCATAGCCGGGGCTCACGTTAGCTGGGGGAAGCGAGTTAGAAACAGCACTGCTTGGTAAAAATGTTATGATGATGATGAAAGGGTTTAATAAAACCCAGCGAAAGCAAAATGGGTCTTGGAAATAGTTGGAGACAGGTTCTCGTTTGACTTCAGGGCTGTCTGAGGTTGCGTGGCAGAGCAGCGTCTCGTCCCACTGGGAAATCAGATGCTGTTGCCCACACCGAGGGGCATCCCCAGCCTACAGAACACCAGGTTTTGAGAGGTCCCGTTAAACTCCAGAGCTTTTAGTTCCTTTTAGTTACATGAAACCTGGGTTTTCCAGCAGATCTTGTGCACTTGACAGTTGCGTGCCCTTGTTGTGGCGCTAAATGGGAGGGATGCCCTGGGTCTGTGGAGGCCTGGAATCAGGGACAGTGAGAGTCACGGTCAGGGAAGGGATGATCACGTGTGTTTTTAACAAGCAATCACCCCTGAGATGGAAAACTCCAAATTCTGAAGCAAGGGACCCCCACCTGAGCTGCTGCTGCTGGATACTGAAGTTTTATGCTACATTAGGAAAGTTGTGTTGCATTTCTCCTCTAATTCTGTAATAGCAAATGAGATCCTCTCTGCTCACGTGCCCTGCTCTGTCCGAGAGCACCCGCACAGAAATAAAAGGCTGCCTTTGGGACATACGTGATTTTTTAAGGCAAAAGCAGCAGCTGGAACTCACATGACTTTCCGTTAAGGCACTTTCCCAGCCCATTTGCTGAGACCAGGGGGCTGAAGACTCCAAAGACACAGACACACGCATCCCAGTTACAACTTCTTTTCTCTTAATGGCCACCATCTGCTGGCGGGGCACAGTGAAGCCTTTACTCCCACCCGAAGCGGGGTAACCCAGTAGCTTTTCATGCGTTTTTTCCCCTTGGGGGCTTTCCTTGCAGGCTGGAGGTGGCATTTCTCCTCTGAGCAGACTGCCGTAGCCTTTGGGGCTAGAAAAGCCCCGAGACTTGGGCATGGGAGGGTGTAGGCGTGGAAAAAGAAGCTGGAACAAATGAAACCTAAAAATGTGTAAACCTAGGAGCTGGGACACTGTGGCTCTCAAAACTAGTTAGTTTTCTGTGTTGTTTTTTTTTTTCGTTAATAGATTACTACATACAATATTCCTCTGCAGGCATACCCAGTAGTGATGGGCTTTGCCACGCTGGGGAGGGCTGGTCTCTCCCAAAGCATGGAGATCTTTGGAACTTAAGACACTTCTGTCTTTCTGAATCTTTCTCCCCAGTCAGTGTCAGTCGTGAATTTTGCAGAGAGAATGGCCATGCTGCGATCGATGGGGCTGTGGGGAGGGCCGGCACCGTGCCGGCGGGGCAGGGAGTGAGCAAAGGGGGGGACAGCGGGGGCTCCTGTCACTCTCGCGGTCGATGCTGGACACCGTGTAGGCGAGAGTCACAGAAACCCGGGCAGCTCTGCCATGCTGACCTGGCACTGTTCATCCTGGGGCTGCGGGGAATATTCCTCTGCCTGCATTGGCATAACCCTGGTTCCTGTAAAATCAGCAAATCTTCAGTAGTTGATTGAATAAAGAAAGAGCGTAAGTCTTTTGAGGACTGATCAGATTTCTCGTTTCACAGAAATAAGATTGCAGTGTTTGCTTTCCTGCCCGGGAGCGTTCTCTAATTCATTTTCTCCCTCAGCCTGGTGTGAGGCCAGGCTGGCACCTGCAGGGTTACGAGGCGATGGAGTTACCCGCCTTCTCTTGAGCGTCAAAGAGATTTTAGCACAAACGTGGAGGAAGTTTTGAGCCCTTGTTTTTGTCCCAAATGCTTCACTGACATCAGCCCTGCAGCACCAGCTAGTATTTGGAAACGCAGTCCGTGGCTGAGCCTGCAGCCGTGGTCCTTCTGCTTGGTCCTTCTGCTGGTTCCACCATGTGATCTTTGGTAAGGGGGAGGCAGAGGAGTCCCATGGGTGAGCAGACAGAGCGCTTCAGCTTCCCGAGCTCCTTAGCACATTAGTTTCCTTATTTTAAAATAAACACAAATTAAGGGCCGTGCTCTCTCCCAAGAGCAACTTTCAGGTTGTCAGCACACAAAGAGCCGTGTCCTCTACACCATCACCCCCTCCTGTAGTAACCTGCCTTTTCCTTCTCTCCTCAAGTTCACCCATCCCAGGAGCCTGGCTGGCTGGAAGGGACCCTCAACGGGAAGACGGGATTAATCCCCGAGAACTACGTCGAGTTCCTATAACTTTGGGCGTGAGAAGCGCCACTGCTGAGCTTTACATGGTATCCATGGCAGCCGCTGGCAGGAGTCCTGCAGACCATTTTGCGCTTTGCCCCTGTGCGACGCAGGGTGAGGACTTCCCCGTACCCGCTGAGATGAATGTTTGTGTGGATAACTCCGTACATGTCCCCTCCCGCGGTGCGTGCTGGGGCAGCGGTCCTGGGGAGATGGCTCGACTCCTTCAGCCCCGAGCAGAGGCAGGCGATGCCTGAAGCCCACATCCCTGCAGGGAGCCCTCGCAGCCATCAAAGCCCCCCGGCAACGCAGAAGCTCCACACCGCAGCCCCGCTGCTCTGCAGGGGCCGAGCCTGCGGACTGTGGCCCGGCATGGGAGAGGCGCCGAGCCCGGTGTTCCCTGCAGCGGGACCACTGGGAAGAGTATCGGTGGGAGCTGAGGGACCCCAAGGCATCCTCTGCTCCCGGGCCCTTCCTGGCTTTCCAACCAGCCAGAGCAGAGCCTGGAGCGACCAGCCCCTCTCTGGGTGAGGTGCTCTGGGCTGACACCAACCCACGGGCTGTGTCTGCAGCGGTTCGCGTGAGCAGAGCGTCCCTTTGCAGCGGGGACAGCCCCGGGTGGGGTGGCCGTCCCACCGTGCACAGCAGGGCTCTGCTCTCGCAGGCGAGAGCCAGAGGCTCCCTGGGCTCTGCAGGGTGGGCACGGCGCCGGCAGGGCTCAGCAGGCATCAGCACAGTGGAGGGGAGAATATTTTGGACCAAAGCTCTCAAACTTTTTTTTTTTTTTACAAAAAAAAAAAATTTAGATTTTTTGCAAGGTAAACATCTGTGATCTGTGCAGCCTGCGTTTCCTCCCTGGAGGGCAAGATGCAGCTCCAGATAAACACCGCTCCTGCCGTTTGACTGGTTTGTATCTCCGCTTCCCAACGCACATTGCACAGAGACATCCATGCTTTCCCGAACGCCCGGGACGCTGACGTGCCATTTTGGGGCTGCGTTTGCCACTCTCCACCGATGCTTTTTAGGTGGTCTCCTTGCTTGAAGCCTGGCGTGTAGTCTGTCCGTGCCAAGTCTGTGCAGTACTGGTTGTGCAAGGTAAATTATTTCCATCCTCACAGGACATTTATTGTTGGTGTGGCCAACCTACGGTCTGCAGAAATCGAAGGATGAGCCCTGGGGCTCCACCGCCCCTCTGGTCCTGCCCTGGAGAGGATGCTCCTGCCTCCCTGGACGTGTGGCGAGGGGTTGGCAGAGCGAGTGTGCAAATCCCGCTCCGTTTGGGGTCATTTTTAAGGGGGAGGGTGCGAGAAGGAGCCCTGCAGGACTGCAGAGCTGGGCTGGCCGGCTGGCATGGCGAGAGCTGGAAAAGTTATATTTTGTGATAGAAAATGGTGAAAGAAACCCCAGCCTGGTGGCGGAGAGACTGTCGTGCAGGAGTGACGCCGTCGCACACTGCTAGGGGATGGATGTCCTGTCTTTTTTGTAATAATTTTAAAGACTCCGAGTGACTGAATTGCTGTATGTGTCACTTTTTATTTTTGAAAGAATTAATGTATAAATAGAGTATCTTAAAATATTATGAGGGAAAGATCTATATTTGATATTTTTAGAAGACCTGTAATGAGAGAAGCGAAGGACATTTGAAACCGGTCACAGAAAAGCACTTGCAGACACACTCGTGTCCACAGCCACCCTCCGGGCCTGGGGCTGCCTTCGCCTTCGCTTCCTGGTGTCACTTAGAACTGAGGGAAAACGAAATTCCAGATCGCTTTACGTTTCTTTCACAGTAATTAAACTTCCTGGACTTTTGTCTTGGGGAAAAAAAAAAAAAAGAGGAAGAAGTCGATCTTTTTTTTCCTGATTTCTAGGGCGGGTGCGGCAGAGCTCACCTCCGCGGGATGGCTACCTCTCCATAAGTGACACTCCGTCGCCCCTGGGGACGTGCTGGCACATCACAGCTGGTGCTGTTTGGGCAGGGGTGAAGCCTCCAAACCGTGTCTTCTGCTCTGAGGTGTTGGGTGAAGAGGGCCAAGAGGTTTGTAGGGATAAAAGGCAGCGTTTCACCGGCAAGTTGCTGGTTCACGTTCATCTTTGGACTTAATGGTGAACATTTGTGCCATTTGCTGGTTTTCCTGGAGCAGAAGATGGGGCTGGGCAGTGACTGCGGTGCTCCCCGCTGGCGCTGGGACCTCAGGGGGTGCTCAGAGCTGGCTCTGGCACCCACAGTGCTCCGGTGAGACCCCTTTCCAGGGCCACAGGAGAGGGATGGGAAGGACTAATAGAAAGGAGAACAAAAAAAAAATGCTTAATCATAGACTCATGGAATGGTTTGGGTTGGAAGGGACCTTAAAGCCCACCCAGTGCCACCCCCGGCCCTGGGCAGGGACACCTCCCACCACACCAGGTTGCTCCAAGCCCCGGCCAACCTGGCCCTGAACCCCTCCAGGGATGGGGCAGCCACAGCTTCTCTGGGCAACCTGGGCCAGGGGCTCGCCACCCTCATTGTAAAAAAATATTAATATTTCATCTGTCAGCAGTATTTGCTTGTGTTCAGGACTGTCCCGTCCTGAGCCACTCCTCCACCACGGTCCCTCCTGCCTTCGTGGGACGCTGCCAGAGCCGGTGGCTTTCCGCTTGGATGAGGGTTCCCAGCGCAGCTTCTGTCTCCAACCTGACTCTCAGCCTCTGAAGAGAAAGCGTACTATGGACAAATGAGACTTTCAAACATATTAGAAACACCTTAAAAGGCATATTTTAAGGATATGATATTTAGGGGCCTCTTTAGTAACGCTGCGGGAGCACCAGCACAGGCTGCTCTGCTGCCAGTCCTTATCCCCACAAAACTTCTCAGTGCAGCATGTCCCCGCTTCGGCTCCTCAGATGCTCAAGTTATTCTGAGACAGGAGTAAATTCCTTTTCCTAGGCACTTAGGAGCTTTTGGATATACTACCTAGAGAGTAATTGGGAACAAAAGTCCCACGCAAACGTATTTACAAGATGTCTTCTGGAGGAAAGGAAAATAAAGCATAAGCAGAAGTTATTGCTCTTACAGGAGAGCTAGTGGATTTTTTTTTTTTAATTAAAACTTTCCAAAAAGAAAAATTTGGCTGAAATGCTTACTGAATGTTCCCATTTTGGGCCAGCTTGAGTACTGGAGTAAACATTGGTTTATTCCGAGAGAAAGTAAAGATAGAAAACATTTTTTTATACCAGCTTGACATGGCATTTGGTGCTTAATATTAAAGTCATCAGTCACAATTATAAAAAAGCAGGGACTGTCAGACGTGCCCATAGGTAAAGTCTTTCCTGTATTCCCCGTCCCATCATTTTAGGCATTAAACCAGAACCACCAGACACAGGGCAATAGTATCTGTTGAAACAGACGCCAAACGAGGCTCAGGGTGCAGTCCTGCCATCCCGTAAGTCAATGGCAGAAGTCCCACGGGTTGCCCATGGCCAGGCCACCGTGCACCAGCCTTGGTCCCCACATCCCCGTGGCCACCAACACGGGTGGCATTTCTGAGGTCCCCATGGGCCCCTGTTCGAGCTGCTGGCCTGTGTGTCTTCACTGATTTGGTGATGTTTTTGCAGCAGGAAGTGAATCGCCTCAGATGGTTTGGGAGCACCCGGGCCGCTGCCAGCGCTCCTGTCACCTCCTGGTGTCCCACTGGGGGCTTGGGCTGGGCTGGGGTGGGGTTGGAATTGGGTTGGGGTTGGGATTGGGATTGGGTTTGGGGATGGGGTTGTGGTTGGGTTAGGATTGGGTTGGGTTGGCTTGGATGCTATTTCTCGAGCAGGCTATTACTCAGTAAGAACAACAATTTCAGACTCTGGCCATGAATTTTTCACATTCCCATCTGGCTCCGCAGTCAGACAAAACATCTTCCTGGTAATTGTCTTGTCTCAAGAATACTTCTACCGAGTTCGGTGGCCTGAATAGCAGCCCAGACCATTACAGCTAATTACAGGCGTGCTCTGTAGCCGCTCGCAGTGCCTGGTTATTGCTGTAACGCGGGGGGACGCGGATGCTGTGACCAGCGCTTTAAGCTGCAGACGGGCTCCTGCTGGTCCCTGCTGCTGCTTAACGCAGCCTTAGCCTGAGCGGCCGCCGTGCGCTGGATGGACTCAGGTGCTGTGAACGTGTACCGAACCGTCGCCCCTCCTTCGGGCGCTGGAGGGATGGGACCTGTCCCAGGACGGGATCTCCTCCGGGGCACACACGGGTGCGCGGGCAGCGGCGGGTCTGGCTGCACGGGGTATGGCGAGACAAACGCCTGCACTTTGGGGAGCGGAGTGAATCCTGCTCTCCGGTCCTGACACGGGAGTCTGCTTGTATTGATTTCAGGCTCTGCTGCCGCTTTATTTTGTAAACTGCAGTAGAAGCACTGGAATTTTCCCTGGAAGAAGGATATCGCTTATTTTAGTTTCACTTCTGCTGACAGCGTAGAAGAGGATAGCAGTGAGGGACAGGAGGAAGATGCTCGTTAGAGCCTCGTAGCGCTGTCACGTCTGCGGCCCTCAATAACCAGCTGATGACTCTGTTTAAATACTAAAGAGGATTTATTCTGATTTATCTGAGAGATTTCACAGCACAAATCCAAACAGCTTCAACTAATATTTGTTTCAGTCCCTCAGTGTTGCCTTTCCTTTCATTCTGGGCACGGTCTACCCCGAGGAGCGCTGGGCTGCAGGTGATGCTCGGGCTCGAGGAGCTGCATCCCCATCGGCTCTTTCTTTCAGATTACTTTTCAGGAGGATTTCGTTTGCTGTGAGAGCTCGTCCGCAGCCGGCCTGCACCCCTCGCAGGGCAGCACCGGGGGGAAGCGGGGAGTTCCCTGGGAGCTGCCCCGGGTAAGGTGGGATTCGGGGGACACCCTGCGGGACGCTGCCCTGCTCCCGTGGCGCCTGTGGCCACCCTGCTGCCGGGGAGCCACGAACATCGGGAAAGCAAAAGAGCAAAACACAAGGTCACAGGAGCTGCAGCAGGTCAGGGCTTGGGGGAAGGGTTTTTTTTTCCACAGGTAGGTACACCACTTTACCCGACTGCTGTTTCACAGAGATTTTGACGCCCAGAGGCAGAACCTTGCTTTGTGTGAAGCCCTTCAGGCTGTAAGCATGAGCTGATGGCCCCCCTACAAAACCTGTAAATCAATATTGTCCTTTGCCGTGGGAGAACACAGAGGGTCTTCTGCTTCTCCCCCACATCATGGGAAAAGCTGTCTGGCTTAGAGTTACTGCGGCGTGAGGGGGAGAGAGGAATAAGGAAAAAAAAAACACCCCAAAACCTGATTTTTCTTGTCCCAAAGCACTCTCGGAATAGCTCTTTCCCTCTTTGCAGTTCTGCAGTGACACATCTTTCCTGTAGCGACATCATTTATATTTTTTTCAGCCTTCAAGCGCATAGTCCTGAAAAAGGCAAAATAAAAAAAGTTCCTCAGCGCCCATGAAGCCCTTTTCCAACCCGTCAGGCTCAGCCCTGTCCCGCTGTCACCCGGCGGTGTCCCAGCCCCGTGTCCCACCCAGCCTTTGGGGAAACCAGACCCTGACCCCGCTTCTTATCGCAGTCTTTGGTGCGATCTCCAGAAATGACTGAAATAGCACAAAACTCGTGATTCCAGTGCGCTCTGAAGCAGCACGCAGTAAATCACGGCCAGCCTGGAATAGCACTTGGTAATAAAATCCAGAGCGCAGAAATACCCTGGCGGCAGGGCCCCCGCCAGCGGCTGCGCACACCGTGCGCCCGCGGGACACGGGACGGGCACCGGCCGAGAGGCAAACCTGTGTTCCTGCTTGAAACACGGAAACGTTATTTCGCTGGAAGCAAGCGCAGGCTGATTACACATAAGCTTTTTTTCCCCACTGGCCAGGAAGGCGTTCGCTCAGCGTTTTCACCAGCCGGGCTGGGCAGGAGCAGGGCCCCGTTCCCCCCCAGCCCCGACCCCTGAGCAGGGCACCCGCAGACGGAGGCATCTGCCCCGCGGGACGCGAGTCTCTTCTTTTTCCCTGTTTCTTTTAATCTTTTTTTTTCTGCAGCATTTCAACATTGTCGCTTGCTTTGGAGACAGGGATGGAGGCGTGAGCAAGGAAAGCGATGCCAGTAGGGAAAAAAATAAAAAAGGGGCATGTTCAGGCTGCGTTGGGTGTCAGTGGGTCAGCGAGGGCTGTGCATGACGTGCCCTGACCCCAGGGAGCGGAGGCGGGGAAGGGGAAGGGGAAGGGGAAGGGGAAGGGGAAGGTGCTCCCTGGGGGCAGCGAGGGACTGGGTGTATCATCCCCGCGGGGCCGGCAGAGACAGGAGCATCCTCAGCATCCCTCTAGGCAGATGTTAGAATTTTATAGCTGTTTATATTTAATGGCCAAACGAGCCCAACCTCTAACGTCACCTCTCTCGGGCTGGGGGGCACGCTCTAAAAGAAGCACTGGGGTATTTTTTCACGCTGCAGTGGTGACACCCCATAGACCTGATGGACCAAACACAAGCCTGGTGCCGTGCCCCGCACCGGTGGGTGCTCAGCCCCCCCCACATCCCCAGGAGCCCCCAGCCCTGGCAGCGCCCCGGCAGACCCACATCCCCGGGGAGGGGAGCGGGGCCGTGTCTCCCCCATCCCGAGGGACCCGGTGGTGCGGGAGCAGGAGCCAGGAGCCGTCCAGGCCATTCCCGACGGATGATGGCACTTGGCAGGAGGCGCTGGCTGCGGCTGCGCCCTCCCCCCGCTCAGTTTAGAAGCTCATCGCTGCCGGGACGCTGCTTACTTGCTTTTCTCCAGAAACACCATCGTCTCCACCAGTTTTTAAATCCCGTAGGTGCATGCAAGATGCTCAGCGCTCACAGGGGCTGTGCAAAGCCGGGCGGTGGGCACAACGCGTCCCTCCCCAGCCAGACCCCCAGGATGGGGGGAGCAACAGCTCCACGCCGCAGCGGGACCGCACGTGGCACGGGGTTTAATGGAGCAGGTGGGACAGGCAAAGTAGGTGCGTCCTCGCTGAAGGTGTGAGGAACCGCACGTGTAATTGCTGGATCCATCCCACCCATGGTGACACATGGGGATGGGGACGGTGGATGCTCTGCAGCCAGCTCAGCATGGACCACATGCTCATCCCATCCCTCATTCCCGGTTATTCCTGTGAGCACCAAGGGGCTGGGACGCATCCCCGGGCTGCTCTCCCCGATGATCCTGGCCAAACCTGGCCGCTTCGCCTAACGTGGGGATGGATCCGTGCCCGGACGGTGTCACCATGGCCACCGGCCCCCGCGGGACCGGGCTACACGGGCAGCTGAGGGCGACAGCCCCAGCATCACCTGCGCTGGCCAGACTTTCACCAGTTTAATGGAGGATTGATTGAAGTGAGACTGGGCTGCAGCTGGGGAAAGTTACCTACGCCAAAAAAAAAAAAGCAAGCCCAGTGCTGAAGGGACACGTTCTGCTTAGCAAGTGCATGGTATTTTAATTATTCTAACGAACCAGAAACCTCAGAGCAATTATATTTTGTACATTTGGGCTAATTCAAATTTTTAGCTTTTGGGAAATAAAGATTAAAAGCAAGGGTTTTTTTAAGAAATAGCCATTTAAAGTTCTATTCTCTGGGTGAGGAGCTGATTATTTGAAGACAAGCGCGGCAAAGCAGCTTGTAATTTAGCACAACAGTTTGACGGCTCACGAGGTAGCACCTAGCTATTACTTATTATAAATCCTCCCTTCTGTTAATGAAGCTTATTCCTGCTTCTAAACCCCAGACAAAGGGGTCTAGAAAATCGCACCTGTGCTCTAAAACTCACTGACGCACTCAGGAAGGGAAGCGAAGCCCCAGCACGCTGGAAATCTGCCGCGGGGCTCAGGTTCTGGGAGGGGGGGGGCTGGGAAGATGGTCGGGGCCTGGGAGCCCAGCGGGGTTGAAATAAATCCATTTCCACAGGGGGATTGCCGTGGCCCTGTGGCCCATCTCCCCGGGAGCTGCCGGCTCCACAGCAGCATCGCGACCCGCCTGCCGCCCCCCCCCCCACCAAGGCCCAGCCGGTTACCCTCGCCAATTAGCTAATTACATAGCTGCCAACTGATCAGAGCTTTCGTTAACAACCGCCTGTGAGTTGAGGAGAGAGAAGGTGTCGTGGGCAATGGCAAAGGTGCGGCGAATGAGCCCCACAACAGCTGAAATAAATAGAACCGGAGCAAAGGCAGCCCCCGGTGTGAGCGGTGCTGCGGTGGGGGGGACAGTGCCCGGTTTCATAGAATCATAAAATCATAGAATCACAGAATCGTCTCCATTGGAAGGGACCTTTCGGATCATTGAGTCCAACCATCAACCCAACACTGACAAACCCACCACTACCCCATGTCCCTCAGCACCATGTCTCCCCAGCTTTTAAGTACCTCCAGGGATGGTGACTGACCCCGGCTGTCATTTCTGACCTGTCCTGCTCGGGGGCACAGGGAGGCTCTTCCCGGGTGGGGGGAGGTGGCACGGCCACCCCAGTACTGGCGTGTCCGGGAGCGGCGGGTGGCAGGGTCACCGCTGCGTCACGCCGTGCTCTTGCGTCCCTGCCGTCCCGGGGCTCTCCCGACACCCCGGCTGTCTCGCTACGGCTGCAGCAGGCACAGAAGGTATTAAAATAGAATTAGACGCGAGGTCTCCTGTTAAGCGAAGCAAAACATTAGCTTCGTGCAAAGCTGGCTGGGAGAAGTGGGGTTTAAAAGAAAACTGCTGGAGGCTTACGGGAACACCAGTTGGCATTTCCAGTCGCTGGGACGGCACCGCAGCCTCCCCGGCTGGTCCCTGCTCCCCCGGCAGCCAGCGAGGAGGGTGTTTGTGAGCCGGCGTGGAGAAACGTGGCGGCGGTGTCTGGCTCTGCCGCAGCAGGCGGCCAGTGCGGTGAGCGCGGGGCCAGTGGGGCCGGTGACCTGCCGCGGCCCCGCAGCCCGGCCCGGACCTGCCGCTGCAAGCGCTTGTGGGCTTTGGGTTCAACTCGTATTTCCAGCCGCCGTTGGAGCAGCTCTTGTGCAAACACGCTTATTCTAATGTCGTTTAACTATAGCTCGCTCCTGAGGGAGAACCACCGGCCTGGCCCGCAGCCAGGGCTGGGGCGGCTCCGTCACACCGGGCCCTCCTCGCCCGCCATCCCGGGGTGGTGGCACCCCTGCCGGGGACGGTGGCACCTCTGCCAGGGTCCAATGGCACCTCTGCCAGGGATGGGACACCTCTGCCAGGCTCTGGTGGCACCTCTGCCCAGGATGGTGGCACCTCTGCCAGGGATGGGACACCTCTGCTGGGGTCCAGTGGCACCTTTACTCTGTGTCCAGCTCCCGAGAGGGGCTGGCGGGGGGGCCAGGACTCTGCTGCCTCCTGCCCCCGGCCCCGGCTGCCGGAGCTGTACCCCCAGAGCAGGGAGGGAGGGGAAAAACACGCCTGCTTGATGTACAGTGGCCTTTTAATTGCCAGCCTGGTAATTCCATAGATGTGGCCTTTTAGAGCTTATTAACTTTGCCACAGTCATAATCTATAAAAAAATATTTCTGGGATTGGGAAATGCACCTGCTTCTTCTGGCCCGTGCCTACCTTTATTTATTTATTTTATTTAATTTTGGTTTGGGTTGTTTTTTTTATTAAATGAATGTCACTCGGTGTTGGTCTGGCACCTGAAACGCCTGCTCCTCCGAAAGGCCAGGGGCCGGCCCTCCAGCCACAATCAGCAGAACCAATTAAACCACAAGATCATAATCACTCCTCTGTTTATTATTTATTTCCCCAGCAACAATGATATATTTAGACCATCAGCTTTGAGCTTTTTCTGACCCATTATGCTCAGCAAATCCCAGCAGCCACGACAGGAGCCAGCGCTGGCCGTGGCGGGGGGGATGCCAAGGGACACCGCTGCCACGAGCCCCCTGGTCCCCGAGGGGGATCCCCGACCCCCGGCAGCCCCTCGCCCAGAGCGGGGCCTGACCCACACCTGGGAAGAAGCATCTCCACAGAAGGGGGAGGGTGTGAAAACTATGTCCATCGGGTTTCTTTTTGTTTCCTGGGTGTTGGGTTGGTTGGATTTTTTAATTTCTTTTGGTAATTGCTCTGGTTTGAGCCTGGGAGGAAGGTACATTTTTGGTGTGCGGTAGGAACAGAACACTGCAGCTCTTTGCAGCGCGGCTGCAGAAGTGCCACCTGCAAGCCAGGAAGGAAAAAAAAAAAAGAAGAGAGGATGACAGAAATGAGGAATTAAAAAAATGCTGGTTTTTTTATTTAGGATTGTTTCTTGCGGGAGAGTAACTGCGGACACAGTGGGGCTGGTGTCCGGGGCAGGCACCCGCGGGGGGCCGGGGGCTCAGCCCTCCCTGCTCCGGTGGCAGAGGCTCCGCGGTGGGTGGCAGTGGTTCGGCCACGGCCGCGATTAAAGAGTGACGGATGGCTCAGTGATCTGGAAAACATGAGTCGACCATTTGTAGGCCAGCATTAATGATACCATCTCTAAGGAGAAACGGCAAAAGCTGGGCTTCTGGCAAGGGAAAAGTATTTGTCAAACTATTTGTGAATATTATTTAGGCAGATAATATTTCTTAATAGCTTATTGGACAAATATTATGGTTTCAGAGCTCCTGATTCCCTTGGCAGCCTGTTTTTCGAAGTTCATTACTCTTTCAGTGACTTCATCCTGGTCCATCGTGCTGGGACGGTCGGTGTCCCAAGTCCCCAGCCTCCCGCGGGCAGCGCCGGGGGGGTGAGGGGGCTGAGCCCTGCTGCTCCCGCGGGACGGGGAAACCCTTCCACCCTACGGCCTCACGGTGCCGGCAGCCACGAGTTCTGTGGGTAAAGCCCTTGCCTGGCGTTTGCCCCATGTCTCCCTGGGGACACCTGGGGCGTCCTGCACATCGGCAGCGCGGTGCTGCCACCGGTGCCAGGGGCTCCGGGACGGGATGCAGCCAGGAGAAGCCTCTCGGTGGTTGCAGCCATCCAGGGTGTCACCCGCAGCTCCCCCGGTCCCCAGCCCAGCCGGGTGCCCGTGTCCGTGTCTATGTCCGTGTCCGCATCTGTGCCTGGCGGGAGGAGCCGGCAGCTCCCGCAGCAGCAGCCGGGACACGGGGATTTGAAGGACTCAGCACCTTATGCACGGGCTCATTACCTGCGCGGCTGATTCACACGCGTTCCCAAGGGATGTCCCAGGCAGCAGGAGAGCACGGCAGGACCCAAGCCCGGCCGGTGCTGTTTCCACAGGGCCCTCGTGTGACTGCAAAACTTGGACTTCTCTTTGGGCTGGGCTTTTCCCTTCTTTTTTTGCTCCCCTCCTGAAATGAAGCTCATTTGGGAGGTGTTTGACTAATCCCCCATCCCCCCGTTCCCACACCTGCCCTTCGGTTACGCTGCACAAAGCCGACTCCATCCCCCCTCCCGGAGACACCCACTGACACCGAAGCCCGGCACACCCCGCTTCGAGCCCCAGCACTGTCAGCTTTCAGTGCCTGCTCACCGCGATCTTCAAATTAACGCCGCAGGTTTCTATTAAGGTAATTAATTAGAAAGGCATGCACAGCAAACTACACGGGGCGCTCACCGGGGGCTCGCCGTGGGGGTGTCACGGTGAGGCAACGGCTGCTCCCCTGGGAAGAGAGTCCCGAGCTGGGACAGGGTGTGCAGGGCCGGGGACACCCCTGGGGTGTGGGGCCGGGGCAGGAGGGCAGTGGGGACGCACCCGCACCCGAACCCCAAACACCTACAGAGGGTTCTGGTGAGATGTACAGAGTGTCATCTGTATAGACGCTGCATGAAACTCGAAGCTGTTAATATTATTCTTCAGTAATAAGTATTTTACACACAGACTGAGCTCATGCTGCATAGCGTGACCCGCAGGAGGATGGAGCACAACCACAGCACAGGAGACATCGCTGGTACCTGCCCCTGACCTGTGTGTCTCCCCTCCCCGTGGCCCCTCCGGCCCCAGGCGGTGACCAGGGACCCTTTCCTGCGGCAGGAGCAGCGTGAGCTGCCCATAAATCACCCTCTGCAGAGCGCGGAGGGGGTCCTCGCCGTCGTTTGGCGTGGTTAATGCTCTGCTGGGTTTTACTGCGTTATTCATAACTGCTGGGACTCAATTCATGGTGCCTCAGGCCAGCGTTTGTTTTCCCTTTTTTTTTTTTTTTTTTTTAAATTTTCCTTCCTCCTCCCTCTTGCAAACACCTCCAGCACCGATGTTCGAGCACAGGCGGGTGCAGCTGGGGCTCCGGCACCGCTCGTTGCTGCCGGGCGACGTACGTACGGCCGCGGTGGCAGCAGGCTGGGAGGGATGCAGGTCCCCTCGCCCGGCTCCTGCGGTGGCTGCAGCTCCCGGCCATGCCCCCCCCGCTCCACCCCGCGCAACGGGCCGCTCGTCTCAGCATGTAGCACATCAAGCAGAAAGTATAACCCCTGTCCCAGCGCATTAGCGACGCAATTAGTGGCCCTTTTAGATGCTGCATCAGCAGTTTCCCCTCAATCTTTTCACGTGGTTTGATCTTGAATCAACAGAGCCTATAATTAGAAGGATTCCACCTACTTGTTAGTTCTTAAACTTAAAGTTCTCTGTTGTGACCTCAGAGAATATCCTTAATTACGCTTTGGTGCTGTGCCAAGCCTAAGATGTATTGAATATTTACCCCCATCACTGCTCCTCCAGTTCTGCTTCAGAGCCAGTTTTTCTCAGCTGTTCCACGGGCTCGGGCATTTGAGATCAATGAACTTTTAATCCCCTGTAGAGGGTTTCTCCAATTCCTGCTCCTCCAGTCACACTTTCACAAGTTGAATATTTACATTTTTTTATTTTAAAATGTGCGTGTCCTATATAAACCATTTTCAGGTCCACCAATAGTGGCTGCCCCATCCCTGGAGGGGTTCAAGGCCAGGTTGGACAGGGCTTGGAGCAACCTGGTGTGGTGGGAGGTGTCCCTGCCCGGGGCAGGGGGTGGCACTGGATGGGCTTTGAGGACCCTTCCAACCCGAACCATTCCATCATTCTGTGATTCTGTGATTTTTGCCTTTTGGGAATCAAAAGAGTTGCGGGGCCGGCGCGGAGCCCAGGCCTGAGCGGACGCCGCAGTGCAGCCATCTCCCTGCCTGTCCGCGGTCCCAGCGGCTGCCCCCGGGGATGGGGCGCCGTGGGGAGCACCCACCCCAGCGTGGGACTGAACGCAGGGAGGGGCGAAGCAGCAGCACCCCCAGGCTGAGCCGCAGCCGGATGTGAGGAGGACAGCGGTGACTCAACCTTGGATTTATGGACTTGAATTGGATGGGATCCCCCACGGAACCTGAGCCTGAGGAGTCCTGGGTCCCCTCCAAGGCCAGTCCCCAATGGGAGCCTGGCAGGAGCAGCGGCACCGGGAACGCCCTGCAGCGCGGCGGGACAGCCAGCAACTGCAGCCACGGAGGCTCTTTTTCTGTAAAACCCCAGTACTTGCGTCTTACGTAGCGAACCATCCGTGTGCCTGGAGCAAACAACCTCACGCTGAAGCAGGGAACGGCCAAGGATAAACCAGCACGTTGTGGGCTGTCCCAGAGGCACACACAAAGTCAAGAGTCCTGGAGCTGGGAAATCTTAAATGACAGGACTGTAAAAATAGCATTTAATGGCAGCTTTTCCAAACCATTCTGAAATTCCTTCATTTTATTGGGAGAGTGTGAACAAAACAAAAATCACAAATTTCAATCTCATGCTGGGTTTCATCCAAATTTCCTGTAAGACGAAGACAGAGCCCAAGCAAGCACTGCAAAATGAGATGGCAGGCGAGAGCAGGGCTGCCCGTCTCCCTGCAGCGCCGTCCTCCCCGCCATGAGCCCCCCAGCAGGGCAGGAGGGCACCTGGCGCCCCCGTCCCTCCGTCCCCCCCGGACACGTGCTGGGTGCTGGCGTGGGACGGGCGCACGGGAGGGTGCGGGGGGGGAGACGCAGAGACCCTGCAACGAGAAGGGCTCCGGGTGGGTACCACGTCTTCCACAGCCGCTTTTGATGTCAATCATTTTGGAAACGCACCAGGATAAATGGGATTTTGGGTGGGATGGGAGGAGGTCTGGTAACCAACGCGCTCTGCCATGGAGCGCATCGGAGACCCTGAGCTGGGGCTGTGGCCATAAAGCAGTTATTTCATCTCTGTCTCCTTACAGCGTCTCTTCATGATTGTTACACAAATTAATGCAGTTACCATGAATCCTGTTCTTGCCTGGCCTCTGACCCCAGTCCGCAGCCACCTCGCTTGGCAAGTACCAAAGCCAAATTTATGTAAGCCTTTGTTTTAATTGCAAACAACGCGAAGAAATCGTTCCCCGCTGGAAAGCTGGCATTTTATGTTGCTATTAAATGAGATTTCATTATAGCACGAATCTCACACTGCTATCCGATGGGGGTAAAGGCGTGAGCTACGTTAAGGAAAAAAATTTTAGTTTTTTTAGGGGAAAAAAAAGCAGTTTTATTTACTGATGAATATATGTTGCTTTTTAAAAACAGCAACAGTCACATGGTGGGAGTTTTCTGGCAGCGTTTTTTTGGGGGGGGCTGTGAGACTTTCTGAACAGCAACCGTGGTGTCTCCACCACCCCCACTACCCCCGCCTTGCCCCCAGCCAGAGGTGGTTTTCAGCGGTGCTAATTTAGGAAATGGGTTTTCACAAGTTTGGTTAAAATCTGTTTTTGGCAAGTTACGGCCTCGTTGGGCAGGGTCCCGTCCCGCTGCCCGAGGGCGGCTCAACCCCTCAGGCTGGGTTCCCAGCCCCGACCCCCAGCCGCTTTCAACCCCCCCCAAACCCAAAAACCCCAGAGCTAACACAGCGTTCGGTGTTTCCCAGCTCCCAAGGGATGTTCAAAGGCAGCGAGGGAGAGCCCAGCATGGGGAGACCCCCCCCCGGACCCCCCAGACCCACGCTGTGGCTCCAGCTGGGGACAGGGACCCACTACCGCCATCCCCTTATTGCCACAACACAAGTTCAGGCCACGCCAGGAGCTGAAATTCTGCGGATATGGGTCGGGAGGCAGACGTTCATGGCAAACGCCGAGATTTACAACGCCAACACCCAGCGCTTTGTGCTGGGTTTCATTTCCCTTCCATCACGGACTTTTTGGCATCCTCGATCCTGGGGAGGGAGCGTTTATCACCATTCTGACAAGCACCAAACGGTTAAGAAACATTACGATAACGAAATAAATTTTACATCAATTCTTAATATATTTTTTTTTCCTAAACACACTTTGTGTTGGTTTCCTCAGTTTAATTGTCCTGACAGCTTTACGCCGACCCATCCGACGTGTGCGCGAGTCAGCGTGCGCAGATGCCCCGACCCCCTTCCGATGTGGTTAGAAAACGGTGGTGCAGATTCCCCTCTGGAAAACGGATGAGGCGAATGCCACGGCAAATCCAGCACGGTTTGGGAAATGTAATGCAATGCAAGTACTGATTTCCAATTAAATTGTTAATCTGAACTTAATTCTCCGAAATTCTCCCACTCTAGAACTTAATTACGGCAGCAATTAGCTTTAGTACAAATAATTTTTGCATACGAGGTGAGTAAATAAAACAACATAAACCAACTGACTCGGCTGTCAGAACCGACCCTCTCCAGGTACACAGCAAAAACTCTACGAAAGCATTTTGGAGCCATTTAATGAAAAAAGCAGAATTTTATTATATGGTTTCTGTCCATTATTCGGCATTGCTGTAAATGGCTCACATTTACTGCAACTTCTGTACAGATGTGTGGCTTTGTATTACCAGAACAGCAAATTTAAATGAAAAAATAAATGTTCAACAATTCCACACAAGCTTTTACAGTCCAACATTTCACTGAGTAGGTGAAAACTACAGACTTGTTACTACAGAATTATTCAGCATGAATAAAAAACTACAACTTTTATTTTTAAACAGGAGTCACTGGTTTAATTTTTTTTATGCTGTTTAAAATTACTGTGATAAAAATAATGATTTTTTTTTTAATAATGCCATACACCAGTATGATATAGGATTTGTCCCCAGTATATATCTTTTGTTTAATATACAAAATAGAATAATGACACATCGCTGACTCTATGCTGTTACGCACGTTAGTTTGGAGGTGGGGGTATGTTCATACACGCAGCCTTTCCTCAGAAAATGGGTGCCTCTGGCTCTTCTGGAGGCCCTAATCCTGTCCTGGGAACGCGGTTCCTGCGGTTCCTGCGCCTCAGGGGTGGCTCAGCGCCGGCCGGCCGGGACCCCAGCGCGGGGGGCGAGCCCCCACCCAGCGCAGACAGGCTTTTAAAACCCTCTCTCTAAGGAATGGCCCCGACGTCCTCCCTCGCTCAACTTCCACTGCGGGACACAGGATTTGGCTGACGTTCACCCAGGCACTTCCTCCCCTTTTCTACCTGTTCCAGCGAAAACGGGGAGGTCATTTTTCGGCTCGACGCCTCTCCCCGGCCCCTCCCTCCCTCCCCAGCCCCCCGGGGCTCCCTCGCGGTGCGGGACCGCGGCGGCTCCCGGGGGGGCCATTCCCGGCGTGCGGCACGCGCGTGTCCTGAGCTGCGGCGCGGCCGTCCCTCGCTCGGATCCATGCACTTTGTGATAAGGCACTGAAGAGACGGAGTCAGAATTCTCCCTGCTTTATCCAGAGTGCAGATACTACCCACTGCTACAAGGACTACGGATACACAGAGCATGGACTTCTCACTGCTTACTAAAGCACTACAGAGTTTGAATCGTGAAGTTTAAAACTGAACAGCACGTACAGGACGATTGCTTTCTTCTAACATCACAGTTTCCTTTTTTCCTTAAACCCACGAACTAAAAATTAATACACAGGCCTATAGACAACGGGGGTAGAGAGCCTCTCTTCTCCTACGCTATCGCTCATCCCAAGGGGGTGATAATTTGTTCGTGTTCACTAGCGTTACTTTTCTGCTGGGAAGAAAAAAAGGTTTTGTCTCTTTGTGCGTACGAACACACAAACGCTTGCACACACGCTCACACTCACTCCTTCGCACAAGCTCCAATCGAGGTATCTGGGGACAAAACTTTGAAAACCATTCTCGAAAGAACGAACATTTTTCCTTTTAACTGAAGAGCCCATCTGAAACCAAACGGCGTGAAACTCCTATCTGTATCTCACACCGGGCGCGTGAATGTTTTCATTGAGTTGGGTTGAAAGTTGTAATTAAAATACTGAACTTTACCTTAACTGTTACAAAATGTACATATTCTTTACAGATCAAAGAGAAGAGAATGATTACTTTTTTTTTATTAAAGATGATATTTTACTCCAAAGTACTGAATATAGTATCTTTTTTTAATAGGTATAACATTCAAAAAGAGATTTAAGAAAGGATGAAAATTTAGCTTCCTATTTTTCACTTGGAAACAAACTTTTGCCGCACAATAGAAATGTACTAGTGTATTGTGAACAACTTATCCTCTATATTTACATATTGCTGGTACCTGTATGCGTATTATTGCCAAATTTTTCAAGCTGTTTTTGCAGTGGTCCGTGAGGCTGTATATGAAATCAACCCCGCATGTCGAGAGCCGTAGGGATCTCGCCGACTTACATTTTTTGCAGCGGAGGTCGGATCGAGCAATGACTGGTGAATGGTAACCGGCCATACAGATAGGAGTATTCCATCCAAGCGCCGACTGGGAGTTTTACACAGTGATTTGATAAACATAAAAGCCACCCTAAACCCATCCACCGAACGCGGGTTTTCCTTTCTACACAGAGTACTTCTTTGGATACTAACCACCGATGCCGTCAGTGCTACCTCCAGACAAACCACAACTTGTACAGGTTACCATTCAGCATATTTGTGACCCCTACAAAAAATATAATTACATGTATCATGATAAAGCAATCTGTCATCTAAAAATCATCCTTATTATACACTATACAAGCTATTTTACAATCATTTAATAAATTGCTTTTAAAGCTGCAGTAGCCCTTCCCTTCTTTTCTCAGATCAGCGAATATACCGATTATACATATTTGAAACTATAACTAAATATAAAAATATATTAGGTTTTGTATTTCATCGGATGATCTTTCTCATTTCTATTACACAAATAATCTGGCCACTTTGAGTAAAAATCAAATTTTAGAGTGGCTTAGTAAATATTTAAATTTTGAGATACAGAAAATTGTTAAGGTGCACGTAGAAAAAGGCTACTACAGCTTCTAAACGTTTTAAAATATAGTTATCAATGGCAACAAGGAGAAATTCACAGGACCTGTGGTAATTTTATGGCACGCTAGTACGTCGGTATGAAGGGATGCAGCCTTACAAAGACAGAAAGTTTGACATACGACTCTAAGACCACGACCTCAGTAGCAGAGCTTTCCTGCTCTCCAGGAAAGGGGCTGAGCCAGTCGGGGAGGGCTGAGATGTGAGAACGGGCCCCGGACCGCCCCGGTCGGAGTCGGGATATCCAGAGTTAGGGCTCTGCTGCCCGCGCGACGGCCGGCATCCCGCTGAAGAAGAGATTTCTAGAATCGATATGAGGAAACAGAACAAAACCAAACCACTGGGCATAATTACATGCCTGCCTCTTGAGTCAATGGTATTTTTCCATATATACTTGTATGACGAGAGATTTAAGTGTATAGAAAATGTGAGTTTCTCCACACAGAAGTAAACTTTTCTTAAGCTATGCATATTTTCCTGAAAATTTCCTGATGGGCAGTCAGGACTGATCTTCTTGGCATCAATGCAGCCCATGACTCTCATAGTTATGGCTGTTGCATTATATGCAAATATCAGGCTTGTTTTTTTCAATATATAAAATAACCTGCTCATTTACATCCAGTGAGGACTGGGTTAATTTTCTATGAATCTGCATATCCAACGCTTTTGCACGTATACCAAAAGTATTTGTTTCAGTCGCATCTACTGAAATTAGATTTGAGAGTGTTCTCCCACCCACCCTGGCCCTTAAAAAATGCCAAATTTTTATGGTCGCTTTGACAGTTGAAAGCTATTAGGTTAGAAAAGCCCAACCCATTTTCACGTGAATATACTCAAGGATTAATGTCTAGAGGTCATTTAGGAAAGCTACGAGCTGCCCCACCTTAAAAAACCAGCTGTACAATAGGCATCTTGAAGTATTACAAAAAAATTATGTAAGAAAAAATGAACAAGCCTAGTTCACGGTATATAAAGTTAAAGGAAATTGCTAAAACCAGACAGTAATAGCTATAAAAGGCACAACTTCCCTTTTCTGATATACACTTGTAAACTTTCTTCAGGTTACATGCATAAACCAAAATGCTACCTTAACTTTAAAAAAAAAAAATCCAAAACACTTTACTAAAAAAAAAAAAAAAGCCTAGAAAATTGTCTCCAGCCAACTGCAGAAATTAATTAGCAGAATGTTCGTAACACAGCCTCAGATCTTGTCACCGGTGGTTTTGATGCATCCATGGATGTTGCACGAGGGGAGAGATATAATTTCTGACAAATAAGATTTATTTTCCTTTCCTTTCTCCCCAATTATTTACCAAACGTGAGAAATCCGCTGCTTCTATAGCCTAAATCTTGGCCCTCTGTAAACCACATGTAGTGCATAATTACAAAAGAAACACCGCTGCAAGGACAAAATTAACAAGTTCTGTAGGTTTTTTTTCTTTACAAAAAAAAAGCTATCATTTGACGTTTTCTTAAGGCAACCCTTTTGTATTAAGGCAGTCACTTTTGATGAAATAAGAGCTTCTTGATATTTCCATTTGAATATTTTGGTATCTGATTGCTGATGATTTCTGCCAACATTTCTGGGAACTCAATACTCATGGATTTATCCAAAAATGTCTGGAAGCAAAAGCTCAGAAGATTTTCAACCACCTACAAGTGATAAAGCAAAGAATTATTTTCACACGAACACATACAGAAGAACTCTCAACCTGCATCCTTCCTTCTTCCCAACTTCCTGCAGCGCGGGACAGGCGCCGTTATCCTCCTTTTAATTAGTAAGTCTTGTAACCGGCATTCTAATCCAAAACAAGTGACCAGATCGCACAAGGTCTTTACGGATACTGAAGAGATGATGGACCCATTCCCATTCTAGCACGTAACACACACAGACACATTTGGATAAGCTTAGTAAGATCTTTCCAGGTGCTTGGCACACTAACAAGAAAAAACCCAAATGTTGAGGTCTCAGCGTTTCCCTGGCCGTACCCAGCTCAAACCCCACTTCAACTGCTCTGTGCTATACGCACAATTCAGAGCACATACCGCAAAGGGAGGCAGCCTCCATTCTGGAGTTCCTTGCAAAATGAGACCACTATTAATACTAAAAATAGCACTGATGCATTACTTTAACACAATTTTAAACAATTCCATAGATTCTTAAATAGTTTGTCATGAATTGCTGGGGGTCCACTGCAAAAGTAGTCTGAAAGCACCACATTCACCTCTTCCATCAGCCTTTCCTTGGGCAGCAGGGGAGCACGACCGCCTCCTTCCCATGGCCCTCCCCAAATATTTATCGCTTTAAATAAAAAACAGGATAGAGGAGATGACTGTCATATCCCCAAACTTATTTATCTGGAACGCCTAGAGCATTGGTTTCAGAACTTACATCATGCATAGAGTCCAACAGTTTAGTCAGTTGATAAAATCGCTGCCAGTTCTGGCTTGAGTTCCCTTCTCTCTTCACTATGGCCTTCCCCAGCTCTTTTATGTACGTCATACGGATTTCTTCAAACAAAGATTGACTCTTCAGGCCTTCCTTAGGAACTGTAACATTGATATGAACCTTTAAGACATTACGCATCTGTGAACTGTGTCATTATTTAAGTTTTCTTACATTAGTTACACAAAAATGACCAAAAGAAAAAGGACTTAATAAAATGGCAGCTGAGAGACAACGAAAGAGAGAGGAAACTGAGACGGATGACTCACTGAACAAATAGCACAGGACTGCTGGCAGAAGAAAAAAAATAATAAAAAACCCTAAAGGTAATGCAACAAAAAATAGAGGGAAGGGAACCAGACCATGGAGGCAACAACGCTAAGCCCCGGTAGTGCCTTGATGAAGAACCACCAGGGCTGGAGCTCCTGTGTGTTCTCGGTGTCTGGGGAAACGTGACATTGGAAAGATTCCACAAAAATTCTGAGTGTCAAGGGAAGATCAAGGGGAGGATCACAGGGTGGCTTGGCTCAGAAGGGACCTTGAAAGATCATCTAGTCCCAACCTTCCTGATGTGGATCAAATAACATGTCCAGGCAAGGCAGGAACAGAAGGACAGGACAACAACCTGCCTGCCCAAGCCTGGGAGGACTCCAGGCTCAGCAGCTTCTTGAATAGGGGTGGGATGTTGAGATGATGCTGGACAAGGAGCCGTGGGTTAGAAATCCAAGGTTTGGGGACCGAGGCCTGTATTCAGTCACTCAAATCCATGTCCAGTCCCTGTGCCTACATTCTCCTACTAGGATGGTCCTTCTAGAGGCCAATGACTAGTAAATAAATCAGGACAAATCAAGCATTTGGACTCCAGTGGTCCATAAGATGTTTGATTTGAAGCCTTTGATTACATGGTGAAGTGAATGCAAAGAGCTGAAGAGAAAGAAGTGAGCGAGCTGCGACAAAGCCGAGTGAAAGCAAGAGAGGAGGAAAGAGGCCACTAAAGCTCCTTTCCTTAAAAATTGAACCCTCGCTACGCTGTCAGCATCTGGGAGATGCCAGAGTGAAGGCTCTTATCTGCCTTGGCTACACAGGAGATGATGATGTGTCAACTCTTGCTTCAAGAATTTAAATAGAAAAGGTCTGAGCTATGTCTATGTGTGAGCTACGTGTCTACACCGTGTGGGATTCCTGTTTTACTCCTCTTCTTCTTCCTCTTCTCTTGGAAAACTTACACAAAACCACCATATCCATAAATTAAAACTGTGAAGTCATGGATTAAAAAGCCATACAAATTTCAGTTATTCAATTTTCAGAAGTCCACAATGTACCACACTTACACAATGTATGTACTCCAAAAGAAATGTGAAAATATATTGTCTTTCACTGTAAACACACCAGAGAGGCCTGGTTAAGGCCAGTGCTTGCTGTACCTCACTCGTGAATGGGCTTAATTCTACAAGTGTAGTCTCTTCCTCGTTTCTGCTGTGGAAATTCCTTTAAGGAAATTTCCAATTCCTGTAAGGAAAGTTGGCCTACACCACATTCAAAACACTTCAGGAATTTTTGGGAGAGATTTCAGAAACTGCTTTAAATCTGCAGTTTCGGGGAAGTTTCAAGTTCCTACAAAGCCCACGGCAGTGCGGAGCTGAGAGTTTCCTCTGAAAAGAGCCCTTGTCTCCACCCTGGGCTTGTCAGGGGAGGAGGTGTGGGTCCGTGAGGAGGAGATGGGGGTGGCAGTGCGGCACCCGGCTCTTCTCCTGCCCGGCACCTCTCCTCCTCTGCTCACCCGAGGCTTCCCAGTGCCTACAGCGCTGGCTGACAAGATCCTCCCACCTTCATTCTGGAAATAGCCCAAAGCCACCAATTTCTCATCTGTTCGTAAGAGTTAATGCTATCATTCACCGGAAATATTAAAGATAAGGAACAATTCAACCCTCGGTGTAATGAATTGTTTAAACTTTTAAAAATATTTGCTTTTCATCATGTAAAAGAACTCTGCTGAGAAAGCTCTACTTGCATTGTCGCTCTCAGCGATGCTGTTAGAGCGTCCTGGCAAACCTGTCCCTACGCTAACACAAAACCAACCCGCTGCCAGGCAGAAGCAGCAAAGGCTCCGGGAAAACAACAGTCGCTGCTGAGATGCAGCTCCGAGTCCTGTGGGACTGAGGGTGTCAGGGTGACGGCCATGGGACAGGGTTTCTCTGGGATGGACAGGGACACGGGGACACACACACACACACACACGGGCTCTCTACTACTCTACTGCAGCGGAGCCGGGGTACAGTTGAGCCCTGCTGCACACCCACAGGGAAACCACTAGGTACCAACGGGTATGAACACAGGGTGTAAACAACATTGTCAGAGTTATTTACGTAATGTCTCCTATTAGTCTATTTCTGTATATTCTAAAAGGTCTATTTTGACACTCTACTTTGCCCTTCCATGCAGTGCAGACAACAGAATTTTACTAAGCTGGGACTTGTTTTAACTACGGCATATTGAAAGACATAAAAACCATCATGTAGTACATTATATAAATCTATCTTATGATATCTATCATAAATCCACCATATACTTTTTAGATGTAAATGCAAAAAGCTGTATTTATATTTAACAATTTTTATATAACTTCTGGAGGATTTTGTTAACTTTTTTGGGGGGAAACTGCTTCACTGGGTCAGAACTTCCTCACAGGTGCTGCTGTTTCGGGGGATTTTTTTGGTTGGTTGGGTTTTAAGTATTTTATGAGCATGAAGTTATAGCCTGGCCCATTTCTTTGGATCCTGAACTACTCACCCAGGTTGTGATCTATGTATTTTTGAAGAATTTTAAATTGCAATTCTGTGTTAGGCCTCTCTGTTGGAGCTGCAAAGCTTTGAACACAATCCATAATACCTTACCATGAATGTCTTCTATCTGCTAAAAGCAGAGGTTCCTTCCCTAACCCTGTATAGCCAGGTGCCAAGAGGCACACTTTGACTTTTATTTGCCATCAGACGACTTAACACAATTTTAAACTACACATGCACGCTCATAACAGTGGCAAGTTAAACTCACATTGTTCACATAAGTATTTAACTAATCACCTACTTGTAGAGAGGAGAAGCAACGTTTTCATGCAGAGATACTCTTCATATGAGACTTGAAGCCGTGATAGCTCTCGGGCAACCATAAGCATATGTTTGCATTGTTCATACATACACGGGAGATTCATTCTCTGCCTGAGAAATAAGAGCATAAAAGTTAGTTAAATGTCTAGGTACCTCAAAGTTCTAAATTTAAGTTTTTCCACGCCTCATTCAAGAGCAGTGGGGGTTGTAGAGGCAGATGTTAAGCTGGTACGTGATCTATCCCACAACAAAATTATGTTCGCGTTTTCTCCAGTGAAGCCATTCAGGGCAACTGCCTTGGCCACCACACAGGAACACTGGCTGGAGCAGCAGGAGGGGAGCATGACATGGGAAATCCCAGCGCCATAAGGGCAGCCTGTCTTTACCGACGACTTCACATCAAAGTCACGTTCAGTTGCTGTGGGACAAAGTTCTCAAAGTCTGACAGTCCCGAAGTATTTAATCTGTATAAAGAAAGATGATGGTACTAGAGATGAGATTTCTCTAATTCTTTCAAGACTTTTGAGAAGTCCACCTAAATTTAATACATACTTGCTCACTAGTGATAGCATCAACTTTCCATAAGTTCTATCTTCAAAGTGACGTTATACTTCTCGTATCCTTTTACATTCTTCAAGCAATTAAATTTCATTACCTTTGTACTGTAATAATAAGGTTTCTAACCATAAATGGAGAGATGTATTGACAACCAAAGGAAAATCTTGGAAAGCTCTTACTTGGAATCAGAATGACAAACATTATGTATTTATATATTCTTTTCCTTTTATTTTTTCTATTTTAATGAAACTCTGCATCAAGACAGGAACAACTCCTTTTATTTAGCACCTCGCCTGACGCAACAATCCTCTTTACATGTGCTTTTATAGCTGGAATACTGCAGGATTACAGTTTGGGGTGGGAAGTGAACAAGAGCAGATTAATTCTGAAAAGTGTAAGACAGATTTATGCTTTTCCATGTAAACTTTTGTAGAGAAAAAGGCAAAATAGTATCTTTCAAATGCAGTGACTACACAATCTCTCTACAGTGATGCTAGCAAGTTATTTTGCGTTAATGAGGTATCACCTTTTCTAAGACATCGCCTATTCAATCTTATAATCTAAAGCAAAACAGAGACAAAATTGAATCCCAGTATAAGAGTAAGATTTGCTTATGAAACTACACCAATTCCTCCAAAGCTGCTATCATTTCTCAGTTCTCCCAACCTCAGCCCTTCAAGAGAATTAGATAATGTACCCTCACAAGCATCCTAAGAAACCCCACGTGAAAACAGGGAGAAACACGCTCCCTTTCTCAAGGTGCAAAAACCTAAGAATAACAGGAATTCTGATTGGTTTTAAAAGACTGAAAGAAACACAAGCTATTGACACTGTACTAAAAGCAAATCAAGTACAAATCTAAACTCCATGATTTCCAAATGCAGGTGGTTGGACAATTCCTTCCCAGTGTAATCCCAGTGTAACTGGACTATGTGCCGCCCTGCCCTATGCACAAACGGTCCCTACAGCTCTACGCATGCACTCACCTCCACCCGCCTACAAACACTGTCACCATGTTCGAGTCCATAATCAAGGAGTAACAGCGAGAATACAAGGAGCACACGATTTAAGCTGCATGAAACAGAAGTAAGTGCAATGTGTTCAGTTGTGGGATGTTTCTCAGGGCACTTGACACAAAGCCACTATTTGGCCGTTTGGCAAATTTTCTCCCAACCCCTCTGGGTTGTATCAAAGGGCATCTCGCCTATTTCAAATTGAGTAATTCAAACACATTCTCTGACAGGGCTCAGCAGTTTTCCTCATGTAAAACTATTACCATTTCTGGGCAGAAGGTTAAAATAAACATTATGAAATGGGTTAGCCTGTCATTATTTCTATCTGCTGTAAACGCAATCATCACCACAAGTCTGAGAATCTATATGAAGACATGCCGATTTTTGGCAATACCAAGGCTATGCAAATTGCAGTTCTCAAAAAGCGAGAGTAAACCCCAGCCCGTCCCACCAGAGGAGCCGGAGTGCAGCAATGAGCTCTGCACTATGCCCTGGAGGGCAGCGGGTCCCAGGTGGAAGCTGATTCACTGGATAGTCCTCAATGTGGGCAAGGGGCTGGGAAGCGGTCCCAGACACCCCCCCCCCCAGGTCTCCTGGATGGCGCACAGCAGATGATCCCAATGCAGGGGGGCTGTCCTGGGACAGTACAGTCATGGACCAGAGGCCCAGCCAAGGGCAGGGCTTCGGGGCTCTTCCCTCCCTCTCTAGTTTCACTGGAACCCCTCCCTGCAGAGGGCATTTAGCAACTTTAGGAATTAATTTACCCACACATAAACCAGATGGAATACTTAAAGTAGGTGCTACACTTAGCTAATGAAAATAGATATTATATTTAGTGATGACATCACACACGATTTCTTCTTTGCAGAAGCTATCTGCAGAACCATACTGATGGCACGGAGCCTTCAAGCTCCACTGCGGTGCTCAGCAGGGCAGGTGACGGGGGCAGCCGTAGGGTCTGGCAGCCGCCTGCACTGGGCGGAGGGGGCAGAGCCTGCGCCGAGGCCGGGGGAGCAGCCGGGAGCCCCAGGGACATGGGGCACATCACAGTGGTTCAGTGCTGCAGTTGCTGCCATCCACATACACTGGGACCTTCTGACTAACGGCATTTTACCACTTCTGGAGCGATCCTGCTGTAGCGATCGCAAATCTAGTCCAATTTGAATCCCCTTCTTGTTCCATAAGTACCTAGTATCCCTCTGCTTTTGGAAGCGGCTCCCTCAGAAAGGAGAACGCGCGTCGGGCAGTGGCCGGAAGGTTTGGTGCAGCCAAAGCCCATGTACCTACCACACACGGGCCCTACACATGCGTCCTGTGGGGGATGCATGTTGATGGTAAAAGCATGTGATGATTTTCAACACTGCTGTGAGTCACTCAGTTCAGCTAAGACTATAAAAGAATAAAAATCAGTAAACAAGATGCTGGTAGTCTGAAAAACAGATGATACTGACTCCACAGAATTACAAAAGAATGTTCCGAAAAAATTCTGGGAATAAAAGAACTGATGAAGCATTGCTTATAAAAGTGTAATCACTTGTTATTTTCTTTCTATTCAAATAACACCAATGCAGATATTCTGTACGACATATGATATTAGAAGGACAAATGAGACCAAGGAGTTGACCCCAAACATAAGGAGAGCAAAGAGCTAAGATGATAAGCACGCAAACGGAGTCAAAATCCTAAGACACGGGACTTCCAAGAACTTCTTACTAAAGCTAGGCAGCAATTAAATGGCATTTGCTGCTGGGTGAACACAACTCTGTATTAGTTACTCTTGCTGCAATTTCACATACGCTAAAGCTGACATAGCAGTAGTGCCGGTTCTAACTAAAGCATGTTTTGAATCACGAACTGTATAAACAGTTATACAATACTACAAAATCACAACTTTATACAGTCTCCAAATACGTAATGATGGTCTAAAGCCCAAGATTTACGTATGGTGAACCTTTTTGGACTCAACAAATGCGACAGGAAAGAATTTCTTTTCATACCACACCAACTTTATAATCCACCCTACCCAACCCTATCAGACGTATTAACTTAGGATATCCAAGAGGTGATAAACATTATTCAAATAGATTGGATGATTTCCCCCCCCCCAATAAATAAATGATAGAAGTACAGGCATAAAAATGGAATATTCAATAAATATTCAATTTTTAGAAGACTGGTCAAATGACTAGGCTGACAGCTTAAGACTTAAGAAGCACAGAGTTTAATTCTCTTTCCCACCACAGACTGCATTGATGATACTTGGAAAATTCAATTCGGGAAGAATCTACAATGGGAACCAGCACTACCACAGCTAAAGCTACCTGAGCACCAAGGAAAACAAATCCTCTGATTTCTGGGAAGCTTTTTTGGGCATTCATGGTAAACATTTATAAATGCTAAGGATCTGCTAGCTGGAAATGCAGCATGACCAGCCTCTGAACGAGTTAGACAGGTTCTTTCCGTACAGCCCAGTTAGACACAGGGGCCCGAGACGTGTCGACATGAGCTACTGGGTCCTGCTGCTCCCTATCAGTCGGCAGTGACTACACAGGAGTAACACTGGGCAGGGGTGCTGCAAGGAGAAATGCATAAAAGACTGATGTTGCTCGGATGCTTGAACCGATACGTGAAACTAAAGAAAGTCTTATTATCCCCATAAAGGATTCAACCTTAAAAAACGTATTCTGCAGTTCTCCACGTAAATCGCCAAGGCTTGGAGAACCTTTCAAAGACAGAGTTTCTCCTTCTGAAGCTGAAGACACCGAATTGCACCAAATATGAGGACAAGTCTCTAAAGCTCAGAAACTGAATAAAGTAAATGGTTTCTAGAAACCCATATAAAACCCAAAGAAAATTAAAATAGAAGTGATTGCAGGGATCTGTAACCGCACAGGTAACTGGGCAGAAGGCAGTGCACGCTCCCCCTACCCCGTTACCACGCGCTGTGCCCAGCGCTCAGCCCCAGACACAAACCATTACTGACGGCTCCGCGGCCGCCCCTCAGTAACTAACCCCGTGTTCCCCTTCCTCAGCGCTTCCCCCGCGCTGCACTGCTGCAGGCTACAGGGAAGGGGGCCACAAAGGAGCTGGTCTCAGACCAACTCCAGTTTATTGCTGTAACGAAGATACAAAGGAATATAATGAAATAATGTTAATTGTAAGATGCCTGTCTGATCCATTTCTTGATTTACATTGTACGTAATAACACCTATACTTTTCTTATGAACCTTCCAAGGGTCAACTGTTTATAAGTAAAATCAATGGAATTTTTTTGGGTCAAAACCAGGCTAAATATATTTTAAAAAATCATACTGAGAATCGAATGTTTGTAGTTCCATATGTACAGTGAGATGTTTATCACTTATAGCATAGTGGGATACATATCATTTTGTTTGATGCGTAAACTCAAATTACACAACAGAATTGAAAACCCACCCACGTGAATATTTGCCAGTATTTAGTAAGGCTGAAATGATACAGGGCTGCACGGGGGGCTCACGTGAGCCTCGGAAGTTTCTGACAAATCCTCAACGTGTTTATACTTCTATTGAAGATAAACAAGTACATCATCAACTTAAAGGCTGTGGCTTGAAGAGACGCAAGTCCTCCTGGAATTATTGCATTCTAACATGGTATGGGTAAAGACATGTAATTTTGTTCTAGTTCCTCCACTGAACTAATGCTTTGAAACTGCAATTAATAGATACGAAGCCAGAACAAATTCTTAGTTACAAATGAAAAATGTTCACATAAAGTACAGATCTGTAGAAATGTAATTTGCAGATCCCAAAAATTACAAGTTTGAACAACTTATACCTCTTTATCCACATGCAGAAATTTGATACTACTGAAGAGGAAGCCAAAAATTTGATGCAAACAGCTTTGGTTAACCGTAAAAATGACAATTCTAGACAATCAAGATGCAGGTTCTGATTCCGTTACACACAAACACCTACAGGTGATGCTATTTAGTGGAATCAAGCTCTAAAATTCATGAGGAAAAAAATAACTTTTTTTCCTATTATTCCAGAGAATTCACTGTAATATTATGAAATATTACAGTTGTTTTTAGAATTATCAAATGATAAGAGCTGTTTTGATGTTTAGAGGATGCTTTGCCCTCTACCTTGGACCTGTTTCTAGCGTAACTCAAAGACTAAGCAAGAGTTTTTGGGGGTGCGGGCGAGAGGTGGGAAGGAGCTGTTTGGGTCAAAGATCACCAAGATGCGTATCAGAAAGTAGCACCGAATAAACCCCACAATGGGTTTTAGGGGATATTATGTACCACAGTACTATCTTCTGAATGATGTATCGAGCGGAGAGAGCGGACACATCTGATCCTTAAAATCCAAGTGCATTTTTTATTTCATGTTCATGGTGTCTCTCTTGTCCTACCCAACATTCCCCCAGTGGCGCTGCCCCTCTGGCTTCCCTGCTGGGCTGCACTTCATGAGCGTCTTATAACTCACGCAGTGGTTTTATGTATTATTCAGTATTTGTCATGCTGTATTTTATTGATGAATGGTACATAAAAAGTTACAACCAGAGAGAGTTTTATGGGGAACCTGTAGCACTCTGGAGATGAAATTGCAGTTCTCCCAGTCTACATATTTTATTGAAAAGAAATGTCATTTTGATGAACAATTTATGTACCAAAACTGTAACTAGAATGCATTTGAGAATTAATATTTAGTATAATAGGATTACCCTTGCAGTTCTTTTTAAGAGTACCAATACATAATTAGCTGTAAAGCTCTCTGGTTTCGACCCATTGATAAAACAGCAGGAGACCCCTGACTTAAAGCAAATTAGATGTTATTATGCTTATTAGTGACAACATCAATTATTTCAATTCCACCACATGGAGACTATTTTACTCCAGAGACATATTCTAAGAACTAATAAACATAAGTAAACAGATGGGTGCTCACCCATCATCAGCTCCTCACCTTTTTGTGAAATATTACTACTATGAAGAAACAATTACAGTTTATAAAAGCCTGGACAAATATTTACATTAAAAAAAAAAAAGCAGGGAATAAATAAACATGAAAAAGAAGTAGCCTGAAATGTAACTGGCTAATCTCATAGAAAATATAACAATTAATATATTTTTTCTAAACAGAAAAGATTTGAGAGATCTGATACTGAAGCGCAATAGGAACATAAATACTAAAACTACCACCCCAAAGCATGCCAAAGGGATTAACATTGCCTCCATTCTAAAAACAGGAAAACAGAGACATAACAAAACCGTGTCACTTGCATCACTGTTTAAATTATTGTCAGTGAAACTGTGATGCTAAAGAAATTTTGCGATTGTATGTGTCAAAGGCCCTGTGTAATCGTATTTATTAGCTTTAGTCCCCACAAACGCGCCTCGCCATTTCATGAAAAGAGAAATGCCCAGTCCTGAGTGATAGCATCATATTAATTGGCATCTGCAGATGGGTAAACTGGGTTCGGAATGGCTCTGGCCAGCAATCTCAAAGATTTACATCTACAGAATATCTTCAGCAGCTAATTCAGCACACAGACTAAACGCCTCAACAGGCTGTCTAAATACGGCCATCATCTCGGGAACTGCAAGGCAATGATCACTTGAAAAGTTTGTCACAGACTATGCAGATGCTCTTCCACTTGCTCAAAGAGCGGCTTTTGAAAATATGAGCTGAAGGACAGAATCGCTGGAACGGCTGCACGGTACAAGGCAGGAGAGTGTGACAGCCCGCGGGGACCGCTTCCCGGCACGGCCCAACCCAGACGGCTCCAGGCGCAGCGTCTGCTCCCCGTGCGGGAGGCAGAGAGGCATAACCCGACCTGGGCTGCTACACCTTGGAAATGGGATATGGAAAGTAATGTAACTATGCAGATTTCTGCACAACATCTTTATCCCCATTGCATCCCAAATTGAGCCTTCTGCTCATCATCTCAACAATCCCAATTCCTGCCTTCACTCCTCTACAACACAGAATTACTGCATGAGTTTGAAAAATACAAGGGAAATGACGCACAGTGCAAGAAAAGAGAAGTCCAAACATTCTAGCAAATTCAGTTTTTCTTGAAAATTGCTAACAAAGTTCAACAACAAAAAAAAAATCAGGCAAGTTTTTCCACTTGTAATCTTGTCTTTTTAGCCAGATTTTGATCAGGCTCAGATACAACTGTTTAACTGATCCAGAACTCAGTGAAACTGGTAGTGCCGCATTATCACTTTTATACAATAAACATACAGAACATTATGCAATTTGCCAAACTTTTCTTTCCATCCCAGATACATTTTTAGCTTCAACAGTGTTGGCTCTGATAAAATGATTATAATGAATGGTACAGGAACAGTTACAACATAGAACATTTTAGTACAAACACCTCCCACAAAAACTTATCAATATAAATACACTTAATATCTAAACCACCTTTCTTCCATTTGACTTACTCAAAAACTCTAAGAAATTTGCTAAAAGAAAACCAAGTGGCAAATGACAGACTGATTTGTGATCCCTGCAAGACCGTGCTGCCCACTGATGCTGCTCTCCAGTGCAAACCCCAGCCACACTGCGGGGACTCCAGCATCACCGCAAGAAACCTGGGGAATGACTCACGTCTTACTTACTCATTAATAATCAGGTCTGGTGCAAAGCACAGGAGATTTCCATTCGATTGTTTGTACGATCTCCATCCTAAAGCAAAAGCCATTAGGAACATCCAGGAGTACTGCAGCAGGGTCATTTGGTCATCCAGGTGTAAATTTCGGAAACCTGGGAAAATAAAAATCGTGGTGTGACAGTATTGGTTGCAAAAAAAAGCAAAACTTTCCTGTAACTTGGAAAAGGACCATGGTTATCATCAGTACGGCTTCTGTATTATCTATGTAGATTACCACTTAAAAGTGTATTTGATAACAATTTCTCTAACCGTGACGACTGTACCTAAAATAACAACAAAATTTCTTGCCCTATTATGATCGCCTGATTCAGTCAAGTATTTTAGATTAACTTCTGGCAGAAGAAAAAAAGAAATTACAACAATAAGAGGCTTCTTATGAGAAAGTTCTTGCTGGATGAATAAAATGCATTTTAAAAGGGATGCAAAATTTCAAAACCATTTTCTAGCTACTAAAGTTACATTCCAATAGTTAGTATTCCATTAAGGAATCCTTTGCCTATTCAAAATTTTGCATATGTAGAAATTAAGTGTTCGTAACAAACAACTGTACACCAAAGTTACAAAATATCTATTGCATTAGTTACCATCATTAACTGCTTTGAATCTTATAAGAATATGTAGCATGAACGGAGCCAATTAAACCATGAGGAAATGTGTAAAATCTGAAAATTAGTCTCTTAAACAGCCTTAAAATGTAGGCAGCTGCTAATTTGCAACAGTAGTTCCTATGAGATCCTGCCTACATTTAGCAAGAAAATATTGTGCCATACTGAATCATTATTAAAGTCTGAATTCAAGTTGATTTTATTTAATTTTACTAAATATCTGACATCTAAAGAGATCATGACAGTGCTCCTTCCTGAGAGGTGCAAATGGGTAGCATTCAGTAGATTAACAGACAACAAAACTTTCCATGTCTAACAACTTCAAAAAAGCGTCTGGCTTTGGAGACAGCAGTAACCACCCGTTACTACTGCAAAAATACAAGCAAAGTGTTTCAAAGCTATTTCAAACTTACTGGGTCAAGTCTTGAAATCTTTGCTCAAACCCTCCTCAGGAAAAGGTTATTTTGAAATCCCAACTAAAGGGTTTGGCAACGCGGGCTGACTGTTACTATGTCTGATGGGGTACAACCAGCAGAAGCACGTACAAATTAAAAACTCATGAAGAACCACCTTAGCAACCAAAAAAAAGAAGATAACAAATGGTCAGAATAGTTCCTATTAATATAATTATTAAAGGGAAGATTGGCATTTTCATCAAGAGCACACGTTCTAACCTGAAGGGTTTGTCTAATTAGGGAAAGTGTTCAGAGAGATTATGAACACAGAACTGTTTTATAAAAACGGTATCTAAACTTGTATTTGTGAATACCAGATGGTCTCCTGAAGACTTGTCCCAGAAGAGGGTGTGCGTGTGTGAACTGTTCCTAAGGTAGAGCTCAGCTAATCCAGTGTATTGCCCTGCTGCGGAAAGCCCTGACACACTTACAGAACTGTTCACATCTCTGCTGGACACATACATTATGAGTTTAGTCTTTCTTCCCTGCTGTTAATTTACCTCCCCTGCCTCAGAAGAAGCACCATTATGACTCATAGATTTCATTATCAGACTTTTTTTTTTTTTTTGGCAGACCTGTTACGTGATGTTATTCTCGTGCAACATATGCATTATGGAGGTGTTTTTGCTAGGGTTTGTGAGAGCAGGTAGCTAACGGTGCTGACGGGAAGTGAAAGGAAGAAAACCACCAGTCTCCGTTCAGTCAGGAGCAAACAGATCTTCAGCCTCTCCCAAGTCCAGGGCTGAGATTTGACATCGTTGCTTCTGTAGGGCAACTGCTAACCGTGTCTTCAGGTGGGAGCCAAAATAGCAACAAACCTCCCACACTCCCAGGTGATGGTCAGGTTAATCGTGCAGCTACAGTGCTTGAGAGAAAATGAACATCTTGACTTGCACCCTGGAACTGGACCCTCAAATACCCATTTACAGTCAAGAAAAACCTAAAAATATGGTGAGTGGTAGTAAAAAAAAAAAAACAGAACCACCCATGAACACAGACCCAGACGAGCCAGTTCAGCAGCACCAGTCTATAAAAAGTCAAGAGAACCTCATTGCTAAAAATATTGAAGAAATAATTACCTAAGAGGTGCAGCTAGAGCTAATAAAAATAGTTCTCTATAATACTTTTAAAAACAAATCTCTATTTTAATATGAACTTTGACACTCAATGGTCAAAGGGTTCAAGCAAAATGACCTAAGTTGTAATCCTAGTAAATAAATTTTTGCATGCGTTTTCTTCTGCTTTTCCACTCCAGTGAGACACGAATTAGCTCAGATACTACTAAAACTTTCTCTGTGACGGCTTTGAAGGATACCAAAGACGAACACAGATTTTAAGTACCATAAAAAGCCTGCCCTTTGCAATTCACGTATTTGAGTATTACCTGGTATCGCCTTAGCCCACTTCACGGCAGCCACCACTTGCCGCCCTCCCAGCATGTTGAGGGTGGAGAGGATCCTCCAGCTGGAGTCGGGCAGGGAGCTGTCGTAGCCCGAGTACAGCACCTCTGGCTCGATCACCTCTAGCAGGGACACCAGCGTCGGGGTCAGCTGTGGCAGTGACGCGGGGACGATGCTCTTGTTGCCAGACGTCTCAGAAACATCGCGCGTTCCTGTTACGTTAGTCTGCTGGATTCCTTTTATCTTCTTCTTTGTTTTTCGAGCTAGGGAAGTGTCGTTAAGTCATAGGTTAGAGAATGGAAAGTGACCACACAGCAGTAAACACGTACCAGAGGAAACACGGCTTTCGCTTTCCTGCAGCTGTAGATCAGGCAGGGAAACTTTTAAAGCATTTTTTCATACAACTGTAAATAATTTCACATTAATTCTAATTAAACTCCCTGTGAAAATAAGTTTATTTTACATTTTAAGGAAAGCCACATTTATGTTAAGGTTTCAGAATGCTAAATAACATCTGCAGGTACGC
Source organism: Rissa tridactyla (assembly GCF_028500815.1). Classification (NCBI taxonomy): domain Eukaryota; kingdom Metazoa; phylum Chordata; class Aves; order Charadriiformes; family Laridae; genus Rissa; species Rissa tridactyla. Next base: position 9,823,219 of record NC_071476.1, read on the forward strand.
GACACGGCTACTCCTAAAATACAAGGCCTGACCCTACAATTTCTGTTACATGCAAAATTTCAGTGAAACTTCATGTGAGAGCATGACTCTTGTCTGCAAATATCTGCAGGACCGTGCACTTTCTAAGTTCCTTAAAATTTTAAGTATAGAAACCATGCGGAAGAAAGGAAAAAAAGTATTTAATGGGTAAGGAGTTACCCAATCTCCTGAGCCAGGGAAAACATTTTTTTGGAAATGCTGGGCAGGAGGAGACTTTTCTCTTGCCAGCTCTCTTGCATATAAATCACTGCTGCATAATTAAACCATAAAACTCATTCGCCAAATAAATAAAACATCACACAGAGATGTTAACTGTAAACTACAAAAAGTTGGAGGAACAATTTTATTAGCATATTGTCAATAATGGAGTCTCCTCCTTGGCTTTGGGCTCTCCTGGATGCAGTCTGCTACGCTGAATGCTGCGCTCTCAACTGAGACCAAAATAAAACCCGGTTCTTTTCCTCCGTCTCAATTAATTAATTGATTTCTGGTTGGGAACTTCCGAGACAAATCAGTAGCACATAAAAGCATCACGTAATGTGGTTTCACATTCAAAGTTTCTACCGACCTATTCAGAATCTCTCATCATCAGAAACGCGCCACCTCTGCAGCTTAACGACACAGAAAATCCCCCCCAACCCTGGGACAGGGACCCCAGGCCCTGACTGCCACCACTCAGAAATCCTCTACGGACCTCGTATAAAGTGCCGTTGCCCAAAGACTCATACACTGGCCACGTCTGCCAAGGCTGCCATGGGGGAACAGCCACGGTTATTTCCTTGGAGCAAAGAGCTTCTTGTTTTTCTCAGGTCAATTTTGAAATGGCTGCTCCAAAATCCTTTCAACGTTCTGTCATTTTTTGCCCCATTATCCTTGTTCTCAAAAGCAAACCAACTGCTTTGACTTAAATTTACACGCACATGCCTTCAGCTTAATGCAGACACCTGGCACAGAGCATTCCCAGCCCAGAAAGTCTCATAAAATTATAATCAAAAGAAATTTATATGATAAGACAAGGTATTGTGCAAGAATTTTTATGAGGCTATGGTACTAGACCTGACTTAGATATATAGTTATAACTCACAAAAAAAAAAAGAAAAAAAAAAGAGAAGGTTGAGATAATGTCTTTCTTTCCGATTTATTTTAAAATATAAAAATACCACAAATTTAAAACAAGCTCTTTAGGGTAAATTACAGAAAATAACCCATACAGATAAATCTGGCATGGAAATAAATAATCCAAGTTTTTCCTGTTAAAACAACTAACCTCTCCCCCAACCCCCTGCAGTCTGGCATCCAGCGAGGCTGTACACCCCCGCCGGCCGGCGCACACCCCACGCAGCCAAGCCCGGTGGCAGCTCCCCGGCCTGGGGTGACGGACCCTTCCCACCAGCACGCTGCAGGGCATCGCTGCGGGGGAGGCGTGCAGAACACGCACCTCCCTTCCAAAACGGGATTTATCACAACTAAACCCACCGCAGTCACGGAGCAGGGCAGTGAATGTTATTAGAAAGAGATCCTTCAAAAAACTGAAATAAATTCAAAATGAAGATGAGAGGAAAAAAACCCATAAACTGCCAACAGTTTAACTATAAAATGCAGTGAAAAAGGGAAAGGCATTATGATATGATTTTTTACAGGCATAAAATGTAACAATAAATCTGTTTTTCAAACACATCAGAAAGAGAAAGGGTGCCAAAGAACAGAATGCCTAGGGTCAATTAATGGTGAAAGCTGAAATGAGAACCCAAAGAAATAAAGGCTATAGCATAAAATATCATCGTTCTACTGTATAAATCTCTGGTACCTGCAGCTTGATAGTTGTGTGTTCTTCCCGTCCCCTAAACCCAGAAAAACCATGCAATAGGAACAAGAAAGTTCCAGAAAAGGGTGCTAAGCAGGGACAAAGGCATGACTGATGCTAAACCAGACTATAGTAGAAAATTATCAAGTAAATGTTTCTCTACAAGGAGACACTTTTGTCTCAGCACGAGAGCAGGTAAGAATTAAAATACTGCATGGTAGATTTTATTTATTTATTTAAAAATAAGTTACTCTTCTAGCCCATACCTCACAGTGACCTTCACTGCAGGTATTATAAACTGAGAGATATTCAAAATGTGGCCGGAGAGATTCAGGGCAGACGCAACCAGCCAGTAAGGCTGAGAGAGGGGCCCTAGACCGACACACTAGGATATTCTGATCTCTTGATATTCATTAACCGATTTGCTTATAATCAGTATTTATGCACGGAGGATACACCTGATGACTTTTCAAAAAGAAATTACTGTCTAAAAAGTATGCAAATTTAATTCTGTTTTAAACAGGAGTAATTCCTGAACTGTGACTCTAAAACAGACGAGATAAAAGGAACTCTTTTTCAGTCTCTCCTGCGCTTTAAACTGCCTTCCAGTTTTCTTTTCTATGGGTTCTTCTGTACGACCAATTCACCATCTGTTCAGATCTGTCCAATAAATCCTTGTTCTCATGCTTGTTTTTCACTGCTTCACACTACCTTGGGTTCTTCCATTTCCCGTGGCTGAGTTTCTAGATCTCTTTCCCCCCTCAGCCACAAAAGCTCCCCCTCCCCTTTTCCCAGCAACTTATATAACAATATCCATCCTCCAAAAAGTCACTATTCACTAGGATTCTCTGTGCCAAAATTCAGGAAAACAAACTAGAGTTGGAAGGGCTCCCAACTACATGTGGAAAAGTGGCAAGTATCAGGCGTCATTCAATTTCAATTTTCTCTGGTGCAGAACAGCAACTTGAATGACACCTCCTAGAGTCCGAGTTCACATCAATTGATGCAGGAAAGGAAAGGATTACTATTGCAGTGATATACAGAATAAGGTGCGTCATTCATATAGATAAATACATGAATATGATATATGCATTTTGAAAACAACTATGGAGAGAAAAAATAGAAATGTCTCAAAAAAAAATGTATTCTTTCCCACCTCAAGATGAAAACTGTGTCTTTTTGCATTATTCTAAACTTTCTTTAGTCTTTGCTGTTACCTCTACTTGCCGCTGGCCACACCAGCCCCAGCAGGGCACTGCGTCTCTCCGCCTGGGACACCAAGAGCAGGCAGGGGGATGATCCTGCAATTATCTCTAAACTCTGAAGGTTCAGCCCACAGAGAGCGTCCAAAAGCTCAACCAAAAGCTCAGCTCCTGGGAGACGCTCGTTGTCAACCTCATGTACTGTAAGGATTTATTTTCGAACCCACTATTGTAGATTTTGGCTGTTAAGAGATGCACCCTCACCCCCTGCACACGGATCACAATAACCTCAACAAACCCACCAGCAACCTCCTCTCTTCCCTGCACACCCCCACCGGGAAGCCGGGGATGCCCACGTAAGCATGGCACAGGAGGGGGAGATCCCAGACTGCTGGGTGCTTCCCCTTTGCCCCAAAGGAAAGGGCACAAAGAACCACCTGTGGGGCAGAAAACCTGGTGATTTGCTCTCCTGAGAGAGGCTGGAAGCAGAAGGGGAAGAAAGGAGGTGCTAACGCAGACTCCAGTATGTGTACTGTGTCTCTCTCTAACATAATTCACCACTTACATTTTACCAAAGGATATTATTACTGACTGAAATGAAACTCAGTTCATATTTGTATCTGACAAATACATTTTTGACATTTTTATTTTATCTGACAATTGTGATTATACAAGTACCACCATAACTATGCTAGCAAGTACCATATTAATCTCTACAGCTCAAGGAAAAAATATCAAGCATAAAAGGTAGATGACACTAATAAAAATGTTTTATGCCATTTTACAACTGCTGCTAGATCACTAGTTGATGTGCTCTTCAGTTCCTCTAAGTCATCCAGGACTTAGTAGAGAACAAATACGTGTTGATACACTTAAATTTATTCATTTAACCTATCTTTTCTAGAGAGATTCCGACAGACATTTAAGAGGAATCCAGAGCATGAACAAAAATAATTTCCTTTTCTTCAGTTTAAAGATATAAACTCCACTCCAACTTTAGGTGTGTGTCTCTGGGCTTTCCCTCTCATCTGTGGCTTCAGTGTCAGGTCCCTCTCCTGAGTAAGGATGGGCAGGCCCTTCCCTACAGTTCTAGAGTTCTGCTCTCTCAGATTCAGCAACAAGATATAAGTGCTGACAGGAATAAAAAATAACCCTGTTTTGTGTGTATGACTCACTTCTGCTGAACATACTGCGAGACAGCGCAACTGAGTGCGGATAGGAAAGTATAGGAGAAATTCTAGAGTAAAAGAAAATCTTGCTCGTACACGCCATAAAATGCAGTACTTATTTTTAACATATTAAAGTGCTGCTCAAATAATTGCCTTAGCTTCATAAGCAGCGTGACCTTTATTGACTAGGACTCAAAAATAAAAAGGGCATTTGAACATTTGAGGTTACCTTCGAGGTTCATGCCAGCCTGAAGACATTTGCGGTAGCGGCACGCTGGACAGTTTTTCCTCCGAATTTTGTCGATAATGCAATCGTTCCTCCCAGCGCACAGGTAGTTGTGCTGCCCTGTATTCACAATGACAAACAAAATAACTGTAAGCTCTACAATGACAGCAGCACACGAAGTCATTTACTCTTTCCACAATGTTATGAATCTGGGGACTATGTAATATTTTTACTTACTGTACTTATTTCTTGCAAAACTAAGACCAGTACCCATATGATTTCACGTATCTACACACCAAACAGATTTCTCATATTTAGACACTAAAGCCAATACATTTAGGAAGAAATACTGTTTTCTGTTTGTTAACATCAGGCAAATTCTATATTTACAACTATTTTTCTCCTACATTCCTCAAAGCTGTCTTCTATAGCATGTTTCTGATTTCCCTAAATAGTTTCACAAGAGATGTAAATAACATTCATGGACACATTTTGAAAGTATAAATGTCAACATTTCTCCAGATACACAGACACAGCCTTTCATCACTCTGAGAGTCATGAAGCTTCCTCTTGTTTAGCTCGGAGTCTGAACTGGACAAACCAAGTTCTCTAACACTTTTATAGATTCACAGATTCAGAGCAAAACTGACCCTAGAAATACGGTAACTTGAGCTAGTAAACTAAAATAACTGTATTCTGAGCTGTTCAGAGCAGAACAACAGAAGAGTAGTATCTATTCTTAATTATTTGAATGCTATTAATAATTGTCTCAAGATAAATGTAGAAAAAGGTACTGCCAAAAGATATATCCTTCTCTCAGATAGGGATCAAAATGCAGGTATGTCTTTCGAGGGCAGAAAGCTGCTACCTAGGCTTCTACACTGTATTTCCAAGTCCTGAGAGTACAGTAGTGAGAGAAACAAACATGTTTTCCAAATACTGAGTTATTAACAATGGAGCCTAAGAGCCTTCTCACAGAAGGAGAGAAAAAGAGCCTAAGAGCCTTCTCACATGGTTAAGGAATTTGTCTCAAGTCAGCTGTGAAAATTTTGGGTATGCAGAGTCCATGACTCTGTGGCTTCTCCAGGGAAGCGTTTCAAGTTCCTCGATATTCCAAGGAAGCCCTGAAGGTTTTTCTGAATGAACTCCCCACCTTTCTCATTTGAAGAAGAGGGACCCTCACTGACCCCTGTGTCATCGTTGTGCTTAAGATAAGTTAGAAAATAGATCCATGATTCACGATTCTGCTTACCATGAGCATACTAACATGTATCCAACAAATATACATGCACACACGGGAGATACAAGCCATGAACTGACATAACTTCATGTCTCACAGAGATGCTCAGTGAGACCACGGTTTCACACGGTGCACATTTCCCTGAGCTGTTCCATTTTCTTTTCCCTAATGAAGAGCTTCATCTCCATGAAAGTAGTTCGATCTCTTGTATCTACTGCTTACCTATTCTTGCCTTTTTCAGGTGAAAGCTGCACTATTTCTGTGTGTTACATTATATTAAAGCCTTCCTGTCACATGAACATTTTGTGAGAAATGAAGCTGACTCCACCTTCTGCTTCACGTCTGACTGCTGCCCAGAGAAGATGCCGGTTGCACAAAGGAACGTATTTCAAAAACCAGACAAAGAAACTTCACAAACAAGACACTATTAACAACGGGTAGTGAGCAAACGGAGATGTTTCCAAGGGGATTTATGGCAAACAGGAGCATTTTACAGACAGGCTGGACACTTTACCGCCACAGCACCCACAGCACAAGTAGGTGCCTGGGGCTCTGAAGCACCGTGAGACCGAATGAGTCTCTGCTCATTTGAGCACGCCGGTGTATAAAAAGGTTAGAAATTGCAGGGTTTTCGTAGATGGAATTAAAAATGCTGAAGAAGGAGGACAATGTGGAGCAGAGCGGGAGGCAGAGGTGGTGGGGGAATCTGGGGAGGGGAGGTGTGAGGATGTGCAGCGCGGCGAGGAAGCGGGGGTGGGGAGGAGTGGGGAAGAGCTGGGCTGGCAGCAGGGGGACACGCTGGGAGGTGAACGGGGTTGGTTCTGGGACCAGAGAAACTGAATCATGAGGGCTCTGGGCTTTAAAGTACCATAAAGAAAATAAGAACAAGATGGCTTTGGCCATCCTGGGATTCTGAAGGAAGGACCTTGTCTGCATGAAGAACTGTGTATAAATATACAGCTGCTGTCCCACACCTTCATCCTTCCTCTTCTCCTCTAGTTCTACTCTTTGTTGAAAGAAATACACTTTATATTGATTTTCTAAATATTGGTACTTTCAGTTTCTGTAACTATTTCCGTCACAGTGTATATGTGTTTAGACAAAGGTACAAAAAAGGGTTTCAGGCTGAAGGCTGGGTAACCCATGTGCAGAGCCAGTTTGATCCGTACACTAACAGATGCCTGGCAGCTATTAATAAAAAGGATACTGCAGAAACAAATTCTTTTTACATGTGTTCCTAAAAAGAAAAATGCCTATAAGAGACAAAAGTAAATTATTTGTTTCTTAAAGTGAATACCGAAACTAACAGATCCTGGAAAAATTCCTGAAAACATCTGCAATATCTAATCTGAAGGATTAAGGTTGGGATAATCTGTGGAACAATAAAAATGAAAGCAGAGGTAAACCTTGAGCAATTTATTGCAATTTTTCAGCTACAAGCCTGCTTCCATTTTTACCATTAATACAGTTGATAAGATGCGGCAAGTCGCACCACTGATCAAAAGGAATTACTGCATTGATTTCTTCATGTATCAATACTTTTGTGATTTGTTAAAGCTCGAGGACAAGCAAAAGCATCACTATGACATATATTCAGCTGCTATATAATACTTCTGGGGGACATCCAGCGACCTTATTTTAAGTAAAGATACAGATGATCATTTACTTCAAATAAAGAGCCTGGCCCTAAATGGGAGTGCAACTGCAGACAGGATCGGCTGGGAGTCACGGAGAGCCCAAGCAGCTCCATGCTTTGCACTTGAGCTCATTTTGTCTCGTTATATTCAGAAACAGCTTCAGCTTCACACAGAACTGACATCTTTCCCTTGTGACTAGCAAAAACTGCAACGTGAACTTGACTTTTCGGATCCCTCCGAGAGGCTGTGCATTTCCACGGAGCTCCCCATTGCATCCAGTAAGCTGGGAACTGGGAAAACATGCTTCTTCCGAAAGACTGAATGGTGGCTTATCTTTGTCCAAACAGCCTTTCCCCTTCTCCAGTGAAACCCAACTTGCAAAAATGTTAGCAAAACAGGACAGTCTAATTCAAAATACCCAGTAACCGCACGAAGAAGGCATGAGGCAGGAAACCCTGTAGGGTTGTAACTAAGAACGACATAATTTCAGACTCAAAGCATCGTTCTCCTTTCAGAGACGCTGAGAATGTACTCAGTATATTATCAATATAACTCTTCTGCATCTCTCTCATCCTGCAAGCGAGGAGTCAGACACTGAGCTACAGCCCAGTTCATTACACAATGGCTACTTATGCAGCCCAAAAATCAGAGATTACTTATTCTGCTATACACACTACAGATTCACGTTTAGTTTTCCATCATCTCTATTTTCCAGAATGATTTTCTTCTTGTGATTAGAGAGAAATCTCAATGATCCAAAACCACACACATGTTCCTGTTACCTAGTTACCCCTGCAAGTAACACACATAGGCACGTATGGAATTTAACCAATACTGCTTACAGGAAAACTTGTAAAACTATCATAACCTCGCACACAATAGATTTATCAAGTTTCATGTACAGTTTTACACAGAAAACAGCTAACACTAAACTTAAAAATCACAAACTTTACAAACCTAATGCACACAGACAATGATTTGTATATAAATAAGACAAATAAACAAAAACAACAGTGAAAGACAACAAAAGAAACAAAAAGCCAAGACAACAATGCATCCTTTTACACTGTGAGTGAATGGGAGCATTTTATAAATGTAAATGGAATCTATGCTTCAGATAATACACCATTATCAATGTTATTTACTATGAAAAGATCAGTGATATAATGGATGGGATTTTCCAGTAGGTTTCTAGCAAAAACATGGATTACAGTAAGATTAAATAGACTGGGTTTGGATGCGGATGATATGTACATGGATTTTATATTTTTAAACAGCAAATTCATCAGAACACGTCTTACCTTCCACAGCTCTTTTGAAGAACACTTTGCAGCTGCCGCAAGTAAGAACACCATAATGACACCCAGAGGCCTCATCGGAGCAAACAAGACAAAGCTTGGGAGGTGGTCCCGTAGTTGCTGAGGTTGTGGATGGAGAAGAGCTTACATCTGATCTCATTCCAGGGCTAAAAAAAAGGCATAAAAATACTAATTAATTAAGATCTCTGGGATACTGGCAAACATAATATTTGGAACTGCAAGAAATAAATAGATTTTATATAGATAGATATATATATATAAATAGATTGCCCTTATCCTCAAAGAGGGTGCGGTTCTGCACACAGGGTTCACTAGGCTCTGAAACAGTTAACCAATGAATTTTGTACAGCTGTATGGATTTTTCACTGCCTACTTGACTAGGTCAAGATTGCTTCCCTGACACATCTCTGAAGCCAAGTTTCTTGCACAATTACCCTAGCCTTTAAAATTGACTCTTAAAACATGTGCGTATTCCATATTGTTTTCATTACCGTCACATTCCCTGCTATAGGAAGGGAATTGTTTTCATTACTGTCACATTCCCTGCACTCGGCAGCGAGTCCTGCAAGAGCTTCCTTTCCAGCATCATCACAGAGTTCTCCACTGGGATACTATTATGCAAGAAGCTGCGCAAATTAAGCCATATATTGACATATATTTACAGTAATAAATGATCATTTCACCCTGGCATTTTAGGAAAAGAATATCTATTCCTAATTTCAGGATCTGACATGGCTTTCCTATGTAAAACCTGGCCTGTATACAGGCCATCTACAAATGAAGGGTTAGCTCTTTAACATAGAGCAAAAACCAATCTATCGTAATCACCTTCGAGCTGCTTCTAATCATACGGGCTGAACCCCCAGCGGTTGTGCCCCAGTTCAGAGGCTGATCTCATTCAGCACGCGTAAACAACACGGCCCAAACCCGACGCACTCCCTGTCCCAGGCTGCCTCGACACCTCCTGCTATAAGGCGCATTTTGTTGAATGTATTTTCACAAAGTTTTAAGCTTTTAAAATGCATTTTCTATACTTGTATGCATGACTTAAAGTGATTCTCAGAAAATTTTGTCCACCAGTTTTCCAGACACTTTCTGGATGATGTTAGAAAATAACACTTTGTTAAAGACTTTGGTGCATTTACTCAGAAACTCCCCAGAACGTCCACGCTCCCTACTGTGGGCTTAACACCAGTGCATGGGCTGGCGTTTGCATGGAAACTCCTTTCCCTCTCCTCAAGAAAGTCTGACCAGATTTGGTCACACAATTTAAAAAAACTCATAATTCTCAAACATTCACAAAAACCTTAAATTCCAGCCCAAACTGAAACACTCCAGCACCCGGGAGGCTTTGCTGTTGAAGAGGTCACCTCCCTAGGCCCCATCCCCAGCCAGCAATGGAGAAACGGTCCGTCCCACAGTTCCAAGGACTTCTACTGCCGCGTCTGCTCATACTGGGAGGGAGGGAGATAATAAAAGCAGACACAAGGAGCAGGAATCCTACCGCTCAAATACAGAGGGATAACAATCAAACCTGAATAAACATGTCAACGAAGTCCACACTTCAACAAATATGGAACCAGGCGGGAGAGAAAAATGAAAATTACTTGTGTTAGGGAAAAACATGAGACAATACAGGCAAGCAAAGACCTAAGGTATGTGTAGACCCCTCTAAAAACCAGAGCCTGCGATGAGTGAGGGGAGGAGATACCCCGCGCCTAAGCTAGAGCAGAGGAAAGTAAAACACGGACAAGAACAGAGCAACAGCTCGAACATGCTGGAAGAGCTGTGGGAAGAAGGAGAGAAGAATAAGACCAGAACACAGGTGGTGGGAAGGCTTCAGCAGGAAAGGCTCACAGCGGGAATGAAGCAGAGTGAGTCAACCTTGAGGAAAAAGGGAGGGGAAAAAAAAACCCACCCAGGAAAGAACGCTTCTTCCCAGAACTTGGAAAAAACCTCAGATCTATCACATCGCTCCTTTGCGTTCAGAAAATATTTGTGAAATACTGCAACATTTCTACTCTGTCACTGCACAAAGAGGCTGACAACCATCATCAGCCAGTCTGTCAACTTAAGTGGCTGTCACTGATAGTTTATGATCCATATGATGGCTTTTCTGTGTTTTCTAATTAATTCGTCTTCTTTTAAAGAGCAGAAAGCTATAGTAAAATATTAAGGTTGCACAATTCAGCACTCGACATCCAAGTAATGGCAGAATGTAATTCAACCCAGTTACATTTATTTGATGTCCTTACAAATACGCATCGTTAGTTACAGGCTCATCCTAATTTCTCCAAAGCATGTCTGCCTCCCTCAGAGCAGAGTTGCTCTAGGAATGAATCCTGTAACGACGGAAGCTGCCGTTCGCGTGGCCCCATCTCCTCCGATGAAGAAATCGGCTAATCGAGGCTAATGGCTGTGGGTTTGCAGGACAAGAAACCTCATGTTAAGAAAGCTGAGTATTCAAATCTACTTCTGCCTCCTATCACAAAGCTGTGCGTGATGGGATTTCGTTCATACAAACCAGCCTTTTCAGAAACCTGCCGCCTTAACACACAGCTGGAGATCCGGCATGCGCTTTGACGGAAGACACGCCACACCTCAAGTCACCGGGGCTGTGCTTTGCACCCAGAGACACCCAGCTCCTTCCCCGCCACGCGGCTGGAACTGGTGCCCGTGTTCAACACCCATCACGGTTTGGGTGCTCCTGCACTTGCCAGCACATCTCAGCTTCGCTCCGTGCTCAGAGGTGAAGTCTCCGCACCCTTCAGGCTGTGGGGAAGCACAGACCAACCCCACCACTGCCCGAGCAGTTCCCCGAGCCCCCCCGCCTGCTCCTGGCTGAGGGGCAGGTCTGCTTCCCACCAGGATTCCAGCAGGAATCCAGAGACGAGAGGGCAACCCCAGCCTTGAGAACCCCTACTTGGTTCTGTGCTCCCTCACAGCATTCCTCTCTAATTAGACGAATTATTTTAACTGCAAAGCTTTGCTTCCTTACGTACGATACCTCTAGTACTTTCTTCTGTTGCTTAGTTCAGGTTGGTTTTTTTCCTTGTGTAGTTTTTCCTCTTGCCCCCCCGATCCATTACTTACGGATCCACTTGGAAAAAGAATTAAATTGTTTCTCCACTTTGTAGTGTCATATGCAAAAAAAGAAAAACAAACCCCAAACAAAAACCCAACACTTACCTCAAAAACAAACAACCCATCCTATTAAAAACAGTAATCATTGGCCAGTCAAAAGCTGCAGTAAGTTGCCTTATTTTCTCTAACATTTTAGGCCCAGTAGCTCCTTTTCGTATACTAAAAGTCTCAGTTTAAACATTGAAATATAGTCTGTGAGCCTATGATTTTAAATAAGGAATAACTTGAGAACTTCAATTCATTAAAATGATTAAACCCAGAAAAAGATCGAAACATCTTTCTATGCAGAGTTTTGAAGACAGCTAATTTAGATACAAAAATTAAACTCTCTACCTTACAAATTTCTGACAAAAGCATTCCTAAGGAAACATTCATCAACTGTCACAGAAACTACGGCAGCGCCAAACATATTCCACTGAAACTTTTCAATCACCTTTAATTTTTAAACAGGGCTCATTTTCTGTACCAGTGCCACAGAAAATGTAATATGAGAAAGAAAACAGATGATATGACTTACAAAACTAAAAATAAATTATTACATTGATTAATAAAGCAGTAGCCAGCAATCTAATCTGGGCTTCTGGCATATCTTTTCAAGCCTGGCTCTATCAGATAAGGCCAATATTTACTAACTGTGTGGAGAGCTGCCAAGCACTGACAGTCCCCTGCTTGTGTAAAACACCATTTTGCTTGTCTGAAACATGGAGAACAGGAGGGATTACAGTGCATCAGGGCTCCTGCAAGAGCTACACCAAAGCAGCTTGAGCTTCAATATAAGTCTTTTGCCTATAAAGTTCTATACAGCAAAAAAGACAAACAACCACTTCCTAAGGAAGAGGTGAGGGAGGGAAGTTAATACTCCGAGATAATCTAACAATAAAAAAGTTACTGTTCAGTTATTTGCAGAAATGTTTTTAAACTCAACAAAACCCTAATAAACTATGATTCTTATCTAAATAAAAGAAAAAGTCAAGAAGCAGAGATGAGAAAAAAAATCAAATTTTAAGGGTTCCAAATTTGTCAAAACTTCAAATTTCATTTTGGGAGGGCAAGGTGTTATTTGTTTACGGGTACTAAACTCCATTCCCATGTACTTTCAGAAACTATTTATATATAATCTAATTTTATTCATTTGTATAGATAGATTTATTGTTTCCAGTCAAGGAAACATACGGGGGTACAGTGGAAAGACTTCAAGAAGATGCAGCCACAGTAATGGGCCCTGCAGAAACCAAGTTGTTTAACCACAGCCATTTCTGTGTTAATCATTTACCAGAGATTTTCAAACCAGGCTCAAGGTTCAAACCTCAATAAAGTCGGGTGTGGTAACCTTTATGGCTGTGTGAAGTTTTCCTTTCTCGGGGTCCCCGTCCACGGTGGGTCACGTTGTCCGCCCACGGAGGCCGGTGGCCAGGGCCCAGGCGAGCCAGTCCCTCCAGTGCCATGCGGTGCCAGCAGGAGCCCAGGAACAGGCGACCAGCAAAGAGCCCCGTGACCCGCCAGAAACTGCCCTGCAGAAGGATGGACTCGATGATCTTAAAGGTTCCTTCCAACCTAGACAATTCGATGATTCCAAGATGTGGCAGATCCTTATTCCCTCCTCTGAAGAAACCTTCCTCCAGCGCAGTCGTTCATTACTGACCGAAACATTTGCTTCTTCCTCTTTCTCTTTCTTCTGCCTTTACCGTGACAACATCCATCCTCCGCCACACAACACAGCATACGCACGCTCCTTCCCGTATGGTGAACTTCCTAACATTCTAACATTATTTAAACCCCTTCCTGTTACTTTACATTATTAAGCAAAAAAATCTCTAGTGAGATAATGAAGAGATGAATACTTTCAACAACTAAAATTATTAGTCCTTTACAGTCTACAACTGACAACTCTTTACCACCAAAGGAAAGCTCAGGACGATCAGCCTCAATTGATTTTGTCCAAGACCATGCCCAGCCCCAGCACTCTTCTGCTGAAGGGTAAGCTTTTTTAAAATGCAAAATAAAGTAGCACCTATAGCAAGTTACACACATGCAATGAGAAGAGAACTCGGTCAATAATTTAAAAGCTAACTGCATTTAAGGAAAACGGCTGCAAGCTACAGAACAGGAGAAGCAGCACCTCGGGAAACCTGGGGGCTGCCAGGCAAAGAAGCTGCTGTCACCTTGGCAATTCCCACCTTTTAAAAGCAATCTACCCTGAAGAAAAGTTCAGAGGAAATGCATAATAATGTTTTTTTCAGCCATACAGACAGCTAAGCTGTTCCCTGGTGCTATTATAAATTACAAAAACAGAACACTTGCAACTGGCTCCTAAAAACCTGTAAGAAAATGCTGTTCGTGTCCAAGTGCCAACTCTGAGAGCAGCAATGGATGCAGCGTGGCTCGGGTTGGAAGAAATGGCTCAGAATTTGACTGTATTTATTGAGACTAGTGTTTTGATAAGACTATTCATTTGGCACCTACTTCTAATGTAATGCTTCACACACGCGAGTCGCATTCCCTCACAACACACGGCACACCGTCAGTCCTGCTTCTCCAGCGGAAGCCACGTCAGGACCCAACCGACGTATTCCCAAAAAGCCAGTTACTTCTCTGTGGAAGGAGTATCACCACACTAACAGTAAAGAAACAATTTTCAATGCCATTGCCATCTGGGCCTCATTCTTATCTTCTAGCAATGAGAACAATGTAAACACTCAGCTGCATACACCAACTGATTACATTTTTTGAATTGCTTACTTATTTCTTTATTGACTAGAGAAACCACTAATTATTTTTTATACCCTTTTAGGCAGTAAAGTAGCTTTCGGTTCAAGCAGGAAAAAAATTTTAAAACAAGGCTATTGATGCTATACTTGTCATCACTATATTAAAATAAAAATATATTTGCCAACTGAAAATCATTTCAAAAATGCATTTTGCTGAGGACCTGAAGCACTGGTTAGGATGGTCTCCTCTAACACACTCACTGAAGTTCAAAGAGCATGAAAATTAGTACGAGGTGGTAAGAACCAACGTGGGCAGCCCCCCACCCTGGGTCCATCGGTCCGTGGGGGGCCGGGGCTGTGCAGAACCCCGTTCCCGGCACCGGGTGTCATGCACGGTGGGTCCCCCCCACCACAGGTGTCCTGGGGTGTGGGCTGAGGCTGCTGCCGACTGCGGGAGCGCGCAGCACCCCCCCACAGCAACCCACCCACCCTCCAAGTAGCTTCATAACAGGCAGGCTCTGTACAAAACTTTTCTTTCCCATTTTGTACTTAAAACAGAACCGAATTGCTTTGGTAAAAGCACTGCTCTTCATTACAAGCATGTCCCCAGTGATGCCATAATAAATTAATAATCTACTTTGGATTGCAATATTTACCAAAGCCTGCGACTAAAAGCACCCAGTATTACTGTTTTACAGCACCTCTGAAAGCCGAGATGATTAACACCATTTCCTTTATCGCACACCCAGATAAATGCTGTATCATGACTTGATACACCAGGAAACCAGATTTTGAACTAACGGCCTGGGTTTGCGCACACGCCTGTAACACAACCAAGATCACACCACCGTGAGGAACGGCTCGCCCAGAACGGCCAAATTTCCTTCAGTGCTGGATAGAGAAACTCACGGCAGAGAAACAGCTTATTTTACAACCAGATCGGCAGGTCCCAGCAGCCTGCTCCTGACATGCCCTCCGCATCAGCATATATTTTGTCGGTAACTTAAAATGGAGCCCTGGAATTCCAATGCACAGAAAAACTTAAAATGAGATATATCTAGAGCAGCAGTCTTGTAATTAGCCTCTGTCTGCAGAACTACATCCATTTTACCATCCCTTTAACACAACTAAAGCAGACTGTAGGATTCGTTGTTTTGTGTAATGTCACCTCAAATACCCTAAACGTTTTGGCTTATGTTTCCAACAGCTCAGGTAGATCATAACAAGGACATTGACCAAAGCACCAAGACTTTCAGAACAAAAAAGTGTCTTCAGCTCACACTGAGAAAAGACTTTACATATATCTGTTATGAAAGATTTTATGTATAAAAATATACTTTTATTGTAAAACAAAATAAATTAGAATTTATAAGTTTCTATTAAGTATTGTTGTACAGAACCAGTCAAACTTTGACACTGCTGAGGTTTTGGTCAGTCCAGCGGTCTTGAAGAACCTGAATTGCCAACCTCAGCTCTGTTCTCCGTAAGCGTATGAAGAAATAGTACGGCATTAGAAAGGCAGTAGTACCTGGAAGCACTGACCGTGCGGGATGTGCCGCCTTTTCCTCCTACGACCCCAGCCCAGGAGCTCTCTGCTGCTGGCAGCAGCACCGGGGGCATCAGGGCAGCCTGGCGTGCTGGAGCGGGGACTGCACAG
This sequence comes from Rissa tridactyla, assembly GCF_028500815.1. Lineage (NCBI taxonomy): Eukaryota > Metazoa > Chordata > Aves > Charadriiformes > Laridae > Rissa > Rissa tridactyla. Next base: position 9,839,364 of record NC_071476.1, read on the forward strand.
CACACCCATGCACACACACCCCCACGCACACCCCGGGCCGGGGACACGATCCGCCCCTCGGGAGCAGCAGATGGAGTAATTACAGGTGTTTAGCGGAGCGTCAATGACATGCAGGCCTTGCTCAGAAGAGGCTTCACAGGGAGCCTGTGTCTCTCTCCCGTTAGGCAGAGGCAGCAGGGACTACCATTTGAAACGCTGTTGCTCCATTTCTCATAAATTATACCCAATTAAATAAAAACAAACCGTGAGAGCACAGACCAATACCAACAGCACGTTAACAGAATAAAAACGCGCAGGGATCCCCGACACAGCGCCAGGGAAGCAAACCCCCGCGTCAAGCGTCGGGCCCTCTCCTCTCTCCTGAAGCCCGTGGGACGTTTGTCCCCATCCCTGCGGAGCAGCGGCTGCTCCCAGCGCCCCGCAGCCCCGGCCCACAGCCGCCCCGGCCCCGCTCCGAAATGGCGTCCGCTCCCATTTTAGAACACGCACACACACACACACACACACACACAAGTGAGTGACACCACTTCTTCCCCCCCCCCTTTTGGATACTCTCCAGGACATAAAGGTTTCAAGGGCACAGGCAAAGCTTTCTTGGAATGGATAAATGGTAATTGATGTTGCAGCTGCAACCTTCGCTAGAGCTCTTGGGATTTCAAACGTACTACAGCCCTAAAGTATTTATGACCAGAATATGATAATTAAATTATACGTTCTAAACTTTTACATTTATTACGGTGCTCCAGTAAAGCAGCCAAAAAGTCTTACCTTCAAGGGTAGGACTTAATTTCTGTATGAATCAATTTATGCATATTTTTCCAAAGGTCTTTTTTTTTTTTCTTCTAAATCTCATTGCACATCCTTGCTTCCTTAAATAAGGAGGCAGCAAAAAAAAAAAAAAAAAGAGTAAGGCAGAAGCTAGTATCTTTATATTTAAATAAAAACTTTATATAAAAATATGGAATCAAATCATCCTGGGCCATCCTAATTCTTTATGCTGTGCTGAACAACAAAATATGCATTTGATCTACATATATTTACAGACAGGTCATGGATCATCGAAAAACTTGACTTTGAAGAGCTCAATCTCACAGACACATCCAGCTTTACATGCACACGTACGCACTCCGCGTTCACAAACGAAACTGCAAGGAGGTGTCTCTGCAAAGAGAGACCCTAATTGGAAAGGCTGCAAGACTAATATGCACTCAGTAGAAGAAAGCTCAAAAATCTAACCAGAATTAGACTTCTAATTTTTTTTTCTCATTTTAAGCACAATACATGAAATTCTTCCTTGTCCACTCCATCTCTGAACTCACCAAGCGCCGTTTCGGAGGGCAGCAGCTACCTAGGTGTGTTTTACCTGTCTGACACCTTCTTGGAAGCAGTTTCTTAGTTTCCTGACCTTGCAAACTAACCAAGAGCCAACGCGCCCACCAAAAATTTATCATCCTAAGACAGGTCTTTTAACGTTCTAATTCCATTTACTAGCACACCGAATTCAACAGGACAGCAGAGCTCTTGCACAGAGATATTCTGTCGTTATTAGAACAGACGCCCGAGCTTAGATCAGTCACGGCATTAAAGACTATCCTATAGAGTCAGCATACATGGGAAAAGTATCTTACTCCTTATTGCAGCACCCTTATTAATGTGGTACCAGAGGAACTGAACTTAAAGTACGGAACAGGATTTGTTCCATTAATGACCTCGGCGCAGGCTGTGTGCATTGCTCTGTCTTCTCAATGCGAGCGCCGTGTCAATCACAGCACTGCAGCCGCGGCTGCCAGAATGATGCTGCTCGGAAAGAAGGCAAGAGACATCTGGAAAGCTGACTCTGATGGACATGGAAAAATATTAATGGTACTGTAAGAAATGCAGTAAAAGATTAAACTGAACTGCAGCAGTCACAGAACAGATATTTTAAAGGCTGCAGGATAATACTTGCATAGTCAAATTGAGTCATAAAGCTATAAATAAATTTAGACTGGTAATTAGAAAGTTCATTTCTGCTATTTTGAAAAAAAATCAAGACTCTTCTGCTGCCAGTATAACCCTCTAACACTAATCCGGACACTGACCTTTATGAATGCATACACACAGACTTATTTGACACAGTTTGTGCATAACTATTTTCTGCTTTACCAAACAAAATAACAACTGCAAGAAACAAAAATCAATAAACACAAATAAGAAAGTAGAAACAAAACCTTAACTGTGAGGAGGAGGAAGAATAGGAGGAGGGAAAGATGGAAACAGGGCAAGAGAAGCAGAAAGGAATGTTTCTTCCTTAATTCTTTCTACAGATCTTCAAGGAAGCTCCGTTTAAAAGTGGAACTGATACTAAAAGAAAGTCAAGATGGGAAATTCTTCAGTGCACAAACTCCATTTCCTTCTCGGTCTGTATGGAGCCTTGCACAATGTGTCTTTACCCTTGGCATAGCCTTTCACGTTTTTTTGTCAATGAAAATAATACATTTACATGCAGAGCAGTTTATTATGGAATATTAACCAATGTGTTGCGTTCTGGGCTCTGCTTCAGTGGAAATATACGGAGAAGCGGGACGGGGACATGTGCCAATTTTAGGTTTTGGCCTCGGTCCATTTGATGCGGATCCAGGATGACTTGGTCGACTGTTGAGTCATAGGTTGGTTCAATTGACATTATTTTACATTTGACTAGTTATTGTTCTTTAAACTTTGAACAGGAGTCCAGAAGCTCAAAAAACAGCAGTGACCCAAAAAGAAAGGGGCCAGAGCAGAGTTTAAACAAGGTTCTTAAGCAAGAAAAATACTCTCCTTAAATGACATCTACTTTTAGCAGAGATAGCTAAAAAAACAAACCTACTTTGCAATTTAAAAAAATTCTGTTATATTACCACATATCTGTAACACACAATATTAACTTCCAAATGACTGCAGAAGTTGTGAGATATCCCCCTCCTCTATTACCAGAAAGTTGGGAAGGAGACACAAACCTTTTCCCCTCCAGAACAAGTCAGTGAACGAGTACTGTATTTGTAACAGAGGGAACAGTAAAAGGTTCCTGAAACTCCAGAGGGTCAATGTGCATACTGTTCATTCACTTCAGCCAATGCTCAATCTAATCCTTAAAAAAAAAAGTAATTTAAACGCCAAAAGTTCCTGTTTCAGCACTGCAGGTAGTCTTCTACTTGGGGTGAGAGAAGCCCAGCAATACTATTGGCTTGTTTTAAAATCGTAGCTGTGTTTCACATGGATGTGATCAGAAATTAACTTGTTATACAGATGCACCGCATTTAACAATTTCTAGTGAAGGCTGATTCCTCGTATTTTCAACACGCCTACTTGCCTCATTTTTTCCCATTCCGTTTTACCCCAGTTTCAGCTAGCAGGTATGTTTTCATCAGGTTTTGCTCCCCTGTGAGGGAAATTCAAAATTATATCTGCTTGTTTTCAGAAACTGATCAGCAGCCAAAGAAACAGGCAGGAGGAGCTTGAGCTGTCTCTTTAATAAGAGAACTGCAGTGAGAAGGGAGCCTGGGCTTTGCTACAACTACCTAGCAAGGAGGGAATCACCTTTCCCAACAACTTCCAAGAGCACGAAAAAGAAATAAAAACCAATAAAAACATCATATATGGGTACTTTGCTGGAAGACAAAAATACTTCTCATGATTTTGAGATCTCAGTCGCAGAGGAGGATGATTGCAAGATGTTCTTCTCAGTGCTGGAGGCCAGAGCTGAGGTTCAGTGCCAACTTAGTGTTAAGAATTGTGTAAGGAGCTACCCCTGATGCATGCGGATTGTGTTCCCCATTTAGTCATGAGCAGTAACTTCCCCTGAAAGGGTGAAGATTCTTTTTTACCACATTAGACAGAGAACAGTACTTCTTGCAGGCAACATAAAGAGCAAATTCAAAATTCTTGGTGACTTAAAAATCAGAAAGTTGCTGAAGGACGAAACCCTGTGCTGGCACACTGCTAAATTCCCTGGGGGAAGGGCTGAGACCTCTCACTCTGAACCCTGCCAAAAGGTTTTCTTTCATGTCTTATGTTTAGTTTTTGGTGCATTTTATCCTTCATATCCAGACCCGTGTGTGTACACGTCAGAGCGTAAAACCGAGCAAATCTGTCTAAAAGGTATTCTCCAAAGTCTTACAAACACTTCCAATGCCCTTAATAACACAATTTCACTTCATTTTCACTGGCCTCCGACTCATCTGATGCAAAGCATATACATAAAACCACTCATCCCCACACATGAACAGGAAGAAAAGCATGTATTAAGTTTGTTTACTGACATAAAATCAGCCACCTAAACTTGTGTAATACTTTCAGAAGGACAAGCGACAAGTACTACCATGGACCTGTAAGATGTGCATAACCACTGTATGTAATTTTCGAGGCGTTTTAAAGTCAATGTTATTGAATTATCTAGTAGAGTGCTATAATTACTTTTGTCAACACTGTTAAGCAATTACAGATAAATTTCTGCTATAACATGCACATGCAGTAGCTTATTATCTGCTTTTATTTCCACTTGGCATCCACATCACATACTCAAGACTATCAAGATGTTTCATCACAACCTTGTTTCATGCTCCTGGACTTTACAAGCACTTCTTGTCTTGGTTTATTTTTTCCCTACGATATTTTCAGGTCTTGCCTTCTTTCTCTCTCCTGGCTTTCTCATATTATTTTATCCCCCTTCCTCTGCCCTCTTCCTCTCCCCCTCCCCGTCCGATGAAGGAAGCTCTATTCCTTCCTTGCTGAACCTCACAGGGCTTCCTGGCCACATTGTTCATCTCTGCCGCTTTGTATATTTTCTCTTCCTGAGCAGCGCTGGGAACCCCTCCCAATTTAAACCCCAGCTGTAAACTTCATTAGCGGGCTGTTTACCTCTCTCAGAACTATCACGGAGGTGAGGAGGCCGATAATGCTGGAGTCTGTACACACCTCTCTCCCCACCACCGCTTTTCCCCGAGAGCATCCTCTGTGTCCCCAGGAGTGCTCTGTGCACAGTCATTTCTTTAAACGGTGGGAACTCCAAAAGTCTTCCACAAAAGTATTAAAAAAATTTCCTGGTGGGAAAACATGGTTTCCTTTCCTGAATTTCAGTGTTCATTACAAGCAGATGCACCCTTAGAAGGGTCCTGATGGCCATTACAAATCTTTTACAACCCATCGCTATCTATCATTATCTTTCAGTGTCTTACACTGACAATTTGGGCACTCAGATTTGCGAGTAGAACAGGTCATGCTATCTCAAATAGAAACTTTTAACTGATTGTGATTAAGTAAATCTTGAACAATGACCATAGTTAATGCAGTATATATTGCATTCGCATCTGCAACAAGCTTTTAAGCCACTGCTGTTCAGTTTGCAAAGTCTGTTCCAGTAAGATAGCTGTAGCATTCCTTATGGAAAAATGGAAAGCTGTTTAGTACTGAAATCAGGTATAAGGCAGAATTGACTGCATGATGATTTTAGAAGAGGCTAGAGATCATTCCACGCACCATTGGAGGAAAACAGGTGTTTAATCCAACTTTCAAAGACCACGTATTAGCCACCAAGTCCTTACTTCCTTACAAAAGTCTAATTATAAAGGCTGCTGATAAAACAGGTATTTCATCAGTTTCTCGTACTTTTCATGAAACCAAATATAAAAATACAAAAATACTGCATTTTCAGCTGCAGCTAGGAAGGGTTTCAAAGCACAGAAGGTGCTATAAAAAGCTGAAAAGAGCATGCAAGAGAGGAAAATCTGGCAAAGCCAAAGACACAGGATAGGGAGGAAAAAAAAAAAAGAAGGTTTATCTGCCAATTCCTTCAAACATTTCTGTTACCTGTCAGGTAACAGTCAATCAATCAATCCTACCTTTTAAAAACATTTACATAAAGCAAAGGAAAAAAAAAATCAATGTCAATCAGACATTACGGAGAAAACCCCACTGTGGTAAAACTTCCATTTACCCAAGTCCCCGCTTCACGATCAGCTTTTTCAGTAGCGGTACCACAGACACAAAACGGCCCAGCATTCAAACTCCCACGCTGCAGACCCCACAGAAGGACAGACAGTTGTACACACACAGGAACGAGCCTTTTACTCCAAATTATTCACTGTTCTGGTTTAAGAGAGTTGAGCACACCTTCTAAGACAACGTCTGTGGACACACCACCGCATCCTGCCCCAATGGCCGCGGGCAGCAGCCCCTGCTCATCACACAGCCCGCACCGATGCCCGCTCCTCAGCATGCCAGAGATGCAGCCAGAGCCTCCGGAAAGCACAAGGAGAGCAGTCCCTACACCAAACACCAAACTCCCTTCCTTATTAGTAGGCTGAAGCTCAGCATGGAAAAGAAACCGAAAGGAAAAACCTGAAGCTCAAGAAACTATGGTGTGGTTTTTGTGTTTTTTTAAACACAGATTGTGTAAAAATGATTTTTTTTTTTCATAATGGTAGTGCCCAAATCGCTAATTGTTTTAAAAGCTGCACCTCTTGCTGCCCCTCAGCATCAGCTGTCTGAGTCTGGCTTTGGTTTCTAAGTCCATAACCGATACCTAAACATACAAATCAGGTTTAACAGAGGAGAGATGCTGACATTCAGGAAGTATTAATTTTTCAAATAAAAAGCATCTTATGGTGCTTTTCTTGAGGTAAAAAACCACAACATTCTGGTTTTAAATAAGCATTTCTCGTATTGCAGTAACAATGACTGGTACTGTTACTGCATCTTCAGGGGACATTGATCAAATGGTTCAGCAAACTTCAATGCTGTATGAAATTCTCTCTCATATAAAAGCTTTTTTACCCTTGTAAAGACTCTCTCAGATTGATGGAACTTCAAAGAAATTAATTCAGTAACAAAACATCTTTATGAAAAGGGGAAAGTGGTTAGTCTCTGCTTATTTTCAGTGGAGGCTGAGACCGAAGCAGCACATATGCTTCCAAACACGTCAACAAGAACAGGGTTCCAAAAGCCGAGGGCAGCCGGGCCCAGCCTGCTCCCTCCGGAGCAGCGCACGCTCCCCATCGACATTCTCAACAGCCCCTGAGAACACGGAATTACTGCAGGACTATTTTTAAGGTGAAATAAATAACTGTATGATCAAAGACTCGCATTATTTCCAGTTTGTGCTAAAATTTGTTAAGATATATAGCCTTTGAAGTAAGGACCAAGCCCAATGCTTCTGTTGTATCACTTACATGTTTCATCTGAGAAACATTAAACAAAGGTCAAATTGACAAACAAGAAAGTTTGCTAATAGGAACAAACTGAACATCGATTGCACACTTAACTCTTTGTTTCGGTAAGCTCTTCTGAGAGCCTGTGGTTAAGCCCGTGTTTAAAAAGGGATTCGCCTTGCACAAGTTTACGAGGGTACGTGCAGTGCCGCTGGCGTTACACAATGAGGTGCCGGCTCTGAATCCTGGCTCCGCTGCCCCTGCCCACAAGACAAGGAGCCTTCGCTTGTACGGCTCATCCCCCGGCACACAGGCTGGCTTTAGCTTTCGCCTTGCCTAGGGAAGAATCCCCAATCTAACAGACTCACAGCAACGTAATAACAGGATCTAGCGGAGAGAGACAAACCAGATGTTAAAAATTAAAGTCCTATCTGAATCATGCAAAATGGACATGTTTCAGCGTCTCAGCTGACTGATTTTTAAAATATAGCTAAGAACTAACCCATCCTAAGAAGAAAATTTAAAAAAAAAATAAAATTTAGGCTCAGACTCAAGGTCCAAATTAATTTCACCTAACTAAAAGAGGTACGAATTGTAGAAGCACCGCTACAATGAATGACCTAGTCAATACAGAGAAACACTAAACAGCGAAAAATAATTCAAGCCTGTTTCTCCCCCCCACTGCCTAATGTAGAAAACTGAAGTTTGGATAATTATGGTCTTAAATTTGAGACTTCAGCACACCTAAATTTAGATAAGATTAACCAAGGCCTGAATATAAATTATACTCAAATTGATATGAACTTTTTTCTTAAGTTCCATGTTTTCTTATTTCTGATGCTGAATGCATAATCATTATATCTAGTTTTTTCCTACATGTAATATAGATTTTCCTGTTAACCCCTGTTCTGTAATACAGACTTTCCTGTTAACCCTGATTCTATTGTTCAAGACATAGGTGTTGCCATACTGTCACTTCTCAGTGGCTCCTAAAGCTATGGATCCTGAGGACTCCCTCGGTCCGGAAGATAAACAAAGCAAGCACCGTGACAGAAATATAATAATTGTCTCTAACTGATAACACTAAAATAACAAAACCACCAACTTCCATTATTTATGCTACTTCTCCGTATTTTGGAAGCTGTGGTGTTTCAAAAAGCTTGGAACAGTCACAACTTAAACCATTTTTCCACTGCAACAATCCATAAAAAAAAAACCAAAACAAACAGAGCCAAAGGTCTGTAGTTTTTCGTCTTAGTTGTGGATGGCTTGAGCGAGGCCAAGAACTGGAGATAAGCAGCCCAGCCTTTTCAAGGAGAAAATGATAAGTGTTTCCCTGTATTGCTTATTCTTGCAATTTTAATCAAAAGTCTTGCGGCATCTGGCAGTTTTCCTTTAGCTCCACTTAAGGGCTTACAATTGTGAGAATTTCCCTTTTCTCAGCAAATCTGCATGGAGCTGAAAAGCGTATGCACCTAAGGGTTAAACAGCCAAAGCAGCTCGCCCACTTGGGTATTTCCAGAATCTCCTTATTAAGTCGAGCCGCAAACCATGGTGCTGGTGGTGTTTTTAAGCTTTAAAAGAAAAACTTGAAATCTTTTAAGGACTTTGATGAAGGAGGAAACGCAGTCCATGGCTCACTGCTACCACTGAGTGAGTAATTCCAGCTCCAGACCGACAGAGCACATCGTTAACGGACTGCAAGTGGTTAACAACCAGACTGGAGGGCATGTACGTGTGGCTGCGTACACGTGCACACACCCTAGACATACGTGCAGGTATTTTCCAAACTCTGTGTATTATGGGAATATAATACGTTCAGACGCCTGAAGCCCTAGAGAGATTACACATTGCAGAGCCTGGCAGAGGACTAATTACAGCCTTAACTGCATCCAGTAATGTGTGTGCTCATCTTCAGCTTTCTTCCCCTGAAACCTCTACAGACATGGAAAAAACCTCATCTTTACCGCTCTCCTACTGCAGCACCAGAAGCTTTCTTACCCAAGATGAGAGTCATTTGAGAGCACTGTAAAGTCAGAAATAACGGAATTTCTTCCTTTCAGACTGACTTTCCTTTCAACATTTGTTTTAATAATGCCACCAAACAAAACCATAGTTTTCTCAATATTACAGGGACTGTCATTTATACAAAGCAGGGCATTGAACAGACCAGAGAGACCACTAAGTGATCTTAACTTGATCGTGGAGATGGGAAATGGACTGGATAATGCTTTAAAGTGCTGAAGTGCTAAAATGGAAAACTAATATTGAAGAAAACCATTCAAAATACTCAAAACCAGTTTTGACTAAGTATTATTGCTTTCAAAAGCAGCCTTTAAATTCAGTCCTGAATTACAGTATGAAAAGAAAGTTTTCACATGCAAATTTAAAGGAGAGCTTCCTTACATCCTTCTTGTATAAAACAAGCATTTTACCTCACATTTATTTGTGGTATCTGGAAAAGAGGGGGCTCCTATAATCAATCTTTGTTCTTCTAAAAATCTCCGCTATTTTGATTTTCCGAGATACAGAATGTTGGGTCTCCCTTAGACTTTCGGAAGCCTTGCATGAAACTCAGAAAACACACCCGTGTGTTAATATCCCAAATTCCACTCCCTCAACCCCATCACTGTGAAGGAGCGCCACCACCTTTGTCACCCCCGGAAAGGCAAAACCAGCCCCGGAGTTGCCAGAAGCGCAATTGCTATTACAAAACAGCAATACTTGGATGAAGATAATCTTATTTTAAACAGATGTTCCCCTGTGCAGATCACAGGAGGAGATAAAATTAAGTTGGAAATCAGGTTCTATAGAATAAGCAAGCAAATTAACCACAAGAATACCTGTATTGCTGTTTCAACTGTACTGCCAAGGCATCCTCTGATTTCTTTTTGACCTCAAACTAAGGGCCAAGAAGAGAGATTATATTTAAAACTGCTGTTTAAGAAACAATTACTGTAAAGTTCCCTGCAAAAGCAGATTTACTTTAACATCCAAACAGTTGTAATTCCTTGGTACATGTGACATTGGGTGAAAGGATGCCATCGAAATACCCTGCCCATATGTTCAAACCAGACTGAAGAAGTCATGAGCTGGAACGAATAATCTACACTTTGTGTTGGTGTCTTTGAAAAAATCCTTCTCTGTTCAAAGAAGGGAGCCCCAACCATGAGCCTCAATCCACGTGCTGAATCTTTCCCAGTAAAGTATTTTGTTTTGGAATATGTGAGCATATTTTGAGGGGGGAAGGAAAGGGATGCAAGAAAGGAAGCGAGTTTCCTGGCAGATCTTTAGCATAATTACACAGGCAAAAAGATCAATTACAGGCATTTGTTCAGTCTAATTATTCTCCAGCTTACAGCCTAGACATATTTAACTTAACATTACATAAATAGATCATTCAAATATTGGAAGAAATCTAGCCACGCAAGTGCAAAAATGCCAGGTTGTTCTGGCCAGACAACTCTTGGTACCCAGAGTGCTTCATTTAACGTTTTGAGTTGTCTCCCGTGGCCTCGTAGTTCAACGTACACAGAAAATACTGTTGTGAAAGGTGATTTCCCAAGCTGAGTAAGCTCTGTTTCAGGTACATGGAAAGCAAGGCATCGAGGCCCTGAGGAGCAGCGCATGGGTGGCTGAGTGCCCACTCAGCCACATCCTCAGCATCTTCCAACACAGGGGCCATCCCAGAGCCTGGGTGGGCTCGAATACCTCCCTCTGGGGCAAGACCTTCCACAAACAACAAATGTCTCAACTAGGGAAAGGAAATTAGTGTAAAACTGCTCCACAACTCAAAAAAAACCCAAAAAACAGGAGATGCATTTCAAGACTAGCCCATTCTCAACCCACCATTTGCAAGAAGCATTTCTTGAAGGCTTTAAGCAAAGGTCAAAAGCTTCCTTCCAAAATGCGTAAGACCCAATAGCTGAGTAGCTCTACTGTCTTTCCCTAAATTTAATATTTAGACCAGGAAAGTTATTTAATGGGAGGAAAAAAAAGTTTTATTTTTTGTATTTCAGAAGAAAGGAAATGACCAAGTGAAAAGGCATTCCTCTGAGCCTGAGTGCAAGTCCCAAGCTGCAGGAGAGCTGGAGGCCAGCTGGCACCCGGCCCATTTACAGTAAGTTGTTTACTTGTTGTCTGACCACTGATAACTGGAGAGTGTGGATCCACGAATCCAAAAAAGAACTAAGTTTTCTGTTGAGAGAGGAAGGAAGAACAAAACAGACTGATAAAAATATTCACCACTGATGGCTACTACAGTAATTTCTCAATTGGTACGGCTTTTTTTTTTTTAAAGAAAAGATAATTAAAAAAATTAATGTAAAATTAAAATCTTTATGTATCAAAGAAGGCAAAACCATTTAGATACAAGCAGAAACTGTGTTATTAAAGAGAGGCAATGCTGCTATGTACATGTCCCCCATTTACAACTCCAGTTTTCAGGGCTCTGTGCTCCTCGAGCAAATACAAGTACAAAGCACTTACCAAACTGAGGAAGATACGCGCGTCATGGACGTTTAATTCCTTCTAAGGGCTCTCAGCTATTTAAGACTAAGTTTAACCTTGTGATTCAACAGAAAATGACCTGCTGACGGGTGCTTATAAATATTCCACATGCAGAAAGGCAGGTGGAGCTGACTGTAGGTGTAATGCTTTCAGGGCAGTTCCATGAAGAGGAGCTCTGGGAACCGCAGAGCCGTTGCTCAGTGCTGGCTCCACACTGTCCTGCCGATGGGAGCCGCGAGAAGGGCCCCTCTCCCTCCCAAACCGGGGCAGCAGCTTCAGGCTTTCCCTAGCGGCTCCTTCTCCTCCTTCTGCAGTACAGCAGGCACAGCTCTGGGGTCTGCGCTGCTTGCTGACCCCGTGGGCACTGGGGTAGCGCCTGCCGCTGCAAGTCAGTAATACTACTAACACATAGATATTCTGTTAATAAGCCTAAAAGCCACCACAGATGTAAAGAGAGAGTGAGAAGATGTTTGATCCTTATTCTGTTACTGATTCAGAGAGCAGCAGGTGCTGCTGGGCTGCACTCGCATCTGCGCTGGGTGTCACTCAGCCCGCACCGCTCCTGGCCCACAGCCACAGCCGAGTACCACCTCGTGGTGCCGAGGGGATGAGGGGCTGACAGGTGATCTCAACCTGCATCTCCTCTTGAGTTACAAAAATCATAGTCCGTTTACAAAAAAGACTTAATTCTAAACCATCTTTCATAACAAGACACTATAATCTTGTCCCACACCCTGGGACTGACCAACGGCGTTCAAACTCATGACTCAAAATGTCTGTCTGACATTTGCATGTCTACATTGAGACAAAACCAGCATGTTACTTTAAATAATATTGAGTATCAAATATCACCCTTCTATATGTATCTTCTAATGTAATTAAATATAAGTTTCTTTCTAAAAATGTTAAAATATTCTTGCATATAGTTTCAGTAATTGCCAGCCGGTGATATAAGGGAAACAAGTATCACTGGGATAGGAAGAAAATTAGTTTTCATTGGCCAAAGTGCTTTATCAAGTGAATTCCAACATGCCTATCATGTCAACTGCAAACCTAGCAATGGCTTATCAAATGCAATAGCACAATCAAGACTGATTTGCTTGCAGAAAGCTAAAATAATAACAAAGATAACAGACAGCAGATAACAAAGAAGGTGTCAACACAAGGTGACATGGTCAAGCTGGATGCCTCAACATGCTCCAGCTCAGAAGAACTGAGGAAGTACAAGGAGCAGAAAAGCTTTGCTTCTAGCTCTCGAGAGGAGCAAAACGCAGAGGACACTGTCCCTGTGCTGCACTGGCGGCACAGCAGCCCCAGCAGTGGTGATCCATCAGTGATGCGTGGAGACGCGGGGCAGGGACAGACCTGAGGGACTCGCACAGCGGATGGCCGTTTGGTTACTTGTTATTTGCATTTATGCATAAATAAGAGACAGAGGAAGTTGAATACGCAAAAATTACATTGTCTGAATGCTCAATATAGCCCTAGCCTTCTGAATTAACGATCACCATCATTTTTAAAAACTTAAGGTTGGTCTTCTACACCGAGGATTCCCTGCACCCCTCTGAGGACTCACCTGCCCGTGTGCCTGGCAGAGCACAAATCACCTACAACTCATGTTTTGGCTCCATCTCCCCCCACTTACCAACCTATCTCCTTCTGCCCTTTCTCTGGCCCTCTTTCTCCATTTCACTTTGCCACTCTCCTCCCCATCCTTCCTTGATTTATTTGCAATTTTGAAGACAAAATGAAGTATGGAATTTAACACATGGGGTGGGGGAAATATGTGAATATACCAATATTAACAGTGAGAAAACAAAACTTGTGCAGGAAGACATCACTAATATTTAACACTATCATTGATGCATTCTCTTTGCTGAGACTTTCCCCCTCCATTTTGCCTGTTTGTCTTGTTGACGTTTGCGGACAATTTCTTAAGCACTGGAGACAAAAACATCTGACAAAAGTGTCTGGCAGTAAATGAAAAACTTATCCCCCCCTCAAGACAAGGCGGTACGAAGGGAGGAGGGCAGCACTGGGGACACCAGCACCAAGGCTCATAGAGCCAGCAGCCACTCGTTTTATCCTTCTTGGCAATACAAACCTTCCTTTACCTCTGGGACTGCTGTTGCGCACTGAGCTAAGGACTTCACAAAACCATCCGTGCCAATCCGGAACACATTCCCGTGCCCCAGCTGCCAGCCCCGAGCTCCGCACTGCATAGGGGTAATATTCCCTAGACACAGAACCTTACATTTTCTACACGAAGACCCCCCCGTCGGCTCCCCCGAGCGCTCCCTCATTACAGAGAGCTTCCCAGCCCGGCATCCAACCACCGCAAAGAGCTCCCTTGTCAGCTCACCCACAGCCCTCCTGCATGCTCCCTGCCCGGGTCTGCTCTCGGCACTGTGCAGGGAACCAGGCGGGTGACGACTCCTCCTGAAACGCAACCGCTGAGTCCCCCCCTCAGTTGCCCAGTCTCGAACCAGCTCTCCAGCCCACAAAAAAAATGCTCTTCCAGTTCTATGACAACTTGGGGTTCTTTATTGTTTCTTTCTTTTCAAATGGCCTCTGGCAAGGAAGCATGTCAAAGACTTGAAAGAAAAAAAAATAATAATTCAAATATATTCAGGTCAATTGGATTTCCCCTGTCCACAGGCTTACTGGCAACCTCATGGAAACCCAGGACATCAGATGAGGTGGTGGTTTCCTTCCAGGAGCAAGGACAGCTCTTTCCCAAGAGACCCACATGCTCTGCGACCTTACAGCTTTACAGCCCCCTGCCTCGCCAAGGGCAGGAGTCGGACTCACCAGCCCACAACGCTCCAGGTCCTGGGGAGCCACATTTTTAACAGGAGGCACCCCGGCCGGTTTGTCAGAGAGGCCATCTCTACTGGCTGGCAGATCCTTTGGGACTCCCGGGCCAAAGCTGCCCAGGCCCAGTAGCTCATTGACACCGCACTGACTGGCCCGGACCCATGACCCTCCACCACGCTCCCCCCCCAGCCCCTGCCCGGGAGCTGCAGAGCTGCCACCCAGGCTGGGCACCTTTCACAGGGCACTTCGCAAACTCCGTGTTTTAATCCCTCTCAATTTCCTATTTATGGTTGCCCTTACATCTTTTATGGGATTTTTGTTCATCACTTTTGGGCAAGCTATGATAAAATGGTGATTTTTACTTTATTATTTTTTTAAATGAAATTGAGTTACTTAGAGCTATCAGTGTACCACAAAGCGGTACGTTTCCGGTAGTCAGTCTTGTTAGCCAGTCTCCAAGCTGTTGAGGGGTTTCTCAGTGTTGTTTCTTTAGATTTTGGCTTTTGGCAAGTTTAGTTTTTTAAGCCAACTGCCCATTTACATGCAATTCCCTCTTTTACAGTTGTCTGCTGTCTGGACGTGGCTTGCTCTCTCCACCAACGGTGCCAACGTGGCAGTCTCATGCTGGCTATGGCAAAGCAGCTCTCCCACCAGGACCCTCTTTAGCCAGCTCACGGCACCACCTGAAACCAAACCCAGAAGCTCCGACATGCTGCATGGGGATTTCAGTACCTCTCAAACAAGCTGCACCAAATGAGACCACGCCAGCTCCAGCGAGGAGAGTTCGAGGCAGCTGGTGCCGAAATACTGGGGTAAGAGAGATCTGTCTGTACCACAAACGGAAACTTGCCAGAAGTACAAAGCAATCGACATGTCTGTGGAAGGTTGCTAAATTCCTAACCCCATAAATATCCTGATGCAGTTTAGCGTTTAGTTATGGAGTTTGTTACGATATGATGGTGAACCAGCATTGCTAAACCAGCACTGAGATTTTAAGCACAACCGGGAAAAATCTACCTTACAATTAGCACCTCACCGCGGGGCATCGTTTAGCGAGTTACGTGTGTTTAGAAGAGATACTCCAAAGTCACGAGTAGTCTTACGTGGCACCCAGCCACCTCTGGCATCTTTGAGGTTTTTTAAAACTCTACAGATCTTTTGATTACACAACCAAATCAACTCTGAGGGTCTCATCCCATCCCGCAGACAAACATCATCCTGCAACAGTGGCTTCTAGCAGTGGGGACACGCACCGTGATGCTCAGAACACGTTTTCGAAGTCATTATTTCATCTTCCAATGCACAGACAAGGAGTTATGCCATCTTCACAAAAGCAGAACCATTACAAATTGCTTCGAGTAGCAAAAGCACGAGTGAGCGAAAAACTTCGCTGAATTTATTTCCCTTTTTTAATACAGAACCTAGAAAGAGACTCCCTGATCCCAAAACTCCCCAAACCTCAAATTTGTTCTTAAACAAAGAATGGGCCAAAAGAATATACATTCCCTTCAAGACACCAGGATTAAAAATTTGGGAAATAAACACCTCTGATTGTTGAAAGAAAATGTTTTGGATGCTTTTGATAAAATTTGGAATTGCAGTTTTGCTGTCTATTTCCATGAAGCTTTAGGGCTTCCCTCGTTAGGTAGGTGTTCTGTTTCATTTTTAAATTAGGATGGCAGTCTTGAAATGCTGCACACAGGAAGACAGACCTGGTAGCACTTATAAATGCTTGGAAAGATTCAAAGAGCTAAAAGCTGCATTTCCTTTAAAGCTCTTCCTCGGTTTCTAGGCTGGGGTCAGCCAGGAATAGAAACACCAGTCACTTCCTCCCTCCCCGGTGGCATGTGTGCGCCTGCACCATGGCTGGGGCTGGAACCACCTCGCTCACAAAACCACGGGGACTATTAGCGATACTGCAACCTCCTGATTGTTATTTAATAAACTAATCACATGTTCCAAGCTTTAACACATTGAAGATTCTTCTCTACAGATTCTTTTAAAGTGATAAAATAGGTCCAAGCTCATTTGTCAAACCAGTTGCTCTGGTTGGAAAGTAGCTGTCAAATATCTAGTGTGACTAAGAATGTAATCTTGCAGGCATCCTAATATTAACTGCTCGCTTAAATAAGTAAATAGAAAGAATGCTCTGCCACTCAAAATAAAAGACTCTGGGCATTTTGAGTTTTTACAACATTTACATTTTATATGAGGAGTTTTAGCACTAAATTTCATCTTTATTAAATCATGCACATAACTTGCAAATAACCTGGCACTTCATTTGAACAGACTTGTCTCCTCTAACTATGGAAAGCTAATTCATTACAAAACTTGTTAGATTGGTTTTGTTATAAATAAGGGTGTCAGAATAGCTGCTTTATCAGTTTAGAAAATGGCAGATGTGGGGGGCTTAGGAGAAATACGTGTTCAGGAAAGGCAGACTTCATAAAGCGATACGAAAATGAAACCAGGGGACTTTACAACAGAGCAGGACTCAGATTTTAAGAAAGATAAACTTCCCTCTGAAATCGATGTGGCCAAGTGACCTTTACGAGGCCTGTGCTGGGCTGTGACAAAGTGGAACAGGTTAAAGAAAATGCTTTTTCCAAAACACAGATTAAAGCAGTAGCTTTTTTGTCTATAGGCAACGCCAAGGGAGACTGTATTTGGGATACAGGAGCTCTTCCATACTTTGTGCTACTTCAAATAACAGAGAGAGCGCATGCAATGTTCATTTTCCTTTTAAACCTTAAGCTTATCAGTATCCTTTGGTCAACGCCAGTAACACAAAAAGCACTACAGGGCTCCCCTTTCCTCCAAAAGGGATTACATCATTTATAAAATTAATGGACAAAGAAAGACATACTATCATTCTTTACAAATTCAATTTTAATCTATGTTTGGAAATCTGAGTAAGGTAGCGAAAACAAACTTGCTTAATTTATTTTCAAGTAAGTACAACTTAGGACCTTTCACTTTTTCTTTCCTTATGTTTCATTCCATTTTAAACCACTCTTCATAGCAAGTATCTCTTCATTACAATAATTTAGCATATTCATAAAACCTAATTCTACTGAGCCAAATGAAAACACAATAATTTCTTTTACTGAAATTAAAGAATTAAGAAGAAGTGGTGTAACCCTTCAGCCTCTCCTGGAATTTCCCCTGGAATCTACCAGAGATGATCACTGAAAGAAATAAACGAAAACAGCATACTAAAAATAATTCACTAGCATCTCTTCGGAGTTTCCTTATCAAGATCTTAAAACATTTTAAAAGTCAAAGTTTGATAACAGAGCAGTTTTTTGCGTTCATGAGACAACTGTTACACAGAGGTGAATCTGTTTCTAATGGCACTTACGGCAAAAAAATTAATTTTCTTTAGGCTGTTTTAAACAACCCCCCAGCTTTCAGATGTAACTCACAACAGTCTTTAACTCAATTTCTTACCATTGAAACTTCTCTACCTTCTGCTTTTCGAGCACCCCCCCTCACCCCAGCCCCTTCCTGCACAAAGGCTGGCGTCCCCTGTCCCTGAGGCAGGGCTGTGCGTCACCCATCCGCAGGGCTACCACCGCTGGCCTCTCCACACCCGCCAAAGGCGAGACAAGCATAAAAGGCCCTAAAACCTTTAAAAAGAAAGTACTAACAGCGTAATACGTCTGCTTTTCCCACTTTTAGTTTCTCTTTGAATACAGGAGGTACAGCCCCACAGCCCCATATATTGCATAATTCTCTCCGTAGCTGATTTTTCAACCGGTGTTACAGCAGGAGAGCACGTCTACCCCAGAAACTTGGGAATCTGCAGGTGGTTCAGGCTTGCAGCTTGATTTGAGCTGTATTAAATGCAAGCACCTCGCTGGGGAGCGGTGGCCATTAACACGCACTCGCACCAGTCTCACCAGCAAGCGTCAACCTCTGCACGGCTGCTCCACACGGCTGCAACACTAAGGTCTGCGGTAGTTTTAGGAGCCTACAAAGAAGTAAGGCACCCACAGACAGCTACTGCTTGGTGCAAGTTCTGTGTCACCACTTGTCAACACAAAAAGCGTCAGCAGGGTTTGGGAGTTGCATTTCTGACGAAGGTACAACGAACGAACGGGCTGGGTTTGAGGACCCACAAAGGTCCTTCCAGTCCCATCATTTGTGTCACTGCAAGCACTTAGAAACAGACAATGTGTTACCCCCCTGCCCTCCTCTAGTTCTTAGCTTACGAAGCGGGTGTTCGCAGTCCTGGTTTCCACCCACCACTGCCATGGGCACCCTGCCCAACAGTGAGGGCTCCCGTGCCTGCGTCCCCCACAGCCCGCGCCGACTGAGTTTGTCCAGCTCACCCCTCAATGTCATCTACATTTTAAGTGAAGTTTTTCCCACTGATTAAGGACCAATTTATAAGGCATTCGGGCATTCTGAAAGAATCTGAATCGGTCCTTTCATATGCAGTCTGCTATTATTTCAATAAACATTTATTATCTTACTGAACTTAAACTGTGAAGTGAAACTCCATACTCCTTCACTTATCTCCAGCATCCAAAAGCTTTTCTGAACACCAAGTTCAGGATCTCTAATTTTTAAAGCCTTTTTAAATGCCTGTTCTCAGATAAGACTGTTTTTCTTAAGTATTTTATATTGGCTTATATTCTGATCTACTCCATGTTTTAGGAGAACCAAGATGCAGAGTTCTTTAAAAAAAAAAATCTAATTATATCTACAAGTACATCACCCTCATACTGGGACAATGCAATTAATTTTGGAGCATTTCATACATAACACAAGATAAATGGAAATTCAACAGGCAAAACAAACCATCAAAGGACCTGGCAGCAAAAGTAACCCACAAAAAAAAAAATATGAGAGAGAAAAGAATAGCTAGGTAATATGCAAACTGAAACCAGGACATGAAACTATAAAGTCTGCAAGTAAGTAGGTTTTTTTAAGTTAACATGCATGGGCTGCATTCTTGCATAACAAATCCACATGTGTGCATGCGACATGCACGTTTTCAGTACTGATTTATTAAAAACCTTTAGCTGATGGCTTCAGTAAGCTATTGCTTCAGAAAGGTAACAGAGGAATCTTAGAAAGAAACAAAATTAAGCAAGAGGAAAAAAAAAATAACATGGCTACACAGCGATACATAATGTGCCTATGGAGTAGACGTGTTGATTTAAAATATATTGTTACCGGTTTACATCATCTGATCAAATGCAAACTTAGAGAAAACTTACATTTTATTTATGATAGCACATTGTAACTGTATTTGTACACACCTCATTTTTAAGTGATAGGAGAGATCACACAGTCCCTTCCTGACAACGCATCGATTTCACAGTCAACCTCCTTCAAAGCCGCACCATGCGTCCCCATCTCTTCAAAGCGTCAGTGAATGAATTAAAAGCAGTTAAAACCCACTCAGGAGAGCGGCACAGCAGCAGGCTCCGTGCAGACTGCAGGAGCCCAGTGCACACCAGTTTACCATGGCCTGACTCCTGCTTTCACAGCGACGCTCCACCATGAAGCAATTGCCATTTGCAGGGGCTGACGTGTCCCGACAGCGCTGCCTTGGCACTCAGAGCCGTACCAAAGCTGTACCAGACCCTGTTACTCCATTATGATGTACGATCACACACACCCCAGACGAGCAGGTTCTCCAAGCAATGACAACAGAAATAAACTGCATCAGCTGCTCTCTTCTGTCACAGACCCCGGCTCTCGGCTCAGGAGGGACGGGCACGCAGCAGAGCAGCCCTTCTGCAGCCTGGCAACAGAAGTCACAAAGAACCCCAGAACTTCAGACTTGTGCCCTCAGAAGCAGCTTCAGGTGGCATGGGAATGCATTGTTTAGAGACACACCACATGTGGTTTGGAGACCCCACAGATGCGCTGAAGCCAATAGCAAGGCCAGACACCCACATACCTCTGGGAGCAGTGTCCCTTCTGAACCGCCAGCTGGGAAGGAACAGGGTGAACGAAGCCCTCTCCCGTCACACACAATTCACACAGTTGGAAAGGAGCCGTGTAACGGCCAGAGGATTCTCACCTAAGACACAAAACTCATTTTCTAAAAATTTCACAAAACTTCCAACCACAGGCATCCTGTGTTTACACCCCTCTCATCCCAGAGGGATGCAGCCAAGCTACTGCCTACCTGCAAACAAAGAGGTTGCCCACCTTCAAACCCCTCTTTGCAGGGACGGCTGCCAGAAGAAGCAGGTATTCCAATAGTCAGAGGCGGGAACTCACACCAAAAAAAAACCCCAACACACCGCAGCCCACCCTCCAAGTTTCTCACACACGAATGCAGCCAGAAGCCCACCGGAACAGATCTGTTAGATAAGGACAAATGCAGGACTTTTCCCAGTCTTCTTGAAAGGCTGATAACCAAAGTGTAAGATCTCAGATCAACGAGGGGGTGGGGAAATCAAGTCACAAAGCTATGAAATCATTTCCATTATTTGCTTATTTGAGTAAGCTACATAGTTCAGATATTAAATTATTTGCTTTTACCTGACAGTACAGTGAGTTTCCTAATTTTCACAGGTAGTATTTTGAGGCAAACTACTCATTTCTGACCTGATTTCTTTTTGAAAAGAAAACTAGCACCCTGAGCAGTATTTACTTACTTAAAACTTATTGTTATACAAATGAAAGCAACCAGAAACATGAAATATCTGCATAAAGCAACAGAAGAGTAAGTTGTGCCCTGCTGCTCAGAAGTTTCATATTAAATCTCATGTGACCATGATGCATAAATAGGATCATGATCTCCAACTGTTTTCTGACACACAGTAACTGTACAAACCTATTACGAATAGCATGAAGAATGTATTACTGTAAAATCTAATATGGAACTCAGTTTCTTAACTAAATTACAGTAGCACTGAACTGAATTCAAGAAAGACATTACTGTCACTATTTTGGAAATCCTTGCCTAACTGCAGTTTTGCCTTCGCAATCTCAGGATAGTTGAGATCTTTGATCAAAAAGTGGACGTTGTGTATAATATTGCATCTCCACAACAAAGTATTAGCAGCTTATTGGATATTAATTTTCAAATGGCATCAGAATTATAGTTTTCTAGGAAGACTTAACATGGACTGAGAGCTCCGTAGGTACATACGGAGTATGGAGCTTTAATTATAACTAATTGTCGTAGAATCATAGAATGGTTTGGTTGGAAAGGACCTTAAAGCTCACCCAGTGCCACCCCCTGCCCTGGGCAGGGACACCTCCCACCACATCAGGTTGCTCCAAGCCCCGTCCAGCCTGGCCTTGAACGCCTCCAGGGATGGGGCAGCCACAGCTTCTCTGGGCAACCTGGGCCAGGGGCTCACCACCCTCACAGCAAAGAATTTCTGCCTGAGATCTCATCTAAATCTCCCCTGTTTCAGTGTAAAACCACTACCCTTGTCCTACCACAACAGGCCCTGCTAAAAAGTTTGTCCCCATCTTTCCTGGAGCCCCTTCAGGGACTGGAAGGTGCTCCAAGGTCTCCCCGGAGCCTTCTCTTCTCCAGGCTGAACCCCCCCAACTCTCCCAGCCTGTCCTCACAGTAGAGGGGCTCCAGCCCTCCCAGCATCTCCGGGGCCTCCTCTGGCCCCGCTCCAACAGCTCCATGTCCTTCCTGTGCTGAGGACTCCAAAGCTGGACACAGTACTGCAGGTGGGGTGTCATGAGAGAGAATCACCTCCCTCAACCTGGTGGCCATGCTTCTTTTGATTGATACAGACTATGTTAAGAATGCAGCTGGCTGGCACAGAAATACACTCTACAAGAAGATGTCAAGATGGCTTCTGAAGAGCACGATTTCCTCCAGAAATGCACACAATTGTAGTGATTATTGATTTAAGGAACCATTATTACAAAACTCTACATGATATCCTGGATAAGTAACACCGTGTCCTGGAATCCAGGGTTAAGTCTCCTGTAAGAGCAGCAGGAAAAGCTGCCATCGCCTGCATTACAGAACCAGCAACACCCCGGGTGCCAGCCAGCACTACCCCTCGCTGAATGGGAGCTGGCGAGGCTGCGCCCACATCTCACCCCGTTGCCGAAACACACCTCCGGGACACACCAACCGGTCATGGGATAAATCCAGCAGCACAGCCCACAAAAGTAGAAGCGACATGCTTTTGCCACAGCACATATAGTTATATTTCCAGCAATACAATACATAGCTCACATGCAGGAAGACATTGTTTCAGGCAGGAAAATAATTCTGGCAGAAAACGTCACAGCGGAGATTAGTGTCAGCTGAGTCAGGTAAGGACGTAGGAGGCATGTGCACAATATTACACCTTCTTTGTAGTGAAGATGAGGTAAGAAGAAAAACCTCCAAGAGAGACAAAGTAATTGCACTAAATTATTTTCCCCAACCCAACACACTACTTCTGGAAGCACAATTACTCACCCCTCCAGTAACTACCATAATTCAAGGTGCTGGACTTGCTGTGCACAGGGGAGAGCCTGCACCTTCCTGCGCTCCTGCGGGAAGGCAGCCAGAGTTGCACACCCACAGTCTTTCGGTTTCCTTTTAATTAAGCCTGTGATACTTAAGTGCTCCAACACACGGCTGGAGTACTGTCTGTGCAGGTCACCCTCCTGTGGGTCTCTTTGCAGGTGACCAGCAAAGCCGTAGTCACAATTCCTCTACCTTCACATACGGACAAAGTCAACTGTAATTTTTTCATTTAATTTTTTCCTACAGATATTTGAAACTAGCTGATGTAAAGTCAGTGCCAAGACAATGAGCTGAAATAATTTCTTTTTTTCGTGTGTCATCTGTTCCAGCTGTGTTGGTTCACTCCTGTCCCATGGGGATGAGGCTATCCACTGACAGTATCTGCCTAGTATTTCCAGAACCCAACACTGAGAACAGGATTAACTCCTGCTCTACAAGTGTTTTGGGTATTGAAGCAATGGCTGTATTATAAATGGGTATCACACTATAGTGAATCAGTCAGAAAACCGCTGTGATGAGAACACAAATAATCTGTACATGCAACAATGCAATACATTAATACTGCAGTAAATAAGATTAAAATTTGTGTCTACTGCCAGACTCTGGGAGACAAAGACTATAAAACCAAAGAGAGCTTAACGCAACAAGCTCCCTGGGTCTGTGGCACAGTGTACTTACTGTATAGTTAAATATTTTTTCCCAGAAACTACCTTATTGCGCACACACACTTGTTTCTGTGTTTCTAAGAACAGTTAGAAGTTGATCACTTTATGACTGCGATTTAGAGTTTATTTCTGTATGCCAGAGGCTACAAGCTTTCAGTTATTTTAGTAACACAAAACCAACACAATTGTAACTACAGCTCTAGAAGGATTTTCCCATTGCGTGTAACATGGATTGAAAATAGGATTTTATTGGTATGTTGTTTATCTCAAGAACAATGGCACTGAACCCGTTTGCTGAATGCACACGTTATGTATACCAGCACAGCAGTGGTAGGCTATCAGCTCAGGCAGTCTTCATCTATGCCAGAAAATGAATGGAGATTTAATTGTGTCTTGCAATATTCCACAAGCAAGGGTTTTGTGAGGAGAAAAGTTACTACCAAGAAACATATGTTCATTTTCTCCCAGGCATATTTCTGAGTGCTGAGTACTTGCTCTCTTGTAAGGCTTGTGGAGAAGACACTGATCACGACATCCACTGGTGGGAGAATGGATGTTCCCCAGGCCAGCAGTAAAGAACTTTAACAAAATGTCCAAAGAAAAAGGCTCCAAATCACATTTTGCACTAAAGTGGCAACACTGGATCCCTCATTTGCACTCCCAAAGAGACCCAGAAGCCACAGACTACTAAACGAATTTAAAAAATAGATCTATTAGCTTCTTTTTATGACCAGCTTACAATACGAGGATAATGACTTAGAAGTGTGCTTTCTTGATTGGCTAAAAGTTTTGCAACCAATGTATTAGAGGAGTCAAAGCAGTCAGTCCAGCATCTGTTCCACTGAACTAGGTCTGACTGGTGAGGCAGTGAGAAGCTGCAAAGGTGTCCTAACTTGAGCCCAAAGACGCGCTGGTAGGAGCATCCCCTTTGCCATCACCCTCGGGACTAACTGCAGAGTTTTGGTTGCTAGAAAAACAGTATCTGCCTTGGAAACTCAACTGGGATCAGCACATGCACTGGTGAACAGTAGGGACAGAGATACTGCATCTAGTGTGGAAATAAGAGAAACAACATACCGAATTTCTCCAAGTGTAACAAACGCAACCAGTGGGTTTTTCACTACTTGAAGTTAGGCAGCATTTAAAAAGAAAAAGAATTGAAAAAATGGAGGAAGTCCCCAAAGGCCCACCTGCTAGGTGGTGGCTCTAAAAGGGGACCTAGGAAGAGAGAACTCTCTTAACCTTTTAAAACGTAGAAATAATTCCAGTTTGCAGTTACATGTACACATAGAACAGTTACTGCCTGTTCGTTTCCAGAATGAGCAGTAATAGTCAAAGTAAGAAGGAACACTTACACAGTGACAGCAAATTTTCTTGGAGATGCAAAAGTCATCTTTAACACAGGAAATGTATTATTTAGAAGTTGTGTGATACATGTATTTCGCATTCAGAGAAGATTCCTTGAGTAGAGCTGGTTCAACTATAGTTTTGCGTTCACTGCCAGGAGAGTACAATGGGGTTCAACCATTGTTTAAGATGGATTAAAAAAAAAAGTAATAGGCAACAAAAATCAACTTATGTTTTATAAGCTAGAACTAGGTTTAAAATAGAGATCATTGTAGGGGGAAATAAATTAGCAGAAATTAACAATCTGGGTTGGACTTGCAAAAATCTACTCAGCTCTCAGCTAGCTGAGTGGATCAGCTAGAAGTGGATTACACCTTACATGGCCTATCATTTACCGAGCTACCTTTTCACAGTGCCTTACGGCACATGTTGCAGGACATTCCTGATTCATCCCTTCCTGCCAAAACAATTAGATTTTTTGTCGTGCACTTCCAAGACTCAAAACCCAAGTACAGTATTACATTAAGCTGACAAATCACAACACAGACTATTGAAACCTGGAGCACTCCAAATAACAAGTCTGGTTTTTATATCAAAATAGAATTATTAAGAGAGACATTTTTCCGTATGTACCATACATTATATACTGCTGAGTCAGACAACATTTAAAGTACTACCTCCAACCTGCCAAGCCAACGGCCTTGGCCAGAAGCCAAGCTGAAACAATGCAGTAAGACAAACGGACAACTGACCTTTACCATTTCTAGCAAACGATCACTCCCGCCCCCCCTTCCCCATCCGTTCCTTCTAGTAAAACATCCGAATGCAAGAAGAATCCCGGTGGAAGCGTGACGGCAGAAAGGGAACTTCTCCTGGAAGTAAGGTTCTGGACTGCAACTGACCAGCAAAACTTCTTCCCCCTTCCAGATTCTCATCTTTCATGGCTTCACTCAGCTCTTGCCCTTTCTTCGACTTCCTTAATGATCCTTATCCCCCACAAGCTTAAGTACTAGGAATGATTTCAAATGTAATAAGAGAAGCCGTAACACTGCCAATGGGGCCCAGTTTTTGTAAATTCTGGCTGTAGGCTAAGAGAAAAAGCACACAGAAACCCCTGCGTCGCTGCGCTGTTTCTCATCGTCCTTCACTCCCCCCACAACAAGCCACATCTCCAGGAAGTCAAAGGAATAAAAAAAGTCAGGCAATGGATTTTAATGTATATACCACGCAAGAGTCCTATGAGTGTGCATTGCTAAAATCATTTCCTTGAAATTTAACAATTTTCATTGGCGCTTGTGTAATAAATCAGAAATAATATCTCATCAGAGACAGACACCATCAAACCCTCTAATTCTTCAGTGAAGCAATTACCAAATGCTTCCAGCCTGTTTTATTCCTCTTCCAGATACTGTCCCACTTCTACTATTTAAAAAAAAAAAAAAGTCTAAAGCAAATTTTCTCAGTTAGCCTACTTTTTCCCCGCCTGTTATTCTCTCCATCTTCCCCTTCGGCAGCTCGCTGGCTCCAGCAGGAGCCCTCACCAAAGCAGCCCCAGAACAACACTGTCTTGCCGGCTCTGGAGTTCTGCTGCCGCTCCAGAAGATTTGGAGGATTCACTGACGAAACACGGAGCTGCAGCTCCAAGTTCTGCACATCAGCGCGAGCACCGGCAGGCTCTTCCTCAACCCCAAGATCCAGACAGCAATTTATTGGCGATTGGCAATTCATTCACATCGAACACATTGATGAAGTTCCTATTCTGCTTGTTAACTTCAGAATACCTCCTGCCGTTCACAGGGAAATTGATTAGTTTTCTCAGTCCTGATTATCACTTGTCTCATTAAAGACAGCATGCTGTGCTATCCTTAGAAGCAAAATCACTCAAAAATTGCATTACATCAATTCAAGACTGCGTGTCTATAAAGAGATGTTACATGCTTTCCATTATAACAGTCAGCTTAAATACTACCTGAACACCAGGACAGAGCTGCAGCTTTTCTTCCCATATGTCTCGTATATAATTAATATGTTATGAATAGTCAAATAATTCTACCAACACCAAGAAATATTTCCTATTGGAAACTGAATTTTAGCAATTCTGAATTCTCAAAATCCCAGCCTTCACCTCACACAATCAGTACCTAAAATAAAAAAAAATAATAATAATAAAAAAAAAAGACCACAGGAACCTGGCAAGATAGTCCTTCCTTTATTTCTACAACAAATGCCAATTTTGTTAAGTCTTCTGTAAGATAAACAAACAAACCCACAATACATCACCTTAAACTAACCCAGTTTAGACCAAATATTTCTGACAAGGTTCAGGAAGAAAGAGAATTCCTGCTTCAAACCCAGGGTTCATTAGTATCTCAAACATTTTAAAAGGGAGATGGAGTTGCCTCTATTTTATAGGGGGAGGGTGGGAAGCAAACCAAAACAATGTTGGTTTTAAAATTGGACTTGGTAGTTTTAGGGTGTAAAGATCCTTGGGAAGTAAGAACAGCTTCCATAAAGGCTAGAAATAATTAATTTTTATGCAAAACTCAACTAGGAGCCACCCCAAAATTCTTTACACATTGCTTAAATTAATAAAAAAAAAAAATCCATAATCTTAAGGCAAAAGGTGGCAATAAAATGTAAGACAACCTCACAGGAAGCAAGGAGGTAAACGCTGGCAGCACAAGGCTGCTAACACTGCCCAGCGGTGGGGCAGGCTCGTGCCGATGCTGCGGAGGACGCTCTGCCGGGGGCTTCTGCAGCTCCTCTGCCCCTTGCCACCTGCTCCGCTCCCACACCCCCCAGCATGCTCCTCACACCGCTTCAGAGAGCGACGACAGTGTCTAGCACTGCTCTCCTTTTCACTCGAGGGTCACATGTATTCCGTACACATTAGTAGCTTGAGTGGGTTTTCATCACATTATCGGAAACATAGTATATAGTATGTAAAATTGGTGTTATGAAATTCCCCAAAAGTCAGGCAAACATCTACGTGTAAACCATTCACCTATAAATGCACTTAGTTCTATCCAAATAGTTCCGTAAATAAAAACAATGCATTAACTTTACAGAAGTATTCTCAAAAGTGATGTTTCCATGATCTACGAGGAATCTGCTTACTTAAACAGTCACTGAAATTCACCTCCCAAACCCAGATATGGGTTTTATAATGATTGCCATCAGTGATATAGCGAGAGCAAAATAAAAAAAAAAAGAAATCAACAAAACAAAACACCACCAAAAAATCCCCATGAAACAAACTGAAAACAACACAGAAGTAGGACTTCCATGCGAAAGGTAAGCACACAGGATTTCTACTTTCTCAAAATAAATGATAAGGCACATTCAATATTCATCTATCAAAGTGCAATTTATCCACAAATCCAATTTTCCTTTCTGGGTTCCTTACGTTACCCATTGCTTTAAACACTTCAAAGGAAAAAAAATAACAAAACAAAACCAATAATACATCTTCAGTATAAGAATCAAAAACTACGAAAGAAATTTAGAATGAAAGCAAGTTAAAAGTTATCTTCCTGAAACAAAGAAGAAATCCTCACACACCTCATTCCAACCGTGGGAAAATGGAGCAAATAATGCGTGGAGAGAGCCCCACCCCAGCGGGGCTCTGGGGAGCAATTGTCAGTGGGGCAATAAAAAAAGAAAGTTAAAACAGATACTTCATTAAGAGCCTACGATTACTGGTTTTGCGTATGTGGACTTCAAGAGCCATCCTGTAACTGAGACTCCGCAGAAACACAGCAAAAACCTCTTCCTCCGTCGAGACCAAACACCGAGCTGGTGCAAGCATACATTGAAGAAAGACTGGCTAAGAACACATCCACCCAGGTGCTCCTACCCAAATCAGAACCCATCCCTGGCTGTGGGGGACAGACACAGCCAGCCACCGAGAAAGCTGCCACCACCGCGCTGACTCTTGAAGGGCAGAGGAAAAGTGTTTACTTGAGTATCTGCACTATTGAATTACTTGTAGAAAACATTGCTACAAAGTGACTCAGAATACATACCAACCAGCTCCCCTAAAACACCCTGCTCTCAAAAAACCACCTATAACCAAGCCCTCCTCCAGTTCTATTTAAGAGTTAAATTCTAGGTATGTTTAAATCTTACTGCAAATATTCTTATCTCTTTAAATGCAGTTATTAAACAAACTGCTGAGTATTTCCTACTCAGAATCTTCTTGTCCATGTAAGGTAAATGCAATACCAAGCAAAGCTAAAACTCCAGTTCAGCTTCAATGTAATTCTAGAAATTTACCCAGCAACCAAGTTATTTTTGGGCATAACATTTAAGTAACACTAGGGAGAAAAAAAAAAAACCCACCACAGAGCGATTGATCCTCTAACCCCTGAGAATGAAGTAGCTTTTGTATACACTTAAATACTTCCTTTCCAGACTGCCTTGTGTATAGATCCTTCTACCACGTACTCAATTCTCCCTCTAGGTTGTGTCTTAGAAGTTTTTTAAAATTATTATTTACTTATTTTTTTAAAGCATACTGGCTCCCCTCCTCTATTCTTCCCTTTAATACCAATAGATGAGTACCTGGCTAAAGCTACTACCGTACTACAGCACAAACACACAGCCGTGATGTCTGACCAGACAGCCACACGTAACAAACGACAAAGGGATGACTGACTTTGAAAGGTAAAAAAAACCCCAAAAAAACCACAAACCAGCATGCATGCAGTTGTGCAACACATACTCGCAATATTTTAATAAAGAGCAACAAAAACTAATTACCTTGAATAGCCATTAGAGAAAGCAGGTCTGCCAGAAAGGTTGAGCGTTCCCAAAGGAGCTAACGTCTCATCCCCTGATCCCTGGCACCTATTCCAATTTTCTGAACTGGCAGGAAGAGATGGAATGATATTAAAAATTGGTTTCTGATCCTGCTGCTGAGAGAGCGATGCAGTATTTAAATCATAGTGATACATTTGTCCCCCAGAGGTACTGACACCATGGATAGATATGGCAGAAACTTTAGTACCCAGCAGATTAGACCCAGAGAAGTTTGCCTGACAGTAAATTGGGCCCATGTTTTCCTGCTTTATGCCAGGAGTACAGAGTTCAATGAAGTCTTCCTTTTCTGTTTTCACTTGAGGCATCGGCATTTTGGAACTGGGTAAAAGGTCACCACGGTCATTAATTTTAGGCTTAGTGTCAGATAAAATAGGAGGCTTGCAGTCTTCACCGAGATTTCCTTCCAGGAGAAATGCATCATCTGCAGAGATAGGGGAGAGCAAGCCACCGTCATCTAGCAATGGGTCAAGCCTCCACGGGCTCCCATTGGGCTCTTTGCCAGGCGATACCGGCGGCAATTCTAAATCCTGGAGAATATCCAGGGTGCTTTGGTCTTCAGAGAATAATTTCAAGTTGCCACCATTTGAGCCAACCTGGCTTTGGACTGCAGTCCCTGACTCTAAAGGGATGTTGTGGCCAGCCATGGCTGGGAAATCCGGCTCAAGTGGATTCACCTCAGAAGATACTGCTCCCTTTGTGTCCTCGGCCAGGCTTGAGGACTTGTTCAAGCTCGCAATACTTTCTTCCAGGAGCCTGAAGTCCGTTTCTCCAGAAGAGATGCCGATTTGGCCCTGCTGCGAAAATCCAAGGTCGTTTCCCATCACTTTTGTGTCTGTTTCACCCATGTACAGTCCCATCGAGAGCGATACAGCCTTGGAAAGGTCTGGCTGAGGCACATTGTTTACTAATCCTTTTGAAAAGTCAGCCAGAGCAGGTTGCTGTTTGGAATCTGACTGAGAAGACGCAGGGAGAGGAGATGTAGACACAGGGGCTTGTACAGTAGCTCCACCCCTGAAGGGTGGATGAAAGTCCATCACAATCCCTCCTTTGGTACTGATGAGCGCATTTTTCCTTGTTTCGTCTTGATCCGACGAGTTAAGCAATTCTTTGGAATCCATTACTTTAACATTAGCTATAAAAAGATCAGAAGCATTCAAAGTTAGCACAGCAAGGATATTTTAATAATAGCTTAAAAAAAAAAAAAAAGTCTAAATCATTAGCCTAGTCAACCTGGTTTAGCTACTCTGAGAATGAAAGCCCAGCAAGTCAAGCTACAAACTGACATGTGCCACATCTTTCTCAAACCTACTGGTTTTGGTACTTGGGGGGTTTTGTTTGTTTGTTTGTTTCTGACTGGTAACAAGGAAGAATATTTTTTAAAGCTTTGCTAAACCTGAATGAAGTGGTAAGTCTGCCTGCGTGCAACTCGGAATCAGGCTACAGCATGAGATGTCTTTCTGAACAACTCTCTGGCTCTGTTACTCATCCTGACAAGTAAGGAAGCATAAGAATTGTTAAAGTATCCAATTTACAAATTCTGGAGGGTAATTTTCCCTGCTATTTAACTACATCTTGAGCAGGGCAGGGTAGAAGGCATTCACCACCCTTCCCAAGTCAGTTCCGTCTCCCTGCATCGCCCACAACAGGTACCGAAACCTCCCAAGCCAGCTCCCAAACACGGTGCCCACCAGCCAGCCAAAGCCTAAGGGGTTTGTTATTGTTCAGGAACTACACAACCCCTCCCTCACAAAACATAAAGTTTGCTATCTTCACATAGCTTCAGCTTAAAATACAACTCATGAATCTTGAAATAAACGCAATTCTTTAAATAAATATCAAATTTATAAATAAAAGCTAACTAAAAATAAAGCAGAATTTTTAGTAGCTTCCAACACTTCAACAGCTCACGGCTATTCTCCAAACACATGTAACACTGAAAACAAATCTCCTAAATTTCATCTGTTTGTATTTACTACATTTATTTTCAGCACAGAGCATAAATATTTGCAGAATAACTGTAAATTCTTAGGGAAACTTTCTATACTGTTTGCCTATGGCCTAACACAACAGCAAGTAGCCGACAGCGCTCAGCTCGCACCCCCCAGCCCCAAAGGAGAGGCAATGCCCAAGTTAAAGCCTGACCACCGAATTATCCATTAAGCAGAGCGACCCCAGAGTGCTCACAACAAGTTTATGGTCGTCTTAATTAGAAACCCGCCAGCTCTGTCGCCCATTTTCTCCAGGCTGACGATGATGAACGCTGCTGCTTTCTCTATGCCAAAGTTAAGGCTGCGATCAACAAAAAGTCCCCACGTGTGAAAATTTTAAGGTGGCCCCAGCCAGCTCCGGCCTGGGCAAAGGCGTCCCGAGCAGGAGAACCTCAACGCCAAAACCCTTCTTGGTCCTTCGACGCCACTTTGCACAGCCCCTCGTGGTCCCGAGCCGAGGGTCCCTGGCCGTGCTGGCCCAGCTCTCCCGGCTGTGGCTGGTTGCCACGCTGCCGCGGCCGCCTGCCAGCAGGGACCAGGGCACGCGGCGCAGGGTGGGGGGCAGCCCCCCGAAACCTCACCCACCGCTCCCGGCGCGGGATACTGCTCGGCCGCTTAAGGTGGATGCCACAGCGATGACTGGAAAAAAATTATACCTATCTACCTCCAGTTTTGCCTTTTTTTTTCTTTTTTTTTTTTCCTCACATGAAGGGGAGGAAAAAAATGTAGTTATTCCATTTGACAATTTCCCCAACGTCAAAAAAAAAAAAAAAATATCAGCGAACCATCCAGCGTAGGAAACGTGTCAAAAATCAGATGCAAGAGCCTGCCCAAAGGAGGAAAAAGCTGCGAATACTTAAAACTGCCAGATTACAACAAATTCTCCCGTGCAAAGTATAGTTTTCAAGAAATGTGTCGAGACCTGTTGAGCTGTCTCCCTGGCACACCCACTTCTGCAAAATAAGACCAGCCCATGGCTGCAAGGCTGCGCTCCGGGCTCGGTCCCCCCTCCTCGCCCCCCCCTCAGGCCGAGCAGCCCCCAAGCCCCAGAGCGACGCGGCGGCCAGCCGCGGGGCGGACGAAGGACGGGGGCTGGCAGGCTGCCGGCCCAAGGGGGGTGGTGTCCCCCGCCGCCCCCCCCGGGCACCCACCTCGGGGGAGGCCGCGCAACTCCGGGCTCCGCCGCCGGCACCGTCCCACCCCGGGATCCTTCCGGGGGCGGCGCGGCGCGGCCCGGCCTCCCCCCCCGGCTCGGGGCATTCCTGTGGGGACGACGACGCCCCCCCACCCGCCTCCCGGGAACTTCCCCGGCCCGGGCGCTGTCCCCCGCCCGCCCCGCGGGACCCCCGCCGCCCTTACCTCGTCCAGGGGAGGGCGCTGGGGCTCCTTCAGCCGCCAACTGCCATCGCGCCCCGCGGCGGGGGGCGGCAGCCGGCTGGAAGGAGCGAGGGAGCGGGCGGGAGGAAGTCGACAGCCGCCCCTCCGGGGGCCGCGGCGGCCAGCACTGCTTTCCCCGGTCCCGGTCCCGGTCCTCCTCCTCCTGCCGCCGGTCCGAAACCCTGATCTAGTGCCCGCCCCGCCCGCCGTCCACCACCACGGCGGCGCCCCCTCCGTTAATTAGCGCTAATTGCCTCCGCGGACTTCGCTCCCCCCCCTCCTCCTCCTGCCGCCGCCTTCCCCTCCGCCCCGTCCCTCCGCTGGGCAGCGCCGCTCTCGGCAGCGCTCTGCCCCCGCCACAAAATGGAGGACGGCGGCGGCCTCCTCCCCCTCCCCCTCCTTCCCCCCGCCTCCCCGACGTGGAGGGGGAGTGGAGACAGCACCGACCGGGGCGGCAGCACCGACGCGCCCGCTCCTGCCGCCCCGTCGCTCGACTCGGCACGGCTGGGCTCGGCACCGCACGGCTCGGCACAGCCCAGCCCGCCGCCCCTCGCTCGGCAACGCCGGGCAGCGCCCGCCGGGCCCAAGCGAGGGGGAACGGTGCAACCTGTTGGCTGAGGCGGGCAACTGCAGCCGGCGCGGCGGGGCCTGTCAGGCGGCGCTCGACCCCTCACCGACGGCCCCGGCTCCCCGCCGCCGCCGAGGGGCAGCGCGGCGCTGAGGGGCCGCCGGCGGGCGCCAGCCCGGAGTGACCGCGCCGAGGAAGACGCCGGGCCGCCCCGCTTCTTTCCCCTTTCACTTCCTCAACTTGCTACCGAGGGGGGAGCAGCTACCCCGGGGCGGCAGCTCGCATCAGGGCGGCCGGGCCCCCCGACCCCCGCCGCCTCCGCCGTGCTCCAGCGGCCGCCCCGCCGCGCTCGACCCCGTCCCGCCGCCCGCCGTCCACCGTGATGGCCGCGCAGCGCCTCGGCCAGGCGAGGTTTGAGGAGAGGCAAAAAGTCATGGGGAGGCACCTTGGAGCCCGCCGAACAGCCCTAGAGACGGGAATCCGCTGGGATGGACGATGTGGGGGCAAGTCCCTGCAAAGAGGCAAAAAGGATCTCCTCAGAATAGCTGAGGGAATGAGAAGAAACACCGAGGGGTCAGGGAGAGGGACACACGTTTGTCCCCTGATGAGCACTGGAAGTATAGATGTTTTCATTGAGAAATACGAGTAAACTTCACAAATCACAGCACAGAAGCATTTCCCTGAGAAGTTAACAGATTTTGTCATTTTTTAAATAAAAATGGCAAGCGGGTCGTGTGCTGGTCTGATTTAGACTGCAGGGGCATGGAAGAAGGAAGCGCCGGTGGCGGGACGTGCCTGGCGGCTCAGTCTGGTCCAGGCCTGCTGCCCCCCCCACTCCTGCCAACACCTTTCTGGGCAAGAAAAGGTCAGAAATGGTCAGTACGGAAGCAGACCTGAAGTTAAAAATATCAATGAAGTAGACCATAAACCAGCAAAGTAGAAAACTCTGCTGCCTGGGAGAAGTGGAGGAAGAGCCGGGGGGAAGAGGTTGCCCTTTCCGCATAGAACAAGTGTTTGGGTTTGTCTTTCCCTGGAACTGACAGAAATTCAGGTGATGGGGCACGAGAAACGGCGCTCGTCCGGTAGTGAAGCTATCCCTCGTTCTGATCTGGGATAACTAAATGAGCTGGGAGGTAATGAGCAGATAACGTGTGCCCTGGGACTGTGTTGACAAGGAGTTAGTATCTAGAAATGGTTATTATGGCATCCAATAAATCACATAATACAGGCTACATCCATGAAATATGTATTTGTCATTCCAGCTGTCTAAATGCAGATTTGGGGATTCTTCTACAAGGAAGGGAAAGAAAAGGCCAAGTAAAAGCACAGATTTTCAAGCACAATTGATCTGCCCTTATTATTTTTTTTAAGTAATAAGTTTTTTACACACCACATTAACTTTTTGGAAGATATTGGTTTACATTTAAAAATGCAAAATAAATGCATGTGGTGTTAGCTTAATATTAACTTATGTTTCACAAATGGTAAAAAATGATTGTAAAAATTCTAGATATTCCTCTGCAATCTCCCTTAATATAGTGCATTTTTGAAAGATGTATTTAAAATAGCACTCAGAACTGTCTCCTGGTGCTTTTTGAATGAAGCAACAAATTCCCAGCTAACAGGAAACACTTCTTCCCATACAAGGGGAATAGAATAGCAGAAGTCAGACTATTCACAAATACGATGAAATCTTTGTTACCAGGTACAGGAATGTTGCCGAGGCCCTGGGTATGAAAGGCAGGCAAGAATGTCTCTCGAAGCATGAAGCCCTTCAGGGTCTATACCTGGAAAATTTACTTCAGTTTATTGCTCTGTGAATATTCTACCCGAGGGACTGCCTTGCATTTGGGGACCCCTCCTGCCACTGAAACTCGGTAAACTCAAGCGTGGGGTGCGCTTGGGAGACACCAGCCTGCGGAGCAGAGCTGCGACGCCGCTGCACGGTGGCTTCACTTGGCTGTGGCTAGTTGGAACGGGTATAACAAAGCTGTTTATTTCTAAGACATTTAGATGAGAACATCTGTTTATAAACACACGCTCGGATGCTTAATTACAGCTGATTCTGCACGGTAATGGGTAGGACATTCCTTCTCTAATGAATAATTCCATATCTTAATGTCATCTTTTATCCGTGATCTTAGGTTATCCGTACAGAATTTGTTCCCCAGCACCAGCCAGGGACACCGTACAGCAGTGCAAAGCAGCAAGCAGGGGACACTGAGGCAGGCCGGAGTGCAGGATGTGCAGGAGCAGGGTCTGCCCAGGGCAAAGGATTCTCGTTCTTACTCTCCTGAAGGATGTTTTTCACTTGTTGCTAAGCGCAGCAGCATTCACTGCAAGGTTGTTGTTGGTAAAACTCACAATTTGTCGGTAAACTGCACAGCACCCCTCATGTTCAGATACAAAGTTAGATTTGTTCTTCGTCTTCAGGTTGCTACAATACAGACGAGTTCTGTCTCTTAGATTGGTTCCCTGTTAAATGTTTTGTATTGAATTGAGTAGGTGAAAAACCTCAGGTATTTTCTAGTATGTAAAACAGTATATAAAGCTGGGAAAAGAGTATTACTGTTTCTCACTTCTTTTAGCTGCAAGTGGTACTGAAGCAAGCGCAAAGCCCGCAGGATGAGGCACGGCAGTGACAGAGGAGTAGTTCTGCAGTCTTTCTGGCCTCCTGCGAGTTACCCTATGTGACTGCACAACCCCAACACACCGTCTCCCTTTGTTCCCCCTCAAACAGAAATGTTCCCTAGGGCACTCCTACATTGGAAAAATAAACGTAATGTAAAAACTCGGTAAGCGTGCATGTTTTGGCTAACATTTTACAATAGTAACGTGCTACCCTGTACGTAACTTAAAATGTGTTATACGATGATGGCCAGAGTTAAATAAAGCCCATCTTTGCTAGTTTATAAAAAGGTATGAAATAAGTTAGGCTTTAAAAGGCTTGTGATTTTTGTTCCTGTTCAAGTAAATGCCTAGAAGATGACGAAGGTGACGGGCTGAAAGTCTGTGGCTTGCGTTTTGCTGATGATTATTTTTATCCCTTCCCTAAAAATCTATGAATTTCTTAAACAACTGGCGTTGACAACTCTTCTTGGAACATAATCAGCCTTCAAAATATTTTCATTACCGAGCATGAGTGTTATATTCCTTGAATTCAACCTGTTTTATTTTATATTCATATTTAAAATACAAAAATTCTTATGATCAGAAGAAAATGAAGGTGGTGTTGGGTTTTAGAAGGGAATGCACTGTTGTGACAAACTGTGTCATCAAAATTCTCTGTTAATAAATTTCCCAGCCCTGGTATGAAGATCTCTTGCCCCTGCTCAGAAGCACACCTCGTGCCTGCCCAGCGTGCAGTGGCAGCAGCACAGCTGCGCTCTCGCACCGCAGGGACCTCACTAGTCCCCGGAAGAAAAAATACTAAGAAAATTCTTACTGCAACCTCGGAATATGTGGTTCCTCTTATCCTGTGTCTGTCCAGCACAGGATTTCTCCATTCTGCTGAAAGTGTCAACATAGGTAATGAATTTTGTTTGGGGCAACAGTTTTTATGGCTTTGACTCCTGTTTGATAAGAATCTTAAGAAGATCACGTCTTCCACAAAATGTCAACACTGTTAGATCATTTTCTGCTAACCTGAGCAGAACGGTAATTTAGTAAAATTTGTATATCCTTTCTTAAAATTTAGAGGTGGAGGTTTAGGGTTTGGTGGGTTTTTGTTTTGGGTTCTTTTTTTTTTTTTTTCCAAAAATTCCACTAGTTGTCTTCTTCTAAATACACCAGTTATGCCCTATAGCAATCATCATAAAAATACCGTGGCTGTTTTACAGATGAATAGTTAATTAACTAAAGACTTCAGGAGTTTTTTGTCCATCTCAAAATGTCTACAAATGGCACACGTATTAGTATTCTGTGTAAAGAACAACATATATTTGGACAATAGAGTGAAGAATTATTTCCACTAGGAAATTTGAATTTGAGGAAGAAGTAATAAATATCCTGAAAAAACAGGATCAAGAGAAGGACTGGAACACAGTTTCAGCTGTGGCATTGTACTGACCATGAAAATTCTGGCTGCAGATCAATGCCTGATTTTGAAAGGGAATTTCAGCAAGTGAGACTGCAGGTCTGGTGAGTGTCCAGCTTACGCGGTGCTTCTGCAGAGCCGCAGGAAGAGCAGAGCAGAATGGACTGTCATGTAAGACATTTAGATAACATATAAATGACTGCACGTTCCTATGCCACAATGTAATAGTATTGCAAAGATAATGACCCTCAACCTTAACAAACACTAAATATAGACATTAAAATATACATCTAAGTGGAGACCATTATTGAATCGTTATAATATAATTATGACTCTCATAGAGGAGACCAGGCAATTTGGAAACCGAGACCCGACTTCAGCTGTGTGTGCGGCGTTGCAGCCCCAGTGTCAGCAAGCACCATGTGAAGCACCGAAGGGAGCTCTCGTGGCTGCCAGATGCAGACAGAAATCTGTCTGTCTGTCTGGGGCTGGCGAGGATGGCGCAGAGCACCCAAAGATAAGCAGATGATGCTACACAGGACTTCGAAGCGAGCACGCATATTGTAATCCACAGGGAGCATCTAGGTATATAAATGCCCTGGAGCCACACTGGGAAAAAAATTGACCCCCTCTAGACTCAAGGAAACAAATAACTGTGAAGTGATCATACACAACTCCGCTTACAATGTGGGGAAATTTCTTTAGTTACAAACTGCTGACAGGCCCGGTAAGAATAGAACTGACACATGGGTCCCTCTTGGCAACCAGATATAGGCCACTGTGGATCTGTACTAAATCATTTTTAGTGCTAGAAGCAGGCTAGGAAAAAAAATGATTGAAGTTTTTCCAGATGAAGTGATGTGCTCATGAAATAGAATAGCAACAACTTTCTCTGTAACCTTCAAGAAATGAGTGTATGAAATGGTGCTAGCAATTAACGGAGAGCAGGTTCAAGTGGTCGGATCTACGTTACTTTGGTAGGACAGAGAAGGTTGCAAGCTAAGGGATTGATTTACTAGTATTTCACTCAAAGTACTGAAATGGACACAAATGATGTCTTTGATCTCTGAAGCAATTAATAAAGATAAGCTAAAGGGAGAAAACAGATGCCAGAGAACAAGAGCTACTTATTAAAGACAATGGGGAATGGAAAGAATTTAGTCAAACCAAGGACATGGTCACAATCCGTGAGCAAAACTCATGTCAATGAAATAAAATCTTACTAAATAAATATTTGCAGAGATATCAGGAATTGGAAGATGATTGTTCAGAATTATATAGAACAAAGAATTTGCACTTTTGGAATAAATACTATATGAAATCCAAAAATAACAAACCATGAAGTCCTTAAGCCTACTTGGAAGTACTTCCAAGACTAAGGGTTGCGTTGTCTTTTCCTGTGAAATCTAATTCTGTAGCTGTGCATCAAAGACAGCTCATGTAAAGCTACAATTTTACAGGAAGAACTCTTTCTCCCTTTGCAGTCTGTTCTCTACAAAAAGGCAGTGACATGCCCAGTGTCTAATGCTCTTCACAAACACAAATCTTTTAAGATCTTGGCTGTCTTGTAAGGACGTCAGTTTTGTTTCCTGTCAGCTTGTAAGTAATTCTGTTCAATTCTTGAATATACATCAAAGTCATTCAGGCAGTGACTGCAGCCTGTCAATAGTTTTCCAGCTAAGCCAGAATGGAAAATCCATGTTCCCCAGCTGCTGATTCCCCAGGCGCAGGAGCACGCTTCCGTGCCATGAGCAGCACCCTCATGGCTGCAAATGTATTTGTTGGAGGGGACTCCTGGGTCCAAACTCAATCTACGAATGCTTTTGCTATTAACTTTAGTAGGTCATAGACTGATGCACAGAGGGTCTGTGCCATGCCCTCCTGCATCCTCTTTCGGTTAATAACTCTTTGTATTTTTTCTACTTCCTTTGTGGTTTTTCCTGTCGTTATTTCCTGCACTAGTCCTTCTTCTGCCCTGCTCTGCTGATACATTTTATACTTGATTTCCCATCAGGTCCTTCACTTCTACTTCAACCACTGGTTTAGTTCTTCCACTGTGCCATTCTCCTTC
Source organism: Rissa tridactyla (assembly GCF_028500815.1). Taxonomy (NCBI): domain Eukaryota; kingdom Metazoa; phylum Chordata; class Aves; order Charadriiformes; family Laridae; genus Rissa; species Rissa tridactyla. Next base: position 9,879,190 of record NC_071476.1, read on the forward strand.
TAGATCCTTCCTTGTTACGTGTATTGATCTGCTTCATCATGAATCCCTGTATCTCTTCCCGTCCTCTCCTGGAGCATCCATCCTTCACGTGGCACTGAGAGAACAGAATACATCTACTTCTTCTTCCCTCTCCCAGAGCTGGAGTCAGACACATCCTTCCCCAGAGCACCGCCATCTTCTACCTTCTCTGCCTTTAACGGAGATGTCTTGGGGCACCGGGCTCTGCTAGCTTCTCAAGGCATGCACAAGCTTGCATGAGCTGTGGTTGGGTTGAGGCTAGCAAACGTGTTAATCTGCTAATTAGGAAGAGTGAAAGACTGCATGGGCATTGCTAATTGCAATGTAATGGTACTAAGCACTCAATGCGGAGAAGTGGAGAACTGCAGCCAGGGCAGAAGTTGTCTGCTGGCCCTACTCAGGCTCATGACTGAATAGAGAAAAATCTTGAAAGAGTACAGAGGGAAACTTTGTGTGTAACAATACAATGCAACTGAACTCATCGCAAATGCCTGAATAAAACACGTCTCCAAGCTTTGTCATAAACTGCAGAAAACTGAAGCCCGTATCCAATTGATAAAGGCCCACATAGGGTTAAATCTCCTTCTGGCATGATGTGATATCAACTCCTTCCAGTTCCATCAGCAGCGAGTTTGGCCCTCAGTGTTTATTGAAGCCATAAGAACAACTGTGAGCGCTGAATCCGCCCGGCTCTGGGTCTACATTGACAAAACATGGAGGGCTGCTTTCTTCTGCAGCTGTTCCGTGTAAAAGAGATCACAGCTGCAACTGGAAATTAATCTGAGGAGGTTACGGTCCTATTGAGCCTTTCTGAATGCCAGGACAGAGGTCTGTAACAAAGGGCTGAAATTCTACAGTGCTGTGACAAACAGACAATGGAAATGCCCTGTTCAGAAATGGGGGGAGAATTAATTGGGTTAATTGAGGAGGAGGAGGAGCACTTTGAGACAGACATTGGGGTGAAGTCATATGTAAGTACACACAAATAACTTTGTTGTTTTTAAGTTTTGCAGAAACATCTGGCAACAACATGCAAGGAAGAGGAAACTTTTGTTTTATGCATCAAGACCTCTCTATGAAGAAAAGAAAACTTTAGCTAATTACAGGATGCCTGCAAGAAATGAACCACCTTTGATTTCACCAGTATTTTTTCCTGCAACACAATGCCTAATAAAAATCAGTAGCCAGTGACACACGGATCTGCTGGGGCCTGGGCTATGAGGTACAAGCCATGCATCTCCGCCGCCAGCCAGGAGGCTGGGCAGCAGCCGCCTGCTGCTCCGTGGGGCAGGGAGCAGGGTCTGTTCACCCCCGACGTGCTCGTCACCCCCCATGGCAAAACTCCCGGCCGGAGCAGCAGGGAGCGTGGGGCCGGGAGCTTTGCCCTGCGACTGCTGGAGGCGGGGGGTGGGCAACAGCGGGCTCTGCACCTCTCAAAATCCCCGTGGGAACTCCCCGAGCTGCTGCGGGGTCTTCTTGGCCCCGTTGTCCTTTGGCAGAGGTAGAAACGACCCGGGCAGGTAACTCTTGGCACAGGATGAAGGCCTGCCCTGGCCAAGCAGCTTCTGTGAGAGGTCCACGAATTGCCATGTGTTAAGAGCTAGTCAAGTGGGAATGATGAAAAACAGGATTTGATATTCCTTTGTTTGCTCTGGAATGGTTTGATGGAATGGTGCAGCAAAGGGGTAAATTACCCCACCATTCCAAGGCAGCCCCCACGTGCTGGGAACTGGAGCGAATGGAGGTGCGTGCCACCGCGTCATTCCGGCATGGCAGGTACGGGGCAGGGGTACAGAACACAGTAGGCTTGTACTTATTTTGTTTTAAAGCAAGACGTACCTTCCCGTGTTAGGGATTTCAAGTCACGTTCTATAAACATAGGCCTTGTCAGCAATAAAACAGAATTATATGCAACTGGGTTCGCTAATGAAAAGGAATTCAGGATTTGACACTGTGCAAGTTTTAAGCTCAGACTCATGAGTAAAATATATAAGTAAAAGTATAAGCAAAAGAGAAATGTTGCCACTAAAAACGTGTTTTATGAAATGTCATATAGGTTTTAAAACATCTGTCTTTACTGTGAGAGATATGACACCTCTTTAAATTGAAAACATAATTCCAAACTCTGCCGCTTTTAGTACCGCAGATGGGTCCTAATTTAGAGTCCGAGCTGAGCCCAGGAGCCAAAGGGAAGAGTTCTGTGAATTGCAATAGATGCTATGTACGAAGAAAAGATTTTTAAATCTTCTCTTAAATATCACACACCTGAAATGGAAGAATTCATAGGGAGTTAAGTAAGGAGATGGGACATGAAAATTAAAATGCTTTTTCTTGAAACAAGAAGAGAACACAGTATAAATGAATTTGATGAAAGGTCTTGATCTTTTAAGTTCTTATGGAAAAAGTGTTGGCAGACAATTGGCCTGATGCTTTGTGTTCCATCTTACTTAGTCCCTGGGTTTTATTGCTGAAGTATTTACATGACTATACTTTTAAAGGACTTCAGTTTTAAACAGGCTTCTTCTGTGATTTTAGTTGGGAGATCAGAAAAAAACCCTGAAGACTTAAAAAGGTATTTCCTTGGTGAGATTATACCTGGCAGTCTGACGTACGGAAATTGGTGCTGAAATTGCAGTGCCAAAAAGGACAAATAAAAAGAAAATCTTATTGTCTCATATTTAGCAGTAAGACAAGTTTAAAGAAACCTAAACATTATGGTAACGCAAAGCCCTTTAAAGCAGGTGTTTGTTTTGCCACCAGAGAGTTTCTGCATTGCTGGGAGCACTGAGACCCAGGCTTGTAAGAGGATCCTAAACACTTCAGCGTAATAAACAGACAACTCCATCAGAAATCATAGAATCATAGGGTTGGCAGGGACCTCTGGAGATCATCTAGTCCAAGCCCCTGCCAGAGCAGGGTCACCCAGAGCAGGTGGCACAGGAACGCGTCCAGGTGGGGTTTGGAATGTCTCCAGAGATGGAGACTCCCCCACCTCTCTGGGCAGCCTGTGCCACTGCTCTGCCACCCTCAAAGTAAAGAAGTTCCTCCTCATGTTTAGGTGGAACTTCCTATGCTCAAGTTTGTGCCCGTTACCTCTTGTCCTGTCGCTGGGCACCACTGAAAAGAGCCTGGCCCCATCCTCCTGACACACACCCTTGAAGTATTTATAAGTGTTGATAAGATCCCCTGTCAGCTGTCTTTTTTCCAGACTGAAGAGACCCAAATCCCTCAGCCTTTCTTCATAAGAGCGGTGTTCCAGTCCCCTCAGCATCTTGGTAGCCCTTTGCTGCACCCTCTCCAGCAGTTCCCTGTCCTTCTAGTTTCACTTGTAATATTTTCGAGCGTAGTGCTTCTCCTGGCTTTTGTTCAGAAATAGCCTGAAACCAGCCACCTTCAGCTCATCTTTTTCTCCTCCAAAGGTGTGATGGTGGTGCGGCGGGGGATGTAACGCCAACACCGTGAGCTGCAGCCTGTGCTTACGCTGGGCTGCACATCTGCGCTCGGCTCCGCCTGGGCACCTGCCTCCCTCTCCAAGTGTTATCGGAGGATGTGGGACAGTGGCACCCCTGCGGGCAGGCTCTTGCCCGTGCAGGGGTTACGTCAGGCAGTATGTCACCAACTTCACCTGCGGCAGTCGAAAGGAGCCTCATCCTTATTTCCAACACCAGGGATCATGAAATCCCACAGGAATGTAGTGGCTAAACTGGATCAGATCCAGCTGAGGCTGAGAGCCCATCCCTGAGAGCTGCCCATGGCAGCAGCAGATGCCCATGGCAGCAGCGTGATGCTGCTGGGCGGGTGGTGGCACTTGTGGTGGCCATAGGGAGCCATCCTCAGCCAGGCTCTGCCCCCTCCCGCCAAGTTAAACTCTCCTTTTCATCCACGCAGGCACCCAAGCGGCTGTGCTGGCACCAGGGGAAAGTCGGGAGAGGGATGAGCAGAAAAAACTAGGAGGCAGCTGGGCCATTTCTTCATGGTGGCAAAGCCGAGGGCGTCAGACACCATCGGTCCCAGGGGCACATCGATGTGGCCTCAGCGCTTCTGGAGTCACAGTCTGCGGAGCTGGGGGCAGGGATTTTTCTTTCTTCAATTTCTCTTTCTAAAATTTTTTATACTTAGCTTTCTGCTACATCTTGCAGCATTAAGTTCCACAGTTTAATTACACACTGGGTGAAAAAAAAAAAGCTTCCTTTTGTTTGCTTATGCTGCAAATGCCAATGCTGCTAACTCTCGCTTGTGCATTGGAAAGAGCAGAGAACTCTTCCCCATCCTCCTGAGAGATCTGTCTCGAGGGTCTCTGATCTTACACACCTCCCACTGCCACCCCTTTTCTCCTCCGAGGCTTCCCTTCCTTTCAGACTCGCAGAAGCTGTTCTTTTGCTTTAATTATAATTCTTGATGTTTTCTACACCTTTTTTTAGTTCCAGCATTTACTTGCTGAGAAGGGTGACCAGAAATACATACAATACACAAGACGCAGTAACACAATGGTCTTCTCTGTTTTGTTCTCTTCCTTCCCTCATAATTCCTAACATTCCAGTTGATTTTTCTGACAGCCAGCAGTGAGTTTATGGTTCCATAGAACTGTATCTCCAGTATCTCTTTCCTTGGTGGTAATACCTAATTTACAGCTTGTCATAGCACATATACTTTGTGCATTTTGCTTTTCCTTGTGTGCATTATAATTTACTGGAAGTAAATTCAGGCCGGCATTTTAACACCTGGTCACTCAGTATGGCGAGATGCTTCTGCAGCTCTTACTGTAAAGAGTTTGTTTTTGTTGCTTTGAATGATTTATTTTCAGCAGCCAAATTTGTCACCTCCTGCCACCTCCTCCCCTTTTCCAAGTCATTTATGAATACTGGAATGGCCCAGTCCCTGTACAGATCCTTGGGGGACTCCACCAATAATCTCTTTTTGCTGTGAAATGGTCTGTTTCTTCCTACCTTTTGCTTCCATATTTTAACCACTTTTTGACCCTTTAAAGAATCTTCTCACTTTCCCTGGATAGCTCAACTCATCTAACATGAATGTTGTCTTGAAGCAGCAAGAAACAGAAAGTAGAGGAATGAATCTGACCTTTTATTTGAAAACCAGCAAGGACGGCGGCTGGGCCCAGTTCTGCTGTGCGGGGTGTCAGCGTGAAGCTGGAGTAACGTCGAGGAAATCACCAGGTTCATGCTGAGATGAGCAAGAGCCTGACTTACCCCTGCAGAGAAATGACAGCAATTCTCAGATCCCAGCTGATTAGGATGAATCCAATGTTTTGCCCAAGCACAGACTCACTTGCAGGATTTAAACTTCCGAATTTGCAAACTTTTACGCGAGGGTACGTTAGTGAGGTTAATTGGGTTATAAAAACTGACAAAGCTGTAGACTTGGACTCTCCTGGATCAGCGCAAAACTTCCTAAACAAAAGCTTGTCCTATGAAACAAGTTCTCTCCGTTCTTCCAGGTGTGGTGTGAGATTGGCACCCGTTAATTGGCAGGTAAGAGGCAGACGTGCCCGCGCTGCCACACAGGAGAGGGCGCGTGATGGCGCAAGTCCTGCTTCATCTCTTGGGAGCTGCTACATCTCTTGGGAGCTGGAGCCCACTGCGTGCTTTGAATGGTTAGATATTGAGCCTGACTACACCATTTGTCTACAAGAGATGATCTGATGCCAACCAGACATTAACATCACTTGTTTTTTGTGGTTAATTAGTTAGCAGTCCTGCAACGTCACCTGCACCCATGGGCACAGTCTCTTCAAAGTATTCCGAGGGCTCGCAGCGTGCATCTGGCTCGTCTAGGACAGCCAAGGGAAATGTCAACTGCCGTATGGTTCTGATCAAGGCCATTTGGGATGTGACAAATTTCTGGAGTGCAAAGTAAAACAAACCAGAGAATAACAACAGCGAAAAAAAACAAAACCAAACAAAACAGAAAATCAAAATGGATGCAACGGAGCATGTTTCCAAACGAGAACTCCCAGGGGACTGCAGCACAGTGGGATCAAAGCATGGCACATCTATCCGACTGTTTTCTTACACCTGAACACCCTCGGCCCCTGCAGCACGCTATTATTACCCACAGCGGGTGCCAGTGGGTGCGCAGGAGCAGCCCCGGCTCTGCCTGAGCCCCGCAGGGTCCCGTGCCACGGGGCGAGTGGGCAGCTCCCCCCCGCGGGGGAGCGGGGCTGGGGCCCTTCTCCAGCCCCAGTCACTGCGCACCAGTCGGGGTCACACGGATAAAGTGCTACAGAGAAGTGGAAAAGGGAAAGAGAAAATGAGCAGTTGACGAGGATGATACCAAGTGAAGGCATCTGACTGAGAAACACTAAATCCCTTCTCTCCCAAAGCATTCCTTTTGGTAACACGGGAAAGGCGTGGGGAGAGCGGAGGCTGAGGGTGGCCACTCGCTGCGAGGGGATGCCACTGCCCGGGATCCCCGAGGCCATCCCCAGGGGCACCCATGGGGCAACCACAGCCGGTACCTCTGCCCTGGTGGAAAAACGTATCTACAACCAACGCAATCCAGGAAGGGACACAGTGAGAAAATTACCCACGGTCTTCTCACTGTGGATTTACACCTCACATTCACACCCCGGAATCACCGTGTTGGTCACAACTCTTTGTTGTAGAATTTAAAAATGGGAGGAACACATTGCACGATTGGTGTTTGATGCCTCAGCTCTTCCTTCTATAAACTTGCATTGCTTCACCAGACTAACGTAAGATTTATAACGGTTTGTAACCGTGAAGCTCTTTGTGATCCAGAGAACGCAGAGACTAGAGAAATATTTATTAATAAAACAATAAATAATCATTTTAGAATAACTTTCAGTCACCCTCAAAGAGGAAGGAAAGAGCAGATTATGAACTGTAAGTTATACACAGACTTCTATAGAAACTACAGGACTCATCAGAGGTTAATATATCACCCCAAAAGGCTCTTTTGTGCTTATACAAAAGGTCAGTAGTTGACTTCTTCCATTACTGCCGAACAAGGCACAAGGCTCAAAACAATTTCAAAAGGAAAAAAAAAGGCATTACAGTATAGTCTCCTTGCCAAAACACTGTTACGCCTGTAGCCCTCTGAGAGCTGAGATAAAGAGACAAGAAAATTAGAGGCCGGATGACAGCAAATGCCATCATCGCCCCGATCAGGCTGACTCAGAGCTGGGGGGGCTGGGGGCTCCCTGCCTGCACTGCCCCTGCCGCAGCCGCCACCGGCTCCTCCGGGACAGCCCTTCGGGAAACGCCAAATCAACGAATACGGGAGTTTTCAGTGGCTTTATTTCTGTATTTCTACAAAGTGACACTGTATCTGTGAGCATCTATCCCTCTCGTCACCCAGAGCGAAAATGAAACCCGACGGGTGATTTTTGTCCCCCCTCCCAAGCTGGCAGCTCACGGAGCCCCGCTGTGCCCCCTGCCTCGGTGTCCAGGGACCTGCTCTCGGAGCGGGACCTCTCGGGGATGCGGGGCTTCAGGAGGAGGCATCTCCCCGCAGGGACCAGTGACTATTTTTGTTGAGAGACCTTTCTAAATAACTGACAAAGAAAACAGGAAACCACAGCTCTGCGGAGCCCGGCGCGTTCCCATGCGCTGCTCTCCCCCGAGCCTGTCGTGCTGCGCGGGTGGCGCGAGGCAATGGCCACCAACGGGGATGCTCGCGCGGAGGCGAAGTAAACGTATTAAATCCCCATATCTTCTTACCTGTACTGCCAGCGGCCGAGTGGGATGTTCCCTCAAAATTCATGACACTGGTACAGGGGCAGTGCTCCAGAGGTACCATCGCAGGTAACAGTCCCGATAAGTCATAAAGAAACGGCCTCGTTGGAGCTGAACGGGCAGGAAGAGCCGGAGCAGATGCACGGCAAATTGCCTGGGCAAGGGACAGAAACGATGGGCTGCAGGAACTGGAAAAGCAATTTGCTGTCAGCGTCTCCACAGCGCATCATACACCCTTGGCATTTCACAAACGGTTAATAATAACTGGTCAGGAGAACAGTAACACAAATCAATGTACAAATTCAATTAGGAAGAGAAAATAAAAATATGATGTGAATTACTGAGCTAACCCGATTCATTTTAGCCTTGAGTTCAGAATTTGTTTGGTTTAGATGAGAAGTTCTAATCAGATTTAAAGGAGGCTTCAAAAAAATAATAACAGATGTGAATGAAATAGATAATGATTTTCATTCCTGATTATGTGACCAAGGTTATAGATAGGGGGAGGAAGTTTAATGAAAATAATTTGGCTAGTGTGCTTATAGCTTTTCTGATAAAGATTAACACTTTACAGTTTTCTCTAATTTAGCGAGGTGAAGAGTGATCAATCCCCAATTGATCTGAACACAGATATAAAAATTGACGGTCTGAATTTCCTACTGCTTTCCGCAAAATTTAATCAGTATCCGAATGATGTGATTTGGTCCTGTTGAAGGACAAAACACTTTCTCTAGAGGGAAGCAATATCAGGGTTATCCGTCAATATGAGAAGATGCTAAATCTTCAGACCCCTACATGAAGACCTGCATGTTGCTTAGATGGCCAGTAAAGCAACTCACGACATGTAAAAGGCAAAAGAAATGCAGAAAATATGGGCCAGACCCTTAACCAGGGTTAATCCTTGCATTTTCCTGACACGGAGCTGCATGCGTGGAGCATATGGAGTTTTCAGCTCAGAGGCTGAGGGAGCGCACGCACGCAAGGCATCAGGACCTGCTCTCCGCAACCAAAACTTTCTTGCTGAAAATACCTGTTATTATTCCAGAAAGGAAAAAGAAATGGTATATAAAGCCACGTACAGCAGAGTGCACGAAGCCCTGAGGGGATCTGGGAACTGTCACTTCAGAATGGAGGCCCAGAGAGAACAGAATTTCTGAAACTATTTCATTCTGCATGTGGAAGAAGAGAATTTGTGGATTGTTGCATTTTATTAATGAGCGTAGCTCGTAGAGGGACCAGTGGGGCTCAGTGGTGAGACACCATCACGTATTTCCTGGCATTCCTCCCCAGTCCAAAAGAACAAAAAAGTGATGTTAAAAAAATCTTCATCAGCCCCTGAAATGGCTGAGGAATCACTATGGAGGTGACTGGTGAAATGCAGAGGACAATAGCATCATTTCTGAACATCTCCGGAGTCCCTAGCGAGCAGCATCAGATTATTGTGGTTTAAATAATTAACTTGGAACAGGACTGCTACTCCTTATCCGCTCTTGGAAAAGCCTCTCATGATACACTTGGACACACACGGGTAAAAGCCTCGGAGCCCTCATGGCTCCGACGACTTCAGTCGTGCAGGTGGGACAACAAGCCCGACCCCTGCATTCTCACACTAATTCCTATTATTTTACCAACTGCATTTTTCAGATGCTTTATAATTTTTTGAATGCTCAAGACTACCGGAGAAATTCCGGTAAATAATTCAAATCATCTCTCTAGAACATGACCAAGTTAATAGACTGAGGGGTAAGTGATTTTAACCTTCTCTTCCCCTCCCATTTCACATTTACTTAGTTGTGTTTAGGATCTTTAAGCATCGGAGGGAAGAGAATACAGAGACAAATATGTTGTTTGTTTTCCCAGTGCCAGATGGATGGATTCAATTTTCAGATTCCTTAAACTGCCAACACTGAAAAGTCATAAAAAAAAAAAGGGCTTTTTTTTTTTTAAAGATCTGTCATAGTTTCTATAAAATGCATAGGAATTTTTTGGCATTTATAACAGAACTGATGTCACATGTGCATTCTATCGTTTGCATTTGATGATGTTGTATTAGTGAGACGTTTAAGTAAGGTTAATGGTTAATAGAAGATGAATATAGTGCTTCTTTTTTACTACCCCTTTCATCTTAACCACAGGGACAACTCTATCCAGGACCTTTAGATTTTTTACAGAAGCCCCTTTACATTCACTTTACTGATATCCTGGAGGCACGGGGGACACAAGCCCCGACACCGATGTCACTGGGCAGCACCCTTCAGGACACACGTGTTCCATGGCAGCCTCTCCAGCGAACGCGCTCCCAGCCTGTTCCCCAGTAACGATGCTGCGATCAGAGTGATTCCCGGGGCTTGGGGAGGGCCAGGGGCACTGCGTCCCCCCTGGGGCACGCTGACCTTCACGGGCGCTGCCGTGCCCCTGCCTGCAGTGTCCCGGGGGGGATCCCCCCTGCTGTCCCCATCCCCATCCCACATGGAGCCACGTAGGGCAGCCGCAGCAGCCGCGTCCCCATCCCTGCCTGCGGTCCCCAGGACAGGCTGGGGCTGGCAGAGCCGCCACAGGCACCGCTCAGAGGGCAGAAACCAAGCTGGAACACGTTTAACGGCGAAGAGAATAACTTTTATTATGTATCTGACCAAAGCAAGGCTGCTTTACAAATGAAACACCTCGTGCTCGTGCCAGGCTGCCGCTTACCTTCACCGAGGTGGTTCGACGGGTGCAGCTGGAACAGGGGTCGCAGCGACGCACATCACACACTGCTCCTAGAAAGAGGTAATTTTTTCCCCTCAGCACTGAACACTTTTCCCAGCTGTGCACCCAGGCGAGAGGCAAGCTGGAGCAGACGCTGGGGAAGCATGCAGAAAAGAGAGGTCATTACTGTGAAGCTCTTTGCTTCCCATCTTTAAATTTGCAGTAATTCAGATTAAGATTTTTAAACAAAACTTCCAGCCACTGAGAACTGGATGAAGTTCCTCCGCTTCCCTGGCAACTTTCCACCTTAGACAGGGAGAAACTCGGTCTTCTTTATTTTCAAAGTTAACTTCAGGTGGTATTTTTCTTATGGTGCCAGTGTCACAAACCCCAGACTTCCCCGTAGGTACATAGAGGGGTAAAGCCACGGGCGTGAGAGTCCCTGGGCAGGATGGTGCCGGGGCAGCGCCGCCCCCGACCAGCCAGCGCCGGGGGAAAGATCAACCTTGCTTCGATAAAAGGACTGGTTCAGTTTAAGGGCTGACTGTCGATAGGAATGAATGTTTATAAGAATGCTAAAAATAGCTCGCAGTATAATATATGTGCTGAAGGGATAATTTACCAAGGATACAGCGAACAACTAGGGCTATGCAATTTATTGACTACAGAGCCGCTTGTGATCATGCACAACGGTCACCAAACGACCAAGGCAGAGCAATTAATTTCTTTATTGGGGGTGTGTATGTATGCGTGTGTATCACACACACACAATAGCAACTTATCTATATGTAAAAACGTCTCATTTTAAGTTCATTTATTTTCAGTGGCAGAGACTTCTGCAGAGGCATTTTAGTGTCTGCTGTGGCAAGCTTCCTTCAAAATTAAAAATATTGGCCCATCTTGCTCAGAAGTAGTCTATGTCTCACTTCTAGGCGTTGGGTCTCATTGCACCTTTGGTTTCAAGACAGAGGGCCATCAATCTAACAATCCGACGGTAAATCCATGTACCGCTGCAAGGGCTACACATTTCATTGTGAATAATGTAGATCCAATCACTTGGAAGGAACAGCGCGAGTTCTGGAGCAAGTCTGATGCATTTAAAGTGGGGGTTGATGCATTGAATCTGCTGCTGCTCTGGAAGGCCTGGGAAGCGCTTGTGAGCCTCGCGTTGCTACATCCGAGAGTAGAATCCTTGCAAAATGCATGAGCCGAGTCCCTCAGCCTCCGCAGAGTTACTCTGAGGAGACGTTGGTACCCAGAACAGCAGCGCTACGGACTGCTAATGAAGGTTTGCCTTGTTTCTTGCTATTTGTTAGGAAATAGAGATAGCCAGGTACAAGCTGGACCCATTACTTAAACATCAAGAAGTCACACCAGAGAAAAAATGATTACCAATAACAAAAGATGTAAACCCCCAGTTTTCAACCCAGTTTTCAAGAACCAGACCACTTTAGTCTTTGCAAACTGACGGTGAAAACATTTCTCGTTCTTTCTCTTGCTGTTAAGTCACAACATCAGTTTTCCATTCTGCCTTTAATCTTAACTCACACGGACTTAAACAAAAAGGGTTTTTATGCACTGGGTAATTTTTTTGCAGAAGAGTATTTGAGAAAATCTAAGGAGATAGAGCATACCCTATCAGCTTCCTCTGGCACACATCTCTCTCTTTTTTTTTGTTTCCTTAAAGGAAATAGACTCATTCTGCTTAGAGACCTTGCATTCCTCCTGGGTGTACATGCCACAGAAAGGTAATTAATATGTAATCACAGACTAATTAAACATGTTCTTTTATGTTTTGCATTTATGAATCATGCCTGAACTCCCAGGTCAATGGACATCTTTACCCACTAGTGCTGTCACATTTTCTGTGTTGCTGTCATAGTCATACCCTTTAGATGCTGTATTTTATTATATTTTTAAAGTACTCTGCCATGCGTTTCCGACAGTTAGGCAATAGTGCTTATTGATCTGTGCAACCCTTCCAACAGAAGAAAAGAGGGAGCAAAGACAGGACGCACCGTCCTTGGTTGGTGCCTGGTGACCCTGCAGCCCGAGCGCGTCTGAAACGCCTTCAGAGACTCGCCCAACAAGCGGAACCCCTTATTAAGTACTGAACCAGATGAAGATACACGGTAACCTGCCTCAACCTATTTCCCTCTTTCTTAAGCATAATTTTCTTCTTCCTAATCGCAAACACTTGGGGTAAATTTTCTTCTCCTCTGCCTAGAGGGTGTAAAGCCAGACGTTCAAATAAAGCACGAAGCTGGAAAGCACAGGGCCTTGCAGCCTGCAAAAAATGGAACTTCCCTCTCTGCCTGCCTCCACCACATACATCACAAGCTTTTATGAAATAGTGTCCATGGGGGGTTTTGCTTGGGGCTTTTTTGGTTTATTTTGGGGTTTTTTTTGGGTTTTTTTTTTTGGTTTGTTTGTTTGTTTGTTTCTTTGTTTGTTTTTAGTTTTGGGGGTTTTTTTTCTTTTTAGTTTTTTGGGGGTTTTTCTCTCTTTTTTTTTTTTTCCCCCCAAGGCGGCTCTTGCCGCAGCAGAGCAGTAGGTGAAACCCTTCCCACCCTGCCTAGGGTGCCAGCAGCGAACCTGGGCTGCACAAACCCACCCGTCAGGGCCCTGGTCTGTGTCCCGGGGGTCCCGTGCCCCCCTGCACACACCCGCAGAGGCTCCATTCAGCTGCTGAAAGCCCTCAGGAAGCAGAAAAATACCGCATGGAAGACTTACTTCAAAATGTGAATGCTTTATTCACAAATATGCTTTGTAACCCGTAGTGCATTTTAAAGAGAAGTTCTCACTAACAGTCGACTGAAGTCTTGTGTGAATCACTAAACTATCACAACAATCTGGAATAATTGGCAGTTTTCCACTCGAAAAACCTATTTTACTTTGCTTGTGTCTGCTGGGTCTGAAAAGAGCTGTTTTTGTACAACATCCAGAATTCCAGGAAAACCTGCCGTTCCCATTACACAGCCATTTCTCCGTTTCCAGAAACAATCTGCCACTAACGCGATAAGAAACTTTCTAATAATTCTGCTGGGCTGTCACTTTTGCCTTCTCACTGGGTGATGCCTGGGACAGCGGTGACATTCGCCCTTCCCTTTATAACGAAGCTACTTAATGAGGTTAAATGCCTCCTGTTAACCTTGCAGACCTCCGCCAGTTTCCCTCCGAGTCGCCCGCACCCTTTGGCTCCCCGTCGGGGCTGGGAGAGCGCTCTGCAATCCCACGCAGGGGAGGGGGAAAGCTCCAGCCCCGGGTACGAACCTGGCCCTGCCACCATCGGGGTTCCCAGTCCCGACCTCCCCCAGACCCTGTCCCCCATCTTCCCAGCCCCCAGCGGGAGCCCTGCCCTTGCGCCAGGGTGGCACTCACCAAAACTCACGGCATCACTCAGAAAAGGGGAAAAAAGGCTTAAAAAGATCAAATATAGTTGTGAAGAACGGAATAGAGACGAGGGCAAAAGCGTTGCCACCTTCTATGAAGATGTCCATTGCCACGTTCTACAAAGACGTCCCTGCCCAGGGCAGGGACGTTGGAACTAGACAATCTTTAAGATCCTTCCAACCCCAACCATTCTGTGTGATTCTGCGATCATAAACCATGGAGCTAATTACAGAGGGATTAATAATCTTAATGTGTGTGGTTTAAAATTGCAGTTCATAAGAAGCAACAAGATAGGAAACAATTTCCATGGGATTGCTGGCCGGGGTACCTCGGCCGGTGCAGGTGACCAGCCCCATGGCCCCCCTGCCATCCCGACTGTCCCCTGTTCCCACTGTCCCTGCCCGGCCATTTGCCTTGCGTCCCCCTGGGCACCCATCCGTCCCCTGAGATGCCGGGCACCGAACCCCGCCCTGGTCACCCCCACCCAGTGCTCGCGCTCACAGCAGCTCCTTCCAGGCACAAAAACCTTTCTCTCTCCAGCACAAGGCAGATTTTTGCAAACCAGCCCGTCCATGTAAACACAAAATATGTTGAAAGTGTTAATACTTGACTTGCTACGGTTTTCCCTGGGGCACAGGGTTTTGCACGCAGTTCTCTGTACTGGGCAGCCCAGCAAACCTCAGCAACCAACCGGTTCTTCACCTATGGCCTAGTTTGGTCCATGGAAATTAGATCCTAACAAGTAACTTTCCACCATCAGGATAAATTGCTGCCCCGTGGAAGTCAAGAGGAGTTTTAGCACTTGATATTTTCAAAGCAAGCTTATATATTATTTCAAAACATTCTGTACCAGGTATTGTGCTAAATTCTCTATTAAGTGGGATTATTTGGGTCTTGCCTAGATAAAGCCTCCTGCCTTAAAAAAAGGTAAGAAAGCATTTTACCTTCTCTTATCTTGCTTTTTCCATTTGCTATTTAGCCCACTTCATACTAGACAGAACATCACTAATTAAGACAAAGTTGAGGTTCAGTCAGCAATGTGTCTGACAAGGCTGTGCTAATTATGCTGCTTTATCTAAAAAGACACACACACAGGTCGCCACAGGGCCAGCTCCGCAGCTCCGGAGTTTGGGCAGAATTCAGCGGTTCTGTGGTGCCTGGCCCTTCCTGCTCCACGGGGAGGAGGAGGGCAGTTGGAGCCCCACGGGAGACCCTGCTCTGAGGATGGAGGGGGAGAGCGGGGAGAGGAGCTGAGCGGGCCCGGGGAGACCTCAGCTTGGTTTTATCCGGGTAAAGCGCTCGGGAGGGGTGTGACAAGACAAGGGGATCACAGGGCAGCCTCCAGGGTTCGGATGGGAACACGATCTGGATTTTCAGATTCCAGACTTTTTCCTCTGTCTAGAGAAAACACGCACTCCAGAGTGTGTGGGTTTGCAGGATCGGGCCCTTTTCAACATGGATGAGGTCAAGCAAAGGAAGCAGAACTGAAACTCCTCTTCCCCCAGCGCAATTTCCAGGGCAGCATTTCTCTGCAGAAGCTGGTAGGACGCGATGCCCGGTGCCATATCCCCCCAAAGCCAACTGGGAACCGGGCTGATATAACCCAATGGATGCCTCTGGCTGGAAATCACGGCACAGGGGCGTCTGCTGGCCCTTCAGCAGCAGTGTAAGGACTTCACAGGGCAAGTGATGCTGCAGATCCAGGTGCAGAGTGCACCAGCAACACCCAAGGGACGCACGAGCCACAGCCACCACGCGTCTGGAACAGAAGCTGCCCCAGGCCTGGGGTCAGGCGTGCCCAGCAGTGCCACCTCCTGCCGGGCAGCGATTCCCAGCACCCGGGGCACTCCCTGCGCGGTGAAAAGAGCTAACGAAGGGAAAGCATGTAGAGGTCACGGGGAAAGAACAGTTGGACTCCAGTCATTTCATTTATGGGAATTTAAATAGTCGCTGAATGACATTGTGGGCTGGGAAGTTAATTGCCCAAGTGACCTTTTCGAAAATGTCTAAACTACTTGGGGAGGGAGCAAGTGGAAGGGCGGATTAAGCAGCGCACACACACATACGTACGTTGGTACCCCCAGGTGACAGGCAGCGGCAGCAGATGACGATGCACCCACCCAGAGGGACCCAGCCGGGTCAGGGGACACGATCCCCCACCCCACCCTCAGCATGCCTGGCCCCTCTACTGGCATTCCTTAATCCCCCCCCAAATCAGGTGAAAAACATCCCTTGGGAGCTGTTTGTCGGAAGGAGCCGTATTTCCACGCGAAATTTTAGTGTTTTGAAAAACGTTCAAAAGTATTTTCTTGTCCCGTTTTACTTATCAAAACTTTCTTCACTTTACCAATTACAGACTGAAAATCTACCAACATGTTTCCAATAAGCCAGATCATGTTTTTTGTCCTTGCAGAGGCGGGTCTCAGACTACTCTGTCACTAAGATAAGGCCTAAATCATTTTACTTTCAATAATACTGTCACCAGTTCTGCCCTGAGACTTCATTAACTAAGAGTTACACATCAGTAAAGTTACAGTGAAAAAAGAAAGCACGGCGACAGAATTGGAAATTAAGTTTCATTTACAGTTTGCGCTAAAAATTTAACGTTTTCTGTAACTGGAACATTTTGAATGAAATAAACCTCCGACATTTTCTGTAAAAAAATGAGGATACTTCCAAGTAGATGCAAGCGAGAGCTCAAAGAGTTAAGTCAGATTTTAAAGTAGGACTGCGAGGGCTCAGAGGGAGAGTGTAAATTGCTGGCAAAACAATTCACTGCTGTTCAAGTAGAATTATATAAGCCGATTTATGTGTATGTAATCAGATAATAGTGCCAAATGTAAGGTGCTCTCAGGCTATTTGTATATACAATGTGGATTTTTTTTTCCCCCCTGTGAAGAGAAGTAGGATAATACAAAAGGCCTGTTGGTGCTAATGCTGATGTTTGCTCTGCGAAGCCACGCGGGAAGCTTTTGGGGGTTTGGTTGCTTTGTACAGTAATTGAACAATTCTAAATAATTTGTACAGTAATTGAACATTTCTAAATCTGCAAGGCAAAGGAAGCAAAACTGGATTTATTTGAATTTAACAGTTAGTCTAATGCATTTTTAAACCAAAAAAGCTTTGACCGTGTATTGGGAAAGAAGGGTTAGTATTGCCTTCAGCAGCAGTAACTTATGAATCAGACTTACACGGTTTACACTTATTACACTTACACTTATTTGCTATGATTACATAAAAAAATGCATATTTGCCATGGCAACCTCTTCATTTCATGTCAGGATACCAATTCAAATATAAAGGGCTTCTCTTGCAAAGCCCCTCTAAGGTCACTGCTGCACTGAAACCTTTCAGGGACAGAAGGTACGCAATTCCCTGAGAGAGGGACTTTGGATGTATTTTAAAAGCAATGTGGGCTCTCGCTGAAGAAGTAATACACTAAAATTCTTCCTTTGATAGAATATTATTTTTTTTCCCAAACACGTAGGAGAATATTTGTAAAAGCTCCTGCCTGGCTAAAATACATATTTAAAAAAAAAAAAGGAAAACTGTGTATATATGTATGCGTACATACATTTATGCACCAAATACATATTTGTATGTATTCCAAGGGTTTAGAGAGATATTAATTAGCGCTGGGAAAAAGCAAAAAAGAACAGGCCATTTAAATTAGTACCTTAATTAGTACCTTAACAACTTTAATTTATGGTGGGAATGTTTGATAGAATCTAGATGTTTGATCTAGGTGTCAGATTTGCTTTTTCTTTAAGGAGCTACCATAATTGAAATTCACCTTTGCCAAACCAGGATGTTGTCAGCAAATCACCCGCGACTGGGGAGCCTGAACCTGGCTCCATGCACAACTCCTACTTCTGCAAAGATCTCTTCCAAGAAATGAAGTTATGATGAATCACGGTAATATTCAATGGGCAACAGCCCAACATGATAAGTGAGAGAAGACTTTGCAACTGAAATAGCTCTTCTACAGGGCATATTTAATTGTTATACAATTAGGTAGCTTTAGAATATGGATAGCAAGAGGGACAAAGTGAATTTTCCCTAACCTAGAGAAGCGGAGCTTGCTGAGAGTGGGACTGCGGTGGCCAGGAACAGGTTCAGTGAAGGGCTGGGCGAGTTGGGAGATGACAGGTCTACCCATGGCTATGAAACTGCTTCAGAGGCCACGTCTGACTCTGGCGGTCTACAGACAGGAGTGGACGGAGGGTTGGCGTGGGGTCCTGCCGTGTTTGTGCTGCCCCTCATGCTCAAAGCCTTGGCTGGGCCTTGGTTCGGACAACCCAGGTGCGGGTCCATGGCCTCACCCTGACGTGTAACGCAAAGGGAGCGGGGCATGGAGCACCAGTGTGCAGGATGTATCCCAGGGCCGTGCAGAGCAGCTTTGGGAGTGCAGAAAACCACAACAGTCCCAGCCAAAGCTGCCTGTGCTGGTAGGAAGGCCAAGCAGTGCATTGGTCTGCATGACTCATGTGTGACCACCGATACAAAGGAGATGACTCCTCTCATGCAACCACCACATTTCTGGGCACTGCTGAACTTTGCTGCCCGAGAAGAGCTTTTTTTTTTTTTGTGAAATGTCCTTTCTGGAAGGTGCGGGAGTGGAGCTGGGTGGAGGCATGCTGGGGCACCGTGGGTGCAGACCCACTGCAATCACCACCAGAGTTTGCCCATTAACAAGCCTGGAATGACAGTACCCGACAGTGGTGCTGGCTGAAACAGGAGTAGGGGTTGCACTGCACTCTCTGGGTCAAGGCTGGGGTGGGCATGGCATTTTCAAATGGAAAAGGTCTGTGTCAGAAACAAAAAGGCGTTTTCTGTGGCTGCTCCGGGGAACAGCATGGCTCCCTCGCCACAGCGTGGTAGGCAGAGCTGTGAGGTGCTGCTGTGTCCTGGCCAAACCTCTCGCAGTCAAACAGCTTCTCCCCTGGGACACGAAGCTGGTGAAGGGCCTGGAGAATAAATCTTATGAGGAGCAATTGAAGGAGCTGGGACTGTTTAGTTTGAGGAAGAGGAGGCTGAGGGGAGACCTCATCACTCTCTACAACTACTTGAAAGGACATTGTGGAGAGGTTGGTGCTGGTCTCTTCCCACAGGTAATTAGCGATAGAACAAGAGGGAACGGGTTCAAGCTGCAACAGGGTAGGTTTAGACTGGACATTAGGAAAAAATTCTTCCCAGAAAGAGTGGTCAGACACTGGAATAGGCTGCCCAGGGAGGTGGTGGAGTCACCATCCCTGCATGTGTTTAAGAGTCGTTTAGATGTGGTGTTAGTGGATATGGTGTAGGGGAGAACTTTGTAGGGTGGGGCTGATGGTTGGACTCGATGATCCCAAGGGTCTTTTCCAACCTGAATGATTCTATGATCCTATGATTGAGGCACCGCGGCCTTTGGTGTGGCACCGGTTCAGCTCCGGGTCGTTCCCTGGATGCTGCCTCTTGGCACCGGCACCGAGAGCCTCTGTCGCTGTGCTCCTCAGAAGGCCTGGCCACCAGAAGAGTACATACTAAGTCCATATACACTGCAACGTAGTGTCCACCGGGTTGTTAAATATTTTAAATAGAGAGATATAGAAACACTGAAATGGTAAGCACACTGCTGTTGCTTAGTTTTACTGGCCACCAGGCTGTTCAGGGAGGTTGCTGTGTGTCCATCGGGAAGGCACCATCTTCTCACAGAAGGACTATGAGCTGGTTATCACACTCGCCGCTACACCACGGTTCCCTGCGTACGCTCCCCTCGCCGGGCAGTGCTGGGGGAAGGCAGCCACGCAGCCCATCTGTGTTTTCCTTACGTGCCCAGTCTGTTTTGACAATCTGTTCTCCTTAGGTAAAAGCCAGCCCACAGCCGGCCCCAACGGCTCCTCGGCGATGTCCCGGCCAGCGCGGACGGCAGGCAGGGGGCAGAGGAGACCCCCCGTCCTGGTGCGGAGGTCCATCCAGGGGACACGGGGGCTCCTGACAGCCCCCGCCTCGGGAAACAGAGACATTCCACCAGCAATTACTAACTCCTGCAAATTCTCTGACCACGGTTAATGTCACGAATGAGTGAGCTAATTATCTGCCTGAGAGACTGTAGGAGCAATCCTAACAGCTTGGCATCCCGAATTTTCTCAATCCCAGATTTTACAGTTTAGAATAAAACACAGGCTGGACACCAGCTCCATCTCCCTCACTGCCCAGTGTCTAGCATGGGAGTTTTCCAGTTCTTACCCTGGTTTTTGTTACTGCCCCGGCCCATTTGCTATGGGAAGGAAACACAATGAAGTCTGAGGCAGCAAACGTCCGAGGAACAAGCCTGGCTTTGTGTCATTTGCTTTGTCTTTGCAGTAAATCGCATTCTAACTTCCCCAAGCCAAAAACCAAGAGAAAACAACCTACGACACTCACAAAATTTTGCAAAAGTTAAACCGCTTTGTAGATCAAGTGTGAACAAATGCGCATTGAAAGGCGAAGCAAGTTAAAAGAAAGATGGTTTTGCTCAACAAGATTATGCATTTAATAAGAGCCTTCTAAAGAAACGGCTCTTTTCATCTTTAAAAAAGGAGTCAGCGTGTCAGAGTGACAATCCTCCGCTGCTGAGAGGCAGCTCTGCGCAAAATGGGAGCGCGCTCAGTGCACGCCAGCATCGCACGCAGGAGGAGGGGAGGCAGGTGCACGCTGGAGGATGCTTTAGATCTGAAAACAATATTACTGGGTAATGAAGAGAGTAAACATAATTATGACAGGTCTCGGTGCTTAAGAAGTTGTTTCAGGGATGGAAATGTCAACACCCGAGAGCATCGCAAAAGCAGTATCTATGCTGTGAGACGTTCCACAGCCTCCAGGTGCTCCAGGGACGGGGCTTTCCCAAGCCAAACTCCCATCTGATAAACTTCAACAAGCACCTTGCCTGGTTGTTGACTTGGGCATTAAAGCTGTATTTGGGATTTCAGATGACATATAACCCTAAACAAAGGAAAATTAACTTCTTACCCACGTATGAGATCAATCAACAGTCATTTGCCCTCGGAAGAGAGCGGGCTTGAGCGCAAGGCAGAGGCAGTGCCCCCGCTCCCGGGGGATGCACGGCAAGGGATTACTGTTCTCAGGATGGAGGCTGGAGAGCACACTCCATAAACATTTGCTTTGGCAAGTACACGGACCACTGAAAAAAACAAAAAAAAAATCAGAAATGCCTCCATAAGGGTTAAGCTGAGAAAATTTTTGACAGTTGCCAGCCTGCTGTGTTTGAGGTGTCACCTGAAGGTGCCCCAGAGCACCCGGAGAGCAGCCCTTGGCACCTTCCCTTCCCCCTTGGCACCGCCGCAGCTGCCCCAGCGCTCACTGCCCGTCCCGAGGGTCGGCCAGGCAGCGATGGTGGCCCGGAACAGTTTCTCGCAAGCTCCTGGAGACCTTGGTCTGTTCTTTAAAGCGTTGCATGTTTCCTTTCATCCCCCTGGTCTCCTTCAGCTGTTAAAGCTGAATATATTTTGTATTTCCGGGGGTTTTTTTGCACTTACAGATTAGCTAGTAATTATGGAATTGCACTTATGGGAACCAAGAAACTGGCCCAGAACATGCCTTTAGTATTTTTTTAGAGGGACTCTGGGATAAAACATCTTTTAAATCTAGAGTATCTACAATTTGGTCTTCAGAAAACAAACCCGAGTGTTTTTAAATAACAT
Source organism: Rissa tridactyla (assembly GCF_028500815.1). NCBI lineage: Eukaryota > Metazoa > Chordata > Aves > Charadriiformes > Laridae > Rissa > Rissa tridactyla. Next base: position 9,900,686 of record NC_071476.1, read on the forward strand.
CTGTCACTGGCCTTAGAATAACATTAATTCTAGTATATTGAAAAAAAATATTTGAAAATGAAACCTGACTCCATGTTGCAAACTCACTCCTCTGTTCAGAGCCACTTTGATGTTTTTTAAAAAAATAAATAAATCAATGACAGAGCACACTCACTGATCCTGACTTTGTTCCCTGAGCCCACGCAATTATGGAGTTTAATTTTCCCAGCACAGAACAGAAACCAAAGGGCCAAGACAGGGAGCGGCTGGGGCCGTGGCTGCGGGGGGCCAGGCTCCTGCTCAGCCCCCAGCCCTGAGATGGCACCAGGCGCCGGCAAGGGACCAGCTCCCCCCGTTCTCCCGGTTGGGTGTACCACAAGGACCATGCTCTTGGCATCTACTGGTGACTCTCAAACGAGCGATGGTCAGAGAAATAGCTCTCCTCACCACCGCTTATTGTAGAAATAACTTTGAGAACATTTTGTGCATCAGCCCCAGAACAGACAAATACAAACTACATGGGTTTGATCTTTGGTGGTTTTTGTTTTTGGTTTTTTTTTTTTTTTTCTTTTGCTTCTCTCTGAAGTTTCTGAGAATAGAGGCAACTAACTGCAAACAGGCTGGTTTGTTCTTGCACTGGTCCTTCTAAGGCATCGTGTGCCTTCTGGACAGAGGAGCAACTGCTGATGCCGTCCCCACCGAGAGGGCAGTGCTGGTGGCTGGTGCCCTCAGGACAGGTACCTCCAGGGCAGGTACAGCCACCATCAGTGTTTGTGCCATTCAAGGTGCAGCACTCGGGGCATGGGAGTGGAGGGGTGGGACTCAGTTCTCCTGCAGGGAACTGCAAAATGGCAGAATTCCCCGGGGATGAGCTCCGGGTGCCTCAGCAGTTGGCACAGTTACAGAAGGAGAACGTGGGAGAAGATGCAGACACTGGCTCGTGCATGTCACCAGCACCTCTTCAGCCTGTCCATTGAGTCCCAGGCATAGCTCAGGCCATGAGCCAAGCCTGGGCTCCTCATCAGTCAGGATCATCTCTCTCTGCCTCCGAATATTTGTTTATACAAGCGTAATGGCTCCAGGAGACACAGAGATGCTTTAACTCGAATGGCCAGAAGCCCAGTTATAGGAGCACTTGTTTACTCTGAGGCATGTGTTACGGGCTTAAGCATTTACCAGACGCTGTTTTCCTGCGCATCTGCTGTGGCGAGGAGCAGTTTATACGGTGGCAGCAGAACCGTAGAAGCCCATGGCCCAGCTCAGCACACAGCACCCAGCCACCCCCAGGTCCTTGGCGCTGGTACTGCTCGGTACAACGCGGCTTTGCAAAGGGTGACGCAAGTTTTTTCCTGGACTTGGTGGTCCTTCCCCCCAGGTCTATCAGATAAACCCACCCATGAGTCCGTCCTATTCTAAAAAAAGATCGCTGGATGTGGTATCCCCGTGGTATGACACCACTGCAGTGCCGGAGGGCGCAGGTGCCCCCCTCCGCTCACGCCCCAACGCACCCCCCAGCGCCGAGCTGTTGGGACAGGTCCTGGTTCTGCCGGGGGCGATGGGGACAACACCGGGCAATACGTTGTTGACCACTGAAATCGCATTTTAACAATTTCTTTCTGGAATAATTTCTCTCTGGCACATTAGGAAGTCACTAAATGGAACTGTGCTAGAGAGAAATAATTGCCTTCCCATCAAAATGAATGCAGATGTATGATTAAGAAGACATGGTATTTATATAATATTCTCGTATCATATAAATAGAATTGCTGTGTAGAGACAGAGCCTGTGAATCACTCATTTGGTTTATGAGACTGAATAAGCTTTGGCTCTATCAGCACTGAAGAAACAAGACTGACACTGGGAGAAGCTATTTACCACAGACCCATTTACCGGAATTATTCTTTTCAAGTTAGACGTAAACCAAAATACATTATTTCAAATTATGTCCAAAAATAAATACTTCTGGGTTAAACATAACAGATGCTTCCAAACACTGACGTTCTGAGCAATGCCTTGCATTCCTTAGGAAGGCTTTACCTGTGCTGGAAGTCAGCGGGACTCCGAATTAGGTGGAATTAGGCATCGAAACAAAAATATTATTTCTGAAGCATCCTGCCACTGTTTTTCAGACGAGCCCATCCCTGGAGCGATGCTATGGATGCTCTCAGGATCCCCGTGCGATACCAGCCCTGCAGCAGGCGCAGCTCACGCTGCCTACAGCTGCAAGAAGCAGGACCCCAAAAAAGGCAAAAATAAATAAAGATAAAGAAAAGCTGTACAACACTGGCCTAGAGATGTATTTGTTTTTTGGCTTTATAAATAACCACACTAAGATTCGAGTGCAAACAACCCTCCCATAGAATTACCTTCCATGAATTCCCAGAGGTAAAAACCCACAGGAGGGTCAGAAGTCTGAAATGCATTTTATTTACTTTATTCAGCACAAAGGCATTAGCTGCAAAGAGGGGAAGACTCACGCTCAGCAACCAGCCTGTCGCCTCCAGCTCCCCAGCGCTGAGAGACGCTAATGCCCAAAATATTTCCCTGGGAGCCAGTTTCCACTGGATCTGGGAATTTGCTTTCTGTACCTACAGCCGAGGGTCACACTGACAGGACCAGCAGAAGGAATCCGAGCGGACTATACATGAAAATAAAACCCGACAGAAGGCACATTCTATAAATGTAGCTTAATGAGGGTCTCCCAAACTAAACCCAGCCAAGGGAAAACCGCCACTCGCTCAGGGAAGGGGGGGGGTCCTCTCTCGCACCCAGATGGCCCCCTCACCCTCTGTTTCCCACTGTGGTTTTGGGGGAAAGCTGTGAAGAAATTCCCTCAGGTTTCAGGTCCGGCTCTGACCAGCACGCTCCCTCCCACCCCAGATGCAGACGGTTGGACTCAATGACCTGAAAAGTCCCTTCCAACCTCGACAATTCTGCGATTCTGTGAACCTCCTCCTGCAGTCACTGCGTTTCTCCGCCACAACAGCCTTCTGCCAAGCAGGAAGCAACCGGAGCCCTAAAAACCAAATCTGGATGCGGGTGTTTGCTCACAGTCGCCAATTAACAACCCACCTGTTGAGGCCGCGGTTCATGGCGTCGCCCGCGGTTCATGGCGTCACCTCCTGCTGCAGCATCCTCTGCCTTCGGCACGAGGCCTTGGGCTTTGGCGCTGCCCTCCCCTCTCTGCACAGCTGCAACCCAACCAGAGGTTACTCAACCGTCCCACGTTAGTTGCGATACTGCGACAAGCAAACTGGTAGCTTGTGAAAAAGATCAAGTGCACTAAAAGCTTTAAAGGGGAAAACTTTCATCATAACAGGAAACCCAACTGCAAACTGAACCAGGAATTGCTCTAATTTACGCTCACTTGGGTGATTTTTTTTTTTGGTTTTTTTTGTTTCCATTTCGACCACTTTTCTATTTTGGCTACAAAGTTTGAAAAACCTGCACAAGTACCACGGGCAGCCCTGGCTGGCAGCTCAGAGCACACACGGGGATGGATGCAACGTATCCCGGTTACAGCTAATGACCGCGGAGGGCTGCCCTGCAGCCAGAGCGATACGTATTCCCCGGCTGCTTTCGTGCTGGCAGGAAAATCCATTTCACTCAATTAACATTGGCCTGAGTTGTTCGGCCGCTGACCCCGCTCCTGCTGCGCCGTCAGGAGCCCAGGGAGGGTCGGGATCCCGGACCCCTCGCGGGGCACACGCAGGTACCTGCTTGTTTCGGCTCCGAGCAGGCAAAGACCTTGGCATACTTTTAAATCCCAGGATATTCTTTGATGATTTCCTTAATTAGGGCTTGGAATTTTTTTGAATTTCTGGCTACCTGGGATAGCTATTCATTAAAAAAAAAATAAAATCTTTAAGTCTGCAGTGACTTACAGTACGATTTTATTGACTTAATATTTTTGTATATATTACCTGACTCCAATGAGGCTGCGGAGGGAATTACAAGTCAGGCCAGAAGTTATTTCCAGCTAAGACGAGCATAAGAACTTTTAAAAATATATAATTCAATACTAAATGCATCATTTAAGAACTGCAATAATTAGCTGAGAGGGGAAAAGCTGCAGAACAATAGCTGGGAAACGAATGCCACAGCCCATATTGTTGGAAGGGCCTAAAGAAACCAATGCTTGTATTCTACAGGAGTACCCGTTAGTATTTTAAGGAACATGGAGAAATATTTAAGCAAACATTCACATATGGATGGACTTAAATACGATTAAGTGTATCTCTGCAGTCACTGAAGATTAATGGACGGTATTTAAACAGCTTTACAGAAGTTCCCTCCCAGGGTCGAGTTGCTGCTGGGTGCCCGCAGCTTGGACGGCACCGTCTCCTCCAGCCCCGCTGCCAGGAGGGGTTTCTCCCCACGATGGAAATCACCCTCCCCTCCTGCACGGCAGGCGTTGGTACCAGCCCAGCCCCTCAGCCTGTCGGCTTTTTCACAGCAAGTAACAAGCATGTCTTAAAAATCAGCTTGAAATCCATTTCGGCAATAAGGCAGATAAGCCCAAAAAAATTAATCTGTTCTATTCCACCAAAAAAACCCACCCTAATTATACTGGGAATAAAGTTACAAAAAGGGGAAACACCACCAGGCATTGCCAATGGCTACCTGAAACTTCAGCTCCTTCCTAGGCATCCGCTTCAGAGCTCGAGGGCGGATGGGCCAGGAGGGGCGAGGAAGGTGCCGGCAGCCCTCGCCTTGTCAGGGCCTCACTGCGGGAAGAAACAGGTCATCACGGCCACCGAGCCGGGGGCCTGACTCCCCCGGCAGCGTGCGATGGGCGAGATGCTGCGAGAGCCCGGGCTGCTGCTGTTCCCGCCGCCCCCCGGGAAGAGCGGGGTACAGCAACGGAGCTGCTCCCACAGACCGCGGGGAGAGGCGGAGATGCGCTTCTCAGCTGGCGGGATCTTTGCGACGCCAAGCGCTTCTTCAGAAGCTATCAGGAAACCATATGAATCATGCAATGAAGCAGTCATCCTATTAAAAAAATGTGAAATTACTCTACAGTGCAAAAATGACAATTAATAATGAGGGGGTTTTTATTTGTTTGGGGTTTTTGGTGTGCGGTTGGGTTGTTTTTTTTTCAAGTAATTGTGGCCTTTCTCTGAACTACTATTGACAATTAGCACAGACAGGAGTGCTCCATCCACACAAGCCCTTTCCAATGGAAGAGCTCAGCCTGGGGAGCAGCGAGGGGTTTGGGCACCCTGGCCATCACAGGCTGCTTTTTACCACCATGTCTCTTCCTGGCACCGGCGCACATTTGCTGTTTCTTTTCCCGAGTACCAGTAACAGCCAAGCAAAGCTCAGACCCGTCTCCATTCCCACCCCTGTCCCTCACCATGTTCTGGTCGGGGCTCCCAGGAACCCTTTAACAAGGATTTTGCTTGTTCCTAAATTGAGTGTTTCTGTTGCCTTACAATGAAGAAATATCAGTTCCCCGAAGGAGCTGCATGCTAGAATTTGGGAGGACAGCTTTGTCATACAGACTTTCAGAGAAGCAGAACACGGTCTCTGAGCACAGAGGGCTCTGCAGCATCCAAATGCCAATTCTCCGTTTGGAGGAGTTTTAACTGAAGGGGAACTTTTTCTTCACTCAGGAGAACTTTTCTACTCTATTAGTGGATGGGTTATTGCTTTTGTACAAACAAAACCGGAAATTCAGTTTTTCATGCATCGGTTGGAAGTACTTACTCATTGCAAAAAGGGTTTTCTCGTAAAAGAAAAAGCAGAATTTTGTTTTTAAACATTAAAAAACAATTGATAAAGAGTTATTGACTGGATTTATTTCTAATGCTTATAACTGGCCAAGAGGGGATAAACATTTTATTGTCCTAAATCTTTCACATCTGGCATGCCATTTCCTATTTTTCTCAGATGAGGCTGGAACCAGGCAGCAGAGGCGCATACCCCACACATCACAGGGACGAGGAGCGAGCGCATGAGCTCAGCCTCCCGGCAGCGCCGTTGTGCAATTCCGAGCCGCGCCGGCCTGGCCCGTCCTCCACGGCCAGCGCTCCCTCCACCCGGGCAGCTGAAGAGGAGGTGGATTTGCTTCCAGGGGAAGGGCCCGGCAGGACCAGGGTCTGCATCTTGGGTGCCATCCTGTGGGAGGGTTCTGCCTCCGCCAGCCCACCAAGGGGCTGCTGAAGCATTCCTCATTCAGTGCTGTAAAAGGGGTTTTACCAATTTGCAAAAATTACAGCCCAACTCAAGTGGTTTGCAAAGCCCTGCTGACACTCCTTTGCTTGTTCCTAAGACCTGGGGGTTTTCTGGACGAATCCCCCCGCTCTCTCGGCACTACGCTGTAAAGAGCGCCCGGCCTGTCCTCCTACCAGAGCTGCTGCTTGCATTTCTTCTGCCCGTGGTTATCCACTCAGAGGAGTTACCCACGTAGTAGGAATGAACTTTACACAGTTGAGAAGACACCTCTCCTTTGAGATTATCTTACTTCTACCTTCCAACAGTGAAATGAGTCAACTCCTCTTTCTTTTAGGATTTTTACATATCTAAATGCACATATATAAAAATATATTATCTATTAAGAATATTATATAAAAATATACATACTACCAAACATAGTTGCATTTGTGACTGATCCCGCCAGGTTTAAGAAGAGCAGGGACAAGGGAATCATTCCCAGGTGCCAGAGAGAACAGGGAGGGTGGGCTCTGCCCTGGGGGCAGGAGGCCGTGTCGGGGTGGCCTCCCCACGGACCCTCTCCCTGCGAGCGTGTGCAGGCAGCGCGGCTCTGTAGCAGCCGGCAGCCTCGCTGCCTCCTTTACCCACCCTTCAGACCAAAACCCAGCACGCTCATCCCTATTGCTCTTCCACCCATCGCTCCCGGGAGCGAGCTGATTCCTCCTGGCACTTAAGTAGATACCCTGGTTTACAGTGCACAAGCTGTTCCAGCAAATAATTAATAGAGAGTAGAGTACAGCATTTCAGGTGCCCGAGTATTCCCGCAGATGAAGAGCTACACTGACTTGCAGGCAAACCCAGGCACTGACAAAAGGGGTTTCCTCCCAGCACTGCCCCTTTACCCTCGGCACCGCAAGGAAGTCGAGCGCGAGCGTGCAGTCCTGCCTGAGGATTTCACAGTGAAATGATTTTCTGTTGGAATAAACTGAGCTTTCAAAAAAAAAAAAAGTAAATATCTCGCAAAGAGTGGAGGTTCCCCAACACAGCTGCTGAGGCACGTGTGTGTGTGTCTACAAGCCCTGGGCAGGAGCACGCTAGGTGCAGAGCGGGGTCCCTGCCACCCTCCGTGTTTCCCAGGTCACAGCCCCCACCTGGTATCGGGGAGCTCAGGGCTCAAGACCCTCTTTGGCATCATTGCTTGACTTCACGCCAAGCTGCGCTCAGCCTGGGAACAGCACTTCACAGCCACTTCTCCGTGTTTCCGAGGGACGGGGGGCAGGGACTTCACCCCTGCCCCAGGACAGACAGCCCTGCTCACCTCCAGCAGGACACGGCACCCCCGTGCTGGGGAGATGTGGCACAGACCTGTGATGCTCTTATTTGGGATGTGCACGCGCATCCACAACTCACTTTTTTTTTTTTTTTAAAAGCACTCTGTTGTGTTCAACGCACATCGAAAAACAAATTTCAAAGTCTTAAAATTATCCAGAAAATGACATTCTTGTGCTCTAGCCAGCCCAAGTCGATTCCAGCAAATACAGTATTTTGATAACATGGTCAGGGCTTAGCATGGTTGGATGAGTAATAAATTGGCCAAGAAATGAAACTGATTTTAAAAATCACCCTTTCAGAAGAGACACCCTTTGAAGAAACTCCTTACGTCCTTCTCAGACTTGAAGAAATGACTTGAATTTCTCATCACTTTCATAACTTCAGACAAGCAGAGAGAAAACCAGCCTTTTATGAAGACAGAGATGATTACCTTGGTGGAATTACATGTCAAAAAGCACATTCATTAACCTCCTCATGGGACGGGGGAGCAGAGGCTTCGTAACACCTCACCCAGGCTCCCCTGTCCTCCTCTGTGCAGCAAAAAGTTAACTGAAGGTAATTGGAAAAAAGTTTAGTTGACAGAAGCAGCCCGTGCTCTGCTCAGCACAGCTGTCAACGTTTCAACCTAGAAATTGGTCGCAGATAGCAGCTCTCATCACTGGTAAGCAAGGGGACCCAGTGAGAAAGAAAAATTAAAACGGCAAGAAAGGAAAATTAATATTGGGTGAGGAAGTGAACGGAAGGAAGATCCAGGGTAAGAGTTCTCAGATACAGTAGTGGAAAATACATCTTTAATCAGTAAAAGAGGGTTACCAAGCCACATTTATGTATTATCTGTCACATGGGGAGTGATCTCCTTCCTGCAAGTGATTATCTGCCTCGAATTTGGAAGGGGAAATCCCTTCCCTTTCCCCCAAAGCATATGCTAACAGACAAGGTGCTCAGCGGGAGCTGGCAGGCGCCGCAGAGACAGGCGCTTGCCCCAAAGGCAAACTCCAAAAAATTAACGTAGGGAAAACCCCACAAGGAGGTTTGGAAGGCCAGATCAGTGGCAATAACTCCATGTAGCACCCTGGAAACAACCTGCTCCAGAAACTGGAGTCAAATCCGCTTCCAGATGAGTTATAAAAAGCTGTGAAATCTAATTGCTTTATGGCCCACAAAAATCAGCGACGCTCAGTTCCCGCTTCCTCACATTTGACTACACGTGGTTTGGATTGGAGGCGGCGCAGCGCTGGAGGAGAGCGGGATTAAGAAGAGAGGCCTTAGAGCTGAAGGTAGCGAGCGTGGCGTCGGTGACACACTCCAGACCCCCCGTGCCCGATCCCGCATTCCTGCGGAGGGATGGATCCATCCGCGCAGTGGCTCCAGCGGCTCATCTCTGAGCGCAGATGAAGCTTTCTGGAAGGTGTATAGTGTCCAGGCTCCCGGCTGCCAAAGAGTGAGGTCATTTTGGAAGGAATTTTATTTTTTCAGGAAATATTTCTGGAAATATTTACATGTCAAGATTACATGTTTAAATTCCTTGACAAAGCAAGCTCTGGGCCACATGCAAAATTTCTAAAGAGCTCGCAAGTATTTCTTCAGCTTGTCCTACACACAAAAGGCTTTTACTGTATCACCATTCTGGTGGTGGTAAATCACACCATATTGTAATCCTAAGTGACTTATTCTAATTAAAACTTACTTATTTACGCTAAAAAACTAACATCCCTTAAAAAGCAGCAGATCCTTTCTCTAAAGCAAGGAAACGAGCCCTGTGCTGAAGACTCCAGTTCTCAGCTGGGCAGGAGGCTGCAGTTTCTTTTCCCTGCAAATGCCAGGGAAGGGAGTTGCTTCGGACACTCGGGCTTAGAGCAACGAAGCATCTACAAGGAGAGCACAGAAGCGGCCATGGGGATGTGTTTCTAAATGTCGGGGTGCAAACACCTCCTTGGGCAGCTGGGAAAGGGAACTACAAGATGTCATGGCATAGGCTGCTTGCTTGGCCGGGTCACCTATGAGCAATCTGATCTAGTTAAAAACGTCCCTGCTTACTGCAGGGGGGTTGGACTAGATGGCCTTTAGAGGTCCCGTCCAACCCAACACATTCCATGATTCTATGTCTGCAGTCAGACCCTCCCAACCAGCGCAGAGGCGTAAGCTCAGTGCAGCATCTCCACAGGAGAGGGCACCCAGACCTGCCAGGGTTAGCGCATCCCAGCCCAGGAGCCCCGGGAAGCCCCCCCTGCCCAAGGCACAGCCAATATTTAGTGAATAACAAGCTCTCCCAGGTATTTTAGATTTTGACTTGCTGACAGAACCTAGGCAGTAGTATGGGGGATAAAATCCTATCCTCTCTAAGTATATATTTTTAATAAAGTAGTTTGCAACTCTGCAAGACTATTACCCAGAACAGGCACTTGAAGGAAACACTCCTGCTCTGGAATCAGCTCCTCCAAGGTGCTTTCTGTCCATGAGAGTAGCTTAGTATTTCACTTGATCACTATAGGAGAGAGGAAAAAGTTGAGCAAAGGTAGGAAATAGCTTCTGCATGAGAAGTTACTTGATAGACTATGACTTCGAGCTGCAAGAGAGATTGCTGGGCAGGGGACAGGGAATATGACAGAAGCCTGTAAAACTAGAAGTGGGAAAGGGGAGGATAATAGGGAACAAGTTCATCACGGTGTCTCACAGCCCAAGAACCAAAGGCATGGGATGAAGTCATCACGCAGCAGTTCCCATGTGAACGAGAGGACGCACCGCTGCTCACCACACCGGCCGTGGAAGGCTGCCACAGACGATACCACAAGTTCACATTTGCTCAAAGGCTCTCTCGCGGTTTTTAGAAGAGGAAAAGAAAAGTCCACCTAAGCCTGGAACCACCACCCTGGTTTAGGAGGGCCCAAAGCAGCACACGAGGGAAATGCCAGCTCCCATCCGCCTTGCTCTTCCCAGGCACCCACTGCTGGCAGCGTCCTACATGGACAGCCCCTTATTTGTGCTAAATTATTAAATTGTTTTAAGCCGGAAAATGAAGATAGCATGAACTGACAGCAGTATGCGTTGGCTCTAGTTTTCCAACATGCTGTGGTGTCTACTCTACTCTTCCTCAATTATTGCCAAATTTGTGATGTGGATGCGAAATTCCCAGAAGTACAGAGGAACTGTGGAACAGCACAGTCTTTTAACAGATTCAGCAGTGTTATTCCTGGAGTCATGTATAATATTTCTAAAGTTATATCCAGATCTAAGTCTCTATACTCTGCCTGAAGGGAAAAAAATTAGGCTAATTAAATACCGGAACAGAAGATGACTGCACAGTAAGAGTGAGATTATTCAGAGAGCTTAAGGCAACACCACTTCATCTGGTTAATCACAAATCACAGTCTTTGGCATAAGAAAGACACAAACAATTCTTCAGGCTTGAAAGCTTTGGACTCAACCTCTATTCACGGCTCAGCTTCACCAAGCACAAACTCACCTTGAGCAGACTCAAACATATGTACAGAGTATTTATGGACCCCCTTTTTTTTAAAACAACAACAAAAAAAAACCCCAAATAACAAAACCAAACCACAACAAACACACCACCAAAACAACTCCTGTGTTTTATAACCCTAGGATGGTTTTGCTTTGCCCAAGTAGTGGTAGTGAGGGATCAAAAACATTCCCACCTGACGAGCTACAGTTCAGTGAAGATTTTCCGTTTGAGCTGCTGACTTGGAGACTGCAATAAGCATCACGCGTTTCCTCTCCCCAAGTCAAAATCATCTCTGAACACTTTTGTTCGCCTGCCGTGAGCCTGGGACTTGCTCAGGACGTACAGATACCGGCAGCCATTTCCAAGGCATACAACCACCAGCCGACAAGAACACCAATAACAGCTCTGCTTTGTGTTACGCTTGCCCCAAGCAATGGCATTTACACAGAAGTTATCTGAAGGTGATTACGTCATGCACAAATACGCTTTTTTTCTTTTTAGTGCCTCTTACCTGCTAGCTGGGTACAATTCCAGGCCTTTGGCATTCCACTGGGAGACGTGCAGCTATCAGCACAGCATATTGGCTGGCACTAATAATGGCTTTATTTCCTTCATATCTTGCAACTCTGAAAAAGACATTTGGAAAACATACTAGAAAGGCATTTGCTCGTAGGAAATAGCTTTTGTGTGTTTGACAATGAAAACCCAAGTTTGTTCTCCACACTCTCAAAAGCACGCAACTGAGAGAGGTTGTGACTAAGCAGTCTCAGGTTTACCAAAAGAAAGAGACGTTTAAACAAGACTCTCAGCAAAAAAAAGACTTCACACAGCCTCATGCAATGTCATCACTCTTGTGTCAGCAGCCACTCAACCAGCATCTTACACCAGTTCTGGCAGCACACGGCAGGAGGAGGGGGGCAGAGGGTCCTGTCCACTGGCCAGCAGCGCTCCCCCCACAGCTTCCCCTCATTTAATCAAGCACTGGCGGGGCTGTGAGGCTTTGGAAGATGAGTTCCCCACCCAGCCCAGCATAGCAACCTTGTTGTTCGCCCTGTACAGTCCCTGTCTGGATCCTTCAGAACTAGGGATGCCCTTCTTAAATTGTCTTACAGAAGACTTAAATAATTTTACACAGGGGGTGGTTCCAGACCTGAGTTTTTTTACTATTAAGTACACAAATATCTTACCTTGTTTTCCCAATTAGTTGTTTCCTCTAGTTCTCCAAGCCCCTGCCTTTGAGCCCTTCCTCTATTTGAATTCTTCCCAGAGCCCTTTTCCTCAGCCTCCTCCCTTGCCCTCTGCAGAGAATCACTACCACCCTCTGAGCCACATCACACCCACAGTCCTTTTCCACCCGAGCCTAATGCTTCATTTCCACCAGCTGACCTTCCCAGGCCTACGATTACTCCTTGATTACCTTCACTTCTGCCCTAACAGCTGTGTTTCCCTTCCTCAGGACAGTTGACTTGCAGTGCTCACAGAGCGCAATTAGCACCTGCCCCTGAGGTGGAGCAGCTATGTATACTTACACTGGGGAATTTTTTCTCTTATAGGCAAAAGATGTATTTATAATCAGAATTTACTTTTAATATCAATTGAAACACCGAAAAGTAAAAGAAAGGAACTCTGCATGAAGAAACAAAACACTGGTTTCCTTTGACACAGCCTGCCCTGATTTGACTGTAGGATGCCCACACGTATCACATAGGGTTCCTCACACCTCCCTGAAAACTTATTCTGTCGCTCGGATGCTCATCAGCATTATTTATGACATACATATGAAGATAAATGCAACAATATATTCTTGAAAGACTATAATTCTGGTGAGATTGGGGAGATGCTAAAATACAGGAGCCCTGGGATTAACAGCCTGGACTAATATTGCAATTGTCATCACATTAAGAGGATCTCGGGAGACTGGAATGTTGATATAACTATGGTGTGAAATCAAAATCTTGTCATTTATAAAGGAAAAAAAAATGTTCCTGGCATGCAGACAGCTAGTTATGCATGAGTGTAGCACATACAAACCACAAGGTTAGAAAAGCCCCAAGAGATGCTATAATTCTGCAAATATAACTATTCAGTATATTCAAATGAAAAAAATTTGTCTTTACCACACTCCTCAATCAGTTATTTACATAATTTTAGGGGCCTGTTATGCTATCCATTTTTCCTTTGATATTCCTTATTTCTTATCATCATGCATTTGTGGTAATTGAGCGGCATGAAAGACCTTCATAAAAGCTAAAAAACATTGTCTACTTGACTGTGAGGGACAGTAAACAGCAGCCGTTTGCTACCACAAACAGCTTCGTTATAATTATCCTTTAACGAAGAGTTGAATTGTGAACATTTTCGTTTCTCTTAAAAGAAAGCCACGGAGCTCTGCCTGCACAATCAATTCCTCAGACAGTCCACTAAGCAACATTAGCAAAGCTACTTTGCCCGAAAACTCATTTTAACACCATTTCACCAGCTCATAATTTCTAAAGAAAAGAACCAACCAGGGAAACAGGCTGCTCGTTATTTCCCGGTGATTTTGAGTGCCGGCAGCTGCCCGTGGGCTTATCGAGCTCCTGAAAACACGGTCCAAAGCGGCTGTGCTGCATCCTGACGAGCTGCGATGCCTGGCCCAGGGGAGTGTGACCCCAGTCCAGCGGGTTGGCTTCAGATCCAATGTTCTCTTTGCCCTTCTCTCTGCCTACAAGTTGCCTGCACACAGTGATTGCATGAACTCACATCAACTATGCCTCTACAATAGGCACTTTGGGGGCTTAAAGTTAGTTTTCCTGGCACATCCAGTCCAATCTAAAGGGAAAATGCGCTTCTTTGTCTGGGATCTTGCTCCAGGGCTGTCTCCTGTAAATGCGCTGCGTTGACTCAGGAGGAGGAGTGAGGGTGTCATTTAGAAACGCCCGCCTCAGTGGTCCCTTGCTCCGGCTCTTCTGAGTTGTCACTTTACTCAGCAAGTAAAACACCAAAACAGACCTTCTATTGAGCCAGAAAATATTTGGTCTCTGACTAGATGAGATCACGATTTGCGATAACAGTTGCATTCTTTCTAGTCCCATCCCCACCCAAAATCTGGATTGTAGCCACCAGCGTACAGAGGGCTCGCTGCCCCTGCAAGCCCCAGCCCATCCTGGGGGGCTGCCACCCCCCCACCGCCCGAGCCACCGCCGGCCTGCAGGCAACGGGGGAGAAATGCCAACGCTGGCATAGCCCGGGACCCGGACAGAGGGGGAACGGACCCTTGGCAGATCCACGCTGGGGACCTGTATTTTGTGATTAAGCCTGGGGGTGAGTGATCGCAACTTCACCACCCCCGTTTGCTCTTGTTTCATGAAGATCAGGACACAAAACTGAGCTAGAAGGTGGTTTTTCGCTTTAGCTAACTAGGTTTCTGTTGCCCATAGAAGGCAGAAGGCTAACTGTCTTTTAAATGTCATTACAAGGGAGGTGGGAAAAATGCAGTGACTTGGATACTTCTGAAAATGCCCCTTCTGAATAACTGCCTGAAAATACGAGTAATTTGAATAGAGATGCTAAACGGCACCTGTGTGCTTTACATTTTTCCAGTCTTAATTATAATACAGACATGAAATCTGGTAACTTACCTTAGAAAATGTGCATCTATAATGAATAGAGCTAACAAGTAAATGAAGAAAGTAAGTGCTCATTCCTTCATGACTTGAAGGTAAAATAAGCGAATAGGTATTTTACCTGCTAATATTTAATGCAACCTAAAGCCTAATTATTCTGGTCGCTAACATCCTGAGTGAAATTTGTATTATATCAGCTGTTTTATTTGTATTGTCTCACCTTGGAAAGGAAAACTGATTTTGGAACTCTCTGATTTTTCCATAAGGAAGGCCCAGTGGAGCTGGGAAATGCCAAGGTCTATGGATGGAATAAAGTACTCCAGCTATTCTAGTGCGCTCTCTTAGAAACACATCGTTGTAAGTGGAAATGCAAATACCGTATGCTCTTATTGAGGTTGTAATTAATGTATTTGGGAAAGGAACCAATGTAAATGATTTTTTATAACAGTGAGCCTTTATATAAAGCTGGACTATTTAAAAGCATGCCCACTATGCAAAGGCAGAGAGGGAAGTGTCAGGCCATATTTATGAACAGTCAAGGTTGAGTTGATTTTCATAAAACTCTTCAGTAATGGTTTCTAATTCGGACGCTCAGCTTAAGGGCTCAGGAGCTCAGGTCTTCTCAATGGCTAATAAAGCATCTTTCACGTTCACATGTGAGTTATGCTCTGCCCCCTCAGGGGTGGGAGACCTTACCCATGCCCAGGCCCAAAGATGCTGGACAGCTTGGTAAAAGCTTTAAAAGCTTTAGTGGAGCGAGTGTTATGAATAGCATATATATCTATATATCTATATATCTATATATGTATCTCCCCTTCCAGACCCTAAAGGGGCTCCAGGAAAGCTGGGGAGGGACTGTGGAGCAGGGAGGGGAGCCATAGGATGAGGAGGAACAGTTTTACACTGAAAGCGGGGAGATTTAGCGCGCGTGTGCGGGGGTGGCTCCATGCCGGGTACCAGCGCAGGGAAGGTGGGGACGGGTGGGAGATGTGCGGCTGGAGGCACCCGCTGTCCTGGTGTCGGTGTGTGCGGTGAGACATATATCTGTCCCTGTCCCCGGCGCAGCCGCTGCCCTGCGTCCCCCTCGCTCTGGCACCTGAGCCCCGCACAGCGGGGGGACACCGAGACTGGCAGCGTCGGCTTGGGAGAGGCCACCCCAAAACGGAAATCAAAGGAGCAGGTGGTGCTTGGTGGTACTCTTCATGTTGAACTATGTAATTAATATTAATAGAGTCATAATTTGATTAAATGTGTTTTTTGTAAGAAGGATTAAGTGTACCCTTATTCCATTGGCTCGTTGCAACACAGAGAGGTTTAAAATTCTTGCCTTTGCAGGCAAAGGAGGGTTCGCGTCCCTCTGTCCCTGCAGCAGGAGACGGCAAAGGCTGAGGAGAGGCTGAGCCGGGGGAAGCTCCTCCTGTCTGTCACCTACACGGGAGCACGCAGCCATGGCTCTCCAAAACCCTGGCATGCACTTCCCAGGAGAGGAGAAATTAGTATTAAAAATTTCATGCATCAGAAGGAGATGATTAATTATCTTCCGACTAATTAATAAAATGAGATAATTTTCCACCTACTGATCCGGAGTCCAGCAAGATCAGCAAAAAGACTGGTATTGACTTTGGAGGATTTTGCACCAGTGTCATTTTATGGTTCACTTCAGCAGAATGATACATTTATATTGGGAAAGGGAGGTTATAGGATTTGCTAGGAACAAGATCATTTTTCAGAAAGAAGGATGTTTACCTACATTTTCTCCGCTGCTAAGGCAACTGAAAGAGAGCATTGTTGTTTTGTTTTTAATTAAAGTTTTTAGCATTCATCTCAGCCACCGTATTGACTTTTTAATATACAAATAAATATTAAAAAGCACATATATTTTATACTCCCTGCTCTGCATTTATTCACTGCAACTTACAGGATTCTTTCCAGCGAACTGAGTTATACATTTTCAGCAGCATCCTGCCACATCTTAAAAAAAAAAAAAAAAAAAAAAAAAAAAGTAGGGCAGAAAAACCACCACATTAACCCACTGTGTCCCGAAATGAGTGTGTGCTCTGTTCAGAACAGACCTCATCATTAATAGGTTTCGTACCTATTTATAGCGAGGAGGCTACGGCATTTCTGAAACATCCTGTAAACACGAATCCTCTGCACGCTCCCATAATGTAGCCAAGTATCATTTTCCTACTTTCAAAACACGGGGCCTGATTCCAGACATAAATATCCGCGCTCAGATACCACAGTGATGGGCTCCAAGTCAAAACCGCCTTCGCCATGTCAATGCCTCCGCGCAGAGCTCAGGGATCCCGAGTGCTCTGGGCTGGGGGGCTTCAGAGAAAAAAGAGGGTTTGGCCAGAAAACGCCACTTGGTCAAACCCAAAGCAGTCTGCAGAGACGTGCCGGGTTTGAGACGCTTTCCACAAGCTGGTCAGGCATTTGCCCGCTCTCCTGCCCGGCGCCCTGAGCTGCCCCGGGCGTGGGGTCCAACCCACCCTCCCAAAGCCTCTTTGGGTGTTGAGGGGCACCAAGGCACCCAGAGCCCCTTCTAGCTTGAACATCTTCAGAGCTGACCCCTTATGCCTTTGAATGATTAGATACACATGAATAAACAGTGCAACGGTTTCAATTTCCTAAGAAACGGGTTTTCTCTGCAAACAGCCCACTCGGAGCTGGGCAAGGGCTAGAAGACACAGCTCGGGCTCGGTGGAGGTTGCCGAGAGCGGGTGAGGTGGGCATGTCTCCTCCCACCTTGCTGCGTACGTGGATGGATTTGCTGCGTTCGTGCCTCGCAGAGCCGGGGCCGCGCAGCTCGGTTTCAAAGGTGCGGAGGGGACAGATACCGCACAAAGAAAGCGACTGCTGTTAATAAGGTGATAAGCTGCCAAATGCAACGCTGGATGGGCTTCGTGCTGAAAGGTTAATTAAACCAGCAAAGCTTACCTGCGTTGTGTGCAACAGAATTGCTACGGCTCTTTTCCCTTTAAATATTTTGCATACTAAATTAAACCTTATTCCCCTCCCTGCGCACACACAAATAAATAAATAAACGTAGTGAATCAAGCCAACCATAATTCCAATTAGTCCCAGCTGTTATTTCACCATCCTTTCAGGCCCTGTCTGCAGCGCTCAGAAATAGGTTGCACATGGCCTCATGCAAGGCTACATGAAATAGTTGCATCAATCTGAATGAAGAGTAACTAATTTTGTTCATGTATTATTCAGAATGACAGGGACATTACTGTAATAATTCCTGACTTCTTCAATATTCTCAAGAATGGTGGAGAAAAAAATGCATTTGCAGCCACACAAAGTGGTGTGAACTGTGTCTCCGGGCTGAACCTCCACCTGCTTCCCTGTTTATTTTTAACAGCATTTCCAAATCACACTGCTTTTCACAGCTAAGATTCATTTTGACTGGAAGAGTAACAAGAGCTCTTCTTGAGCCAATGCGACCTGTTCCTAATTTAGCAAAAATAGATGATGTCACTGGAAATAAATGACTCTTCAGTATTTCTTCTTTCACTGTTTTTCTCCTAGAGGAAGAAAGAAGGACTTTGGTAAGTCAGTTAGCAGTAAAATTAGTAAATGACTCCAAGGAAACCTGTTTGGAGAGGAGACCTTTAGATGCTGATAAGCAAATTTATTTGTTAGCTATTTATGGCCGTGCAGACTGTAGCCTAACTTAAAAAAAAAATGCATTATGATTTAATGAACTGGCAAAGAGTTTAAAAAAAAGATGTTGTAAATTGTCATTACTTGATAAAGAGGAGAAAGAATAAAAGCAGGGATAAAAATAAAATGAAAATCAAAAGAGGGACAAGACATGAAAGATTACAGTGGGTGGGCTTAGACACACGTCTGTATGTCAACTTTTTAATAGAAAGAAAAATGATAAAAATCTGAAATAAGTTTCTTTATATAAGCTTCAAAAGTTGAACTAATTTGAAATCTTTCAGTAATTGATCAAATGCTGTTTTTTTTTCCTTCTCCCCCCCTCCCCTTGTATAAATTAACAGGGATGAGGAGCAAAGAATGAAAAGTAAGAAATACTAAAATTACAGGTTTGATTACAAAAGGTCATGTGAAAAGAAGTATCTGCAAACGGTCTGTTTGTGATGAGAAATTCTAACTTAAATGGACGCGTGCCCGTGTACACACACATGCGCACGCAACATCGCAGCGCTCGGCCGCAGGCGTGCAATTGCTTTTTCCTGACTTGGTTTCGGTTGTCACGGGATTGGGTCTGAACCAGGTGCGGCAGCGCAGAAGGATCCAGTATTGAAGCCATTGTGTCTGACGCTCCGAGAGACCCAACGAAGGGGTAACCAGCAAGTGCATGGAAGGATGCTCGCGGTTTCCAGTTATGTGGTACGCACAGGTTAGGGAAAAGTAGAGCTGAAAAAATACTTTGCTACCTGGTCATGAATGTTGACATGAAAAACCAAAGGCATTTCAGGCCCGTCTGGGTTCCCTGGCCATTGGTTCCCAGCTCAAGAAGTTGAGCATGTGCAGATAGAGCACACGGAGCTGATGACAAAGAGCCCGACAGACCGAGTTTCCAGCTAATCGATTTGAACATTTACCAATTAGTTGGTACACAGGGACCCTGAAAGCCGTCAGCACGTGGCGGGCTGTCTGGTCAAAACTAACCAACAGAAAAGAGACAAACAGCTGAGCAAAACCAGAAAGATAAAGCCCGTTCCCTAAATATCAGTGTTATGCAAAAGTTTATAAGGCATCAGAAATCAGCTGAAAAACAACACATGTTTTTTTTAAGAAGCGCAGATAGGCAGATGCGTGTCAGCGCTGCACACATGTAGTGTCAGGTGCTGGTTTCCAGCAGTTCTCAGTGACTAATTACAGCCTCTGCAATTACCACAGTACTGCTATGATTCTTTAAAACAACAACATTTTGTTCACAGAATGCCGAAAACTTAATTGACTTATCACATTGCTTTCAATAGCGAAACAATAAGGAGACGGAGAGTGACCCACTTTTTTCCCCTAAGCAGTCAGATGGTCCTTCAACAGAGAAAGGTCAAGAAACTCTGCTACCAGAAAACCCGTGGCTCCTAAAATCTCACTCCCGTGGGCAGAGCTTGCTCACACCAGGTCAGTATTAGCTCAGCACTAAAAGTTCACCAAAAGTTCTCTATGGAAAATGTGCAAGCTGCAGGACGGCTAGCTCTGCAGGATTAGACGGTGTCTTACGGACGGACCACCCAGCTGTGAAAACTTTCGGCATTTTCTTTTCTGATGCATTTCCCAGTCACAAGTATTTTACTGCAATTTAAGGCCTGAAGTAATATGTTAAAACAACATATTGTATTAAAACCAAAAGAAATTTACGTATCATATGAGTCTTGGAAACACAGCTAAGAAAAACACCACCGTGAAATTCATGATAAAGTCGCACAAGTTGGCCATCCTGAGGGTAAATGTGGATAACTATCAAGTTAGAAAACAGAGATGCACCTTGCTGACAGACCGTTTCCAAGCTGGACGCTTTGTCACTGTTTTCACCCCGTTCCCAGTACAAAGTGCTCCTCTCGATGCTGCCTTCTATCGCAGGGTGGATCCAGTTTCTGCAAATACTGAGATTTCTTTTTCCTTGTCTTACAGGATACCAGAGGAAATGAAACCATGTTGTCAAGTAACCTTCTTCTGCTTACGCAATTTCTATCCCCTTTAATTTTCAGCAGTAACCGGTGATTTTAAGGGTTTGTGTGTTGCAGTACTTAGTGCCGGGTCTCGCAGACCACTCTGCGACGCAGGAGCGTTGGCCCTAACGTATTCTGGGGTCCTGCGAGCACTGGCTGAGCTGGGGGTCCCCAGACGGCCTGAGCTCACCCACCACCCACCACCCTGCTCCTGCCCCAGTGCTCGGCATCAGCAGAGTGTGGGAGCCACCCCAGCCCCACCTCACCCCACGTGCCCGCTCTCGGCCAAGCCCTGGCGCCCGTCCCACCAGTTCCTGCCCCCCAGCAGGTCCCCAGGATCCCCCCGGCACTCCCCCAGCACCCGCTGCTGGCCTGGGGTGCCCGCCCAGCCCCGTGCTGCCTCTGGTCGCCCCAGGTGCTGGCGGGGGGCTGGCCGTGGCTCCGCGGCACCCCCAGGACCAGCTGCTCCTGGAACCTGAGCGCAGCGCGGGTGGGAGCGCAGCTCCAACGGCGTTTTCCTGCAGCCTGTGCCTCCTGGAGCCAGTCCATACTGCCTGTAATTTGGGATGGCTGCTCAGTCCCAAATCTAACCCTTACGTAAGCCAGTATATACCAGTTGGCTCCGGCCTCAAAGGCGAGCTCTGTCGGGTAAGGGCTCAGCTATGCAGGACGGTCTCAAACCCCCCCAGTACAACAGGCAGCTCCGCCGAGCGCACGCTGAGCCCCGGCCAGACGCTCTTCACAAATGTATATGCAATTATCCTCCTCTTCCCTGGCCTGGCGTGAACCTCCGGAGCGTCTGCGGGGACAGGAGCCTCCCAGCACAGGTGGGGTGAGGGGCCCCCGCTGCCCTGCCTGGCCACGGGGCTGCCCTTCGCCCACCCCACGGCATCCG
Source organism: Rissa tridactyla (assembly GCF_028500815.1). Classification (NCBI taxonomy): domain Eukaryota; kingdom Metazoa; phylum Chordata; class Aves; order Charadriiformes; family Laridae; genus Rissa; species Rissa tridactyla. Next base: position 9,921,779 of record NC_071476.1, read on the forward strand.
CTCGCGCTGGCGCTGCATGGAGCGGGTAGGGGTGGCAAAAGCAATGAAGGTTTTTTTTCCCCCAAAAAAGTACTAAAGAAGTTTCTTTTCTCGCGATCACCACCAAAGGGCTGTGTAAAGCCTCCCCGGGCTCGTTACCTTGCTCAGATGCACATCCCTGTACGGCTCCGCACCCTCGCCCCATCCGTGACAGCCCCTTCAGCTTTGCGTGGGCTTTAGGAATAGTAAGTTACTGTTTTGATCCGGGTACTATCGCTGCTCATCTCCCCTCCTTTCCTCTCGCAGCTGCTGAGAACATTCTCACACATTTGTCAGGTAAGGCTTTATTCCTTTAAAAAATAAATCAGAAAAAGCATCTGGATTATTTTTTTAAAACCAACTCAAACTCCTCCAGCTGTTGTGTGACCTCATGCTTTATTAATTTCTGTAGACTCGTGTTTACCATTGAGATCAACCCTACAAGTGTATAATTTCCTGATTTCTTTCCAGCTACTTTATTAAAGATTGGGGTTAGAGATTCGCTCCCCTCAAGTCCCTCGATAACCCTCCTTCTCTCGCAGGAGTTGTTAAAGAGCAGATGATGCATCACAGGTTCCTTTATAGCAACAATTATTGTTCTGCTTCGGAAGCAACCGTGGCTTATATACTGCAGTTTTTCTGAAATTGTTTTTCTTCTTTCCCTTATTGCTAAGGAAGATATTGGCACCAAAATGTGATTTGAGAGCTCGTGTTCTCTTATTTTCTCCCCTACCTGAAGCCAGTGCAGATGCTACGTTTGCGATGCCACCGCTGACATCTGTGTAACCGAATCCAGCCTTATAAACAGGAAGCAGAAGTGACAGCAGCAATTTCAATAGGTGCTTTTCTTCTGCTGAAACCATTATTTCAGACAGGATATATAAATCACACCGACTCTGAAGTGCCCAGTTCCAAGTCCAGGGCCACGCTCAGCTCCATGGATGTGCCCCAGCCCTTTGCCTCGCTGACAGCCCGGCTGCTTCCCCGAGGCATTTGGAGCTGGCAGTTCCCTGGTTTGTGGGGGGGGGGAACAGGGAGGATGATCATCATTACAGAAGACCGTCAGATGATTTTTGTGTCTGTCAGCGAGGGCCCTCTGTTTCTGCAGAAGTGGCTCTTCCTAAACACCCCCAGTGCGGGTATGGGTTCGGTACCCAAAGTCCAAACTGGTTTTCCTGCCCCAGACGTGTCGCTGCTCTGGTAGTGCCACCAGCCTCCCGGGCTGGGCCACTAGCCCGGCCATCCCTCAGGGAGCCTCATTCATTCCCTGCTCTCTCAGGTTAATTAAGGCGCTGATCTCCCACCTTTGACCTCGTAGCTGGTATTTCCCGCTGCGGGTGTCAGAGAGAGCTCGTGTCGGACCTCAGCACTCCACAGCCCGGGACAAACGAGACTCTGCACCCGCATCCTGGTCCTGTGCTGTAGCCATCGTCTCCCTTGGAGGCAGGGACTGCCCTCATCACCATGGCAAGCTGGCAGCTAAGAAATGCAGAAATGGACAGGAATAGAGAAAAAAAAATGTGTGTGAAATATATAAAGTCTGAATCGGGGTGAGAAATCTTACTGTTTGTAATATGTGGGATTTACAGACCACTTACGATCAAGCGTCTTATCTCAATTTGTGATTCCCCATCTTTTCTGCACTAGTGGCAGGAGACCACTCAGTAGCCCACGGCAGATCTAAAAATGGCAGTTTAATGACATGGTACGTTAGTTGTGTAATTTATATTTATCAAATTTTTCTTTATATAAATACAATTTGTATTCACATGGGTCCTCAAATAACCGCACAAATGGTACTACACTAGAAATGATCACATTTCCTTGCTTCTGGCTTGCAGAGCAGGGAGAGGAAAGGCTGCCCCAGCCAGGAGAGCCGCACCAGAGCCAAGCAGGAGAAGTCGGCGGAGCTTCAGCAGAACAGGGCTGGGGGGGGCGGGCAGAGTGAGGGGAGGGTGGTAGCAGTGAAATGGGAAGATGGGAAATGATTTTTTTTTGCATTGCATTTCGACACCTGGAGCTTTGAAGGGATTTTTTTTTTTATGGGTTTTTTTTTGGTTCTATTTTCCCAGTGCCTCACTAAAAGTTTAAGGAAGAGGACATCTCCCTCCTCCTCCGGAAAGGCAGGGACCCAGCCTGCATCTCCGGCTGGGAACTGCAGAGCCCGAGATGGGCACAGGGGCTGTGGGAAAGCATCCCATGTCCCAGGCAGTCGATGGGAGGAACGGGTCTGTCCGGGCTCGCCGCCGGCTCAGCTCCCGGAAGCAGCATCCATGTGGGCTGGCACCCGGACAGGGACGTTCTCTGGGACCCCGCTTGGCCCCACCACAGAGAGGGAGGTAACGGGCAGCATTTGTTGGAGCTTTATTGGAAACATAGAGATTGCGTTTAACATATCAATGGGCATAAAGTAAACGGGTGATTTATAAATATTTGCATCCTATAATTGTCTTTAGGAAAGATCAGCTGGGTTAAACCGCACTGGGGCCATTTTTCTGTGAGGAACAGCAGAATAGTTAACAAGTTTCATTTCCACCACTCAAGCAGCTAATGGGCAATCTCTGAGGCTGGTCACATTCTGCTTCAAAATGGCACTTCACGAGGGAGCACCTCTAATCGCACATGTTCTCTCAACACTTTCTGTGGGAAATGACTTTCCAGCCGATCCAAAGGTTGCTGGGATGACTCTCACTGCTATGAGACGGTACTCCCGAGCGACGGGAGGCAGAGCGTAGGGCTCTTCCCGGCGAAGAGACAGCAAACAGCTGGGAATTAATGGGGACTCAGCTGCTAATCTGCAAACTCTTTCTGGGAACGGTGAAGGCAGCTGAACGGCTCTGGGTCAGACCTTTTAAGGTCTTAACGGCTTTCAATACCATAATACACGATAAAACTACATCTTGACTTGTGTTTAAGGGTTAATTCTGAGTTTAACGGATCAGTTCCAAACAGTGACTGAGGCCAGTCTAAGGTAGGAACCAGTGAAAGTGGCACCACGTTACATTGCATTTCTCCTGGCTGTGAAGATATGAGCCGATGAGACTTTCTTGAAGACATTAAAGATAATGACTTATGGACATGATGAAATATTTAAATCTTCTTCTGTAGCTCTCCTCTTTCTGCTAGGAGGTACTTTTTCAACATTTCAACTACATTGTAGAGAGCTGCAAATGGAGAAGAGAAGCAAAAGTCTGGGGAAAAGGTGAGGACGATGTAACCCTGTAGGTGACATTAACCTTATGAACCATTTTTGCATTTAGATCCCCATGTCAGAGGAACATGAACCCAACCCCAAACTCCTGGCCTTGGGAGAGCGTGGGTGCAAATGCTGGGGTGTGGGCTCAATATGGAATCATGGAATCACAGAATGGTTTAGTTTGGAAGTGATCTTAAAGATCACCTAGTTACAACCCCCCTGCCATGGGCAAGGGAAAAAAAACAGTTCAAAAACCCGAGTTTCTCCAGTTCCAAGTGGTAGATCTTGCAGTGCTCACTCTGTATGACCCGCAGGCGCATCACCAGGTAAGAAAGTCGGAAGGACCGGAACGGATGGAAGGAAAAGCTGTCATGGTAAAAGAGCTTTCCTATATTTATAGACAGGAATAACTATAACCAGCGCTTCTGGGAAGAGGCTGTAACTGACACAGTATTTGCTAACCTGATAATAAAATAAGAGCAAAACCTCCTCAGTCAGAGAATGAACAAAATTTGCTTCTTTTCAATAAGCAATAGGAAAAAAATGATGCTAATTGCCCTCACCCCTCCTGCAAGCTGAGGATCACCATTTTTAGCACCTTCCTGTATTATGGGCATATTTCATTGATCCAGAACTTCACAGCTGAGGGATAAAGCCTGGTGCCAGCGAAGCCAGCTGTCGTTCGGCCTCGTCCCCAGCCCAGCCAGGACGCCAGGACTCCACGCTCACACTCTGTTCCAACTCTGCACATCTTTGGCTCGGGCAGAGAAGTCTGCTGTTGGTACGACTGTGGAAACACAATGTGGGGTAGGGGATGAAATACCAAGGGAAGATTGGAGGATTTTAATAATGCCTATTTTTATATCTAGTAGATGCCAACCATCTGAGCTAATAGAATATAATTGGAAGACTAGATTTAGTCATTTTCTTTATTATTAGGTCTTGATGTACTTCTCTCAACTCCAAAATACTCATTACATGTAATTAGAAAGAAGATTAGAGTGCCGTTAAGATGCAGAATAATGATGCAGCTCAACAAGGGCCAGTGGAAAAAACAACCCACTTAGGAAAATGTCTCAAAAGTGCTGAGCAGAAGAGGGCATTTTAAAAAAATGATAAAGATGAGAGCTGGTGCTAAATAATAAAGATGAGGCTTTGAAGTGGGAAAGAGTTGATATGCAGAATCAAAGCATTTGATGACTATACCTCCCTCTAAAATGAATCCCTTGTGTTTATTTAGATGGCTGAAGTAACGTTAGTAAGATAATTCCCTAAGAACCACCCTCTGTGTCTTTTTCATAAACTCCCACCCCAAATAGCATAATTAATTTCACAGTTGTATAGAAGAATAATAAGAAAAAATCCATCCTTTGGGAGGTAGGTGGTAATTTCTATCTGATAGAAATTGTGATTAGACACAACATATAAAACTTTCTGATAATTCACTCACCAGAAATTGCCATATTATACCTATCAGAGGGCTGCTGATATGAAACTTAACAAGCTGATATTTCACTCTGATTTCCTTGAGCATGGTCCAATTTATTAAATCAAAATTCTAGATTAGCTTTAATATGAAATAAGATTTTTAAATTTCAGAGTAAGGTATGTCAGAAGGCACAAAAGAGATAATGGGACAGCTAACAGAAATTAAGTCGTATGCAGTGCTGAAAGACAGGTTAAGAAGAAAAAGAAGAAAATTTCTAAAATTTGTGTTGAACTAGGGGATAAAAGAGAGGAGGAGGGAGCAAGCCTGGGTCTGTAACACCGTACGAAGCAGCACACCACGAGACACTGCCCGTATGGGAACCTACTGCTGGTTCTACCACCAGCTCCCCATACGACATCAGGTGAATTATTTCAGGACAGACTGGCTTTTCCAATAGATAGGTATTAAATACCAAGAGAGCTGTCAGAATGCGGCCGTGGTTTCCCTCCCGCGGCACCCCAGCTGATGCCTGGCCGTACGCGCTGCCCCACCATCGCACCGCAGCCTCCCCAGTGGCCAGCCCCGATGGCCAGCTGCTCCCAGTGCACTCCTCGCGGGCTCCACATAGGCCTTGCGTTCATTCTGTTGTTGCTTCTTTTTGGTTTCTTTGTTAGTTTGGGTAATTTTGCGAGGCCACTGGCTTTGCGCGCTCCATCACTGCCCCTCGGTAGAGCTGGAGCGAGGGTGGAAGGAGGAGACAGGGTGGCTGGAGCTGTGTGTACCGTGCAGAGGTGCTGGGGAGGGATCTCCCATGGGTGGGAGCAGGGTTCCCCTCTCAGACTGGTGCTGTGGGTGCTGGGGTGGCACCCCCAGGGGCAGGATGGTGCCTGACTCCCCCCCGGGGGCTTTCATTTTCAGAGGTGGGGATGGGAAGGCAGCAAGTAGCGCAGAGCCGTCTCAAACCACCCCCTAAAAATAAAGGGAACGTGTAAATGACTGCTAAGCCGTGTGGGGAGCCGGGGACTTGGGCGAGAGCAGGGAGATGAGGCTTCCTCAGGACACCTCCCTTCCAAAACCTTCCTGCACCAGCTCTGCCAGCGCAAGGGGGGAGCAACGACAGCCCAGCCGAGCTTCTTCCATCCTCGCCGTTCTCCGCGCAGCGGAGCAACGAACGGGAAGAGTGTGGGGCAGAGGGAATCCTCTCTCCTAGCAGAGACACAGCCTAACACCAAGGGACCATAAATGTCCTTTTCTTTCCTTCCTCAAATTTGCGGAACAGCCGTCGCCATCTGGTCCCTGCCTGCAGCTGGCGAGGCACAGCACACCCGGGGCTCGCAGCGGCTGCGTGGGGCGAAGCAGGCTGTGATGCTATTGATGCCGATCACCGCATCAGGGCTGGGAATGGACCAAAAGGCAGGCAATCAACCCCAAAATGTCACCGGTGGGGCAGCCATTCCTTCAGTGGCTCAGGCCAGCGGTGCTGCCGCTCCCTGGGCCGCACCACGCAGCTGGCCATCGCGACCACCACGCTGCCCGCACCGAGCACCGCGCCGCGGTGGGGACCACCGAGTGCGGGTGGTTACTGCTGCAGCCCAATCAATCTCCTCTGCTTGTTTATAAGTATCTGTGACTCACAGTCGTTTTTCCTGCTCCTTAATTGCCAGTTTCCTGAGAAACCATTGCAGCCAGCCAATCGGCTGCAGAATTATGACTTAGTGACTAGATACAATTGGGAAAAATAAATACAGCATTATTGGTAAATTGAACAGCACTTTTCTAAGTACATCATGTATTTATAAACAACACATACATCTGCAGAAACTGAGAACTCCTTTGCCTTGCTAAAGGAGGTCTCTGAAGGTCTTATTCTGAGAAGCAGCACCCACTCCCCTCTGCCAAACTACCTGTCTGTGTGATGGAGGATGCGTGCGGTGGGTACGTCAGTGGCCTGTGCTGGGGGACCGTGCGCTCCTCACAAGCCTTGGCAGCGTGCACGGCACCGGCAGCTCACCTGCACTGGCACCAGCAGCCGAGTTACCCCGGAGAAGCCTGGATCAGGGAGGTGATCTGGCCGATGATCAGCTCTCCTGCCCAGGGTTAGTGTCCAGCTGGAGACGTTGCCTGCGCTGGCTCAACACCTAGTTGCACGGAAGGGAGAGGACTGGGGAGGAAAAAAGGGACAGGGTTAGAGAAAAATGGGATGAGGTTAGAGATAAAGGGGATGGGGTTAGAGATAAAGGGGATGGGGTTAGAGATAAAGAGGATGGGGTTCTCTAAAAATGGGACAGGGTTAGAGATAAAGGGGACTGGGCTAGAGCAGTGCCTGGCACAGCAGGAGGGATGCTGGGAGCTGTGGCTTCACCCCAGTCACTGAATCACTGTATTTTGATCTCCACATCTATAAAATGGGACCAATAATGCAGGGATCTGCCAGAACTGGGCACCCGGGCACTACATGCTTTTGCCCTGGGTTTTGCGCTTAACGACAGATCACGGAGGAGGGCAACGAGGCACCGAGTGTACTACGGCTCGCTGGAAGAAAACCCTGGCAGCCACCTTGCGGGGCAGAACCTGCGGCTCAGGCAGATGCCGCAGCCAAGAACAGGCAGAACCTCCCGCCTCGCCCCGGCTTGCTCCCCCCGCTCCCCTGCCCCGCTCCCCGCTGCACGGGGGCCAGGCCCGGGTGGGAGCAGAGGTACGCACCCGGGAACACAGGCAGGGAAGGGGAGCTGGTTCTGGCGAGCCGTCCCACCAGCTCCTCTGCCTCATCTGGCCCTATGTTTCTTAATCCCGATTTGAATCCTGTAACTCCTAAACTGTGCCGGCTTCCTAAGAGCCCTTATGGATTGCTACAGTAATTTTAATAAACAAATTGAAATCCTTGGAGTAACCAAAATACAGTATTATTATTATGACTTTTATTATTCAGCATTGTTATAAAAGTGATGCACAAGATCTAAATAAGAGAAGATGACAATCTCTGCCTTCAGTATTAGTCACTGCTCAATTACAGCTTCATTCAAAGCCATTAATTGGTAGAAAGAAATAAGCCTGTGAAGTCACTCTAGCACAGCATGTTATTTCCTTTATTCTTTTAATACGTGATTATGTTTGGGAAGCTTGAAAGTTTTTTTTAGCAATCATTTGGTAAAGCCACTCTAATAGTTGTTAAAAGGCTAGGAAACACAATGCCGGTTAATTTTGGGTGAGATCATAGGGAGCTAGGGGAAAGGATATAAAAAATATAATGGCGTAAAAGAAAATGATAAGTTGGAGGAGTGCAGCACCTAAACAGCTGCATGATCCGCTCCATGATTCAGCCAGGCAGGCAAGGTAATTGGAGAGTTGCGTACCGCGAAGTTTTCTCCAAAGAGTACTAGCAGGCAATGTACCCGCGTCCTCGCTCCCCGCAGCTGGATGTCGGAACTGCCTGTCTGCAGACCTCAAACGGCGAGTACCTTTGGTACTTCGCTTATTGAACATTGTGATAGTGGGCAGCATGAATCCTCTGCTCCTTCTTCCGGCACCTGAATCAGACCCACATGAAACCCTCTCATCCCCTTCCTGGTGCCGGCTCAGTGGGGAAACTGAGGCAGGAGGGCAAGGGACTGGCCACCCCGGGGAATGCCAGACAGCCCCGCGAGTCTCGTGCTCACAGAACTAATGCCGACACTGACGGGCTGAAGGTGAGGAGCTGGGGCACCAGCTCTTCTGCCCTGGAAATCCCTCTCTGTTTGGAGGATAACTTTTACCAGCTGTCTAAAATTCACATATCTGCTCCAAAAGCTCTGAAAACCTGGGTGTTTCAGCTGGGTGTGGAGCAGACTTAAAGTCCTGGACTTGCAATAATTCCAACAAAGGGTCTTCAAAATAAGGAGTTCAGTTCCTTTCTTCCCCCAAAGCAAATACATCATTTCTCTGCAGGATGACACTTAATCTTTGTCTTTGCCCCCAGACCCCGAGCTCAAACTGTGGTTCTGATCAAGATCAAAATAATTTCAGCTGGCCAACACTCACCATTTGACATTCCACCTGTTTGAAGCAAAATTGGAAATGGTATTTATGATGAAGATTAGCTCATGGCCATTAAGTGGTCTGGGCTGAAGATGGATATTTGCTGTCAAAGCGGCGGTGGTGATTTATCTCGGCTGACTGTTTCCCCGGCTATATGAAGTTACTGCCACAGACTCTTCTGGCAGAAGAAATCCGTTAATGTTCCTGAGCTGCATTTTTGCAAAGCTGAAGAACTGACCCCAAAACGCTGTTGTAAAGACAAGAGGGGAGATCTTGCATTTTCCTTTCCTCAGACTGAGTTGTCGGAATTACTCAGTACTGGACCAGTATCAAACAGCTGGGGGGAAAAATAAAAAGGAAATGAATTGTTTCTGCAGTCTTCATCGGTCAAAGAATATGGGTTTAAAAATAAACATGACAGTTGCAGAAAATTCAAAACAGGTACTAAGCTATATATTTTTTTTTTAAAATTGCCCTGCAGGTGATTGCACGAGAGTGCAGCAGACCATCCGTGTGGGACCAGCCCACACGGTCAGCCCCTTCCAGCATCTTCTCTCTGCTGCCAGCAGCAGGGAGCGGGTGCTCTGACAGCAGCACTGAGCTTTTTCCCCAGCACACTCCTGTCCTCTGGCACTCAGGAGCAGAAGGGCTTGGGCAGCAGAAGCTGTTACCTCTTTCTTAATCTTTCAGAGTCACCATGTTTAGCATGTGCTTGGTGGAACAAGGAATAATAAACCTCTTCGCTGCCCAGTCTTTCCCTCTGCACGCTGTAAGTCTGTCCTTCTCCAGGCAGGGAGACATAAACAGGCACGACTAACCAGCATGGAGAGCGGAGCTGATGCGGAGACGGGGCCGGGAGAAGGACACGTCCTGCTACAGACCCTCCACCAGCGCTGGGGACGAGGGAGACGAGAACCACCACCGAGACGAACGGTCCTGTCCACACCTCGCTGTGGTGCTGTTTCAAGCAATATTTGCCTTTCTTTCAGATGAAATCACTCTATTGGAATGGATGGATTTCTTCACGCATCTCTTACAAACCGTTTCTGTTTGAGTGTCTGATTCCCCACATACCAGACCACTGACAGTGCTATTGCAGATTCCCATGGGAGAAGGACATCACGGGAATAGGTTATTGATCACATCATTTAGATCATTTGCGCAAGAGATTTCCAAAAGACAGACCGTTCCCTTATTTCCCACAGCTGTATTTTTGAAAACCTACTGCATTTTTCTTTTTGAATAAACCAGACCTCAGGAGGGTTTTGTCATCTTTACATTTACTCCAGCATAGAAACCTTTTTTCTTCTATGGAGATAAAATAGCGAAGCAGCTCAGTGAAGCGCTGAGCAGACAGACGAATATACAAGTTCAAACCTTTCAAACAGAAAATAAATCAAGATGACAACAGTCACAAAACATCAGAAAACCTCAAACTTATGAAAACCAGAATATCATAAGTTAAGACATTTCTAGCTCAAATCTCTGGAAACTATGAAATGTGTTTCATATCGCATAGAGGCGGGAAGCAGCAGCCCGTCTCCCAGCGCCTGCTGGCTGCCGCCAGCCCTGATCCCGGACGAGCAGGGAGAAGCCGTGGGTGGTGGTCAGGGAACTTGCTCTGCCTGTGTCAAACCTTGCAGAAAAGCCAGGGAATCTATGCCTCCAGCTCCACTGCTCCAAAGGCCAACACTCACCTCTGAGAAAGCGGAGGGGACAGTGTGGTGTTCCCGGGATAACGCCTGGACCCGCCATTCTTTCCATAACCTGGAAGTATCGTGCTCTGCAGGCGACACGTGCGTGCTGAGCCCCGGTCAGGATGCCTGCGGGTTCTGCCGTAGCAGCCAGGGAGGTAGCTGTGGCAGTTACGTGCAAAGCCGGACCTGGCAGCCTGGCTAGAGGCTGTGTGCGTTGTATCACCACGGCACACCATCTGACATGATCCCGCATCAGCCGTCGGTCCCCTTCCAGCAGCCCACCTCTGCTCCAGGGCTGTGTCCTGCCCAGCAGAGCACCCCTGCCCAGAAAGGGCTTCCCACCCAGCCGCCCTTGGCTTCGCTGCGGCTCTCAGGTTTTGGTGTAAAACTCCGTACGGAGCTTACCCTGTACCTAAACTCACACCTCTATTCCTGGAAAATTTTGTTGAAGAGGATATTAAAAGTGTCTCTTCCAATTCTGTTCAGGGAATCTCTAACCAGTATGTCAATAAGGCCACATAATAATAATCAGATGCTTCAGCTTGGCCTAGATAAATCAGCTATGGGAGAGCAGCCAGTCTGCTTTCATTCATGAAAGTTAGATGCCAACTGGTAATGAAGAATGATGATAAAAATCAAATCTCTTCAGTTTTATCTAAATGTTAAAATTAGGAACCAAACCAAAATGCATGTTCTTGGGCAAAGTCTTGTTGACTCGGTTTGGATTTGGTTACAGAGGGTGGAATAAAATGCATGCAGATATTTCCTTAACGTAAAATTGTATTCAGTAATGTCAAGGAAGAAACTCCTGCAGTCACGTTTTCCTAACACATCTCCCACGTCCCGAGCACCACAAACCTCGGCAAGACCGAGTCCAAGGGCCATCTGTACCCCTACACTCGACTCGCACAAGGGTTGACTTGTCCTTTTGAGTCCTAATGCTCAAGATTACAGATGTTCTGCAATGAGATGGAGCCAAAGACTCAGTACGAAGCAGTTTGATGTTTACAGCGAAATTGCGGTTTCTGAAACTTTAGTTGCAGAGCTGACTATATGTGATATAAATAGTTTTTTATTTGCTTCTGATTACTCCAGGTTACACACAAACTGGAGGAATGTTCATCTTCAGTGAGAGTCATCCTTCATGGGTCGTCATTTCTTACACAGGGTATTTCCTATCACACATGTAACCTTTGTTAGCATCTAGACACGAGCAGTTAAAGGCTCAGTAAGCAACAAAGCCTTGCCGAAGAACTGAGGGGAAACAGAGAAGAATGTGCTCTGGAAACAATATTCTGAAAGATCTTGAAATTCCATTAAAGCAATCTAGTCTTTTTCGTGGATGCCTAATCCTGTAGCCACATAACAATTATAATGACATATACTGCAATCAGTTGTTCAGTATAAGTACACCAGAATTTGTGTTAATCTCATTATTTGATTGCCTTCTCTATTTAGACTTAGATTAAATATAAACAAGCAAATGGAAAAGAATCATTGTGAAATTCTAACCTTAATATGAGCTCACATTCAGTCACAAAAGTAATTGGAGCAGTTCAGGTGCACCAGCCACTTTGAACCGTGTTTTACATTTTCTATAGATGGGGAGAGTAAAGGGTTCTATTCAGCGTCAATGTTTAATGACCATAGTAATTTCCATAACTGTGCCTCTGCTCCATTATTGCACTAACTGCTCCCCATTGCTCAATAGCATTTCCTTAGGCCTTTAAAAGGGTAGTCTATTTAAATTAACTTTAAAAACCTATTTCTTTTCACGCTTCTCACATGATTTTGTACCAACCTGGCTTGTGCAGATGGAATATGAAGTAATTTAATATTAGCCTCAAAGGATGGACAATAGCTGTCATTGCTGACGCCATGGGAGAGCATTATGGGCTTTGCTTATGGCAGAGGGTTGCAAATCCTGCATGTGGTAGGGGTCTGCTCAAACCTGAGACTAATCATTCCACAAAGTTCAGCTAATTGCGTTGATTAGCTCTGCATTGACAAGCCAGTTAGCAGTGAATTGTTTGTATCTCTCTCCTGAAGCATCCTTTGGATTTTGGAGACACTAATATGTACCCCGAGCCATATGAAGCTTTTTTCATTTGACTTTTACCCAGACTTGATCCCACTGCTCCATCGATAGGCAACAATTGCAGAGAGAAATTTTAGCGTAGAAGATTTTTAATTGCCATAAAGATTCTGGTGGTGCCTCAGTTTGATTATTTTAGCAAACATAATTATTTAGTAGATGTACATTAATATTCTTTATTACTCTTTAATTGAAGCCCGAAGGATGCAATCCTACTCTTCTGTTACTTTTGCATAGGGCAGCCTCCAAGGTTTGATCCTCGCGTACAAACACTGACATGAAGCGCATGCAGAATCTGGCTCTGCATCTATATTATAGCTTGCAACAAAAACTGTCTTTTGGCGTTTTGAGGACTGGAGAGAGCAGCAGTTTTAAATAATCACCCATCACACAGGAAAACATTCAGCTGTAAATCTGAAGTAGAAACCGTAAGGCATGAAGCTGCACAAACTTCTTGGCTGAAATCCACCATTAGGATTGTCAGAGTAAATATTAAAAAGAGTTTTGTATTCAGCTAAAATATCTGTTTACAGATTTCTTTTGCTGAAGCCGCATATTGTACAATGAAATGAGATCTCCTAAAACATTTTTGTTCTAATAACTTTATAAACTCTGCTATATATTTTATGGAATTTGAATGTATGAGTAGTTGGCCCAGAACTACTTCTGCAGGAGATTATTGGGAGAAAACATTACCATATGTCAGTAGAATGGCAACATCCCATAGATACTCAAGAGGATCTCGGGCTCAACCCAGCTCTTGTGTTTATAATGTGGCAATATTTCCATACTTCATATATGGGTACCTCTGCTTATATAAACAATGTTATGGCAATGATTCTCAAAGACACTTGCAGGATCCAATGAAAACAAAAGTCGATTTCTTCTTACATATTTCCCCCAAAGCCTATGTCTGCCAGCGCAGCTCTGCTGGTGGGAGAGCACGGGCCACCAGCCCTATGCCCACCCGGCTATAGGGGAAAAAGTCTGTAATGTAGACCTGGCCCAAATGTATCCTGCATGTTTGCCTGGGTGGTCTATCCCTAGGACAGAGTTATTTCTGCAGGGCTAGTCTTCCTGCAGTTCACGAGTTTTCTGGGATGACCATAATTTTGAACCCTTTGGCCATCACCAAGCTCATGCAAGGGCTTTACGAAAACTCTTTGGCATTTGGTGTTCATTGACAGGGTTCTCAGAAGAAAGTTACTTTCCTCCTCCGAACGCCTCTGTGTTCTCCTTCACCGCGTAGCTCAAGGCCGCCCCTGCCCTGCCGCATGGGGTCAGCGTCAGAGCCCGCGGCGGGTTGGGGTCTCTGCCCTCCCGTCGCCCACAGGTGCTGCTCTCGGCGCCTGGGAAGCCGCGGGCAGGGCCCTGCTCACCCCAAGGTGAACGTCAGCCACAAACTGCCTGATCCAAAATGTTGGGAAGGAGGTGCCAGCGCAGTACGCATGGAGTGCAATTTTCCCTTGCACCGAGTACACATTTCCCTTGCTCAGCAGTTTTTATGATACTTTTTGAACAAACCCAAGTCATGCAGCTGCATATCATTCCAAATGAATTTACTATTATAGTGTCTCACATTGTGTAAGTGCAAAAAATGATAACAAGAAGCTTAATCAAACCTTTGTCTCCTAAAGGAATAAATGAGGTATTTTTTCCAGCTGCTCCGGAGCACACCTCAGCACAAGAGTGGCCATTTGTGTTTAAGCACAGAACATACAGACAGCTGTCTTGTGGTTTGCTTTCAATATCAAAAAAAGACAGTTGTAATGACTAAAGATTAATAGTTACACAAGCATCACCTCAGGAAAGGACTTTAAGGAAGGCTTTGTCATGGAAGCACTGTAATTGCACAGCTCATGCTATGCTACACGAGAACTGCGCTAAGCATTTATTTGAGAATCAAACATATATTTAAGAACACTGAACACAGTCTGGACGAACAGAACAACCTTTCCTATAAAACAATAATTGTACAATGTCAAAAATGACAAGCAGTAACTTGTTAATATGGTTTTCAGCAAAGATATGAAAAATGTATGTGCTAACAAAACAGGTATGGGAAAGCAGCGCGAGCTGAAGGAGGATCTGGTGAGAGATGGGGAACCGGGAGATCGATTGCTCTTCCTTGGACACTGGGGTGACTTCAGAGAAAGATGGACCTCACAAAATACCCTTTGCCAGGTAACAGCTGAGAACTTTGGGACAATTAGCTTGATGCCGCCATTTCTAATCCGGCTGGCAAGAGCAAAGCTGGGCCGTGGTGGAGAAGAGCTGCCAGAACTCCTCGTAGCCAGAGCTTTGCCCAAAGGGGCCAGTTCAGACTCTTGAGGAACCAAGACCTAAAGGTGGCCAGAAACATCACTGGGGATTCGCAAACAGTTCTTACTCCCAACAAATGCAGGTGCAAATTCTGAGGAGCTGCTTTATTTCTTAAGAAAAATTAACAGTTTCCCACTCTGATAATAAAGCACTTCACTTAGATTTTAATGGTTTCCACTGGACGCATTTGATATGCCCAATTAATATCACTAATTAGTATTTGATCCTTTTTAATCAAGTAAAATTAGGGTCTGGAAGATGTTTACGTTATTTATTTGACCTTTCTGTGTAAATTCCAGCAGTTCCCTAAGGACAGAACAGTGATGGCGGCCGCAGCAACTGCTCCGTTGTGTTTCCTTGGACAAACACCTTTTGTGCGCGGGCAGTGAATGGGAATGAAAAGCCACATTATCGTCATCCTAAAGCCCTGTCTAGAGGCCAGACCAGAATAATCCAGGCAATTCTTGCTAAAAGCTTGCCTTTTAGTGTTTTTGCATGAAGTGATTTCACTTCTGCACTGTGGCGAGCTCTGGTCCAGTACATTAATTTGCATTTCTAGAAATAATTGTCTCCGAGACAGGAGCCAAACGGAAGTCAGATTTCGTGCTTTCTGTGCAGATTATCCCTATGTAAGAGACAGCCTTTTCTCCTACTTACTTAACATTTATTACTAGGCCAAAATTCTTCACTTAAAGATCAGGCCAACCATGTAAACCCTTCCATGGCTTTTCAACAAAGCAACAACTACTAATGTATATTATCTAATTTATGCTTCAAGCAGGGATCTGTTCCAACCTCACCACCACCACTTTGGTACAACTGTAGGGAAGCAAAAGTAAAAGCCATGTAACTAAAATGAGCCAGAATTTACTCTCCTTTTCCACCTCGGGGGAAGGTCAGGTCCCCAATTCTAGGTGTTCTGGGTCTTTTATCAATGTTTATAAAGCAGCGTATGGTGCTTGTCTAGTTTTGATGTAAATTGTTCATATAAATTGTAGCTTTTTAGGGAGGAAGAAATTACAAAACTCAGATCATTAAATTATTGTTCCTCTGAAATTTCAGAATTGTTTCTTGGCAAGAAAGAATTTTTCTGCCTTGCATTACTTGTCAGTGTCAGAAATCCCAAAGAATGGTATCCAGCCACTGTAAACAAGGGTTGATAAATGGACATAACTCTTACATACTATCTTATGGCCTGGCAATCCTCCTGACCTAACACTGAAAATATTTGGAACACGAGAGGTGAACTACTTCAGAAGTAGGGTTTATGAAACTGCTATGATCAAAGCATTCGAGTTCTCACCCCACAGCGCACTGAAAAATGCTAATTAATAGGGCTTGTGGAGTACCTGGCATTTACTAATGCTAACGAGGATCACCTGTAATTCAGAGATTAGCAAGATAAGATGCTGAGTTGCTAAGGGAGGTGAGATGGAGTTGCTCTCTGCAGCACCCTTTAAAATGGATCAGTCACCTCCCATCGCAGCGCGTGACGTGCCCACTGCTGTAGGAGAGCAGCAGCCTGCTATCGTGTTTTTTTAAATGCACATGTGATTTCATCCCCAAAGGAATAATCACATTGATTTCCCGTAATACTGTAATTTGCTCTGCTACCATGAGCAAAAGAAAAGCCATGTTCTTACATCACGACGCGCAAATCCACGAGGGGGAAGTCATTTTGTTGGGTGCAAGCTTCGGGTGTCCCCAACTTTTGGCAACCCATCGCCAGTTGGAAAATCGTATCCAAAGCAGCCATTGGGAGAGGAAGGTGCTGCCTTAGGGAGCCGACTGCCCCGGCTCACTCCTGTGGGAAGGGAAAAAACTCAGGGAAAGCTGCGTGGAGGGAAGGCTGACACAGGAGAGGGCAAACTGCTGCGGGCCCGGGACTGGGGGAGCAGGGAGCCACGCAACCGAAAGGGCAACGGCAGGTGAACAGTTCAGCGTGGATAGTCGTGTTGGTTTTAAAAAACCTGATGCGTGTTTCCTGTGACTCTGAGGTAATGAATCGTTCCTCTGGCCTGAAGGGTTTCATCTTCCAGCTCCTGTGTTGTGGGTAACCATAGAGAATGCACAGCTCGCGACTTCCCACTGGTAGTTCTTTCTACTAACAGATGTGCTGGCGTTACGGCACAGGCGTTAGATGCCTGTCACACCAACGGGCTGTTAAACACCAGACAGAGAAATGGCAGTTGCCTTTATTTTTGGAGCTTCTATTCAATCAGATGGATTTAGAGTAAATTAGAAATCTGGAAAAATATGCCCCTGTGTGTGTGTGGGAGACAGGGAGAGAGAAAGAAAAGGAGTCAGAGAAAAAAGAAGCCTACTCCCCTTTCTCTGTGAGAATTTAAAACCCTGGTTGTTCTATTTATTTTTCTCCAGGTCCACCCAGTGGGTTCACTGCCCAGGCTACAAACCGCGCTCAGTGACATTGCTCCCATACGCCCCCAAATTTCAGGTTTGTCCCAACACATCCAGTTTTTGAGGACACAGGATGGTGCTGACCTTTCTAGCAGCCCTTTGGTTTGGAAAGAAGATATCAGAAAGAGGAATATATTTTATCAATGCTTTCCACTCTTCTTCACCAGTGTAGCAAGATTCAGAAATTCAGAGATTATTCAACAACTTCTCATTTCACTCCCCAAGCGATGGTGGTGTTCTCTCCTGTGACTCCTCGTCAGAGTTCGATTTCAAATAGACGGTGTTGCTTTCTAAGGGATGATAAAACATTCCTTGGTGTGTTTTTCCATCCCATAGCTGGTGATGCCAGCAAGAAAAAAATATTTGCTATCAAAACTCTCAAACAATAAGTGTCTCGTTGTTCCATGACCTTTCCTTGCATCCACATTTGAAGACACCTCGCTCTGGTGCAAAGTGCAGTAGAAGGAGCAAAGCCAAAGCAAACAAGCCCACAGAGAGCCTGTGGGCTGCATGCGTGATCCAGGGCATGTGCCTTGGAAGGTGGAAGACAGAAATGGGTCTGAAAAGGTCCTTTAATGGGCTGTCAGGTAGCAGAAGTTACAGACAAGGCTGTTCTTTTTGGTATTTAGCATGGGAGCTGGACCAGAGAAAGACTCGCCAAAGGTGTTTTGATAGTGTGGGTCACCGTGGGCCACCCCTGCCCTGGTGACTGTCTGCACCCTCACGGGACCACCAGCTGAGATACACCTTGAGATGTCCTGCAACCATCAGCATCACTTTGTGGGACTGAAGATACTGAGTCACGGATGAGTCTGCATCCATAACAACTAATGCAAGAGCTTCTGCAAACACCTTGTGCTTTTCAACCAGTTTTTGAAATAGCTGTCATTAACCAAAAAAACCTCAACTAACCAACCAGGAACTGCTGACTAAGCACCACAGTGTGTGAAACTGCACTATATATGAACAAATGGTTTAATTTGTACTAGACGAAACAGCATTAGCCTGTGCCTCAGCCGTCCATCTCCTCATTAGAGCTACTCCATCAGCACCCAGCATGTAACAGAGCCGGTATTTTCACGCTGCTCCGGTGGCATGACCCTGTGTTCTTTACCTTGTTTCAACTTATTTACCTTGGACCCAAATCCAGATTTTGCCTGCTGCTGCTTTCACCTAAGCAGTGTTAATCTCATCTGGAGTTCCCCGCTCTCAGCCTCAACCCACAAGCACAGCCGGGCACCGAGGTGCGCGGAGCCTCCCCGCTGGTGAGGATGAGGAATCTCCTTCCTCCTGCGCCGCAGGAAAGGGCTGTTCCCCGCAGCCACCAATGGCCCCCGCACACGCTGCAGCAACCGGCAACGCGCGCAGAGCCCAGCCTGCACCTCACCAGTGGCCACTGCTGTACCTTTTTTTTTTTTTTTAATTATTTTTTAAGCAAATTTGCAAACACATCAGGACTTCAGGACAATTCCTTTTAAGCTGCATGTTGCTGAACTTGGAGCCCTCCAGCAAGGTTTGCATTTTCTGATCTGAGAGACGCCCCTCCAATTATTCGCAGTATCGATGACTTCTATAGTTTGCAAGCAGCCCGGCTTCCCTAGTGCACGTGTAGGGAGGGAGCAAGTCTGCGGACAGGCCTGAGAATCCCCAGGCTGCGCACTGCAGCCCATCTGAACTCACTGCTCACTGTCGGTCACTTTTCCATCACAAGGAACTCACAATATATGCCTCTGCTTTATGTGTTTTCAATTAACCACAGTCAGATCTTCCATCGGTTATTTCCGTTGGCAGCCCCCGTGACTGTCCCAGATTTCTCCCTGCACACTTCAGTACTGGCACAGATAACAACTCATTTTTCACTTGAGCAAAGAGTCTAAATACACTTTACATGGTGCAAAGACCACAGTTTATCCTCAACTACGCATAAAAATAAAAAAATGACCAGGGAAAATGACGAACAGGCAGTAGCGTTTTAATCTGGCTTCAAAGCAGACACAAGAACCATCCAAAAACTGCTTCCTTTTTAACATTCCTTTTTACCCAAGAAAAGAGAAGGCGCTTTACCTAGCAGGTGCTGCATGCTATTTTCCTCACGGTAGCACAGAAGCGGATCTTTGGTTAGGTGTCTTTTGATCACCCAAATGAAGACATTAAACAAGTTAAGGATTTCTGTTCCTTGGAGCTGTCACCAAGAGCAATGTAACGGCTCTGGAAATAAGGAACAAGTGAATTGCTCCATTTCTTGCAGGAGATTAAATATACGCTATCCAAAAATAGCTAATGTACATAGTTTTCTCTGGAAAATGGAGACAACTTCCAAAATCAAAGGTGTCAGCCAGGGATAGAATTGATGCTGCAGAGGCAGCACAGCCAGTCAATGGAGCTGTGAGCAATTTTCATAGCAAAACCCTGGCAAAACATCTCCAATTTTGGATATGAGCACAAACCCAAACCTTGCTCAGGCTCATGAAGTTTTCGGCCAAGCTAAGCCATAGAAGAGTGAATTTCAGTGGGATTCTGCCTAGCTGCGGAGCTCAGTCCCGAGTAGGTGGGGAAGAAGCAGCTCAGCGCTTTTCCAAGGCTGCCCTCGGGTCTCCTGCGAGCACCCCGTCCCCAGGAGCGGTGGCCACGTCTCTGTGCGGAGCAGGAAAAACAAGCCTTTACGTGGGGCTTATGGACAGAATGATGCACACTTGCTAAGCATGGCAGAAATTGGCAGATAGCTCTGGCATATAGAAAATGTAGTTGTTCATGAGATATATTTGCAGCCGGAGAGGAGAGTAATGACTTTCAGACAGGTTGATGATTAAAAGTTTCCATTTTGCAGGTGGGTCTTCAGCTGGCAAAGAGGAGCCATGGCTGTCTCGAGGAGGTGGCAGTGGCTCACGGACACTGCAGGTAGGGATTGACTGTGGGCAAGACCCCCAGCAAGGTGGTCCCAGCAACGGACCCTCCGTCCTCACAAGCAGGAGGATGGACTCAAGACCTCCGGAGGTCCCTCCCAACCAAAATTATTCCATGATTCTGTAAGGTTTCATTCCTTCCCTCTGCACTAATAAGATGTATATGAGGACAGAAAAGTGCACATTAATACTTTCCTTGTTCCTATTGCCCATTTCTCACCTAAAGCTATGGTTTTTAGTGATCACACAATCATTTCCACAGCTGCTAGCTGAGATGTCACACACACAGAGCATAATGAATTCCAGGGGGGAAATATACAGCAATGAAATACCAGGACCGAGAAATACATTAAAAGTATGAATCAGTAGAAGTGGTTTCAATCAATCTTACATCTGGTTTCATCATTTCTTTCACCATATCTGACTGCCTTTAGCTATTCTGCGATGCCAAAGTCCTAGCACATCCATCTCACGAGAGGCAAGGCACTGACACGTCGTCAGCTTCTCCGTCATTCCTTGCTCTTTTCCTTGGGAGAATTTTACCTTGAGAAATGGGGGAAGGGAGACTCAAATTTCAGGGTGAAGTCTACGAAAAAATAGGGAGGGATGAAGTAATTGTTAACATGTTTAAGTTTTTTGCAGCTGGAAAGATGAGGAGCTGAAGCTAAATTCTGAAAGACAGTTAATGCATGGCTGCAGCGTTTTATAGAGCAATCCCTGCTATGCTTTCCCACCGCCAGAAGCAGAATGCTACCTTAGTGACCCAACCACAGGCCCCTTCTACTTGTATTTCCAGTTTGAAGGCAAACAGTTCGTTGTAAGAAACAGCCGTATCTTTCCCGTGTCTTTAAAAGATGTTTATAGCGAGCAAGCCATCGGGAGGAGGGACTGGGCAACGTGCCTGATGCCTTCAAACCTCAGCTCTTTGTGCACCTCCAACGCCTGTGCAAGGTTGCAGATGTTCACAGAGCAGGCGGTGAAGGGCGAGTCACTTGTGCACAATTCATGAGAAATAATGGGAGATGCCGATCCTTTAACTTTCTCAAAGGCTGGACCCTCAAAGGCTCTGGAGCTGGGTGGGTGGAACTCTTGGGTGTGTAGGTCTGGTTGATTTGGCCAGAAATATTGTATAAAAGATCTGAATTAGAAATGGAGAGAGCTGCTGCTTCATCATCAACTCGGGTTCTTCTCTACATAGATGCCCCACGCTTAACGTATGTTGTGAAGTGAATGGAGAAAATGAGGGTCTGAACGTAGCTGATTAACTGCAGAACTTCATGGAGATTGAGCATTTTTGAAAGTCTGATCTTGTGAGTACCAAGCATATTTGGCACTGGTCCTCCTGCTCCCTGTGGCAAACTAGGGATGAAAATTATGTACTGGACGTAGCCATTCACTCAAAAAATTGAGAAAATGATTTTGCGCATAAGCT
Organism: Rissa tridactyla; assembly: GCF_028500815.1. NCBI lineage: Eukaryota > Metazoa > Chordata > Aves > Charadriiformes > Laridae > Rissa > Rissa tridactyla. The sequence goes on from NC_071476.1 coordinate 9,943,303, forward strand.
GTTACTAACTGTTCAGGTGTTTTGCAGACTTTCAGGACCGTGAGATAGCTCTGAGGTGGGAAATGAGCTTTGCTGCTCTCATGTGATCTTGGCTGCGAGTTCATGAGTGTCAAAGAGTGATCTACCTTGGATTCAGTGAACTTATATAAGGGTGGATTTGAATGTTTTTAAAGTTACATGGTTATAACCTTTACGCACCCTTCCCTCCTTTTTGGCCTGGCCTAGGTCAATGGATTTCATTTTCTGAAAAGTATCCTCGCCTGGAAAAGCTGCCGCAAAATAAAACTCAGGGTGGTTTTATTTGGCCAAAGCTCATCAGGCAAGTTTTTCACATCCTAAAGCCAAAATCAGTTGTGTGGTTTGCATAAATACTCTATTTTAATTCCAACCTGCAAAGTCACGGGGATTTGGAAAGTAACTCAAGCTTTGGCCCATCTCTATCAGGAAATATTAACTGGTGTGTATCTCTTATTAGTATTGCAGATTTCACTGGTTATTGTCTCAGGCTTGCAAAGCCTCCATTGAGCAGGACTACCCTGTGCCACTAAAAGGCCACCTCCTGGCCAGCCAAATGCTCACCAAGAGCATAACCCTTTTCCACAGCCACGTTGTCTCCTTTAAACAAATCACGCCCAAAGTTTCCCACTTCCACACGTCCACCGACCCCAACTTTGGCTTTTCACCAGGTACGGCTTCTGTTCCTCAAATCTGGAATCCATCCATCACCACCAGCTTTACCGTCATAGAAGAGATGCTGCTAATGACCAAGTCTGTGCCAGATGGGCAACTCTCCAGAAGAGCTGCCCGGTGTGTTGGACATCTCTGTGTCCGGTTTCTGCGGCAGATGGTGTTTGGGTAGTGTCAGGCCACGGACAAAGCTTGCGATGGAGGCTACAAACACTCATCCCTGCTATCAGGGTAAACCTATTTTTCTCTGAACAGTAATATTTGAATTTGAACAAGCTGAAAAAAAATGTCTGAAAGGATGATAAATATGTTTAAGAGAAGGCACACAATATTTGTTCTGATTTGAGGTTATTTGGTTATTCCGAATAGTCAGAATGCCTGTGTGAATGAATTGTAGGTGTGATAGGCAGTTGCTTTCAGATTGCTGTCTCTCTTCTGTCCATCACTGCAGTAGGAGAAACAGGAAGCAATCTGTACTTTTTACAACATCTTCTTTTGGATGCATCTTATATGCATTCTAATACACAAGGTTAAAACACTGATTTTGAACGTATAAAGTTGCATATACCTATATATATGTTCATTGAGTTTGGAGAAGCAAATAACTAATGTTATTGCTTTTTAAAATTAGAAAATGAGCAAATTATAAATTTCATCAAGGTTTTAAAGGTCAAAGACACCATCAGCATTCTGCATCGGTTTTGCTGTTAATCAGTTCACTCATGTATTTAATAAAACAGCCCTCAAGACAACGTTTCAAGGTAGTGCATGCTCTTCGCCTGCACAATGAGTCATTTTCTGAATGCTCAGCTCTTCCTTTAAGTTCAGTTGAACAATATTTGCTTAAAACGCTTTCTGTTCTAATTCTTATTTGTGGAAATAAAAGGCTTGGCTCATCCTTGCTCTGAAAGGTGGCTGCAGCTCTGCTCCTTTCAGTACAATTCCTAGGTTTTGGCATCGGTGGAGAAAGAGCAACTCAAGGTAGCTGTTTGCAATACAACAAACCTATTAAGCAACAAGAAGAGAAGGAAAAATATTTAAAAATTTAGGAAGGTGGAGCAACGTCCTCAAGAGGTTTAGGTCTTGACATGTGACATAAATTACAAAGTGTGCTCAACTATTTGCACGTTCAGTTGAAATTTAGTAAAAAATTCCCTTAGAAAGAGGGAAAGGAACATTTGGTAATACTGGACCATCTAAATTCAACTTTTTTTTTTAGAATTTCTTGGAAATCATGCAAAACAAGAAAGAAGAAATCATCCAGTCTGTTCTCTTGCTCCAAGTCAAGATCAATTATAGTTAAATCATTCCTGATAATAGCTGCCAAACTTATTCTTAAAGACTTCCCATGATGGAGTTTCCTTAAGCTCTCCTGGCAGCCTAAAGCAGTGCCTCACTATTTTAATCATTAGCTAGGTTTTCCTGATGTCTAGCCTAAATTGCCCTCGCTGATGTTTCATCAGATCTGCTTTCTTGAATAGAGAGCTTGATTGTATTAAAAGGGATCTGCATTTACAAATTAAACATTTCATTTGTAAGAAACAGTTCCATTAGGAAAAAAGTTCACAGATGCTCAATGCAAAATCCAAAGGAACGGCATGGCTGATGCCAGTGTTCATCTAAGAAATGAGAGTCCAGTGAGTCAAATTGTTGTTTTGCTTGCAATTAACACATGAAAAAAATATATTCACATTCAAATTCTGGAATATCCTGTAGCTTATTAGGTTACTGTTTGGATGGATGAGCTTATAACCTGGGGCCAAAAAAGGGGTCTGGGATAGGAGAGCAAAATAAGTTGAAATTATTTCTCCAAACTCAGAGTGTGTAAATTAAGCAAGATCAGCCCTTTATCTGGGAGAAAAAAAACCTGACACACTTTTGCACCTGAGCTTCCCAACTTGTTCCAGAAGCACAACTTATGGCTCAGAACAAAGACTAAATCTCTGCTCCTGCCTGACCCAGCAATGGGCATCTTTCCCGGAGGAGCAACGCCCCAGCCCTCTGGGCACAGGTCCCCTGCCTGGCCGGGAGGACCCCCTTTGGCCGGCTGCCGGGGTACACGCATCCGTCCCACCCCGTGTGTGCGACGTACGGCATCTGAGATGGAAAGGGGACAGTCTGGCTTTGGCCAGGCTGTGTCACAGGAGAAGATGGATATTTCCTGCAAGAGTTCATCACACATTTCAAAATAAACTGAATTCACGGGTTGGAGGTCGTCGCATTTCCCTGCAATGAACACGTGGCTGGTTTGCAGGTAGCGAGCACTGGCAGCTGCCTGACAGGTACGGTACCTCTGTCTGAGGCTCTTTTCTCAGCAGCCCCCTCTGAGTGAGGACCAGCAGGTCCACCTGCTCTGGGCTCTTCCCTGAGGCCACCAGCCGAGCTACAAATCTGTGTCATCAATAATAATATTCAATAACAAGCGCACGCAACCCTGCCCACCATTTCCACCAGCGCTTTGAGTGAACCCCATTTGCAGCTCTCCAGGGGGGACCGTCCTGCCTGCGGTGCTCCCCAGCAAAGAGCCTTCCTTCCAGCAGGGTTGGGGACGGCACCAACCACAAACCTGCTGATTTTGGAGGATGGCAAGGGGATGAGTGTGGTATCAAGAACATTAACAGGTTAAGGCATGTTTATAATGAGGATAGCTTTTGGATTAAAAGCATCAAAAATAAATGAGGAAATCAAACAGTACTTGATATAGCAAGCAGATGGAGGGAGGTCATCCTCCTCCTGTGCTCTGCCTTGGTGAGGCCGCACCTGGAGCACTGTGTCCAGTTCTGGGCTCCCCTGTTCAAGAAGGACAGGGAACTGCTGGAGAGGGTGCAGCAAAGGGCTACCAAGATGCTGAGGGGACTGGAACACCTCCCTTGTGAAGAAAGGCTGAGGGATTTGGGTCTCTTCAGTCTGGAAAAAAGACAGCTGAGGGGGGATCTTATCCACACTTATAAATACTTAAAGGGTGGGTGTCAGGAGGATGGGGCCAGGCTCTTTTCAGTGGTGCCCAGCAACAGGACAAGAGGTAACAGGCACAAACTTGAGCATAGGAAGTTCCACCTAAACATGAGGAGGAACTTCTTTACTTTGAGGGTGGCTGGGCACTGGAACAGGCTGCCCAGAGAGGTGGGGGAGTCTCTGTCTCTGCAGACATTCCAAACCCGCCTGGACGCGTTCCTGTGCCACCTGCTCTGGGTTACCCTGCTCTGGCAGGGGCTTGGACTAGATGATCTCCAGAGGTCCCTTCCAACGCCTGTCATTCCGTGGATCTGTGATATTTGCTCATGGGAATGTGTATGGCTTCGCACATGAGGTGTCCTGTTGAGGACGAGAGCCTGGATGTGGCTGCAGAGAGACTTGGCGCGCGGGGCTGCGTGGCACAGGCGGCACAGCCAGGAAAGTTCTGGCATGGCACGGCAGCAATCGCCCCCAGATCTCCACTGAAGCCAGCACTGCTGCCTGCAGATGGCTTTGCTGCTATTGTTTCGGTTTGATCTACCCACCTCTGTCCTAAAATGAGTCTACGGTAGCATGCCAGGGTGCAAGCAAGCGCAGACAGATGGTGCAGCGTGCAACAAGTGGTACGAAGCGCTGTAAACCAGAGACCAGTTTCCCCACAGTCAGTGGAACTGGGCCAGCCCATAGCCAAAGCAAACGAGATCAGAATCGGGACCACATTACCTACTTACCACCTACAATGATTAGGCAGTGCAGAGTTAGTTGAAGGGGTTTGGCTTTGTTTTTCTGATACAGTGATTTAGTCCAATTCTTCATACAGTTGAAGTAAACCAGATAAATACTATTGTATCAAGGATTTCAACAAATGATAAATCTAATGATTTAAATACCATTTAGTGATTCTCCGCCTGCCCCCTCCTTGTTTCGTGCTTTACAAGAGACAATAGCTCTCAGAATCCTTGAAATTAATAGAAGCTGCCTTTGTACTTTAAAACTAGTCTAGGAGAAGAAAATTACAAGAACATTTTCAGGTTAATGAGTATGAATTACAAAATTCAAGATGAACATGACACTAATCGCTAAATCAATGCAACGCAGAGCACAGTTTCACCCTGAAAGTCTCTTCCTCTAGTTATTGTGACACAGTGCAAGATTAGCAACAAAAGAAATATTTGTCAAATAAATTACATTTGTAAAAAAGAACACGGATTTCATCAAATCATGTAACAATTATTATGTTACTAGTCCAAATGATAAACACTTGGGGCAAATTATGACAGATTTGGAGATAGCTTGGGAAGTACCTTGCCTCATTCGAATAGAGACTGCCTGTGTCTCTGTGCTGTGTTTATGGCAGATCATCTGCTGTGGAGCTGGTGCAGAAGGAACCGTGCAGAAACTGGCCTCAAGGATAAGAAGCATCCAAAGCAGCCGGTGACACGCTAGCCAGGGTGGCCCTGGGCATGCGGACATAACTGCTTTGCCAATGGCAGGATGTGGTAGAGACGCCACTAACGAGCTGAAGACGACCTGTTCTGGAGATGGGTGAGTGAACCCTGCAGTGCCACAGCCACATTCACGGTGATACACTTGCCACCAGAGAGAGCTGGAAGAGCGGTGCCCGCGCTGAGGTTTATGGGGATGCCAAGCACAGATGGAGTAGCATTTGCCAAGGTCTCCATTTAAAGTTACTCTTTGGCCACCGCCAACTCTTTGACAAATAAATTATATATTTTTTCCCATTGCTGAAAAAGCCACTGCAGCATCACTACCTATGGGTACTGGGGCGGGCCAGGGTGGAGGCGGGTGCAGGTGCCAGCATCTCTTGGCACAGTGGCTGGACCACTGAGCACCACCGTACATCACCTCCTGCTTCAAAACAGCCCAGGGTGCCTCAGACCCCACATCTCCGCAGGGCTTTCAGGTAATGGTGGGGTTAATGCACAGCAAAGCCTGTGCGCCTCCAGAGCTCCTCACAGCAGCAAGGGAGAGCTGCCAGGGACGACCATTTGCCCTGTAGAGCACCAGGTCTCCCCAGCCCCAGATGTTAGGCTGTGTATTCTTGAGTGCCATCTACTGGCACCGTCTCCTATACTAGTTTATATTTATACGTGCACACCCCCACCTTCCCCCGTCCGCAGAGTGATGAGAAGGCACCACAACAGCACAGCTTTCAAAAAGGTCCAAGTGCAGGAAAGAGCAAGTGGCCAAAAGCCCCCGGCTGTGACGCTGCCCCAGCGCCGGGTCGCCACGCACCCCCGGTTCCCACCGCGGGATGGAGAGCACTGGCCCAAGACACTGGTCTGGGATGGGCTGTTCCTCAGGAGCTGCCTTCTTCCGTACAGACGAGACCAGGAGGAAACAGGAGCTACAGCTGTCTCTGTAGACAGCTTAAAAAGAGAACACTGCAGTCTCTAGTGGTCTAGCTCTTATTTTTACAGATGCTTTAATAGCAGCAATATATTTAAGAATTTGACAGGTAAACCCCATCATCGCTACTCAGGAGTATTACCATTTTGTCAAGGAACCAAGCAGCAACACTGGACTCTGAGCAGCCAGTTGCCGTTGCCTACAAAGTCACATCTCTGAGGGCCAGGGATCCTCCTGTCCTCTGCTTGAAAAAGCTACCCATCGCCTGTCAAAGCCAGGAGCTGTGATGTGGTGAATCCAGAAGGAAGGCAGAGCCAGTGTGCAATCCAGCTAAAACCCCAGGAAAAGGCAGATTAAGGCATTAAGTACCAACTCTCTTTGGGATGCAACAAGCTCTACCCAGTCACCTTCTAGCTGGACGGGTTTCACTACACAATGTCCACGCAGCTCTTCTTCCTTTTCTAACAGCCCCAAACACTGCCAAGGGTTGCTTCATTTTTGCCTCTTCCCAGGTGGGATGGAGAACCAGGAGGAGCCCCGTCCTCGCCGCCAGCCTGCTCTTCCCAGGAAGGAGAAGGTGGAGATTGCTCCGAGATATTCAATAGGACTCTGAGCGCACCACAGAAATGCCTTTGTTTGCCCTAATTCAGTCCCAGTTTCAACAGCAGAAACGCCCCTCAAGAGTGGACGGTACGGTTTGGTGGCAGAGCCCCTCGGAGCTCCTGCCAGGAGGCATCACCTCCTCCTCCGTCCCCTTTACTGCACCTCAGCACAGTGCTGTGCCTGGAGGAACACTTCTCTGCCCACCAGTACGTGCTTGCTGCAGCGTTCAGCCAGTCGGAAAGTCTCCTCAAAGCAAGAGGCGCCAATTTTAAATATAAAACGAAACATACTGTCTTCTTAGGGCAAAAACTCAAAGCAAAAATGAGTCCCGTGTCGTCCTTCAAATAGAGGGTCAGAGTTTGTAAGTTGCGAAAAGGGAATAACAATCTTTTTACTGAGGGCCACCTTCTGCCATGTTCAAACCCAAGACAGTCAGCAAAAGCACCGAAGCTCATCGCTCCTTTCCAGAGGGTAGAAACAAAAACCCAAACCCAACCAACCTAGAGTGGCCCAGAATCCCTAGAGCTGTTACAGAGTTTGGTTATTGCTTCTTAAAAGCTGAACACAGCAGCTAAAAGCAAATGGGAAATTGTCCTAGGAGACAGGACCACAACATAACTTCTTCTAGCTGCTAAGCAGATAGTTGACATTTCCAAGTACTCTGTATTTTGAAAATACCATCGAATAAGTGGTATTTTCCGTGAGTATTTTTTGCATCCTCTCCTCTACCCAGCAAACGTTTCTGTCATGCACTTTTACTACTAGAGAAGCGTCTAGTACTGGAGAAAACTCAGCTTTGTACTTTCAAATGCAAATATTAACACAAGCAGTCTGGCTTATATTTCTTCTTTTGGCAACATGAGTTTTTTTCACCTACAAGCAGAGCTGTTACAGTCAGAACAGCAAATATTAAATAACCATGGAAAAATACTCAGAATGAATTCAGTGAAATAGAAACAAGGAAAAATGATTGTCCCAATATTATAGGAGGAGGAAAGTAGAGTAAATTGGTAAAATTAGAACAACAGAGCTCAAGTTTCATAGGTTAGAGGCTAGAAGACACTTTCCAAATTGTCAAATTCCTATGGGTCCAGTGCAGTAGGTTGGAGCAGTGGGTTTCTGTCTCCCATTGAGAACATTCTGGTCTTGTTTTTAGTCTTTTCAGCCCCTTTTTAATCTGATTCTAATGTGTTTTTGAAGCCAAACTGGTCAACTTATCTACAAAAAGCCTTTTGTTATTCTTTTCAGTTTCTAATGACACACACAGAGTAGGAAACAAAATAATGTTCCAAGGATGAGCTGAAAGATGTTCTTTTGGAAATGCATTCTGATTATCTTCTTTTCTCAGAAACCAACCAGTTTCCAGGTGGCACATGAGGAAGCTCCATCCCGTAAGAAATAAGAGACTTGGTTAAAGAGTTGCTCATGGCGGGGGTGGGCGTGGGGTGCCCCTCTGCCAGCACAAGAGCTTGGTACTGCCTGCGCAAGGCTACGAACGCTCACACAACGGCAGCTTCAAGACACACTGTGCGTCAGCCTGGGGTGAGAGCAATGACCTCGCACACAGAGAATTTGCCCAAGAACTAGTACTATGTACGCAATTCCCTCTATTGCTAACCGTACGGGTGTCGGGTCCCACGTGGCCCCGTGCTGAGGGAGACCTGGCCTGCGCGGCGCAGCCTGTCTGGCTCTGGGCTAGGAAGGAAAGCTGGGTCTTTTCCTAGAAAGGGAATTGGTCCAATGGCACGCTGCAAGTTTTGTAAAGGAACGATTAAAAATCCGTTTTACCTCATTTGCTTTTGCCAGTGTCAGCTTCCAGCTATCGGTGGGTCTTGTGCTTTCGTTCCTAAAGAGCGTCTTCAGGAGCATGCCAGACTTTGCATTATTTTTCTTATTCATTCCTGACATTGCTTCTAGACTTTTAAACATTGTTTTAAACTTGAGGACACCAGAAGCCAGAAAGGCGCTGGTGCAACACCAAAGCCCTTGCTGGGGGAAGGGCACAGGGCAGGAGGTCTGGCCGAGTCCCCACAACCACCCCCAGCCAAGGTCCCCGGTCCCAAGCAGGGAATGATGATATTTATCACCCCACACAGACTCAGGGACTGGAAGGGGCTCCAAGGTCTCCCTGGCGCCTTCTGTTCTCCAGGCTGAACACCCCCAACTCTCTCAGCCTGTCCTCACAGCAGAGGGGCTCCAGCCTTGTTGGGTAGATGAAACCGTTTCCATCATTTCCCTGGCTGAGAGTCCAAACTTTCTGAGAAACATATTAACACAGAAAATCCCGTAGCCAAGCGCCAGTTTGGGAGATCTCACTAGGACAGGGAAACCAGGATCGGTTGATGACAGTTGGTGGCTGCGGAATGAGCACCCTGTGCCCAGCGGAGACCTGGGTGAGGTCTCCACGCTGGAGGAGAGGAGCCCCGGGCACGGGCTGAGCAGCACCAGACACACAGACAAGGGACACACCGACCCCACTCCTCTTCCGTGTGGTTTGACCCCGTGTTTTCTCAGCCTTTATAGGTACAAAGGAACCTGAGTTAGAAGCAAAGCAGAGCCATGCCCCAGCCCTGGGCTCCCACGCCACAGCCACGCCGGGGCCAGGTTGCTGAGAGGAACTCGGGGTGGCTCCTACCCAGCATTTAATTCAATGCCGCCCTCCTGCTCATGTGTGTTGGTCAGAATGCCCTGTTTGATGTTGTCTTTGATGACATTTTATGATGAAAAATTATTTTCAGAAGGCAGCATAGTTTAAAATAATAATTCAAATTTTGTTCTGAAGTGGTACATTTCAATATCTACAGCATTCTTACATGACTATGAAAAAGCTGCTAAAAGTTGAGACCCCCTGTTGGTTACTTATGAACTTTGAATTTCCCTGATCACAGCTGAAGTTTAATATACTCAACATGCAGATTGAAATGAAGTGCTGTTGAGAGCAGCGTTTAGCTTACAAAATCCGATTTTAATTCTGACTTTTGCAGCCATAATAATTTTAACTCCGGGCTCACCTTCAGCTCTCTTCTCAGGACTCGGCCAGAACAGAAATATTCCTCTTCCCTTCTCAGCAGGAGCGCAACCCCCCGACGCCCAGACACAGCCGCCGCGCCTGGCGCGCAGCCACGGGGCCGGACACGATGGAGGGTCACTCAGTGGTCACCTGTCCATCAGCTGCTTGTAATGAAGCTTGAAAGCTTGTCCCTCACTTAAAAGAAATACCGCGCTTTGCTTTTAATAGAATTCAACTTAGTTCAGAAGAGAGAAAAGCCGGGAACAAACACATTCATAAAACCCTAGGCCAGCAACTAAAAATTCAGATGTTTTTTTCCCTGCCTACCTATTTATGATCAAATAAAGAGCCTGGAGTTTTAAGAGGTAATTTGAAGAGCTGGGTTCATGGTCATATAAGAAGAAACATGCCTTTCTATTGATTTGCCACTGTTACTCATCATCTTTTTACTGTTATCAACAAGACAGGAATAGAATGAACAGACAGCTAAACAATACGGAAAAGTTCTGCAGCTGCTTAAAGCCAATAAAATAACTGAAGTATTGACGAGGTTATCAAAATGTCAGATGTGCCAGCTCAGCTGGCATTCTTCGCCGCCGTTTTACTAAAATCTCGTTACAAAGTAGAACAGGAGAGCGGAGAGTTTAACAATCGGTTCCTTTTCTGACCGAATTGTTTAAGAATATCTTTTTTAAGGAATTGTTTTTCAATTTGCATCTGTGCATAAATGAAATGCCTGCAGGTTACCGGCCTCACTGTTTTTTGCATGTGTGCGTGTGGGGGCCACGTCTGCCGCAGATGCACCCAGGCTCTGCCAATGCCCCAGCGCTCCGGCCGGGAACAGCAGCTCGAGGAGGAGTATTTTATTTCCGGGCTAAGTTTAAGATGTCTGTTGCTGCTGGGCACGAACACGCTCCTAAGATGAAGACAGGCGCGATGCGAGATGGGCGGGAGCGAAGCCCGCTGCAGGGGCTGCTGGCACCGGGAGGCAGAGTTTCATGGCATCGCTTTTGTTGCGACACGAGTTCCTCCCGTGGCTGCTTTCACCCCTCAGCCAAAAAGATGAGGAAAGCCAAAATGCACCACGTTTAGCCACAGAAAGCTGACTTTGACTCTCCTCCCCTTGTTCACTAACCTTATCTAAATAAGTGAAAAAACCCCAACCAACTAAGCCTACAAAAAAGCTGAGTTTCAAATGAAGATGCCAACGACAACAAAACACATTACACCTCTGCTGCCTGCTGTGGAAGTCCTAAAATTTGTAGTTCCCAGCACAGGTCTGTCTGCCGCGATCTGTGGCAATAAATGTGGCATTGCCTTGGCAACATTTTTTATACTTTGATTAAGGAGCAACTGATGCAATATTTCAGGAGACGGGGGAAAAAAGGTTTGATACTGAGAAAAACATTCTGGCTGTTCTGTATTGTCCTTGAGGACTTTACTGTGTGCCGTCACTAACTGCTTAGCAACAGATTGATAGTGGCTGGCGAATCAATCTTTTCAGAGCAGAAAGCACAGTATACAATGCTGCATGTTCCAATTCAAGAGATGCTATTGGGAAGCTATGTAAGCATCAATTATGGTTTTTTAGATGTAGTTAATTATAGCAGGGAGAACTCTGATCACAAATCAGCTTTCCTTGCTCCCCCTTCTGCCTTTTAAAAATCACAAGGGAATTACTGTAGATTAGCGAATTGGAAATCGCAAAAATGTGATTATCCAAAATTAAAATGAGTTGACAAGCACTGTTTCTGAATGGATTTGTGACAGAAGAATTAAGGAAAATAAAACTGGCATCTTTTAAAAAGTTTTAAATTAAATTGTAGTTATTTTGCTGTTTGGTTTTTGATTTGGTTTTGGTTTGTTGTTTTGTTAAAGTATAAAATACTGTTCTTTAAACAGGGTGCTATTCCCAAAATGTACACAGACATCAAAACAGAAAAAAAAGTGGACAATTCAAGTAATATGAAATGGAGATAAATTAAGGAGAATAAAGCCCTCAAAAGAATATGTGCCCATCAGGAGTTAGACACCAGGAAGGGGCTGCGCAGGCACCACCACCTTTGGCTTATGAAGGGATGAGGATTTGAAGCAGACGTGAACTCCACCCAAAGAAAATCACGTGCATCCACCCAGTTGGACTCCTTCCGTTTTTCCCCTCACTTCAGGTGGTTCTGCGACGGCAATGAGCACTCGCAGGTCCCACACTGCTGCTATCGCCGGGGGATGAGAGCAACACACCGAGACCCCGGTCCTGCTCGGCACTGCCAGCATCCTCCCCCGACCCCGCACCAGCGTCCTCCTCTGGATCCGCGCCAGCATCCTCCCTGGCCCTGATGGCACTGCTGGGCACCGGCGCCAGGGGACGTGGCGCTGCGGTAACCTCAGCCAGGCTCTCCTTCCCAAACCTTCCCACTCCCTCCGCCACCCAGGACCCAGCAGCCCTGGCCAGCCCCAGAGGCATCCAACCGCCAAGAACCCTGGGGGGCAAACCCCTTGGCTCTCTCCTGGCACACCCCTCGGGCAGCACCAGGATTTTTGCCCCCAATGGTGCAAAATGCAGGTTCCCCAGCCCACGGCTGGATTTGATTGAGCCAAAACCGGAGCGAGGGGTGCGGATGGAGCCTTCCCCACGCTCGTCCTCCCTGGTGAGCTGCTGGCCAGTCCCTCCCGCAAGGTCCGCTGCTGACAGTCCTTCCCACTGCTCGCCGGTGCCTTGGCTCGCCTGGGAAACACAGTGGGAACATTTCCATCAATTCAGCAAACACCTTCCAGCCCTGCTGGCCACGAGCGCCGCGCTGGCAGCGGCGGCTGAGCGATGCCGGGATGCGGCAGGAGGGAAGTGCTCACACATTTTGACACAGATGTGTCTGAGCAATTCCTTGATCTACATCAACATTTACCTCAAAATGTAAATATTCCAAATCATAGAAGAGTAGCACATAAATGAAGTGGGTGCATGTACTAAGGTACACCTGATGAGCTCCTTTCTACCTGTTCAGAGCAGGCAGATCCCTATTTGGGTGCTTCACACCGGCTCATGCCATGGCACACCTGTTTTCCACTGATGAGCTGCTACAGGAGGGGAAAGGCTCATTCTTCCTTCCTCTGGGAAACCGCAGCACTGCAAACACCACCACAGTGGCTCAGAGGCATACTTCTGCCTTCAGGAGTGTACTTGCACCTGCAGCATGCAAGTGCGATCAAAATGTTAAAAAAAATAGGCTGAGCAGGAGAGGCAGGAGAGCCGGGCCAGGGCACGCCGTGGTGCCGGCGCAGGATGCTCTGTGTGGTGACCGCTGCCACCCAACAGCATCCGCAGCTCCACCAGAGAGAGACCGCGACACGCTCAGCGCCTTCCAGAGCTCTCTAAAGAACGAGCATTTACCTCCCGGAGAACAGGGTAGTGGCGATACCTAGCTGAAAGGCTGCAATTCCAAAGTCTATGTGCCCAATCCCCCCCAGAGCAGAGCCCCTGGACCTTTTACGGGCCTTGGAAAATTCTATCTAAGAGCGAGACACAAGGCACACCTATCTCTTCAAGGTGCTGGTGCGCAGAGCGATGCAGCTCTTCATAGAATCATAGAATCTTCATGGTTGGAAAGGACCTTTGAGATCATCAAGTCCAACCATACACACACAAAAAAAAACCCCAACAAAACAAAAACCAACCAAAAAACCCCACAAACAAACAACCTACAATCTCTGCCACTAGAGCATGCCCTGAAGTGCCAAATCTAGATGTTTCTTAAATACCTCTGGGGATGGTGACTCAGCCACCCCCCTGGGCGGGCTGTTCCAGTGCCTGGCCAAGGCACTGGTCATGGGGCTTCCAGAATGAGATTTTGCTACAGGTGAACCCTACAGCACCCATTTCCTATTTCCTTTCCAGAAGGCACTACACCTGCAACACGAGCTCTCTTTATACCAGACACATTTATCATTTAGCACATAATATACGTCTCCGCATATTGCTTCGGTGGCTTTGCTAGAAGTCTGGCACACAATTTAAAATCTGCACAAGGACCGGTTCATATTCTCTTCTACCGATGAGGACAGCTTTTCACTGAGTGAATTTTATTATTTTTTAATAAAGAAATCTTAAAATATAATTTTAATGGTAGCTTGAGCATCGAAACGCTATTATTACTGCTGCAACTGCAGGGCAGACATGCCAGGAGTCAGAGAGAGCTCCATGGTGCTGCTGCGGAATATTCTCCCCAAGCCAGATCTTGCCTTGCAAATCTCCACCCCACCTCCATAAACCCACCAGCAGCTCAAAATAAAACATGGCTGCATTTTTGTGCAGAGAAAGGAATACAGTTGGTCTCCAAACTCATTTCTGACTGCTTGTCTAAATGTCTTGCAGTTGCAAAAGTATTCGGGAAATCAGGCCACCTAATGGGATTTCTCCTCTCTCTGGCTTTTGATCGAGTGAAAAGGATGGAAGTGGCATTTTGACACTTTGAAGTCTGAGCCAGTACCAAAAGAATTCAACAACGTGAGAACTGACAAATACACCCCCGTGACTTCTTAATTCCTGGAGGTTTTATTGGTTGGTTCAAATTCTGGCTGATTAATAGTTTGTCTGAAATAACAAAATAATTACAAATTACAGTGCATTAACATAAGAGAATCTCATTTGTGCACATGGATTCAAAGGGAATTTAATTTCTCTTGTGGAGTTTCTCTTGTGGAGTTTCAAACCTTGAAATCGAGAGGAAAAGCTTCCCTTTCCTGACTGCATCTTACCAAGCACCTTTTCATATCTCTGCAGCTTTCTAGAATCCCTCAACTATATCCCTTTAAATTCTGCGCTAATTGAATTTAAAATTAGTACCCAGTGGGGACTAAGTAGAAGCCAAGTAATTTAATGGTCAGACAATTAACAGCTCTGCATTAACTAGAGCTTCTGAACAACAAATGTTTGAGAGGAGCCGGCAGACTGTCACGCTGGGCGTGATTTTCCTTTCCTTACGAAGAAGTGAGAATCACAGTTCAGTGCTATTAGTGAAAAATGCCAGTTTCGCTGCCATGGAATGATTAAATGTTGATTTTTATTTATTTTTTTTCCCCAGACAGAAGCAGCTTTGTGGGCTTCCTCAGTTGGATTTTCTCTTAGAAGTTCCTTGCTCAGTTTTCATGTCTGATAACCGTATCTGTGCCATTTTGAAGTATTTTCGTTGCAGACCAGGCAAAACATTATACCTTCTGTAGCCAGCAAATGTTTGGTCATATCACAGCATTAATTCAGCTCAGCTTTTGAAATGGAGTTTCCATCTACGCTGAATATTTTGGAGCCATGGAAATGTCAGCATTTTTAAAAACAGAAGACATCCCACATGGATGCAAATATAACAGCATAGCTGCACCTCCTGTGGGTATGCAAAACCACTTCTAAAACATGAAATAAACTCTTCTGGAGAGGTTATTCCTAATAGCTGCTGCTACAACACAGGCTCACTGACATCTCTCGGGGTCCGTGACTTTTTATATGCTTCATTAATTTAGCTACAGCGGTGGAAATGTGGCATGGGCTTCAAGTTGAGAAGGGATCTCCACAGAGGACACAACAATTCGTTCAACTTTTTCCAAAAACGTTTCCCCATTTTTGGCGTGACTTCACCACATTGTCTTTTAGAAAAACACCCTCTTATACTTGCATTTAGATACATTATAACAAAATACTATTTCCTAGAATAAGTTACAACTCTATTTGCCACTGGTTAGACACGGTCTGTTACCCCAGAATATGCCCGGTGGGTCCAGCCTGGTTGGGAAATAACCAACCCAGCGATGCCCTGGGAGCCACCATCGATTACACCCTGCCAGACCCATTGTTAAGTCTTCACTTTTCAAATGCTCCCAAGTATTTTAATTTTTCTTTCATGACAAGTTTCATTTATTTGGAAGTAATGAAGTTAAGACGTGTGCTCAAGAGCCTGTAGGGTGAAAGTCTTACAGCCTAGAGAGTTATCTGGGTTACACGGCCCCCTCCCTACCTGCTCCACAGGAACATCAAATTCCCTTCCCCTCCTCCCAAAGTATCAAAAACATCCTAAAAATTTCCTAAGCAAAGATCCAGCAATAAATTCGGCAAGCCTCTAATACTGTCTTCTCTGATAGAGTGGACTGCACCACCTTCATAACTCTTCAGTTGTGAAACACACAGAGACAGCAAAAATAGAAAACGCTGAGAGTCCTTCCATGAAATACTTTTTAAAAAAAAAAAAAAAAAGTCTTATTCAATGCATTATGGCTTAACCAGGAATGAAGGCGCATTTAGTATATTAGGTCTGTTTTCCCACCACTGATGCCGCTGTCTGTACTGGTGTGTGATGGTTTGGCCCTTACGATGGGTGTTGAGCACAGCGTTTTTCCCTAACCGGGAGGGAAGGCACAGTCATAGTGGAGCCTGGCCTGCTGGAGAGCCTTCTGAGTTTGGAAGGATTGTATAAATAGAGGTGGTAAATGCCTAATAACATTGTCAAAGAGAGCAGCTGAAGGACCCTTCCGCTTAATCCCCCCGCGAGCTGCCCCGCTTCTGCCCCCGGCCCCGGCTCCCAGCTGCCCCCACCGCGGGCTGGGGCCGGCTCGCCCAGGCTGCACCCTCCACCCCCCAACACAAACCTCGTTTTACTCATACGGTTTTCTACATTGGTTAAGAACGGGTTACCCGCACAGATTCTTGGAAACGCAGCTTTTTTCTTCTTTTTTTTTTTTTCCCCGCCAAAGAAAACCTTGCTCCCATGCAGCGTTGTGGTGCTTCTGACACAAGCGCCTTCTTGCTCCTGAAACAAACCCATCTTCACACTGCTCAAGTCAGTGCTTCTGAAAACGAGCACCCAGCATGGTTTCTGTGTTTATTCTCTTCTCTCTTTCTCAAAGTTACAATATGCCACATGTAATACACTTGAAATTTAAAATGAACTTCTGCCATCAAATATTCTATACAAAGCACAAAAGCGTTTCTTAGCTGCCTTGTAGGTCTGCTGCTAATTGGAAAGAGACAGTGTTATTAGGAATCTCCCTACTGTCTTGCCTACAAATAAACACCATCAAACACAAGCCCAAAATATTGTTTCTCTATGGAACGTGTATAAAAATGGAGGATCTTAAATTTAGTAAGGGGAATTCTGTGCTGACTTCGTATTATGAGAGCAGTAAAATTACCAGGATTCGCTGGCGATGATCCAGTGACAGCTTTGGAGGGCTTCAAGCCGGACTGGGCTGACTGGCCTCTCCCAGTCCCTTCCAGTCTGTATTTCCGTGTTGCAGTGACCGTACCTCTGGAGCGCTGGGAGCAGGACTGGCACCGAGGCACCGACAGCCGCGCTCTGCAGAGAGGAGCTCTGCGTCCGGGCTGGCAGGGCAGCTGCAGCCAGCGTGGCAGGGCTGGGAAATGGGTATTTGCCTTAAGTGAAAATGGTGGGGCTTCAGGAAATGATAAGAAATGGATTATTGTTGTATAAACGCTTCATAGGTCAGCTTTTGTCTTACGACAGAGCCCTTGCTATTCTCTGCGCTCTGTTCCATTGACTCCTCTCTTCAGGCTCCTGATGGTAGGAGATGCGTTTCTCATGATTTTTATTCTACTGGCAGCAAGTGCCATTTATAACTCAGACAGACTGTTTCCATTTTTACTTAGACCAAACTCCATTGGTTTCTGCAGAGAAATCCCTGAACTACTTATGCAAGAGGAAAACTGAACATCTCCAACTTGATATATGTCAACTTCCATAACCTGAGGATTTGAGCCCCGTTTTCCTTCTCTTTTCTACCCCACGTTTAAGGATGTGAGTTAAAGTCTTGGGTTTTGCTGAGATATTTATTCACTTTTGCCAATGTTCCATCTTTTTTGATGGTTTAAAATGCACATCTGAAGAAAAAGAAAAGGCAAATGGAACGAGCTTAGTGTGAATGTAGGAGGTGATAAATGGGCATATAATCAATTTTGCAGAAGGAAGAAAACTGATGTAATGCAATGCTAATACAGAACCATGTAACGCAGCTTCCTCACTTACACCGTGCAAATGCCAGTCTCCCCGTCATTCCACCTAACGCGCCTCTCATCCCGCTGTCTCGGCGTGCAGCGGAGCATCCCCAGCCAGCGGGAGCAAAGGCGACGTTTGGGTGGAGAGCAGCGCGTCCGGGCCTGGCCTCAATTTGTGGCTTCCTCCTGCATTCCCGCTGCGGGGAGTGCCAGAATTGCGGAGCATCAGCAGCGTGGGTAACGCTACTGACATCTGCATTTCATTCTCGCTGAATCCTGCACAGCGACTCTCTAACTCCTAAACTTGCCTTTGAAGCCACAGCCTCATAATTTTATAAGAGAAGCAGCAAAAAATAGTTTCACTCACCTGAAAATTAATAAGGATTCAGCATCACGTGCTAAAGCTTGGTTTAGCCGGTGTGTTCCCAACATCTGATAAGCAGCTCCTGATGTACACCCTCTGAAAAAACAGGTAAAGTGAGGAGAAAATAATGACAGCGTCCTCCTCAATATGTCAGCACTTTACCTTGAATTTTAACAGCAAAGAAAATAGTGAGCAGTAAGTATCATCTCAACGCACTTGCACAGTTCAATGTGTAGAAAAAGCTCTGTCCTGCCACCAGAATGGATAAAAAGCGACTGTAGGGGTGCGGAGCTGGCGGATGGCGTGTGGGGCTGTGCTGGTTGCTGCTCCTGGAAAACACCAGGAGCATGCCCGGAGCCCCGCAGGATACCCTGATTTCTGGGGGAGCCCTGCTGCAGCCCCAGCCCCTCGTTCAGGGCCCTGGAGGGGACGCGCTGGGCTGGCCCTGCCCCCACGGCAGGGTGCTGGGGGCTGCTCTCAATCCATATTTTGGCCCAGCCTGTTCCCAGGCGAGGAGGCAGCCAGGGACAGGCAGCAGCGGCAGAGGGGCCGCTCGCGAGGGCAGCGATGGGCTCCTCTGAACAACAGAGAAAGAAGGAACTTGGGGGAATGAGCCTGAGGGCTTTCCCCAGGCCTTCGTAATTGTTTAATGTCTTTAAAAAGCTGAGTGAATGACTCGGGAAATCTTACGTTCAGAGGAAGTCATTGCAAGTACCAGTTATCCATGAACCGGATTTGCTGAATGCATTTTTTTTATTCCAGGACTTTGGATCTCCTTGTTCAGGGATGCACAGGTTAACTGATTCTTGTAAAACTCTTATATCTGTATTTCAGTTTATAGGTTAAGAAATAATAATTTTGCATCACATTATTTGTTTGTGTAGCCGCTGGTCCAGACAAAACCACGGAGATGCTGGGAGGGCTGGAGCCCCTCTGCTGTGAGGACAGGCTGAGAGAGTTGGGGGGGTTCAGCCTGGAGAAGAGAAGGCTCCGGGGAGACCTTGGAGCCCCTTCCAGTCCCTCAAGGGGCTCCAGGAAAGCTGGGGAGGGACTCTGGAGCAGGGAGGGGAGCGATGGGAGGAGGGGGAACGGTTTTACACTGAAAGAGGGGGAGATTTAGATGAGATATAAGAAGATCGAAGGTTTTGTTCTTAAGTCTAGCCAGGCCTTGGTTTAGATCTAAGCTTTCAAACTGGAAGGAAGACTTTGCGTTTGAATGCTGGTGTTTTTAATGGTTTTTAATCAACACAGCACCTCCTCACCTGCTAAATGCAGAATCAGCCCAGCGAGCTGACTGTGCATAAACTTTTAAACAAAACCTATTCTTTCTCCCCAAACCTCTTGCTCTCTTACAGAGAAGAGCGATGGAAGTGCAGTTCCCTGTGGGTCTCACAGATCAATGGCAGCAGCTTTCATTATCAGAATGACTGCGTGTCTTGGATAGAAATAAGGTGGTAGTGCATGAAAAATAAGTGAAAATATTTTATTTAAGAGACATTTTTAGGTGAACTAATTTCCTTTTGCACGGTATTAATTTTTGAATCTTTCTGCTGCTGCTCTTCTTCCACTTCTCTTTACAACAGTTATTTATAGCTTCAGTTTATGGTTAAAATCCCTATGCAAAATTTTAAATAAATATTAATGCATCATTAAATATCAATTAATAAATGCTTTCCACGTATCATTGCTATTAACTCCCATTTGAAGTTAGCTCTTAGCATATCTGCATGTAGCAGATTTTGGCATTCCAGCAACACTGATTCACATACGGAACCGTCTGTTTGTGCTGCTCCGTTTGCAGTTGGACTGGGCATAAGACATTCTGTAGAGTCAAAAAAAAGAGCCCGAGGATGGGCAGGCTCACTCAACATTTCAGTCCAGAATATTCCTCAAAGAAACACCCTGTATCGATAGCCTTATGTCAGAGCAGACGGAAAAAGTTTTCCTTTAAATTACTTCACAGTGAAACATTTAGAATTTCCCATGCCTTGTCGAACCGTTAGCTACAGAGAAAATACAGCATTTTCAGCCCAAGTCCATGAATTTTCCCCTAACTGAAAGAGAAACTAACTCTTGCTGGCAAAGCTGTGACACTTCCAGCTCGCCAGGAGAGGTAATTTTAGCCCTGGGTGGCTCCGAGGACACGGCTCTGCCGACCCCGGCACCGCGGGCCGGTGCCTGGGCACAGATTTACCGGCACGCTCTCGGTGCTGCTGTAACAGAAAACTTCTTTGATTGCTGATTCGCCACAAAAACTGTTTCAAGAATTTTATTCTTAGAAACCATGCTCCCTAGGTTGATGTTAAAATATCTGCCCTGTTTGCATGCTGCCTTGCAGCTGACAATCTATCAAGGGCAACCAAGAAAATTCTGTATAAACTACAACAAGCCTTATGCCAATGATGATTGCTGTCTTTACTAATACAGGCAAAATAACATTGCCATTCATTCTGAGAAACACATACTTTCCACTTCTTTTTAAGAGATGTGCCTTGGAGAAGGTTTTTCTGTTATGCTGTGTTTTTTTTTTTTATTTGAGCTGTCAGCGCAAAAAGATGCATTTGCGGGCATCGCTTTATTTGTACTCCGGGGGTACAATGCGGTCTCATGAAAACATGCAGAATTTTTTTTTTTCCCCAATTTTGGGATAATTTTTGTCACAAGACTGGGGGGTCTTCAGGCTGAATTCTGCACTAATATAATAATTGTATGAACAGTCACATTTCTTAGTGTTGACTCCTACAGGGTTTTTACTATTTTATTCACTTAACTTTCCTTCTGCTCTCCACATAATGGAGAAAATAAAGGATGTCCTTTAAGATAAATTATGGATGGTCACCTTTCCTGTTCCAAACACAGAATTTCCTGAGCAGCCAGTGACTGATGCTTTAGTTACAGCGTTGAGGACTGTCGGATGGACGCTACTGCAGGAATTTCTCTGGGCATACGGCAGTGACTACCAGGGTGTGCTTCCTCTCCTAACACCTAGTACTTACGCAACTGCTTTCACTTCTGACCTAATTAATTGCCTCCAGTTAAAAGGGAACCCAAAGGCTGTAGTCGCCACTTTTAGTTAATTGACCTTCTAGGAATATTAAATGTGGAGCTGGTTGTCTTTACCTGCTCTGGAGCTCTTCTCACATGCTGTAGCTGGTATTTCCAAATCTTGGATTTTAAAAGAATTAACTCATGGGGAATAATTCCAGCATGAGGATTGATAGACGTCAATTATTTTTAAATGAGAGGAACCTGTATTTGTTTTTTTTTTAATTACCCCTAGTCTTCAATATCTTATAATTTTCTTTTGTAAGAAACTGGGGTGAGCTTCCATGCACGCAGCTTTTGCAAACCGTATTTCCTAAAGGGATGTTTTCAGCCTGACCAGGGAAACCCGTTCCTGCAGTGACCCAAAGGAAATTAAGTATGATATGAAAACAGTGGAGCCTTGTCGAGCTTTCCCTGGTGTGTGGTTATTGAGGCCAAAGCACACTTCAGCCCCAGCAGCAGCTCAGGTAACTCTAACGTTTATTTCCAGTGCATATAATTTAGCATCTGTGAATTGGAAAAATGCAGAGGGGCACGTGATGAAACCCAAATGAAAACAGCACTTTTCACTGAATCAGAGTGGTGGAACAAAAAAGCTTCTGACACGTAAGAAAGAATGAAGTTGTAGGTGTTGGAAAAAAGCAGTAGTAACTGTATGTTCTGCACAGGAAAATACCCCGTGCACATATGTGTTTGGTAACAGGGCTAAGCGTTGCACACCAAGTCTCTTCACAAGACTGAGTGGCAGCTGAGATATTGAGTGTTGGCTGCCTTGGTACCTTTTATCCCCCCCCTCCAGCCACACACAGCCCAGCTGGGTTTAAGTAACATCCTCTGGAAAGAAAGTGCGCAACAGAGGTTGCTCTGGCATCGTCCTGTCCTTTGGAGATGGAAAATGGTGTCCTCGCCACTGGAGAGGGCTGACGAAGGGAAAGAAGGAAAATCTGGCTGCAGCAAATGTCCCTTCTGATCAGAGAGGGGAGCAACCGACCCCCAAAGCACCGGACAGAATATACATTATGGAAAAGAAATGGTAAAAAGTAAAATCCAGCAGTGCTTTGTGTATCTGGTGTCACTCTTCATCTGAAGCAAGAGATTATTTTCTGATAAGGCTACTTCAGATAAAGGAATGAGACCCAGCAGTGTATTTTGAAAGTTTAGGGTAATTGGAAATGATTTAAGGGGATCGCAATTTACCCTGCAGTGGTTAAGAGTGTATTTAGAGTACGCTTTCCAGGTTAAAAAGCACGCAAGTATTTTTATAATCTGAGCAAGAAATGGACACGTTAAGGTTAACTAAAGTTGGAATGACTTCATTTGCTTTTAAATACTTTAAAGGTAAGCTTTTTTTTTTTAATTTTTTTTTTTGTGTGTGTGTATGGTTGGACTTGATGATCTCAAAGGTCCTTTCCAACCATGGAGATTCTATGATTCTATGACTCTATGGATATCGGAGCGTGCCTCGTTGAAGAGAGGGCCCTGGGCAGCCTGGCTGGGGGCAGAGGAGCAAGACGAGCCCGAGAAGAGCCGCGAAGCTCCTGTCAGCTGGGCTGGAAGGGCTCTAATGAATAGTGTTTAGATATTTTACAGATGCAGTCACTTAACCATGAGGGATAAATGTTTGCTCGAGATCTCACAGAAAAGTCAACAGATTAGGGCAAAAATTCAGGGCTTCCTAATTGCATTGTCGTCAGTCTCCCGGATCAAAGAAATCTCAACCTCATCTTCACGCAAGCGCTTGTGGCCAAAAGCCAGCGCCTGATGTTAATAACTAATAAGCTAATCTCAATTAACCCCCTGAATGTTTCACAATCGCGTTGCATTTCTTTCAGGGGTCAGGAAGCGGGGACCCAGCACCCTGTTTGGCTCTGACAGTCTGCGGGAGGACACCTACACTTTACTGTTCTCCGAATTCTCACCACTGCTGTGTAACAGGTTCTAGTGTTAAAAGTTAAATTTGAGTTAAATACTTTATTTGACCTCAAACTTTTAATATATTTTCATTTCAGCTGTTGAATGATACCTAAATCTGAATAAACTCGAGATAAAACTTTTTTAAACATTTCTTTCATATTCAAAAAAAAACCACCAAAAGCTAAAACCCTCTCTAAAACGAATACGAGTCTCACTTTCTGAAATTTTTATCCTGCTTTTTAAAAGAAAACAGTTGTCCTTTAGTCAGCCTGGATGCCTCATTTAAAAGCAAACAAACAAACAGACAACGTAAATTTTAGGAGAAACTGTTATTGCTCAACCTGTCGCAAATTCTATACAGGTAATTTTGAATATGCAACTATCTTAAATAATTGTATTAAGAGCCACTTTTCATAAGTTTGAGGTATGCACAGCATACATGGCGGCAACGCAGAATATAAACCAGAACATCTGGGAGACAGGGATGAACTGGCTGGTCTACGACATATGAATAAACGTCTGGTGGTTATGAAAGCTATTCTTTCCCTGTTCCTGGAGCCTTAGCCCAGGTTCTGTGCCGTCCATAACACTTTAAACTGGAAATCAATATATTTTAAGTAACCTGAAGGTATTTTAGTGCCAAACCACGTAAGAGAGAGAAGCTGGCAGCTAGTATTTTTGAAGGACTTGGCATCCAAGCTGGTTATCGTGGCATTTTTGCTGATCAGTAAACACAGTGTAATTTGTGACATAGAGATGATTTGCAATTAAAAACTTATTAACAAAGTGCAATGATAACAAGAGGCATAAAATGCCAAGATGTGGAATTGCTTAATTATGTGAAATAGTTCTACCAAACCCAGGGCTCCGCGGAACATTTTTTCCTCTCTCTAATGAACAATCAGTTCTCGCCGAATTCTAATTAGCCTCAATAATGTTGATCCCACTCAAGTATTAGTGGCAGAAAATGCAAACTGAATGTTTCCATTAAACAACTGCTTTCAGGTACAACTGTGCTGTGCAAGTTGTACAGCAAGTGGCGGAACATTTGCGTCCCAGGCAATCCTGGAAAATGACTGAGTTATCTTCGGAGGACAGGAGGGCGCCTGTGATCCACGCAGTGATCTATTGTCACGTCTAGCGTGTTGCCCAATCTATACCTTTCAAACAGATTAAGCCTGCGAGCTTATCCAGACCTGTTTCAAAGCCTATTTGATCTTGAAATAGGACTGAAGAATCTAACAAGAAGAGGCTTGTAGCAGATTTTCTTGTTTAATCAACATTGGAAATACAAGAATTGGAAACTCAAGAACAGACCCCCTTCAGCACCTTCCTTTTGCCAAGATTACAAAGTACTGAAGCACATGAAAATGAGATGACAACAGTTCTAATCTGCCAAGCCTGAGCTGGTCCCCATCCCCAGCAAGGAACAACCAAATCAAAATACGACTCTTGAGAAAGTTCTGGCAATTTTCGTGTTACAGATGCCAGATCCCTCACCCTTCTCTCTGGGTCATGTTTCGTCTTCGCTCGGAGAGACGAGCACTAGCCTCGTTACTTCTGCAATTCCCTGTGCTTTAGCATTCGCCGTAGCAGCAGCATCACACCCAGCCACCCCCCGCCACCCTTCCCACCCTCCGTCCCCACCCCGGCACCAGGGACGCTGCGCTCCCAGGGCTCTCCAGGCTCTTGGGGATGCTCTCGCAGCGTCACACGCCGGTGACCACAGCACGGGCAGTGCCAGTGGCTCCAGAGCTGTGGAAGGATGCGTTTCACACAGACACATGTAGGCCAGCCTGGGCAAAATCATCTGCGGCTAAGGAATTTCCTTCCTCTAAAGCCCTTGTTATATTTGAGACTCCCTAAATTCTCTTCAGGCCTTTCTTAGAAAGCAAAAGCCTCCCCGCGCAACTCTCCCGGCATCTTCCCTGTGTCTCCCCATGAGGAAAGAAAATGTAATGTATTAAATAGGAGTGGAGATCTAAAATGTAGGTTACAAGCATTAAGAGAAGCAAGAAATAATTCATATGCTCCAATGTAGTTCCAGCACTGTTTTATTCCTGAGAGCAGGAGGGAATTAATATTTCAATATATCTATCTGCAAAATACGTAAGTGATTGGGTCATTAGTGGTGTCCACGGTAATGAGGATCGAGATTTTAGTGATCTCCTAGTGTTGAATACCCTCAGTGTTCCAAGAAAGTTTTAATTTTGCAAAAAAAAAATTTGTTATGGCAACCATCTCAAATGGTGCAGAAGACAGCAGACGAAGCCCCTACACAGGAAAACATTTGTGGAAAGGGACCTTCCCACATTATTGGGCTGGTCATCAGAGACACTAAATTTCAAACTGAAACAAAATCAGATCCCATCCCTTTAACAAAATCCTTTCAGTCTCCAGTAACAGCATGAGTCGCTCCCTCATACTTCAAGCACTTGAACTGGAACAAAGCGCTCTCTCTTGATCTACTTTCTCCCACTCCTCCTTGCCAGCCTCTGCTTTTTTTAGTGTACTGAGGCATTAACCCCATGCAGATTTGCTGCTTTAAATGTCCCAGCAGTGAGGAGAAATGAAACACATGCTAAAAGAGGAAGAAAATCCAATTTAAGCAAAAGTCTATAAGAGGACTGGGTTTCTTTGTATTAAAAAAAAAAGGGGGGGAGGGCGGGGGGGAGGAAAAACCCCCTCTCCCTATAATAACTTGCTATGGGTCACACCACATTAATGGAGCGGTGAGTGCTGGAAGTCCCCACAATATGTTAAGCCTTTCCACGGAGATGGAAAATAGCTGTTTGTGTTTAATGTCACAGTTGGACATGCTCGCCGCAGAATACAGGCTTTGTTCTCCCCCATGCCGAACTGCCTCCCTCCAACTCTGAAATATTTTACCATAGAATATTTTTAGTTATGTAACCATACTAATGAGATCTAAATTAAAATAATTCTTCTCAAGGCCGTTTCTGGTGTTCAAGCAGAAGCACAAGATGAAGTCATGCCATTTCAAAGCTGTGTTATGGTTCAGAACAGTTACTGGAAAAGTGCTTCGGGGGCATTTTTTCCTGTCTCTGAGGCTGTAGGAGACTCGAGCCCTTGCAGCGGTGCCATTAGCATCGCACCGCCAATTCTGCACAAGGGCTGTAAGGATCTTGCTTCAGGGTCTTTACCCGAGCGAAAGAGCAAAGCAATGGCCAGCTCTCCCCAGATTTTTTACTGCAGTGACTGGTCGTGATCTCAGCTTCCTTCCACGTCGAGGATGATGTAGTTAGATGGGTCAGCGCTCATTTCTCTCCATATCATTCATGAAGGCTTTCAGACTTCAGACATAAACCCCTTCCTATTGCTTTGGCATTTCAACCCCATGTGCAATTTTCTTCCTTTCTGGGTTTTGTCCAAAACTCATAAATTAACGTGCGTTAGCACCTAATCTCCGTACATCTTCTACAGCCTATTCACACTCTTGATTACCTCATCTCATCCAACCTACAGCTCATCTCCCTTTCCAAAATGTCTTACCTTATTTACCTTCCATGAGGCAAACACTTTCTCAATTTTTCTTCTCTTTTGAGGCTCAAGAACTCTTTGCCATTCTCAATTTTACTTTTGACAGTAACACAATATGGGAAATAGAAGAGCTCGGTGTTTTTAGCAGACCTCAAATTTCTTTCACACCTGGAACCATGGTATTAGCTCAGTCCTTTCCCCACACGTGTATATATATACACCTGTGTGTGAGTGCAAGTGAAAACATGGTGATTTCTGAAGTCTTCAGCAGTATACATTTGTGTAATAAAACGCGCTGACACAATAGCGATAAATCAAATGCCCAATTGACATACTCACACACCTTCATGGCTTTGCTGCTCCGGTCCCCAGGACACCGTGGGCGCTGGTGGGCGCGTTACCCAGACGCTCCGGCGTCAGACTGTCCCCGAGGAGCGAAGGGCACCCAGGCTCTGCCCAGCAGATGAGGGGTTTGTGTCCAGCTCCTTCCCCAGAGCACTTCACTGAGCATCCTCCAGGCACCAGTTTTACCGAGGCCACTGGAAAACGTGTGTTGAAGTTCACAGGCCGTGCAGCTGCTTCAGAGAAAACATCAATTCAGTAAAGAGCACAGCAAAATACACATCCTTTGATTTCATGTTTTAAAATACAAAGTTTATACAACTATAAATATATATTCTTCAGCAAACTATCTACATATGCATGACACCTTTTCTGGAATATTGAAAGGGAAAAGCAAACAGGAAGCTCAACAGAAACAAACTCAAGCGAAAAAGAAGGTGAAATGGCAAAGAGGAGCACGAGTGAAACATTCCTCCTGGCAAGTTTGTATGTATCTCCCGAGGGATTTAAAAGTCAGTTTGACTCCTGTGAACTCATACATCAGTAGGGAAACAAATAGCCTTGTAGCCCACTTGCCCAGCAAAAATTTGTTGAGCCAGTTACTCAGAAAGTCAGCAGCTTCTCATTTTTCATATTTAAAAAAAGCACGCAAACGACGACTTCTGTTCAAATCAATTATTCAGACCTATTGACTTGCAGAGTTGATACATGTCCTACAGCAGCAATTTATGACACAGAAAACCAGTGCAACTCTCTGTTGCTGATATGGGCTCTTGATGAAAACTACCAAGTTTTACGAGACAGTCCTGAACACTTGTTTGAATACAGGCTGTAAAGTGCCTCCACTGCTGCAGGTGACGCCCTGTCCTTGCTCTCAGTAAGTTCTGCTATTAGCGCAGTTCCCTTTGGAAAAGCATATAGAGTGGAAACTTTTTTCAGTAGCCCTATTAATGCAAAGGCTGTGACTCTCCCTCGGCATCCCGAAGGCAGAGACGGTGGCCAGGGCAGGGCAGGGGCATTGCCACCATGGGAGCAAAGGGCTGGCCCCGGCCAGGACCCACACTGGGGTGTCCTCCCCAGATGCATCAGGTTCTTTCAATAATCTCTGGTTTCATTTTAGCAAAGCATACCATTTCTCAGGCTTGACAATGCTTTTTCCTTTTTAATTTGTTTCAGTTTTATTTTGAGGTCTCCCCTCCAAAGCCCCCAGCAGAGCTCAGCAGGAGAAGGTTACAGAGGAAAACTGCTACGAGAGCGGAGGCAGAGCAACATCACGATTCGCAGTCGCCTTTCCCCCGCCTCTGCCGTATGCTATATGACAAAGTATAACAACTTGCTTCACTGCTGATTTTCTTTCTGTGCTACTTTTCCTCCTCCTTGTTTTTAAAGGATCGAGGTGGACCCCTCACTAATGCAAGCAAACAAAGGACTGACCAATGCAAGCGGCATTTTTCTCCTGGGCAGTCTGTTTTCATTGAGCACTTGTGTGATACAAAAATAAACTAATAACGAGACCGAAAATCAATGACAGCAAAGCTATTAAAGACACGAGGTCATGAAGAGGGCAGAAGTTCAGTTTAAAAAGTACGTGGTGCTGCAGTAAGAGCCTGCCAGTCTGGCTAAAGCGGCGAGTCACGTCCTTCCAGGCTGAAGTCCTTGGAAGTTATGGGCATTTGCTTGAAAAGATTTTAAGAGGCCAAATTTTCAGATGGCAGATGAAAACCAGACATGAAGGCTTCCCCAGGCTGGGCACCAGGATATTCCCACACGGTCCCCTCTGCCAGGTGAATCCCAGTGTCCCTGCAGACGGGCGCTGAGCGGTCACGATGGCTTCTCCCTGGAAAGCTTTTATTTCTCCCCTTCACCTCAAAACTGGGACACTCGATGTGACAGCGGGGCGG
Source organism: Rissa tridactyla (assembly GCF_028500815.1). Classification (NCBI taxonomy): domain Eukaryota; kingdom Metazoa; phylum Chordata; class Aves; order Charadriiformes; family Laridae; genus Rissa; species Rissa tridactyla. The sequence goes on from NC_071476.1 coordinate 9,971,988, forward strand.
GCAGCCTGGCTGAGGTCCTACCTGAGGACCATCACCCCCTGAGCCACAAGGAGAGCACGAGGAGGTCTGCCAGAGAGCAGCTTGGAACCAGAGGGTTAACTGTAGGCCACGGGACTATCATTAATGGTATCACAGATGTTTGTGATTTCAACAAATTACATTTATACTATGTCATAGAATCACGGAATTGTTTCCGTTGGAAGGGACCTTTCAGATCATCAACCCAACACTGACAAAACCCTCACTACCCCATGTCCCTCAGCACCACGTCTGCCCGGCTTTTAAATACCTCCAGGGATGGTGATTCCACCACTTCCCTGGGCAGCCTGTTCCAATGCTTGACAACCCTTTCAGGGAAGAAATCTTTCCTAATATCCATCCTAAACCTCCCCTGGCTCACCTTGAGGCCGTTTCCTCTTGTCCCGTTGCCTGTTCCTTGGGAGAAGAGACCGACCCCCCTGGCTACACCCTCCTTTCAGGGAGTTGCAGAGAGCGAGAAGGTCTCCCCTCGGCCTCCTTTTCTCCAGGCTGAACACCCCCAGCTCCCTCAGCCGCTCCTCACAAGACTTGTGCCCCAGACCCTTCACCAGCTCCGTGTCCCTTCGCAGCCGGGCAGAGAGCTGACGGGAAGCTCTGCACCATCCCCACCAGCGCTGTCTCTGCAGCGCACCGTGGCCGTGCTTTCGGATCAGGCGCTGCTCGGAGCTGTGACACAACCCCCGTGTCCGCTGGAGATGGCTGCTCCCGGCACCCCCATCCCACCAGCAGCGCCGGGCGCCAGCCTCTTCTGCCATGCCACGGGCACCTCAGTGGGGGCTCCGGGGCACGTTTCCTACTCACTACGGCACGTGGGAAAAGTAAGGTGAAGACATTCATGTATGTGTTCTTTCCCCAAGGAATCGTGACATAATTGCTTACAAGCATTCGTTTATCCAGTGAGTGAAGTAATTAACTACCAAACGAATCATATTAGGCAATGCACGGTCAATTACCCGCCAGTTTAGAAGAAAAGTAGTTATGTACTGCAGTAAGCTAATTAAAATTTTTGCTATTTTTCTTCTCAGATACTTAGATCAGAGTTAACAGCGTAATTAACTAATTAAAATCAGAACCAAATGAAATCGAAGTCTGAAATATCTAAAATAAAAACTGCTTCTCTGGTAAAATCAGGTGAGTAACCCAACCAAATATTGCTTTGGAAATGGTTTACGTTACCTCCGAACGAAAGCACATCCTACGGTGAGGGTTTTCTGGCGCAGTCACGTGGCACCGGTAAAAGTTAAGAAAATTCACAGGAAACCTGGGCGCGCGGGCTGACGCGGCTCAGAGCAGCGAGAGCGTCGCCCTTGTGTGCTTTGAGTTACGTATTTCACGCTAAAGATGATGAAACACAGAGCGTACAAAATCCCTAGCACTCAGCAATGACGTTTTATCCGCCCCGGTGGTATCTCAGCAGCCCCTTTTTAAGGCTAAGCTCTCCCCAAGCGCCGAGCAGGTCTCCCTGCAGCACGTGCGATGCCTCACACCTCCCGAGCGCCAAGAGCAGCTTTGTTTTCACGGGGTTTGAAGCGAGAAGCGAGGAGAACTTGACAGCAGGCTGCTAATGCAGGGCTTGCCAAAAGGTCATATTCAGTGTGATACCACCCATTTCGCAGACACTTGTCGTCTTTAGCATCGCCCACAGAGAAAATCCTAAATTTAAATGCTAAGTAGTACTTACAAGGGTGTTATAAATTCAGACTCCCACTCTGACACAGTTTAAGGCAGGCTAATGCTGAGTTTCCTATCATTTAAAGCTAAAACTTTGCCTGGTTTCTCCTGCTCATATATCGCTTTTCTCCCTGAGCGCGTGAGAGCGGCTTTGCTGCACGGAAAACGGGCGATTTTCTACCACGGGTATCACGCAAAAATATTTGCAGTTTGATAGCTGTCTCTGCTTTCATATGCACATCAGATGAAGGGGAATCATTAAAGAATAAATTGATCGTTAAGCCAGGTTGCACATGGGAACTGAAGAACCTCCGATAGCTGGGTGAGGCTCTCAGCAAGGCCCCGAGATGGTAATGGGGATTTTGCGCTGGGTTTTTAGCGTGTTTGGTGGGATAGAGCTGGGCTCGGTGACTCCAGGCCCCGCTCGGGTGCCAGCACTAAGTCCTTGTCCCAGTGACCACGGGGAGAACCCCGCGGAGATGATTTAATCGGGCTCAGCCCTGCGGCAGCCGGCTCCCTCCTGCCCCTCCACCTTTGCTCTCATGCTCAGAGCATTGGGTTTTTTTTTTTCCCACTTGTTCAGGCAAAGCCGACCAATTTGCAAAGTTCCCGTAGAGATGCCGCGAGAGATTTGCCAAGGTGAGAAATGCAGCGAGCGGCCCCCGGCAGACACACGGGTCCCGTCCCCCGGCCGCCGCGGGGTCTCGCTACCGGTGGTTTCTGAGCCGGCTGCCCCTGGATCCCTTCCAGCAACAAGCTCAACTCCTCATACTAATGACCTGCGCCTTATTAGTAAACCGCGCCGCGTCGCTGGGGGATGAAGGCTGCCTAACGCAGGCAATGTCACCTCCCACTGACAAAGGCGCTGCTCACACCAGATATGGTTATTCCGGTTATAATTCCTAAAGGCATCTAAATATTTTTAAAGTGTATTTTTTAACGAGGAAAAACGCTAGTGCTTACATACACTCTGACAGTAGGGACACACAGCGCTTAGCACCGCTGTCTGTGTTTTCTCATACAGTTCTTCGGATATTTCCTTTCCAACCTGCACAAACCAGTCGGTTAATGGGAAAGCATACTGAAAATCACAACCGACTGCGAAATTCCCAGCAAAGCGCATTCACACCCTCGCCATAATCTCACACATCCCCTTGGCAAACAGACAGGTATTTTTCAGCACATCTTTCATGCATCTGTTTACTTTAATTAGTGACTACGCGTATTCCTGGCCCTATCCGAAAGTAGGAATTAAAATGTAATCCCTAAATAAAGAGGAGTCAGTTATTCCGAGACCGGAGGCTTCTCCGCCCCTCAGACCACTCTGCCCCGGGGTTTATCGGATCCTGCCGTGCACAGACAGACTCTCCTGTCGGGAAACGCCGTGCGGAGCTGCGACCCAGCGCCATTCCCTGCGCTCCCGGAGCCGGGTCCGGCCGTGGATGGCTTCTCCTGGCCCTTCCCCTACTTGGCTGCTTTTCCTGGAGCAGCACTGCATCCGCTGCCCCCTGCTCTGATCTCCGACAGGAATTCCCAGATTTGCAATAGGTACAAAATGGCTCTCTGGTCCCCCCAGCCCTGAAGAACTGCTCACTTTGTGGGACAGAGTAAATACTTTAAAGCGGATTTTGTTCCGCAGTCCGTGGGTCAACATGCTGGGTGGCTGCAGAAGTACAATCACCCATTTGTTTCATTTTAGCAACTGCTAAAATAAAATTTAACCACTAAAACTTTGAAATGACCTGAACCAATCTTCTAGAAATTTTATAATCCCTTTATCTGATGAAGCATTTTGACCTCTGAGCATTGGATGGATTAGTGCCTTGACTGCATTTGCAATAATTAGTCCTCAAAGGCTCACAGAAAGCAAAAAAATCTCAAAATGGCAAGTTTAGTCTAAACTTTTTTTTTTGTCTAGTAAAAGAAGCCCCTACCTTTTTTTCCGAGGTTAACAATCAGATTTTTATCCCAGATTTTCTTTTCAATTCACTTTGCATTACGTGTTACAGCCTGCTCTGCCACTTCCCAGAGAGTTTGAAATGCAAAAATAATACGGACGTTGTTTTAAGTTTTTCATTAAAAATTATGAAAAAAAAATAATCACACGTATTCATGGTTTTTTTCTTTTCACTTACAGCAAGGAGCCAACATCTTTTATTTCCTGGTAAACATCACTGAATATTACTGGATTTAAAATCATCTTTTCCTAATAGAGGGAGCTTGTTTTCGTCAGCAGCTGGTGAGACGTCATTAGCACGACACCTGTTCAAGGCTTTTGCTAATTTTTTACCAACTTTGAACAATGAAAACTTTATTGATTTGGATACCTGTACCATAGGAAATACAAAGCATTTATGCCACCCTACGAGCCAGATCGCATTAGGAGAAAAATCCAGTAATATCTTTAGATACTGAGAAACTGAAGTCTGCAAGTTAAAAATGGGGTTAATTTATATTCCCCTTTTTAAAAAGGCCAAAAGGCTACATATCACTAAGGGAAAGACTACATCCTGAAGGGAATGACTACAGCCCGAAGGGAGGGAGTACCTCCCGGCTGCCCGCGGCAGGCACCACCTGCAGCTCCCTTCAAGGAGAAGTCATGGAAGATGGTGAGCACCAAGCTGCATAAGATAATGTTGATTATCCAGGTGATCCTGTTGGTTTATTCCTCCATCATTCCCTTCTTGCAAGTGTGAAAAGTGAATCTGCATTAGGCTCATATTTAACCAAAAACAATTTCCGTAACTTTCGGTCAGCCAAAAGGGACATTCCAGGTGCAGAAGCCTAACGCGTCTCCTGCTCACAGGGTGGTTTGCCAACAGCTCTGCCTGGCTGCGGTGCGGTGGTACGAGCAGATTCAGCCGCCTGTCTCAGACTTGCACAGATCCCTCGTGGATCTCTGCAAAGAAATGGTTATTGCAGCACTTCAAATATTATGGATTTTGTTCCAGGCTCTGTGAAGGATTTGCAGAGCGACTTCGGGCAGGGCGTTTCACTGCGCTGAGCCCCAGCTGCTCCCGGCAAAAACGTGATCCCTACATTTATAAGTCTCTTTGCCACCTCCTAAGAAAAAAAACATTCAAATTCAGGCATTATCACTTCTATACCACAGTGCACAATAACTTTGGAGGCAGTCCTCCTGCCCAATGAAGGTACTGACACACAGACTCAACTTCTTCCCTTCTGTTTTGCTTACCATTATCTCGTTATTCGCCAGTAACCAGCTGGAAGCTACAATTTCCATTCTAAATTGCAAGGATGAGCCGAGGCTCACTAGACCATTTCTGTCCGCAAGCCATAACAGTAAGAGAGAGGTTTGTAATCTCTGTCTCCACTACCCAGCTCCAGGAGTTGGAGAAATGCAGCAAAGGCAAATAAGCGAGGTCATTTGGCCAAGCCACATACGTTACAAACAACATAAAGCAAAAATTTTGACATAGTTCAAATTTCTGTAGTTGTGCTGGTCACGTTCTAAGCCGCAGAACAAGCTCTGGCTAGTACTCTTAATTAATTCTTATTTACATCATCTTACTGCATTTATAACATCTTTAGACCAGACCTTGGAGGAAACACTCTTTATTTGCTATTGTTGTGTTCATGATGCCCAGACACATTCTAAGACTGCAGCCACCTTCACAAATTAATACATTGCTCCTACAACCGTAAGGCTTCCTCATGGGGAATAACAAGAGTTGATCTACAGAGAGATCTGATTGATTAGGGCTTGATTTCTTTATTATAGTGTTTGGAGAACTAAATATACATCTCCAACAAAATGAAGGTGCACAAAGCCCCAGACTGAGATGAAAGCTCACAAAGGAGCCTTTATGTTATTTTGGCATCAGGCTCATCTTGTGCGTACCTGTTTTGTGTTAAAAGCACCTTTTTATTCCAATTTGATACAGCACGCCAACATCTGGCCTTGCTCAGATGCCTGGTCATTCTCAAAGCAATTTTTCACAGAAGCAGAAATATTTGTTTTGCAGCTACTGAATGAAGCAGGCAAATTTCTGTGGTCACCAAAGAAGTCCGCCTATGGATTGTGGATCTCGTAATCTAAATTGCACTGCAGTATACCACTGCCTGAAAAGGGGAGAAATTTAAGTTAAATCAGAGTTCTTCCCCATTCCTTTTGTGGGGGCCTGAAGTTTCCTTAAACAAACCGTGCAAAATTATTCACTGAACTTTTTCAAATGCCAGAGCCAGCAAAGGAGAGGACCTTGCAGGCTATGCTGTTTGAAATTAGTAAAGTACTCGTCGAAGTTATCCAGCCAGGAAGCTGTGGGCAACGCAAGCACGTGGGGATTTTGGAGGGCAGTTTCTTCCCGCCGGGGGCTGCTCTCCCAGCACACCCAGCGTGCGAGGAGTCACCCAGCTGGGACACTGAAGCGTTTTCTATTCTCAGTCATATGGTTTTCAGCTCATAAAGTAGGACTAGTATCAATCCTGTCTGACATACCTGATTACCCCTGAAGACAGGTCATCTATCATCCTACAAAATCCTGAAAAATCCCAAGATACCATAAATTCAGTCCTCCCAGGACCCCTCTCTGGTCCCCGCTCTCTTCCTGGGGAGAGATACCTCTGTTTCTAGCTGGGAAGTTTGTCCTCACCTGGGCTGGGTCTGCCATCCTCTCTCCTGGGAAGCTCAACAGATAAACCCCTCTGCTCTTCATCCATCTTTCTTGAGGATGCTCCTGGAGAAGACCTGCTGACACCTGCCTGCCGCCTGCCCTCCCAAGCAAATCCAGCCAGAAAGCACGTGTCCTGAAGGTGGGGTGGACATCTTCAACGGGGCCAGCCTCGCTGCATTGTCTAGATTCAGGGCTTTATATCACAACCCCAGCACAGGTTGCTGAGAGCTCTAGCGGCTGTAGGACATGAAAAAGGTGAACACTGATCTTCTGGCAGGAGTCAGTGGTGCAGATGGCTTTTCAAATTTCCCACTGGGGGGGGAAAAAGCTTGGATAAACTTTTAATATAGCAGTATCTTTAATTTGTATTGCAATATCCATATCAAAAATACTTGGACTGAACATTTACAAATAAAAGGCATCTAGCGTAGACACTCCTTAAGGAGCATAAGAGCAGAGAAAATTTTTCCTTCAGTGGTGACTGACTCACTAGTGTTTTGCAGGTAAATCTCAGATCATAAAATGAAAGCGCGAGCTTTATTGTAAAACCTCTCTGCACATGGTACTTATTATATTTCAGGTTTTTCATGTCGTTCAGTGCTGAGGAGGACAAGAAATCTTGTTGCTGTTCTCTAAAAACCCAAAGTCCCAAAATTCATTATTGGAGGCAACAACTCTCCTTTGAGCACTGTGCGCCATCATTCCTTTCTCCAGATCCCACCTGGATTTAGTTAACGAAAGTAAAACTTTTAGGAAATATCTTCTAAAATCAAGGAAACTGTTGAAGATGATATTTAATTTTATTGCAAGTAGTGTCCTCTATTTGTTAAATTGAAAAGTATTTTCACCTGGTACTTTGGAAATGAAGTCATGACCTTTAATAACTCCATTTAGTCTAAATGAATAAATAGAGCTAGAAGTGAATTGAAAGTCTTTCCAAGTGCTAACCAGAGTATATTCTATATATCTTGCAGTCATTAATAGCTGATGAATTCAGCTAATAATGTCAGAGGACATTGTCAAGGTTGATGGACCCAAAACTTGTCCTTGTTTTGACAGAGCTTCTGTAGAAGAGGGCTCTCTTAGGGAAAGCAATTACCCCAGAGAGCGAGACTGGTTAATGGTGGACTTCTTCAAGAAGGTTTGGATGGATGGGCAGCAGTAGATGGATATAATAGGATTTTTCTTTTTTTTTTTTCTTTTAAAAGAACAAATTGTGATTCACCCTAATTTTCAGTTCTGGTTATTTGCCAGTATTCAGTGACAACGAGTATTAGCACAGCCCTTTATGACTCCCCATGGTGTCATGAACAGCAGAGTAGAGAAAACTCCTCCAAAATTTTGTCATGATTTGTTCTCTCGTCTTCACTTTCGTAACCTTCTTTCACCCAGGCCTTTTTGAACCCCTTTTCAAGAACTATGGACAAGTTTCCCTTCCCAGAAACACAATCCTACATAAAAAGGAAGTTCAAGGAATTATAAAACATAGTGTGTTGATGGAGTGCCTTTCTGACTTGCAGCAGAGTACGGTTTTGGTGTTTCTGAGAGCTCTGGGGGTGACTGAAGGGAGCGCTCTGGGGACAATGGCAGTGCCACCAGGGTGCAGCCTCCTTCAGGAGCGAAGGCTGCACCTTGTGTGGAAAGGGGGGCAGAAGGGAGCAGGCACCACTGCAGGGAAAGGGGAGAGAAAGGAGATTCAGCGAGAACCAAGCACAAGCCTGTTGCAATGCTACGGGGGTGAGTTCCACAGTGGGGAAATTTCTGCTCCAGTCACGGGGCGGCACCAGCACCCATCCACACGGACAAATATTGGGTGCGCAGTTTAAATTTGAGCTAATTGCATCATTTCATTTGAGATGCCACCTTCTCTAAAGCAGTTTGGCAGCCGGATGACCACCTGGTAAGGGGCCCCGTTGAGGAGCTTGGCAGTGCCGTGCAAAGGGCTGGGCACATGCGTGTGTACATCTGCCTTCAGCTCTCCTCAATGTTCATTAGATTAATTACTGCCTGGAACCGCCTCAGTATCTCCACAAGGATTAAAGCGGTGCCCCCGCAGCTGACTGCTGGCACACGGCTGCCGTAGGGCTGAAGCTCACGGTGGCACCGTTGGGTTCTCACGTGCGGCGGGCACCCCTGTTCCTCCGCTGAGCGCTTAAATGCGTCGCCACTGGTGGCGTTTGGAAAACATTCAATACCATTTGAAAATAAATAAATGGGCAGGCCCTGAGGAAACCATCGCTCAAGAGGAACAAAGACTAACTACAAAGATTAAGCTGACAAGTTTAAAAGGATGCACTGACAACTCAGATAAGGTGAAGTGCAAAACCCCGATGTTAGTAACACCAACTCACCTGACTATATCGCCAAGACAGCGCCTGCTAATCCAACTTTCTATATTTAGCACAGTGACCTGACTTCAACCAGATATTCACATCTCATTAAACCCAACGGGATTTAAGCGCTTACCCAAGTGCTTCACTGACTGTGGGTGGCCCGTTCATATTTTTTGATGTAACTAGATACTAATTGCATTGCTGAATCGGGGACTATGATTAGAATATGGACTTTAAAAATAATCACATTAATCTAGAGGACCTTTTTACAGAAAAAAAAAAAAAAATCATTTTGCCAAATTTTTAATCTAAAGCCACTTTATTTGTCAGGGAAATAAGAACTGCAACTATAAATCACTCGGCATTGGTATGGAAAAACAAAAGATACTGGACATGTTTGTATGTTTTTCATATTACTCGGTGCAAGATAAGGTCCTACTTTATTAGGAGTAATCTCTACCTTGATCTTCCCAATGAAATAAAAAGTCTGGGTAAAGTCAGGAGAAACAAAAAGTATTTGTAGGGTTATTGAAGAATACTAAAGATGGAAAAAAATGGAGCACAAAGAATACAGACTGTCAGCAAGAAAACTGTGTTGGTGTTTGTTGCCTTCTGATTCCCAACAGAGTGCAGCAAAGAAAAGCAGATGTGACAAAAATATTGAAGTACTTTGATTCCATTACAGAGTTGTAAATATCTATTATGGTCAGAGGAAATAAATCTCTAAAAGGGTGTCACTTTGCTCCTTTTTCTGTTTTCCTTTTCCTACTTTCGGGTGTAAAAATGAAGTGTAACACCCACAAGCACAAAAAACCCGTAGGAGTGCTCGCTGGGGCAGCGCCTGTGCTCCAGCATCCCTTCAGTGCCGCGGGGAAGTGGGGCAGGAACACCTCCCTGGGGCCGCCCTGCTGCTTCCTCCGAACCACGGCGCACCTGCACAGGATCTCCAAAAAAAGCTTATTTAGTATGGGAATCAGCTTTCCTATTTCCTTACCAGAACAGACTTTCTCTCTTAAAAAAAAAATAGAGTAAAATGTGCAAGTCGGCAGCTTTCTGGACTTGCTTCTGGGGTCCACAAGTTTGGATTTTTTTTAATGACATGATAATGTCATCTAGAGGGTGGTCATGCGGGGGAAAAAGCTATGCACATGGAAATACACAGGAATTTTGTCCTTATAATGTGAAGATTTTTCTCATGTTTTGCCCTACGAAAGGACTCTCTTTATGGAGATTTAAAGTTTTGTGGCACGTGCTAAACTGTGAATATGTTATAAATTGAACTTTTATACATCAGCAACCATTAAAGGTATTGTTTTGAACTGGCAACTGTTAAATGCCATTATACGACGTGCGCTTTAATCAGTTAAATTACAGGGGCCAGATTCTCATCTCGATTGCAGTATCGGCTCAAAGTAAATCCATTATTATAGTGGGGAATTACTTTAGACCTACATAAGCACAGCTGAGATTAAAACCTGGCCCCTGGTTTTCAAGTTCTAATGAAGTTCAATTGCACAGAGTACTTGAAAGATTTTTTTTTTTTTAAGTCTGTAGTGTGTACAATCAGGAACATTGGTCATTTAAAAGATAAAAAAGCTAAATACAAAACCTGAACATATGTAGATGTTTAGGCCACCGGGAATAAAATTCTCCAATTAAAATACTAATAAATGCAGAATATCCCCTCCCTTAATTAATTGGTTGAATAAACAGTGAGACTAGGTGAAATACTTCCATGATTATTTAACACAGAGAAAAATCAAGAAGGTTGACTGAATAACAATTCGTCAATTAACACACAATGAAGAACATTTGAGTTTTAATTAATCCTTATTGGCACTGCAGTAACTTCCACAGAGAATCTATTCCGACTCATTTCGTGGGCAGGCCTTTCAAGTTTAGGCAATTTCAACATTTGGTGCCCAATATAAATCTACTTATTAAAACTGATAGAAATACACAGGATTAAAATCAGACACAAAGGGCAAGTACACTCTGGGAGTTAATTTCTCCCCACAGAGCGTCGCTGCTGTTGACAGAACACGGCACTGTTTATTTCCTTGCTTCGGTTTTCTATTATTGTTGCTGTTATTTTGGGGGTTAAATCCTTTCTTGCAAACGGTCAGGAATGGACAATCTGGCCCGGGCTGAGCTGGGGGGTTGGACTGGTAGCAGCGCTGGGGTGAGGGTGCTGGGCTGGGGGGGTCGGGGATGGGCAGGAGGGGGCTGCGCAGACCCCCGGCACCTCGGCGTTTGTGGCGGACGTGCTGCGGCCTCCGCGCGACGCTGGCACCATCCCTGCGCACCCCACCGCCGCCGCTTCTCCTCCAGGTGGCTGCCGGCGGAAGCAGCTCTCGCAAGGCAGCCTTATGAAATTTAATACCCTTAACTAATAGGTTGCCCCAGAAGTTTATTTAAAAGTCATATAAATTTAATAGAGTTCACTATTTTATCAAAGGCATATAATTTTCTATTGCGTTCAGCATCGCCCAGAACACCTATGGCTTTGTGGCTGTCACCCGTACAACCTTTTTTGAGTTAGGAGCTACTCGGCAGGGGACCATGAAAGGCAACTAAAGATAGCAAAACTATTTTCAGTGGGCCTAAATTCACAACAAAGAGCTCCATGCTTCCACCAGAAAAAAAAAATGAAAACGACTGATCTAAACCCAGGGTTTTCTACTGAGCTCTGTAAAACCCATTCTGCTCGCTAACATCCAAAATCTATCAAACACCCCATCACGAGGGTGCAAGCCTGCCGTCAAACGAGCGAGAAAAGAATAATTTTTATTCTGTTTTCTGTTGACGTAAACACGGGTAGTCTAATGGAACAAATATTTAGACACGTTTCATGACAACACTCATTTTACAGGTAGGACTAGATAATAAATATTTTAAAAGACCTTTCAAATGAGATATAATAACTCAACAACTAAATCTTGTTTTTATGAAAAGCACCTGCAGCAGTTTTGCTGTTGTGCTGCATTTCAATCCTCATACCAATTTTCGAGTTGTATGTTATGAAGGTTAACAAAATACCTTCTTGTCCTTCAGTGATATAGCTGACTTTTTTTTTTTTAAGTTCTGATTTTTCATAACCTTAATTTCTTTTTCTTGCAATACAAAAGTATTTATGTCTGGACTTAAAGCTATCTCACAGAAATTCTTTTTATATTGTAGATTGGGTGAACAAAGGGAAACTCAGGAAAGCCTGCGATACATCGCACTGCTGATCCGATCTAGAGACAGGATCACGGTGGTGCTGGACAGGGATGGGCAAGTCTGGAGACTGGAGATCTCTTTATCTCCTTCAAACCCAGCAAGGTGGGTGCTGTCCCCCTCTTGACACATAGCCAGTTTCTGTGTTTTTCTTGGCTCTGATCTTACGTTATTACCATATGTTCGCTTAGGGCTAAGACGTGCTCAAAACAAGTCAATAACAAATGAAATTCAATACCATACTAATTTCATAAACAAAAGTAGGAATGGCCAACAGAAGAGCAACAAAAGTCTTCAGAAAAGCCACAGAGAACACATATTCCCCAAACCAAAGCAAGCTTGGAAAAGAGCCCATTTGGAAATGAAAAGCTCTTGTTTGTTTAGCTCTAGATGCTGCATCCCACTTACCCTGTTTCAGACCCCACGTGGAGAGAAGCTGTTGGGTTTAGCCAGGGGTCTGCTCCCCTCTCACAGTGAGCAGAAACATCCCCCTGAACCGTCTGCCTGTGGCAGCACCCAGCGCCTGTACCGGGGTGTGCAGGGGGGGCAGAGCTGCCTGGGCTGGCATTTAGTGTGCGCTTGTTGGGTTCCTGGAGGTTCCGTAACGTGGGCCATTCACAGGAGCTTGGCATGAGGTGGAAGGGGAAGACTTAACATCCATTTCTGTTTTTTTCCAGGACAATGCAAAACCTCATAGGTAGCTCTGACCCGGCCTCTTGGTTCGATTCTACTTTAGACACGCGAGAGCAAGGCAAGGGGAAATACAAAGATCCAACGGGAGGAGTCGTCTCTAGTTCCCTGTGAAGTCCCTGAGACTTCCCAAGCTGCGCTTGTCAAATGAATTTCTTTGTGCCCTGTCTATGCACAGCCGATAGCCTTGTCTACAGCAAACACAGCAATGCGTGTGCCTTCGCAGCCGCCCGGGAAGGCACCCTGTGCCCAAGGGCAAGAGATGGGCGAGGAGAAGGCCAGCCAGAGCAGACAGATGGGCCAGCAGCACCCAACAAGGGCCCGTGGTGAAGCCTCTGGGCAAAGCCTAGCGTCATGATCCAGGGCCCCCTCTCCTCACCTTTGGGATATATCGCTTCAGTTACGAGGAAATTAATGCATGTTTTCACATTGGTCAGAGGAATCACCCACTGCAATCGTCCTTTCGGACCTAGAACAACCTTCAGCCTGGCAAAAGCGCTGGCCGCACCATGGCCGTGCCGAGGGCCACGCCGGCTCCCATCCCGGCAGCAAACCTCGCTCCTGCCTCTCACAGGGAGCCCGAGGCGGGATGGGGGAAGTGGGAGCCATCAAACCAGGTGGATTTCAGTTCACTTGTTCCATGCGAGGCCTCCTATTTGCACAGCTGCAGCTCTTTGCTAAATACAAGCACTTTCTGAGGGGCTCAGCATTTTCACCTCACCCTTTTTTACAGGAAACCTAATGCCCAAATGGGAAAGCTGAAAATATATCCGCAGTGGGGAGTGGAAATATATGAACCAAATCACCCCTTCGCAAAAAGGGGCTTTTATACAAGAAATGCCACAGCAGATTTTTTTTTTTTTTTTTCCTCTTCAGGGGCATATTTGCATTTCAGATGAAAAAGCCCGTCTCGTAATCAAATAGGAACCAGAAGAACATGGCTTCCTCGAAGGCGTGCTTGTCTAGACAGCCCATCAGCCGCCCAACCACAGGCTGGGCTCGGTGGCAGCGGCAAAGCCATGAAAACATCCCCTTGCGCAGCCCGTCACCGAGCCCTCCCCGCGGTGCAGCCCCGGCGCTCGGCGGGTGCCGTGCGGGGACGGGGAGCGGCAGCAACCCAGCGGTGGGGGGAACTCCCCCCTGCCACCGCCTCTTCGGGAAGCTCCTTCCGAAACCTAATCACAGCCCTGACCAAACTCCTTCAAACGGCCGTCAATTACGGTTGGCAGTGGCACCACAAAATCCTTCCTAAAAAAGCCTGAACTTAGTCATTATGCCTCATTAAGAGCCCTGCGATACTAAAGTGAGAGCTGTGTGGAAGCGTTTGCAAGCGGCAAAACACTTGAAATCCATCCTCGACTGTAATTTGGTAAAGATCAAGCACGAGGATATTTGTTGGCTTTTCTGGGAACGTAACTGCTTTAGGAAGGACGGCTTGAAAAGTTGCCGCGCTCGAAGCGTGCTGTGCCTCCATCGCCGCGCAAACACCGGTTTGGTCTCCCCGGTTTGCACACCCGCCTGCAGCGGGGAACGCTGGCACCGCTCCCCGGCTGGTGTGCTGGCCACGGCGCAAGGGGGATTAGCTTTATAGGCATATGCTACTTAACTGATTCTTTAAGAGTGCTCTCACAGCCATGCTACTCTCCGTCTAGCTTTTTTTTGCTTATACATATGCAAAACATACCGAGTGATTTATCCCACACCCTTCCCTGCTTTCTTGTCCTACCAAGTTCTGCGCAGGTTTTTTAGCAAGCGAGAGCAGCAGCCTGTGTTGAATTACTGAGCCCGTAAGAGCCTGTTGAACTCAATTTTTTCAAATAGTCCAAAAAACATACACGCTGTTGAAGCGGGAGCATTTTTTCCACCCCCCTTGTTGCCTTAATCCTGTTGGATGGTTTCATTTCAAAGCTTTATTTTGCTTATCTTTCATTTCCAACCCCTATACCCGGACACCCCCTTCCCCATTCTTCATCTGGAGTGCAGCGATTTCTTCATTATTAATTTCTTTCAGTAACGTGACTCTCTGGAAGAGCTGAACCCGTGCAGAGCTGCTTCAATAGTTTAACATGCAACTTGGAGAACGTTAAGCGATACCTGTGCTAATGTCTTGTCAAATTTGGTCTCTTGTAAAATATCGTTGTGCATCCCACAAATATTCAATAACAGAAATATGAGGTCAGGCGCATACAGTTTAGGGGCCCTGAAAAGGGAAATAAAAATCACAAAACTATCTCAAAAAAAAAAAAAAAATCATCTTAAACTTTAGCGGGCAGGGGAGTTCTAAGCAAATAAAGAGATCTCGGGGAATCTCTGTCACACGTCCTGCACAGGTTTCACAGAACTGGCTGCGGAGTAAATGACTTTGTTTCCTACAAGCAGAGTATTAAGGTGAAGCGTAAGGAATGAGAAGGACACACCGGGACTGGAAAGCAACCTGCCAAAAACCTCAGGTGTTGTTCCCAGTGTCCCACTCGGGCTTGGGCTGAGGTTTGGCCTGGAGGAACCTGAAGCGATGGGAGGGTCTCGGGCCACGGAAAACCAAGAGCTGGCTGATAGCAGTGACTGGCTGGCGCAGGCTTGGCACAGGATCTGCGCAGGTTGGTCCGCCGGGACTCTGAAAATCCCATTTCCCTGTTAACGGCACCTGGAAGTGGGGGAGTTGCAACACGGAATAACCCTTTTCAACACCCACACTCCTCCCAAAGAGAAACAACGCTCCTGTATTCGGAGCCAGGGATTCGTGTCATGTTATGTCATAGCTACAAGGATTTTTCCAGACTCAGTCAGGTTTGAATGATTTATGACTGGGTGAATTTAGGAGCAGTTTCAGTGTGCAGAAGTCTCCCTTTTGCAGAGAGACTGCAGACACAGTCTACAGAGAAAGCAAGAAATTCAGACCCTGGGAGACTGGAGCTGCAAGAGAAGGAGATTAAATTCCCTTTGTACTTAGTCATGTCCATAAGGAGGGAGGGATGCTCCAGAAGTTTCAGAAATACTAAAAGAACCTGGGTCCAGGCCCCGGGGGAACCTGTCATTGCTTGCCAACTGGGTCACATAGGTCAGAAAGGATTTATCTCTATCTTTAAACCTTCATGATAACATGAAACAGCTTGTGAGGAGGATTTCTGTTTTATTTAAGTGTGTCCTCCAGCTGCTCCTTAGCAGCAGAGCCGCATTCCTATGAATCCTGCCTGTAAATGATGCAGCTCTTTGCGTGACCAGAAATTGTAAAGAAATCCATGTAAGGGCGGACAGGCAGTATTGAATGCACAAAATCACTAACGTATTTTATATCCTGTTTTAAGGCAGAAAAGAGCCTGAGTCTGGTAGAACTTTGTTGGCCCATCCAAAAGGCTGATCTCAGGGGAGGATGCAGGGATGGGGCTCAGTTCCGGGCACCCCACAGGTACCTCTCCTCTTTGCACTTCCTAACGCTGCTGTTTCAAGATGCGGTTCACACACTGTTCCCTTTTGTGTAAAAAGAGCTGTTTCCACATTAACTCTATGAAACCTGTTGCTTTGGTGACTGGTCATCAAGCACAAGCTCAGAGGTGAAGCATCAGGGGACCAACGGCGTGTTATCCACAGAAAATAACGTGATCGGCTCTAACCAGGAGATGTGCACAGACGGCTATATTACGGTAGTAGCTTAGGTGCAAGATGACAAAATATCTCCAGAAGAAGCAGGTAAAGGGATCTGGTGTTCCACCAGAAAGCTCCAGTTTGAAGAAGTATCTATGGCTTCACTCAAAGGTTTGTGAGAGTGTAAAGTCTGTAGGCTTCCACGGACAAAAGTGTTTATGACAGCTGCGTAAATCATAGAAATAACTGGAGATACTACAATACTGAATCTGAGAAACGAAATGTTTGACCTAGGTTTGAATGTCAGCCATCGTATTTGACAACTACAGTGAGCCTATTTATTTCTTCAGCTTTCCCAGCATCCACGGCAGTGCGCTCTACTGTTTGTGTGTGGAAAAAAGCGGCATTTTTTTGTAGACTATCAAGCTGTTAGGCAGCAGATTAAATTATCAACCTCTAGTTTTGGCAATACATCAGACACATGAATATTTGTTCCTTATCCTTTTCCTCCCTATGGTTCACAATCCCAAGCTGGGGGCACGGCACACACACAGCTGTCTATGTCTGCATAGACATAAGCCCTCCCTGGTGAGGCACAAAGAGAAGACCTTTAGAAGAGGGATTGCCGTATCCATTAGTTATGTTTAATATTTCTGCACTGTCAAGAAACCACGAGGAAAGAAATTGCAACTAATTTCTGTCAACCATCACTACTGCTGCGCCCTTTTACAACATATCATTCAATCTCAAACCTCATTTTCTTAAACCTCTTGTTCTCATTCTGCTGGTACCTACGCTATCATTCTCATCAACATGTGTGACTCCTTTCTGTGGTTTACAAGCCCCAAATTAGTCAGCTTTCTCAGCTTCCCTTACCAGCATCTTGCCCCTTAACACAGCAGTAACAGCATCCCACTCACTGTAGATAACTGCTGCAAATATCCACAGAAACAAAACCCAGGAGCAAAGCCCTTTTGGTAAATGGAATTGAATGATTCGTGTCTCTTAAAGCTAAAAAATCTAAAGGAAAATAAATTAAACACCTACCTAGAAATTAGAAGGTTTTAGGCCCTAGCAACAACAAAGCATACAACACATGTTTTGATTTTAAGGACCCGTTGGGCTCCATCCCCCAGCCGCAGTGCTGCTGGACGCGGACCGAGGCTGCCCCCCCAGCCCCAGGAGGAGCCACGAGCCCCGGGCTGCAGGGACTCACGGGGACACAATCCCATCTGCTCCCCTCTGGGCAGTTTGCAGCACTTGTCTCAAATCCCGTCCCTCCCCCAAGCCGAGTTCAAAGGAGCCTGAATTTTATAGCCAGAAGAGACTCCAACATTTTGTGAAATACCGAGGAACGTCAGCAAAATTCCTGGCAGTGCCGCAGAGTCACGTTTCTCTCCACCTGGGACACCTGGTGCACCTTCAGGCTAAATGTTGGGCACAGGAGGTAGAGCGTGAGGAAAGACTTGAGAAGACTCATCTGCGGATCTTAACCCCTACAGCCACTATTCATCTGAAAGATTTGCATTGATTTTCCTACAGCGTAGGAAGAGCCACTGCAGGTCACACCAGCTCTCTCTGCTCTCCCTGTGGTGCCCAGCGCCTTCCGCAGAGACCCAGGGAAGGGTGGCAGGGCTGGGACAACCCGTCCACAGCCCCGGTCACCTGGATGGACACAGGGACTCTGTCACCTGTCTCTAAAACCCCTTGGGTTTTCTTCCACCAGGTTACCCAGATCCCTCCTGAATCCATGTCAGCCTTCAGCCTCCGTGACACCCTCTGGGAAGAGGCTCTACAGCTGCAGAGCACGCTCTGAAACCACTATGGTTTGTCCAAAACTGCTAGTTTTATTTGCTAACTCTTAGTTCTACAGCACACACTTGTTTCCTATGAATCACCTCCATGAAACAGATGATGTTATAGACCACTCTTATTCCCCATCTGTCATCGCTCTTCAAGGCTGAAAAGCCTTAACCTATTCAGATGTTCCTTTAAAAAAGTAAATAAAAATTACACAACTTTTGTCCGCAATAACTCCCTCCATACCTTTTTTACTTCCAGATTCTCTTATTTAATACAGGAGTATCCAAGATACATCAATGGCATAACCACGTATTCCATGCTCTTTTCCTTCCCTTTCCTAATTTTCCTAATCCTCTGCATGGTTTGTGAGCACCTCTGAGCACCGAGTTGACATTTTTGTAAAACTATCTCCTGCAGCCCTGAGATCAGGTCCTTCAGTGGAACCAGTCAGCCTAAATCCCATCCGTGTATTTCTACAAGTCAGACTGGATTTCTTTCCCCTTTTACATTAATTTTCCACTTATTTACACTAAATTTCACCCGCCCTTTCATCACCTAGTCATTTGGCATTAGGAGAACCTTCTGCATTTATTCACAGTCAGCTTTTACCCTCGCTGACCTGGTTAACTCAGTAATGTCAACAAACTTCATCATCATCTCCAGCTCAGGCATGTCTTGCACCGCGCATCCCCTACCCGGCTGTTTAGAAAACAGCAGCGTTGTCAGGGTTAAAGCGTGTTGCTCCGTTGCTGCAGCACAATTACATCAGCAGCAGGAAAATGCAGACTCTGCAGATTGCTACCTCTTCTCCCAATGTCATTTCATTAATTAGACCTTACGTCACCACAGTGAAAATAGTTTTGCGACCAAGCAAATGCACTGCTTTAAAAATAATTACATAAATTACATCAATTTTATCCCTTATTGCGTTTCTTACACCTCTCGTGATTTTAACTTCACGGTAAGACATACCTCTTAAACATTACTGCGCTGGTTTGGCAATACTCGGAATCAAATATTGATCTCTCATCATGTTCTACGTCTTTTTTATGGTACACTTGAAGGATAGCAGCACCTCTGTGGAGGAGGTGCTGCTCTCCATCCATTGCCCTGGTGGAGCTCCGGGCAGGGGCTCCCTGTCTCCTGGCTCCTCGCGGGGAAGGGAAGCGACGGATGGTGCTGCCCCACCAGCATGCCCCGTGTGCCGTCATTCCTCCAAGAGAGCATCACCAACAGGCTATTCCCTTTCCGTTATCCCTACAATCTAAAGACTATCAATGGCAGCAAGTTGGGTTGTGTTTTTTTTTAACTGATTGGATTATAAACCAAAAATGAATTTACATATATTATATTAAGCCAAAAGGGAAAAATTAAAAGTAGACCTTGAATAAAACAGGATGTCTCCTAGTAGGTTAACAAAGATGATTCATTAAGGGGTGATTGAAGAATATGGAAACATCTTTCAGCTAAATATTTAATTCCAGCTGAGACTTTAATGAAGCTCCTAAAAAACATCTCCTAAGGCTTCACAAGTTGCTAAAGAGAATTGCATAGGTAAAAAGCACAGCACTGAAAATAATTGGTTTTAAAATGTCAATAATAAATATTTTCGTTCTTAGCCTTTTCTTTTTTGTAAAGACAAGTTTATGATGTTTGTAGGACTACTGCACTGTGTTTGGAAAAATCAAAGAAAGAGGTGAATAATGAAAAGACAGCACTTTCAATACATAACAAAACCAAAAAGCAGCCTATTTATGTCATTATCAATCTCATGTCAACTCTTATAACCCAGCAAAATTCCAATTTCTGCCATTCTGCATAACTTCCAACTGTTCTGAATGAACAGAACATGTTTTTACATTAGGACTGGATTAATTTTTGCTGGTTGGCAAACCGATTCCCATGAATTACCATGCTTCAGTTTTAAACATAAACCTGCAATTTTGTAGATGCCACAAAAACGCTGCACAAATCGATGAATAATAACAATAGTACTTAATATTTTCTTAGCTCTTTACAAAAGCACGCAGCCTGAAGCTCCATTACACTGTCCTGTTGCACACCCCTCTCCAAAAGGCTTCATTTTCACTCCTTCAAGATTCCCTAAGAACGTGAAGATTCTGAAATGAGTATCAGTTCCTAATCTTTAAAGCAATTTTCAAACATTAATATTTTATTGTAAATACTGAGTAATCTCCCAAAGCAACGAGAAGAGCTGGAGTGAACAAAACCCAGTCTCAGCCAGGCTTTGGGAGAGGGAGGGCTGTGTCGCACGTGGGCAGGCTCCTGGGGAACTGGGAGCTCCACTGTAACCCCGATACGTTCTCAGAAGAGGATTTGAACCAGCACACACCCAGAGGCAGATGAGCAGAAGCAATTCCCCTGGTGGGAGCATGCAGCGGGGCTAGGGCAGAGCCGGGGGAAGCCTGTGGGCACTGGCCATGACTTTCTCAAGGTTGAGGCATCCTCTATGGGATTTGCATATTCAGCACGCTTCTTACTGCACGATAAACCCAACTTGCCATGAGTTGACAACAACTTTTAATCTGGCAAGTCGGTGCTGGCTAGCCAGCAGCCTTTTCTCCAAAAACCAGGAATACATCTTGAAGGCAATGCAACTCTGGCAGCTTCCTCGTCCCCTTCGGGTAACTGCTTCTGAGAACTTCGATCAGTTGCCTGGCAGATGCAATCTTTTTCACCACTTCTGGTTTTGTGTGTACGGCTATTTTATACTGCATTGCTCACGATTCAAATGATAGTTTTCATGATTCAAATTCCTAGTTTCTTTACAAACATGTTACTTCTTGTCTCTTAGAGGTAAGACCCTGCTCCCCACTCTTTTGCTGTGCCCAACAGTCTCATGACAAATGGGATGGTTTTGTGTCGAACATCCTCCTGCTGCAGCAGGAGGTTTGTGGTCACGCTGCCACCTCCAGAACATCTCACACCCGCGATCTCCAAGAGCGCGATTAAGTTGTAACCACGCATACAACAAGAAATAGGAGGGAAGCACTTATGCGATAGAAGTGTAGTCAAAAAGTACTTGGAAGTAATTGCTTAAAATTAGATGAGGAAAGCTAATGCGGTACAACAGCTACCGAGACTCTCCCAACCCCAACGGGTTTCCCAGCAGAGGTTGCATTGAGGGGATCTGCTCAAGCTGAGCGATGCTGTGCGAAGACCAGCCAAAATTCCCTCTTCCCAAGTCACATGCCACATAGACACAGTACGACAGGCACAAAGGGAGCTTGGCTGCAAGCGGGAGACAAGAACAGCACGGGGTGTCTCCGGTGCGGACATATACACTCACCTGAATGGAAATGCTTTTGGTCTGGCCCTTTTCACTTTTAAATTGTTTATACAAAATTATCTATTACAAACAAGGCAATGCAAAAAACAAACTTTAGGACATATGGGTCTGAGAAATCACCTCATCCTGAATTCACAGACAGAAGAACAAACCCCCCCTTATAAAAGAACTGCAAAAAAAATTAATCTGGCCTGGTGAAAACTGGAAGACAAATCAGCATGAGCAATTCTGAAAGCATCATCAAGCACAAAGATATTCCCTGGTCAGAGAGCTTCTCATTCCGCCTTTCAGACATAGGAAAACCAGACCTTCCCAACGGCAAGGCATGTTCTGTTTTTCAGAGAATACACATCATTTCATGGCTATTTTTTGCAGAAAAGTTTGAATTCTCCATAGGTTTTAGATGTGAACATGCAGAATTACTTCCCCAGAATTGAGTCATTAGCTTTTATAGATCCAGTAGCAACACTTTAAAATAATGACCAAGCCATTATTCATTCCCATGACATTTATTTTAATAACATTAATCATAATGAACTCATTTGGTATTAATGTAGGTGTCATAAGGCCTTCTATAGAATTCCTAGGGCATTAATTAGCTGGGCCATTATTTTTATTATTTTTCTAAAAGTTAATCTAAACGCGCCCGAAAGGTGCTGGACTGGCAGAACCCGGTGAAGAGGTCTCTGTTTACTCAGGGAACAAATACAAATCACTTCCCAAAGCGGAGCTGCATTTTGGGTGGATTTTGATGGGATACGGGGTCAGGAATCATTTCCCACCCCAGTGCCCAGCCGCGCAGCAGGGCCCCCGGCGTCGCGCTCCATCCCCGCAGCAGAGCAAGGCGTCCGGCCTCCGGCTGCTGCCTCCCTCGGCCCCTGCGGACCCGAGCCCAGCATTGCTTCTGGCATTCAGGTGCTACTCTGATTGTAACAACTACCGTATAAGTGTATATATACGCATAACCTTTCTTTTCCATCCTGGGATATCTTGCCAAGGATCTGAGGAGCGGTGCCAAACCCTGTTTCTTTGCAGGAAGCTGTAAAATGAACCTCTTCTTTCTTTGGGCTACTTTTTAATCAAGCGTGTTCTGCGGAATCAAAGCTGTGAGATGTTATCTAAAGACTATACCCATGCTCGGAATATTCATTCTCTTAAAAAGATAAGCAACGCAGCTGATCCGGACTCTTCAGTCTCTAATCCAAACACTGCCTCGGCCATAAATATTTGTGTTTCAAAGCTCCTCTCAGTGCCAGGAGCTAGCAGGGAGGAAAAAAACATACTGGACTATTAAACTGAAGACTAGAAATTCTGAGAGAGAAACCTTCTCTTCAGGTAAATGGGTTTTGCTTTTAAGGGAAAAGCAATCACAATTTGACATGCTCCTCTAAATATCAGGGCGTAAGCATCTAACGACGGAAAGCTCAATCAGCATTCACAACTCAGAAACCCAACACGAGGACCCGGGTAGAAGGGATAAATTAGGCTAAAAACCACAAAAAGATCCCCCCTGGTACTGCTGAAGTCTCTTCAGCTTAATTTTAATTCGTCAGTCGCGTGCCCCTCGGACGACAGCTCCTTTGAGGTGTAGCACAGCAATGAAATAATACAAATTCTGGCTCCTTTTTCTGCTTTATGGCACATTTGAAGAGATAGTTTATAACCACCCACATCTTTGAAATTCTTGGATTGTCATAATCTTGGAGAAAATTCCTGAAACATCCAGCAGTAATGCATTAAAAGACTGTTTTTCAACTAGAAAAAAAGCTAGATGTGAAGAGAAGGCAGACTGTAGATTTTTTTGTGATGAGAATCTCAATTTTGGCAGTTACCAAAACCACTGACATGGTGGCAGGAACAAGTTGAACACTTACTAGGGCTTTTGCAGTTGTGGAATTAGTGTTGCACAGACAGGACCTGCTTTTATGGCAGACAGCGTATTATTTTAGACAGTTTACAATCAGAATATTTTCAGTTTTATATTCCAAGCCGCTGCAGAAAGAACTTTCCAGTAATAATACAGTGAATAAAATGCCTACATAATCCTGGAATGAGTCAACCTGAACACAGCAGATAACAATACAGGAACCCAAACTGCTCAGTAGTTAGACCGCAATCCGTTTTCCAGCTGTCCCTGCACAGGCACAAGAAGAGAGAGGTGCTCGACAGTTAGACTTCGCTGATGTCTATCACCAGAGTGGGAGCAGCTCTGTACCCAAATACCCGTGTGAGCTACGGTTCAGCGATTTTCCTGCCAGATGAGACCGGCCCCGGTCCCCGGGAGCGAGTGGAAAGGCTGTGACTGGTGCATAATGCTCCAGCACAACCCACCTTCAAGGGACAGACTCCCCCAGGAAGGAGGCCCGTGGAGAAACCGCACCAGGCAGGACTCAACAGGCTCCATTTCTGGAAATGGCGTAGGGTGGGGGGGGGGGGGGGAAAAGAAGAGTGGGGGAAAAAAGCTGTGCTCAGTCTGCAGCTCATTAACGATCTGAAGCATCTTTTCAGCTGGGGTTATGACACCGAGTGTGACAAATTTACACCTGCTCTTTCATGCCTCAGTCTGCTCACTGCCGCCGAAGGGCTCGATCGAGCAAAATTCACCAGGCAGAGCACAGAACTGGGTCTGCAGAAGGAAGAACCGCTATTGTCTTTTCACATCGCAGCCGTAAAATGCTCTTTGCAGGCAGGTGTGAGCTTTGCTTTGGGTGACGGTCACACCGGGAGGTCGGTTCAGCACAGAAATTGGCCATGATGTGGTCCAGCCCCTCGAGCCCCGCTCACCGCAACTCCGCAAGCCCTGGGCCCCGAGACGAGGGCAGGGACGTGGCTCGGCAACCCCCACTCCTGTCACCAGGGCAGGAGCATGAAACGAAAGCGTCAGACCCAACAGCACTACGCCGTCGGGGAGGGGGATGCTGGGGCAGGCTGCTTCCCTGCCGCTCCCAGCCCGCCCGTCCCGGGATGCTCACGGGTGTGTGCGATGTCAGACTGACTCCACTCGGGCGTTTACAAGGTTTTCTCCAAGTAGACTAAGAAAATGATCTCGCCTAACACCACTCTGCCTTTTCTCCAGCTTTTCTCCCACCTATGGAGCATGTCACCTCATTAAACCGCCCCAAGGCTCAGCACCGGAGTTCCTGTAATTGCTACAGGCTAGGATGTGTTTCCTTTCCCCTCTCCTGTGCACCTTCTATTAAACTATGACTGTTATCACAAATTTGTTAGCAGACATTGTATACACAATCTCACGTTTCAGGTGTTTCAGTTTGCATAAGCGTTACTTTACACTTACCACTGTATATTTTATTTAACAGTGATAATGTTTGCCCAGACAAAGAGGACACAAAGGAATAAAGAAAACCTGCAACTTTTTGTTGAAAAAGAAAGAACCCAATAATTATTTTTTTTCTAATAGATAAAAAGAATTTATGTGAAGTTTGGGGTATTTCATTATTTCACTTAAGGTCGGTTGTTCATTCGTTAGTACTGTTAACTACAAAGACAAGAAAAACAGCTTCATGGGCAGTGCCAGGCAGGACACCTTCTTTGCTTTGGTTCGCAAATGCTCAAGAAATAATGAGAAGAACTTAAGCATCAGAATCTCAAAACTGATAATTTTCTCAAGGTATGAGAGAGGCATATTTAACAGATGTCCAGGTCTGAACTTTACAATACTGGACTCTGATATATCCTGACACTTGCTTATGAAAAAAAGATAAAAAGATTATTGAGCCTTAAAAAAGTCTTCCAAAAATGAAAAGACAATTTGAAAGGAAGTACTGAAACATTTCATTCAAAAAAATGTTGAAATGGGATGTTTGACATTACCCAAATTTATCATCTCCTTAGTACCTTCACCCTCTTAGAAATTAAGTTTTCAGTGGTGACGGCGTGATTACATGAAGCATTTTCATTTCAACTGCTCTGCACTTTGACAGAGCCGTTCATCAGTTGTTCCAGTTAGCTCCGCACGTAGCACAAAGGGAGGTTTTGAAATTTTTTGATGCGTTGTCCTGTAGGACAGCTGCTACTAAATCAATTTCTAGCTTTTGGGGAAGGGTTCTGGACACCTGTGGAGTACATGAGGATGTGTTTCCACATGCCTGATGACAAAAGAAGCTTCATAAACACGTTCGTTAATTTCTATTTGTTAGGATAAAATGTTTGAGGATATTTTATTAGAGAAGCTTCAGAAATAAAACCATCATTAAAGAAATCATATGCTAAGGAACTGATGTAAACAAAAAACTTCATTGTTGTATATTAAGCAATGAAAGTTTCTGATTTACATCAGTTTCTTCACATCAATTATTTATCCTTTCATCAGTACTTGCTGCCCTGGGGACACTACCTATTCCTCTATCACAGGCAGCCAGAAAAACCTTTATATGTTTTTTGGACACTTCTTCATTAACCAGGCTTAGAAGAGAAAATATTATTGTCAGAGTAGTTATTCAGGCATCCTCAAAAAGTTTTTTGATAGGGGAGATGAAATTACAAGAGCAAGCAAGTTTTAAAATATGCTCTCACATTTTGGCAGTGGCATTTGAAATCAATATTTTCCATTACCTCTATAAACGGTGACGGAATGTAAGGTAACGTTTCAGCACTAATATCTTACAGCCTGATCTATACAGAATATCTACTTTCTGAGGCCTGATTGCATTGATTCCTCATTCAACATACAAATGAGGCTATGAGTTCATTAAAAAAGGGAAAAACAATTGCGCGGTAGTTTATACTTGTCACTCAGGAGACCGAGTCAGATTTCAGCAAACTTACGGGTGAACAATAATTGGGAGCATGTGCCCGCTTGTCTTCAGAAGCTGCATAAATCTTCCTATAAAACCTGTTCCAGGTTTTCTCTAACCTCGCTGCCTGAAACACTGCAATAGCGTCTCTTGGCTGCGGTAAAAACCACGAGACACCCCCGCCAGACCCAACACACGCACCAATCCTCCACGAGAAGTTTCCCTGACTGTCTCTCTCGCAGCCACGTTCAATGAAAAGGCAGCAATACCGTAACGCTCCTCCCAGGGATTTGTGGAGACAGAGGAGGGAGGAATATTTTCAATAAAAGCATAAAGCACAGAGGAGGAGCATGCCAGTCCTCCTCTTCTGCCTGAGCGACAAATGTTTTTCTTGTACAATTGAAACTGAGCCTCAGAGGTTGAAGACTGGGAACCTGGAATTCATTTTCTATTTTAGGGCCATCCACGGCACCACTCTGCTGTTGTACAAACATCCAGAGAAATCTTACAGCAGGGAAGAAAAATCGATGTGGGACTAAATTCATATTATAACTGTCACCCAGCGTATATCCAAAGGAAAGAAAAGCCTCCTACTGACAACAAGTCATAATTTGCAGTTGTGGTTCGTGATTTGCTCATTAAGATTCCTGGTTATGTACCTGGTAACAGAGACGCGTGGCTCAGACGGCCTCTCCCAGAGCGTTTCATGGCCGGCTCTTACAAACCGCCAGGCTCAGAGAACCAATCTCATTAGCAGAGATGGATTTCACTCTCGGGCAACGCGGCGCAGGAATCGGGCGGTTTCCCATCAGTACTGCTTGATACAGCCACAAGGAAAGTAAATCCTGCGACTTTTAAGGTACATTGCACACTGGTTTTAAGCATCGTAACAGGAACCTGTTAAACTGTCAACTTTGGATGAAAAAAGCACCTATTTTTCACTCTTGGAATGAAGAGATGAAATACCAGAGGGAGGGAGAGATGAATGGGTGTCTGAACCAAGATTTCAGGAAAGACAGTTTCGTTTCCAGGGCCCAGGCTTTGACCTCTCATTTGAAGCTGACGTGTGTCAGCCCTGTTAGAGGCTTAGGCTGGTCGAATACTTAATGGGGTTTAGATCTTCTGAAAACTCTAACCCCAATGCGCCCATCAAAAAAATATCCCTCAAAAAACACCCTCAAAAAATATCAGGTAGGAAGAATCTACCTCATTATGGAGCTGTCCTCATTTGGATTAATAAATCAGAAGGGAACACCCATAAATCATTACCAATTTTGTACCTTTCCTTGCAGTAGGAACAACTATACCAATTTTTAAAATTACAGCAACCTGGAAGAAGAACTTGAGACGAACCACGAGTACATAACGAACACAGCCGTGCCATTTCCAAGGCTCTGCATGAAAGTGAGAGAGATGCATTAGGCACCTTTATGTCTCACATCACAGGAGTTTCAGTATACTCTGGATAGAAGACTCCCGATACCTTTAAAAAATATGTCCTTGAAAAGGTAACGACTATGTCAGGCAATGAAGTTAAAATAAGAAATGTGAACGTAATAAAACACTATCCATGAGTCGCAGCAGGTGTCCAACCCTTTCACCTGCTGACATGCTGAAATGTCTTTTTTTCCAGAAGATAAGCTGTGAGAGATGACTATTCTGGAAATTACATTTTAGCTCCAATGAATCACATTTTCCAGCTTGAAATCACTCACGGCAAAAGTACTATGTGCCCGAGGACTCTTCATTTCCAGAAATAATGCTTGGAGTGGCTGGGAGAAAAAAAATGAGGCTCCAGTGGCTCTAGGGATGCACAGATGCTATTTAGTTGTATCTCAAAGTCTCCCGAAAAGACCACGATCATCCTTGTACTTTTTATTTTCCAGAGACTAGCAAAGGGAATTTGTGTGCCCCTTTACAACGTTACCCCACAGACCATTACAGATATCTCCTAACCAGCCATGAACTATCCAAAATCGTCTGAGAAGCAATACCACGCACCTATCCTCCCTTTCTCGCCATGTTTTATTCAGAAATAACTCCATTTATTTTCTTCCCGTGCCCACAGCAGTCACCCCACGCATGCCCAGCTGCCTCCAGGGCCTGCCCTGTGCTGGTTCGGGTCCCCAGCGGTCACTGTCCGCCCTCGCGCCGTGGCATCCCTGGCCGTGCATCCTCCCACAGCTCCCACCCCCTAGCCACCCCGATCGCAGCTCCACCGCCGCCTCCCTTCACACCCCAAACCCCCTCATTCGCCTTCTGATGCTCTGCCCAGCCCAGGCTTATAAATACACGGGTGTAACGGCGGCGCCGCCGTCTCTCCAGGGACACCACTACAGAAACAGCAAAGAGTAACACAGATAAACTACCTCGTCTTGGAGGCTTTCACGTAATTTACCCTAAAACTTCCTTTCTATACATGCTTTCTCTTTCTGTTGTCTTCTGCGTGTTCTACTGATGACGGTAATTACGGTTTTAAATGTGAGATGAAAGGGACTCAGCTAGTTGCAGAAAATTATAGCGCTTTATGTATTCATGTAATTGAATGTTTTCCTTTTCTTGGATATTTACATGAGCTATTAATTTTATTTTCTTTTAGGTATGGAAGTTGGGCTTCAAAATAATCATTTGGCTTGTTTATTTGCAAGAGATCCTCTGATTTAATTATTTATAAGAATTATGAATTGAGAATGATGAATAAACATGCGTGACAATTAATAGATTCTTTGTTGAATTCTCATATGGAACCAGATGGTCTACTGATGCATGTAAATAGATCATTTATTTCATTTGCAAATCTGAATATTGAATAAGAAATTAGATATTTGCAGTTAAAGACCTTACCAAACGTTAAAGCTAATTCAGAACAGAATCGGGGAATGGATTATACTCTGTCATATGGAAATAAATCCAGGGGCCTCTTCAAAACGATCGGCATAGTTTAGCACATGAGCTCATCACAAATGCTCAATATGCATGGAAGAAAAATATTTGTCAATCCGAACCTTTTAATCATCACTTCTTACATCAGAAGTTATTTGTTTTGTCCCACTAGTCGGCGAGCTGCTGACAAGTACGCAGCCTTCACTGGCGGTTATTAACCTCCAGTTTTTACACGGCTGCTTCAGACAGAAACTGTTTCCAAGTTGATCATGCTGCGAGGAGCTTGAGTCGGATGGAAAAAACAAGACAAACTGAACAGCACCGAAGGTACGTTTGTTCTGTGACATGCCAGCATCACTGCTTTTCGAGCCATATTTTTTAAGAAAAATAAAACAACGTGTAAATGAAACCTTGAGGCTCAGAAAATGATGCTGCTGTGACATGTTTGCAAATAACCACAGCAACAACAGTCACTCAGATACCAGTCGCTGTGGTGTAACGGCTGAAGAGTACACACGTGCCTCGAAGTCATTGATAAACAAACTCATGGAGCCACTGTAAAACTGATTTTCACTGCGCACTTTAACAGTAGAAAAAGTAAATAGGACTGTGACCTTTCCGCAGATCAGTAGAGTACCGGCACTCTAATTAATTGACTCTCTATATTATTCAGAATTCGTTATCACTGTGACCCCAGAAAGGTAATTTATGTACATGAGTAGAAAGAGCCAATTCTCATCTTGCTAAAACTGGTATAAATCAGATAGTGGTGCGCGTCTGCCAAGGCCAAGCAGCGTAACTGAGAGGAGAAGCAGGTCCCACGTCTGCAGTCGGAGCTCCCAGGGCTTGGGGCCACAGAGGCCACTAGCCACACGCTGTCCCTCCGGCCGGGACCCCCGCCATGCTCCGGAGGTGGCTTTGTTGGCTGGGAGCCGGGGAGCCGAGAGAGGGAACTGCTCCCACCACAGGACACCCTCCACCAGCTGAGCAGATTGATGTTTCTTAAATGGGAAGGAGGAAATGACTCCTCTGACTAAAGCATTTTTGAAGCCCATCTCAAATTTAATATTTAAAAAGATGAGTGTTAGGCACATTAACACCTCTCAGCTTTACCATGGAATAAAAGCTGACAGTGCATTTGTAGCATAGCAACATGTCTGCAGGGACACGCGACTTGCCATGGGCACAGATCAAACCCTCACCTCCGCTCGCACCAGCTCTTTCTAGGGAATAGAAGGGAAAAACACCACTGGTGGGTAAACCTAAATTGGCTCTTCAGTCCAGGGGGTTAATCTGGCTTTCCTGTGGTATTGCCAACATAAAGTAATCTTATTTTCTAGGCTTTCTAAGTATAAGAGTTTGGTACCTGGCACCTTGTAAAGAGCCAGTGACTCTTGGATGTGATTTCCTAGAGCACGACTCCGTTCACCATGGCCTGCCCTTCCACAAAGACCGGTTTTCTTTGTTTTCTTTCCTCTGGTGTCTTATGATGAGTGTTACTTCTGACAGCAGAACAAAATCCAGTTAGTAGCCAGTTGTAGCACCCCCCTTTTACCCGACCAGACCACCACCCAGCAAACCTGTACCTCCGCCCTCGTTGCTGTAGCAGAGTAACCGGGAGAGGACACCAAACCAGCACCCGTGGTAAAGCCTGAGCTCCTCTCAAGTGCAAACACGTATTATTTTAAGTATTACATCTTCAGTTAAAGCCATTGTCATTCTTTTATACTCTATCACTAACTATAAATTAGATTTTATGACACTTAATGGCCATAGCAGCTGTGTAGATCCAGTATCATCTCTTTAGGTCATAACAGCCTGTAAGGCAGGGTTAATTCTTCCTCCATTTCAACCAAGAACTTCAATACAGGAAAATAAAGAAACTAATTAGTGTAGGCCTTCATTTAGAAGGTTTGTGCTGAATGGTGAGCGGCTGCTGCAGGGCAGGAGAACAATCCCTGGGGATGGGGAGAGTCCAGCCCGCCCTGGGGGACCCTCCGTCCCGCCCCGGGCACCCAGCAGAGCTCTGCTGCCGGGGCACTGCTGGGGCTCAAGGGCAAAAAATGCAGCCAGGGGATGACTTTGTGAGTGTTTTGAATACAATTACAGCGGTAGTATTACGTACACGCAAACAAATAGCTTGGCTCTTCCTTCGGAGACAATCAGAGGTGGAACCCACCTGTTAGAAAAAGCCATTTGTATTGGAAAAATCTTAAGAGATCCTCTGTCTTCTGACTTACAGCTGCCAGTGCAAGTAGAGCCGGGTTCTTTTAGAAGACAGAATCGTCTGGGGGTCCCTCTACACTGTCCCTTCCACCACTGCACAGGTAGTTTTTGAGTTACTCGTTTAGGAACTTACGTGTTTACTTTGCCATGAAGGCATTTATTCTCATGCAAATTTCTTATAAAATGTGGAAAATCAGACAAACACTGAGCCCAAGCAGACAATTAAACTGCTTGATATTCCCCTTTTCCAGAGAGAAATTAAAAATGGCACAAGGAAGTTGAAAAATCAAGTCCCCTTGATTAAGGTCTATCCTCTGCTGCAAACATACAGCTCCTGAAGTTCATTTTCAGCAAACTTTAGCTCTTCAACATGCCGAGCTTCGTTTGCTCTGCAGTCCCAACTTGCCTCCCTGTGAGACGCAATAACATTTACCTGCTTCAAAGAAAATTATGATGTTTAATTAAGGACTGTTAAGCCACTTGAGACGCTTGGTGGCAAAGTTTATTCTTTGTTATCAGAATAATCAGCCCTTAACGAGTAGAAGTGCAAATTACTGCAAATAAATTCACACTCGCAAGTCCATCTAGCTTTTCTTTGAGGTGATTATTTCATATTAGGTCTGAGTGAGCCCCTTCCACCTGTTGAGCTCACCTACAGCCACCACTCCCCCAGGGCACACACACATCCCCCTCCACCCAAGGAAGAGCAACCAGCCGTTGTAATGACTTGATATTTGGTGCATGTTCCCATGTTTACCAACGTATCATCTTATCAGACCTGGGAAGCTTCAAGTGTCCTCAAACGCTTAAAGTGACTCAACAAGAACAGCTCAAATTAAGATGGAACTGGCCAGAACTGAAGAGGACAAACACAACCATTCACTTTGTGGCAGAACTAGATGGCCGCAGCACACAACCAGGGTGCCCTGGATTCAGGATCAGAGATGATTTTACCTTCCACAACCACAGAAGCCTGCCTGAGCAGGTTGTGCTCTGTCTGCATTCAAACTGAACTCCCCCTGGCCGCTTAGGGACAGGATGGCAGAGACGGGGCTGTACCCACTGATAAGCCAAGATACAGACCTGAAACATGCCTGTCCATTAGCTGCTTCAACTCCTGCTGCCAGCGGCTCCCCCACCAGTTACACAGCCTGCTGAACTCTTAGAGATAAGAGTTCTTATCTCTACCAGTGCAAATACTGATCTAGTCAGCCAGATTCAGGAGTCGTCCCATCTAGTGTCTAGACATCCCTTGGCTAGTGGAGCCACCGCCTCGATTACACAGACTGCCCTGCCGAAGCCAGATGGGGGCAGGTATCACACAGGAGATGAGATTAAGGCTTATGTTTTAATTCTAGCAACACTTATAAGACCTCAATAAAGACCAAGCTCCCGTGTCGGGTCATGCCTAAGCATCTACTGAAAGAAACAAAGAGTTTGCGAGAGATGAGCCAAGCGCAGGGGGCAAAGCGCAGGATTGGAGGGAATTGCCCGGGGTCACGGGGCAGCTGCTGAGCCAGAGTGGAAAATAACATCTCCACAATACGTTCTCATGTTTTACAAGCTGGACCTCAATGCCCCACACAGTTCCTTGTCACTTGTTTGGTGGTGGGCCAATACGACTGAATCATATCCTCCCTCTGTTTTGTCTCTATTTTCATTGTTTTCCTATGTCCTAACACTTTACAGATCACCACTACTGCCATGTAATCATGCCCATCTTCCCCTCAGCACACACACATCACATAGAGTATTCTACACACGTTATTACAGCATGAGCACAAGCTTTATCACGAAGAATAAACATAGATGCTTGACATTCCTCACTAACGTGAAAGAAAATATTTCCAGATCTGCACGTGCTGTTGCCAATTTAGACACGGCAGAGGCAGTTTGCAGTATTTTAGGTGCATTTGGTGTTCCTGGGGATTCACAAGCAGCACGACTGCTAAGGCAGACAGGGCACAGACGCTTTGTTCCAATTCTGCACTGCCGTACAGCAGTTTTGTATCGACTACAACATGATTTTCCTTAGCAGTTACTGGGATGAAGCTATTGGAAAGGTAAGGACTTAAAGAAAAAAATAATAATTTTAAAAAAAAAGTAAATCAAAGAGTTAAAGAATCTTTAGTTACATAAATTACACAGCTTTTCACTATAGAAGGAACATAATCTTATCTCCACTAATGGCCAGGCTTGGGAGCACCAGAAGTCCAGCTGGGATGATCGGAGCCAGCAGCACCAATGGAAATCAGCTCCTATTCAAGCGCTGAACACACAGGTTTAAAATGCCGGCGTTATTGTTTATTTTGACAGCTCCTCAATTTTGTTTTTAAAATTCTAGGAAAGTCTCAGCACACATATAGAAGCACCTGTTCCTGAGCCAAGAGCTGAGAAAATCTGTCCTTTGTAGGATGGTCTAGACAGGAAGAATTTGATACCCGGTATACAAGCAGTTACTGCAAATGGATGTCCTGCAGATTAAATTATTCCCCCTTTTCCCCCCTCTCCCCATAAATTAAACCCCACACTGCTATTGCAGGAGAAAACCCCATTCTCACTTACCCATGTTACGGGTTGTTTTTAGCTGTGCAACGTAAATTAAAAATAGTATAAAAATAGTAGCGGACAATGGTTGCAACTGAAACCTTAACATTAAGGATGGTTTGGGGTGCAGTCACACATAGCGGTTACTCACAGGAACACTCACAGGTCCTGAGCAACAAGCCATAGTTCACGCAAACCTCTCCCTCGTCCGCACTTTGTAAATTTTGTTTTCATGAAGATCTCACAGAAAAGAGAAAAACCCTTTGCTCGTATCCCTAGATGAATCTTATGACAGTAACTGCGTCTGTGGAACCAAACGTATCTGGAACTGCAGGCTTAAGCTCTGCATGATGGCAGGCACATAAATCGACAGGTTTTGAAATACTCTTCAAATGTGACGGTAAGCGCCCACTGCAGCAAGGCTGCATCAGGAAATCCTTAAAATGGAGGCTGCGTTTAGTAACTTTTATTTCCCCCAGCAAATATCCTGAAGTCTTCCTGCATTTGATCAGCAGTAGGTGTTTTTACAGCAGCATTCCTGGGCAACGTCTCATCTGCTCCTGCTGAACATATTAAACGTTCCCACGATTCATTAGGAACACGCTATTAGTTTTCTGATTGAAGATTTCACTTACTGACCACATTTTTCCATTACCAAATCAGCATCCTTCATTACTGCACCCCAGAGCCTTATCTGGCACCGACCGCAGGAAAAACAAAGGCTGTGCATCCCCGGGTGACCTGCTGGGTCAAACACGCTTCGCCAAAGAGGACAGGTCAGCGCGGCAGAAAGGAGCGGCACTTTTATCCTGCTCCGCATGTGCCCGGACACAGCTTTACCCAGAGCACCGCTGACCTTCCATCACCAGCCCTGGCCCCGCTCGCCCATCAGCGGCGGCCGAGTTCTCCAGGAGGGGCTGTGGGCCAGGCTCTGCACAGGGCTCAGATGGCCTCAGCGTCACGCAGACAATGAAAACAGCTGAACATCAAGCAATAACACCAGACACCAATATAAACCCCGCAAACCACCCATTTACTATTTAATTAAAACCATCACCTCCGCGGCAGACCTGCCTGCGCTCCCAGCAACCGCTCCGCGCACCGCTGCGGCAGCCAACAGGCACCGGCCCATCGCAACAGCTAGGGCAGCAAACCCAGCACTTCCTAATTAGCTGTGTTCATAAAATTGATTAACTGTAGGCAGATAGGCAATCAAGAGGAATTTATGGAAGGCTGTTTTACAGTCAGCGCGTGTGACATTGAAGTCGCTCAAACGTTGGAACATGGACTTGATGATCTTAAAGGTCCCTTCCAACCTCAGCGATTCTATGATCCTATGATCCTATGAGACCGGCCCTTCGCAGCGCTGGGCTCTGTGGGACGACCGCCCGCCCCTCTCCCCGCAAGACCCTCTGCAGCCTCCCCGGCAGCTGACCGCTCACCTTTTCACCAACACACTCTTTAGAGAGGTCTCTTTGATTCTTTTGTAATTTTAAAGCTAATTAATCCAGCGATAGGAAAAGCTCAGCGAGTTGGGTTTTTTTGTCATTTTTGTTTGTTTGTTTTTAATTTCTAACTTTACTTTTCTTCTTGCTGTCTGAAGAACTTCAATTCCCTTTAAAATACAAATACGTTCCAACTAGACCTCAGGACTTATGTTTGTTATTGTAAAAACCCTGTAATGACTCCTGGCTTTCTTATTCCAGGGCCCTCTTGCCAAACTAGGACTTGCTCCGTGCAGCAGCCGAAGTTGGCAGCCACGGCTTTCAGAGAAACCTCAAAACTTCGCAGAGGATTAACGAAGGTGACATTGAGATTCAACAGCATCTCAGCACCATCTGTTCCCTGATAAAACCTCCCAGAGGGGAAATGGCACAACCCAGCTTTGTCTCGCCCCAGATGCTGCTGAGTCCTGTCCCCCCTGCCCCCCCGCTTCCCCCCCACCTGGGAGCGCGGCAGGGACCTCGGACCTGACATGGGGTTTGTCACCTCTGCTGGGAAAGGGGCACCTCACCCAGGTTGCTGGGTCATCCTCAGGCATGTTTGCAGCCTCAGAAGCACCTAGCATCTTCCTTGGTGTTTCCAGGCAGTGTTTAAATCAGACAAGTGGGGTTTTGCCATTCAAACACCCCAGAAATAGCCGTGCAGACCCCGGTTTTACATCAGCACCTTTGGGTCCGTGCTGTGACAAATACCGCCTTTGCCTCAAGACACATCCCAGAATTATTATTTGTAGCTGTTCTTGGGGAAAATGCTCAGATGTAACCATTCTCTCACAATTTAACAATAAGCCTGGTTTGTTTTGCTCCGCTCTTGCAGCCGGCCCTCAGCCGCAGCTCTGCCCCCCCAGAGCGGTTCCTTCTCCAGCAGCTTCCCCCTCTTCACAATCCCCACGCCTCATACCGACGTGGAGGGTGACTGTAACCTCTTTAAAAGGAGATAAAACAAACCGTGCCCCTCCATCGCCAGAGGTACCTGGTTGAGGCCGGGTCCCCGGGGAACCGGATGCATGTGCCCTGGACCGCGGGTCCCTGCGCAGCATCGTGTCCCCCAGGAGACCCGGCTGGGCCAGGCCCGCGCCCCCACAGTCACCCCCTTCTCCCACCACAGCCAGCTGGGCTGCCTCTGTTTGTTTTTTTCCCCCTATTGTTTTGTCTTTTTTTTTTTTTTTCTTTCCAGAAGTTAAAGGATACATAGTAAACAGCTTGCAAGTAGCCGCACTGTGGGCTGGAGAAAAGCAGTGGAGTTAACAGAATTTGAATGATTAGCTGAGCTCAGGAGATCCAGCTACCTCCTAAGTGACTATGAATATTCAGGTAAATATGTTTAGCTGAAATAATGAGTCATCAGCAGACACTACATGCACAAAATGTACTCCTGTCTATTTTCCATTAATTTAAAACACGGTACTGGCCAGCGCTCTTGACAGCTCGCCATGACACATCTGTGTGTTTCTCAGGTACATTATCTTTCAGGTAGGTTTGCTTTCTTCTGGCATGTTACAGAATACGTAAGATAACAGCCCTGTGTACAGCAGCTAAAACTATATCGATAAAACTCAAAAGCTGGGGTTGGAGCAGGAGGGGTGAGGAAGAAAACAGCTAGATATCAGGTTTTTCCTTAAAGAGAAAAGACTTATTTACCATAAGAGAGTGCTCCTTAAGTGAGGAGCTTCAAGGATTTCCAGACAGCACGGATGGAAGCCTGACCCAAGGCATCCACCCTTCCCTCCCTCGTACGGGCAGCGTCTGCAAGCAGAGAAATGGCCGATGAGGAGCGGGATGAAGGGGGAGCATTGCCTTGCACCTTGTGCAGTGACAGGAGCAGCAGGCACCATGCAGAATAAAATTTGAACAGAAGTAGGCAATGCTTGAGGATTAGGAAATGGAGATAAAACCATGCAGAAAAGGAATGTCTGCTGGAGGCAGGGGGGAAGCAGAACAGTGTTTTCAAGGTAATATTTTTCATTAATTGCTGAGGAATGGGGAGAGCTGAACTGGCTTGGATGAAGTTCTACACATCAGCAACGGAATAAAAACAATACATTTCTGGGATCCTAGAAAAAGGGAGAACGGGTGAAATTAGAGGAGGAGCTAAGCAAGGAAGAAGTCTGAAACAATGGTCATAGCTATTACAAGCATGATGGAAAGGAACTAGAAAGGATCACAATAGAAAAGCTGAATCCCCCGTTCAGCCCGTTGAGAGCCAGTTGGCAGCTCAGCACTCGGAACGGTACAAGGACCTTTCGAGATACACTCCGTGAACTGGCAGGATCTGCCTTGTGTTTCTCACTAAACTGTTGGAAACGGGCTCTGCATTCATTGTTCCAAGACAGCATTTTTTACACATCGTTGTCCTAACAACTTGTTAGGAGTCATACATTGTCTAATCCCTCTGACAAATCTGGCCCCATACGCTGATGCAACAAATTGGAGACCAACACACAGCCTGGAGAGACGATGACTAAGGGTCAACTACCAGCGCTCCACTGAACTTTGGAAACCTACAGCAGGTGAGAGGCGAGTGCTGCACTGATTTTCGTTTATTTGTTTTAAAATACATCATTAGTGGAGACCAGGGCCAGGAGCAGCTCCTGCAGAAGCCCCGGCTGCTGGTCCCTCACCGTGTGGCTGCCAAGCGGGAGGCGGAGTGGGTCACGCTGCTGCAGAGACCTGTGCCATCCCATGTATCATCTCCACTGACCTCTCCTGACAGACAGCATGATGTCAGCTCACGGTGGTGGCAACATGTGGAGAAAAATATCATTCTGGTAACTCCAGTGTTTGGGCCTCCGGATCCCCCGCTGGTTCCTGCCGTTCTGGTTCAGAGCAGATGCTCAAGCTGCAGTTTTACAGCCCGCTCTGAACAGAGGCCAATATAACTCTCCGTCACTCTGGGACAGCACTAGGAAGTCAGACAAGTAAAGCAGGAGGTAACGATGTGACTCAGATCTCAAAGGGAAAGTGCTTAATCCATTTCACTTAGAAGCCACATTCTCCCCTCAGAGTCTGGAAAGAGCTTGGAGGTTGACGCTCAGCGGGGCTCTGGCAGTCGGCATCGCCACCTCTGCCCCTTGCAGCACACCCAGGGCTGGCTGAGGGAAGGGGTTTTTTCTTTTTTTTTTTTTTTTTCTTTTTAGAGTCTGTCTATTCTTCTAGAAGGGTCTACAGCTACCACATCTCTCCTAGCTCTGTGTTCAATTTGGAAGCCATGCATTCGGAGCTGGAGAAATCCCTGTTCCTGAAGGACACAGCGTTTGCCAACGTCAACAAGTGGTTTGTGTTTGTTTCAGTAAACTCTGCCATCTCATATTTTTAATGTGCTCATGGACTAGGACCAAAGCTTTCCTTACTAGCTGGTGTAGACTTCAGACTGCCTGTGATCTATTTCTATAGCTTGGCTGTGTTAACTTTTCCTCCCAAATCTCTTGTTTCTGTTGCATGGAATTTCTGCTTTTGTTCAGCTGTTGCTGTGCAATTCCAGTTCTTTCTGAGGCTACATATGGCCTTTGGTCAGTCTGTGCTCAGCTCCTTACGAGAAAACCTCACCTACCGTACAAAGCCTATGTTGTTCTGGAAGAACATCTCAGGCACTACATAACCCAAACTATCTGCTGCCGCTTCTCCAAGGGCACGTTAAAAACACATGCTCTGCATTTTCAGAGAGTAACTCATCAGAAAGTTACCACTATCAGAAACAAACCTATTTACCCGATATCACCCAGAACTTACTGTCTTACACGCAGCAGAAGGTGTGCCCTGGTTTGGGGAAGGAGTGAGATGGGGAGAGGAAAGGCTACGCATTTCACTAACAGGTCTGGACTAGAAGGTGCACAATGGGGTTTCTTTAAAGCCTCCTTTGGCATCTTAAGAGAACATTATCTTGAAATTTGACCTCTCATCCCCAAGACATTTTTTTTTAATCTTACCAATAGAACTCAACTCACATAGAAGCCCAATTTACTGTTATTAATCCATGTCTTTACATCTCCCCTCATTTTAACAAGTGGAGGCCAGTGTCTATTTAGTGCAGATTTAATATACAATACACGCATCTCAAAAGTTTTCTGATACGCAGTTATTCCATACTCTTTCTTACTTGAAGTACAAGTGATGTGAATACGCTTAAAACAAAATTGGCATCCCCTTGCCAATTTAAAGAAGTCTTCTGAAGATGAACACTAAAGGACCTCACCCTGCCACAGGGTAAGTGGTATCTCAAGCCGGTGAGCGTGTGGGCTAGATAAAGCAAGGAACCACAACAGAGATGTCTGCCTCCTGATGTGCTTCTCAGAACTACAAAGAAAACGAACACAGACATGCTAAGCAGCTACCGCTGCATCACAGCTCACCCCATGAGAGAACGAAACCCCAGACAAATCCATACAAGCCATTCGACCCAGGAGGAGACAGCTGCTTCGGCGTGTCTCCTCCCCTCATTCAAAGCAGCTGCGCTATGCAATGGTTCAAGCACTTTGTACAGCTGATGCCTGGGAGACGCTGACCTCTAAGGACTTGCGCTCAGAGCAGAGTTGCAGGTACCCAGCAGCAGGGAGCGGACGGTAAGTAATGATGAAACGAGAGCAAGACACAGAGTCCTGACCCGGTAACTGCAGGGGAAGGGGCCAGCGCTCAAGTGGGACAGCTCGTAGGGACACGCTCTGCTCTCATAGCCTCCGGCAGCCACTTAGTCCCCAGGGAAACCACAGAGGCAGTGGGGCAAAAAGGAAGCTAAACTACAGGCAGGGATGAGCACTAACAGTCCTCAAGAGCTAGTAAGCTACTATTACTAAATGATAATTAACAGAAGGCAGAGTAGAAGCCTCAGAAAAGTAAGGCTTCAGCATTTTCCAACACTCAGGTACTTCTCCATCCTCTCCAGACACCAGGCATCTCTTCTCCCAGCTCAGCATCTGGAGGACAACCATCTCCTGAACATCCACAGCAACTGAGGCTCTCCACAGCTTCTTGTCTGAACTTGCCGCACTTGGACAGCAATCCCATATCATCCTCCCCAAGAGGTCATCAGCCTCAGAAGTCTGCGATTTCAAATCACTTAGCAGCCTAACAGTTTAAGGAGGAAGCTACCACTAAGGCTCGAAGTGAAGTTTTGGCAATAAACAAAAAATTTAAAAGACCCACACCACCTTTAAATGAAGATTGAGCCTGCATAGAGCATCTCCCTGGGGAATTGGTTAGCAGGTGGTTAACAGCCCTGGAAGACTAGTTTGAAAGTGAAAGGTACCCGTTACTGCAGTTAGCTAATGAACCAAGAGAAGCACCGGGCAGCGAGGCTGGTGACAGCCCAACGCACTGAGCACTGCACAGCCGGCTGGGAAAATAAATGTTTGATGAAACAAAGAATCCCTAGATAAGCAAAGCTGTTTTACTGAATAGCAGTGAAAAAATACATTGTTACAGAGCAGAGTGTATTGATAATTAACCTCTGGCACTTCATCATAATTGTATTCAGCAGAACTTACGATTTGTTTGTTATCAGCTTTAAAACAATCTTTGCTAATAACAACTCAGGCTTGTTTTGCTATCGCTTTGTTTGACTTGCTCCTTTAAATTTGTATTCTGCCATTTCTAAGCACTTCCCCGCTCTTCTGAGCCAGCACTAGCCCTGTGCAGGCTGCAGTGCCATCACCAGCTGCGTCGCTCATCGGCAAATGCAGGGAAATGCTACAAACCATCTCCAGATCAAGTTTGGTACCCAGACACAGCTACTGCTGTGAAGATTTCCATCTTTTATAAAGATTTCCATCACTCTAAGGTCCATGATAGCCTTAATCACTTGCAATGGTGACAGTAAATGGAGCTGAACACAGGCAAGCACTGATGAGCCGGGTGAAGAACAACAGCAGCACCATCCTCCTTCCCCCCGATGCTGCAGTGGTTGTCCTTGTGCTCCACGCGGTGCCGAGCTCCTGCGCAGGATTTTCGACCTGAGGGCCATCCCTGCAAGGCTCGCTGCAGCTCACCCCAAGGGCTGGCAGCACAAACCCAGCAACACAACACTGCCTGAAGGGGAAAGGCTGGAGCTGGAAGGGCTTTTGTTGATGGCAACTCTGCTGCTTGGATTGGGTTAGTCAAGTTGTGAAGTCAAACCACACCTTGAGAGACAAGTTACACACGTGCAAAGACAACTGTTGTAGGCTCATTGAATATTATCATGCCTTTCACCTTAGTAACCCCGCAGTATAATGTCCCGCTTACAAGGGCAGCTCTGATGCTCCTCTATCCCAAAGCTGTCTGACTTCAGCCTGTCTGGAAAAGCCTAAACCCTCGCCAAAGAATCCATCCCTTGGGGCCTATAGAGCTGGCAGATGTTTGCAGCAACACAGAAAAGCTTGTTTCAGAGAAAGACCACCTTACCCCCGCCCCAACTGGAACCAGATGCTCAGGACCTTAAAAAAGCAAAGTCTGTGCAAGCGAGAGCTGCCTCCTTCCTGGCCAAGGCATCCTGGACCCGTGACACTCTGCTCAGCACCAGCACTTCTACCACAGCCCCAACACCACAGACCTTCTGGGCCAACAGTCAGTGAAAGTTAAACACCCAGACGATGGTTTCAATTACTGCTAAAGAGCAACTTCATTTGCATACTGGCAGCTCTTTACAGATTAACTACATTCATCCTGATGAATGGATATTTTCATCCCCAATATTATGAAAGGGAGCGAGAAAACAGAGTTCTGTAATTTCCTTAAAAATAATCCAGCCCTTTCTCATTATCTGTGTGCTGGGGGGTGCAGAATACCTGCATTATTGCCTGCAGAGAAACAGCTGTATTATCTCTAATCTTCAAGGAAGCTGTGTTGTAGCACTCGGTGAACATTCTCTTTACAGTCCACAAGCTCTTCTCACTTCACTCAACACATGGATCTTATTTAGCCAGGCTTAGTGGTATGAGGAGTAAAGGAGAACTGGGAATAAAAAGTGGTGAGGGGCAAGTTAGGAGAACAATAAAGTAACAAGTTTCCAAAATTTTACATTTGTTTGCAAATTTCTAGCAATTTCAGATCTGCAGGGTACAAAAATAAATGCTTAGGAATACCAGCCTCCAGAAGCGTGACAATTAAGAAAAATGGTTAAAAAAAAGCAAACTTGCAACAGAAAAGAAGGGCAAATCCAACAACTAAGCACATGCAAATTTCCATTAACTTAAGAAAAATCAGGATTTTTCCCAAAAGTTAGTAGAGATTTAGCCAATAAAATGGCCAAGGAAAACAAGGTATAGTTAGGAATGCCCATAGTCTTCCAAGCACTGGTCCAAGTACAGCATATGGATAACACTGGCCTTACTTGAATCCACTCCCACTTGGCAGGAAGCTAATCTTTTTTCCTCCCACAGCTGTCTATATGGATGTTCTATCTTTTTTTTTTTTTAATATGTCTAACATGTAATTTAATGCCTATTAAGCGTTCTCAATCAGATATCATTTCTTTCATGTTGGGGGACGGGGAGGGGGGAAGAGATATATCAAACACAGAGTTTGCACACACCACAGAAAGAGCATAGAGATAACAATGAGAAGATATTAACAGAAATCCAGTTCCCAAGGAGCACTCCTGTGGAGCCACTTCTATCCAACCAGTGGGACATGGCAGAAGCTGGTGATAAAGCTGGTGGAAGGACACCCGTACCAGTGGCGGGCAGCGAAGGGCTGCAGGTCCTGGAGCGCTCAGCGGGCATTCTCCAGGTCCGGAAACCCCACAGCACCTACAAAGCATTATAGTAACCAAATATCTGAAAAGATTTTGTAAAGGACAAGCCATTGGTTATATAGCATCACTGTGGAGAAAAAGCTGGTCCACTTTTTTTCTGATGGGTAAGCCAAGAGGGAAACTCACTGAAATGTCTCATTACAAACATTTTAAATGTCTCTCTTCAATTTCAGCCTTTTCCTTTTAACGTTTTTCCCCCGTATGAGTTAACTACTGTTTCAAACAAACTGTTACTTGCAGCTTAACAGGTCATTTTGAAAAAGATCCTCTTGTAAGAGCTTAAAATTAGAAGACTTGGAAGAAACATACCCTTTTTATTAATAGTTTTTGTTTTAGAAATGAGTGTTTTCCAATGGAAAAAAGTTCTTCAAAATTTTCCAGAGATTGCCATACACAAAGTAAATGTCGTGATTACTTTGGTGATTAGAAACATAATGACTCCTATCATACTTTCCCTCAAATTCTGGTAACTGCACGCTGCTTTTCCGTATTCTCCCAATAGCTTTAAGTCCTGACAGCATCATTCTTCCCTGCCTGTCCCAAACAGCTGAGCGTATCTGTAAAACATCCAAACTTCCTTCCCAGACTGCGGGAGGCAGAAACCCCCTCTCATGTAGGAAATAAGCCTTGCTGAGTCCATCCAGATCAGACATAAATAAATAAGGCCAACATTATTTTGAAATGAACATAAGAAACAGTGAGATTGTGGTGCTCATTGCCTAAGGAGGCTGTAGCAGATCGAGGGCACCTCTCCCTGCCCAGGCAACGGCGATTCCTTTTGGTTCAGGTTTAATACTTTTATGTTTAATACCTTTATTTACACAACATTCTCAGCAAAAGCATCTAGCAAGAGGCTAAAATTTGAGGACACCTACAAAGTTAAAGGAAACAAATCTTACTGAAGAGATGTGAATATATTTAGATGAATACGCCAAACTTTATAGAAACACACCCCACACATACCCTACATAAAACACGATTGATAACAAAGGGTGCCGTGCTCCTTCTCCCACCCTACCCACATTATTGGTGTCAATGACAGTAACACAATATTAGAACAGCAACTAGTTGAAACACCTGGATATGCAGCTTTTTGAGCCTACTGCACCCCATGTTTCAATAGTTTTGGCTCTGCATCCAAGTATTCTGTCTCTTCAGTACTACGCAGAGTCTTCCCTGGCAGTTCTAATAGCACATTTGTGTGCTAAATAATGACACCTCATCCATCAGGCTGCTGGCTTTCAAAGTAGTCCTAAAGGTAACATCATGTTTTTACTAAATGTTCGGTTTAAATCCAACTGGTTTTCTACATTTCAGCAGTGTATTACCGTCCAGCAAGGGCACTCGAGGAGAGAGGGGTCACCGTGTGGAGACACAAGTCTTGCTCCAGAGAGCAAACACTCTTAATAGAAAAGACTGATGGAGTAAATAGGGCAAGAGTTCAAGCAGCCTCTTGGTTCAGCATAAAATGCAAACATTGGAATGCAGCATTAAGCATCACACTGGTTTAGATGTGTGGCTCTCTGCCATTTCTTTGGATGTTTATGTAGCTGCACAGCACCACA
The DNA here is from genome assembly GCF_028500815.1 of Rissa tridactyla. NCBI lineage: Eukaryota > Metazoa > Chordata > Aves > Charadriiformes > Laridae > Rissa > Rissa tridactyla. The sequence continues at coordinate 10,016,472 of NC_071476.1, forward strand.
AAGTAGAGACCACTACATTCTTGACCTCTTTTAGGTGCACCAAGTGCCTATATCTTATGTTGCTTCCTCTTAAAATGAACTCTAGACAATTCTATAAACTAAGGGCTGGCATTTATTATTGGAATTTTTTTAACAGAGTAAAGCTATCAGAGAAAAACAGTCTTACAGTTGAAAGACAAGGTTGGAGACCTTGAAAAGTAGGTTGCTTTACAAATCACGCCATACATTTTATCTGTCATCCAGTAAAGATGGCAAGATCCTCTGGACACAGACGCCTCATGCAAGAATGAAGCTGCAAATGCCTGTATTGCCACAGACAGCTGCAAAAGCTTTGACATATCAGGTGGAAAATGTTGAAGTGTTACTTTAGGATAACCCAAAGTGACAACATTTAGAGCATGAGACAGAGGATAATTGCCTGGGTTTTAAGCTGGGGAATCAGGGCGGTCACTCCCCAGGGCTGCCCCCAGTAACCAGCGCTGGGAGCACAGGGGAGTCTGGCGGCATCAGGCTGGATTCTCTCAGGACACTCAGAGTCCCCGGAGGGTTTGGGCTTCCCATTTAACAGCAGCCCCAACAGACCAGGGTCTTCCGCTCATACCCCTCCCGGAGCCCTTCCCTCAGGCTCCAGCAACCCGGGCTGGGGCGTCTATACCCACACCTAGGCCCAGACCCCCTTTTCATGATGGATAAAGGGCAGGAGTTGCAGGTCATTAGGAAAGAAAGTACTCTGGATTCAACGCCTCCTGCTCTAACCCAGCCCTTGCCAACAGGGCTGAGCCTGTCTCCCCATGCCCACCCCCCTTCACCGCTGCAGCCCCTCCTGCCCCGGCACACCAAGCTGCTGGGGCAGAGCCAGAGAGCTGCCCCCATGCAGCCTCTTAGGGGCCCTTTCATCCCAAAACAGCAATAGAAACAGAGAAAACGAGGGATGAAGACAAACAGAGCAATGGTATAACTGTAGAGACATCATCAACAGGAGATTTCAGAGCCTCATGCAGAAATCACCAGTTTTGCTGTATTACCCCAGAACACCGCATCCCACTGTAACGAGGGAAACGGCTGAGACGACCAGCAGCCATTTGCTGCAGTCTCGGAAGGACGATCAAACAGACACAGCAACAGTGATGGCTCAGAGGCTCGTTAACAGAACACGAATCAAAGCCCAAACCCAGGAGGGGCTCCTCAGTTGTCAAGGGACAAGACATACAAGGAGAAACCTCAGAGAGGGTGGAAAAAGCCCGACTTCTGCAAGCACAGCACCGCTCTTGGGCCATTGCTTCCCCAAGTCAAAGTGCTTCCCATCAGGAGCAGCCTCTCTCCTCCATATTTGCAATTTTTCATGCTGTTGCAATATAAACAGTAATGACTGTGGGTAAATGTTAGCTTTCAATGACAACCACTGTACATATAGATTCCGTACAGTTTACTTTTCGTGTTTTGGTTAAAAGGTCAGAGTAGTGCTCAAATATTTGGAAGAGGCATGAAATTTATAGCACCTAAGAAATTACAGCACATAGTAAACACACATGCACCCTATTTATATGTCTATACATATAAAGAGAAACAGCACAGCCTTGGCAGTTAATTTGTTCCTGCAGAAGGCAGGGTACAAGAAGTGAACTCGTGTGCGCGGCCTCACCCCTCCCTGCTCCTTGGAAGTGCCTTCGTTCTATGGCACACATTAAGCTAATGCCTATTTCTATTTACATTATATTTAATTAAATGCCACTTTTCATACGCACATACTATTTAGCTGACACTCACAGCTCTCCCTCTGAATCGAGGAAAATTTCCTTTCTGTGGCCCCTTCTCCAGATGTTTGTCTCAGCAGCGATGCGGGATCAGCCCAGCTGCAGGAGGAGCAGGCGGGTGCCTGAGAGCATCCCCTCCTGTCGCGGGGAGGTGCCTCTTCCACCCACCTCGCGAGGTGCTGGGGGGGTAAAGGCAGCAGAGGGACAGTGGTGTGTGTCCCCCTTCCCTGGGGCCAGCTCCCACCACACCAGAGGGGTGCAGGAGGCAGCTCTCTGCACCCCTAAACCCCATCATCTCCTGAGCTCTGCTCCCGGTGGGGCCGCCTGACCCCCCTTTTCATCTGCATACTGTACTACCAGCAAGAAAGGCACAAGTTTTCCCAACTTCCACATCGGCAGCTTCCCAGGCCACAGCTGCGGAGGGGACACCCCAGTATCAAGAAGACTTGGCTGCCCCTCACCACTCCCTGAGGCTACGGGGACATTTGACCCCAGCATTACCCACCCCAGCGGCACACAGCCCTCCCTCCTTTGTGCGCTGGATCCCCAAGAAAGGGCAGGCGTGAAACCAGGAGAAATCCCTCCAGGGAGCCCCAGGCACCTGCTGCCATCCCAGGGAGGTGCTGCCTCCAGCCATGAGGTACCCACCAAACAGGGAGCTACAGGCGAGACAGGCAAAGCACACTGAATTGTCTGCTCCGGGCACAGCGAAACATGGGGGGCTTTACCCCCACACGCGGGAGAGAGCGGGAAGGGGCTGAGCCGCATCCTGCTGCTGCTCTCAGCCCTTGGGCACAGCACCAACCCCAGGATCTCCACGTGGGACACTGCAATCTGCCAGGACGAGGATGGAACCCCCATTCCCCAATGGCAACCACTGTGACCGAACACCCCTCCCACAGCCCAGCCCCCCCTGCAAGGGCTCCGCCGCTCGCCCAGGCCACGCAGCAGAAGGGACGCCCGCCTTCACTAGCAACTCCATGGAAGTTTAATTATGATTAGTAAAAGGATTGCAGCTGCAGCTTGGATTTTGACATAATAAAACTCATTTCTCCAGTTGTTCCAAGAATGACTTAAGTCCACTGTTCTTTGCAATTCAAACGCTAATTCCCAAGCAGCACCCAGCGGTGGGAACAGGGAGCTCTCCTGCTCATAAAGCAGGGCCTGAAGATTTTGCAGTGTAAACCAGCTATGTTTAATGAGTCCACCAAAGCAAGAATGTGTTTATTACTATTATTAAGAGGAAACAATATACTCGGTTTCAAGAATTGCCTTTCCCTACACAGAACTAGCAGAAAAAGCAAAAGAGTAAAAGCTCCTGACCTGGGGGTACCAGGGACGGGGAAAGGCAGCCAGTTCTGGACAAACACAGCACACACAGAGTGGTGCAACTGGGTGAAGATTACCTATAAAGTCACTTGTTCATAATGCCATACGATTATCTGGATTAGCCAAATTATTGCTAATATTTGCCTATACAAAAGCCAGCCCAGGAGCTGTATCCTCCACAGTATTTGAGGATAAAACCATAAAGCAGCTATTGCTGCTGCCCTAGTTGCTACCACAAAGTACAACTGGTAGGTTTCTGCTCAGAAAGATTTTTTAAGTTATCCCAAAGATAAAACTCCAATTTCAAAACTCCTCAAATGGAGTTTTATGACTATATATTCAAATTCTGAGCAGGAAGCCCCAGTAGATGTAGTATCTATCCTTTATCTTCCAACATGGCAGCTGCCACCATGGCTGAGCTGCTTCAGACAGAGACACATCAGAGCTCCCACTTGGCAGCCTCTACAAACATTTTTGCAGTACCTGACTCCTTACAGGCTGTGAGTTACATAGAGAAGGAAAACTTGAAAATAAACTTCAGAGTTCTTTGCATAGAAAGCATTGCAAAATCCCCTCATAACTGAAATAAAATGTGGCCCTTTTGATGTACATGATCTCTTTTTCCCTTGGTTTATTTTTAGAATTGTAGTTGCCATAACAACATAAAGCATTTTACTATATAGTATATACTGCAATGAGTTTGTTCTTCCTTTTAGCGCACAGCGGAGCCCTGACCGCTATGGTGCCCAAAGGGGAGGACACCCCCCCTGCTCCAGGGCACTCCCAGGGTGCCCCAGGCCCAGCCGGGACCAGCTCCATGCTGCTCGGGGCCAGCAAGACCCAACTCAAGGGCTAGGATAGCGGCTACAAAACCTGGGACCGCACAGCACTAGCACATGGAGAAAACGGTGTCCAGAGAAGCAGACGCTGCAGCCCAGTGGTGTAAGCCCAGCTACTTTCTGGGTTGCAACAACCACTACACAGCCCCCAGGAGTCCCCCCTCTCACAGCTCAGCTCCCCAGGCAGCCCTTGCCCCCCGAGAGAAGCCTTACCTACACCCAGCACCTTCTCTGCAAGTGGAGGGACCCTCAGGAGAGGGACAAGCCCCCAGGCTGGCTGCACTGATAAGCAGGGCTGTGGGGATGGGGGACACCTGCGTGGATGGGGCACACCTGCATGGATGGGGCACACCTGCATGGATGGGGCACACCTGCAGTCCTTTTGCCCCTTTTCAGCCAACACCTAGAAGAGAGCAGGATGCTCCCTGCTGCCCAGGGCAGCGCATGGGGTTGCTGGAGGTCTCCTGCAGGAGATCACGGGCTGAGCTGCAGCTGGATGGGCCTAAAACAAGCAGTGCTGGGTCCTGCCTCGGCTCCCAGGGCCTCATCCTCCCCATTTGCCTGCTCTGGTTGCACGTGACCTTTTGAATATATATTTTTGCTAGTAAATAGTGTTGTTGCTGTAGCCACAACGACCTAAGACTATGAGCAAGGGAGGAGGAGATGCAAGAGTGCCTCTTGTGCTGATGCTGATTGTGTGCAGCTGGGGACCCTGGGGCTTGTTAAAACTTGTCCTGCTGGCTGGAGAGCTCAGGAGGGGGAACACGTAGGAGAGGAGGGACTGAGCTTTAACCTGGTCACTGTGGGCTTTGCTCCTCATCCAGTAGGTGCAGGAGGACTTTGATGAGGGCTGCTGCTGCTGCAGACTCTGGCAGCCCCGGGGCCCTCTGCAGCAGGCAGAGCCTCCTCAGGATTAGTCATGTATATAAACTGTTTGTTGTTTCAAAACATGTTTTATCTGAAATGCATTTCTTCTGCTTAAACAGTACTTTGCTTCCCAAGAGCTGCCTGGTCACCAGGTAACTGGAAGAAGGGAGCTTCGGATGCTGAACCCAATTCAGCGAGATGAATGATTGCTAAATACAGCTTTTAAATGTTTTCAAACACTTGCTTTCTTCTGTATACCTTTTTTTGCAATGAAAATGACAGTATTATTTTCAAACAAAATAAAGCAGAGGCAGCTCCTGGGTACTCCTGCTGTTCCAAATCCCCATGGAAAAGCTCAGCCGTGCAGCCCCCGCAGCAAACCAGGCTCCCTGTCCCGTGGGGTCGGACGAATTCAACCACACTGCACGGCTGAAGAACGCACGTTCCATGCTCAAGCAACTGAGGGACTTTAATAAAACCCCGTGAAAAGACTTTTAAGTACAGAAAATACTGATCATCTCCAAAATTATTTGCTCTGCTTGGAAGCTAATGCTCTGCTTTAAGTCTGTTTTTATATGTCTCTTGGACTTGAATTATGGCATGTTAATTATGGCCAGAGGCAATGGAGAAGTGTTATTCCTTCACAAAGAAGATGGAGAAATTCAGTTAAAAATAGATTATAGAACTGTGCTGTCAGGCACAGGCATTTTCCTGCCTCCGCTGGATTTCTGTTTTCCATAGACCAAGGAGGAATTTGCTCACAGAACATATGGAATTTTTGTATTACTCAGCATAATTAAGTGTAACTGGTTAAATGAGCGCAGCGACCGTGGAGGTCACTAGAACAGCCATTAACTTTTCCCTGCTAAACGAAGTGGCAGTTGGCCAAAACATCACTATTTTCTTCTGCACCCCGCCTCCCCTTTTTTTTTTTTTTAGCATTGTTACACAGAATTTTTAGCTTCAGTTGGGAAGGGCACGGAGGAGCTGTGTGCACGTCACACCCGAAACACTCCAGCATTCCCAGGACGAGACAAAATTTGTTGCAAGATCTGAAATCAGCCCTAGAGCACCGGACCCAAGTGATCTGTTGAGTCCTTGGAGGAGCTGGTGCCACCTGGAAGACACCATTGAGCTTTATCGACAGGAACAAGAAACGCCTACCACCTCCTTTGGAAGAGGAATGGACTTCTTAAAAAAATTAAGCCATAAAGCAAATGGAAACTTTTGATAATTCACAGATCAAAGTGAGGATTTATTTCCTTATGCTCCAACATATTAGCAAATATTTTTAAAATAGCATCACTACTTCAAACATCTATTATCCGGGCCACACTGTCATCCAACAGTGCTGAAGGGGATGCTCTGCCTTGTTGCCCCACCCCCACCTTCTTGTCCCCTCCTGCAGTGTTCCTGTGGCCCTGCTACCAGCTAAGATCAGGGAACTGATTCAGCTGAAGATTAACCTAATCAGGTTAAAAAGGTCGTTAGCAGGAGCAGTTCCTCGGTCCGGCTCCCCCAGCCCCACACACCGGCTTTGGCGCCCCCAGCCAGCGTCGGCACCTCCCCGGAGAAGGTATCCACAGCCTCGGGAGCGGAGCCGGTGATCTAGCACACATTAGAGCAGCTGAGAAAAGTTGGTATACACAGATTGCCATCTAGTGGCATATGAAACGAGGGTTCGTAACTTCGCTCACCCGAGTTTTGTTGACAGTGGATGCTGACTGACTCTAAATATCGCTGGGAGGCTGCTCTGAGCTCGTCTTGCCCTTCCTCCCGTGGCCTGGAACAGTCCCTGCCACTGCGATCAACAGGCTTGGAGCTCGAATTATACTTGCTCTGCTTTCTTCCTTTATTAATCCTGTGTTTTAAATTTTCAGGATATTTGGGCTGGAAAGTAAGGCCAAAGAGTGACTTTAGGAAGAAGGTTCATTATTGGTGCTGGGTGAAATACAGGTTCGAGGTCAGGGATGCTCTGACCTTGCTCACACCTTCCACCAGGAGGTTTAGGGAAACCCCAGTGGCGGTGTCAAAACCCTCATGCATGTGGCCAGCGAGTCTGAATTTGTAGGACGTGGCATTTTCAGGCGGCCAGCCTGAGTTCAGCAGTGGCACTGGGTCGGTGCGTTGCTGCCCGGCGTTAGCTGCCTGCGGAGCACGAGGCTCCTGCTCACCCTCCACTGCCCGGTCTCGCTGGAGGTGCCGCATTGCACAGGAGATCCCCTCCCGCGAGGAAACGTGGAGGTGTGCTGTGTGAGCCAGCCTTGCTAAGCGGCGATCGGCATACCTCCTCCTGCCTGGGGAAGGATTCATCTCGCACCTTACAGAGGTCTCGCGTGTGCCTCTGAGTCACCCTGGCTTGCCTTTACGGTCAAAGGGTGTGACTCATCTGGCTTATTATGGTAGTCGACTTTGAGATAAGAAAAGTGCCCTATAGAGCCTGTTTATTTCCATTGCCTGTAAAGCCTCAAACGATTTACTCATATATCTACATCTGTAATGACAGATATCAGTCCGATCAAGCGAGTCCCACAGTAGATGAGTTGAAATAAAGGCTGAAAACAGTGAGAAGTGTTGACAACTACAGCAATATAAATACAGCAGTTAAAAAAAGTTTACTAGTTCAGAGAACTATGCAGATAAGTTGCTGATAATGGTATAGAGTAATGAGCAAGAGGCAAAGATACACTTTTGTTCTGGTTTTGTTTTCTCAGCAGAACTGGAGACCTAGACCGTGGCTCTGCCATGCCTGTTCAGTGTCCTCCAGGCAACCCATTCCCCTTCTCCATGTCTCAATTTCTCCGTCTGGGATATAGAGATTATAATAATTAACCAAAGTCCTTGTAAACTGGACTCACTAAGACTGGTAAAAGGCAAAAAGGCATTTCATAGTAGGAGAGAACAGGAGCAGAAGTACAATCCATGATGCCTTGTTGGCTTTTAAGCTTCATCAACTGTTGCACTCATGGGTTACTCTTGTGCTTGAAGATCAACACTCTTGCCGAGATGCAGATTTGCAGATTTGCCACCTTGCTTAGCTACAGGCTGTAAATAAAAGAAACTTGACTTGATGGTAACAGAAAAAAGCTGCAAGGGCCTGAGTGGGGTGAAGACACCAGCTTTTTGCATTGCAGGACCTGGATCTGAGCCTGCCATGAGTGTGCTGCCAAGGCACCTGCATGGAGCCAGGGGCCGTGTTCTCCTTGGTGGGCAAGGGGCTGGAGCCGGGCACGCGGGATGGGCTGGGGATCACCGGCAGCGCAAGGGTCTGGACTGGGCGAGTGGGATGGCCTGGGGATCACCGGCAGCGCAAGGGTCTGGACTGGGTGAGCGGGATGGGCTGGGGAATCACCAGCAGCATGAGGGCTGGGAGCAGGCTCTGGGACCAAGCCGTGGGGTGGGGATGGCGGCTGAAAAAAACTCTGCAGTGAGAAATCTTGGCAGCGGCGCGAGGGGACTGAGATCCTACACAAGCACGGGCCAAGGCTGTTTATACTGCCAGAGTTTCTTGGAAGAAACTTGCAGCGTTTCTGCATCTCACAAGCCCATCTCTACCCAGCGCACTCCATATGGCGCGTTCATACACCAGTCCTCCAACTCCTTTTGGTGGTTGGTGTACTAATCAAAGGTTACATGAAAAAGAAAACAGGACCATGGCAACCAGACTAACATAGCCGGGTGGTATCTAAACATCAAGGCCATATACATTAGAGTGAAGTGAGTTGTTTGGGGGATTACACTTGATGTTTCCATGGAAAAAACTCCCGTAGAACATACGTCCAGCCGAATTACTGTGTAAACTGAAGAGAGGTTTCAGAGCTTCAGCTTGATGTTTTTAATGAATATTATCTAGCTGCTGCCAGCACTTTACAATTTCAAAATTTATCTTAGCTGTATTTTCTCCAGGGTCTAGAATTCTGCTGGTATTTGCTTTGAAAATAATGAAGGAACAAGAAATGGCCTCTGCAGTTATTCAATCATCTGCTTAGCAATCCTGAGTGAGAACAAGCAAACAAATGTGCTGGAGGTAGAAGCAGGGAGAGCTGAATGCGAGCGCTTCAGCGCAACTCACAGCACAAAAACATTCGTACCTCCTCAAAAATGCTGCACACACAAAGAACATGCCAACTCGTTTATACAGACAAAATAATCTGAAATAAATGGGAGCAAAAATCCCTACAAACCAGTGAAGCCAATTAATTACAGTTTGTGGCAGAAAGATGAGAACTGTTGTTGCGTTTCTCCCATGTATATCCAAGATGCTTTCCAGTGCTGCGGCTGAAGGGGAATTCATCGTAACTTAAGGCAGACACCTTCCCTGTCGAGGGCTGCGTTGCCTCCGCTCAGCAGCGCGCTGGGACGGCATTGCCGTGGTTAAACGAAGCCTGGATTGTGCACAAAAGGAAGAGCCCGGCGTTGGCAAGGAAAGGGGCCACATGATTTCAAAGATGTTTTTTCCCTGCCTCCAGTATTTGAAGTCCATCGGGAGCCCCAGTATATCAAACTCTGTTGAGTTTTAACTGGTGAGATTCTCCAGGTCAGTAAAATCAGTTTTCTCACCTAGAGCTGGACTCCAGGGTAAGGATAAGGTATTGTGCGGCAAAATTACTGTACTATTGAAAAACAACATTTTTCATATCAACTCGACACATATTTCTGGCTGTGAGTTGCAGGTACTGTACAGTATTACTGGGGTGTATTTAATGATAAAATAAGAAAGTCTTCCTTGCTTTTAAAAACAGGGTCTGAAATAACCTAATTTGAATATTTTCACGCTACTCAAAACAGGATAATTTTTAATAGATTGTGAACACTTATCACATTCATACATAATTCATGATGGAGAGAAATTATTTTAATAACATTTATTACTTGAGAATATGAAAGAAGGAATATTTGGTATGATTACTTAACGCTTACAAAAGTTAGGCTGATAGCGGTTTTAATTCCGCTTCTGTGATTCAATTGGAAATAATTATTTTCATCGCTCCCGGCCAGTTCTTCCTCCTCCTCCCTCCTCCTCAGCAGCCACAGCCCTGGCTGCAGCTCCTGCTGACGGGCGTTTGGGGAGGCAGTGACGCCGTTGCCTTCTCCCTGCCCGGGACGGGTCACCCCCCACCCCGAGAGGAAGGCAGCTGGGTAAGGGCTCAGGTGAAAGGAGAAAGTATTGGTAAGGGTGCTCACAGGCAGCGGGTGAGACCAAAAGAGCCAGCACCGCATCTGCAGGAGTGGGGATGTGTTGAGAACTGGCAGATGTTGCTACAGCTGCTTGTCCAACAGAACTGAAAGGGTACGCGCAGCTGGGGGGAAAAAAAGAATAAATCTGTTTTGCTCGGGGGGAGCGATGGGAGAGGGAGGCAAGGAGGGGTGAACGCCCCACGGCAGCATCCCCCTGGGCAGCGCACACCCCCGCACTCCCCGCACAGGAGCCGGCCGGGCTGGGAAGGCCCACCACGGCATCCCAGCTTGGGCTGGAAACGTGGGCTGTGAGCAGCCAAAGCTCATAATAAAGGGTGTTATTTGAGCACAAGTCACACACGCACCCCAAGTCAAATTTCGTTGATAATCGATAATTTGCTCTTCACCTCTTCTCAATTTTGTCCTTCTGCTTTTTACCTGTAATCCACAATAGATGATCTGTTCACAACCCCGCTTTGATTTAATGGCAAATTAACATTCTGTTCTTCTACCTGTCTGGTTTGGTTTTGTTTTTTCCCCCTGATAGTGCAGCTTTGCTGGGAGAGCTGACGATGGACTGTTTCGTAGCTGCCAGCTCCACGTGCTGGGAATTTGCTGCGCGAGCACTGAGCCGTGTGTGAGCGCACCCGGCTGCTTTCAGACTGAGTATCTCGCTGTAAAACTCTTCTGCTGGGCTCAAAGAGAAATGACAACTGGCTAAACGTGCCAGATCTAGGTTTGAATCTAAAAATATGTCACTGTTGCAGCTCTGTCTGTAGGAAAATTTCCTTGTAATTTATGGGAAAACTCTTTCAATTCCTCTGTGAAGCCAGGAGACAACTCAGCTCTTTTTTTGTCATCCATGTCCTCAATCCCAAACAAAAGGAACCTACAAAGAAAAAAAAAATTAGTTGTTTCACCATTTACGTGAACAGAAACGGCGTTGCTGTTCTTTTTGTCCCATATTCCCTAGTTAAACTGATGTTTGGTGGTTGGTTTTTTTTTTTTTACCAGGTAAAATTTTTGGATATCTTGTAAAACTATCTGAAAGATACCGAATACAGAAAGTACAAAGAAGAACCAAGGGGTGTTTTTTGTTGGTTTGTTTTTGGGTTTTTTTGACCATTTATCCTCAGCGTCCCATCTACAGATGCAGGCAGCCACTGGCAGGCAGGAGGCAGAAACCTGCCTCAGACCCTGTTATACTCGGATGGAGAGAGAAACACTTGCTGTTTCTTAACAGGAGGTTTGCTCTCAGCTTTGTGAGAGCCACGCAGTTCCCCCGGGCTTGCTACGGGCTCTGCTGCATCCCCTGCGCTGCTCAGCCACCAGCCCTGGCCCCACCGGTGGCCAGATGCAGCCGGGAGCATCCCCGGGCCACATGCCAGGGCACCATCCTGCGGCTGCATCCCACGGCACTTTCCCCAGGCTGCATCCCAGGACCACTCCGCACACCACGCCTGGGGTCACGCTCCAGCCCAGCATCGTGCAGGCCTTGGTACCATGACGGGGAGGGGAGCGCAGGGCTTTCAGGGTAGGATTTACTACGTATCGCCATCTCCACCGTGTATGCTGTGATGATTTATTGATGCAGGGAAACACCAAGAAAATACTCCCACCTGAGCAGCGCTCCTGACTCTTACATTTAAACAACTTCATACCCAGGGAATGTGTTTTTCCTCTCTCTCTTCCTCTCTTTTTCGTGATCATTTGTTAAATATATTATGGCCTGCTATTTACCTCGCTCAGAAGCTCTGAGGCCTTTTGTGGTTTTATTCCCTCCTGGCACTCTCTAAATAAATCACCCTGTATTTGCAACAAATCTTATGAGAAGTGAAAGGAGTAACACGCGGAAGATGCAATCCCATTCCACCCGTGCCTACGTTGGGGTGATCTCCGTCCCCCACCCGCGCCCCAGAGGCTGAGCCCCTCCACGGGATAAACCGGCACTACCTGACGTGGAGACGGCAGCATCGTCTTCCAATTTAAGCTCTACATTCACTCCAGGTCTGAAAAAAGAACAAGAATAGATTTGAGGCAGAATTAGGCCTTTTGCGCTCAACTAAGGTGCAGGCAGAACAGTAAGATCTTCATACTTACCACACGAGTTAAGATTGCCGCAAATTTATTCCGAATTAACTGTGGTGCGAAGGAGTGAAGAATTAATCCAATGATGTGGGCTTGGATCAATCAATCATTTATAATTGTGATCTTCTTGTCTTTTGTCAATATGCATATTTAAAATTTATTTCTGATGCTTTATTCAGACATGACAGTGAAATCGCCAGAGATTAAGGAGTGAAATGAGAGGCCTGTTCAATTAGAAAAACCCAACCCCCCCTCCCTGCAAACCTTGATATTTAAAGCAGATGATGTCATTTAAACATTAAATAAATGAACGGAAATAAACTACCCCATGGCATCAGAACTGTTATCTTGATTGTGTAAACATGTGAATAAATAAAAGCATTCAGTCCAAAAGATACTGAAATTAAGTTAACATGAAACATCTGCATCTCTCGAAGCTGTTCCTGACATAAAACTGTGAATTCTCAACGTCCAGCTCAAACCTACTATTACATGGTAGTTAAGCACATCTAGTTTAGATAAAAAGATTTACATTATAAGAGTTCCAGGGGAGTATAAAATAGACAGAGAAAACATTAAAGCCAGTTGCAGCTAATCAAGCAGATGTTCTTGCTGCCGCTGAAACCCGTACGCTGGGCATTCTTTTTCCACCGAAGATTATATTCACCAATCCCTTTTCACTCTTTAGCTTTTAAGAACAATACAACTGCTGTGGCTTTTATTCAAATAAATGTAATGAGATGATTCCATTGTTTTACTGAAGTGCACATTATTGATGGGAGAAGCGCTGGACTGCCGACTTGCACAAGCGGATTCCGCCCGCAGTACGGGGCTTTACCTCCCACCGCTGCTAAAAATGACTTTGCTCTGGTTTGTTTCTGCTCCTTCGCTCTGCCTCCAAAGCACCCCATACCCGCCACAGACCGTTGCCGCTTGGAATTAGCAATCCCATTTTATACCTAATTAACTGAACTCAGGCCAGTTAATTCCCACATTCGTTTAACGCAAGGCTGGCTGCTAAAGTCAGCGACCTGATTTGCAAAGGATGGAGCGAATATTCCTCCAAACAAACAAGAATTCAACGGGAAACAAGGACCCTCTTCTCACATGTTGCGCAATCCAAAAGCACTCAAACCCACCATCTCGCACGCATTTAAAGACTGAAGTAGACCCAAAAAATTCAGTGGCGAAATTGTATGTCTGAAAGGCATTGAGAAGGTTAAAATACCAAGCGTTATTTTTATAATGCTCTTGTCTGATTATCTCAGCTTCTTCTGTAAATAACATCTCAATGGTTGACGACAGTAAATGAGGCCATCAAAGAAAATTTGATGCATGTTCTTCTAGTAAAGATGATAAAAAATAAGCAGCCTGTGCTGAGGTAAGAAGAAGATAAATAGGTGATCAATAAATGAAGCTGCAAATAAGACTAACAAAAGTTTTTATGCATATATTAGAAGAAAATCAAAAGCAAAGTACATGACCATTACTTAACTGGGAAGAAAAGCAAGTGCTGCATGACGGTAAGGAGGTTAAATGCCCTTTTTATGTGAGCCCTCACCAAAACACCAGCTGTGACCAAACACTAAAACCCTTACAAGTTTAAGACAATTTCTGTAAATTGTGTGTCCACGGAGGCTTATTAAATGATACTGGGGATTCTCAGGGCACTGGGTACGGCGATTGCTCAGCCACCCGCAATCAGCTTGAGAACGTGTGCAGCAAGTGCAGGGATGGGGCCACAAACCCTGTGGTTACAGAGGGACAAATAAAGCAGTTTTTAAGAGGAGGACCTGAGGAACAAATATTAATGCCTCTTAGGAGGCTAGAAAATAATTAAAAGAATCATTCTGTAAATACTTAGAAGAAAATGAGATGAGAAGAAATAGCCAATGTGGGATAGTAATGGAGAAAGCAGGTAAGGCAAACCTAGTCACCTTCTTCCACAGGTAATTGGTCTTATTAAAGATGAGGAAGCAGCAGACGCAATACCCCGATTTACAAGAAACACAGTTCAGAAAAAGTTACTAAAAAGGTTGAAAGGTGACTGCAAAATCATGACTGCATCACTATTAAATGCAGGTGATACACCCCACCCTCAGTCTGCACTATTCACTATTTTAGTCAACGTGGGGGATGAAATGTAAAGATGATAAAAAAGTGGAAGGCATTGCAATCACTTTGGAGATGGGATTAGAGTTCAAATTGATCTACATAAATTGGAGAAATGATCTGAATTGTTAAGATGGAATTCAGCACAATGCTTTTTAAAAGAAGAAATGTCAATGCCTGTAAACAAGATGGGTAACCATGGGCTCGGTAGCATTTCTGTAGAAGAGGATTTGGGGATTGCAGGGATAGTTAAACAGGTGGTTTTTTCCAAGAATAAGAATAATGACGGGAAATTAGAATGAGTTCACCATTATGTAAGAGGCTGCTGCCAAAAGGAAGAGAATAAGCTGTCTTTCATGTCTATTGTGGATAGAATAGCAATAATAAAGTGCATTAAAGGGAGGAAGAAATAGGAAGAAATAGGCCTGACATCATGGACCATTTTCTAATCATAAAGTTAGCAAAGCACTGACAAGGTATTCAAGGGAGATTGTGTCATTTCCCTCCAGCTGGGGTTCTAAAGGACAGGTCAGACCTATCTGTCAGAATTGAGTTAATCTTGCTTTTACAGCAGGTGATGGACTTCTCCGGCTGCCATCCAGACTGACCTGCTGCAGCCCAGAGCAGAGGAGGACGTGGGAAGAGGCAGCTTCATGGAGGGCTCTGGAGGGGCACCCTCGGAGGTGGCCGAGGGAACAAAACATGGGTGTTAATCCAGCGGGCGGCGTTAGAAGGCTGGTGTGCCATCGGAGGGCTCTGCCTTCAGCCCCACGTGCTGGGTCCCAGCTGCTCTCCCACGGTGAGGGAGCGGGGCTGCACCCTTGGCTGCATGTGCCCAGCCCAGCCCCATGACAGGGGACCTGGAGGAAGGGGCTTCCCCTGGGGAACCAAACCAAGTGCTCACAGGAGGAGGATGAGACGGAGCGTCCATATGATTTTGAGAGATCAGTTTTGGGGCCTCACTTCAGAAAATCTCCATCCGATTCCGAGTGTGGCCACCAGACTGATCTTCCGCTGAGTGTGATGAGATGGTGACGAGCCAGCCAGAGGTCCGTGGTTTTACAGTGTATCTGCTGCACAGAGAACGCCATTCGACTTTCCTGGAACAGACTATTCCAACAGATAAAAACACTCTTTGTATCCTCAAGGGGAATGTTAAAATTTCTCAAATCCCATATAAAATGATTAAAGGTAATTCTGTACGTTGCAGGCTCAGGGCTTTTAAAATAAACCAAATGGGTATTTGGCAGAATTTGGCTAAATGAATCTGCAAGAAAGCAGAGTGGCAAGTAATGTGACATCTGCTGTTGGCACTAGATAAGTGCAGACACTGCCTTCTTTAGATCTCCTAACCTTGTCTGAACCAGCAATTTTTAATTCGGACAAAACACTGGAATGAGAAAATCATCCTGAATTTAAATGTTTCCATCTGTGATTCAATAAAGCAGCCACGCTACCAGCACAGCCTTGCCAAGATGCTAGATTATCTTTTCCTATTGAAAATTAACATTTAAACTAGCCGCTAGAATGACCAGAAGATTGCCTCGTATTAATAAAGTGAAGATTAAATAAATAAAGAAAAAGGCACTGAACTCATTAAAATCCCCCATAACCTGTCGTGAGTCTGTAGTGTTTGTCTTGATGATACGAGGACAATACATATGAGCTTCAGCTTTCTTGGGTAACTGAACACGAACAGGTTAATACAATAAGTTTTTCAGATGGACTTTCATTTCTGCAGATTGTATCCTGTCCTAAAACAAAAGTCCTCTATGAACATACTTTTCAGACTCTGTACATTTCTGAGGTAAGGAGCTGGCATCGATCTATCGATACGGAAATTCTTTTCCCTGTGGATGCAGTGGGTCCGAGCGCAGGCTTGAGAAGCATCACTCGGGTCAGACGTTGACTGGAGTGGAGGTGCTAGCCACGTGTCCCAGCCTGTCAGGTTTATTTGTAAATGAGGATATTTGTCCAGATTTGCCTGACATGGTTATTGGCCAAATATTCATCTTGTTGATTCAGCTAAGTCTCCTGTTGAGCTAAGTGGGACTTTTGCCTGAAAAAGAACTGAGAAGCTGGCACCCATCGGAGTGGGATAAATCACGCCCCAAGTAAGAACGTCTGGATTTTACCCTGAGGCCCAACTGGCCTCGAGTTTGGATTCATAAAAACTGCTGGAGATAAGCCTTCGCTGGCGCTTGCTGCCAGTGGGCCTGGAAAGGCTCTGCCAAAAAGTTGCGGGACCAGCATGCAGCGGGACCATTGCACGGCGCAGCTCTAGTGCCCTCCGCTGACAGGCTCACCCGCGACCAGCTGTGCCGCAGGGAACCCTGGGCAGGTCTTGGAGGTGACACATCCTCCTGTCGTGTGTTTAGCCACACGACGTGCAAACCACCCGCTCCCAAAAGGGAAAACACCCCCTGTGCCGCGGGAGCAGCCCAAGGCGTTGTGCGGGGGAACGGGCAGTCGGGAGAGAGGGAATTTTCCCGGCTCCTCTTTAGCAGTTAAACCGTTATTCTCCAGACTTGGGAACATGCCGGTAGGTAAAGGCTGCCTCTGGCAGGGTCTGTTCAAAGCCTGATGGTAACCTCATGTCACTGCAGTGCCCACGCAGAAGACACAGATGGGCTCACAGGAATCGGGGTCGTCTTCCCAAGGGAAGCGGAGAACGCTCCCTACTTTTGGCTTCAGGTCTTGCACAAAAGCGGATGCAAATTCCGTGACTGAAAAGCGAGTAGGTCTGACAGATGTGTAGGTAAGGCAGGTATCCAAGAAGATTAGATTTTCCTATGCTAGCAGCAGAAAAGCAAGAATGTTGGGAAAAAAACCGAATACAAATATATATGGTAAGAGCACTGCAATTCCAAGAATGATGTGGTGGAGCTTAGTGTGTAAAGAAACAGAGCAACGCCCTCCTTCCCAAAGACACCTAATTACAGCACAATTTCTGAGGGGGGCCTATTCCAGGACTAGTGTCTAATTTTAGACAGTCTCTCACTTCACCACTCCTGATAAGGACCAGAGAATCCGTGCCTTTCTAAGGTCAGTACTTCCTGCAACAAAGCAAAGAAATAATAGGAGGAAAGAAAAATGCCCTTAGGAGCACCATGCTTGCAATCCTTCCCAAAGCCTGGACTGCTGTCTGGCCCACGGCCTGCTGGCTTCCATTAGGAAAGCACAAAGCTGGCAAACACAATCCACAGACTTTCCAATTACAAAACCTCCTCCCACTTTCCAACTGTGTCCCAGAGAGCCGGACTGAGAATTCCCCCCTGGAGAAATACCCCGTTATGTTTTGCTGGCATAAAGATGGTCAAATGCAGCAGGACTTACACAAATTAAATACATCTCCTTACTCCATTCCTCAGCTACGGAACAGCACAGCAGAACATCCCCATCCCCCTGGACGCTCCAGGATGACCACAATAAATAATCTAAATAAGTCTTGAGGTATTAGGGCTTGCAACTCCTGAACAACAAGAAGTACTTTGGAAACTCTTCTAATCCCATAGATTGTGTAAATAAGTTCTTTCAGTTCTGAGAGGGATGCTATTTAATTAAAAGGTATAGCAAAGGAAGGACATGTCAGCTTGCACGGACAAAAGGCACAGTGCAACAACACTGTGTGATCCACACCAGGGAACAGCTTGCCTGTCTGTATCACCCAGCAGTTGGAAAGACAGTGAATTATCCAGAGAAAAATAATTTTATGTGCTTTTGGACTGCATACAGAAAACAAAGAGGCTTCCTGGTAATGGGGGGGGGGGGGAAACAAACCAGCTGATCAGAAATCTTGCAGAAATGCTACAAAGAATGAGATGTAGCAAAGGTTTCCCATAGGCAGGAGCTCCCAGCGCACCCAGCCTGCCCGCTAATTTGACAGGCCGTGACTGAAACGAATCCCTCCCCCACCGCAGGAACAGACCCAGCCCGACGGCAGGAGCGGTTTGAGCACCAGAGAGGTGATTGCTGTTGATGCTGTAGGAGACAAGCAGGGGGAGCAGGAAGAGGAGGAGGGACAGGCTCCCTGGTGCTGAGCTGCGCCCGCAGCATTGCGGTCCCATGGATGCGTGGCGTCCATCGCGGGTGTTGTAGACATGGGACGCGGTGCAGGCCCACCCAGTGGAGAAGCAGGAAACAGCAAGCCCCAGTTACTCCATTCCTTCATTTTTTGCTAATGATGCAGTGTGTAACATTAACGGCAGACGCTCCAGAGTGTCTTGGTGAGGACAGAAGGAGAGGTTGCGCAGAGAAGCCACAGGCACAGCGAAAAGGTGATCTCTCTCTCTCGCAAAGCCTGCTTCTGCGGTGTAACGTCAGTGATGCCATACCCCAAAGCACTGGCTGTTCTTTTGGCTAACGTGGCTCCAAAAAACATTAACAAACTTTGAAACAATGGTATTGATAGGAACTAAAGCAGCGTTAGTGTGTTAGCGAGTGACTCCCTCCCACCGAGCTCTCTCGGGCTGGGACCCAGCCCAGCCTTCTCACCACGAAGCCTGTGCCCCGCTGCAGCCACTGGTCCCTTGAGGAGCAAGAGTCCCAGTTCCTCTGTGCATGGACTATCCAGGGCAAACGTCCTGGTGCTGACACCTGGAGAAAAGCCTAAGGCTATTCCGGCTTCTCATTACAGACCCAAACAAACAGCCTGTACCATAATCCCATCTGGAGCACCCAACTCCATGGAGATAAGGGAATTCTGGAGAGAAGGCAGCGCCCAGCAGGAGCTGTCAGTGCTGCCCATCACATCTGGGATGCTCCTCTCCAGCCGCGTGGATGCAGGAACATCCGGCTCCACACAAAATCCCAAACGAGCCCCTGTTCTCTGTGGCTTCCCAAGGTACCCATCCACCACTGAACACGTCCCAGCCCCTCAAGAACAGACGCCAACACCGGCGCACAGATGAAAGGTGCAAGAGCACAGAAAAAACATGCTTTTTAGTAAAGGACATGCCCTGTAATTTGTTGATACTTACAGAAGTGGTGCCTACAGAAACAAACTGAACTGCAGTCGGCAGCTGCCTCGCAGCAAAACAAGTGACCTGAAAAACAAAGTCACTGTCAAAACACTGACAAACCGGGACAAGAAATGGACAAACTGGGAACAATGACTCTTAACTTTTGTGGAATAGGAAGTAATTTGAAGATTGGGTGTGGTAACAAAAGTGGCTTTAAAAAAGCAACATCAGCATTCATATTTGAATGCTTTAAGCTGAGGAACACGAAAACTTCAAGAGACGATGCAGGGCGGAAGCAAGTAATGTCAGTATTTAATCTGAAAACTAGATGAGAATACTGATGTTAACAGACTGTGGGGGACAGTTCACATTTAGAGAGTCAAAAGAAAAAAGCCCTACTAAATATGAAAGGCAAATGTGGGAATAGAGAATTACAGCATACAGTCTTGTCATGCTATGCTATGGCAAGATTAAATGGTCTGAAACGTAACTAAAATTGAAGCAAGATCTAGGACAAAACATCGTTACAGAAAATCAATGGGATTGATTTTGGAAAGGCAATAAACAGAGTCAATGGAATCACATTAATTAAAGTACCAGAAATTTGGGACATTTAAGACGACCAGTCTAGACATAACATTGTGTTTTTATAAAGTCCTCTGTGAATTAAAGTGTTTGACCTTCTACTCCCATCTGCTTCTCTCCTGCCCCCAAGAGACCAGTCAGAAATTCACTGCTAAATTCTCCACAATGTGAGCTGAAGATCACAAAACGCTGCCAAAACTCAAACCTCACTGCTTGAGTGGAAGGTGTAATATCCTCTACTGCCAGAGCAAGGACTTTGTGAACATATATCTCAAAATAAATACCTTTTCATATGGTCTTTCCAAGCTCAGCAGCTGTATCGCCAGTGCCATACCGGGACACGCTGATTTCAATGTTTTTCCTGTGCACTTAGTCTGCTCATGCTGTGGCGAGAGAAGAGGTTATTGACAGCAGTTTAACAGAGAAGCGATCACCCCTGAAGCTGGCCGCAGAACCAGCCCAAGCTTTAAGAAATGAACCACATTCATATAGGCAAGGTAAGCTTAATTAGCCCGCTTCACAAAAATACAATATTTGAGTATTAGAACCTGATGTGCTCAAGCAAGTATGGGAGCTTTTATACTTACTAGAACAATTCTGTATTTAATTAGGCCTCATTAGTAAAGGTAATCACTGTAATTCATTTGCACAAATAGAGGACATCGTGCTCCATCAGCAGGTAATGTTCTTCATTAAAAAGAGTAAGAACTTTGTGCGCCAGGGCAGATGTGGTCTAGTAATCCAAAGAAATCAGAGCTACAGAGTATAACATTTTGCTAAATAAAATCAACTCACCACTTTTATTTAGCACGATAATTTGTAATAACATAGCAAAGTAGAAAATTATCTGGGCTCTTGAATTTGCTTCTGGAAAGAAACTGAAGTCTGAGTTTTAAAATTCATTGTTAAAGCCAGTTACAGTACACAACACAAGTCAGAACGGTTTTGTGCAGCAGTGTTTGGTTCTTTACGGTTTTACACTCACATGACACATCACCCAACGCCCAGTGACAGAAGCAAAAGCTGGCTCTGGCCAAGAAAGAAGGACCTTGTCAGTAACTTCTAGTGGCACTAGGAAGATATTTTTAGGAGAACATGCAAGAGTAAGGGAAGAGCATACAAAAACGTGTGCTGAGCCTTTGAAACTATTTAATTCCCATATCGCCAAGGCGAAAGCTTTCCTCTGAAGATGCACTCGCACCCCGAGTCTCAGCAGAAGGTGGGAACATACCACGGCTGAGCAGAGATTCAGCTCCTGCAGTCTACAAATAGATCATTCCACGCACACGACCATCAGACTAACACCTGTGGGACACTCAACTACATTAAATCCCTTGGATTACATTGCTGAAGAAATGGGAGTTACAATATAGCGCTTTGCTACAGCTTTTTCATTTCCAAGGTGGGGGCAGAGAATTACTATCTACATAAGTAACCTCTCCCCCACCCCCCCAGATGAATTAAAATGTCTGTATCCTTTTCTATCTTACTTTAAGAACTAGCAAGTGCTTCTGTGAAGAACAGCCAGTTTTGCTCTCCCACTTCTCACACTTGTAAGACTTCTTGTGACTAACGTCACAAACTATACTTCTCATGTAAGATTAAACACTTGTGACTGAAGCAAACATCAAATCCCCCAACTGAATAGCTTTAAATACGATTTTGCTTCATTATTCAAGTTTCTATTTTAGCAACTGAATTCCATTAAAAAATCAAACAACTTTTTCAAAATTTAAGGAAAATTTAATCAATATGCCTTAAATTATTTTACAGTAACTACAATACTGACAAGCATAACATTTTCAAAATGGTGTTTTTCTTGGAAGTACTGCAAAAGAGATTACTCTTCATCTACTCGTATGTGCACCATTAGGAAAAGAAACTCTAGTTGAAGTCATCTTCAGAAATCCAAGTTAACACAGAGCTACTTAGACATCCAAATGTATTCGTATTTCAAGTGTGACAGAATTACAGATCCCTTTAATTTTTAAGCATCTGTTTTCTAATTCATAATTTAAGTATCTTAAATCCTGAATTACTACCACATCAAATGAACAAATGAATGAGACCAAAGAGCTTAAGAGTATATTTGTTAAAATATAGAAAATACCCTAATTGCTTGTGTTCATTTGTGCATTTTGCTTTTGGTAAGAGGGGACAGGAAACAGGTTCCTTATTATTGCCGATTTATTCGGAGTACCCCAATTCTACGGCATCTGCAGTTCTGTTGACTTTTTCGGATAAAAATCTATCAATTTATAACTGCAAACCTACTCCCTCCCTCACTCCCATAAAAAAGAAAAAAAAACAACAAACAAAACCAAACAAAAACTAAACAAAAAACACAACTCTCAAATAAACAACCAAAATTTACTTTTCTAAAGATATAGGAATGGGAAAGAAATGACATTAACTTGATAAGCATGAACACTTATTAAAGCTATAGACACCTCAGGTCAATTGAAAACAGTATTCAAAGTCCTAAAAAAGTGAACACGAGACATTTTTTTCATTGTTCCAGATGATTCAAAACAGGTCTAAGTTTCATGACAGCAACACTACAGAGTTGTTTGCAGCTGTTTCTGGTCCAACTAAACGTTCCAAGTTGATGTTTTCATTTTGGCCCACTGGAGTCCAACAGTTTGGACAGTCTATTCAAAACACAGAAATGAGAGCAAAGACTCCGTACAGTAACGCACAGGGGTATGCTACTAGAAGTTGTTGTCCTTCCATTGCTAAGGCAGAAATAAAGATTTTGGAAGCAGAAAAGCTGCACCAGCCAATGATTCCAGCCGTGAGAATAATCCCCATCATTCCCCTGTAAAGACAGAAATAAAGAGAATTCATTTAAGACTTGTGTATATATGCTTATAGGAGTCGTAACTGGACTTCTTCTAACACCTTTTACAGATTCTAAGATGAACTTTTATATTTGACATTAAATGAAATAGTTCCAGTAAAGACTTCAGAATTATATTATTCAATTCTGACAGCATAAAAAAAAAATCCCAAAGTTAACTTTGTGCACATGAAATGGAAAACCAGTGAGTAAAGTAACTGTCGCAAGTTCTTTCTTTTCAGTTCCTGACATCATATAGCTATGAGGAATCACACTGATTTTCTTCTGTTTGTCAAATTCGAATTTGTATCTTAAATTATAATTACTTTTACACTTTATAGGTACTGAGATTTGTCAGATTCAAAGCCGACTGAAAACAAGCTTGAGATTGTTATTTGAGTCTATGTATTTAAAAGCTGTTAATTGACGTAGATAAAACCAGTATTCACCTGTCTTTCATCCAGTCAATACCTGAAGACCACTGATATTTATGTTTTTATCCTTACTACAAATTCCTGTCATATTCAAATTATATGCAGCTTCATCACTGAATATGAAAATTCCTTTTAATGATTTCCTTCACCATCTCATGGGAGAGGAATGTATTACCAAATTATAAAGTTTATGTACTTACTGCAACGAAAATACAATTGCAAAAGTGGAAAGTAGGATCATTGGAAGAAGACAGTATCCAAGGACACTGGCAACGCAGCCAAACGAGACGCCCGTCATGCTCATTAAGTTCAGGAGACAAAACATCCCTAAACATCCGATTGCACTTATTCCATACACGTAACCAAACTGAATTTTACCAGCCTGAAAGTCAAGCAGAGCAATGCCTGTTAGTTACCAGAACAAGTAACGCCTTCCACAAACAACAGGACGTGGAAAGAACGTTCATGGAGTGTCTTCACTTTCCCCATTGTCCCCCACCCCCAATTCCTATACTCACATTCCACAGGCAGTATCTTCCCACAACCTGAATTCCAGGAGAGCTGTATATTCTAGGCACTCAACAGGGACATTTATGTTAACTTTATGTATCTCAATAAACAGATTTTGATCTAATTGTTATTCTTCGATCTGGGCTGCAAATGCCTGCGAATTCTTTAGGGTTTAATCAACTAACTTCTAGCATCAGTTGATCGCTTGCAGTAATAATCTTTACAGAACTAGTGTATAAAGACCAAAAAATTGTAATTCAGGAACTTCTTGACTAATCCAGAGCTGAAGTCCTTTAATTTGCAATAGACTCCACACAGTTATAGCAATGTAAATTACAAAAAATCATGGCTCAGCTTCAGCCGTTTCTGAAAAGCACCATATACAAGCAGCAGAATTAGCTCACGTAGATTTTTAAAAGTCAAATCAGAACTTTGCTTACTAACAAGTATGCGGAAAGTATACGTGCATTATTTCAAAACACACGTATCCTATGTCATCATTTGTTTTTCCAACGAGGAGATCGATGCTTCCCTTGTAACACCTATCAAAACACACACCACGCATGGCGTCCACCCCTGCAGTAACACAGGACCGCAGTGACCGAAGCTCTGACGGTGTACAGCTTTCAGGTCTGTCTCCCACTACTAACTTCCAAATGAAGATGATTTATAATCCAGCTCTCTGCTTCCTCAAACGCTATAGAAAGCAATCGTATCTGCTTTAATCTTCTTGCTAGGTTACGCTTGTGTTTTCTCACTACACTCAATGCATTTTAAAACATAAAAAAAGCACACAGGAGAAAGTGATAATTTCTTATCAAAAGAACATTCAAATGTATCTATTATAAACATGTTCATTAATTCTACCGGCCTAGTTTCCATAAATAAAGGTTACTTATTAAAAGTAGGCTTAAAGTGCCCTTGGTACCAAAATACTGTGTTCTAAGTCTCGTGGCAATGGGAAATTTTAGGCAAAAATTAAATGCAGTGCCTGAAGGCATTTAGAGCAAAAAACTGATTAAAGATATTGAAGCTTTCAATGACAAGGAATACCGTTTGCTGCTGCTCTGTCATTTCATAATTGACACTTTTGAATCATTAAAACACAATCTTATTTCAATTAAACTCAACTAAGAAAAACCACCAGGCTTCAACAGCTGCTAACCTATTAAGTAGTATAAACAATTTGAAAGCAGGTTTACTTCAGAAGTGTTTTACCAGACTGACTCTTGATACTGAAAGTCATGCCTAATGTATCAGTACTTATGAAATCACTTTTTACACGTGAATTTGGAGTTTCATTGCCTCTTAAAGATCAGTAAAGAACAATGAATAAACAGTATGGAGCAAAGAAATACAACGAAACAAAACAGAGAAGTAGACTCAAATATTAAACACACTAAGAGTTAAAAACCAAAAAAACCTCCTAAATGAAGAATTGAAATAAATATTCAAGTATTTAATGTGTCCATTGTTCTGATTCCTGGTAAGACAGAAGATAACAGAGACACTGCAAAAAGACAAGTTTTGGTTCTGAAAGTAAAACATTTCAATCTACAAAATGTCCCGAACAGGTAAAAATCTGAGAACATGGGTCACACCCATTCCTGTGACAAAAGGGAGCCATATTCTTCAAAAGCAAAGTAGGAAAAGAAATATGAATGACGCTGAAATAATTGCCAGGCAAAAAACAAGTACAAAGATTTGGATTCAAACTGCACTGATGTAAAGTGATAGCGAACTCATTAATTTCAATCCCCTGTGTGTGAAGCCCCAGCTCCTCTTCCATATAGCTACAAATTCTTGGTCAGGATGGGCTTGTTTGGCCTCCATGCCAAGAAGTCACTTCCAAGAAGTATAGACTTTTTTCCCCAGTATTTCCAAGAATATTAATGCACAAACAGTAATATTTTTGCAATCAATATCTTACCAGTAATAACGTGGCTCCAAAAGCTAGACAGAAGACCATTGGTCCAGCCAAATCAGTCTCATTCATGATGCTGCCATCTGCCACTTTTAATGGGTGTAGCACCGTTAGTGTCTTCTGCCAAATGTGGTCAAAATTGATCCCCAATTCTACAAAGTACATGAAAAGAATTATGCGTATTTATTTCATTTTCTCCCCTTCCTGTTGCCCCCATTTGCTTCACACTTTAGTTTTCCCTGCCTCTCCACTTCTAAACCTCCTCCAGATACCATTCTACAGGGACCAGAGAATGGAGTCACTCCATCTTTCCTCAACCTGCTGAGCGTGCTGCCTCCACACATTCCAGGTCTCAAATGCTTGGAAGTGACAAGGTGGTTTCTGAAGGACCAGGTAAGAGCGTAAGGGCGGTGTTCTGGGACAGCCCAGAAGTCCACTTAGCCCAGTACCCTGTCCCTGTAAGTGGCCAAAAGCAGATACGTACGAAAGACTATAAGCGCAGAACATGCAGATTGTTCAAATCTCCAGTGACTGATGGCTCAAGGATTTCTAATTCAAAGTAGTTCCTCTACTAAATTACCCTCAGTGGATTTCTCTTCCGTAAACCACCCGTTGAGCCCACTAAATAAACCACCCACCCCTTTTAACACTCAGTGTCTCATGACAAGGAGTTTCACAGCTCCCTCCACGTAGATATGATTTCAAGTCAATCTGTACAGTTTGAGCACAGTCGTGCACGAAAACCTAGTTACAAATGCAGTTACTATTTGCCCACCTCAGGCCCTGGGATGCAGCTGTGTAAACAAAATAGTTTTTTGAAGAAAACAAAAAATGCACAACAGGGTGGAAGGTATCATGAATACCTCTCTCTAACCAGTAACAGTACGGGTTTCTTTAGTTGTTTGATACTGAACAATGACAGCTATAAGCTGGAAGCTGAAACCATCAATCCAGACACTAGCTACATATCTGCTCTGGCATCCTGCACAGGCTGTATTCTACAGAGGAATTTCTGCAGTGTTTAGCATTCCTCTTTAGCAATGAAACATTTCAATTCTAACCAAAGAACCAAATGAAACTAACTGCATCAACTTATTCCACAAAAAGTGGGCAAGTATAAGTATTGTTTACAACAATAGAAAGTGTTTTGCCATAGGCCCTGTATGAAGTCGCATTATGCATTTAATTATGTCTTCCACAGAACAGCTGATGTGAAGTAATAGAGCACAAATTTAAAACCGCAGAAGTTCACACCAGAACATGCATTTCATATAGCTAAATACAGTTAAGTTAAAAAAATTAATGAGAATTTCAAATCAACTGTGCACTTTCAGAGGCAGGGAATACAAACCCTGCTATGCAACTTATCCCCAAATTGGGAAGAGTTTTGGATTTTGGCCATAAAGCATAAGTTATACCTTCTAATAGAGGAGGCTCATCCTCAAAATTACTTCCATAAAAAGACTGTGCTGAAGTTGGAGCATACGTCTGTGTCGGCTGATAAATCTGCCCTGTGTAAGGCTGCTGCTGCATCATGTCTGGAGGGACAAATCCACTTTGTTGAGAGTATTCATAGCCTCCATACTGCCTACAAAGAATGACATCGCATTACAGACAGATAGAGAATTTTATTTTAAACACCTCCGTGCAAAAGCAAAGCTTGTTTTCAGTAAATAAGTTGCAGCAAATAACCCTTTCTTCTTTTTTAAAAAGTCACATTAGATGATCCCCCTACTTGGATCAAAGCCTTTTAGGCATAGAGCCACGTTTGTCAATTCAAACCCTTATAAACAATACTGTTAAGTTAAACAAGATAATTCTTGCTACATACGCTAGTATTGCTTTTTAAGTCAGAGGCCTTCAAAAATGACCGTTATCCACTGACTGAATTACTACTACTGGCTGTAGACCTGTAAAACAGCAGGAAAATTTTACACCTCAAAACTTATTCCAATATTGTCCATTAATTACTACTGCCATCTCATTTGGTGACAGCATTAATTTGCTACTTAGAATGCTTATTTGCAAACTCACTATTAGACAACGAAGTTGAGCATACTATCTCTTTTGTACCCCTCCATATTTAAAAAATGAGCTTGTTTTCCCCTTCACTTTCAGGCACCACGTGCATCAGGTAGCATGGTGACACATGAGAAGGAACTGAACACATTACAACATCTACCTACAGGACACGATGCAGGGGAAAAAAAATGGGCCATTCTTCAGTTTCTATTTCACATATTCTCCATTATTTACTAAACAATCAATTTATACTGTCTTTGGAATACTTTCCTTATAGACTTTATATGTTAAAAAAAAGCCTCATGAAAGTTTTCCTCTGTTCCTAAACAAACTCATAAGCTATTCTTGCCACTAACCATTTCCAAGCCTGACTACAGAAATTTTGGCAAACATCTTCAAAATAGTTTAAAAATACTAATATAAAGAAAGAAAGCCCAGAACTCCTTCTCCTTTCTTTCCTTGTGTTAGCAGAGTTCAGCCTCATCACAGCCCTGTCATCCTTTCCAGGGTGCAAACAGGCATCGACCCGCTCCATCTATCGCAGGGATCCCACAGGTCACAAAACCGTCCAAAACCCTCAGCCTGAGACTGGAGATTTACAAAGGACTCCCAAGAGCTCCCCTGACCTAAAGACGTCACCACGCTTCCCCGCTAGAGCCTAGGGATCACCACTAACGCTGCCGGTTCATTTACGTGACACCGTCAGCTCATTTATGTGACACCGTAACCAATTTTCACTCCCTGAGTGACTGGAGATGGACTTACAGAACAGCAGTATTGCTTTTCCCAAAGATGTGAAGATTACTCAGATAATTAAATTACTCATATAACCTTTCTTTCATTTTTCTAATCTTTGCTTTAAATGTAGAAGGCAGAGTATTCAACATACAAGTGCTTTATATCTCCATTTATAGGATAAGTTATATCCTTCATAAAGCAGAGCAACAGGAATTCCAACTACAAGCAACAGCAGCTGGCTGAAATGCCGATCCTTTTCTGCATAAACAGACAACCCCTTAAGTCTCTTAGCTCAGGCCTGGCAGCTAAAGCAGCATGACTGAAGGGCTTTACACATTACACAAGCTCAAAAGACATGCAGGAGTTACTTGCTGTACGGTCTTCCGCTGTAATCGTAGGACTGTGTCTGGTCATCAATGCTGTAGCTCGTCTGGAAGAAGTCTGTGTTGAAGCTGTCAAACCCAGACATGGCAAGCTATCTGGAAGAGAACAGCCAGGATTGCTGGGGTCTCCGCACCCACCCGGAACGGCAGCGCTCCCGAGAGGCCAGGCGGCCCTGTCCGGCCCGGGGAGCCCCCCTCGAGGCCGCCGTAAGCCCCCGACGGCACAGAGGCCGTGCTGGGAGCTTCCTTGCCGCCCCCGCCGCCCGCGCTCAGGCCGACCCCAGACGCGCCGTTCGCCACCCCAGCGCCCGAGGCCCCCAGGCCCGGTTTCCCCCCGGGGAAGGCGGCCCGGGAAGGACAAGCAGAGGGAAGTCATTACCCGACGACCCGAACCCACCTCAGCCCCTCCGGGCCCAGCCCCACACCCGCCGCCGCGACCCCTGCGACGTGTCACCCAGCGGCGCGAGCACTTCCGGGGGCAGCAGGGCCGCGCCTGCGCACGGCGCGCTCGGCGGAGCGGCTCCAGCGGGCACGCGCCGCCGCCAGCCTCGCCCCTCGCCGCGCCCCTCTGCTCGCGTGGCGCCGCTGCGTTGCCGAGGGGACGGCGCGCGGGGAGGAATCAAGATGGCGGCGGCGGTGGCAAGATGGTGGCGGGGTGCTGGGATGGCGGCGGTGCTTAGGGTCGCTCGCCGCGTTCTGTGGCTCGTCCCGGGGGAGGGCTCGGTCGCCCCTCTCAGGGTCGCCGGCCTGGCGGTCGCGCAGCCCCCGCGAGGTGGGAAGCTGGTGTTTTTCCCTGCGTTGTTCCTCCTCCCTGTTAGAACTGAGTCTTTGAAGCTTCATGGCTTCTGCCTCCCATTGTTTTGCCTAAAATCTGAAGAAAAGCAAAATATTGGCTTTTAAATCCATGCAAGGAGTAAAGTTCCATCCATGTTCCGCTTGGCACTGAAGCATTATCGGTCAGTGCCTCCTTTCATTCCTTTGCCTCGTGTTACGTGCTGAGTCACATTCCCCAGCTGTGACATAGTAGAGTAATACCAATTTATTGTGAGGTGAAGCTGTAATGCGCTGTGTAACCGCTAATTGTTATTTACTTTTACTGTTTTAGTGCAGCTACCAATGACATGTAAAAAAATCAATGAGGGTTGTAAATTCATCAATATCGCCCTGTCAGAAAAGTCCTCAGAAACGCAGAGGGCACGTCCCGTGGAGGCCGCGCAGGGCAGACGCTGGGGGGTGGAAGCACAAGGGCCGTTGGGCCTGTGGCATCCGCCAGGTCCCCAGTGTCTATGTCTTGATGTTCAGTAGCTGGATGCAAATTTTTTGTTTCACTACCGTTTACATACATAGTGACATTGGAAGGTTCTTGGTAAGAGTTCAGTATTAATGCGTTTGAGGTCACAGAAGAATTTATTATTAAGGAACTTTTTAGTTGTAAAAAATCTCTTTCTTCCCAGGATTTTTTTTCCTATGACTCATAAAAAACAATCGTATTGTTAATCCTTGTATAAATGTGGAGAAGAGTAGGGATAAAATGCCATTTGTGCGATTCAGACACAATTCTTGTTGGCATCAGTGAGAGTAAGAGAGCAGACTTTATCCCTGGCAATATTATTTTGCAATGTTTTTTTAAGGTGTTGTTTTTTTTTTTCTCAAGGCCACAGCTTAGTTACACGACGTGGTTTTGCCTGCAAGTTTAGCAGCTTGTCCCATGATCTGTCTAGATCTCCTAAAGGGAGCAGGGTGTGCTCTGTTCACTGCATGGGTGGGAGAGTGTGTGTGAAACTGCAGGTGCTGAAGGAAATGGAGTAGGTGATGGTGCTGCTGAGTGAAAAGTAAATAATTGCTGTCATTTAATATTAGACCTTCATACCCTTTCACATGTCCACATTACATAAAATTAATATTTTCCTGAGGTGAGACAAAAAAATTGCTGGAGCCATGAATCTTCCTGTCTTTATTAAAGAGCAGCTGTTAGCCTGTCCCACACAAATAAGCTGCAGGAGCTGGGAATACTGTGGAATTGAGAAAAACATGACTGGGACTGAAGACAGTCTTATGTGAAGAAGCTCCTTTCCTTCACAGTCCTTTGTTATTTAGTCTGTTTATCTCTCTAGTTTCATCATTTTCCTCCCTTTTTTTCATGTAGGGACAGGGGAAAAGGCTGTACTCAGACTGTTAACTAGAATTTGTTTTTATTCACTACTGAAGGTCCTGGTGCGGAGCGCAGGAAGAAGCGAGTGTGCACTGCTGACTCAGGTGGGCTTCGTCGTGGACAGCCAGGGAAAACCCCAGCTGAGTTAGTTTACCTGAAACCAGAATGACATGAATCGTGATTGCCACTTTATTGTTGTCTCTGAATAGATCCATGGTAATGAGGTTTAGAAATGTGTCAGCTGCGCACACATGAAGAGTTGCAATGCCATGCTTCATATAGCCTGACTTCTTGTATGCATCCTGGAACCAAATGCTTGCCACTTGGGCACATGTGCTTCTGCAAGTGGGAGTCCCTGTTTTGAAGTATGTATACATTTGTTTTTTTAATTCATTTTGGCTCAGGACATGATTACAGTTATTTTGTTACAAACTCTCATGTATGTAATTTTCTTCTAGTGAGATTACTGTATTTAAATTATAGTCCTGTTACAAGCCTTTCCTGCAAAACATATCTTGTGGTGCAGTACACACGGTATCTCCTGAGAAGAGCCTCCCAGAAAGTGTGCATGTCTGTAGAACTGAATGAAATAACGGTGGAGGAATTATAGCCATAGATAATACAGAGATCAGTAACTGTGGTATAAGCTGTTTCTTGCAAATTTGTACTTTAAGTGAATTAGTGTTTGAAGGCTGAGAAGATCCCAGCTTTCATGGAAGACCCATAGAGTGTACAGGCTGCATCTGATGTTGGTGACTTAGTGCCACTTCGCTGAACTGTGTGATGTTGTTGCAGTTCACTAGACAGTAAAATGAGACCCAAATCCCAGGCAGTGGGCTGTATAATTGTGATCTGCTGGTGAAATGCTCTTTGGCTAGAAATGTGTTTGGATTTGCTTAGATTATTAGAATTTACTCACAGCTTAGGTTGAGCTTTCATTAATTAGTTCTCCCTGCACTAAGCATCTCAACATTACTTTAGGTTATCAACGGTTTCAGCTTTGCAGGACAAATTCGCACTCATCTGCAGCAGTGTATAGTCTGATACAGGCCAATGGGTTCAAGGGAAGATAAGGCATCGCAGCTACACAACTGCTTCCGTCCCGTATTGTTTGGAAAGGGCATTATATGAACAGCCTTGCTGGCCATGCCGAGAGGTACAGACTAGTAAGGCACCAAACGCCCTGGCAAAATTTCTTGAGGGACCAGCTCCAGCTGCACCCCTGGTTACCTGGACAGGGGATCTGGCTTTGCAAGAGGCCTTGAAATGGCTCCAACATGGGAAGAATAAAGATACTCACAAAATTAGTACATGGGTTACACAGTGCTGATGTCATAATGCTACCCAGTGAGGACCAAACTTTGTTTTAGCTGTAACATTAAAAAGCACACTATAATTACACCAGTGTTAATAATGGGATAATTTGACCCAGACTGAGAATAAAAGTATTATTCAAAGAACTTTGGAAATGTTGGAGGAAGAGGAAAAAGGTGGGGAGGAAGAGGTCTGCTGAAGTAGGCTTTGCTATGGCAGAACTTGTAAGAGAGAAAGGAAGTCCCTACAGAAGGATGACTGAAAACAACAATTTTTGTTTAATCCTTGCATGATGTGAGTGCACGAGATCTCTGTCCGCTTATACATGCTGGATCTGTTGAAGAGTCGGAGACCCTCCAGGACTGTTTGCTTAGCAGATTGCTTTGTAGAACAGTGTCCATGAAATTCTAAAGGTTTTGTCAGCGTTGGATATATCAATTCTTGATCAAAATGTTGCTAGATGTACAATGATTGTTATCTAAATTAGTGGAACATGATTCCCCCTTACTGTCAGTTTTTGAAAACTTAGAACCTTGTGCAATAAATTTGCTTTGGATTTGGTGTTTGACAGAAGGAGCACACAGTTTTATTTGCAGAAGCTGTGCCCACACTCTGTATGTTACTTGATGGAAAAAAAATGTTGTCGTGTGTCTTCTATTTGAATTGTTTGCCTTGCACCATGCCTGTGCTCACGTGCTGAGCAGCTGTGAAAGATATTCTTCCCCTTTGCCTTTTTTTTGATGAAAATACATTGTGCACCTGAGTTCTGAATAAAATATCAAGGGCAAATCTGTAAAATGCTTTAATATGTACTTGTTAATAAACCCTGCTTTATGGCGCTCATGCTCTTTTGCTAGCAGATCCTTTTCTAAGGGAGATTCTGCCATTTAGTGTTTCTTTATGATTTTTCTTCAAAGTGAAAAATTTGTTAGGGCTTTTTATTCCCACATACTGCTGGATACTGCTCTAGAGCTGGAGTAGTGCATCCAGCCCTTGAGCCCCCAGCACAGAAAAGACATGGACCTGTTGGAGCAGGTCCAGAGGAGGCCACAGAGGTTCTCTGAGGGCTGGAGCCCCTCTGCTGTGAGGACAGGCTGAGAGAGTTGGGGGGGTTCAGCCTGGAGAAGAGAAGGCTCCAGGGAGACCTTAAAGCCCCTTCCAGTCCCTAAAGGGGCTCCAGGAGAGCTCGGGAGGGACTCTGGATCAGGGAGGGGAGCCATGGGATGAGGGAGAACGGTTTTACACTGAAAGAGGGGAGATTTAGATTAAGTATCAGGAAGAAATTCTTTGCTGTGAGGGTGGTGAGCCCCTGGCCCAGGTTGCCCAGAGAAGCTGTGGCTGCCCCATCCCTGGAGGTGTTCAAGGCCAGGTTGGATGGGGCTTGGAGCAACCTGGTCTGCTGGGAGGTGTCCCTGCCCAGAGGTATTGGACTAGATGACCTTTAAAGGTCACTTCCAACCCAAATTATTCTATGATTCTATGTTTTTATGATTTCAGCAGATGAGATTCTCACTGTATGTAATTCACACTACCAGATCAGTGGATAATGTATTATTTTAGCTCAGTATCATACTTTTTCTTGCCTGGCTCACTTCTTGAGAACTCAGTTTTGAGAGCTGCCTGAGTGATATGAAGACCACTCCACTCTAGGAATGATATACACCCTTTAGAAAAGTGGCTGGGTTAAAGGTCTGTAACTCTGCAAGGGCCTGGAATTTATTCCAACCAGGGCTTTGCTATGGATTGATATTGGATCGGAAGCCTTGTCTGGAAGCACTAACATCTGCCTACAGGAGATATATATTCTGGTAAGCCAGAATTGGGCCCAACACATCTGTTGGGGACAGGCATTTCTTTTTTTCTTTGCCATGCCACCCTTCTTAGAAGCTGCACTCTTTTCTCTGATGTGATGGAGTTTTGCCCTGGCAAAATATTGCATTGGCTCAGTATTTAGATATGAGACTGCTGAGGAGCACTGAATGTTACAGGGTATGTGGCTGGGTGATCCTTAGGTGGCACCTTGAAGTCATTTCTGAATCAAAGCGTAAGCCTAGAACTGCAAGTACTGGGGTTTTTTTTCTTCTTTTTTTTTATTTTAACTATTGTGTGTAAAAATCGCACAGAATGATGAAAGTTCCCATGTGGCTTTTTAGCTGAAATCTTCTGTCCAAAATCCAACCTAGATATTTTTTTCTTCCCAGAATTACTCCTTGAATTCCTGCTGGAAATTATCGCTACTTCTATGAGCGCCTTAAAGTTCTGCACGGTGTTGCTAAATGCTGATAAACAGCTTCTACATTTCTAATTATGCGTAGGCGACTTGATTCGTATTTATAGCTTGTATATTCACACTGCAGGATGTGAGGTGGTATGTATACACACCACTGCTACTACAGACCCAGCTGAATACTACCCTTTCTTTCTAACATTCATTGCTGCTTCTTTTAAGACGCCTACCTTTTTTTAGCACCCACAGAATTTGATGAAGTCAGTTGTCCCATGATTTCCTGAAAGCTTGCATGCTAATTTAGCACTTTGTCATAAGGAATGACCTCAAACCTGTGAATGATGTCACGTCGTTAGTGTATCGGGTTTAAGCATAGCTGTGCTGTGACTTTTGGAACATGCACTTAAAGCTCGGGCTATATTTTCCCCTAGCTATATTGAAGGTTATGTAGGCATCTGTTATAAGTGGAACATGCTTCATCCTCCTCCCTTTGATAGATGCTGCTTTTCTTTTCCGTCAGAGGACTGTAGCTGCTCTTCAAATGAGCTGCATTGGTTCTGCAGCTGAATAGGTAAGAACCTTAGTGTGGTCTTGACACATATTTTACATTTAGGTCATCGGCGTATTTGGCCCAGATTTTAAAGTTTCACTCTTCTCAGGCTGCATTTTGATGGATTTGGCCAATGGCTTGTATAGAGCAGGGAAGTATTGTGTGATGATTTTACTACTGAAGTCATTTCATCAAAGAAAATTATGTTAAAATAAAATGACTGGAACATCCTGTGTAAAGAAATAAAAGCAGCATTTGAATTTCTTTCATTTATTATTTGAAAAGTGCAGATGCATTTCTAAAGCTGTTGTGATTAAAATTCTAAGGTTTTTGTTCTTTTCAAAGGGCAATTCTGATTACAATTTTTCAAAAAGACTTAGAGCTTAACTATCTCTGTATTCACTAATCACATGGTATCCATGTCAGAATGCTTCACAGAAGCTTGTCAGGAATCACAATTTTTTATAAGATGCATTCCCTAAGCCCCTACACATCAGACTTACTGTGTTGTCTCCACTCGACCCCAAAACTTCTACTCAGGTGATCTCTATCCCCCTGCCTTGGTGATTTGGATCTTAATCGTACTGTGTAATCACAAATGGCTTTGGTGCTTTTTTCAACAAGATCAATTTTTACTGTGCAGAGTG
Source organism: Rissa tridactyla (assembly GCF_028500815.1). Classification (NCBI taxonomy): domain Eukaryota; kingdom Metazoa; phylum Chordata; class Aves; order Charadriiformes; family Laridae; genus Rissa; species Rissa tridactyla. The sequence continues at coordinate 10,051,925 of NC_071476.1, forward strand.
AATTGATTCTTCAAGTCTTGCCAATATGACATCACTGGCTTTATGAAAATTGATTTTAAAATTATGACAGCATACTAACTAACATTAATAACTAAAGTATTTGAAAAAGCTGATGCAGTACTCCTTGCTTTGAACAGGGGCAGCACTAACGAGGTTAAATCCCAGAGGAAGCTATCATTTCATCTGAGTGGTCATGTAGATGTTAAAGCCCATATGCATTGACTGTACAAGACTCTTAAAAAAGTAATGAAGACATCTAAGTTAACATGTTCTCACATCACACCTTTAAATCCTCCTTCTCAGGGTTACGAAGCACTTGATGAGTATTTCTTCACTGGTCTACTGGAACTGCAAGTGAAGATGCACAGTACCTTGTCTTTTCTCTTTCTGAGGTACAACAAGCAGCCTCTGTAGCAGTACCAGGTTCTGCTGGTTTGAAAATTAGAAATCAGATCCAGAAGTAAGAGGCAGAACCTTGTCTCAGGAGCCCAGCAGTTGCTTCAGAATTAATGAATTGATTCAGGGAAAAAACCAAGGGTTTGATTAACTGTGCAACTCTCAGGTTTGAATTTGAAAAGTCTGTAAGCATACAAAATAATGATTTTCTGCCTTAGCCTTGAAAATTGTACTTTTTATGTTAGCATGTTAACTATTTTTTTAAAAAAATCAGAGCCATTTTTTCAGAAGAGTCTTGCTGAAGCACCTGCAATTTAAGTGCAGTCAGCAAAAAAAATATGCACATGATAACTTCCTCACACAAAGATTTCACTCTAAAGCTTCCCCTCCAGGGTTTGGTTAATGTTTGACTAAAAGGCTTTATTTTACCATAGGTTTATTACTCTGAGTAACCTATTTTTGCCCAAAACTGTGGTGTGCTAGACACAAAGCTGGACTTGCCTGCTACCATTGCGTGACCAGCTGTGAAATCACTGGTGGGTGCAATTGTGTTTGCAATTTGGTGAACTATTTCAGCAGCTTCATGGCTTAATTTAGCGGATGTTTTGTGCGGTGCTTATTTAACCTGAGGCATGTGCTTAACGTCCCACGGAGCGGAGCGGGCCGGGGGTGTCCGGTTTACCGGCCCGGAGCCCGCACCAGGTGGCGGCCGCAGGCTGCACCGCGATTCCCCCGCTGCCCGGGACTGCTTGGCTCTCATTTCCCGCAGCGGGGAGGATGCTGCGCGATCGCCGCCGCGGACGCGAGGTGGCGGTGCCGGCGCGGAGCCACGGCCGCTGCTCCCCACTCCCCCCTCCGTTAAAGACCGGCAAATAAAGTAGGTGCGGGACCGCTCCTGCCACGCCGAGCCTCCTTCGGGGTCCCACCCGTGGTGGCAGATCACCTCCCCGCTGGCTCCTGCCCTTTCTGGGTCGCTGCTGGGGAGATGAGGAGTGCCACCGGCGTGATAAAACCACGGTCCTGCTCGAAAGCCACGGGCGAGCGTGCCTGGAGCCCCCACCCGCCGGGCGCTCCCGCCCTGCCCGCCCGCGTCGCCAGCTGAAACCACCGCCGTGTCCGCAGAGCTGGGAAAGGCACGTTTCGGCGGCGGGGGGACAGGGGACGGGCGCTGCCGGCTGCGGGAGACGGCGAGAAACGGAGCGGGGAGGAACTTTCCCCCAACTCGAGCGGAGCGGGCGGCGGCGCCCCCCGATCCTCCCCGGCAGCGGGCCCGTCGCGGCGGCGACCGGCCCCGGCGCTGCCCGCGGTGCTACCGCTGTCTGGGGTTCTGGCGCTGTCCCCGGTGCTGGCGTCGTCTCCGGTTCTGGCTCCGTCCCCAGTGCTGGCCCGGTACCTGCCCGGGGCGCGGGCGCCCATCCCGGCCTGACTCCTTTAAGATGATGCAATCGGCATCGCCCTCCGCGCTCCCGTCCCCGCGCCACTGAGCAGAGCCGCGCAGAGCGGCGCAGAGCCGCGCAGAGGCGCGCAGCCCGGCGCAGGGGCGCGGGAGCGGCCCCACGGCCCGGCGCGGCGGGGCGGAGCAGAGCGGGGCGGCCCCCGCGGCGGCCCGGCGGCCCCGGAGCGGAGATGGGCGCGCCGCCGGCCGCGCTGCCCGGGTGGCTGCCGCCGCGGGAGCCGCCGGAGCTCGCCAGCCCTTAGTGCAGGCTGCGGGGTTTCTGCAAGTCATCTGAGGCAGCCGAAACGTGTACCCCGCGCTCCCCCTGCCCCGCTCTCACGGAGCCCCAGAGGATTTATTCGGGGGTTTTTGTTGTGGTTTTTTTTTTTCCTTCTCCCCCATCGTGCTGTATGTATTGGTTTCTCTCGTCACCTGCCATGGTTAACTTTCCTGTGACTCGGTTGAACTCTTGAGATCTACATGGATGTTGCTAAGAGCACTTTTCTTGCCTTTGCTGTCCCTTGCTGGGATCGGATTTCATACTTACTGGACTCTGTGTGCCTGTATGTGTGTTCTGAGTGTCTTGAAATTTTGCTTTTCTTTACAAGAGCTATGCATTAATTGTAACCAAGGTAAGACTCGCTATTCTTGTTCCCTCATGTGCCTGTCTAAATTCAATGTTTCTTTAAAGATGAAATATGTATTTTGTTTTAAACAGTGGAGTCATATGTAGTCCTTTCCTTGATCAGTACTTGTGGAAAAAAAAAAAGCCTATAACTTGCAAAAAAATAGACCTATTTATCAGGAGATCTAGCTTGGCTTTCTAAACTGATCTGCTTTTCTCTGTTGCAGCTTCTGCGATGCTTAAAAGAATAATTTGTGTCTTATTTTGTTTTCCCTTTTGACAGACCTGTGAATAACCATAGGCTTGGCTTGACCTTGATTTTGATGGCTTTGTTGGAAGATCTAAGGGTGTGATTGCATTTCATGAAGTGATTGCTCTCCAGCCTCTATGGCTTAGGGTATAAGCCACTTCTGCCACACTGTCACTCATGGACAATTCAGATTTCTTTTAAACTAATCTTTTGGCTATTTTTCTTTTCTCACTTCCTCTTTTCCCCGTTTCTCCTTAATGTTGGGAGCCTTATTCTACATTTTGAAGTGATTGATAGTCCTACTGCTTCGTGCTGCTGATTTCTGTTTTAAAGTACAATGGCTCTAAGTGGCAACTGCAGGACTTACCTTCCTCCTCGGGAGCAGGGGACTGGGCTGCACTCCTTCCCGGAGGTAGTGGAGCTGAATGTGGGTGGCCAGGTTTACTTCACTCGCCACTCCACCTTGGTTGGCACCCCTCACTCCCTGCTGTGGAAAATGTTCACCCCAAAGAGAGACACAGCCAACGACCTGGCTAAGGACTCCAAGGGAAGATTCTTCATTGACAGAGATGGTTTCCTTTTCCGCTATATTCTGGACTATCTCAGGGACAAGCAAGTGGTTCTGCCTGACCACTTCCCAGAGAAGGGAAGGCTCAAGAGGGAGGCTGAGTACTTCCAGCTCCCAGACTTGGTCAAACTCCTGACTCCTGATGACAACAAGCAAAGCCCCGATGATTATTGCCACAGTGACTATGAAGAGGTCTCCCAAGGCAGTGACACGAGAATATGCCCACCCTCATCACTCTTACCGCCTGATCGGAAGTGGGGATTCATTACCATCGGGTACCGGGGGTCGTGCACTATTGGCAGGGAGAGCCAAGCAGATGCCAAATTCAGGAGGGTCCCAAGGATTTTGGTTTGTGGAAGGATTGCTCTGGTCAAAGAGGTCTTTGGAGAAAGTTTGAATGAAAGCAGAGACCCAGACAGGGCTCCAGAAAGGTACACCTCCAGGTTTTATCTCAAGTTCAAGCACCTGGAGAGGGCTTTCGACATGTTGTCTGAGTGTGGATTCCACATGGTGGCCTGTAACTCCTCGGTGACAGCTTCCTTTGTCAACCAGTACACAGATGACAAGGTCTGGTCCAGCTACACCGAATATGTCTTCTACCGTAAGTACAACATATTTCTGAGGGAAATGTAACTACCCGTTTTAAGCTGCTCTCTTCCGTTGAGTGTACAATTCTCAAAGCACAAAGAGTGCAAATTTCCTTGTGTCTGCTGTGGAGTGAGTCTTTATTTAGTTCTGGGGGGATACGCTTCAATTTAACCTTTCCAAATGTAAAGTGAGGCTGAACTCAATGGCTTCATCTTGGCTAGGTGGCAGCACAGACTGCCAGAAGCGCCCCATCCCTGTGGCTGAAGGATGCTGCTGTCTCTGGCTGTGTAAATCAGCCATCTGACTGCCTTGCACGCTTCCCCAGTACGTGAGGGATGCAATATAACCCTTGCAAACACACTGCAGATTTAATTACAGAAAATCTTCAAATAGGATTCAATTTACAAAGGTAATAGCTGCTTGATAATAGTCAAGCACAGTCAGCCAAGCCATCTGTCAGCAAACCTGACACACTTACACACAGGGAAGGGAAAACAAAATTCCATCCCCCTGGCTGCTTTTCAACAGGGGGCCTTCTCGGAGCCAGCTGATGTGCTCTGAAATGAGGGCTCGGAGCAGAGAGAGGCAAGTTGCTGCGCCTCGTTATGCAACATGCCTGTGAAAAACAAACTATCCTCATGATGCAAAGTATCTGCCCTGCTTACCGCAATCACATCAGATCACATACTGTTGGGGTAATTTTAGCTGATAGCTCTAGCAGGCTCATTAACTTTCTAAGTTGATATTCAGGTAGAGACACTGTTACCAATGGTAACATGAGGGTAATTTTGGTCCTCTAATTCTGTATCAGAAAATCATTCCAAAACTGCTGTGCTTAAATATTCGAGAGGTTCACGAGGCTGTTTTCCTCCATTTTCATTTCAAGAGGCTGAAGGATGGAACATTTCCCTGGTCCATTTGTAGAAGTGGGCCTTAGCCAGTTGCTGCTTTGGACCAGTGGGGTTTAGAGACAGATAATCACTTCTTTGCCAGCAGACCTGCTGTATTGTGTGTGGTGTTTAGAGTTCGCAGGCTCGCTAACGTGGAGAGCTGACAAAAGTTTTAAATGAAAGATGTATCAGGAAGTGAATAGTTTGTGTGTAATACTGTATTCAGCGCCATCTACTCTTGTGTCTGGGCTCAACAGGCAGCCCTAATCTGCTTATGTAATGATGCTTAAGTTAGCATCCTGAAAAGCCATCTGTAGTTTTGACATGCATAGATTTACTTAAAATTAGTTTTCTAGCTGGATTCCTAAGCAAAATGGTTCTAAGGTCATGGATCTGCGTATATTCTGACAGGGATGGATGATTTCTATTATTAGGCTGCTTCTGTTTGAAATCATAGTGTCTTGTACAAATTATAGGAGGAGAATTAATGTAGTTAATGGATTAGAATAAATTGTGTTTGCATTTATATTTAAAATCAGAATAAAATATAAGTTCCTCATAGGCAAAATAGTTTGCTAATTGAGGATGAAGGTAGGTTTGGTATGAACTAGCAAACACAGACTCCCGATTTTCATATTACTCAAATTTTTACCTTCAAGGACTGCTCTTTGCTTCCACATCACTACAGCGAGGGCTAGGCACTGAGATGAGAGGCACCTTAGAAATTTTGGAGAGTGAAAGTCTATAGTAGGTGTCACAAAATCTTCTCTCACCAATGCAGGGAAAGCCCAATCCAATTAAAGTTCCTGGAAAGACTCTTATCCAGTTCAACAGGCTTTGCATTTGGCTTATATCAGTTTTGTGGATTTTCGACACTGATACAGTGTCAGAGATGGATTTTTCAAAAGGTTCTTCCCTAGGTAAAAGCTAAAGCAATGACCATCATGCCAAATCACTCTTTTATCTCAATCCAAATCATTCTGTTACGCTCTGTGCTGTTTGCTGCTTGCTGTGATGAAGCCCCCGGTGGGCTGCAGAGATTCTCTGGTTGCGAGCTTGGGGTCTGGCTGCAGCCAGTCGGCCTGAGAGCAGGCATGATATCTACAGAATTCACCTGGAGCAAAAGAGCCCCCTTTCCAAATCTCCCCAAAATAATTTCATTTGAAACTTTGAGGACCAATAAAATTGACAGCTGGCTTTCTAGTGGAACGTTACAACTTCTCTGCAGCTGCTTAGCCATAATTATTTAATTAGAAGCTGCCAACTGTGTCTATATAAGCATTAATTCATCAAGCTGTTGTGATCAGGTTAATGGGCCTAAACATGGGCAGTGTCTAACACAACTGCTTAGGCAGATGCAGAGGTGGTCTTTGCAGAGCCGCTTAGTAGCTCCTGTGAAATGCACAGTTGGAGGGACTCTTCAAGGCTGGGAAAGGATGATTATTTCCAAAGGAGAAAGAGTAGAAAGACGAATATTTTTTTTTGATACAACAAATACATTGTGTGCTCCAAATACTACTCAGGACGTAAATGCCTGTGGTTGGCACAAAGGTAAAGAACATTCCTCATGTACAAATCCTTTTAAAAGTAGATCAGATGGACCAAAGGGGGTGTAAACTGTGCAGGTACTCACATGGGTACAGTATGTGCTGGTAACAGAATTGCACAATAAATATTGTAGGACGTTTTCTCCCCTTGTTCAAATATAGGTGCTATTAAGGCTAATTGGAGATTCGTGTTCTCTGTGGAGGAGGTTTTTCCGAAGTGCAGGGCATGCAGAAAGCGCCCAGTACAGCAAACCTGCAGCTGTTTTGCTGAGTGGGTGTCAAGATGGGCTGCAGAGCCAGCGCTCGGGATGACAGTGCAGTCCTCGGGGCGCAGCTGGGCTCCTCTCCAGTTTCAAATAGGCTGATGCAAAGGAGGGTTGGGAGACAGGCTGTGTTGATACATTACAGCCATAATTAAACAGTTCTTTGAGATGCAGCTCCTGCGTGGTGGGTCGGCAGGAGTCACAGCCTGGCTCCTGCTCACAGGTGGAGTATGAGTTGAGGAAAGGAGATGAAGTTCTGCTCATGCATTTTTTTCCCCTTCCATTTTCTCTTATGTCAAAAACATTTACTTAAATTTTATACTGGCTAAGGTTGGATTTCTAACTTGAACCATTTTGTGGTCCCACCCCCTCCCCCCCGTGATGCTTTCGATGATCTTGAAGGAAAACGTCATCTGTAAACTATCTTATTTTTGAAGAGGGTGGTAGCCTGTGCTTGGATCTTCATTTTTAAATGTTTTCAACGTTTACGATGGGATGAATCAAAAATGTGCACTTGAACATCTGGTAAATGTTGTGGCGGGGGTGTGAGGTGTTAAAGCATATGGGCTGGCTCAGCCTTTTGTAGCCTGGCCCCATTCCTGACTTCACAGCGGCAGCAGCACGGTCTTTTTCACCCCCTCCTGTAACCTACAAAGCAGCCCTTTCTGCCTGGTTCCAGTCTTGCGCCATTGCCAGGACTGTGGGTGACAGTCCTGCACGTGGATGTTGTGATTGCCAGAACAGCAAAATAACAGGTTGGAAACCGAGAAGGCTTTAGCTTCAGACAGCAGGTCAGCAGCACAGCAGGTGCTGTGTGTGTGTCTGCAGGGCGCTGGGAACTGAATGACACAGCGGTGGGATGGGGAGAAACTGCATGGCAGCCCCTGGATGCATATTGCTATTGCTCCCAAAACCCTGATGTCGTGTCCCTTCTCTCTCTGCTTGTCAGTGGCTGAGACTGTGATAGGCTCTCAGAACAGTTCACAGTACAGAGGAGAGGTCTTGACTCTAATACCCCTTGCTTTTACTCTCCTGGCTCCCTGCACAGATGTGGTGGCACCAACAAGGAGTGTGGTTGGCACCACAACGAGCAGGTTGCCCTCTGCTCAGCTGGAGCAATAAAGCAGGGGGAGAGGAGAGCTGCTAGGCAAAAAGGAACAAACATAGAAGTACAGATGGAGGAAAAGGAGAGAAAATTCACACATAATCTGGAGAGAAAGAACTAGGAAAAGATGGGGTATTGACAACTCCACTGAGACATAGTGAGGGAGAATTTGTTAGATACATCAAGCCTTCAGTTTAACCCAAATGTTTTCCTGCAACAAGCAGGTGGAGAGGGGTTGGCAAATGCTCCTTCAAGTTCACCAGCAGAAGAGAATATGGGGATTTAGACAGACGACTGTCCCTGCTGTGTTTCAGTCTGAGCAAGCATGAGAAAATCAGGCCAATGGTCTGATTTGCCTAAGCCTTGCCTCACGCCTGCTACTTCACATCTGCACACGTGGAGCAGCTCAAGCACCTGCAGATGTTCAAAGGAAACTGTGAGATGTTCCTGGCACTGTAGCTCTGAAAACCAAAACTTAATTAACAGGGCTCTTGCTCCTGAAGGACATTTGCTGCCTCTGCTCGCTCTAAGGACAGTTGTAAATTTTGGCCTTCTTGCCTTGCCCTTTCAAGAAGAAGCTGGCCGGGTGTGCTTTTAACTTGCTGGTAGGCGGCTGATATGCAGAGATGTTTGTGAAGTAGGTTTCAGATTATCCTGAGACAAACAGATGAATCCTCTGGAGTGGGGCTGTGTGGGAAGGAAGGGAAATGCCAAAGCATACCTTCTGTGAATGCACTCTGATGGCCGCTCATTGGACATGTATCTCTAGGATAATCCTGGTGTCCTTTATACAAGATGATCCACCTGGGATTAATACAGCAAGCTGCAGCACATCACTTTGCATGAGTGAACAGACCTAAAAGATCCCATACTGATGTACCTATCACTGACTCATAAATGAATTGTGTGGTAGAAATTTGACTGACAAAATTGAATGCTCTTGCACAGTGACATCTGCAGCTGTGTTGTCAAATAGGTTAGATGTGGAAGAGTATCACCTATTTTCCTCTCTCTTTAAACTGATATCATTCTATGTCCTAGTAGTTGGTTCTGTCTGGTTTTAAATCAGTGAAGATCAAAATGACCCAAAAGATAACAAAATAATTCGAATCCAATGAATAATGCAAGCTTCCTTTCCTGTTGACAGGAGATGTTTCTGTTTCCAGGTAATTATTGTCATCATCAGTGAATCTGGTCCATCTTGCCAAACAAAATTCATTCTCACAAGGATGCTCATCTGCAGGTGGTGGGGCTGTAATCAAGCCAAGTCTGCTAGCATATTCATTTCAGAAGGAGCTTGCTCCGAGCCTTTTGGTCAGACTTGAGTGATGGTTGATTTTTTCGCAGTTTGTCATGGAAGACTGAAAAGGCTGTAGAATTTGTTGGTTTGATAAGAGTTATTCCACAGATGAAAAATACTATTAATTGTTAGAAACCAATAGTGGCAAATCTCATTGTTAGATCAGTCTAAGAATTTCCAGCTTAATGGATAACTGAAGCAAAAATTGGTAAAGAAGTTGGTTGGATATATGAGACTGAGTTCATTCTAACAATGTATGGATAGTGATGTTCAGGAACCAGCAAGGATGGCTTTTGGGTACTGGCCTTTGCCTCTACCCAGTATTCCCAGCATGGCTGGTTATTTCATAGCCCTTTGGATGTGATCTTCATCAGCTTGAATGTTTGAGATAGATGTTTAGCATCTGTTACCTTGCTGCTCCAAAATACCACTTGGCGATGCAAATCCTCCCTCTGTCATGACACCTGCGCAGCAGCTAGACAGATTTCCTGCCAAGGAAAATCCGTCCCCCTCTGTCCCGTGTCTGAGGAGGTCTCTGCGGTGGAAGGGGGTTTGTGAGGTCAGGAGATAAAATCAGCGCTGCCCGAAGAGGTTGTTGAGTGGGTTTTCATCTGGTCTTTGCATCTTCCCTCCCTTTCCAAGCTGTCGGGAGGGCTGTGTGTGCTTCATGCAGTGCAGGTATTAGGGAGGCAATGTAAACATTCACGCAGCATTCAGCAACGTGAGGGTCTGACCGTGGGTGTTCCCACTGCGCCCAGCCACTGCCTCTGCGGCTGCAGGATCAGCGGGTGCGGACGGGAGGGAGAACTGCACCTGTGAAGTTTGCATTGCCGCTGCTGCTCTGTGATCCAGAAGGAGACTGTAATGACTAAAGGATCGACCAAGGAGGGCTGTCATTTAGGGTAAAAAAAAAATTAAAAAATCAGTGTATTTTAAACTCCAGTCTTGAGCTGGCTGTTTTCCAGGAACGGTGTGCACCATTTCGGTAGACTGATGCATCAGAGGAGGGTTTTGCTGTAATAAAAGTACATGTGTGCCAGTGAGATATTCCCCCGCTGGTGTCCCCGGGGAGGTGTGGAACCAGGGATAGCCCAGTCTGCTGCCCTGGGACAGCAGAATCACGGGTGGAAGTGGCCCGGCGTCCCTGGGCTGCTCCCTGCAGAGCGGCGTGGAACGGCTCCCATCAGCCAGGTTTCTGCAGCTTTATTCAGCCTAGGGAGGTCTGGCTTTTTTAAAATTTGCTGAAATGTAGTTGTGGTTCTTATGAAAACACAATCAGAAAGAGCAAAGGAGTGTAAATAAGAAAACATAACACAGATATTTGCCATTCAATGAATATCAGCAACATATTGTATACACAGACAAACACTTCCTTGCAGCAGGTTGGGTTTTTTTTTTCCCAGCCATCCTGGATTGGTTTAAATTTGTAACAGCAAGATTTTCTCAGTTTCTTCTCCTTTTTTTCGGCTTTTCAAGTTCAAGGCTAACACACAGTAAATATGGAGACAAGAAGCAAAATCTAAATTACATCTTTGCAAAGAGTAAGAGTAACCTTTTATGAAACTTGCTCGAAACTGTATTTTTTGTAAAGGAAGAAAATAGACTGAAGTGAGTGCGACTTCTTGGGATTGCTTAAATTGTCACTAAAGCAGAATGGCAAATGAGTTGGCGAGTCCAAAGAATCCTTCTTAAGTGATTTTCCCCTGCTACTTTCAGAAGATGTGCTCAAGTTAGTACTGGAATACAGCAAAACATTGCTGCTATCGTTGTGCCTCCTAATGTTGATCCAAGTGCTTAAGGAACATTGGAGCTCAAGCTTCAAATGTGATGATGTATGTGAGCATGTTATTGTGATGGTTTAGGAAGTGCTGGACACTTGCAATGCCTCTTAAGTCCACGAAGATTCAGGTCTGAATATGAATATGCAATATAAAAGCTTAGTGCATAAGATAACGTCTCCCTTCACTGGTCCAGTGTAGGAGCTGGTGGTTATTTCTGTGCTAATGGTCCTTATCAAGGTCTTCCTAAGAGCTTTGGACTTTTCTTTCGGAACAAATGTCCTGTGGTTTTATCTCTGCTAGTAGGATCTGGGTAAATAAAATAGAGAATGAACAGCAGTATGCCAGGCATCACAGTACTGTGTAGGCTGTTTTCCTTAGTTTTCCGGAATTAGCTTGTTATATTAGTTTTCTAGTAAAGTTTAAAAGAAAGTGAGAAGTCTAGAATTGTGAGAATAGTTTTTACATTTCAATAGCTGGGTATAAGCTTTGTTGAAATACCCATAAATATAAACTGTTCAATTAGAGTGTGATCTTGTTGACCACTTTCTATTGACTATCAGTCATGTAAAATGCATTTCCATCCTTAAGGCCAGTGTTGGGGTGAGCACTCTACAGCTGTAATAACTGCATGGACTTCGGAAGACGGTTCATAAATCACTAGCATTAAAAATTCTTCAGTGCTTCTTCTCAAACTACTAACAAAACGATTAGCGATTTGTAGGAGCTCATTGATTAATTGCTAAGGCAGCTAAAAAATTCCCCTGCCCAAAATATAGTGGAGAAAACCCTGACCATCCTGGTTTGCAATCCATACTGAAAACAAACTCCTTGAATTCTGCATTGAAAATCTCTATAGCTGTGCTCCAGACACGGGGCTCCGGAGTTTGTTGGATAAAGACTACAACATTCTCAAACCTTTATTTTCAAACAGGAAAATGAACCTGAGTTTTGGTGTGTGCTTCTAGGAGAACAGAATCCCTTTGGAGGGAGCAGCAGCCGAGCGGGCGCTCTCATCTTTGCTCCGAGCTCGGGCTGTGAGGGGCATGGAGACCCAGCGCCGCTCTTTGGCTGTTAGTCTTTGGCCAGGTCCTGAAAGCCAAATTTAAAGAAAAATTTTCTCTCTGCATATTTTGGAGGAGACTTATTTCAACACTTCAGGTTGAATTTCCATCAAACTGAATCAGAGTATATTTTTACACTAGAATTAAATCAGGCTGAAATAGAACCCAGTGGAACATGCTGATTTTGACTGAATTTTGCACTTTCAATATTCTCAAAGCCAAAAACTCAGAGCAAAGCTTGAGTGAGCAAAAACTATGCCATCAGAGAACTTGAAAAAAATGTGTATTTGGGCTCCTACAAAGGGAATTGTACTGCATTTTCCTCAGCTCAGAGTTTTGACCGGTAGTGTGGGAAAGTCCAATGTTTTGTCTGCAAAGGAAGAGAAGGATTGCAGAGGCTAATCTGGAGACTGGGGAGTGAGGATGGCTTTTTGCAAATTTATTATTTGCACGGTCATATGAAAATGTGATTACTGATCATCAGTTAAACTAAATATAACACCTGTATTGATAATGGATGCTTTCATATAAAATTTGAACTGAGGTTTCTCTTCCAGCGTCGTTGCCTTTGTGCAGTGTCATATGGCAAATGAGTGTAGGCTGGGCATCAGAGCGGAAAAAACTGAGATGCTTCGCCAAACTAAAACCCCCTTGCTTATAAAATGCAAAAATCAATAAGGAGGAATTTGATGAGTTGCTGATTATTTAAAAAGTATGTTGGCTTTGGTTTTCTTTGGTTCACTCTCTTAGTTTTCAGGTGATCATCAAAGTCAGTGCAGGGAGCTGGTCCTCAAGAGGGTGCCCAGTTCTTTTCATTTCGTATGATGTTGCTGCGTAATTGTGGAAAAAAAGCTTATCACTGTCTTCTTGCAGAATTAAAGAGGGAATTCTGTTTCTGAATTAATGGCTTAACAGGGGCCAGTGGTAATATAATTTTTATGCACTATTTATTATAACATTTATTATATTTATTGTTAATATTGGTAGTGTTATATTTATGGGCAGGAGAGTAAACATGAAGAGCTCAGGTTAATGAAAAAAACTCTGCTGAGCCCAATAGAGCTGCAGCAGCTGCCGCAGCTGAAGATCTGGCCAAGCATTTCTGCAGCGCATTACCCCTGTATTGCTTCTTACCCCAACAAAAATGTACGTTTCCATGTGATTAGGCTAATTAGAAAGGTTTGCTATGGAAGATATCTCATGCTGTGACATAGCATATATATTTAATGCACTTTATTTAAGTACAGCTGTGCTTTCTTGAGAGGTCACTGTCAGAAACACATTGCTGACAATTTCTTGAAAGTTGGGCTCCTTTTGTCTCATTGGTTGATCAGGACATGCCATAATCTGCGTGATATTTTCTGTCTGATTTACCTCTGTCATTCCTGCCATTTTTGGACAGAATGACTTTCTCACAATCCTCCCATCCCCTCTTAAACCACAAGAATTGTCGGTTAGAGGTTTTGTACCCCTTCTTTCATTCCCTTGGACATTGTTTAACCTAAACCACGTGCAGCCCAAGGGTGTCTTTACGTTCCCTTGTGAAGCCACAATTACCAAGATGCAAAAGCATGTGTTTCCTAGCTGGGAGGAGAGTAGTTTTGAGGTATTCTTGATTTCATTCATTTGTGAGCATTCAAGAGAACAAATCCTCTATTCTCTCAAGTCAATGCACTTATATTACGTTAGGAATAAATCATTCCCTTCCTTCAGTTCAGAGTCTGCAGATAGAAAGCTGGTCTGCCTTACTTTAAGTAGACAAAGAATATTTAAATAAAGATGCTGATAATAATGCTTTCAACAGTAAAGATTTGATTAAAGAATCTGTTGCTTTAGAGATTCCTGTAGGTGAAGGCAGAAGTCAAAAGATACCATTTCTTGCAGAGAGATTGAAAAGTTGGTTTAAGTTTGGTCTATGGGAGGAATTTCCACAACCCGGTGAGATCCCCACTGCGGGGGGGGAGCAGGTCCCTCCCTGCTGGCTCGCCGTGCTCCTCTGCTGCACCCCTGGGGGGGCTTTTTTTTAGGGCCAGTTCACCTCTTCCAGCCCGGCCAAGGGTGCTTCTCATTTCAGAAGTCCAATGAACATTTTCACATGTCATCGTAAAGATGAACATTTAGTAGCAATAGTGTTTGTTCTGTGCACTGGTTTGACGGCCTTCATGACAGAAATAAATAAATAAAATAACCTCCCTCCCAGAAGGACAGTATTGTCTGTCGCATTATTTGGCCTTAAAATAGAAATGAATGTCACAACTAGTTTTTTTCCTGTTTTATATCTGTTAGTTGGTTTGGATTTATATTTTTTCTTGCAGGATAGGCAATGAATACAAATGAGTCTCCTTCCATTATAAAGATAAAAATTTCCCAGATATGGGATTAGGCAGCCCATGGTAGCCTGCATCCCGTTGAGACTGGCAGATCTATTGGAGGTCATTAATGGGGAGAATCACACCCTGCTCTAACTTACTTCCACTTTTAAATCTTCAAAATACTTGACTTGTGCTTAGGAAGCATCAGTATTTACTTTACAAAGATTTCCTGGGTTTAAGAAGTCAGAATAACCTTTCCTGTGCTGAAACTCAAAGGACTGGAGAAGATGATCCATTTGAAACTCTTCGTAATTGCATCCATTCTCCTTCAGCAGCAGCCCACATGTTTCCAGTCAGGCTGGTACAAAGCAGATGGCACAATAGCAGCCAAGTCCTGTTCACGTGGGCAGGGTGACCGATTCCTCTGCCTCTCCCCAGGCATCTCTGCGGTCTCTTTGGTTTCAACAGCTAAGCCAAGGCATTCAGACCTCCTGCCTGAGGCTGCGCAGATCCCTGGCCATGAGATGTTTCCCAGCCCCTGTGACTGGTGTTGCACGCCGCTGCATTGCTGCCGTGCCCAAATAAATTTGCTGCTGGAGCACAGAGGTTTGAGTTTGGGTATTTGCAATCCAGCAACAACGGGATCAGACCAAGTCTGGAAACAGGCAAACACCACGGCTCCCACAGCATTCATAGCTCCTGGCAGCGCAACTGAATTTTGTTCATTCATACATTTCTTTTCCAACTTTTGCTGGTAGCTTTGGTACAAACGGCATCGTACTTGAAGTGCGTCTAAATACATTAATAGATTTTCTTTGCAAGAAGCCAGTCATAAACAGACGAGGAAAGAAGAGCAAACCTTCTCACAAAGCGTTTGAGAAGCAGCATCTCTACTGCACGCCTGCTAATGGAAATGCAGCAGAAACCAATCATTTTCTGGATGAAAGCTAAAAGCTACATGGCAGATAGTAAATAAATAATTGCAGGGAAACATTTCACATAGATTTCTTGGGGAACAGAACTTAATTAAATTTCGTGAACATGCCTACGTAGTTCCATTGATCAGAAAAAAATGGATATGTGCTACGTCTTTAAGATTTACTTGCTTGACATTGCTTTGGCTTCCTCCCCCCACTCAGTTTCATTCACTTTATATCCTGCAGTGGAAAGGTAACATGTTTCTATTTTTCTTTCTTGAAGAAATTGATCCTAAGAAGCACAGGACATGATGTATGGTTTGTAACTCGACAATATTGCTCAACAACAACAAAAAAAAATCACTGAAGAAGGCTTGGCAGATATTATATTAATTTCCATTTCAAAATGGATTTTTTCCCACTAGGACCAATAAAAAATATGCAAAGGCTTTCAACAGCCTCTCTAGTAATAATTAGTTAAAAGATGGTGTAAATCTTGCTAGGCTAATTTAGCAAGGTAGGTTTTCTTAGACACTTCACAAGACATTTTTTTCCCATTGAATTCGAATTGATCCCTGAATTCGCAATTCCAACCACTCTGGGTCTTGCTGGGTCCTCAGCGTCTCCTCTTTGGTCCATCCCAGAGACAACCAGAAGTCATAGAGGTGACTGTGGCTGGTGCCCAGCCTGGTGCAGAAGGACCAGACAGTCACAGCCACTGCCGTGGCCCAACGAAGGGTGCTGGGTTGTGCCAGGGACTGGAACCTCACCACAGTGGTGACGGGTCTCTCTTCCAACACGGCTTTGTTGGGGCTGCCAACTTCGCAGGACGGCAAATGCGCTGCTGTTGCTGAGAACAAAATATATTAGATGAGAACCTAGAGAATTTTTTCTGTTTATTTTTTAGTCCTCAGATGTCCTACCCAAATTGCCTTTCTATGTCAGGGCTGGGAGGGCGGCTCCCAGGGTGCCACTGACAGCCTGGGCCGGTTTCCCCCAGCCTGGGGTTAGCAGCAAGCGTCCCGATTCACTTTGCTCCAAGTTGGCTGCTTTTCATTCCTCGTCTCATTAAAGTATGGCAGCAAGTTGTTTCGTAAATGAGGAGGCTGCTGTCCTTGCTAGCATAATTGTGATTTGGCATATTGGTACAGTATTAAAATTCCGATTGAACAGATGGTGTCAGGATTTTAACTTATGCTTATGAGATACAGATGGTCCAAGGAGTGAACTTGTACACTAGTTATTTTTATTTTGAACAGGTTAAGAACAAATTACTTTTTGACTATTGTTATTATTGCTCTACTTGCCATTTTTTCTTCCCCTGTGCGCGCACGCATGCATGTGTCTGTGCACATGTGCAAGTCTTCTCATAATCTTTTTTCCTTGTAACAGCCCTATTTCTACTTAAAACTCCTCTCTTTGGATATTCACTGTTTCCTTCCCAGTGGCCCTTTTATTTCCCCTCAGACCTGTTGCCACTCTCCCGGAGCAGTGCAGGGAGGAGGAGCCGCTTGGCAGGGCTGGGGCTGGAGCTCTGCGGAGTGTGCTCAGCCCAACCTCCCCCAGGGAAAAACATCCCCGTCCCCAGGGCGAGCAGGTCCCGCACTGGGCTCCTGGGACCGCAGCTGCTCCGAGAGCCTCCCATGACTCTGGATCCCGAGGCAGGGCTGGAGCAGGGAGTGCTGAACGGGCCGTGTCCCCCCGGCATGACTCAGGATGCTGGGGCGGGTTTCTGGTCTTGGTTGCACTGGAATAAATCTGGATTGACCCCACTTTTATGTCAGAAAGCATCTGATATATATTATCTAATCCTGTCGTGAAACACAGGGTTATATTTTCATAATAATTTGTAAGCTTATTTAATCTTTTATAGAAAAAAAAAATCTACTGCTACAAATTATTAATGTCTACCTAAATATTTTCCACCTACTAATTTTCATGCAAAGATACCAGTGTTTTGCGTAAAGCACCTGCGTACATTTTCCATACTGTTTCTGCTGCCCCATGTCACGCACTCAGGGGAAGGACTCGTGAGCACGTGTTTTAGGCAAGTCTTTTGTGTGCCAGCCTTGATTCCGCTCTGTGTCGCTGGGGCTGCAGTTGGCAGCGTCTTCCTGGAGGGGTGAGGTTTGCCGTGGCTGATCTGCCTGCTGGGCAGTTGGGTTTGTGTGTGCAGCTGGTCTCCGGGAAGCTTGTGCTAGTCTGTGGTGTTGGTGTGTAATTTAGAGCCCAGTCCAGAAAGCAGGAGAGTCCCAGTACCTCCTGCATTTGAAACAAGCTGTAGGTATTTGAGATCTTTAGACTGCAGAAAACAACATTTCCCAAGGGTTAAATCACCAATTAAGTGGCTACTCAGCTTCCTCCTAACAAGGGAAAGTATTTCTGAGGTCTGTCTGTGATCAAGTGACTGGACCAGCAAAAATAAATCTTTGTTACCTGTCCTTGATGCGTTTTGCACGTACATCCTGGCAATATCTGCTGCAGGGAAGGTTTCCACGAAAGACGATGCAAACATATGGCGTAAGGGCAAAGACGCCAGTTGCAGGTGTAGGTATAATCAGGTTCATTTATTCCTCCCTCGTGCCTGCTGCCATTACTCATTCCTCTCGCATGCAAATGTGCACATCTCCCTGCTGCTCGTTAAAGCCCACGGTGTTTTAGAAGACACTGTTCCCATCCTTAAAATGCGGTGGGTCTGAGAGCACAGCACTAACGGGATGGGGGCAATTTCCCACGGCAGGGACCTGGCACCCAGGGACCCCATCTCCCCAGGTCCCCACTTGGGGCCCTTGGTTGCAATTTTTCCTGCTTCCTGGGAAACTGTGGTGGGAAATGTGAAGGGTTTTGGTGGTGGCTGGCCTGGAAGGAGCAGCAGGGCTGGCTGGGGGCTGGCCGGGGGGCTGCAGGGGCACCTCGGCAGCCTGGGGGACCAGCGTGCCACCACAGCACATCACCAAAGGCTGCAAGATGTCTCGTCCCCACAGGGCTGGCATGTCCTCTCTTGCTGGGGCGGCTGTGTTGACACAAAAAGGGCTTTTGGGATCCCTTGGAGTGCAAAAAACTGCCCTCCCACCTATTTCTGATAATTAGTATTTTCCATAATTATCCTGGGTAAGCTGACATTGACCGAGAAGCCCGTGCCATAGCCAGAGGTGTTTGAGCTACTTTGGTTTTCTTGGCAGTACGTGGGCAGGGATGCTGTGTGCCGCACGGGGGCTGCCCGGCTCGGCACGCTCGAGGGGCACGCGTCCGCCTACCTCTGCAGAGCTGCTTAAGTACTAATGGAGACAGGGCGAGTGGGGATGAGTAATGAATATTTCATGGGAAGACATTAAAACACTGTATAGGAGAGCAACTGACTCCCTTGCATCCTCCCAGCTGCCTCCTGGCTTTAGACAATGTGGTTTTTCTCTCTGGTTACCTGATGGGGAGCAAGATGGGGACAGAGCCGGGGCATAGAGCACTGATCCAGGCTGACACCCTCTCCCTCGCAAGCATAAATATTTGCAAGTTTGTGTTGCTGCTTCTGAACGAGAGGATTAAAGAGCTGTGCAATATTAACTTCTTGCACTTTGTGCTGTGTTTGAAATATTGCCTTCAAAACCCCAGCCCCCCTGGTCTCTGAGATGGGAAAGGGGTCTCCCTCTGCCCTCAGAGTTTACGGCAGTGATGACCCCATCTCTCCATCAGAGATCTCCAAGCAGGATGCACCAGTGGGGCTTTGGTCTGCCCGCTGGCGGCCGGGTCCTGTCTGCAGGGAGCAGGTTATGGCTTTACACTGTCCCTTTTCCCCACTGGGAACCCTGGGGACTATCCCCCCGCAGGTATCCCCATGGGAATGGGTGCCAGTGCCCACTCTGCCATGGGGGTTTGCTGCCACCTGCTCTTCTCCACGCAGGTGAAGCTGTTACTAAGCTGTCTGCTGGCATGACCTGGCACGGGGATGCTTCATCCTTGCTAACGATGTCCCACGTCCCCTCAGCACATGTCCACCCCCTCCTGCCCGCTCCCTGCCAGCTGTGTCCTTGGGATTGTCATCCCATGCAGATCTGCCCACGCTTCACTCCACCAGCATCTCGATGGCTTGAAATCAAACCAGGCCTTGAATCAGCGTCAGTACATCTGCTTACGCTATACAGCCATAAAACCAACCCTGAATCCCAATAGCGTATTCCAAGTGTCCACCCTGCTCTTTGGTGACATAAACCATCGCCTTGGGGAGACAGAAATTCTCCTGTACCCAAATTTCCTGCACCTGACCCTGCCAGGTTTCTCCACTGCATGGAGAAACCCAGCAAAAAGCATCAGCGATGAAGACGTTTGCAAGTTGTGACCTGATTTTGAACATATTCCAAAAAGAAAAAAGTGAAATTTAATAAGTAAAATATTAGCTAGAATGTGTTTGCTCAGCTGTAGTGACAACTTTAGTTACACACTGTATTTTTTGTTTGCAGATGCAGCTTTTACAGAGCCATGGCTATAGGAGAGATTAAATATTGTTTGAAAAAGTGATCAGAGATTTTGTTTGCAATCATGCTGTAGCTCTTCTCTAAATATTGGAAGCATTTTAAATTGGTTTGTATTGATAATGGCATTGTAATGCCTTTTCTTGCTTGTACAGATCGTCAGTGTTTTAATGTGCTTATTCCCAAGGGATGAAGTAACTGAAGAGAACAGATTAAGTTAAACCTTAAAGAATGTTTCGTTAGGGAAAATCATATTTCCTTTAAAACAGCTTGGCATAAGGCTATTATTTTATTGTTTGTATTTCTTACTGCTTATGTAAAGAGCACGCATGGCTAGAGCTCGGTTAGCAGCCTTCCGAGGGCCATGCCCCAAGCCCGAGTGCACAAACATGTGCACGGCCTTAGTCAGGGGCATTTCAAGAGCCTTTCAGGAAGGGCTGCTCCCCCCGTGTCCTTGCGTGGGAGCCGGGCGGGGGTCTGTGCTGAAGCGGGGGTACCTGACCTCCACCATGCATCTCCGCGCCTGTCCCCTGCCCTTTCCCTGGCAGGGTGGTGTGGGAGCCACTTTACGGTGCTTGCAGGGCTGAGGGGAGGCAGGCTGGAGCCTATGGACCTCAGCAGGCACTGCGTTTTAGTCTAAAGCATTTTCTTCTACTCCTTTCTGAAAATGGAAACCAGGGAACTCTTGCGTGTGTGTTGAAGTGCTCATCCGTATTTTTGCCTGTCATAATACGCTCCATCATCTTCCGCGCTAACTTGGCGCACAGTGACACAGCCCCTTCAGAAGGACAGATCAGGTTTGATAAATTCATAAAGACACCGTTTGCCACAAGCTGTTTGGATGTACAGGATTCACATTCTTACTGAGCTGTTCTGAACATGTCCACCTGGATTTAACCTCACATAAAGCAATTCCCTTCCACAGGACAGGGACATGTCCCGTGTGTCCCCAAAGGATACTGAATCCATCAGACGAGCTGATGCTCCTCAGCCGTTGGAGCTGACATGTACTAACCACCAGGCTCTGAGTAAAAATGCATAAAGCTCTTTGTGACTGTGGGATCAGAGGGGTTGCTGTGCCCAGTCACCAGCATGAGTAAAATGATTTCGATAAGACCTTTAAATCGTCTTCAGCCTTCACAGCTGAAGTTTTATTTGGTGTGCATTGCACACTCTGATGGAAATGTGCTAAATGATTTGATCCTCCCAAATTCACCAGAAATACAGAACTACCTTCTACAGCAAGGAAAGGTTTCCCTGTGCTTGGAACTGTTGTTTGAATACGGGTCGATACAAAACCTGTCTTGTCATCCTGTTTTCTCCTCAGCATCCGGGCAATAAAGACTATCCAGTGTGCGTTCCCTGAGAATGTGTTGCTGGCTGCCCAAAGAGGAACTACAATATGGATTAGCAGATCTTTAAAACAACACAGAAGGCCTCCTTTCACCTGCCCCCCCGTTGGATTTACTGGCAGTAGCGAGCCACCTGCCCCGACACTGGCATTTCAGTCTTTTCCTGATGGCTGATGTACCTGGGCAAACCAGGAGAAGGGCAGGAGGCTGTTGGAACACTGGTGGCTTGGAAAGCACCTGTGTTGCCTTTGAGGTGATTAAAAAGCCCTCCCCTAGCCCCGAGATGTCACCTTACGGGTGTTCCCTGCAACCCTAGGGTCCACACCTGTACTTATATTAAAAACTCCACACAAATTGCCCCGAACCCAGCAGCGCCCTGTCTCCAGACCAGTGGGTGAGGATGAACATCAGCTGTCATAGAACGCTCAGACACATTACAAGAGTTGGCAGTGTTGATGCATATGTGATACTCTGTTTATGTTTATTGCGATAAAGAATATGATAAAAATCCCACATAACAAATATTTCAGCTGATCACAAACTGGCTTATTTGTTCAATTTTTATTGATGCTCTGATCTCTGGTGGGAAAATAATTGGCTTAGGCAGCAGAAGCCTATTCCATTTAAAATCCATGACAGCTTTGTTCAGTGGAAGCAGTAGGTGACCCCATATAGAGTAAACAAACAAATATTCTTACTTATGTACCAATTATGTGTTAGAGAATTTAAACTCTCAAGTATCCCGTTTGCTTTTCACTAATTATTGTGCTGTCTCCTTGCATATGTCTCCGCTTGGCAAATTGCAGTTTTTCAACTTTTGATTGCACTGTGAAATCCCAGCAGGTTCTCAACACTGGGAGCTGCCGGCTCTGCTGGGAGAGCAGCACGTACGTGTGCGGATACATTCCCATTACAGATCTCTCTGTTGCGCATGG
Organism: Rissa tridactyla; assembly: GCF_028500815.1. Taxonomy (NCBI): domain Eukaryota; kingdom Metazoa; phylum Chordata; class Aves; order Charadriiformes; family Laridae; genus Rissa; species Rissa tridactyla. The sequence goes on from NC_071476.1 coordinate 10,073,716, forward strand.
GACAGGGATGTTGTGTATTTTAGAGAAGCTCAGAAGGGGAGGGGAGGCAGAGGAGGCTGGATCTGGGTCTTTACTTCCCCTTTCAGCTCAGAACAAGCTTGTGCTCGCAGCATTCGCAGTGCAACAGGCACAGGAGCAGCAGCGCCAGCACCCGCCGGGGAGATGGCAAAACACTGAGTCACTGCGTACCGTGAAGTTACGGGAACTGAACAGAGCCTTGTCAGGGAATGAGTCCTCTGCTAAAAATAAGTGTCTTTGTTTCCTAAAATCATTCATTTTTGATAAATGCTTCAGCCTTGCATTTGTTTAGCAGCAAGACAGCGTTCCTGTATTCCACTGGCATTGCCTTAGCTGCTGGTAACTTCTGGGGCCTAAACCAGCTGGTTTTAATCATATGATTAATCTAAGTTTCTCCACATGTTGCTAGTGATGAGCCTGTCTTCATGTATTTATTGGAAACAGCCTCTACTACCATGTGTGGCCCAGTTTTCTCTATTGGGCATGGCTGCGATTTGAAGTTGAGCAAGTTTATCTGCAAGGGGGAGTGCCGGGGGAGTCTTTGGGAAGGTGTGTGCTGGAGGGGCTGAAGGTAAGGGGCTGTGGTTGGAATAGGGGTGTCTTGGTTGCTTTGTGTGTTTCTGCATGAATTTTTGGACTGGTCTATTTTAAGGACAAACCTAACTTGAGTATTCATGGTAGAGACTGGAGCCTGTGTCTGTTCTCATAACCTAGAAACACACAAGGTAACATAATAACACTTAAATTTTAATGCGTGATTTAACTATATGATCAGCAGAGTTATTCTGCACACTGAGTATATTTGGTGCTTAAGTGAGAATGTAAAGAACCTGAACAGTGTAGAAACCTGATTTTCTGTTAAGGTAATCTACAGATATGTACAAATCTTTCATAAGAAAGCCCAAGCTAAAGGAGCCATTTCTTTGCTGCTATTGTAGATAGAAGAAAGAGCTTGTTTTTGAATCAGCTTAGAGTTTTTCTCTGCTTAGGAATGAGTATGAGATAAAGCTGATAATCAGAGACACGGATTCTTTCCCTAGCACTTAAAACCATGCTGCTAGTAATGATTAATATAACGAAGACGTGTGCTAGTTTTCTACTGCTTTACAGAAAAATGTTAGCTAGGGATGTCAAAACATCTGTGCAGGCACTAGCTGGTCCCCAGACCTGTTGGGCAGCTGCCGTTTTCCTGTCGAAGGCTGCAGGATGTGGTCAGTGTTGTGAGTCAGTCCCTTTGCAGAGGAAGGCTTGGACAGGCAAGGGGACGGCGATGCCAGGGAGGGGACTTCTCCTGGGCTGTGTCTCAGTGGGGTGTTTCTGGCTGGCGCGGGAGGATTTGGGCTTGCCAGGTTTTTCTTTTCCTTTTTTGTCTTCTTTTGTCTTTATTATTAGCTTTTGTGAAGACTTACTTTATTTCTCATTCTCAGAAACTCTACCCACCTTCTCTGCTTCTTTTTCCCAATAATCTGATGGATGTAAGTGGTACTGGATTGATTAGAAGAGAGGAGGGTTGCCCTGTAACCTGGAGGCATAAATGTAGCAGCAGCTTAGATACTACAATGTGCTATATAGAGATAGGGAGAGTCATAGGGAGGTTAAAATATTCATTTTATTGAGGAGGACAGCAAAGCGATCACACTTTTGTCTATCTTCTCTTTTGACATGGAAGACAAGCTGCTGGTTCCTTAACTTGCAGGATGGCTCAAGTGGGATGTTACCTCGCTGAATTATTTATAAAGTTGCTGCGAGCTCCAGCAAATGGGCCTTTAGAGCTCACAATCCCCCTGCGGGTCTCTGCCTACGGGGCTTGGGCTTCTCCCGTGTGCCCTTGGTCGTGAGGAGGCTGAGCCCCGGTGATTTGCTCTTCAGCTGCCTCAGTGCCAGCCCAGGTCTCACCACCGCCCTTCCAGCTCCCCCAGCCCCACATCTATCTTTCTTTCTTTCTAAACAAAGTCCACCAAAGCAGGGCTGTCTCAAAAAAGTAGTTTTGTTACAATTGTACTTAGCAATTTGGCAGCTCTCGTTTTCCCCCTCAAACGTTACTCAGATAACACTATGCACACGAAAAGATTTCTTGAAATTCTTTAAGTGCACATTAAAATGCAAATCGATCTTCTTATTAAAGATTTCTGGAAGTTCTCTGACAACACATTTAAATGCAAATCACTGAAACATAGACTCAATATTAAAAATCCAAACAATTATTTGATCCACATGCTGAAATTAAAATGGGACCGTAGTACATGTCTCAATAAAACCGTGCCATTTTAGCAGCATACGAGAGGCAGCTCTGCACGGGGTTGGTCTGGCCCTCTGGGGAGCAAGTGGGGCAGGATGGGGCGCATTGCTGATGCGGGGCTCTGTCCCAGGGTCACTGAGCTCCCCATCATCCACCGTGGGGATGTCACAGGTTCAGACTTGTCTTTGGTGAGACAAAGGCTCCTGACATGGATCTGGACTAGTGGAATGAAAAAGCCCAGCTGGAATACAATAATCAAGTGTCCCTGATGGCACAAGGTCCTCTCTTTGTCCAGTTTGGATGTCATCAACATAAAAATACGCATGTGAGGATCAAAGGCAGAGCACTTGAGCTCATCCTGTGCAGATTCGGACTCATCAATATCCAGGAAATACAAGTGGGACCATGTGAGGCAGCAGAACAGACTATTAAAATACCCTTAATAAGTAAGAAGCCACCGCTAGATTTTGATTTTTTTTTTTCCCCCCAAATTATGCAGTCTGAGGTTAAAGCTCTACCTGCAACCAAATTGATGTTAATTATTTGACGGAGTTTTAACGGGCATGCTCTGAGGCCAGCTCTAAAAGCTCTGGGTGTTACAGGATGCAGTTTAGCTGAATGTATCTGATCTCATTTATTTTACAGTATGATAATCCATTAGGAACAACAGGCTTTAAATATCTTTAAAACTGAACGAGGTCCTTTTATTCTTTTGCTCTGCTGTGCTTATGAAGTTCCTTCAGAAAGACTCGAGAGGAGCAAGAGGTGCTTTTCTACCATTCTCTTTTTTTCCTCTCTGAATTAATTTAGCTGCTTCCCTTTGGCTTTCACTGTTAGGTAACTTGGAGCACGGGGCACGTGTGAGTGCCTCCTCAAACAGCATGAGAGGGTGGAGTTGGTGCCGTGATGGCCAAGTGCTGTCCACTACAGTACGGAAAACGTTTCTTTTTTTTCTCCTTCAGTCTTCAGTTTCTTTCAGTCTTTAGATTGTCAACTTGGAATATGACAGTTTTGTTTGAAAATGTTGCCTCTTAATTTTAAGATGGTATGGTTTGGAGGACAGCAATGATACTAATGCCAGGAATTTGGGCGCAATATACTGGGAAAAATACTCCCTGAAGTGGGGGCTTAGCAAAGCTCTGGGTGTGCAGGCTGGAGGATGCCGTGGGGCAGAGACAGCCTGTCTGCAGAGTGGAGGACGATAAGGTCCCCTGCTGGGTTGTGTCCTGCTGGTATCGCTGCCGTGCACGGGCTGGAGCGGTTTAACATGAGCTGGGCACAGCAATGGAGGGAAGACCTGGTGAAGTGGGGCTGTGCCTTGAGGTGTCCACAGAGCATCCAGGAAAGCAGCACGTGCTCCATCTGCGCTTCTCACAGCCAGCCCTGGTATTGTACCGAGGCAATTTTCTTGGTCTGATGTTGGCATACAGACTTCCCCTGCTAATCTTCCGAAAGGAGATGGTGCACCCTTGCTAGAGCTCCTGGCTGGATAACCCCGGGGGCGTTACGTCCCTACCTCAGTGCTGCCTGTTGTGTGGTGCAGAGGGAGGTCCGTGTGTGAAACCTGCTGCCTGCTCACAGGGGGGCTCCCTGCCAAGCTGGTGGCAAACACGTCCCTTAGACCGTGGTGCAAATGAGTGATACGATGGAAGGAAGAGTGTAACAGTTACACCATGTGACATGTCGGAATGAAGCGTAGATAGAAATGCTTACATTGCTCCTTGTGGAGTGGCTTTTGACAAACTCCAGATGCGACAGATGCAGCCTTTGGCTTACAAGCGCATTGGTCTTGCTTTGCTCCAAACTCTGCATCGTCAGTCGCCGCTGGGTGGTCACCGCGTCTGGCATGTCCACGTGCATTCCTGCACCAGGTTTGTAACCCAGATGCTGTGACTTCTCACGTAGCTTTTGTGCAGCTCCTTGGCTGGAGGCAGCATGTTCCCACAGCGGATGAACAAAACATGGGTGTCCAAAGGAGATTAAAGATTAGCCAACTTCTAGCATGGGTTTGCTAAACATGGAAGTTTCACAGATGTTTTCATCAGCACCAGTCATGGCACGTGAAGGATCCCCTGTGTCATCAAAAGGAACAGAAGTGTGTTGACTCTTGAGCTATTTATTCACAAATAGTTGGAATTATTTGCATTATTCAGCTTTAGACAGGCTGAAGGGAGAGAGGACAGGGCAGGATGTCTCCTGTCTTAATGATCGTGTCAGTTTTTATTAATGGGTGTTTAATAGCTAACATCTGAAGTTTCCCCAAAAGAAAAGGGGGATTCTTTTCTCTCATGAGTTGGATACCCCACAAACAAACTTTGCCTACACCAAGGTTTTTATTTGGGGTATTTGTATTTGAGGCATCTGAAGCTCTGCTTTTGTTTGTATCTTTTATGTTATTTCATGTGCTAATCAGGGCTTTTTAACTTGACTCTGTCACTCAAATGCTTCTTGATGATGAGCAAAACTAAATCATTTTACTGCTGAGTGTGTATCATCACTGAATTTTAATTTTAAAGGAAAAAGTGGGGGGTTGTTCCATGTTTTAAGTATGATTATTTAAAAAAAAACCAGGATAGCGGTGTTGGACAGAATCATCTAAACAAAATTGAATCCAAAGTACAAAATGAATCTGGTTGTTCCACCCTCCTCCACATACTGTTTGTATTACATGAAAATAAATGTCATGCCCAAGTAATTTTGGGTGATACACAAGGACAAAGCGTACTGTAGCTGGTGACTATCAGTATTTGAAAAAGAGAAAGAATGGGACGCATTTCAGCTCATGATATTAACGGGTTACTTGTCTCTGCCCCACCCTTCATTGCAAGTATTTCTGTGTTGGGGAAAATTGAAAATCAGATCATAAACTGTAAATGACAGAAAAGGAATTTTATACGTAAGTGGGCGGGACCCTTGGGAAAAGGAGTGAAAACAAGTTATAGCGTATGAAGAGAAATGCAGAGTTTCTCACGTGTGAAACCAAAGTAACCTCACCTCTTTGGGTGCGGATCCACCCCCGTGTGGCTGGAAGAGAAGGGGGCAGCAGGTCTGCGGAGGCTTCGGTGGGGTGCGTAGGGAAGCAGGCGGTGAGAAGATCACAGCAGTCCATGGTGGTCATGTGTGATGTTTGCCTTAGACTCACCTGGCATGGGGGCCAATGGCAAGGCAAGCACAAACCAGGTCTGTCCCCACTCCTGCTTTTTGGGCTCTGATGTGAAGGAGCCAGGTACCAACTTCTGCTGCCTCTCGCCCTCGTGGGATGTTGGTGCATCTCCTCCAGACCTGGGGTGATGGGGACCGGTCCCTCCTTCCCTCTGCAACTGGGCTAAGGAGACCAGCACTTCTAACATCCTCTTGTAACGTGATGGATTGAGCCATTTTCTTCATGCTGCTAGGTTTTGAACAGGGGTTGCTGATGTACTGCTCTGTGGGCCTTCATTTACAGCAAAGATCTGTATTTTCCAGTGACATATACTGCAGAAGTGCATAACTGTTTTTTACCTTCTTAGCCAGCGAGGAAGAATAGCTTCTGCCCCTGACTGTGGGCCATGAAATCCCTGACACCGGCTCTTTATTATGGGCTTAAGAAGCCTGGAAAATCAGGGAATCGGCAATCCCTCAACATAATACATGCTAGCTGCAGCGTATAGTACAAATTATATTGGATAACTGCATTATTCTTGAGCTATTTGTCTGTGGGTTTTGTTGTTAAGTTGGTGCTTTCTCATTCAGAAGGAGACAGAAATGCAAAGTACCTGACTTCTGTGGGTGCCCCAATCTGTGTGGAGCACATCTGCTTTACCCTGGGAGTGCGTTGCTTATCTTTGTTCTTCTCCCCACTCAGACCCCCATATTCTGTATCAATACTGGGAATGTCATTTAAGATTGGGAATTCATAGAAATTCCAGGAAACAGTCACCTTGTGGGCTGCTGGCACTGAAACGGCTCAGCACCCTCCCCTTGAGCATCACCAGCCGCCTGCACCCACCGCAGCGCCGGGGGGATGGGCAAGGCTCTGCATGCCGAGGAGGGCTCTGTCACGGACACGGTCGGGCACTGCTTTATGGGCTTAAAATTCAATTTCTCATCCTCTCAGACTACATTTCTTATGCTCCTTTTTAAGTGCTGCTTAAGCATTTGTCACTACACTTGTTCCAGTCGTACTTGCTCACTGTGGCGGTGTGAGGGTGATGAGCATCGGTTGGGGCTGTGGTGGTGTCAGGGGCTTTTGGTGCATGTCCCTTCCCAGGGACATGAGGCCATCTGCCCTCGCCCTGCTCCAGGCTCTGGAGCACAGGCCTCCAGCTGCTTCTGGCAGCATTTTGCTTTCTAGATCTTTTTCATGTCTTTGAATTTTTTTTTATTATTTTTTTTAAACATATAAAGGAAAACTGAAATTCAGGGTGGTGAGCTCTGCTGCCATGGAAGGCCCCTGAAACCCAAGCGGTGGCTGGTGTCCTGGGACACCACGTCATACACCCCGCTGTCCTCTTTTCCTTCTCCTGCAAGCCTTTTGCTCCTGAAGTCATCTCTGCATGTGTCTGTTCCCCCCTCCCAGTTGAGTTGCCCTTGCTTTTTCCATTTTGCTACTGAATTTGCACTCTCTGCTTGACCCAGCCCAAGAAACAGCCGTCCTCGGGCTTTATTTGACATTTCTGGGGGAGGGAACCCAACAACAAACAGTGACCGGTTCAGTCTGCCCCGCTTCCCCTCCTCTTTACTGGGGTAGAGAAGGCATTTCTCTTCACAGAAATCACCTGGCCTCCTCGACCTGCCCTGGAAAATACTGCCCAGACACATCTTCTGTAACGATCCCGGCGCAGCAGTCAATATTTAACAGTAGCTCTTTAAAGCTGCTTTCTGGGCTCTGAGCAAAATTCCTAAAGAAACAGTTTGTAGGAAATGTATTGGAAAATTAAATTCATGTTCGTCAACACACCGTTAACAGTTTTCTCACCCTAACAATCAAAATGTCCGTGATTATTTCCATCTTGGAAAAAGGTGAAGGCTGGCACCAGGCAATATGTTCTCTCATCATTTACTCATGGCAGTTCTGTTCCCAAGGGGCTGCAGCTTCCTAATGAGTGGGGACAGCAGAGAAAAAGGCATCTGGTGCGTTTATGAGCCTGTTTACAGCATGGAGTCCAAAAACAGTCAGTGTTGGAAGAGATTTATTTTTTTTATTGTTAATTTTTACAAGAAACAGACATCATTCAAGAATCCCTCTTGCCATTCTCTATTTTCCTTCCTTCTCCTTCCTGGTCTCCTTAGCCATCCAGTGTGACTTATGATCTCCTTCTCTGCCACATGAAGAACACAATTTTTGGTGTTTTTTTTTTTTCTTTCTAGATACTGGTCTCTGAATGTATGGTTAGCTAAAGATGCCAAAGCTTAGCTTTTCTTTTACTTGCTTGGGATAAATGTGAAGACAACCTCCCCCCCTACAAACGCACACAATTTTTGAGTCTTAAGGGGGTTGTCTTAGAGCCTGTGATTCTCTCTGCTGCTTCCTATGAATGGCGACAAGCAGAATTATCGGATAACTTGGCTGATGGTCCCCAGAGCAAAACTCACGAAGGCTGGAAGGTTGGGTATTTGCAGAGATGAACGTGGGCTGTGCAGCTCCTTTCCAGGAGAGGCCACTGCTTTCAGGTGTGGTATGAGAAGCTGCTCCCCAGCAGCCTTGGCGAGGCTGCCCTCCCCACGAGGGTCTCCGGGGAGACAACCTGAACCCCACTTCAGGCGAGAGGAGGGAGGTGAAGCAGCAGCTGATGGCTGTGAGGAAGAGAAGGCAGAGGCAGGGTTTGCAGGGCAACACAGCTGAAGTGACACCTGAGAGTACGACCTTTCCCAGGATCTCCTGGTAGTGCGTGACCTGCAGGAAGGTAAAACAGCCAGAGTTTTGCAATTATGGAAATGAGAATTTTGTTTACATGGCAATAGGAGAGAGATTGCATATTTAGTCACTGGGGCAAAGAACTTGCAAGGTGTGGATTAGCCGGGACATGGGGACACGGGGACACCCAAGCTGAGGGTGATCCCAGAGCATGAACCTGTGTTACTCGCGTGGTTGAGTTGTTGAGCAAAGTGATGGAGAAAAGCGTGTGGTGAATGTGGTGGGAGTGAGTGACCTCTTCAGTGCTCACTAGACCTGAAGGACGGACCTCACTGGGGCTGGGAGGGAGGGAGGGGGCTGAAACTGGGGCTTGAACTGAAGGAGAAATGTCTGGGGCCAAAAGGTGCATCTGTGAATCATCAACACAGAACTGTTAATTAAAGATATGTTGGTGGATGAAATTATGCAGAAACCAATGAGAAGCAAAGATAAATGAGGCAGTTTGCACAGAAAACTAATGAAGGTGTTGAAGAGGATTCTCCAAATGATGGGCTGCAGGAGAGATTTCCTGTAAATCTGTGGAGTTTAGGGGAGAGGAGCTTTCTGAACCTCTGATTTAAAGGGATGAGAGACACGCGTCCTCCTGTGGACACTGGGGGGTCAGGAGAGGCTCCAGCAGAGTGTGGTGGCCAGGACTGAGGCTGAAAGTTTGGGGCGGAAGTGAAAGAAAGGGCACACTGCAATTGGGACAGGATCTGTAAGCAGTGCTTTTAATGACTGTGGAGAAATCAAGGACAATGGAGAAGCAGTTGAAAGGTGCGTGGGGTGACGAGGATATTGTTCCCTCGACATTGGGCTTGCAGGTGGCCAGTCTGGTGGCAATGGAGAAGTAGAGTTGTGTTGGAAAAGGATAAAAATGAAAGAGGTGGCACAGGACTTTGGGTGGAGGACTTCAGTCTGGCCACTGAGTTGCTGTGGGATGCCTGGTGAAGAAGGCAAGAGAGAGTGCTGGAGCCATGCGCTCGTTTGCATTTAAACTGTGTTTTCCCTTGTGGGTGAGCATTGCTAAGTGATCTCCTGTTTTCCTCATTCTGACATTAAAACGGGATACAAATAGGGCAACAAAAAAAAAAGATTAATTTTTAAACAGCAATTGCCTCACTGTTGATAGTACTGACAACTCCTAAGCACCTTCCAATTACAGTATTTGTGTGTCTCCCCTTTGCCTTGGCTCCCGCAGCTGCACACCCAGAGCAAGACCTGCAACATCAGTCGCTGGCTTTTAATTTATCGCCGTTCCCCCTTGCCTCTTGGGAAAGTGGGTGGGAAAGTGGGGTTTGCCTTCTATGAAGAAGTCTCCCATTTGTAGCAGTTGCTACCAGCGTTGTTTCCTCTGAGTGTAAACAGCCACACACATGAAGGGGCATTGCTGAGAGCTGATGCACGTGCGTTTTGTTGGCTTCTGGGCTTTGTGTATTTATTTTTCAGTCCCTTTGCTTCCCAAGCACTGTCCCCTGTGCAGGAGGGGGTAGTAGGTCCCCAGGAAGGCACAGGCTCTCGTGGGGACCTCTCTGCACAGAGGGGCCGGGCACAGCCACCGTTGGTGGCACTTCTGCACTCAACTGGCCGCTCTGGGAGTCCCAAGGTGTTACTGTCTCCCTCTGCATGAGGGACTTGTGCAGTAGAAGCTGGTGGGAAACATGCAGTGTATGTCCTTGAAACGTGTCACGATATTCAATTTTTGACTGCAGAAAATATGTAGTAAGGATTTGTTCTGAAAAGCTTTAATGTCTCGTACTTTCTGTAATCAGACTTTCCATGGGCTGTCGTAGGGTTGTGCTCTTCTCGTTACCTGCAGCACGGAAGTGGCTTCGATTATAGTCTGTGTTTAATGCTTGATAGTGTGAGCTGCCTCAGTGGTGTCCGTTGCTCCTTCTGTAACTCTGGAGCACACGTGTGGTCCTTGTGGAAGTAGCTTTCCCAGATGCACCTGAGTTGTGCTGGCTGTGACAGGGTAATGTGCATTTGGTGGACTTGGGGGCCCCTACTGTCCCCAGGGCTTGGGCACCATGGTGGGGACAGGAGTGGCTGGGCTGGGGCAGCCCTGGGACTTGGTCCCTGTCCTGGTGTCCCCAAGGAGAGACTGGGGACATTATGTTACTCCTCGGCTCAGAAATGGCATATCAGACAAGCCCAGGCCAATGCAGTCAAGGTGAACACATCCTCTGTTTAACAGCTGGGGAACTATTTTTCCTTTCACTTCTGTTTTTATTTGCATTTATAACCCAAGCAAGTGTCCAGGACAAGTGGATCTTAGGAAAAATCAATGCCTGTTAGCTGTTATTCGAGAAAGGCCACAAGCAGCGTAGTAGACCTTACGCTTAAAAAGACTTTGAGGATGTCAACAGACTTGCAATAGTGCCTCTTAAATTTTTGGCTCGCTTCCTGCATGCAGTAGTGCCACCCAGTCCTTCAGTTCCCTCCTTTGCTCCTGTTTCTCGGTATCTTAAATCCTGACCCCAAGCAGGGGTAGGGTGTGCTGCGTGTCGTGGCATCCCTCTGCGGCGCTTGCCCTGTAAATGTGCTGCCAGGCGAGCACCGACGATCGGCCTTCCTAAAACAAGGCCTGGCACCATGGCATTGTTGCAGATTCCCACCCATAAATACCAGTTTGGTATTTGCAACCAACTCCAGTTTCACCATGTGGGCGCTGCCTGTTCCCTTGGTCCCACAAATCTGTTGCTTCAGTAGTTTCAAATCGAGCATCTTGCCCTGCCACAAGGGGAATGCGTGCTGCCCTCCACTCACCTCTCCCCAACAGTGGTCATTTTCTAGACCTGGGTTATTCATAAGATTTAAAATTGAATAATTAAATAATTTGAATAACTATATAATTCACATCTATATACATAAATTCCTCAGAAATAGGATAGTAGTGATAGTGTAAAACAAGTTACATTAGCTGAGTTACATATACTGAGTTCGTATAGCTCAGAACAAATGATGTGGGATAATCGATGTTGCCAGTGAAGAGACCTGTGCAAATGCAGGTGTAACATATGGGGGCGGAAAGAAGTGGAACAGATCATCTGTGGGACAAGAGGGTGAAGAGTTTCTGAGCCCTGAGCCTGCGTCAGCGCAAGCAGTAATCCTGGCGGTAGGATGTTGTGCAGGACCCTGGGGAAAGCCCTTGGCTTTAAGTGGGGCTGAGCTGGCAGCCGGCAGTAATTGCATTTCAAGATCTGGAAGCAAATTTTGGACAAATTACGCTAATGCCTTCAAGTGGCACCACTTCATCTTCATCCCTGAGCCACTCGGAGCCAGCTCTGACCCGGAGGCAGGGGGGGTTGTGCACAGTGCGGTACCTGCACAGTGCAATGCTCGTACGCGTGCCTGGCACGGTCACGGGGTCGCTGCGGGTCCCAGCACACCAGTGGTCCTCGATGGCCCCACCGTCCTGCTGATGGGCCTGGGGATGCCCTGCTGAGCAGACGAGCTCATTACAATGTGCGGTTATTGCACTTATGGCTGCCATAATTACAGGCACAAACTCTGTTCACGCAGCAGTGACGATCTAGCCCTAAAATGAGAATAGATTTTCTTAAGCTTATTTTCTGTTTAAATGGGGTGATTTCATTCCTGTCCCTGCTTGTGGAAATTGGTGCGATATACATGATAAGCATCAATGATATACGTAATATATTGCCCAGGGGAAGCATTGTAGGTTACGGTAATGCTGGGATGTATGTGTGAGGGCTGAAAGAAGCCGAAGAGATGTAAAAATGCACTTTGTCAAGTGTAATTCATCCCAGGATAATGCAGGTATATGCACATAATGGGATTCTTGGCTCCTCTGCTCCGTGCCCTCTGCTATGGGATGAGGGTGCGTTATTATGCTGCTGTTCCCGCACTCATTACGTCTGCTGTGCCAGAAGCCCGGTCGTGCCATCTTTTCTGGCTGCCTTTCGTCCATAAAGCCATTTCCCAGAGATCATCTTTCAGCCTGTGATTTATCTGACTCACGAACTAGATGCTTTGAATGCTGCGGTTCTGCACGTGGAGGCATTTGCAGCATGTCTGCAGTTGTATATCTCCCAATTTTCACCAGCCTTTTAGTGTTTCCATTTTTATGTGTGCTAATACCTTCCTGCTTGCAGGGGGGAAAAAAAAAAAAGCTGGTTTTAAGGAAAGAAGAAAGGATGGAGGACCTGGGGGGCAGCAGGGATTTCCACGGGCCGAATGCAATTGCTCCTTTCTTACAGCCCTGTCATTTGGAGGTCCCCCGCGAGCCGATGATCTCCACCAATACCACACCCTCAGTCCCTCCCTAGATTTATCAGTGCTTTCGCTGAGTAAAACACAGCAGCGTTGTAATTCTCCAGATGTGTTTCATGCTATGGCAGCTGTCAGCATTGCCCCTTGCCCAGTCTGCATCTACTGGCTCCACTTTATCTCCCTTTTCACTGCAAAAAAGAACATGTGAGAGGGGCTGGAGCCCCTGGGGGATGTGAGTGCTGCCGAGAACATTTGCTGAGCAGGGGAGAGCTCTCAGCTGGAGGCTGCATGGGGAGGCTGGGGTAAGGAGGAGGTGCACAAATGGCTCTACAAACCAACAAAATCTGATAAAAGCAGCCTTTTAGGAAGATCTGGATATGGTATTTGTGGTCTGCATTCATATATTGCTTTCATCCACCCACCTGTTTTATTGCAGAGAGGTGCTTTTTGCATCCGCGTAAGTGTTGGAATGGATTTATACTTGCACCAGTAACTGCAGAAGTATTTTAAAAGCTGCGTTTAGGTTATATCTGGGTGATGAGACACCACCACCAGCGATGTGCTCTCTGAGAGACTGCCCATCAGCATTGCCCAGGGCCTCCAAACTCCTGGTTTGCTTTTACTCCAAGGTCTTCTTGGAGCGAAACCAAGACGGTCCATTTACAACTACTTGAGCACTAAGAAGCAGGAGCTGAGGAGCTGGCAACGGGAGGTTGTGTTGAGAATCTGCTCCTGGCGCACTGACTCGCGGCGTGGCCGTGAGCTGCCCCAGAACCGTACCTTCTCTGCAGGCCCTTGCTGGGTGAGATGCAGGAGATGCCAGTGCAATAACCGCTGTAAGCTGGGGCAGATGCAGACACTCAGCACATGCAAACCTATATTCTAAAGGTGGATTCTTCTCCTTTCTTGTTTTTGTTTCCAGGAGAGCCAGCGTGGCTGGGCTGTGCTCCTGCTCTCCCCGGAGAGCTGGAACAGAGGGGTTTGAGGTTTAGTTTTTGTTTGTGTTTGCATGCACATCGCTAAATCTTCATCCTTTTGGATGCTCCAGGTCATTTGGGGTGCAGTTTTAGGGTCTGAATTCACCATTCCCCCAGGTCAGTGGGGAGACGCTGATTTTGGAGGAGTCTGGACTGGGCCCAGTCAGCCCACGGGCACCCGGCAGCATCCGCCTGCTCCCCCAGAGCTGATTTCAGGTGGGTGCAGCCCCGCGAGGGATGCGGGAAAAGCCCATCCACCCCTCGCTCCTGCTTCCCGTGCTCAGGAGTGATTTATCTTCTTGTTTTGTGGAGTTTCCTATCTGCCGAAGCCTCAGTGAAGCATATCCAAAGATAGCAGCAATCCTTTCTGCCCTGTGTTGCAGTGCCGACAGCTGATATCAGCCTGGCTGCCGCTGGCTCCGCTTCAGCGCTCCCTAATGAGCAAAACAAATGGGATGTGGGTAGGAGCCAGTAGGGGAGTGAAGGGAGGAGCAGCAGTAAGTGACCCTGGGTCTGTGGCTCTGGAGCCGGGCTTGTGTCTCGGTTGGTCTCTGTAACACTGGAGTTATCACCCTGCCTATCTAGTCCTGCATACGTGGTTTTTTTTCTCATTGCCAATTACAGTATGAATAATTATTTGATTACACAATTTTTGCTATCTGCTTTGTTCTCCATCTTGTCTTTGATCGCTCAGGAGCGTTTCAAGGTGAAATAATTGCATGTTCAGGGAATTTGCTTAGAAGCCGGTAATTATTCATTTCCTCATCGATTCACTTTCCGTGCGTGTTTGCTGCGCGTTGGGCTGAGGGAGGCGCAGGTCGTGCCGGGGAGCGGGTAATGGAGCTCACGGAGCGCTGCGGTTCACGCAGAGCCCAACTACAGCCGGTGGCTTTCCCGCTGCCTCCAAGGAGGAACGGTGACATTTGCTTTGTTTTACTGCCGTTACATCACTGGAGTTCCAGTCAGCCTAATCATTTCTTGGTCTGAACTAATTTTCTATATGTTTTCCGTGCTTTTTCAACGGTATGGTTATGTAATACAATTGTCTTGTATCTTTTATTTGGTGACCCTGTTTTATTAGTAATGATTGCTAATTATTCTCATTCTCTGTGCGTTGATAATTGCTTCATATTATGATAGTAGTTTAAAGATCATGAATAATATGTAGTGCCTCACCTTACGAGCCGTTATTAACTTGCACTGTAGCCCAGTGAAGAGTTTAAACCCACTTTAAAGCTCCCGTTGCCGCATGGAGGTAATGTACATGTTGCTCTCATGATAATTTCTTGACACAGATTTTCTAAGGGCTTCTTTGACTGTCAAACGGAGCAAAGAAAAGTTGCACAACGTAATCTGTTGTCCACATTTTATGCTGATACATAAATTTCTGAATTGCACTGAGTTCAGATTAAAAAACTAGATAAGACAGTGTCACTGTTTGTATTTAGTTTCCTCTTGGATCTTCTAGTTAGCAAACACTCTGACTGAATTTCCATAACTTCTGGAATAAGCTTACATGTTAAAGAAAGTGTTATTGTGGCTAAAACATTTTAGAGGAAGAGAAGTAGTTCTGTTAACGATGGGGAGAAATGCAGGGGGGCAGAGGCGCTGATGGCGCCTTGTCAGGAGCTGCGGGTGCTCTGACGGCAGATGCAAGTCGTCGTCTTTCCCCCAGGTAACTATGGAATTGGCCATGCACAGGGAATAATTTCTGTTAGAGACTCTTCCATGCACTGAAACATGGAGTTTTATATGCTCATTTTATACATCTAAACCCCTTGTTTATCAAGTTTCCCGAATGCACGAGCCATCAAATGCTGTGTTCACGGCTGGTGCTGCCCTTGCCCGCAGCGGTGCCTGGCAGCCGTAATCTGCGGGAAAGGGCAGGTTTCCCCCCAAAATTGCTTTGGGCTCTCACTGAACTTAAAATTTTGTGCTCGCACTCTTTTTCTTTTAAACCAAGATCAACTTTCTTTTAAACCAAAGATAGGTATGTGGAAACACTTGAATTCTCTCTCCTGTGTTTTGAAAGTTTAGAAAGACTGAACAAAACCTGACATACGAGACAAAACAATGACCACGATGCATGTGTGACTGCTGAACGCAGAGCAGTGGAGGAAGACGCTCTGCCATGTGTTGTGTAACAAATAGGAAACAAATAATTGCTTGAGAAGGATTTAATTAACCTGAATGAATTTAGTTAAGCAGGCATTAAACATTTTACCCAGAGTATATGCTGTCTTACTTTTTTCACTTCTATGTGAAAATGTTCATTGTGTTTTTTGGTTGTTTTGCAATGCTACCTTGAGATTTTTATAAACTTCAGTGTTTTCATTAGCTACCTGTAATTAAATATTTATGGTACAGTACATTGAAGTTTCTATAAAATATTGAAAGCAGAAAGGAAATATGTTTTTGGGAAATGGAGACTCCGGTTAATAGAGGAGTAGAGGGTGGTGTAACGCTGGCTGGGGTTGGGTCTGTGCCCCACAGGGACCACGGGGTGATGCTCAGCACCATTGGGTTCTGCTCGGCCCAATGTTTATAGTCAAAGGGGGGCTTTGACCAACGATAGGCCTGGGACTGACTCGGTCTGAGAGAACTAAGAACATAAACCATAGCCACTGGGAAGGGCAAAGAATCGTGATCTTTCACAGCAGCAAAGTTTTCTGCCTGGGCTCTGCTCTTTTTCTTAAATTAATGTCCTCTGTCGGGATGTGCGCTATTTCATCATGAGCCATGTAGCATTTAGTATTTGTCCTCTTAAATCACCCTGTCAGTGTTTGTAATTCAGGATAGTAAAATAGGCATGAAATACTTGTGTGGTAGACCTCGTGGGGCCATAAAATTTGGGAGGTTCAATTACATTTAATTAGTGACATGCCCGGCTGCCTCCCCTGGCCATGCTGGCTAACCCAACGCCGGCCTTGCCGAGAGACTCACGGAATCTTCAGAGTTGGAAGGGACCTCTAGAGATCATCTAGTCCAACTCCCCTGCTAGAGCAGGATTGCCTAAAGCACATCCCTCAGGGCTGCATCCAGGCGGGTCTTGAAAATCTCCAGAGAAGGGGACTCCACAACCTCCCTGGGCAGCCTGTTCCAGTGCTCTGTCACCCTCACTGTAAAGAAGTTTTTCCGTGTATTTGAACGGAACTTCCTATGTTCTAGCTTGTGCCCATTGCCCCTTGTCCTGTCGCTGGGAACCATTGAAAAGAGCCTGACTCCTTTAGCTCAGGCTCCCATCTCGGAGTCTGCAAAGTAGTTAGAAGAGGCACTGCTTGACAAAAAGTGAATTTTCATATTTTACTGTGCAAGGCTTCCCTAGAAGAAAATCGAGCCTGGGGCCACCCCACACATTGTGCCCACAGCAGCTTCACACGCTGCAGCCCGTCAGGCAGAGCCGCACTCCCTGGGCAGTGGGAAAGGCATTGCTTGAAAGTTGCAGAATTATGTTAATTCAAAGATGTAAGTGGGAATTTCTGAGAACAAAGGAAAATCAATCAGAGACCAAAGTAGGATGCATTTTTGCCTTTTTGTCATGGGTTTTGCTATGGTTGTGTCAAGTGTAGTTGATATGATATAGGGCAAAGAATTCAGAAAACCATTTCAGCTTGTTGGCTTAAAAAAAGAAAAAGACAAAAAGCTCAGTAGCTATTACAGCAAGGCTTTTTCTTTTTAAACAAGTAATGCATTTTTGTTTAAATAAAGGAAAGACCAGACTATTTATTACTGTTGAGAAATCTGGATGGCATTAGCAGCTGTGTAAATTAGTTTAACTTCATTAACTTCCACAGAAATAAACCGATTCGTCTCTGCTGAGAATCTGGCTCCATGGGACTTAATTGATTTTTCAAGCTGACATTTTTATTAGTAATAACATTTAAGGTTCAGATAATACTCATCAAATATTTGCTTACTTGTCTACACAACACCCTTTCTAGGTAAATAAGGTTATTGTATGTATATAAATCTGGATAAATAGATAAAGGAAAATCTGGAAATTATGTTTATAATTAACCAACAGATGAGATGTAGAAGGTGAAGTTGCCTGTCCTGAACTGTACAGCAAGAGCTGTGATTATACTGAGCAGCATATGGTGACCAGGAGGCCCCTGGGATGTGGAACCGGTGTCGTATTGTCACCTGAAATGAGGTGGCTTCAGTTCCCAGGGTCCTGGTTATGAAACGGACCTCAAAGAATCAAAAAGTCAGGTTGGTTTGGTGAGCACAAGCACCAAGTGGTCTTCATTTTTAAGCAATGCAGAATAGATGCGTATTCTGCAGGTGTATATTTACGTGTGTATATATATCAAAAATATGCATAAAATACCCATTATATCATGCAAATGGTTTGGAAGAGCCTCGTGGTGTTTCTGCTGCTGCGGTTGCGAGGCTGCCCCGCTCTCTCTCACCCTGCTGTCTTTACCTTTGAGGTACAGGGAAATAAGATCCTGGCCAGCACATGGGGACCTGCAGACCTGTGCCTGCGCTGGCCGTCTCCCACGCCTGCCCCAAACCCACCCATGTCCATGGGCCAGCCCCGCTGTGTCCGTACCCCTGTGTCCCACCAGGTGTCTGCCCGGCCTCTCAGAAGAGGGGCCAGGAACAGGGTCCTTGTTAGATTAATTCTGACCCCGTGGCTGAGTTCCTGGTGCTGATGGGATTGTGTGAGATGTGGGGTTTGGGTCTATTCTGGGCTTTATTCTTGCAAAAAATATAGAGTTTTCCCTTTCCATATTGGGGAGCTCAGACATTCTCGCTCCTGTGAGCGTGGTCACCATCCCCGCAGGTTTTGCAGGTAGGAGCTGTGTCGCAATCACGGCTCTGGTACGGTCTCCAGTAGCTGACAAGAAGGGGTGGGGTTTTTTGGTTGGTTGGGTTTTTATGTGTGTAGGGGGGGTTCTTTTGGTGGTTTGGGGTTTTTTAGGGTGGCTTTTTTTTTTTTTACTTCATTGTGTAACAGCCCAGAGTGCCTGGCTGCGGGCTTTCGGCGTCAATGCAAGGACGGCAGCTGCTGGTCCGTACAGCAGCACCCAACTCACTGGGCAGCAAATCAGTAAACCAGCATCCAGGTGTTGCCCAAAAGTTGTTCTCAAAACAAAATCCTCTGAATGGATCCCTGTGAAAAAGTGGGTTTTATATATGTATATGCACACATGTAGCATTATCATATATATTATAATAGATATGGTTTATATATATAATATTACTGTTGTATTACTATATTCTGTATGTTTTTTATATATATATATTATATTACTGCTTTGGATTGCATAGATGTGGGAGAGACAGTGAAATCCAGTGTATGGGCTACACTGTGCCATTTTCCAGCTGTTCCGGGCAAGCGGGAGCCGATGCGGCAGGGGCTGTGGCTGTTGCCAGGGCTCCTCTGGACGTTGGTCTCTCCAGGAGCTCCTCAGCCTGTCACTAATTCCAGTTGCATGGTATGTGTGACCCAGGGGCCGAAAGAAGTGGGAGGAAGGAAGGAAAAACCCCAAGGCGGGGAAGTGTATCAGATCGGTGCTCATTGACAGTGTTTAGTCTTAGACTGTAAATTCAGTGGCATACGTAAAATACTGTCTTTAGAACTAGCAAATTGTTCTTTGAGTAATTGTATTATGTACTTCAGTGCTTCTTTCATAAGATGTAATTTGTGTGAGGTGATAGCAAGTCAGTAACCCCTAGTGTTTTAAAATCACTTTACAGGGACAGTTTCTGCTGGTGGGGAGGGTTGGCTGATGCCTCGGGGGGAGGAACGGGCTCGTTTCACAGGGGAAAGTGTTACTGCCAGCTTGATTAAGGTGACCCTTGCATTTAAAACCTGATACACTTAACTGGTTTGAAATGTAAGGAAATGTAGGGGGTTCTACCCTTTGGAAAGAGGGGGTGGGAGTGTTGGCTGCCCGGAGGTGGGGGTTCCTGCCTCGGGAAGAAGATACTTTTCCCCCCTGAGCCTGCTGGGTCGCCGTGGGGGGCACGGGGGGTGCTGGGCTACGCTGGGCAGCTTTCCCACTGCAAAGGGATTTTGGGGGTGGTTTTTTCTTTTTTTTTTTTTTTTTTTCTTTTTTTCTTCCAAATGTCTTCATTTGGCAGCAGCAGACATTCCTGGTTTGTGGAAAGCAGGGTGGGAGAGCTCCCTGCCCTGAGTCTCCTTCCCAGCAGTGCCGGGCACGGGGCTGGCAGCGGAGCAGAGGCTGGGACCTGCCTGTGGAGCTGGCTCTGCTGGTCCAGACGGGTCTGTAAGATACGACGGCACGGAGAACATAGGCCTTGTGTGTTGGTAATGCAGATTAATTGTTTTTCTGGTGATTCTGAGCCAAAACGTTTTGGAGTGGAAGAGACTTTGAATCACTGACTTCGGTAGCATTTCTTTAAATTTAACCATTTTGTTTCTTAGCTACGTCACAGGCGGTGTTTATATTGGGTAACCTCATTATACAAAGTGACCCCTAAGATGACCGTAGTGCTGGAAGGCTTGGCTATAATGAAATATTTGTTAAATTTCCCCTGTATTCATTATCTGCCAGGAGAGGCAGCCTGAGACCTCTGCAGGGTTGGGTTTTGCCTTTGGTTTAGGATCTTGATATTATCATATGGAAAAATAACAAAACCAGGCAAATACAGGTGAATGCCAGGTACAATTTCCCCTTTTATTGCTACTGTATTAAATGCTGCTACTCTAGAAACAAATGTGTTGTGCAATAGTTTGGTTAAGTGCCAAGAACAGCATCTGCATTTGCATTCTGAGAATTAGAAAGCAATCTGTTGCTAGAGGGCAGCTTGTGAATTCATTTCTGGCTCAAAGTACTCTTGAGATATTTCACTGAAAGTACTGTGTGTCCTAAGGCCTTTCCTTCTTCATGTCTCAGATAAAAATGGTCATTCAGGTGCTCTCTGAAAAGAGTAATTTATAGCTTCTTGTGTCACTTGCCTCATCTTGCTCTGGAGAAACAACTGTCTGAAGATGGTTCCAAGCAAAAACAGTTTGGGTTTTTTCTGTGTGAAGCTTTTCTTAGTAAATTAAATGCTTGGGTTGTTTTCTTTCTGTTCAAAAAAAAATGGCAAAAATGTTCTTGCTGATGTGGATAGTGCACCAAGTGGTGCAGTGAGATCGGACTTGTGCTGTTTGCAGCAGACGTGAAGGGTTTTATTGTGACGGGGAGGATGAGGACACCGGGCGCCTGCTTTGACACCGGCCACTCGGCTGTTTGTTTTCATCTGCTGGGTGGACATCGTCAAAGGTCGAAATTCGTTAGAACTGAACTGAATTACCAGTCTGCTGCAAAGCTGGGTGTCCCCTTCCACCTGCAGGAAGGTGAGTTCTAGGTGGGGCCGACGTGCAGCTCCTGCATGGCCTGGATTAACTGTGAGCGTTATAACCCTTACCCGTCCCCTCCCCAAAATGTGCTCTGGATTTGACGTTGTACAGCAATATAGACTTGATTAAGTTGTTCTGACTATGAGGGGTTTGCAGTGAAAGCTTTATGTACGTCTGCAATGGTCTGTAGGGGACACTCTGCTGTGACGCCTCCCTGCGCCCCGGGGGGACACGGGCTGAGTGTCCCACAAGCTGTGACACCATTGCAGCCCTCCCAGGCTGGGGAGGGCCAGCAGCACGCTCTTCTCCTCCTCGTGGGTACTTTGGAATGCCATGGTGATGACAGCCCTGTAAAGAGTGCTCAGGCTTTGCTGCCAAGAGCTCGAAAACTGCTGAGTTTATATGAAAGCGTATATGCTTTGTAAAATGAAAATAAGTGCCTGAACCGGTAAATACCAGCTGGGACAGCCAGTGCTGTTTCAGTGGGTTATGGAGATACTCGGTGCTGGAGTAATACCATATGTGACCTAGATACACAGGTGGGGAATGGAGACTTTTAAAATGATGCCTGTTGCTGCTCCGTCCTGGAATGACACCTGTGGTGCTGGCTTTTCCCACGGAGCCCCCGATGACCACGGCTGGCACTCGCTGCCTTGCTGGCCACGCCGTCCCCGAGGTGGCAAGTTGGGGCAGCCTTGATGGAAGAAGTTGTAGAGAGTCCGGGAGCCGCTGCTCCGGCTGATCTAACCTGACTGCAGACTTGTACGTAGGAGCAGTTTTTCCTCCCACTCTTTCAAATAAAATAAGCAAACCATTGTGCGCGGCCGAATTCACCGGACCAAAAGGAACTGCGTAACAAAAGGGAACGGTTCCCAGTGAAAGCCAGCCCGGGGCAACGGGCACCTTTTAAATCATTTGCCTCTTCTGTGTCCTCTTTGCTGTATCAAAAGATGAAAGCTTTCTTTCTCGGCTCAGTCTCACTAATTAAACTGGTCTGTTCAGCTCCCGCAGCGGCAGCGGGATCAGCCCCACCTCTGCTTTTAGCCTTTCCGACGTGCTGCACTTCAAGATAATACTGACTCTGGGAAGGGCGTTTGAAAGCACGCTGCATTAGCTTCCTCGGCTTCCCTTGAAGCCAGGGATTAGTCAGCCAAGTCCTCGATGCTTTTGAAACATCTCCCTCTGAGCCCCTGTGACGTTCAGACAAAGGCAGGGTTAAAACAAAGGGTAAAAGCCTGAGTTTGGGTAAATTGCTGCAGCGGGGCTGGAGGCAGCAGAGCCTCAGCGGTGGAGGCCGGGAGAGAATTTGGCCCGGAGTGAGGAAGCAGTAAAGGGAACGGCCCTCTTGAAAAACATAAAAGTTAATTGTTATGCAGAAGTGGTACATATTTTCCAGCTCTCAAAGATCAACGCTCGTAACTTCCCCATAAAAAGTGCAGCTGGCCAATATTTTTCACTTTTTCCTGGGTGAATTGAAAATGAAGGCATTTTTCACGCTCTCAAATGAAACTGTGAGAGAGAGCTCCTCCGAGGAAAGCCTCGGGGCTTGGTGGGCATCTTCCTGGTCCCTGGGTGCCCGTCAGTGGTACCTGCAGCCCCGTGCGTCCCCTCCGCTGGCCCCGGGCGGTGGTGGGAGGTGGGGATGCATGTGGCCACCCAGGCACTGGCGGCCGGACTCGCCTCTGCTCCTCCTGCTCTCCCAACCCCACAGCCTCCGGCAGGGGCTTGTGCTCCCCTCCTCCCCTCTCCCCACAGCTCTCAGGTCTCAGTCGGTGTTTGGCCCCAGCAGGCTCCGGCCGCAGGGGCTGGGATCGATGGCTGGGCCCTCCTGGGTGCCACCCACAGCCGCTGGAGCTGATGGAAGGACTTCAGTAAACGTTAGATCATACTCTAAATGCTGGATTTCTTTCATTGTGAAAGAGCAGATCCTGATTTTAATGCTGTTTTTTGTCAGCATCCCCGGAGGTTTTATTTACTTCAGCTGCTTTCTTTGCAAACTGTGCCGATTCATTTAGCTGAATCCTTGTCAAGTTGCTCGAGCTAAAATTGAGATGCAAATGTACAGCAGCTATTCCTGTTTTTTCAGATGTGGAAAGCAAGCATTGGAAAGATAAATTACCGTAGTTCCCTTTAAGCACATATTGTGGAGAAGCAAACACTAAAACATCAAAATAAAGCCTTTCTTCTTCTTTACTCTTTTTAAAGCAAGAATATAATTATGCTCCATGGATCTCACCAGAGCACGGATCAAAGCAATTAAATAATTGCTCTTGGCATTTTGAGTGTGGTTTTGAGTGGCACGTACAGTGTTTTTACAGATGCCATGGGATGTAGCCGTCACCGTGGGGAGTGGCCCTGGCACCTGGGAGGGTTTGGTGAGTGCGTGGGCACCTCTGCCCCGGCTGCCCTGGAGCACTGAGAGGAGCAGCAGCAGCCCTGGAGAGGTGGGGGGCCCTGTCTGTGTTTTCCAAGGCATGGGCACTTGCTTGGGGGAAAATGGCTGCAGGCTGGCAGTAAAATGGATGCTCATACCAAAAGTCAGTTGTAGCTTCGGTGGTTGCTTGCCTTGGTCATCATTTAGGATAAAAACCTCTCTTGGAATCTTGGGGATGCCAAACATGCAAGTTCCATGACGCATACTTTCCAGCAGGACAAATTGGATCCTAAATCCAAGCACTGACAACCCCCAGTCTGGAATCTGGCAATGGGCACTGGGTCATTTTTACTAGTACAACAAGGAGATGAAGCAAAGATAAGACTGACCATAATTTTTCACGTAGGAAGACTTGGCAGAAAAATGATACTTCAAAATTGAAACCATTTTATATTTCTCCACAAAAATGTTCCCCTTTTTTAAAAATAAAATGGTTCCCTTGCCTTGCTTCTGAATGCCTGACCCTCTTGCAAGGCAAGTTATAGCACCGTTTTGTTCCTAATTGCAGGGAAAATTCCTGTTTCTGATTCACACTCTGGTACTCGCTAGGCTGTGCGCAATTGTTCCTTTCATGGTACTCCTGGTACAATCAGCGTATTGAACGAGCAGAGTATTTATGACAGCAAATTGCAATACAGATGAGCTGTATAATGTGATTCGGAGGAGGATTCTGTGCTCGGTGTTCAGCGGTGGCTGCAGGTACCAGCCCCGTCAGCACCCGGGAGTGCGGGGCTGGCTGCGGGCAGAGCTCCCAGCTGTACCTCCCCTGTGTTCGTGTCGGAAGGCAGGAGGAAGAGGCTGAAGAGGAAAGCCAACTGTGGAAAGAAGAGATGAAGAGAAAGGATGAGAAGAAAAGGGAATGGTCCAAATTGACCAGAGAGGCTGTGGCTACGCCATCCCTGGAGGTGTTCAAGGCCAGGTTGGACGGGGCTTGGAGCAACCTGGTGTGGTGGGAGGTGTCCCTGCCCAGGGCAGGGGGTGGCACTGGGTGGGCTTTAAGGTCCCTTCCAACCCAAACCATTCTGTGATTCCATGATTCTATGAAATGGAGGGAAAAATAAGGTGGCCCTTGCAGACAGAGGAGCTGTAGCATTCTATGGGTCCTGGCCATACTCAGCTTTAAAACCTGGATTCTGAGAAGCCCACCTGCAGCTGGGTTAATGCAACACAACGTGTGGCCAAGACCCAGACCAGGTCCCAGACTTCTGCCGGGGGATCCTTGGGGATCCACTTTCACCCGTGTGCCACATAACAGAAAACCACCTTAAAATGTGCTCCATGGTGTACTGGGGGTGGTGGTGGTAGGTCTGGGGTTTGAGATGCCTTTGAAGAGTGACTTCTGAGAGTTGTCATGGTGACCTCACCAAAAACTGCAAATGTAAACACAAACAAGGGTGTGAAAAATAGATTGCTCTTTGTCTTGGGTTAAGTTCAAAATTTTCATTTGAAAAAGGAAAAAACTTTTCATGGATGATGTTCTACATCATCTGCGCTTTCTCCCAGGCTGCGGGAGGAAAGCTCTCAAACCATGCTATGGATGCAATTTGATTGACAAAAAAGTGAACTTAAACCCAAAGTTTCTCTGAAATGAACAAGGATATTAATTAAAATATGTAATTGTGGAGCTCCCTTAGAAAGTAATGATAGGATGCATAATTGTTTCTCTTTGATTCTTGTTAATCAAGAAGAGAGCCAAAGAAACAATATGTTAATCACAAAGGTGAAGATTTTTCAGGACATAATGATTGATAAAGACCCAAATGTCATTGATTATCACTGGGAGTTTTACATACACCAGTCTTTTGTGCCTTTCAAAACCTGCCTGAAATGGAAAAACCATGAATCCTTTCTAAGTCTGGGCAATGGGGAAGGGATGGTAATTTGTCTGCCATAATTGCATGGAGGTTTAGTAATAGGAGGATTTGAGCTTCTATCTGGGCACCTGCAAATCTTGAATTCCTGCCATCGCTGCTGGTTTGCTGAAATAAAAAATGCTTGCCAGACAGATTGGCTGGAAACAGTTTTACCTTAACTAATGTAGGCGATCCTCTGTCTGGTTTAATCAAAAATCTCCTCAATGGAGCTGGAGATTGTTGTTCAGAAGAGTGCCTGTAATAAAAAGTACCTTTTTTACTGCTCCTGGAGGGGCGTGTAATCTAGTACTTTCTACAACCCCCAAAGGCACAGGATTAAATTGAAGGACTTGCATGTAATTTTTGAGGTTTAAATAACTACTAGGGTATTTATTAAGATGTAGCTGTAGAGCCTTTACAGGGCTGTGCTCTGCCCCTTGCGTAACCGGAGGAATGAGGAGTCAAGTGTTTGTCGGGGGGGTTTGGTGTGTTCCTACTTACAGCCCCATTCACAGGCTCTGACTAAAAGCACCTATAAAAAAAAAAGAAAACTAACAAGTAATTGCTTTAGAATTATTTTTAGGAAAACTGTCTCCACAAGAGCAGCTGGAGATGGAGATGAATCTCTAAGCTGATAGAACAAGCCTTGGCTGAAATCCCTTGGTGATGGATCCCCAGCCTACTCGGTGCTGGGGGGTTTGCTGGGGCTGTTGCAGTCTCTGGGATGGCCCAGCTGAGCAGGGGCTGGGGAGCAGCATCATCCCCTTGCGGCGATTCTTCCCCCCAAGGGACGAAGAGCTGTAAAACAAATCATCTGAGCCGGATCTGAGGCAGCTCCTGGTTTCTGTGCAGGGCGGTAGATCCTCTCCCAGGTTATCTGAGGCTCTCCTTGTCTCTCACTTCATTCTCTCATCCCAGTTTTACTTCTGGTTTGAAATGTGCTTGTTGAGCAAGCAGTAAATCTGTCATTCCAGCAAGTGCTTAATTGAGCTATTCCGTCCTGGGCAGTCTTTGTTTCCTTTCAGAAGATAAATAAATACCATCTACCAATGTATTTCTTCTTTCTTCTCTCGTCCATTCATCCCTTTTTGAAACTAAACGTTGCCAGGCAGCGGTATTCTTCATCTGTTCATCATTCCTCGTCAGCTGTGTCCAGGGTGATGCACCGCGTGGCTCCAGCCGTGAATCCCTGCGGCAGAGCTGGGATCCCCAGCACGGGGGGAGCAGTGGGATGGGTCCAGCAGCTCCTGTTGTTCAGGGCCACTGCTTGGCCCTGCTGGGGATTGCTCCAGGTGGCCTAAATTAGGGCAGCCCTAGGCATTATCTCAGGATAATGTGAAGAAACACGAGAGCGGGCATAAATACTTGTGTGTGCTCTGTTGGTTGAATTCAGCTCCGTTACAGCCTGAAATCAGGGCCAAGGTTGTCAAATAAGGCAGTTTCTGCAGGAGGAGCCAGCCTGCAGCCTGCCATGGGCTCGCTCAGGATCGTCCCTCTCGGGCAGGTCCCGGTGTGCTCTGCCAGAGCCCTCGGCTGTGCCCAGCTCCGCAAGAGCCCCCGGCTGCAAAGGACGCGGCTGCTCCGTCTCTGGGGGCAGCTCTCCCCACTGCCCACGCACGCCTGCATGGAGCTGTCAGAGCTCTTTAGCTGTCACCTGGCAGCTGCCAACAGCCCTTTTGAAAAGAAAAAAAGCAGATTTTTCTTCTCTTACTGCTAATTAGATCAATAGGGATCTTATTCACCAGTTATTGAAAAAGACAGTTGTAAACTAATTAGGCACCACTGGCTGAGCACTGATGCTCCCTCTCTGCGCCTCACATCGCCCCGGGCGGCTGCAGGCTCGGCAGCACCACAGAATGGCTCCTGCGGCAGTAGGGTTCTTTTTGCAGCCTTCATTCCTCCAAAATCCCCCTGCTGCCCGTGGTGCCGCAGAGGGGCTGTACAGCCGGTGACCAGGCTGCAGCCTGCCCGTGACGGCTGGTAGTGTTTAGCTCTTTGCTCCAAGGATGATGCTGTGACAAGGAGAGAGCTGTCTGGGCTGGAGCAGGGTCTGTGCCCCGAGGATGACGCTGTGACGAGGGGAGAGCTGGCCGGGCTGGAGCGGGACAGCCTGGGCACTCTCTGCGCTTACAGCCCATACGCTGACCTGGATACACACATCCCGGTGCGTGCCTGCTGGGATGCTTGCTCATACAGTGATCTATTGCATTAGGCTAATTGGAGAACAACGCTATTTGCTGTTACAATAATTTTCGGTGTCAAATATTTTACTGTTAATTTGAGCACATGAGGCTTTCTTTAATGCTGTTTAGGGCTTTGAAGTTAAATTGCAGTTTCATCAGTTGCATGATAAATCACTTAATGGAATTTCCCAGATGTTTTAAAATTAAGTTTAGGTTTGTCTAAAAGAATGTCAGGCTCATTGCTGTGATGGGAGCTGGAGGATCTCTCACGGTTTACTCGAAGTTTAAACTTCTTTCTTGGTAGCTCAAGGTCCAGCTCCTGCTTTCTGGGCATTTTGGAGGGGATGCAGAGCAAGGTCTTGCCCAAGCTGTGTGCGGCGCCTGCAGACACACAAGGCAGCTCTCAGTAGCTGCTCCCAGGGACGGGCTGACACTCACCGCTCAAATCACAGAATCACAGACGGGCAGGGGTTGGCAGGGACCTCTGGAGATCATCTAGTCCAGCCCCCTGCCAGAGCAGGGTCACCCAGAGCAGGTGGCACAGGAACGCGTCCAGGCGGGTTTGGAATGTCTCCAGAGACGGAGATTCCACCACCCCTCTGGGCAGCAGCGCAGACTGCTCGTGGGGACTTGGGACCCGCTTCCAGGGTATTTTTTGCTCTGATGTAGGACCTCTTCTTTGACCCCTCTGGTGTGAACGTGGCTGAGATCTCCCGTTCCTGCAGGATGGCATCATTACCTGGGCAATTCCGTTGTCTTCTGAAGAGTCACTCAGGTGACTTTAGAAACACATTTGGTCATTAAAGCATGAACCTGGCGGAGAAAAATCTTGCTTCAAGTGAAAATCTCAATGTTCCCAACCAACTCGTAATGAAGAAATGAAAATAAGTGAAATAAATACTACTGTGAGCTTTCTGGTGCTGTGGGGGCAAGGGGCAGCACTTTATTCCAGTTTTCATTTAATTTGAATGCAGCTGAAGGGCACGGCAGGTACCTGCTCGTGCTGGGCTGTGCTATCAGTGGCTGCAAACGGGGGATGTGCTGGGAGACGAGGGCCACCTTCAGCCAGGGGACCAAATGTGACCCACAGGTGCTGTCCTCACCCACTGCCACGGGCAGTGCCTGGGGCAGTGCGGAGGGGAGGGGGTGAAGGATCAGGCACCGAAGAAATTGGTACCTCATACTGCAGGATGCCATGGAGAGAGTGGGGCAGCTAAACCAGCTGAGCCTGGTGGCTTTTAGTTCAATAATCACACTACTTTGATTTGTTTAAAAGTTGCCCGTTGGCTAGGAATGCCTCAAAACATGATTGTATGTAAAGAAGATGTTGGGACTCAGGATTCTGGGGGATGGATCCGGAGCGGCGGTGCTGGCTGGGTCAGAGCAGGCGCGGAGCTCAGATGTGCTTATGCTTGGTTTGCCCTTGAATTTGTGTCTGGAAGCAGGGGCTGAAGGGGAAGCAGGCGTTGCTGCAGCAGCCCTGTTCCACGGCCTCAGCCCTGCTTTACCTGTTTGATGCACGTGATGGAGTTTTTGTCTCCACAATCCCCAGCTGGGTAGGCACCTGCAGCCAGGACGTGCTGGGGTAGGCACTAGAAATACCGGCCTTCAGCTACTGAAGTGACACAGTCACAGTGCAAATCTGTCAGTGGATGTACCGTGGTAGTACAGGGACCCGTTTTGGGGTCATTACCTGACTGTGCTAGACCCAGCACACAGGGCGTGAACTCCTGTAGTTCTGCCCGTGCCGGTGGCTTTCAGTGGCAGAGAACAGGCAGAAGCGACCTGCCTGTCCTGCCGGCCACGCTCAGCCCTTCCTTCTGCTGGATGGGCTGACCTGCCTCCGCACCGCGTGGTCATAGTGCACCACCGAGAGTCTTTAATTAAATCCTTTATTAGCAATGGACTGGAAGAGGGCTAGGTAATGCGGCGGGCCAGTTCTTGTTCGTTAGCATGGTACTTCTAATGATCTGAATTCAACTCCTGGCTAAGGTTAATCAGGCAATGTCAGTCGCGTTGCCGCCTTCTAATCCTCTTCTGTGCATATCGTACAATATCAAGCATGACTACGCAGTTAGTAATTGTAAGGCAGTGGGGCAACGCTGGGATTCAAGGAGGAGGAAGCCCAGCCCGAGCTGAGGACTTGCTTTCCATACGAATTTTCTTTCCCTAAAAGGCACCCAGGTATGCGCTTTCAGACTCACAGCAGCATACGCCTGTCCTGGTAGGCACAAGGATGTTATCTGCTTTTAGCTGCCTGCACAAGCTGTTTCCAGCAAAAGACTGCACACGGGTCCCTTTGGGCTTGTCTACGTGAGGATTGGGATGCGCTACGGGCTCTGGCGGACTCGCTGTGCAGCGCAGGCTCCAGGCTGACTCTGCTCTTCCCAGGATGCTAACGACTGCCTGCATCCCTCCACCATCAAACTGGTTTAAGCAGGGGCTTCCAAGCAAGCACTACGAGTCGATGGGAAGTGAGCAGAGTTTCTGGTGTGTGCACTGCTCCCCTAGCAGCCAGGGAGCGGTCCGGCTGCATGGTGGGAACGTGCCGGTCCCAGCCTCTTCGGATGGGACCTGGCACGGCCCCACGTCACACAGTAAGACAGAGCCGGGCCAAGGATGTCCCGGTGCCAGAGCTGGCTGTGTGCTGTGCTGTGCCAAAGGGAGCCCTCAGCCCATGCTGCGCGTGGAGGGGACGTGTTGGATGGTGTGTCAGAGCCCTGGTCCCTGGAAGGGCTGCGGGCTGTGCCGAGGCCGGGGCAGCCGCTTGGGGACCAGCTTCCTACCCCGGGAGCGCTTCGTGCCACCAGATCCCCGTCCTTCTCGTGCGGAGGCTGAAAGATGATGGGAGACAAATACCTTTGGCTACGCTTACGGTTGTTGTTTTAATTCCCACTCCACATTTTTGGACATATGCCAGCGTGGAGATGGAGGGCGGCGGGGGCTCTCCCTGCCGGAGCGGGGCAGGAGGGTCGGGGTGCACGGCGGGAGCAGCGCTGGAGCAGGATGTACCCCGGGACTCCTGCAGGCTCTGCTGCCTGCAGGGGGTTGGGGTGGGGGGAGTCACATCATAGAATCATGGAATGGTTCATAGAATTCATAGAATCAGCTCCAGTGCCCTCTCCAGCACTTTCATAACGGCTCCAGCGAAGCCATCAATATTTAAAGAGGCTGCAGCCGCCCATTTCCAGAGCATTTCGCCAAGCGGAGCCCCGCATGTAAAACTTCTGCTGGGCCCTCCTCCCTTTCCTTTCCTCGGCATGGATCTGACTCTTATTATGTATATCCTGAAATTGAGGATACCAGAAAACATATATTAGACCAATAACCATATCATAAATATGTATTTGCACTAGAGTGGACAAATATATCTGCTGAATGATTATTTTTTTTTTTAAAACAAAATAAATTCACAGGATAAATTATTCAATGATTAATATTTGGCCAGTTGCAATGTGTGCGGAGTTATCTTAATATGTTTGTAGGCCAAAACTGACTCAGTAATACGTAGTGTTTGTGCAATATTTTTACGGCTGTTAAATATTAAGGGCCTGTCGGTCATATGCGCGGAGGCCCTATAAATCATTTTGGCTCTGTAAAGGGGCCTCAAAGCATAAGTAAATTACATTGCTGCTTATTTTATGGCTCTCGTATGCAGTAAGAGAGGTATAAAAAGGCTTAATGTGTAAATGAGAATCTGACTTCACTGGCTTTGGACCCGTGAAGCTTTCCAAGGGGCAGACTCCCTGCAGCGGGAGGGTTTGGTGGGGGCAGAGCCTGTGGCAGCACAGCCGCTCCCTGCCCCGTCCTGGCAGCGTCCCGGGGTCCTCCCCACCAGCGGTCCCCCCCCGGACCCCCCGGGTCA
This sequence comes from Rissa tridactyla, assembly GCF_028500815.1. Classification (NCBI taxonomy): domain Eukaryota; kingdom Metazoa; phylum Chordata; class Aves; order Charadriiformes; family Laridae; genus Rissa; species Rissa tridactyla. The sequence continues at coordinate 10,104,714 of NC_071476.1, forward strand.
CCCCGGTCCCAGTGGCCATGCTGGAGGACGGGGCACCCCGCGGCTGCTCTCGCAGTGGGGAGGTGTCTCGGGTCAGCTCATCCCCTGGTCGCCAAACCACGTCTTAAAAATGAGTGAGATTTGGAGTGGTTTGTAGGCCTGGCGCGCCATGAGCCTGTGCTCCTTACAGCCCTTCCCACCCCGCGCCAAGGACCAAACATCCGCTGTGTAGAACGATCTCAAACACGTCAAACATTCCCCTCACAGCTGTGCTGCGTTAAAAACACAGAGTACCTCCTGCTGGCTTACAGCTTTCCAAGCAGTGCCTGGATGGTAACGCAGCCCTGTCTCCGGTCTCTGAGCTCAGTGGGATCCTTTCCGAAGGGCCCGGATAATACTGTAAGGCAAGAAACCAAAGAGGATTGACTGGAATGGTGCTGGAGATGCTGCGATTCCCAAGGAATGCCCTCCCTGGGTGCGTGCTGGTACGGACGGTGCTGCAAGAGCGGTCTCTTCTCACACCGCTTGTCTGGGCTCCCGCTGAGAGGAGCGGTGGGACCAGTGGTGGGACAGGACTTGGCAGGACCTGGCTGAGGTCTCGATGCTTTCTCTGCCCTCTCTGCTGGCCCAAAGGGCCGGGTGCTGGCAGGGGAGCAGAGTGTGTCCTGGCCGTGCGGTCACTGCTCTGCTGTGCCCGCAGGCAGGGCTGCCAGGAGGACGTCTGCCAGGAGGACGTCGCTGCTGCATGGCTCATCCCTCGGGAACCTGCAGCTGGGACACTGCAGCGAACCACAGGGGCGAGGAGGCTCGGTCCCTCTGCACCGAACCCCCTCCTCAGTAAGGGTGAAGACCTATAACAACATTTGTGCATCTTCCCTGGTTACAGGCAATGTTTGTTTTAATTTTATTTTCCCTTAACATGTAAGAGAAATCCATTAAAGGCAATGAAATACGTAGGCTGGCGAAGTGGAAACTGTTTCAGCCAAGCTGTCACTGTGATATCATAACTAGTGCAAATGGCTTGTGATTTGGTGGTGGCAATGAGACAGACCTTTAGCTGGAAATTATTCATGTAAAGGACTAATACAGCAAGCATTACAGAGCTATGCCAAAACACTGCTTGCTTATTTGTTATGCTTGACTACAATATAGATGAATGATTCCTTTGTCTTAGGCGGTATTTGGTGCTACACGGATCTTCAGCTAATGCTTATCACAGCACAAACGCAAGTACCCATGAAATGAAATTTCACTGTATTAATTAAATATTTTGTGTTAGAGATTAATCTCCCACATTGAATATGAGTTTGTTTTATTTTTTGAAGGCAATAGGTTGAACTTTGAGAGTGTGAAATGCAATATTAAGTCCCAGAGAGTGCATGAATCCTGCTAACCTGTGCCCCCAGCCGTGAGCATCCCCCACCCGGGGAGGCTGTGGCTTTCCTGGTGGGAATGGTGGGATTTCTCCTGGCTGAAAGCTGCCGAGCTTCTCCTTCCCTTCTGCGAAGGCGGGAGCCGGCCATACCTGCTGCACCTGCACCCCATGGGTCAAAGTCCAGCTCCCCACACTGTCTGCTGCTGCTCCCCTTATCCCAGCCCTGGGACCCCCCGCATCTCTCCGGCTGCACTGGGACCCCCGCCTCCCACCCCTGCCCAGCACAAGCCCTGCCCACGGCTGCGGGCTGGGGCGAGCTGTGCGTGCGGCGCAGCCGGCTGCGTGTGCCTTATTCCGCATTAATTCAGGTCTAACAGCTCCCTTCAGAAATTACTCACTGGATTTGCAGCTTCTTCTAATGGCTGCGCAGCAAAAAGCTGTCGGGAGCATCGGCTCCCCCAGGAAGTAGGAGATGCCTTTGGCCAGACTCTCGCATGCCAGACAGCAGATTTCCCACGTGCAAAGCCACCGGAGATGGGCCAGGATGGAGCACAGTGGTGACTCGGGCCTGAGAAGGGTGTAAGCAGTAGCTTTTCTTACACGGCAATGTATTGAGCTCAAGCTGAACCATTTAGACTCTTTAAATTATAGTTTGGGCCTTTTTCTTCAGTTTAACCGTCATATTTCTGTTTGTCTGCACCACTTAAAAACTGGATTCACAGCTTGCTTGATCCTGGTGTTGACTGAGCAGCAGTGCTGAGGTGAGGCTGGAGCAACGCTTGGGGGAGCAGACCCCCTGCACCCCCTGCTGCGGAGGGAGCCCGCTGGCAAGCTCCCCGTCCTCTGCCCACCCAGTGCTCCCAGTAACTCCCAGCCCAGGCCAGATAGCTCGGAGTACCAGATTTGGACCTCCTGGCTGATCAATAAATAAAGACCATAAAACCCTACAACAAGCCTCTTGAACTACAGGTCATGCATGTGTTTAGAATATAGTTTATCATTCCTGAACAATAGAATGAGGCTGCAGCATGTGGTTTTCACCAGCTAAAGCTGAAATAAAGCAATAGGAAAGAGCTGAGCGGCCAGTCCCTGTGCTGGCATCAGTGACTGATGGAAAAGAAAATGACTCCCAAAAACTACCTCTAAACCCCTTCCTTATGTCTGGGAATTAAGAAAAAAGCTGAGGGAGATTTTTTTAAACCATGGGCTGCTGAGGTATGGAGGGAAAAGGAGCGAATAGCCTTGGGGAAGCAGAGGGAGGCCGATTTCAGGGTCAGTGCTGGCACCAAGCCCCCCCACCATGGCTGGGATGTGGCTGGTCATCCCAACCATGATCTTCAGGGAGGTGGAGCAGGATGTTGGCCACCCTGGGAAGGTCGTCTGAGGGCTAAGCTGGCTCCTGCAGCCCCTCATGTGCAGGAGGAGGCCACCCTTTTCTTTCTCCTCGTCCTCCTCCTCCTCGCCCCCTGCCAAGTCCCTCCCTGCCAGTGGAAGCCCCTCTGCCATGTTCGGGTCGGTTGGTCAGTCTGTCTGTCAGGACATCCGGGTGGATGGACCTTTGTGGTGTTCTGTGTTTTCTTGTGCTGCTGAGCTGCATTGTGTGCTAATAAGCTGCTTCCTGACCAAGTTACTTTGTTTCTGTAGCTGATTTGAAGGCAAAAGGGCCCAGGAAGGTCCAGGAGGGAAGGGAGAAAGAAAACGTCTCAAGTAATTAGTATGATTAGAGCAGCTGAACACTCTGCTTTGCTAAAACTGCCCTGTTTTCTCAGGAGACTTTTACTTTACGATCGCTTGCACGGCTTTAGTGCGAATGCTTCTCGGTCAGGTGGAGGCTGGGAGTCTCCAGTTATGGAGCTGGGATGGTGCCTCTGCCTTCCAGCCTGGCCTGTGTGCGCCATGTGGGGAGCAAGGAACCAGAGAATTAACCCCTCCAGGGACAGGGCAGCCACAGCTTCTCTGGGCAACCCGGGCCAGGGGCTCACCACCCTCACACCAAAGAATTTCCTCCTGATATCCAATCTAAATCTCCCCTCTTTCAGTTTAAAACCGTTCCCCCTCATCCTATGTCTCCCCTCCCTGCTCCAGAGTCCCTCCCCAGCTTTCCTGGAGCCCCTTTAGGGACTGGAAGGGGCTCCAAGGTCTCCCCGGAGCCTTCTCTTCTCCAGGCTGAACCCCCCCAGCTCTCTCAGCCTGTCCTCACAGCAGAGGGGCTCCAGCCCTCCCAGCATCTCCGGGGCCTCCTCTGGCCCCGCTCCAACAGCTCCGTGTCCTTCTGCTGTTGGTGCCCCAGAGCTGGAGGCAGCACTGCAGGGGGGTCTCCCCAGAGCGGAGCAGAGGGGCAGAATCCCCTTAGGCATTCTTAGGTGTTATAAGTCCTGAGTGTTTCTTGCTTCCAGACGTTCCATCTTTCCCCCGTGGCAGAGCTGGCTGCAGGGAGGTTTCCTCAGCCCCAGGGGGCCCAGGGTCTCCCTTGCCCCGTGCAAGGGCAGATCGCTTCCAAAGGGACCGAGCAGAGGAGTACACAGTTGGTTTCTTCATCATCCTGTCTGCTAAACTCCTTTTCATCTGAACCAGAGGATGACAAATGAGGGAACAGCTTTAGTTAAGGTGAAGTTTTGTAGGTGCTTTTTGTTGTGCTGTTGCAAGCCGCACGTGAAACTCCCGATGGCATTTATTCCCAACCTACTTGTCAAATCAATGCTATTGCACCTATAGCAAAATAGAGAGAAGTGCCCTACGTGAGTTAATGAATGACATTTGCAGGCTCTAACAACAGGTGAAATGATTTTCACGGTGCCAGAAGTAAATACGTGGAAATAAAATATGTAAAACCACCCATAATGTGCCTGTTATATTCTGAATCTTTTAGGTACATGTGGGAAAGTATGTTTTCCTCCAATATAAAATATTTGGAAAACATTGCAAGGTGTTTGCTGGAACTCCAACTGAAATAGCTTGTCTATTGTGGCAGCCATAAGGCAGTATCTGATATTTGCTGAAATAATTGTGTTGCCTATTTATCACTTCAGCTAAGCAGTTACATGCGGTTTAACATCTCAGAAAGCCTGTATATATGCGAGTATGGTGATCCCTCAGCCAGGATCCATCCCCACCAGCACAAGGGTCCTGCTGGGGGCACTGGTTTGTCACCAGCCCAACACCCTGCGGTGCAGGATCCGCTCCTGGGGCAGCAGATGAGGAGCCGGAGCCGGAGGCTGCGGGGAAAGCACCTGGGAAACCCTGGGGAATGAGTACATGGAAATCCCCCACCAACAGGCAAAATTCCGAGCTGTTTCTCGGTGATGGCTCCTGGTGGTGCTACCCTTCCTCCAGCCCATCTGTGGAGCAGTGACATGGTGTGAATCCCTGCCACTGGTGGGGCTCTGCCCTTAGTGCAGTTTTGGGAAAGCAGGGGCGGTTGTGCCCACAGCCCTCGGGGGGGGTGGCCCATGATGCAGCCAGAGGTAGACGACAGGCTATCACAATGCCAGCAGCTATTTCTTAATTTTGCCATGAATGGGAACTTATAAATTAAATGCAAAATTAACCCAGGACAAACATTTTTTTTTCCCCCTCCAAATTTGATTTTGTAATGATTGTTTTCTTTGAGACGCAATAAAAAATCAATACAAAGTTTTTCTGCTGGTTCCCAGTGCCTGCTGGAAGCGCTGCGTTCAGTCACTCCAGAAATGCAACACCAGCACCTCTGCTCAAACCTAAAAGGAGTAACAGAAATCAGGAAAACACAAGTTGTATGTTCAGTTACTCCTCGGCTCCACCACTTCAAGCAGACGGAGGCAACAGCAGCTGCTCTTCCAGGGCTCCCCTGAAACCTCCCTCCCATCCCTAGCGCGGCGGTGGTGAACCTGACTGGCGTGTGTTCCTGTCTGGGGCTTGTTTCCTGCATACGAAGGATTCCTCTGCAGCATCCGTAGGTCGCGTGGTGCAAACGGAGCAGTTACCCAAGCGGCCATGGCCGGGTTGCTGCTGCCCGTGCCCTGCTCCTGCTCCATCGCCAGCCGGCTGGCTGCTGTGCTGCGGAGGAGTTACTAAACTAGGGAAGCCTGACATAATCCTGAAATTACCTCTGCATATATATTTTTTTTTTCTTCTGGAGATTTCATTAGACTCAGCCTGCCTTCACAATCTGCCTTATTAGCCTTTGGATAGCTGTGCGATGTAGAGATTTCTAAAGAAATAAAGTATCTGTAAGGTAAAGAGTACAAAAGTACACCGCGATGCTACAGCTGCAGCTGGTGTGCTCTTTTGAAGTCTTTTTCAGTCAGTGGAAATGCTCACATTATTTCCAGAGGGATTAGGATCAGGTCTTTACATAGCTGAGAGCTTACTTAAATTTTCAACATTTCCTCTAGGTCAGAGGACAGTTAGTCCAATTTTTCCATGTTTGACGCATTTCCACATTACAGCGTGCAGAAAAATCCCTCCATTATTGCTATTTTGAATATATCTGTAATGCTCTGAGATTTCCTCTGAATACGGTTTTCATCCACAGAGGTACTGGACTCATAATCGTTGAGATTTTCAACATTCTTATGGAGAAGTTATATGGAATTTAATAATGCTGATACCTCTAGAGTCTCTGTAAATGACACTAAAACCCTACAGAGTTTAATAGGAACCACTAACATCTCTAAAGACTTCTTGCATCCTCCTGTAGAAATATATGGAAGAGAATATCTAACAATCTGTTGGATTAGGCAGGAAAAAAAAAAAAGTATTTTCTTCTTCTCTGAGTGCAGGACAGAGCTGTGTATTCATTAACTACGACCAGCTTAGTTTCCCCAAACTGATCCAACCCAGTGTGCCCACCTCAAAAAAATCAAATGATCCTTTAGAGCCATTAGGGAAAAACCCTGCAGAACCCGGTAGAAAACCCTCTCCGTAGGATCTGCGCGCAGCTGATGGTGTTAAGTACCAAGTGATGTCACTGCCGCAGGATTTTCGGGCGGCTCCCGCGGCTGTGGGCAGCAGAGGATGCCACATCCCCCCTGCCTCTTCGTGCCTGGTTCAGAGTGTTCCAGCGCGTCCCCTCCGTCACCTAGGCATGGGTGCCGTGATTTGTCTTCCATCTCTAAATGTCACTCCCTCCAGATTTCACTTAGATTTACTCCCACGGAGCCGGTTCACAAATGCTACTGATTCATTTTCTGGCGTTACTAGCCTGCAGCCGCGTCCCCTCTGCACAGTGCCTGCCTTGAAGTCAGAAGTGATGGGGCAGGTTAGGCTTGGGTTGGGTTCTACATTTATTTTTTGTGCGTTGCAGCAATAGAAATAGTCGGGTGTTTCATTCATGCTAGCACTGTGCTCGAGAGCTTCCGAGGGACCTTTACAGAGACCTGCCTTCCACGGCACAGGAGCCCAGCTCGGTGCCCGCGGTCCCTGCCGGGCAGCTGCCATCGGCAGCACCCCCTCGCTCCCCTCGAGGCTCTGCGGAGGGGAAAAGCTTGTGATCTCAGAGCATTTAGGATTGCCCAGGCATGGGTAACTTAATTGGTCTTGGAGCTGGTGCTAAAAAATGTTTGGAATAAGCCACTGGATTTTTTTAAAGCGGCGTCTGGAGGGTCTCCCACGGCATGCATTTATTTGATGCAGAAGTGCTTTGGTCTAGATGTTAAGACTGATAAACCAAACCATTCATTTCTTAAAGTTCAATTCACCACTTAGAGGAAAGAAAATAAACCAAGCTAAGCCACAGCAATGTTAAACAGCAAGATACGGGATTTAAGGCAAAGCCCACTGTGGCTGGGAATGTTTCTCACGCATAAACCAAATTTATCTCTGTAGAGCAGAAGGTTATTTTATGAGGTTCAGACAGAGGCAAAAAAAACCAAACAAACTTCCAGAGAGAGTGTCTTAGCTCGTAAAAGCCAAGCATCTGCCCCTATGGAAAGGGATATCTGAGACTGCCAGAAATGCAGCAGCCCTGATGCGGAGCTCAGCACCGTCCGTGGCCCTGGCTGTGGGGTCGAGGTTCCCTCCTTTGTCCTGGCAGCAGCTGCCTTTGTCACGCTCCAAATAATTAATGAACAACTGCCCTGCAGGGCCGCCGCCTCCTCTGGCAGCTCACTCATTTTCTTTGTAGCCGCAGTGTTTACCTGGGCGCAGCTGGACGGCGCTGGGGGAGCGGAGCGGGCGGCGCTGGGCACTGGGACAAGCGGGGGACGAGCGCGGGCGGACGCTGAGCCCCCAGCACCCCCCAGCACGGCTCCCAGCCTGGCACCCCCAGCCCCGCGCCGGCAGCCAGCGCCGTGAGTGTCAGTGCCACACGGTGCTGTCCTTAAGAAGCCATTTATGAAAACTGTGGCTTGGTTCAACGCTGTTGGAAATGCGCCGCCACAGCGAGGAACGTGAGCTGTTTGTTAGCGCCCGTTGTCAGAGTGAAATACCACTGTGATCCCCAGTGATAAATACTGCAAACACCGCTGGCCAGCTACGGCAGCCGACTGCGCTTCTTGCAACATTAACTCCCGGTAACGAGGGAAGTAATTTGTGGCTTCCTGCGGGGATGCATCCTTAGGATGAGGAATGGTGCCTTGTACCAACCGCCCCACGTGCCGCCAGTTTGGCCGGGAGGTGTGACGGCCGCCGGGCAGCCCCCGGCTGTGCAGCTGGTGTCCCCGCGTGGGACACGCATGTCCATTTCGTGCAACACTGAACAATAAGTGAAGGACGTTAGATTCTTTAAAACAAGCCCAGGATAAGAAGGAAACCATATCATGGCAATTAGGAGATTAGTAATGGCTTTGAGCAGGGAAGAGGAAACTGGTTTCCAAATTAATTGTTTTCAAGAAGCGACTTTTTCCGTTGGATCTCTCAGTAGGAGAACCGTTTCTGGCTGCCTAGCTGGTCCTCTGCCCTCCTGCTGCCGCCCGGTCCAGGTGCACAAGCCACGGTTCATCTCACTCCGTAATAACGCCATCTATCACGTCCCTGCTCGCCATCCAGAAAGCAGCTGCTGCTCTGAGCTCTGCCAGCGCCACCCGGGCGCTGGGGGGAACGCCGGCAAGCGGGGCGGAACTGGGCAGAAAAGAAACACCACTAATAGACTCATGGTCGGTTGATAACTCTGTGCTGGTCCCACAGGCCACTCTGGTCCCCGGGCGGGGGATGCTCCGCGGGGATTGACCTGTGCAAGTGGCAGTGACCCTGCTCCCGGCACTCGGGCACCACTGGGTCCCACCAGCTCCCATCCCAGCCAACACGGGCGCTGGGCTCTGTGGGCACGCTGGGCGGGTGTCGCAGGAAAGGGGGATTCCTGGACCCCCCCTGGCAGGAGCCGGGCTCTCTGCAAGAGTCTGCAGCTCTCCTGGGAAGGGCAGGAGCCAGCGACCCCCTCCTCCCTGGGAGGCCCTTCAGCCATCCAGGCCCCTTGAGGCTGAGCAGCAGGGCTCTATTAACTAACCTTGAGTAACCTCGCTTTTAAAGTCAAAGAAATCTCCCCCCCCTGCCCTTTTTCAACTGAGTCATTTCAGTTGTGAGTTATAACAGCTCACTGCCTACTCTTACAGCTTAATTATTAATTTATAAACCCCCATACTGCCTATGTGTAAAGCGAAGGGAAAGGACTAGTAAAGAAAAGAGAGAAGTCGGTAACCCTGAGGAAAAGGAAAACTGGATGGCAGAGTCCAGGGGGAGACCTGACCAAAGCGTAAATTGTTCATGGAAAGGGTGACTTTTGGGAGCAGCACTGGAGGAGAGACAAAAAGGCAACAGGAGGATGCTCCGAGAATAGCAAATCACTCAATACTAAGAGTAAAAGGTGAGAGAGGAGAAACTGGAACAACAGAGAGACTGCAAGAACAGAACGAATGAGGTGAAGGGGTGTGAATTTATCCATGCGATGATGGCAAGCATAATTGTGCACAGAAGCCTCTGGCAGGATCCAAGCAGATATGTATATATAGTATACGTTTGTATGTGGGGACCAGGTGGAAAGAGAGTATGTGATTAAACAATCAGGTGAAAAAAGTTTAACTTGGGTCTTTTAAAAGGAGAGCTGAGTTTGTGCCAACTGCAAGCATAATAAAATGCACTGAAAAGACAGCGGAACTTTAGACTGATTTTAAAAAAAATCTCACTTGTTGGTTGAAACCAGCACTGTTAGCAGAAACTCCTCATTTAAGAATTAGTTGTCTCTTTGCCTGGGGATTTTTCTACTTGACATCATGAAATAGGTTGTCAAGCTGGTGCGTGTCTGAATGGAGCTGTGGGTGACAGACAGCGTGTCTTTGAGCAGGCAGGTCTTTCTCGTAAATGCCTTTTGCCTCCGAGAGCTATATCCCTGTTGGATTTGCCTGCTCCACCAGCTCCTGCAGTAAGCATCTAGCCTGGTGCCAAACGCTGCACAGTTATTTAGGTCATCTGATTTTTATGTCAAAATAACTCCGTCAGTATTTGGGGGCCTTTGTTTTAAAACCAGTCAAGCTAAAGACACAAACCAAACCGCTGTGTTCCCCAGTAATCCAACTGCAAACCGTGCTTCCTTTCCCCGTGAGTATATGTGCTTGTTTTAAAATATGAACGTATTCACATACGAAGCATAAGTGTAAGCTTCCAGTATCTGAAGGGGTCTACAAGAAAGCTGGAGAGGGACTTTTTACAAGGGCAGGTAGTGACAGGAGGAGGGGTAGTGGCTTCAAACTGCAAGAGGGGAGATTTAGATGAGATCTCAGGAAGGAATTCTTTGGTGCGAGGGTGGTGAGCCCCTGGCCCAGGTTGCCCAGAGAAGCTGTGGCTGCCCCATCCCTGGAGGGGTTCAAGGCCAGGTTGGACGGGGCTTGGAGCAACCTGGTGTGGTGGGAGGTGTCCCTGCCCAGGGCAGGGGGTTGGCACTGGGTGGGCTTTAAGGTCCCTTCCAACTTAAACCTTTCTGTGATTCCATGATTTCAAGGTGGTGGCCTTGGACAGGGCTGCTGGGCACACACTTCCACAAACGAGACCCTTGTGCCGTCTGGAAATCCAAGGAGTAAACAAATGTATTTACTCAGCAATGTCAGAGCTGCCATTCTGGAAATGGCAGTGTCTCGGCCATTTTAGAGGTGGAGCCCCAACAAGTGACTGGGATTCCTTGTCTCAGACCTTGTCTCTTACAGTTTTTAAATCCGCAGCTCCTAATCGTATCATACCTGCCAAAGAGGCAGAAGGAAATCAGGAATCAGGCTCCTGTTACTCTTTTTTACTCAGTTTCCTGAGATTTCTTTGCACTGATGTCATTTGTGATGGGGGTAAAGGGGAACACACAAATTATTCTACATTATGTTCCGGGTAATGACAAGTCTTAAAATAGCTCTCAATTAGCAATTGATTGCAATTAATTGGAACAACATAGACTGACATGATAGCTTCGTATCTCCAGAGCATTTTTCAGTTCATGAGTTCTAATTTTCCAAAATTCAAAAAATTGTTGCTCCCGTATTACCGTAACCATCTGTCAGCAATTTACAATATATATCTTCAAGAAGCAGGAGTAATAGACACATCGGCTTTGCTAATTAAAAAAGGTGTCCAAAACAGGGCTCGAGTTTGAGTGCAAACTGTGTTTTTTACATATATGTATGCCAATATCTATCTAGACGTGTGTGTCTCAAGGTGTTTCCTGCCAGCTCCTGCGTGTGGCCCCGGGTACCACGTGCCGGCCTGGGTGTGAGGCGGGTGTAGCGGCGCGGGGCAAACTGCCCCGGCTCTTCCCGCAGGCGTTAATGCTGCAACGAGGCTCGTTTCGCTCTGAATTTCTCGGCTTCGGCCGTGGAGCGGTCTGCGGGAATGCTCCCGTGGGCAATTCTAAAATTAGGGCACCGGGAGGGGACGAGTTTTCTGATTCTCCAGACTACTTTGGTTTTACCTGGGTTGTAATTCATGGATGATTGGGATTTCTTTCGTAACAAACATCAGGAATACGTCACTGCAAAACAACGGGGCGGGGGTGGGTGGGTGTTCAACCCACCATGCGCCCGCGTTACTGCCCTGCTTTCTGCCTGCTCCATGTAACGTCCTGCCAAAGGGTCTCACCTCTTCTGCTAAGAGAGCGGCGGTGCAGGGCGCTGCTCGCCCCGTTGGTAACTCCGGGGGATGGCTCAGAGGGGACAAGGAAAGCCCTCGCTCTTGAACCCAGGCTGGCTTAATTCAATCACGCTTCACTTTCAAGTTCTTGAGCGTCAATTTAAAGCAACAGAAGGTAAAAGGAAAGATTGCATTAAGATGAGGTATTAATACAGCAATAATAAATCAAAAAAGATACAGAAGAGTCTTAAATCTGAGGGGGCAAGGCTAGACTTGAAGAAGGAAAACGCTGGTGGTGGCAGCAATTAATTCTCTGTGCACCAAAGTTAAACGAGCTGGAGATGTTTGACAGAAGGACAGAAAGAGCAAACACTATTGGCAGAGGAAAACATATGCGTCAGTTTTTCATATCAATGGAATTTTCCCAGAGGAAGATACACTTAAATGCCACAGTCCTGACGGTCCAGTATTGCTTCTAATCATGGCATTTGGAAAGGAGAGTACAAAGCAAGGAAGCCAGCAGCACTGAATTACTCCTCCAGTCACTTCTTATATCAAAAATGCTGAACAGTCAGAACTCTTCAGCTCTTCCTACAACCCGGGCTATTCGTTTTACTCTTCTTCTTCAGGCTAAATGCTTGCTGAACTGCCAATGAAAAATACAGGTGAGAATTGAAAGAGTATTGCTCAGCTCTTGCTTCGGTCTGCCAAAGATTTTACTTAGTGGCTGAGAACTGAAAGGTAGAAAGGCAGATAAATCTGGGTTGTGCAAGACTGAACGATTTCTACAGTGCTACCAGAGAGGGTTTGGTTAGGCAGACAGCTATGGTTAGGCTGATAAAGAGGTTTAAAAAAAGGATTGATTTAAAGAGACCATAATCAGAAACAATTAAAAGTTGACAGATGACCTGAATTAACGATGGAGACATTTGCTGAGGTATCACCACACATCTTCATAGGAAGAGACAGAGCAGAGTTTTCCTGAATGTGGAAATAACTCACTCAAGGGTCAAGCGTATGGAACCGCAGGGTCTCCCGCCACCCTCCCACCTCCTGCCACCCTCCCACCTCCGTTTCAGAGCCCCGGGGCTTGTTCCGAGCCTGCGGAGGAGGCTGCCCTGGGTCACTCTCCGGGCTGTCTCCACCGCGTGTTGTGCTGTTGGGAGGGCGCAGAGCGGTGCAGGTGTCCCCGGGAAGGACGCTGCTGCTCCACGAAGGCCAGGCTGGGGCTGTGGTGGGACAGGGGCCGTCACCGCCCACCTGCCTCGGTGGGAGATGCCTGAGGCTGAAGGGTCCTCCCAGGACCTGTTTGCTGATTTAGACAAGCACTGAGAGGCTCCAGTCCAGGCTGTGTCTGCGGGCAGGCCGGCACGGGGGCTCCAGGTAGAGTAGAGAATACTTATTGCACAGCAAAGTGATGCCCGAAAGAATAAATTGACCACAGAAGCAGTTTTTCTCTAATGAAAAGGCTTTTGTTAAGAAGTGCAAGGAGTCATCCGTATGACGGGGTACATCACAACTTTCAGAAATGGTCTGACGATGTCAATGACCACGGTTGGCCAGTTTCTCTAAATGCTCTCTGGTTCTTGCCATATGGCTGCTCACACTCTGTGCTTCTCTTTCCAATCAGAATTTTAACTTCATCACATCTTAACTTTGAGAAAAATCCGTATATAAATATTTTGGCTCATTTAATATGCCTTCTGGTATTTTAACACCAGGTCTCATATTTTCTCCACCATTTGGGGAACTTATTTTTATTTCCAAACAAATTTGATACTCTTACGGAAGTTCATTCCCAGAATTGAGTGTTTTAGGAAAGATCCCAGTAGCGCCGGTAGAACACAAAGTGCTGGGAGAGTCCTGATGAAAGTGCATGTGCTGGCAAGGGACTGGCTGAAATTCCCTTGCGCAAATCCTAGACCTCCCCAGACAGAGAGGCCGTGGGCGAACAATCGTGGGTGTTACACTGGGTTGGCAAGTTCAGAAAATTTAAATGGAAAAACCTTTGAAATAGAAAATTTAAATGGAAAAACCTTTGAAATAGAAAATTTAAATTAGGAGAAGGGACTGGGAAGGCACCAGGTATCTGCGCAGAGCGGCTCCAGCCCTGGCCACGGCAGCACCCAGGTGTCTGCAGCTGCACCCAGGGGTGAACACCGGCTCGGTTTGTACGAAGTGTGCCTGGCAGCAGCCGTGGCCTCTGCCGCTTCCCCTCCTCCCCCGCCGCCGCTGCCTTTGAACATATGGGAGAGTTCAAACCAATAACATTGCTGTCGAGTCCTTCCCTGGTTTTGTTTGCGTGCTGAAATTTTACTGAAGATACTTGATCCTAAATGCAAATAAATCTACTGCGTGTCCGTCCTGCTGCCGGCGCTGATCCCAGAGCCAATTACTTGCTTGGCATTTGTCATTGTTCCTAAGCTTTACCTCGGTAATTTTATTTAGACAGGGGCATTTTCTGCTGATAAATCTAGCTCGATTACCAAGTCGGAATGTATTTATTAAAACACCAATTAGACCTCGGTCTCTCATCAATCACACCACCTTTAATTCATGCATGGATGCAAAAACGGTTTGAGGTGTTGTGCATGCACGAATGAGTGATCTAAATCAAATTGTCACTTCACCGACATTACCTTATCTTCGGACCTAGAGGCAATCCATTTGTTATTTACCATATGAATAATGTGTGATGTTTTTAAAAGCTTCAACGCTTTATTTTTCGGGTGTTGAAAGGAGAATACTTGCTTCACAAGGTTGGAAACAAAGGTGAGCGTGGTGGTGAGGGCACCGAGCCCTCAGGTGGTGGGGCCCCGCGGGATGGAGGTGATGGGGAGCTGGTCGGGGTGGCCCCCGGGGGCTGCCTGGACCCGGGTGGGGGCTACTCTGTTCCCACCTGCCGATGGTCTGGCTACTTGGGCAGTGCTGGTAATTACTGCTCAGATGGGGATCAGCTGCTGCAATTAGCCCCAGCAGGAGAGATAAAGTGTGGAAGGGACAGCAAAAACAAATGAGAGCTGTTGAGAGGTCAAGGTCATGGGGACAAGGAAGAAAAGGAATGTGAAATAGAAATAAAAAACCAACAACAAAGCCTTAAAGCAGGAGAAGCAGTAAGAATAGGAGGTGAAAGGACAACATAAATGGACAAGAGTGGGTTGAAAACAGCAGGACGGGAAAATGGCTCAAATGAGGCTGCTCACGGACTGGAGCGTACGGCCCACGTGTGTGGAGGTAAGGGATGTCTGACTATGGAAAAAGCTCTGCCTGCCTCAGAAAGCACACGGTGCGTAACCCCCGTACCCTGCCTGGAGACATGGCCCTTCCCAGCCGTGTCTCCCTAAGGATACTGTGGGGCTGGCGATGCCCATCCCTGGGAGCAGCTCACCATGGGGCTGGCTGATGGGTGTCTCCGTGGGGAAATTGCCCGGGGCCCGCTGCCCTCCTGCAGGATTGCACCCAGCCGTGCTGCCGGTCTTGCTGCTGGTGGGGGGGGTGTCTTCTTCTGAGCAAGAAAACTCTCTCCTGCCTTTTGCTTACTACTCCGGTGCTATGTCCGTATCTGCAGCAGCAAACCTGCCGTTCGTTATTTTGTAAGACAGGCTCAACCATCCCTCTTCCCCTGGAAAAAAACACACAACCCCCTTCCCCCCCCAAAAAAAACCCCTTACTCTAAAACCACAACACCCTTCCCCCCCCCCCCAACCCCCAGGAAAAAGAGCGTGAAAACTGTAGAAGCTGAATAAAAGGAATAGAGTTCTGTGAACAATGAGCTGCTCTGCCTGTGAAGTGAGAGCTGCACGAGAAAGCAGTCACTGTCCCATTGTATGTTCTCCCACATCAGTGTTTCATTCTAAATTCTGCAGGGGGAAAAAAAAAAAATCAAATTTTAGAAATTTCTTGTGGAATAGTAATTTGTAATGTTAGTTCTGAAATATCACAGCATTGTATTTTTGTGAGTCTAAAGCACTATAACAGAAAATTAACTGTATGTAGTATGATACTAAAATTAATACTACAATATGGATGTCAAAATGAAAGGAGGTGTTGAAGTGATCTAGCTGAGCACTTTCCCAGTGCAAATGTCATCAAAATCACCACGCTCTTTTAGAATACTTCAAGACAACAGCGTTTATCAGGGAAAAAATGGCCTAAGAAGTGTTCGACCCTTTCTCCTGGGGTCTGCCAGAGGTTTCACACCTCTGGTTGTGCTCCCTCTGCGTTTCCAGGTGGGCTTGGAGAGCGAGGGGGGAGGGTTTCTTTCCTGTGCAGCAACTGGGGCACTGTCAGGGGGATTAAATGTGGGGCGATCAGCTGGGGCAGGCAGTGCCTGAGGCTGGTGCCTGCCTGCTCAGGCAGCGCTCGCTTGGGAGATACCGGTGGGTGGTGTTTACACTTGAATAACGTTAAATTCTCTGTTAGCCTTTCTCTGGGTGAACTAATGCAAAAACCTACTTCTCAAAGTTCCTAGAAGCGGAGGAGGGGGAGACGTCCCCACCTGCTGCAGTGGGGTTTGGGGCAGCTTTAGACACCTCAAAGTGCTTCTGCAGCACCCCGCGATCGGGGCGTCCCCGCTGCCTCAGGGGGATGTGGAGGGGATTCGGGGTGTCCTCACTGCCCCAGGGGAGTGTGGAGGGGATTCGGGGTGTCCCCGCTGCCTAAGGGGGGTGCAGAGGGGATGGAGGAGGGGGAAGCGCTGCCTGGTGAAACCCGTCTCTGTCTCCCGTGGGCTGTTTGTCCGATATACAGCTATACGTAGGGCAATATCTATAGGGCTGTACAGCACTACAGAATTCAAACACTGTCGTATCTGAGATGGACTTCATGATGGTGAGGGTTAGAGTCTGTGTGCTGTTTCTCACGATAAAAATTCTTCATTGATTTTTTGGTTTGAAGGTTCTGTGCTGATTTCATTTTGTATCATAACTCTTCTCTCCTCCCCATTTTTCTGCACACCAGCCGTCCCCCTTCACGGGGATTTCCCGTTCCCTGCTGGCAGAGTGTTTGTTGTGAAAGAGGGAGAGGAGAAGAGGGAAATGGGACGGCTGATGGTTTGTGTGTCAATTATACATCAGAGGCTTTGCTGCTTCTTCAGAAGCTTCTAATAATAATTATTATAATTAGGGCACTGGGAAAGAAATGTGCTGAGATCAGGGAGAAAAGCAGGAAAGCCAGGCCAGAATTAATTAGCCCCTTTTATCCAAGAATCTCAAAGCATTTAGTCATTAATTAATGAATTCTGTGGTTAAATCAGCGTGATGTTTGGTTTGCCGCTGGGATGGTGGCCAGTCCCAGGGCTCAGCGCCCGTCCTTGCTCGGCCGTGGGTCCTGCGTGGGTTGATGCCGCTGCAGATGCCTTCCTCTCACTGCACAACGCAGAGAAATATTTCTGTTTTTCCTGTCGGCTCTGTCTGTCATCCTGACAGCACCCAAAAGCGGGATGAGGTGACCTGTCCCCACGCAGCAAGGCAGCCGGGCAGGTTCACCCTGCTGGGAATGGCACAAATCCCCACGGGCCACGCGTCCCCTGGGCACCGAGCGCTGGCGGCTTCCCACAACGACTAAGGGCTCTCTGCTGACCCGGACCCAAACTCCATGAAATCTCACACCTGCGGCACTTAAAGTACCCCTGGGACCACAGCGAAAACATGTATTGCATGGCAGAATGGTGCCCAAAAGGATTAGACCCCGGCAGCAGTTTTACTCTAATAAAAAGCTTCTGATGTACAGTGCTAGGGAACGGCCCAGCTTGTGGGGTTTACGTCTCTCCTGGCCTTCCAGGTGTGCATGGTTTTGCTTTTGAGATGGGATTTAGTGAGAGAGCGAACTGTTCCGGGGCTCAGAGGTTCTCCTGCGTCAGACACCGTGCCCGTCTCCATGCTGCGCGGCAGGTCGGGGCAGCGCCGCTTGGGAGCGGAGGGAGCGCGGGAGCCTCTCCAAGGGCTGGGCATCCTCCCCTCCCCTCGAGAGAGCCCTGCACCGTGGGGGTGTCCCGCTGCGGTGTGGGGGTGTCCTGCTGCTGCCCCCGCAGCAGCCTCACGAGGGTGTCGAGGGTGTCAGTGTGGGAACTGTAGGCTGAAAGTCACTGACTCCTCCCACAAAATTCCAAGAAGTGAATAGTTGGGTGAAATGTCCTGTAAAAGTGATTGGGGAAATTGCTGGGAAAAACACTTGAAGAGCAGGAACGGTCATTCATCATGGGGATGAATGACTTGCCTTAGCTTTTCTTTTTAATGGCTGTGGTAGTTCTCATTTTTTAATTGATTTCAGTTCAGTTTGCAGCCATTGCTTTCAGTTAGCAGCAATCTGCATGTTTTCAGTAGTGCTTTATTGATTTCCTTCTCCGTGTGATCACCCCACAGCACATACGGCCGCCGAAGGCTGCTCCCAGCCCAGAGCCACTGCTGCAGCCCTGACCCTGCTCCCGCTCGGGCTGGGCTCCCCAGGAGGGGCCGTGGTTCCAGCGCTGCTTTCGCCGGCGGTTGCCTTGACCCGGCACAGCTCTTGCTGCTGAAAACTCATTGTATCCAGGAAAATAACGTATAACGTGTGCCCGTGGAAGGTGTGAAGTGCACAGTTCTGCTCACTTCAGTACAATGTAATACATAATCATTTTCTGATGCAACCGGAGAATTGGCAGCAGCTTCTAATTACTCCCAGATATGGGAGGGTTTACATGGAGGTGACACCTGGCACAGCCTTGAATTGGTAGCCCTTGGTCTCCTATTCTTCCTTCTATGCTCCAAGACATCTTTTAGAAGTGACTTTTTTTGAATAGCCAAACAATGTATTGTTTCCCTTTGGTAGGGGGTGGCTGGAGTGTTTTGGTTTAACATTGTTAGGAAAAAAATAATAAATCAGCCTGAAGCAAAGAGCAGTAATATTTTTTTTTATTTTTTTTTCTCTAAATCATTTGCTCCTTTGCCTCCCTCCTTGCCAGGTGCCCTGGCCCTGCAGCGCCCGCCTGGGCTGGCGTGCCAGCGCACATCGGCTCCTCTGACCTTCGTGCCGCGGGGACCAGCGTGCAGCGCCGGGCTGGCAGATCTGCAGCCCGCCCACTGGGCTTCTCCTGCCCTCATGTCCGTGGGGAGGACTCCATTTCCAACAGGCTGCATTGCAGCCGCGCACGCAGTTATCCATAATTCCCCAGTCTGGTCCACCTCTCTGCCAGACGGACCGATCATTTTCTCTCTCTTTGATGTCAACTAATTGATATAATACAGAGAGTACTTTAGTTACTTAAAATGATAAAATTAGATCCTGTGTGATGTGTTGAGAATCTCCAACTTCCTTCCCTTGTTAGAGTTTTGTTGTTGTATTTCCTTACCCCAAAATCTCTGCAACTCCATGGGCAGAATGCGTGTACCCTTCTATGAGCTCCCTGAGCTGGCGCATTCCTGTGGCTGGTACCTGCCTGGAGATTTGGGCTTTGACAGTCTGCCTCTGGGATGCCCTGCCATCCCCTGCTGCCGAGGAGGTGGCAGAAGCCGTGGTTTTCACAGCCCATGCCTGACCGTGTCGAAATTAGGCAAAGGGGGTTTGCAATGCAGCGAGTGAGGCAGCTACACCCACACTTCTCGCTGTGCACCTGCAACACAGCGGAGCTCAGCTTGCTTGACTTGAGATCCGATAATTTTACAGTGCCGTTTTAACTAACAGAGCCAGCTTCCTAGCATGGTAATTACTTTGATCCTGGTTGGCACAGATGTATTTTTCATGTATTATTGCTTAATACTGGAACCTTTCTTTTTTTTTTTTTTTTTTTTCTTCCTCCAGTACCTGAAGATAGCCTCATGAAAATTAGTTTTCCCCCCTACTTCATTAAATGCTAAAGGGCAATCCAATTTTCTCCATAGCTTTCCCTCTCTCTCTAGCTTTTCTTAACGTACTGCTCTGGCTGGCCTGGTATGTTGTTCTTGTAGTGATTATATCAAGATCTTTTCGGCATAAAACTTAAGCTGATTCCGTAGCTACAAGGAAAAGGACGTGTCAGGTGCCGGGGCTCTGCCTGCGTGTGCCGGGCTGCGGCCAGCGAGCGCGGGGTGTCGGGAAGACTGGCAGTCAGGCTGGCCCGGGGGCTTGCGAGTGTGTTTAACTGCCCATACAGACTTCCCCACCAATTAAAGGTGTCAAAAATGTATTTATCCAAAAGAACTCTGTTCACCTTGGCCCCTTCTTTGGGGCGTGGAGCGGTTGGTGAGGTTGCAGAACGCAACTGGCCGCTTTGCGCTGCGGCAGCGGCTCAGCCGGGCTCTCGCTTCCCCGGGGTGTTTGGAGATCTGCGCCCGCATCCGCCATGGGATGCTCCGCGTCCCCCGCGCCCGCTGCTGGCTGCCAGCGCTCCTGCCTGGCCCCGCTCGCTGGAGGCCACCCGGCCCCGCTCGCTGGACACTGGTGCCAGTGGGAGGTCTGTGCCCAGGGAACCTCTCCCAACCCCGCGGCTGTTCCCAGCACCCGCATCGCGCCGGGTTTGGCTGTTCAGCCTCATGACTAGATGAATTTCTGCCTCCCAGCTCACCCGCAGTATGCCCATCGTTGGTGAATATTCATTAAGTGAAATTAGCATCTATCAGGTCTTAATTAACTTATAAAAAGCTTGTTTTGTGGTAATGAAGTATATACTCTAGATGTGCCTGATGGCAGCTGGTGGGTCCCCCTGCCCGTGTGGCCATTCCCGAGCAGGGTCCGCTCCCTCTGGCTGGGGCATGGGGGGCTGGACCCCTTCTTCTTCCCCACAGCTATGAAGTTACAGCTGGGAGGAGGTGTCTGCGACCTGAGCATGCTGAACATTAGCTCAGGTTTGCTTAGGTGCTTGTGGCAATGTCCTGCACCGCTGCAGTGGGCCGACGTTTGGGGTCCGATGTTTGGTGCGTGATGTTCAGTGTCCGGGCTGTTTGGGCATTTCAGGCGCCTGTTGGAGTTTCATTCCTTGGCTGGGCAAGCACAGCCCTTTGATTTGGGTTTCGTGGCTATGGGATGTGGATAGGCTTTCACTGAGTGTCCCTATGAATTTGCTCAGAAACTGTTAGGGAGACACCGAAACCTGCCCACTGAGAGCCAGCGGTAGGATGTGGGAGGAGAATGCCCGGTGCGCTAATGGGAACTGACCTCAGCAGAGACCTTTTCCCTCTCGACTCATTTTTCACCAATTTCCAGCTTCCATTGGGTTCAGGGTGGGGAGGGGACGCAGCAAAGGCAGGGGGAGCGCATCGTGCCGGCGTGGGAGTGGGCGAGTGTCCCCACCACAGTCCTCGGGGCCATGCCGAGGAGGGAGCCGGGCATCCGGAGCGGGGAGAACACGTCCTGAAGGAGCTGGTGGCAGCAGCGGTGGCCTCGGATGTATTTCCTCTGTTAGGATTCACTGTCACCCTTAAATGCACCCAAGAAGCGTGGGGAAAATGACTGAGTTTGCAGGTGAGAAGAGAAAAAGTAATTCCAGGCAAGTGCAGAGCAAAGGCTGGGAAGGAGAGCGGGAGCTGCCAGCCAGGAGAGCCGGGGAGGAAGATCTCCCCTCCCAGCACCTCTCTGTTTCCTCAGGGCCGGCCAGAAACACCCTCACTGCTTCCCTTACACCCGATTGATTTTTGCCTTTCAGGCGCTGTGGTCGCTTGCTGGAATGAATGTTCTCTGTCCGGGAAGGGCAGAGGCTCTGGAGCGGCCCCTCGTTGCAGGAGCTGCAAGGCAGGACAACCCTCGCCGAGCTGTAATGTCAACTGCAACGAGGAGCTGCTCGTGGGTGTGCCTTTCAGAAGCACGGGGTTTTACAAAGGCTCAGTATATAACGCCTTTGCCAAAGCCAAGCTCTTGGTGCAATGGGAGAGCAGGGCAGTGACTGTCAGCGGTGCAGCTTTTTAACAATTTGCTGCCATGCACTTGCAACCCCGAGTCCTCCAGCATTTGCTCCCATGGCTTTGGGGCTTTGAAGCTGGCCGCAATGTTTTTGAGCAACCTGGTGTGGTGGGAGGTGTCCCTGCCCAGGGCAGGGGGTGGCACTGGATGGGCTTTAAGGTCCCTTCCAACCCAAACCGTTCTAGGATTTTCCTTTTTTTCCTTTTTCTTTTTTTTGCCCCATTTCTTTTGCTGGGGGCCTGTTTCTGGAGCGATGGCAGCAAATGGTCACTTGGACCCTGTTGCGAGGAAGGGATTCCCCACCAGCCTCCCCGGCCTCCCTGCGGAGCTGCCGGTGCCACCGCGCTCCCAGCACCACGCACGGCCCGTCACCACTGTGGCACCCGTGGGGACAACGCTGCGGCTCTGCCCACGCTGTTCCCCTCCCCGGCCCCTTCTCCTGCCCCCGCGCTGCTCTCAGAAATGCTGCAAGCGCCGTGGGGCGATACCGGCTGTGGGGCGATACCGGCCGAGGTCCCTTCTCATGGGGGAGACGAGACCAGGGGCTGCGCTGCTGGTCCGAAGTTGCTGAGCTAAATTACGCTTTTTTTGCTCTGGATAATGTTACCAAGCTGCATGAGTTGGAAATGAGAATTGCATTTTAGTGGGAAGATGGATGCTTCCAAATGACATTTAAATCCATGATTATTGCCGTGGTTTTGTCAGGGAACAGTTGTTATCGATGCCAGCTCTTCCCCTTTGTCATGGATTGTTGCATTTGGGCAGGTCTCCAGCTGAAAGAGAAAAATTCCAGCCATGTGCTACGTGAATGAGGAAATAAATTAAGTACTATTCAGGGGTTCCCATCCCGATGGGTTATGCAGATGAAGGAGCGTGTTTCCCAAAAGCCTCTCTCTTGTCACGACCAAGCTCTGGTGCAGGGGAGGCTACCGCGGGCATGGGGCAAGTAGCCCATGGGGTCAGCCTGTGGGCAGGCGGGGGGACACGGGTGGCACGGTCCCCACCACGGCGGGGGCTGGTGGCTCTGGCTGCACCATCTGACGGCCAGAGCCGGCTGCGCTAGCAAACCACGGAGAAGAAAAGATGTCTGGAAAAATCAGGGGTGCTATAGCCGTCAATAACAGGAGAGGGAACTTCCCAAACGCTCTTCCCTGGGGGCTGGGGAGCCGGGCACCCTCTGGCACCTAGTTCCGCATTCTATAGCGGGCCATATAGATCCTTTCATTTTTTGCGGGAGAGATGTTTATTGGCAGAAATAGCCAATGATCACCTGGATCATCATTACTGGTTTGATTTGTTACTTTGAAAAAGAACGAATAGTTATATTCAATCCAGTGAAAGTAAAAAGACTGTGATGATTACAGACTGAGAATAACAAACATTTTTCTGAGCAGTGGGAGCACTACTGTCTGAACGCTTTGTTTAGACACGAGGAACATCTTGTTTTGTTTTGTTCTGTTTCATGCCGTTGGGAAAGCCTGTGATTTCTAGAGCAGGGTGTCCGTGTGTCCCGCGGTGGTGTCCCGCAGGGGTGCTGGCCCCCGGCTGCCGGCCTCCCGCAGCCCCGTGCACTCCCCGCGCTGGGACTGGACCGAAACCCCCAACGCTGAGTGTCTCTGTGGCTGCCAGCACTTACCTGGACCGTCTGGCAGAAGACCGGTGCCAGCTGCCCGTGCCCAGGATCTGCGTATTTGCTTTTTCCACACTTTCTTCTGCCGCTCCCTTCCCGCGGTGGCACTTCCCACTGCGGTGCCACCAGCGGCCCTGCATAGCTGCCCCGATGGTACCATGACGGCTGGCAGCAGCCTGCCTGTCCCCGTCCCCCCCCAGCAGGGACAAAACCTCACCTGATCCACGCAGGAGAGCCGCCGGCCCGTGCCACGTGGCTGACACTGGTCTGCTCCAGGGCAGAGGCCATGGCAGGGCGTCTGCCTGCCCTGGTTCGTTATGTGCAGTCGCTAACGAGGGGCAGGGCTCTGCAGTTGTGTGTAACGGTGCGAAGATGATCCTTGCAGAATCCGCGGGTCTTTGGTTGTAACCTGAACATGGCAAACGGGGAAAAAATGAGATCGGGTGGATTTAACACTGCATTCGATACTGTCCTTTTCAAGGCAGAAGGACGATGAGGCTGGGAGGGTTCGATGGCATTGAAGCAGCCTGGTGTTCCCAGGCGAGACCGGCCCGACGGCTTCACAAACCAGTGAAGCCATACCCTTCCCATGCGAACGGGCTTTCTTCCCTCCTGTCCAGCCCTGCCTTTATTGAAGACAAACTGTGGGAAGATCAGTGCTGGAATGAGCTGTGGGATGCCTCGTGTTTTGCGGAGACAGTGGCTGGGCTGGGAAGGGGTGGCTTTGCCGGCGTCCTGCCTTCCTCTGGCAGCCAAAAATTAATCTTTTCTGTGCCTGTTTTGAACCCATGGCCTTGGCCCCGTAACCTCTGCTCACACCTGTGAGATTATTGGCTTCAAAGGAACCCCACATACAGGTAAAACTTGGAGGGATGGATCAGGAATGACAAAATCTGAAGCCCTCTTTCTGGTTTTTCTTTGTTGTTCCTCGGGCAAAATTTCTGTGGACTTCATGGGGATTTTCTTTTAAAGGAGAAAGAGCCCCGTGTGATCTGCTCAGGGCTTGGGCTGGTGGGTGGAGGCAGCAGCAAATCATTGCAACCTGAAAAGCAGTTAGTGTTCTGGGACGATGTCTGCTTGCACTGGGTAAGCCCCTGACTGGATCCTCCTGTGACTGAGGAGGATCTCAGAAAACTTTCAGACGCGCACTGGACCTCTCAGGGGACCTGAGCAACACGCGCAAGTGGAGCAGGTGACGCAGCTCCAAAGTCAGTGGGAATCAGCCCCCCTCCAGAGCGGGTGGAGGTTTTGCTGGCAGTTTGTGGTGACGTTCAGGAGAGGTCCCCCGGGGTCTTGGCGGGCAGCGGTGATCCTGGCGGTGGGCGATCGGGCTGTCTGTGGGCGCGGGCGCGGGTTTGGAGCTGTCAGTAACCCCGGGGCGCTCTCTGTTCCTCTTGCAGGTGAGCCCTCCCGGTGGTCCTCATCCCACTGCGACTGCTGCTGCAAGAATGGCAAAGGCGACAAGGAGGGGGAGAGCGGCACGTCGTGCAATGAGTTGTCCACGTCCAGCTGCGACAGCCAGTCGGAGGCCAGCTCCCCCCAGGAGACCGTCATCTGCGGCCCCGTCACCCGCCAGCCCAACATACAGACTCTGGACCGGCCGGCCAAGAAGGGGCCGGTGCAGCTGCTGCAGCAGTCCGAGATCCGGAGGAAGAGCGACCTGCTCCGGACTCTCACCTCCGGCTCCCGGGAGTCCAACTCCAGCAAGAAAAAAGCGGTGAAGGAGAAGCTCTCCATCGAGGAGGAGCTAGAAAAATGTATCCAGGATTTCCTCAAAATCAAAATCCCAGACAGGTTTCCAGAAAGGAAACATCCCTGGCAATCGGAACTGCTGCGGAAGTACCACCTATAGGCACAGGGTGGGGAAAGCACATGACCTTATTACCACTAGGGCAAGATTCTAAGTGATAGGAAAATAATTCCCAATAATAATTATTTGTTAGGTCAAAAAAAAAACAAACCGCATCTCTATAGTACTGCCTAATTTGCCTATTTCACCTTAACATTTATAGTCATAGGGTAACGATATTTTTCCAGTCGTGGAAGCACAATGACAAACGCTTTTCTTTGTAAACTCCGAGTCTCACACAAGCTGAATGAATACCTTAAGGGCACAACCATGCCGACAGCAGGAGATGCCCGCGTGTGGCTGCCGCGGGCGCCGGGGGGAGGACACGGCCCGCGGGCAGGCAGCGGCGGGGGGCTGTGGGTGCATGCCATCTGCGTTCTCCGCGTCGTGCGTTTGTTTGGAGGGATGTACCCAGCTCAAAGAAACAAGCTATGCCATGACAGTTTACCTTAAGCATGTGTATGTATATATATGTGCATATATATATATATGTGTGTATATATATCTCTGTGTATATATATATGTATATATATATCAATATATATTGCTTAAAGATTTTCTGGCTCTCTCCTTATAACTGCACTTTCTCAGAAAAGAGCATTTTTTAGCAGTCTGTGGATGTTCCATTTCTTCTTCAGGTCTTTGAGGGCTGCACAGCAGAAATCCCATCTCGCTGTCTCTCTCCTGCTCCCTCTCCCTCTCTTTCCCCCCCACCCCGTCTCCCAGACACTGCAAATGCGTTTCCGTGGAGAGCAGGGAGCGGTGTGTGGGTCTTTGTTGCCCTCAGCAAAAGATCCCGTTTGGTTTTTGATGATCTTGTTCCCCCTGTGTCCTCCCCACGCCTCTTGTGTTTCTTGAGGCTCTCCACTGCCAGTGGGTTAAACGCGTGATGATCCCAGTTGGAAAGCTGTAGGAATTCTGCCGGGGCCGAGTGTGGTGGTTGTGGTGTCAAGTGGCGGTGAGGGTGAGGATGGCGGGTTCCTGCAGGCTCAAGGAGGAGATTATATATACATATATATATATACACACACACACACATATATATGTATATACAAAAATGATATGGGAAATGATAGTGCTGGTAACACAAAGCGCTTTGATCCTGACTTCTTTAGCATCCTGCAGGTTCCAGGGCTTCTTTTCCCCTCTTTGATTGCAGAGACTGCCATGGGAGGCGGTGTCGGGCATGCGCGGATTATTTCTGTTGACGTTCACGCGGTTTCAGCGGGGCGGTGTCTCTGTGCTTGCGGGGCTCCGTTGCGCCCACACACCCGGCTCTGGCGTTTCTGTTCTGCCAGAAGAACTACAAGGTCTGCAGGAGCACGCGGGCAGGCATTCATACCCATCGCTCTGCTGCAGATGTTACGCGGGTGTTTATTGACGAGGATGCAAATTTTACCAGCAAAAAAGGAAGCAATACCTGTCCAGAGTGATCAATAAGCACGAGCTGGCTGTGGGGAGGGGGAAACACCCTCCCAGCAATACATCTCCCAGTCTTTGGAGAACAGGGCTTGGATGCGGCTGCTTGGCATCATCTCTGCTGAGGTTTTACGCGTGAGTTAGTTAGGGTGCTATGTGGAGTGAGGACAGCGAAACAGAGGGTCTGACCTGGGAGATGCTGGGCTTGGTGAGAAAACTCAGCACTTCTTGGGATCAGGCTCTGGAACCAATTCGGGTTTGAAGACGTTCTCTCACCCTCGAGTTCAGGCGTGGTAGTTGTGCAGCCCTCCCCTTACCTGCTCAAAAGGCACGTTTTCACATGGAAAACAATGTTTTGCACAAGATCCACAGATTTGGCTGCTCTTAGTTATTTGTTGGTTAATTTAGAAAATTTTTCTTTTCCTACTCACCATTTCCTGCATCTTTCCCCCCCACTCTGGCACTAAGCAAACAAAACTGGGGAACAGACAGGGCTCTCCCTGGGAATTCCCAGCTGAGTACGCACTTTGGGATGGGTCATCCCTTTTCCTTGGCAGAAAACTGCAGCTAAAACCTTGTCCTTTCCACCACTCCAGATCATTCCCTGTCTCTTTTTAATATCAAAAATATTTGGGCTATAAAATGTGTGACAGAGCGGAGGAAGAGACGCTGGATATGTGTGTGTGTGTGTGTGTGTTCGTGTGTGTGTTCCCAGACTGACGTTCAGGATTGCACGATGATTAATAACTGTAGAAAAATTAGACCAAATGAAATGCGCCCGAATGGGCTTGATTTATGTGGCCTTCATGTCTTCAGTTTTAGATGAAATGGTTATTACTTTCCAGTGCTACAGAAATAAAGGTCTTAAACTTCACTAATCACAGGCAGGCCAAACCTGCCAGGAAACACAACTCCTGTGCTGTTTGGGGGGGAGCGGGAGGGGGGCAGGCGCCCGGCGTGTGGGTGCACACCCATGTGTCGGTGTGTCCGGATGCACCTTCTGCTGCCTTCCTGCAGGGACTCGGTTCTGATCTAACTTTGTGTTGCAGTCGTTTTACAGGGTGGTTTGGTGTACAAGGGCGTTGGGGGCTGTGCTTCGGGGCTTTTTGCTGTTCAGACTGATGTGCTGGAGGTGGAGTGGCCTCTGCTGCAGCCCTCCCCGATTGGGGGATACCCAAAATGCTGGATGCTGCGCAGCATAGAATCATGGAATCATAGAGTGGTTTGGGTTGGAAGGGACCTTAAAGATCATCTAGTTCCAACCCCCCTGCCCTGAGCAGGGACACCTCCCTCTAGACCAGCTTGCTCCAAGCCCCGTCCAACCAGGCCTTGGACACCTCCAGGGATGAGAAGGGGACCTCTATGCATCCATTACTGCTGCTCAGAGGTCCCCTTCTCTCCCTCCCTGCCTCACTGCTTTTCTCCGGACCGCCAATACCCCATGGCAAGAACCCCACCCCACCAAAGAGCCACACTTTGGGCACCTTCTTCAGCCACCATCAGCGGCCAAAGGGCCACCACCAGGCACAAGACCCTGGAGCTAGCTGTGCCGCTGGGGCTGGGGGTGGGCAGAGGATGGGGACACCAAGCAATGGTGTGGAGAAACAGTGGCCGGGTAGAGACAGGCACCAGGGAAATTAAAAACGCTGCTCCGCCATGGCCCTGCAGTTCCCATGTGGGCAGCAGCGCGTCAGGAAAGAGCAACCAAACCTTCTCCTGCTGGTGGTGTCCTCCGCCAACGGGCATGGACATGGGGGTTTTTCTTAGCACAGGAGGGTGATGTATTAACTCTGGAAGATCTCTTCCCAAAAATAGTGTCATGTACACGTACATAAAAAATACTGTCATGCACACATACCTAGACATATAGACATATATCCAAGTACATATACACATATATAGCTAGCTAGATACATACATGCACCTTGGGATGAAGGGCATAGACTTACACCTTTTTAGCGAGGTTGTTCTCCTCCGTCTGCGGGATGCGGCACCGCTCTCTGTTAGAAGGTGCAGGAGAAGTTCCTGCAATAGGCGGGTGCCAAAGCGGTACCTTGACCCGAGCCCTCAGCTCGGCAGACGCAGGGGATGCAGTCGGTGCTTGGCGCATCGGGCACCTTCTTCCTGCCAGGCTCCCCCTGGCGCTGCTTGGGGTGGGGGCTGCAGTCCCCACGGCTCTCCACTGGAACGAGGCGAGGGGGGAGATGGATGCAATGCAGTGGGGGAAAATGAAATCGGAATAACAGAGTTGTCTAAAAAGGTAGCTGGGTTTTGAGCTCTAAAAATATTCATCTCAATTCTGCTTTGTTTCAGTGAAAGAAGCCGTGTCTATCCCTAGGACATTTTTGGTCACTTAATCAGTAGCAAGCCAAAATGAAACTCAGTTAACAGAGTACCTTATTCTTTCTAAAGTATCTGGGGAGCAAACTGGGCTTTGAGCTACTTTCCACGCATAACAAATACCGAATATAAGGTCTATTGAAACTAATTTGAAAAATTACATTGACTTCAGTGGGGCTGAGACTCTACCGACACACCTTTTCTCAAGAAAAATGGGCACTCGCGTCAGTGAGGAGAGAGAAGACCGTTAAGCTGTAATAAAATTCACATCCACTTACATTGCTCGCAGTGTTCATCGCTTGTGTGCGTGGTGGACAGGCCTGGCTGTCTGGTGATGGTCTTGCATAGCCAGGCTCTAATTATCGTGGGCTGTTCCGTCGTCTTGCTTAAGCTTTGCGTAGGACGCCGGGCTGGAGGAGCAAGTAGGCACCCACACCCCCGCACCAGGGCACGGCGGGATGAGTGCCCTGCGAGTGGGTGACGCTGCTGTCCCCATGGCCACATGGTGCCACGGGCACTGTCCTGGCCGCGAGCGCTGCTGGCGCCTGGGCTTGGCTCATCTGGGCTCATCTCCCATGATGGCCACGCACATCCCCGCTGCCCTGGGCGCCCCGCGCCTGCAGACGCCTTTCCCAGTCAGAAACACCAGTTTTTCCAAGGGCTTTGTTACCCGCCCAAACCCTCTAGACAGACGCCTGAGCAGGACTCACAGCATCAGGGCCGGGGCGGGCGGGGGCAAAGGGAGAACACATGCGTTTACATAGACCCATGGGAACCAAATAATTTTATTTTTTCCCTAAATCATCTGCGTACACTGTAGAGAGGTGTCACAGCACTCTGGAGAACATGTTTTGGGGTTTTAATTCTGCTTTTGTGAGTCCATGTATTAATTTTATTTGCAAAGCTGTGGGCTGAAGGAGAATCATAGAATGTGTTGGGTTGGAAGGGACCTATAAAGGTCATCTAGTCCAACCCTCCTGCAGTAAGCAGGGACAAGAAAAACGAGAAAACAAGGTTGATTTTCATTGGCAATGACCACAATGTAACCACGACCTTCAGCCGTATCTCACACCCCTCTCCTGGCCCGACAAAGGCTGGAGGAAACTTTCCAACTTCTCACCCTGCCCTGAAGCCCTTTCCACCACTGCGAGTCTGCACGTGGACTTGACTTCCAGAGTACTTTATGCATACGGCCCCATGTATATCATGGTACAAAATAATTGTCCAGTCTTATGGATAGTTTATGCCCCAACGGGGTTTTGTAGATTAATAGTAAAAGAACAAAAAAAGCACTTTTAAATTATTTATATTATAAAAAGACATTCTTTATTTTTCTTGGCATCGATATCACTTAGCTAAAAAAAAAAATAAATCCGTTTATAAGTATGATATTACAGATTTTAAACTATAGCAATGATAAAGCAAACACGAAAAAGCAGAATTCAGAATTGAACAGACAAAACTTACCAAGGTGAGGCAGAAGGTCGGCAGGGCCCAGCTGGTTGAACGAGAATTGTTGGACTTCAGTGGGGGGGGGGGGTGTGCGATCCCCGACGTCCCTGCGCGTCCCCTCGGGCCGTGCCGCCCCGGCAGCGGGCGCTGGGCTGGGGGGGGGCAGAATGGCCCCTTCCCCTGTTGGCAGGACGCGGCCCACGCCGGCGTTTCGGTTGATGGAGATGCAGCCGCGGTGGAGGAGCCAGTGCTGCGAGCGCAGTGCTTTCCCGGCCAACACAGGATTTAGGGGGGGGTCTGGTGATGTCGCGCTCTACTCGGGGCCTTGCTCATGGTACATTTTCGGACCTCATACAAGCACTTAATGACTTCGCTGAGGCTGAGTCAGGCTGTTGCACATTGATGTAGATTAAGTGGCACCCACTGAATTACCTCTCTACTTTCCAACGTGGTTCACTTGTACATAAGTGTAATGTCAAATTGTTTACAGGTTATTTTGTGCGTAATTGTGGAAAAAAAAAAAAGTTTTAACTACAAATTTAAAGGAATCGATTTTACTGGAAGGTGTTTAAAAAAAAATGAATGTGCTTAATACAGTATAGACATCATTGATTATGGTCTCACATGAATGCATGTATCTCCGTGTTGTCAGTCCCCACCAGTGAGGTTATTGGCAATATTCTGCAGTCTGTGAATAGCAAATATGCATCAACTACTGTGACTCTGACAAATATAACTCGGTAACTGTTTCTACTGTGGTATGTAAAAAAAAAAAAAAAAAAATCATGTAGCTTTTAGCCTGCTGTATTTCCCTGGTACAATTAACACTACGAAAGAAAGCGAGACATCTTGGAAAAAACCAAACAAGTCACAGCTGTGACCTGTGTGGAGTCATTCACGCAACGGCACCTGCCAGGTCGCTGTGGGCCAACTGCTAAAAAATGGCTATTTATAGAGGCTCGGAGGCGGTAAGTGAAGGTGTTGTATTGCCTTCTGCTCCGGCGTCACTGCTGGCGGAAGAGATGACCTTTTGTTTAGGATGATGATAAATTCAGGGAGCCACTCCATATTAATCGTTTCCGTGTGCGGGTTAGGTGTCATACAATACGCTGGTGAAAAGTACAGCTATCGGTGTTGTGGCATTGGGCGGCTGAAAACTGCAGCTAATTTGTGTCTTGCCATTCAAATAAATCAGTGCATATACACTGTAAGAGCACAGACAAGAATAAATAAGTTGGTATCCTTCAACTGTCAGATATATATATATATACACACACAGAGAAATCTATAGATAGATGCACACATGCTTTCCCTGCCACTGTGATTTAGCATTGGTTCATCTTAACCACTTCCCTCCAGGCTGGGGATTATTCTCCCTTGAAGGTGGTGGGGTTGGGTTTTTCCTCATTTATGGCTGGGTCGGGCTGGAAATAACAGTTCAGTGGTCGCAGGGTGAGATTCTTCTGCCTCCCTGTCTTGAACAGAGATTTTTCTGATGCCATGATTTGAAAGTACTGTCACCAGCAGCAATACTTCTGGACAAGCCATCATTGCATCAGGGGTTACCTGCTAGAGTATTGCCAAGAATACTTTGAAATACTTTTATCCTCTGTCATTTTAAAGATGCCTTGGTGAGGAACGCCTTCAGTACAGCCTGTGGCCGAGTTACCAATGGAGAAAAGGCAGAGCATGGCAGGAGGAGAAGGATACAGAGGGAAAGGCAGGATATCTCATCTGGACACAGAGCTGTGGCCTTTCCTGGCGCTGGTCCCCGCCTCGTCCATCCCAGGCAGGTCCCAGGGTCGGCAGATGGTTCCCAGCCACCAAAGCTTTAGGTTCCTCCAGTAGCTGCGGCCGAGAGAGAGCGAGAGAGAGCAGGGCTGCGGGGGCGGGAGGGGGCCGTTCGCAACCCTCCCCCCAGCAGCGCTGCTCTTGGAATGACAGACTCATCATTTGGGTTTATTGACGTATCTCCTTCCCTTCGGCACAGCTGTCGGGGGGTAATCAGGGCTCGGTGCCTCCCATCGCTCTGCCAGCCACGCACACACTGGCACCACGCGAATCGGGAGGCATCGCTGCAGGCAGCCGGCGTCTGAAAGAGCCAGAGAACCAGGCAATCGCTCACTTGTGGGGCTGAGCATCCTGGGATGATTTTTTTTTTAATTATTATTTTTAATCTGTGGTACTTGGACGTTCTTCAGAGGGAACCCTTTCCAGTGGCCCCTTCCTGTGAGAAGGTGACAGACCCGTCTTTGCAGAGCTCCCCACATATGGTGCTTCACCAGAGCAGGGATTTGGATGTTGCAGTGTCTGCACAAGCATATGGAAGGCACAGCATTTCTGGGAGTTACATCTCCTCAGACGGCTTGGGGCGATGCTCGCCGCGCGGCAGCCGCAGCCTGCTGCACCGCTCGCCCCGGCGCAGCCTGCAAACGGCCGGCGCAGGAAGGACCACCGGCCAGGGGAATAACACCCTTCCCATCCCCAGCAGGTGACTCTGCAGGAGACACCCGCCTCCTGCATCTGGTGGCAGCCGGCCAACGCCTGCAGAGCCCGTGGCGGGGGCCCTTGTGGTCCCTGAACTGCCGCCACAGCTCTGGGGTGAGCTTCTCCCACCTTAGTGACCCCTCGTCCGGAGCCAAGGGGGTGGGCAGAGAGGGCAAGGATGGAATGAGGAGCCGGTTCTGCTGCTGTTTCTAAACAACCCCACTGGGGGCCCGGGGCCCCCCGCGGGCTGCTCGTGTGAGCAGCAGCATCGTCCCCTCTGGGGCTGGAGGGGCCAGGGCCAGCCCGGGCACTGCAGCCCGGCGGGGACCACGAACACCAGTTCACAGGGCAGCGTGTCCTCTTCATGCGAATAGAACCGGTAGCGATGCTGCTGTCGCCAGCTTTTTATCGGAAATGTCGCAGGTTACCTCTCTGCGCTGGCTTTTTTATCCTAATGGTATATATTTAAGTTATTGTAGGTGTTCGGTGCCGGTAACATGAACCAGTAACTGCAAACAGCTGGGTGTGGAGCTGCTGCACTTGTGTGTGGACGAGATCTTTGTGACTAATGGATTTTGACATTACTGACCAATTATTATTTTTTAAATGACAGTTTGGAATAAAGAAAAAAATTGAAGTTTTTCTTTCCTTTTTTTTTTTTTAAATGTGAAACGACAAATATAATTTTGTCTAACCTGAAATGAAAGAAATGTTTCACTTCAAACAAAGAAGAAATTAATAATGATTTATTACACTCACTTTTGCTCTTTTTTTTGTTTGAATTAGGTCAGTTTTGAATGGAAAAGTAAGACCTTCTGAGAACAAAAGTTGAAAGCTGTCACTTTTAGAATGGCAATATGTGCATTTTTGCACATTTCGCCATGTCGCCCTTCCACACATATTTTTTTTTTCCATCCAGGCCTGTTTCCCAGACTCGCCGTGCATTCCTGAGTAATCTCATTCCCACTAATCTCAGTTCCCAGAGATTCCCTGAGTAATCTCATAATCTGTTCCCCGTCCCGGCCCCCTGCCTCAGCACCGCGGCAGTGACCCCGGGGGGGGGCTGGGTGCGAGCCCCGGCGAGCGCAGCCGCTGCTCACCAACCTGAGCGTCTGTTAATGAAACGACAACCCCGCTTCTTCCAACATCTGTTTGCCTTCGTAACACACCGTGGCTTTTTCAAAACAGCGTAATTTGCTGAAAATCTTTTAAGCGGCTCTTCTTGTTGGCACGTGCTGATTTAAGCCGTGCTGTGGGTAGGGTGTGGGGGACGCAGACACCTGGCAGAGGTGGCTCTCAGGTGGCAGCGCGTCCCCTCTGAGGCACCCGAGGATGAACATTCATGTTTGTCCCTGGAAAAAAGTCCTTTAAGACCTCCTGAGTTTTTGGGAGGTGCAGTTAGATCTCCTAGACTATTTCTGTTGCCCGGGCAGACAAATAAAGGCAAAATGAAAGAAATCAATTTAAGATTGGATTTTGCTGTGTAAAAATGATTTGCTTTCCTTTGGTGGCTCAAGAGACGGCAAGCGGAGCAGTAGTGCCGTAACAGCTCTTGTGCTCCTTTCAACTTTATTTAATTACGATAATACCTCACTATGTCTTAGGCGATGGCGGGGGTAGTCCTTGAGAAGCCGAGCGCTCTGAACGTGCCTCAGCTCCAGCGGTGTGGTGGCCGCAGGCCTCGGGTACGAGGTGCGAGGCGACGGCGCCCAGCGCCAGCGCACACTGTGCTGCTCAGCCGAGTGCCAATTGGCAAGGCTCTGGCCAGCTCCCGCGTAATAAATCTGAAGAAAAACTAAACTTTTACGGAATATATTATTGTCCTCATTCCCTTTCATGTGGAGAGAAAAAAAAAAAAACAACCACCCAACTTTGTTCTTCTTTACCGACCGCTGGGGTGAAGACAAATTCCCGCAGGGGGGAGGGTGCAGAGGATGCAGTTGGGGGCGTTGGTCAGGACTCAGCCCAGGCTCCCGACACCTCCCGGTGCCCCGGCTGGGCTCGCTCTCCCCCCTCGGACCTTCCCCTCGCGAAGGAGGAGACACGTCGGCAGCACCCGAGGGCGCTGGGGTGGCGGTGCCTGGTCTGCTCCCCGCAGGAGCCCCGCTCTGCAGCTTCCCACACGTTTTCTAGGGCAGAGAGCTGAATTTTGCTATTCCTAGCACTTCTGAGTACCGCCTTGTCTTCTTTTCATGTCAGGGCAGGTGTGAAAGAGCAGCGGATGTTCAGGTTAGACTACCTGTACGATAATTACTGAGGATTTAATTGCCTTCCCTGCGCAGCACTGTATGATGTGCATGGAAAGTAGGAGAGATTCCTTTTGCTACCAGGTGACATCAGAATATAATTTTAATCTGCCTTACAACTATATAATTAAAGGAGCTTAAATAGAGGAATATATGTATGTATATTTCTTTTTCTCACTGGCTGGGTTACAGTCGTTCTGTCCTGCGACCAGCGCGAGCAGCACCAGCCCAGGCCTGGGCTTGCCCTGTCCCTGCAGGGGCTGTTGCTGTACCCAGGTAAGTGCTGGTGGGAAGAATGGCCCAAACTCATCCCTTCTTCAAACCCTTGTCAGAGGAGAGGACACCTCTCCACTGATGTAACCCCCACAAAGGACAAGCTGTCCCAGCACTCAGTACAGGGAGGAGAAGGTCTGGGGTGGGAAAGGTGCCGGTGGTACCTGTGTCACCCTTCCTGCTCGCTCGTCTCAGTGGTTCCCGCAAGACGCGATGTTCAGGCAGGGTGAGGTGTGGACCCTGCGAGTCATCCATGGGCTTCAGAGAAACGGGAATAAATTATTACTGTGCCCCCAAACCAGAGCAAATGAGCAGCTCGGTGGTACCCGGTGGAGAAGGAAGATCCCTCCCACTGTCAGGCAGGGCTCGGGTGGGACGGCGGCGCTGGGGACGCAGACCTGGGCCCCCTCCAGCCCGCAGCAGCCGCCTCTCCGTGCGGTGCCGAGGGCAGGGCACAGAGGAAACCTACTGCAGGGAACTGAGACAAGGAGATTGTCTCATGCGAGAGCACAAAGCAGCAGGTACGCGCTTCTTGCTCGACTTTTCGCTCCCGTCGCCGCTGCGGAGCGCCCAGGAGCTGGCGCTGCCCGTCCCCCAGCTGGCAGCGACCACCCCTCGGGCTCCTCTGCCCAAGTCTGTGGGGGAGAACTCTGTAAATACAGCAGGTTAAAAACTGGCAAAGTAACAGCAGATCTGTATTTAATGCAGATGTTTCCCATGTTTTGTAGTATTGTTTTATTGATAAATAAAAATCAACCAAAGACAAAAAAGGCGTTTGGCATCGTCTGTGTGACCTGGACCAAGCCACTCGCGTGCATGTGCCCATGGAGAGGGGACGGTCCCCGTCCCAGGAGGAGCTGCACATCCCTCCGTCTCCCCCCAGCCTCACACCCTCCCTTTGGGGTGACCACAGGGGACCCCGTCCTCGGCTGTGGGTGACACCGTGGTTAGTCCTCGTGGATTCCGCATGGAACCACTGCTGTGCTGGTGAGCACTTCATCAGACAGTTTAGACTAAAATTTTGGGAGACAATCTTTTCAAAGCCATTTGTGGAACATGTACTATTAAGCAGCTGAATTACCTGGCCAGACACAAGCCCATGGGATACATAACGCATTCTGCATCGAAGCCACGAAGATGCCTTATGATCATCCCTGTGTGTCTTCCCTGGTCCCTCTTCCACCCCCGGCACAGGGAGCTGCAGGGATGGAGGAGGCTCTTTGTCCAGTGAGGGCTCTGGGATATTCCCTTTTTATTCCTGACAGCACACATCGTCTCTGCCGCGATCAGTCTATATCCCACTCCTAGATCAAAGATACAATACAGAAGTTGAATTTCAAGACAAACCAGACATTCTTTTTCACGTAA
This sequence comes from Rissa tridactyla, assembly GCF_028500815.1. Classification (NCBI taxonomy): domain Eukaryota; kingdom Metazoa; phylum Chordata; class Aves; order Charadriiformes; family Laridae; genus Rissa; species Rissa tridactyla. The sequence goes on from NC_071476.1 coordinate 10,141,001, forward strand.
GAAATAATAATAAAAGAGAATTTAAAAAATCAAAAATGTAGATTAGAAATGTACATCTGAACAAAAGTATTTCCATATCTGGGGAGGCACAGGGATCGGGTTCAAGGGTGCTGATTACAAACCAAAGCCGACTCTAGATCTCAAAGTGACTTCACACTCATTTTTAGAGCAGCCATGAAAAATACTGCCTACTTCATCCACCCATTCCTTGTTTAATCACGACAATATGAGAAGGTGAAACTCCATCATCTTACCAGAATTTTGACAAAGGAAAAATATACCTGGAATTTGCAATTTGGTCCCTCCAAATTAGGGGACGCAGGACCTAAGTGTGATTTCAAACAAGTCCATTCTGAACCTGAGAGAGAACTCTGTATATGTTAAAGAACAGCCCAACTTCTGGCACCTGGTCGCTGAGAGCAATATTTGTATTGCTGGGAGGAGAATGACAAAGCGGCAGCTCAGATGTTCGTGGAGGCGGGTATGAAACCGGAGGGGAAATTCATCTGCTGTGAGCGGGAGGCTGGACCAGATGACCTCCGGAGGCATCTCCCAGCCTGGCTTGTTGTGCTGGAGGGGGGGGAGCTTGGCAGAGGAAAAAGGCAAATTCGTTTAGGGAGATGCGAGGTGGAGGACTACAAAATGGGGAGCAAACCAGGATCAGAAATAATAAGTGGGAGATGAGAGCAGCCCTTCAGCTGGAGGAGCCGGAGGCTGGGCTACGGGAGAGACGTGGAGAGCGGTGTAAGAGGAGAGGAGCTTCCCCTTGGCCCGAGGGGTGTCTCAGGGCCAAGACCTTTGTGAATGGCACCAAAACTATTCATCTTGCTCCCATGAATCGCTTGGCACAGATTTAACTGTGGAATCCGTGTATTATTTGCTCCATGTTTTGAAACATTGAAGCCATGGTCTTCCAAAGAGAAGGACAAAACTCATTTAGCCGGGAACCAAGAGGGCAGTTTATCTGCGAGCTGATTGATACCCGGCTTTTGTAAACTGCTCTCGAGAGGGCGACTCCAGGAGACCCTTGCAGCGTTGCATCCAACACGCATTTTCTTCTCAGCTCTACACTCAGTGTAGAAACAATAATTCCCACACACATCTTCGGTGGCAAATGGTGTGTTTGGAGCCACCAGTGAGCTTGAAACAGCCCCTTGTGCAGCCCAGCTGGGGGGCACCAGCCAAGCCTTCAAGCACATTGTGGCTGGAAGGCAAAGCCACGACAAACTCAAAGTAAATGGGATTACTTTTTTTTAAAGTATTTTTTTATCTGAAGGAAAGTACTGTCAGAGGGCACCTCACATCCTCTGACCCACGCAGTTAATGAGCACTGATGCCTATATGAACTCTGCGATTTATTTCTTAAACACTACCTAGGACGGACACGGAATAGCAATGCATCCCTCTGAAACCCAGTTATCGCAGCGAACACCCTGCCAAGCACAGCGGGCGCTGGGTGAGGATGTCACCACTCTCTCTGGAGCACCACAGCTTGACGCGGGTCACATTTATCCCCACCGACCCCTCCAAGAGGTCAGGGCCCCTCCGGCTTCAGGTGTGCTGTGCTGGGCACCCGGAGCAGGGCCCCTTTGGTCCAAATCACTTGCTTAAAGCCAAGTGGGGAGTCGGTAGCGGAGGCAGAGGTGGAAGCACGGAGTACCTGAGACTTGCTGTGCTCTTTTTCACCCTGGGCCCTCTCCTGCTGCCGGTAAGGGTGCAGGCCACCATCAGCAGAAAGACCCCGGTAGCTCCATCTCAGCGTTATTCAGCTCGGGGCTTGCTCCAAACACTGTTTTTTTCTTCCCCATCTGAAACATAAAAATTAAATTACGAACCCTGCCCTGCAAACCCCCCACAGTGGTGGAGCACGGGCAGCTGAACTGCTAAGCGGTTGGTGGCGTTACCGTAAAAACCTGCTCCTACGCCCATTTTAAACTAACGAGAAAAGGTCCACTGAGCTTCGCGGGACAAGGAGCCGCGCGCTCGTCGCCGGCTGTGAACGCGTCCTGGTCTGCCACGGGGCTGCTAGTGCAACCCTGAGTCACGAAGCAGGACTGTGAGGACAAAAATATCACTAATGGCTGACAAATTATCCCAAAATGCTCAGGATTTTTAAAGCACAGCAAGCCAAACAAAACTTGAAGCAATTTAACTGCATGTAAATTAGCTGCCTCCCAAAGAAAAGCTTGAGAAAAATGGTTTCATCAGAGACTCACTAAAAATCACTAAAAACATTAATTCTATAAACATCCTCTCTGCGGCACTAATTTTGCATCTTTCCAGATGTATTTTTATTATTATGCCCATTTTATGGGAGGGGAAAGTGAGGCGCAGCTATTAGGATTATTTTGCCCCAGAGATCACAGCAAACAGCAGCCAAGAGGTACTAAAACCATCTCGTCTTAGCGAATTCCCAGTCAGGTGTGCCTGTGCTCTGCCGGGCTGCCAAATCTAAGCCCCTTTATCAGATTTTATTTAGTCTTTACTGAAGCAAAACATTCCCTGATTTTGAGATTTAGTGCTGGCGGTACCGGGAAGCCACTACCTGTGATTCCTGCCCATGTCCATTTACCCATGAAATGGAGCTGGGGGAGCAGAAAGGATGCAGGAAGAAACTCTGCTCAGGATTTAACTGCTTGAACCACCTGGGAAGTGTTTGCAGAGCTCTTCCAGCTTTAGACAGTGCTGGACTGTCAAAAATTATTTAGCACATTCTAGCATATGGGTTTGCCGAGCTGCGGAACATAGCGCGAGGGGCTATTGCTGCGTTCGCCCTGTCGTCCCACCCTCCTCTGTAACCCTGAGTCCCGGAGGTCCGAGCACGGGGTATCGAGGGTGTTGTGCTGATGAAACAGTGACTCAGGGAGGTCCGAGCTCTCCAGGGGAGAAGAGCTGTCACGGAGAGAGGTGTGGGCAGCTTCCCCGGTGGGGAGGGGAGGGACGGGGGCGGCGGGACCCTCCGTCCCCAGCTGGGCTCTGCCACCGCCCTGGCGCCGTCGGCGGGAGCGATGGAGAGGAGAGACGGGGCCGACCCAACACCGCAACCCCTCTGCGCCGAGCCAGGGTTATGGCAGCTCGTCCGACACTAACAACATCATTAACTTTGCTCCCCCCTCCCCTTACTCCCTCTTTATGAGTTGATATAAAGCAAAGATAAGCTCCAACAGCAGACGAGCAGTAACAGATAACGGGCTCCGAGTGTGCAATGGGCCGTACGCGCTGGCAGCGGCAGCCACGGCCTCGGCTGTTCCTCCAAAGATAAATCCCGCACTTTCGGTCAGTCCCAGGCAGTGACCCCCACGTTCAAGCAGGCGCCCGCCGTGGCACAGCCCCGTCCAGGGCATCCGAACGGCTGCAGCCGCTCGCAGGCACCTCTCGAACATGGAATTTCTGCTTTCTCTGTGATCTCTCTGACGTTGTTATTAAGCTACTCTAATTATTTTTTAAACTCCAATAAAGACGTCTAATATGTGTAATTTTAACATAATTTATTGGGAATATTATGGAGTTTGGTGATATTACCAGTGCTGAAATAAACGGTGCTACTCATGTAGCTGTGAGTTTTTATTTTCACCATTAGCCTGAAAGAAGTGGTCTTGATCTATTTGTAATTATTCATTAGGACTGTTACATCTTATTCCCTTCCTTCCTTCGCTATAAAATACTCTCTGTCTTATTGCGAACACTGTCAACAACCACAGAATTTTACTTACGTTGTGATCTTGACGGTGAAATAGGTGTAAAAAGAGCTCGGACAACCCGTGCTGCGTGGCTGGGATAACCACGTGCCAGCTGAGAGAGAAACATGATTTTTCCTCTTGCCACCGATCTCTCCCTGGCCTTCTGCATTAATGAATTAATCCAATCGAAACCTGTGAGAGCTGAAGAGCACGTGGCCTGAAATAGCATGGCTTTAGGCAAACCGATAACGAATGCCGAGGACGCAGGCAAGGCTGCAGCTTGGTAATACTGAGAGTGCGAGCGTGATTGCCAGCACTTAATGCCGTCCGGCTGCCGGGCTGCTGAATTACACGCTTCGACTGTGACGTACAACCTGGGACGGGTGACAGTGAAGGTCAATGCCCGCACAGACAGTAATAGAAGGATTAAAAATATGTCTCTGTTCTAATAATCCCTCAATTAACAGCAGCATTAGCCTGGATGTGTCCGCCCATCCCTTTAACCCAGAGGACCGGCCACGAGAGCAGCTGCTGGTTCCCAGTGCCGAGAGCCGTACGCGGTCCCGCGACTTGCACACGTTTCGGTGAGTGGGGGACCCTCTCCGTGCCAACACGTACCAAGCACAGCAGCTCGGCCAAGCTGCCCCTGCTGGCTCAGCGCCGGGATGCTACGGCTGAGGTGGAGGAGAGGAGCGGGCTGGGAGCAGCCCCCGACGCCGGGAAACCTCCAGCTCGGGAGAATGGGGACCGAAATAAACTCACTCCCAAAACCAGGGACCCGCCTGCGTCTCCAGAGTGCCGGCAGCCCTTGGGGGAGAGATGTGGTATCCCACTGACATTGCTTTGGGCAATGAAACCTCGCACAGCGGGTCCCACAACCCCTGCGAGGTTATCCTTGAGTTGCCACTGCTGTCCGGAGCTGTAGAAGAAAATCCAAACAAAAACCAAAACAAAAAACCCCAAACCAAAAAACAACAGGAAAAACAAAACAGAACCAAAAAAATGCCCCCCAGAAAAACCCCAAACTCAACAGCCCTCTCTTCTTTCATGACAAAATTGTTGTTTAATGGAAACCTGTCCCTGACTACAGCGGCAACAAGCTGTAGCTGCCTAAAATGCCGAAGTCCGGACACCTTCAGCCACACTTTTCCCGCTGCCCCAACGTCTCCGCTTTCCCTCCAGCTGCGTGTCCTCCTTCGGATTGTTCTTCTCACCTGAATCACCCCCCACGGCACTGCTGCTGCTTTTGTCACTACATTACAATTTGCTCTTTAAGCTGTCCACAAATCTAATATATTGATCTAGTTAGCTACAGAAATCATTCCAGTCTGCACCAGCCTCTTCGGACATTTTTGTAGCTCTTAGCCGACACAAAGGAAGATCTTCCCTCATGACTTCATATATTTTTAATCACTCACATCTTCATGTCATGTCTAATACCTTCATTTACATCTGGGGCAAGCTGCACTGAACATAAAATATTCTTCAACTCTTTACCTCTGCTGCTGCTTGTTATGCCCTGCGTTGCATTGTGGTATTAATACTTATCTCCGACTCACAAGCATGTTTATTTTTCCAGCACTATGGATAAGAAATAAATCCAGCTAACAATGCAGCGCTGAAGGCTGGCAGTTTAATTGCAGCTGTACAATATGCGTCCCTAGCAAGTAAAATACAAGCAAGAACATTTTCCTCTCCGCTTCCCCCGAGTACCATGGAGTTGTTGCTGCGGTTGCGTACCCCAGACTACAGAGGCCTGATGCGGAGAGAAGTGACAGATTTTCATCTGCTTAAGACTTTTAGTGATGCATTCAGCTGCATCCGTAGCATCCTCACCTTTTCTCCTGCGCTCCTTGGACTAAGCGGCCAGCCAAACACCCCGGAGAAGCAGCGCGTTGCGTGTACCTCCCGGCACCTTTCCCGAGAGCCCCGCGGGGTCCCTTCTCTGGCACTGAGGTGGGCGGGCAGAAGCCGGACCAGCCCTGGCTACCACCCCAGCGGCAACCGCAAACTGCACTTTAGGGTTCTGACTTCAACATACACAAGCTTCAGCATAACAAAAAAACCAACCAAACAACTTTTTTTTTTTTTTCCATCAGGATAGAGCCATCAGCCTTGAAGCCTCGCCTCTCACGATGGAATCTCCCCTTCCAGTGGCTCCCGTGTGTGTACAGTTAATCGAGCACTAAGTGTTCTGTCGGGACCTGGATGCTGAACCCAGCTTCAACAAATGAAACAGAATTTACTGCTTTGGGCGGTCTCTTTGTCAACTATTACAGCATTTTGTAACATCCCCCGTGGTGAAACACCAAGCTGTTGTGGCTCATGGGGCAGCAAGTGACCTGTTTGCTCTGCACCCAGAGCCACGGCCAGTCTCCCACTCTTCCAGCCAGAGCTGGAAACAAGGGCATTGGAGGGGGAAAGCGGTCAAACCCCTTTGTAATTTCTTCCAACCACTAATCTATGCCCTGAAACAGGAAAATGGATATTCCCTTTAGATCTACCTGATAGGAATATAAATGTTATTCTGCTTTTTATAAATGCCCTAGTACTGCATTTGAGTTCTTTCTAAAAGGACAAAACAGGTGAGCTCTGTTTTCCAGCCATCATTTCTCCGGGCAGACCGAATTTTCATCCTGTGGTTGTATTTTAGCACTGTTATAACTAATCATCTCCTCCAGGTTAAACCTGCAAAGGCATCCCAAATCATGTATTTAAATGATAGCAAAAAAATTCCCCTAACTCCTTAAAGTTAATGATCTTCATTTTAATTTTCCACATATTTCTCTCCTTGTAATAGCCATGTGCTAAATCTTCATGAGATTTTTATAGTTTCACTGAAGGAATATTTGCATAATTATTAGTGCATAATCTACTTTAATGGTCCCACTGATTTTACTATTATAGCTAAATGTATGTGGTGTCAAATTTAAGCATATAAAGTTCTGGACAGTTCTTGGGCAAATACTGTGTCTGCTGGAAAGAAAGCGTGCCCGTACCTGTGCTCACATCAAAGGGCAGAATATAGAATCATGGAATCATAGAATGGTTCCGGTTGGAAGGGACGTTAAAGATCATCTAGATCCAAGCCCCCTGCCCTGGGCAGGGACACCTCCCACCACACCAGGTTGCGCCAAGCCCCGTCCAACCTGGCCTTGAACCCCTCCAGGGATGGGGCAGCCACAGCTTCTCTGGGAACCTGGGCCAGGGGCTCACCACCCTCACAGCAAACAATTTCTTCCTGAGATCTCACCTAAATCTCCCCTCTTGCAGTTTGAAGCCATCACCCCTTGTCCTATCACTACGTGCCCTTGTAAAAAGTCCCTCAGCAGCTTTCCTGTAGCCACCGTGCCCAGGCAGGAACCCTCGTGCTTGGTTTGTTGGTGCTGAGAAGGTGGACCCAGCACAACAGGGTGCAGGGCTGGGGGGCTCAGCGCTCACCCTGCTCTGATGGAGAAGCAAAAGGGAAACCATTGATTGTTGTTGGCCTTTATCGTGCTATATTGGGGAAAAAAAACACACAGAGACCCGCATCCCCTGGTGCCACCACAAAACGCAGGACCTCCCCGGGCGGCTGCTGCCCCAGAGAGAGGATCTGGGGCCCCAGTGTAGCACCAGGACCCCCCAACCCCACCTGCGCCATGGGACCCACACATCTCCCGCAGCCCATGCGCCCTCAGCCCTTCCCTACCCGGAGAGATCGTGGCAGCGGAGCTGTTGCTGCGATGGGCAGCGAGGGCGATGGCGAGGAAGAGCCCTGGACAAATATTGGAGATATTAGGAGAAAGGCAAATCTGGAGAAAGCCGTCTGCCTTGCTACAGCGGGAGGCACCTCAGTGGGAATTACACTCCGCTGGACACAATCCCCTCAAGTCCCTGCATCAGGTGTTGCTTAACGCTTGGCTTTGGGGATTTAGGGGCTGAAGCCAACAGAAAATTGTAGGCTCAGTGCTTGGGGTAGGTTTTGTGCCAGCTGAATCGGGTCTGGCCTCCTGCTCTCCCGTTTTGGAATCTTCCCCCATGGGATTGACGTGAAAATATATAAAAAGGATGTCCTAAAATAAGAGTGGTGAGCTGTGTGGATGCTGTGATGACAGCAGCTATATAGGGAGGCAGCACAGAATTTCTGAGGGAAAGCATCAAGCTTCTGCTATTTTCCAACCATAGAGAGAGTTCATACTCTCTCTATAAAACGTCATTTCTAGAATTTTTTTTAGGCTGTTCTAATAGATACTGATAAATGTTCTTCTCCTTAGGGCTTGTCAAGAATAGAGGTGATTGATACTATCTTCAGAAGTAGACAAAAATGTTCAGTACAGTATCTGCCGGTATGACAGATCGCAAAAACAATGGTATAAAGCTAATCTGTATGAAACTTTTTTAAAAAATATTTAAAATTCCTACAACAGCAATTTAGGTTTAAGTCATACCTCCTCACGAAGGCCATAGTAAAGACCTTTTGACTTGTAAAATCTGGGAAATAAATAAGAAAAGCAAAGCATCTCAAAAAAACGTAGGACACAGCTTGGTGTGACTGCAATTTGGGGGCAAAATGCTTTTTCTGCATTGCTTTTGAAAATGTACTTATTAAATTAATATTATTTCCTAAGAATACTAACAAGTTGTAACTGAGAGATTCCCCAGGCCTGAGCCTGGAGGCCGGGAATGCCTCTTCTCCCCCAGATCCGAGCTCAAGCCTGAAACTAAGCTCTTAATGCCTTATTAACAGCAGAGAGTTCTGAGTGTAAAATGATCTGTTCTTTAAATGATATATTAAATTAACTTTCCTTATGTGTTTTCAGATGGAAGTTAAATATTTCCACATAGCTCTAGAGCGCAAAAGATAATCAAGGGGGATTAGCTGAATGGTTTTTTTCTCCATTAAATGAGAACTCCCGAGCCGAGAGGAGCCGGCGCCGCGCAGCCCAGCCCGGAGCCCCGCACTGCGCCCCTTCTCACCGCGCTGCGCTTTCACGTAAAGCTTCCCCTGAAATCCAGGAGCATTACTTACCTGATGGGCACTTTTGCTTGCTAGAAGCCACACCAATAACGAGCATCCTTCTGTTTGTTATGTTACGTGCACCACTCTGGGGATTTCAGCTTTCGGAGACACTATACAATTTTCCAAATTTGTTCTTGAGTAACAGCTGACAAATAACATTAATTGTTATCCTTTTAGCTCTATGCAGGCAACAACAGTAGAAGTTTGTGATTTATTTTTTTTTTAAAACAGAACCTGTCAGAAGAACATGATTAAATGTTGCTGTCACATCCCCAAATTGTGCATACTGAAACCCTCAAGTTTTTTCAACAGTTTTGATGGTACCTTATTTCCATAATAGTGGATAAACAACCACGTAGTACAAGGCTATAATTTCATTGATTGTTCCTGGCAACTTCGTACACCATGACAGCTCCTGCAGCTTGAGTGGTTTGTCACTTGGAGCTCAAGATGCAACTCCGTCTGACACAGGCTCATATTTTACATACAGTCCACTTACATGACACATCTCCAAAATAAACATATAAAGATCATATAGGAATCCGATGCTCCGTTTTCCCTCATCTGCAGGGGGTCAATAAAGTGCCTCATCAAATATTTTTGGAACAGTGCTCAGTGCTCCCAAGGGGAGCAGGAGACTCCAGCGTTGCCTCCGCTCCCTTCCCACCTTGGCAACCAGCTGGGACTGGGGCATCTTCCTCGGGACCTCAAGGAATGTTTGAGGTGTGGGAGAGCAGAATAGCCCCTCCGACAGGGAGCCTGGCCTGCAGCTGGGGAACCTTGGCTGCCGTGCCCATCCCGAGCTGCCTCCACGGGCTCTGGCTCCCTGTCGGGCCAACCGAAGGAGAACGGGACAGCGTGGGCTTTGCAATTTGGGACTCTTCGTGGAAACCACCACTACCATATGGGGAGGGAAAACTTAGCCTTTTTGTCTCTTTGATAGACAAATGATCAGTGTCCTCCTTTGTAAATGATGCAGCTGTAAGAAATTAGTAAATAACTTCTGGATAAATAAATTTATTGGTGCAATTTGGCATTACATGGCTAGACTGGTGTGTTTATAAAATATTTATAGAGTTTTCCTTTGCAGTGATGGAACGAGAACCGGCTAAACAATGCGTGGGTCTTCATTAGTGCTATTTCACACGCAGGTTTGTTTTCTGTCGCATCTTGTCCCTTCATTAAGTTGGCCCTCGTGATAAATCGGCCCAGATCATTAATTAATAATTACCTCTTCTGCATAAAATCAGATTCCTCGAGTTAGCACTACTGGTTATGAATTTAAGATTATGCATAAACCTGTATGCATTTCTCTGCTCCATATTTAAGTCATTCCACTATTCATCCAAAACCTCATCAGAACAGATAATAAACCACTTCAGGAACAGATGTGCCACTTATTCATCTCGTTCTATAATGATAATGAAGAAAATTTAATCTGGAGTGTCTATGGAAGATGATCTAAAAGACAGATTGGTATGAATAATAAAGACACTACACAAGAATTTAAAAACTGACATGAAAAGGCAATCATTAAGTACTCTACAACGCTGCCTTTGATATAGTCCAATGATGTATAAAAACAAGCACCTCTTGGGTGTTGGACTCCACAAGGAGCTACTGTTTCTGCAGATGTAAATGCTCTAAATTGCTTTTACTTTAAAAAAGTATAAAAGATAATTTCTCTTACAGCTGGAAGCAACATCTGACATTGCAAAATGCTGAAAACATGTTGAAGAGAGATGGGAGATTTCAGATACATTCAAGGTGAGTGGGACAATATGCATAGCTGGATATTTATCCAAAAAATAAGAAATTGCAGAGACAAGTGGAAATTTGTGAGGCCAACTTGCTCCGAAGAGCCATTTACCTCTCATTAGCTAGATATATATTTATCTGTTTCCTTGTATATGCTGCTATTGATTCCTGTCAATAGAAAAAAAATCAGGAATGCAGAACAGGCAGGAGGCACTTATTGTAGATGAATATTTGCAAAGCCTTTAATGGAGCTGCATAGCTACATGATTTCTGTTAACAGTCAAAAAGATCATTTAAAATCCCCAAAGTGTCTTTGAAGAAAAAAAGCCACTGCATTCAATGTTGGTTAAATGTCCTAGATTGACACCTGTCATCTATTTATTCCCAAAGCAAGAAAAGCACAAACCGTGCAGCACAAGCTCTCCAAGTGACGTATTAGGGGAGAAAAAAAAAAAAAAAAAGATGCTACTTGAAGGAGAGGGCATGGAATAGGACGTCATCACGATGGCCATAAAGTGTCACTAACTCAGAAGTTTACTCTGGCCACACACGAAGCACATGCAGTTCATCATGAGCACGTCAACCAGACCAGTGGGGAAAATCACCCTTTGGTTCTGCGAGAGAGGAGACCTCGGGCAGAGACGGGCGGGGGGGACACGGGCGCCTACAGCGACGGGTACAGAGTCATGCGCAGAGCCGTGCAGGAGAAATGGGTCCTGGAGTGGGGCTCTTGTCTTTCAGCTTCAGGGAAGTTAATGAAACCATTCATGACAACACCAATGCAGAAAACAATGTAAAGCACGTGGATATGCTCAAGATCCTTCAAACTCCAGGAGAATTCCCTGTGCGTTTGACCCCTGCCCAGACCACGTGCCCTAATGAGGACCAGGGTGTCAGGGGAGGGATCTTGCAGCATCACCCTCAGCAAACCCCGTGGCCCAACCTGCCCATGTCTCTGCAGAGCGCCGGCAGACACCGGGGCGGGTGGAGAAGGCGTTTCAGCTGCTTCTCCTTGCTGGGCTGGGGGAGGAGAAGCAGCTGGTTTGCTCCCTCCTGCTCTGCCTCACCAGGACCTGCTCGCGGCCACTTCTTTGCCTCTCAGCGGGAGCCAGACTTAGAGCTGAATCTCGTTAGCGAAAGAAAATGGAAAAGAAGCTTGGTGTGAATAGATATTCATCTCTGGAGAAGCCGCTACTGCAAATGACTTGCATGCGCATGCAGGACACTGTCCTTCCCCGAGGGCCCCATGTCTGTGCGTCCCCTGGTGCTGTGCCCCTACACGTCCTCAGCTGACAGAGCCGAAGTTATTCCCTCTAGAAAATGACCCTGAGGGGAAACAGCCCCATAACAGTAAATCTTCTTTTTAGCAGTTTGTCAACAAAGGAGTACTGTTTTTAGCACCAAAACTATTGCCAGCCTCTTTCAGCATCTGTCACAACAGCAGCAGCTGACACTGCCACAAATTCTGGGTTAAGGAGTCAGGAAATAAAAGAGGATTTGAGAAGGCAATGTGGAAACTGGGTTTCTCTTTTATGTCAGGTCCTTGAATCTGAACTAGCAGGAGCAGGTGAGGGGAAGGATCCGGCCTCATGCACATGGGTCTGAGTCCCCCGCGGAGCTGGGAGCTGTGGCTGCAGTAACCGGGGTTTGCTAAGGCAGAGTTCTTTCACCCTTTGTTGCCTCCTTACCAAATTTGGGGCCAAATCCTGGATTGCGAGCTTTCTTTCAGTTTTCCTATTAATTTTGGTGGAACTAGGGTTTGCTTTACTTGACTGAGCTCTTATCTTAGCAGACGCATGTCCGAGTCAGGGTGTCCCCCTTGCTTTAGCTGTTTACCAGAACAGGACACACAGCCAGATCCGTGTGGGCTCAGACTTGGCATGTAGGAGCTCAAATAAATCGACAGAGTTTAGCTATCAACTTCTGTACATATTTGCTGGATACTGTCTGTACCTGTGCCCGCCTCTTGGCCAGGAGAAGACATTGGGGTTCCTGGTCTGCCTCCTGGTCTGCCTCCTGCAGTCCCAGGTCAGTTGTGGCAGTGGTCACTTTTCAACAACGGTTGTCAGGGATCACACTGATGGGTTGAGGTGGCTTTAAACCCAAGAGAAAGACAAGTAAGAGAGCCATTACCTGGGACTACTTGATGCTTCTTGTCCCTGACCCAAGTGAAGCCCGTTGTCCCCAGCCAGCAGCATCAAACTCAACTTTGCTGGAGATGTGGAGAGCCACCAACATTTTTTAGTTTCCTTGGTGATCACTGTCAGATCTGAAACACCAAAATGAAATGAAAATAGCAATGTATCAGAATTAGTTATCTACATTCATATTAATTATATACCTTCTCTAACACCTAGCCTTTCATGGAGCAGATTTTAGTACTTTTTGCTAGATATCTGCTTCTCAAGGACTAGCGTGAATTGGTCAAAAGGATAAGTATTTAATCTTCTAGTGATAGAGCAGACATTTTAATAGTGAGATTGTTTTATTCTTAGGATAACTTCAGTGAGGGATATACATCTTCCCAAGGACGAATAATTACTTGAGCAGCCCGCAGCAATTTGTCAATGAGAATGACCCTGAGACCAGTTAAAGTTCATAAGGTGCAACATGAGTCACCATTAGAAAATAACAGAACTCTTTCTTTCAATGACACAAGGTGAAAATTCAATAGCAAATTGGTATGAAAATTCATGACCCAAGCTAAATCAGAGATGAGCAAATGAAGGATTACAGTTGTTGCTCATTTAGGAAGCAAATGTGAGACTGTATTTTGGGTGCTTGAGAGGAAACTTGGTATCTTTGGTAACATAGATATAAAGATATAAAGGAAGAAGATCCAAATGGTTGTCATTTATTACTGTAGCCGTGGAACTTGGAAAGGCAATGAATAATCCCAGAAAGCATTTTAAGGACTTCACTTTTAAAGAGCTGGTGGCTCAAAAGCAAACAGTCTCATGGTCCAGCAGCCATCAGAGCACACCACTGCGCAGTGCGTAATGCCAGAGAAGCTGTAGAAAGTGCACGTGAGTGCGCAGGATCACACAAGGTCTGTTCACCCACCCGACGTACACTCCGTGCTGCCAAACATCGACATTGACTTGTGATGCGGCTCAGATGAGGACTCTCCCTCCTGACACAAGTAGGCATGGTCTTGGCAGGACACCCCGCTGCTCCATCCCACAGCCTTCCTGCCTGGAGACTGACCTACAGCTCCTGCTCTCCTCCACCTCCGTGTGTCACCGATGGGAGATGGCAGGGATGGACAAGTGTGAAGCAAGCGACCCCTCGGGGCTGTTTTCCAGCTCCATGCTGGCAGCAACACAGTCCCTGATATTTTGGTGCTGGACATGGGGATCTGCTGCGGTACGGCTCGCCCCCTTCCCAAAGATCTGGGCAGGGTCTTCCCAGCTTTCCAGCAGCTCATCCCTCGTGCGGGAGGAGCACGAGGGGAGCAGGAGAGCCATGGTGGGGTGAGTGCAAAGTGCAGCTGCATTTTACAGAACTGCACTGTAAAACCTTTCGGTGCTGTGACAGAGCAAGCGAATATGGGGACTGATCAAATATGTACTCTGATGGATTACACACAATCTTAAATATTATAGGAGAATGTATTTCATCTAGACAGGAAACTTTAAGCAGGACACAACAGACGTTTTTCTTACAATATTAACAATTTACCATCTGAACTTTATCTCCTCCTTGGATAATAACCACTAGACACTGGGTAAAGGAACAATTGATTTAAGATCTCAATCAAAAGAAAGCATTCCTCTTATCTGTATAGCCAAGCAATGAAGTAACAGTCATCTGGGGTTATTGTACATTTGTCAGTCCATTAAAAGCATAGACTCACGATCTATATATGGAATGTAAGACATTTGCGGAAATGACTCCTGCAAAAATCTTTCATGGTTAAGAGCTTGCAATCTCTGCCTTTCCCTTGATTTCCACAACGTTTACTAAAAAGGGCAAGGGTAAAAACAGATAAGTTTTATATTTCCTACACTCAAACTTTCTTCACTCCTTCCACATGCTTTTGCTTGATAATTTAATTGCTGTTCTGTCAAGGAGCGATATGGCGCAGGAGGTACTCTTCCTCCTGTCCCTCTGCAGTTAGTTGGGATATCCTCACCCACTTTGGTGTAAATGCAGGGAACTTCTTCTATGGGTTTGGAAATAAGACCACAGCACCTTAGTACTAATTGGAGTTGTGTTATTTTGTGTTCTAAAATATTTGCCGCCGTGAATTTATCAGTGACCGATTCCTGACAAAGAATGGTAGTCCAACGTGCTGGGCAAACCACTTGCAAACAAATTGGAGGAGTGTCTGACGTGGCTCTTTTCAATCCTACTCAGCTGCTGGGCACGGAGGAGGGATTCATCACAACGTTACAAATAAGAAAAGCACGTCAAGTTTATATGGCATGCCCGACCCTGAGTGCGAATGCAGTGTGAAATGCACAAACTAATGATGAATGACTGATTTCAAACAAGACCAATTTGCTAATGATTTTTTCTCCACATTCTGCCATCTCTCGTAGACTATATACTGATGTGAGGCAGAGATGTCAAATCCAAACTATTCTGAGTCTTAAATCACAGTTTGCTCATTGACAAAATGAAGTTTCCAAATCCATTTTTCTTCTTAAACTTATTTCTACCAATTATTTTAAGACACATCTTACAATCTGTGCACCCTCAACTGATCTTATCTAGGATTTCCAAAGCAAGGCCCTTGCTATCCAAGGTTTGCTCTACTCTCAATGGATGATGCGCTGTTATCAATCAAATCTGCATTATTACTGATCTAGGCCAGCAGTTATAAGAGCAAATATTGGTTCCAGGTGTTTCATCAGGGCAATACATACGCCATATTAAATACAGTAAGTCCTGCTAAAACACTATCTTCTTTAAAAGCTATCTTGAGTGGAAAAATAGCCGTGCTTAGTAGGCAAATGCGTTGGTGTACCAACAGTTTCAATGAATGTTAAGGATTTCTCTAAATAAATTAAGAATGACATGAAAACAGAAATAACCATTAAAAGAAAGATCACGGTGTGCTTCAGTCTGTGCAGAGCTTACCAGCAAGATACCCTGTGCATGTGTTGGACTGCAGAGCTACAGCCACTGTGCTAAAGTGGATGAAACCATGCCCGCAGCCTTCATTACGTTGGGTTTAACTTCCACCAAGCTTATGCTGCCACTAAACAGCCCTAAAGGCAGATGCCGACCATACACACACACACACAGCTCCTTACCTCCCCCGGCACATGGAGGTTCTGCTGCCCCGTCACCCCGTGGATGCTGCTGTCTCCCAACTGGGGGAGGGTATGTCCACCCCGGAGCCCTCTCCCTCCTCTGCGCAGTCTCCATGCTACTGGACAAGGGGCCCCCACAGAGGTCTTCATCTTCTTCCCCAGATACCGCTCAAGGAGAAATGATGGCAATGGGCAGAGATGCCATCAACACCATCCCGTCGCACAGGCCTCAGCGTGCGATGCACTCGCCCAAACAGCACCAAACATTCGGCAGGTCTCCTGCACGGCACGGAGCGAGGTGGCTGAGGAATCTGGTGCAAGTCGTGTTTATTTTTAACATGACTGCTCTGCAAAGATAATTGAGTCAAGCTGAATGCACGGCGCACTGGTTGCATTTCTATTCCAGTTACCATGGTTGCTAATACTTAAAAAACTGCCTGAGAAAGGAAGAATTGTTCTGCCCATGCTGGGAAATGTCTCCCTGGCTCGTTCCTGCCCACATAGTGCAGCGATGCTGCTGGTCTTGCTTCAGATGTGCAAGCTTGGAGAGATCTGCCTCGCCGGGTATGGCAGATGGAGCTCGGTTTCTCATGGTTTATCACTGCACTGGCAGAACAAATCTGCTCACCTCTACTTTGGTTTTACATAGGGAGAAATCTCTTTTACTATAGCTGCCAGTAGGCATCCGTGGGAGCAGAGAAGTGCATTTGCAGCCCAAAAACCATTCTGGTGTATTTGATCTGAGCCAGCACCAGCGTGCAGTACCAGGTAGACGAGAACAAGGCAAAAGCCTGGAAGAGCAAACCAAGTGCAGACTCAATCCATGCTCCATTAAGCCCAAGGCACTTCTATGATAAGCAGATAACTCTCCAAGATTTAAAAAAAAAAAAAAAGTGGACAGAGAACAGGCATTTCTGTCTCTGGATTATGATATGATATTAAATATGATGGATTTGAGCTGTTTAATAGCGTGGGCCTTTGTCTTAGTCCTGTTGCTAAGCAGGGGTAGCTCGGCAGCAGCATCTCCCTTCCCAGCCATGGGCTCAGCCATGCCTACAGCCGTAGGACGTACCGCTGGCTCCCCCAGCCCTGTGCCAGGACCCCCACCCATCGTCATGGTGGGTCTCGTCTCCTCGGTGCTATGGTCTGTGCATGGGATGGACCTGGTTCACCCCACTCACAGCAGGCACCACCGACAGCATATATGAGATCCCTCTGGCTGCCAGTCCCCTTCAGTATTCTCCATAGCTCAGAGCAATAAAAAAATATTGAATCAATACGAATTTGAAAAGTTTTTTTTACTCCAATTCTGCTGCAAATCCTCCATCAGGTTGATTTCCCTCTGGCTCTCTGCCTCCCCACATCCACGTGAGGATTCCCTACCTACAAAGAACTAAAACAAAATGTCGCACAAAAAAATACCCGAACCCTGTGGAGTTTAAATTCACAATGAATTATGCATTATCTATCTGGCAAAACAATTAGCTGAATCACTAACTCTCTAAAATGGTTTCAGAATCAAAGGGACCTTGGTTCAGTTTAACTTCATTTAGGAGACTCAAAATAGGGTTTAATCCCAGTTTAGTTAAATTCATGCCTATGTTCACTTGCATTCACTTCTCTGAGCACTTCCATGAAGATGTTTCCCTTTGTCCAAATGGCACCTTGCCCGGGAAGTGTAACTGGTGAGATCTCACCATCAACACCAGTTTCTCCTTTCTACGAGTTTGAGTGAAGTCCTTCAGCAGGAGGTGGCAGGGAAGCCTCACTCGTCGTGGCTGGTGGGGGGTTGCTGCCCAGGTCAGAACACGAAGATGCCCAGCCGCGAAGAGGAGGAGCCGGGTGGCCTCGTCCCGCCAGGGACCTGCACCGCTACAGGACGGGGCTGCCACGGGACGGGGCTGCGGGCGGGTTCTGCGGCACATCTGCCGGAGCAGCCTCCCAGCAGCTCCCACTGCGGCACCGGGAGGTGACAGGAATGAACCAGGGACCAGGAAGTGAGGAAGTCACCAGAAAAAATAAATATTTTTTGCCCATCTGATCATCCGGCAAAACACTCCATGTTCCTCCATGGGAATTGTTAATTCTTTTGCTAACATTTCAATGAAAATTGTTATATCCAGGAAAAAAATCTTTCTACTGAAATAGATTTTTCCTGTTTTCATAAAAAGCATTTTGATCAGCTCTTCCTAGGCACCTTGGCATGCCATTCCCTGCTGTCATTCTTAGACCTAATTATTTAAATGCCTAAGCAACCATTTGGAAACCACTGCTCTGGAGGCACTGTTATTTTTCCTCTATTTTCTGGTACACGGCTGACCAGAAGGCATCATTGCATGTGGTAAGCTGCAACCACACCTGTGTTTAGATATTTGAATCCTACTGTCACAAAATAATAAATTGGAAGAGGTCTCAAAATATATCCGAGGCAAGACACTGTCCTACATCTGTGCTACTCTTTGAGCTTCTGCAATGAACACTTCTTAATATTCCTGTCCATCTGTCCCCAAGCTTCACATTCTCATTCTGTGGTTTTTTTACTGAAACTGTTAAAGAAAAGATAATACATGTTTACATTCCATAGTGTCACCTGGTGCTCCAGGACAGCAGTTCACCTCCGATCAGACCCCGTAGTTCTGCAGCACATCATTCCATACACAGCAGGTTTGGCTGGGAAGTATTTTGTCCCTGCAGTCTCGAGAGGTCAGTTCAGACTTCACAGTGGTTCCTTCTGGCTTATGAGTCTGCCAACAGAGAAAAAAAGCAATAAGAATACTCGGGTCATTGACATTTCAGTGAAAAAGTGTTGTGAGATTAAGACTCACCTGGCTCTACTCTTTCCTACTAAATGGGTATCTGGTTTATTGCAAACTATTCATAGAGTTATCCATCATTCCTCACAAAATTTGGTACGAATTCATGTGAGAAGTCATTACAATATTCACCTTTCATTATTCTCCTGTCTTTATGCCCATTCAACCCAGATGCAGAAATAATGATGCCAGCACCAATGAACGAGCAACGTCACGGGACGAGGTGGCCACGACCGGGGGACACGTGCCAGTGGGTCCGGGGGAAGGCGAGGACAGGAGGCAACGTCTCATCTGTACACATAATCTGCTCTGTCTCAATTACACAGTTCACAGGCATCTAATAGCCCAGTAATGACACGCTGAGAGGAACTGGCGAGTGCTTACAGACCACTACACCAGCGGAATACCAAGACGGAGCGGGGAGCTGCCGGATCAGCCAGGGCTGAGACTCAGGTGGAGGGTTTTGTCCCTGGCCGTTTTTGCTCAGAAATGCTCCCCGCTAATGTCACTCATGAAAAACCCAAGAACAGTAGAAACAGGTGGGGACAACGCTGTCTCCTCCCTCCTGGCACCGGCAGAGCCAGCAGTGCTGGACCCCCAGACTCGAGGCTGGGCTGGAGGCCGGGCATCCTCCGAGCCGCCCACCAGAGCTTTAGACCTGCTTGTTTGACTATTATTTTTAAGCTTGTTTGAGCAGAGGCTCCATTTTAGAGAGCAGTGCTCCCTGGCCAGCTCTGTGGAGAAAAGAGACATTGACGTCTCTCTTCAGACATTTTGAGATATAAAAAACAAGTTATGAATAATATGAAATTCCACTGGCGATGTGCATGATGTGCACAAGAAGCACGGGAGAATGGAGGGCAC
Source organism: Rissa tridactyla (assembly GCF_028500815.1). Classification (NCBI taxonomy): domain Eukaryota; kingdom Metazoa; phylum Chordata; class Aves; order Charadriiformes; family Laridae; genus Rissa; species Rissa tridactyla. The sequence goes on from NC_071476.1 coordinate 10,160,379, forward strand.
TTGAGAGCCAGGTCACAGAAAGTGCTCCACGTGCAGCATTTCTCATGAGGAGATCAAATAGTGCTTTAGTAAGGACTTATAAATATTAATCCAGCACCTGTTTCAATTACTGTCACCTGCAGGAGCAGTCATGCTCGGTGTGCGTGGTGACACAGAAAGGGAGCAGCTCGTGACAAGTCTCCCATGTTTACTTTTATGCTCTTTTGTAGGATTGCATGGGATTCTTTTTTAATTGGCACTCCAGGGTAAAAGCAAGGGTAATCTAATCACAGGCTGAAGAAGGTAAGGCTTCATCATTTAGCAGATGTGCAGCACATCCTCACAAAGAAGAGAAGAAGGGCTTGGTGGGTACCGGAACTGAAGGAGGGGACCTTCTTCATACATATGCCTGTATCTAGAAGTACCTTTGGCTACTTGAATTATTCAGACTTGCCAGCATATTACCTTGCAGTAAGTACCCTCCCACATAGAGGAAAATGCAGCAGGTATTAAATTTGTTCAGAGTCAATATAGAATTTATTGCTACCCCGTGAGACACTGCTCTGTTACTGGCCAGAGACTGCACACAGGTTACAGCTCTTTACAAATGCTACTCTTCTGTAATAGAGAAATTACATTTTTGGGTAAAGGGCAATCCATTCAGTTCTGCCCACCTGAAAACTTACAGTGCTTGAAAGCGAGTGACTATATTTCACCTGATCCTGAAACCTTCCTTCTCCCAGGGTGTCCAAATTGAATTCTGCCACAGAATGTGAAATGAGCTGGGACGGGCCGAGCAGCGTCCTGGCCGTGTGCCCCCAAACCCGCTCCTCCGTCAGGCACTGACTTCTCCCTCGCACCCAGCACAGTTCTGCACACCCCGCTGGAGTTCCGATGCTGACAAATAGCGATGACACAGCTCAGGAGTTTAAAATACGAGGGGAAGAGATAGAAAATAGCCACAACACATTTACTGTCAAATAAGCTTAAAGTGCTTTTATAACTGTTACTCACATCATGAGATACGGCTGTGGTACAGTGATAAACACATCCAACCATTAAAATACTATGTATTTGCTTTTTAAGTCACCTCCAAGTGTTTCGGTGCAGAAAACTCATACAGTGCCATTGTGCTGTACCACATCCGAGCACCTGCACCTCCCGAGTGCTTTTGCCCCCACAGCAGTGGCGGGGAGGTGGTACCGGCTCTCGCAGATGAAGAACGGAGACCCACGAAGAGGCTTCCCAAGGTCACAGGACAGGCTGGGCAGAACGGAGACCTGCTCCAGCATCTCCTGGCTCCAGCAGAACCCCAGACTTGCTGGACCCTATTTCATCATGAAGATGCTGGAGCTTTGTAACGAGGCACCAGGGCGAGCGTTTCAGAACAACCCAAGTCAGGGAGCGAGGAAAGAACACACTGTAGGAAACAGGTTTCTGGATGATAACTTGACATTAGTTGATATTCTATATGATCTCTGCTTTTTCTCTCTCCCTTTTCTCTATCCCTCTTATTCAACCAGGACCCACGTGCACCAGGGCGAATAAGAACACCGTGGTTTTAGGTTTTTCAGTGTTTCAGTCTATTACATAGGTATCTTGGGACCGAAATCCAGATGTTCTCACTCTCATCTTCCCCTTTTTGTTTCTGCCTTCCTGCTTCAGCCAGATGGACCACAGCTATTCCTTGAAGCTATATTCAGTTTCTGATATATTTTCCATGAGCAAAGGGGAAACTTCTTTTTTTTCTTCCATCAGCAATTTTCTAGAGTAAATAAGAAAAGGAAATGGAAAACCTCGTAGGAAGTCCCAGGCTGCTGAGGCTTTTTAAATGGGCTCAGAGCTCAGGCAGGAGGCAGATTAATCAGAAAACAGACATGTTGAGCCGGTGCAGAAGATGACATTTCAGTGCTAACGTAAGGAAGAAGGATTAATTGAGTGAAGGGACTAAGAACAAGAGAAGCCTGAGCGTGAACCAAAAGGTACAGGAGAGTCAGGATGTGACAGCACCGAGACTATTCAACAAAATTAAGTGCAGCCGTGGAAAAGATTTCCTTTGGATGAACACTGTGATCTCATTCTAATGTGCTTGTGAGAAATCATAGATGATTAATTGGATCATTTCCATATCCTGCTCCTAAGTGAGGTACTTAAAGGAAAGCGTGTTTCTGCTGCTGCCTGACCTACAAACACAGGGTGTCAGCCGCTCCAGAGAGCTTCAAGATGAAAAAGGATGCAGTGATGAGCAGCACGTGTTAGAGAGACAGGCAAACCAGGTAATAGCCCCCGTGTCCCCTGAACTACATCCCATTCCTCAAGCTAACATTTTAAAAATGTATCACATGGAAATGTACCCCTCATTTAACAAAAATAAATAACTAAAGTCAAATAACAGGTTGCTGTCGACAGAAAGCAGCACTTGCCAAATATAATGATGCCTTTTCATGCAGTGTTAGTGCTCCAGAACGGTTAATCTTTGCTCAATGGGCCTTTTACCCTAAAAATATTTAAGATACATTGCAGTACTTTCTCCACCGGGAAACCTACATGCAATACTACAGCCGTCAGAACTGAGTCTCACATCTCTCTGTCATTTCCCCCCTTTCATTTGCCTGCAAGTGCTGCAAGGTAGAGCCAAAAAAAGAAAAGGAGGAACAGAAAATCTTCTGCCGCCCGGGGCGCAGCCTCGCTCCTCGTGGGCGCTGCAGTTCTGCTCGACGAACAGCTGGTTCCTCCTTAACGCCTCATTTACTCCCGATTACCAACAGTGTACCGCCTTCTATAACTTTAGCCCCAAATATTTGGTTTTCCTGGGGCTGGAAGCTGCCATTCAGAGCTACTAAAAGCTGGTTTCCATGTCCTCTCGTTCTACGTAATTGTATTACTCATGAATAAGCCAAAGGAGGGGCTTGCTCCTATCTAAAACCAGGCAGGTCAGCAAATGTTTCACGATAGGCGTGGAGACAAGCCGTCAGTGTGATTTTATCAGGTGCTGGGAAATCTGGAGTGTGCTTAAATAGCTACTGAATTGGGTGGTCTCAGAGCCCAACGTACAGCCGCCTTCTCGTGGAGGGTTGTTGGTTCCCTGAGCCAGTCCGGGAGGGATCAGCTTCCCAGAGACAAATACCCCGAGATCTGAACTGAAAAGGTGCGGTTTCAACTCATGTGTCATTCTGAAAACCCACCCATCAATCCCTGACTTCATTCCAGTTTCTCGGCATCGCTAATTTGTTCTGAAGCTGCCATTGATTTACTGCTCGATTTCTGAGCGGTTTGAAGAGTTTTTCCCCAGCATAAATGCTACTTATTTGAAGTAGAAATTGAATCTGATGGGAAAACTTCTTTTAATTTGCAAAAACAGAGAGGACTAAAAGGGGCAGAGAAAAAACAACCTCCTCAAACCTCCAACTGGCAATTTTTGACATAGCAATGGTACAATGGCAGTTTCTGTACTGACTTAAAGAAAAAAAAAATGAAGCCACAACACCTTCCCAACCCTTGCATCGCTGAGACGTGTTGAAAGGACCTCCCGAAGAGTTCCCAGCGCGGAGCATCGTGGTCTGGCTCAGGGGGTTCACGAGGCAAGTGCTGGTGGTACAGGAGGTTACGCTCACTCGGGTCCGGTGCGGGGTTTGGTTCTGTGTGTTTGCAGCGCACGGTTCGAAAAGCACTCACTCCGACCTTGGAGGCTACATCACCTATGGCAATTTTAAAACGCTTTATGAACAAAGTAAACCTTGACACCATCTCCCCTTTTTGCTCTTCCATACGTGATCCAAGGCAGCTGAGTACTCACCTTCTAAACACGAGGGGGAGAGGGAAAGGCTCCATGTCCCCGTGTCCTGCTCCCGGCCATCTCCAGTGAGACGGGGCAGGTTGCAGATCTCCAGATCTCTGACCTCAAGTCGTACTTTGACCCATCAGCCCAAACAGGAGCTCTGCACCTTTCCCAGCGTTTCCGAACCAGGTTACACTCTCTTGCCGTCTGCTGCCGCACCGCACTGCCGTATGCTCGCGTTCTCTGTGCGGATGGAGCAGGCTCGCGGAACCAATTCCACCGTTACCACGCGAATAGCACTGTATCAAAATATAGTAACGAACCAGCTCTGAAACGAATTAATGTGGTTCTCATCTGAAGTGTGCAGAGACACCTTACTGTGTCATTTTCCACTAAATACACAGCATTTCTCTTTGCTGAATTTATTTGCCATTTACCCGTGTCTGTACATTTGCATTCTTTGTTGTTGCATTATGTTTGCAATGAATTTTCATTTGTACATTGTAGAGGAATCTTTCGGTCACCACACAAATGCTGCTTCTTGTTTCCTCATCCGATAACTCAAAAGCAGAGGCTGTGATTTTCAAGTGTAAAGGAAAACGATGGTTTTGAAGATTGTGTTCTGTGCAGAATATTTCAAAGTACGTCGTTTCTTCCACCATGAGATCCTTGATCATTGGTTTCTTCTTTCTATCAATAAGCTGTTACCAGTAACGCTGAAATTTAGATTCCTGGGTGAGCATTACAAACCTAGAAGGGAAATGCCTTGAACTGCTTTTCCTTGGAGTTCCCCACTGCCTGCCATTCCCAGAGGAGAAGGACGTTGCCATTGCACCCCCTTGGCCCCTTCGGCCAAAGCACCGCGCCAGCTCTTTGGCAAAGAGGCACCTGGCACGGGAGGCTGGGTGCAAGTCAGCCGGAGGAATGGATACGGACAGGGACGGGGGAGACGCAGAGCAGGGATGGAGCTGGCAGCCAGTGAGCAGCTCCGTCTCCTGCTGTGCTGCATATTGTGATGGCTCACTGTTCCGGAGCTAAAATTGCTGTTTTGGATACCGTTAGCTTCCAGAGTTGAAGATAGGACTAATTATGAATAACAGACTGTACTGTTCTTTTATCACAGGTTTTTGATTAGCATGAGACATTGTCTTTGGATATTCCCTGTGCCAAATTATCCTTTCAATTACTGAAGCCGACATCCCAAGTACTTACAACCAGTTGTTCTTGTTGAAGGAGAACAGAAAGAAAAGGATAAAAAATAAAATTCAGTTCTTCTTCAACTCCTGCCCAACACTCCTGCTGGCATCATTCAAGTCTTGCCTCTCCCTACAGTGGGAAGTGAAAAAGCTAACTAACACTTGATTTTTTATTACAGCTTTTCACCTTTGAGGCCAAAGCAGGGCTCTGACCTTCACAACATATGACTGAATGCTAAAGCAAGACACGCTTTAAGTCAAACAAATAACGTGTAAATCCACGGCAGCCTGCGCATCGGAGGCAAGAGGGGATTGCAAAGGCAAGAACAGGTTAGAAAGGGTTTTTTGCAGAGGGCAGCGCATGAACCTGTTCTGCTGCTGCCAATTCTGCAGCAAAACCCCACAGGGACGGGGCTCCTGGGAGACCTGGAGCAGGGGCTCAGCAGCAGAAAGCTGCTCTCGCACCACCCCGCTCCTCTGCCCCGGGGGCTCGTCCCAGCCCGCGCGGGTGGCTGCCTCTCTGCACCACCATGGAACCACATCTCTGCCCCACCATGGACCCATGTCTCTGCCCCACCATGGACCCACGTCCCTGCACCACCACGGGCCAACATGTCTGCCCCACCATGGACCCACGTCTCTGCACCACCACGGGCCAACATCTCTGCCCCACCATGGACCCACGTCTCTGCACCACCATGGGCCGACATCTCTGCCCCACCAGGGACCCACGTCTCTGCCCCCACCATGGACCCACGTCTCTGCCCCACCACGGGCCAACATCTCTGCCCCACCATGGACCCACGCCTCTGCCTCACCATGACCCCGTGCCTCTGCCCCACCAAAAGCCCCCATCACCCACACCCTGCCACAAAAGCAGCCCTGTGTCAGCCTTCACCCCTCCAGAGGACTGAAAGTAGGTTAGATTAAATCTGGTGGACCAGATTTTGGTCACCTTAAAAACAACAACAATCCCCCCCTTTTCCCTCGCAGCCCTCCCACACACACATCTGCCATGCTTAAACTGGAAAATTAAATCACTTTTCCACTCAGCTGGCAGGAGTCAGCCGATAACTCATGAGAACAACAGTGTTTCAGAACAAATTAACCCCTTCAGTGATGCGGCTGAAGGCAGAGGCAAGAGGGCTGGGGGGTCCCCTCGGCACCACGGTGGTGGCCGCCGGGTCTGTCCCTGCTTTGGGGCAGTGGTGGGGAGGGCAGGCTCCGCAGGCCAGGCTGGAATGAGACAAACAGCAAAGTCCATGCGGAGCAGAGCGATTTCACACGGACAACAGCGGGGCGATGGGGGGATGCCGTGGCACCGCCACCTCCCAGCTCAGGTCTGGGGATGCTCCGACAGAACTGGGAGGAGAAGGAACAGATCCTTCACCTGTGTGTCATTCTCAGTGTCCTCACTCAAAAAAAAAAAAAAGCTAAACTTTACCATTTTGTAGTGTATTTTGTGTGAATAGATTAAACTTCTTGTGACGAACTACAAATATTAATCATTTGCAACACTTAAGTGATGTTTTCTCTGTCATTGAGAAATATAAGGCTTCAGCGCTCGCTATGAATGCCTTGACTTTATCTGTAATTCACACATCCAAGTGTGGTCCGAAGCGTGTGGACTGTCTGTCTCATTGGAAACAAAATGTCCCCGTCACATGCTTGATGAGCCTTTTATCCGTCTGGAGATGCACCTAAAGGCAAGCTCACGTGTCACTGCTCGGTTGAACTGGCATTTAGGGGCATTTCCAGAAAGATAACACCCCCTTACCGAAATTAAAGTTATTCTATCGTATTTAATTAATTAAGCGATTTTGCTGACCTCCTCTCGGCATTGTATTTCCACTTACCTTGTGCTTCATTAAACTTGCATGAAGGTATCCAGCCGCCAGGGCCTTGCGTTCAGGTTGCCAGGAACTAATCTGACAACAGATTGGAAATCACCATGTAAAATAATAAGCAGCTTTTACTGGAGTTATGAAAATACCTATGTCATGTAAGGCGGTGCAATTAGCGGGGAAGCAGCTGAGGCCCTGATAGCGAGAGAGAGAAGATGACAGACAGACGGAGAGTTAAACCTGCTTGGGAGGGGAGCGGGCTGGTGACAGCTCTGGGACTGGGTGGAAAGGGAAGAAATGGCGAGAGCCGAGGAGCAGGCGAGAACTGCGGCACGACCACGGTAGGTTTTACTACCACACTTTCTTTTTTAGTCTCCATACTGAATTGCAATCTAGACAGCATAAAACATTTATAGAAGCACTGTGCCTCGTCTATGCCACCGCAATAAAACACGGCCTTTTGCAAGTGTCCCCGCACAAATTTGATTCCCGTTGCCAACACCCAGCTGAAATTGTTCCCTGAATAAAACCACAGAGATGAGCAGAGCCCGTGCCGCCCCAGCCTGTCAAACAAGGACACGAAGCACCCGTCAGGTGTTTGCTCCATTGACACGGGCATTTGTGTCTGGCAAATGTTCTCCTGCGGAGCCGGCCCTCACCTGGAACAGAGATGTTGGAGTAATTTCTAACCCGTGGGTCTCGCTGCAGGGGCTCCGTTGGGATCTGGGAAATGATGGCAAACGTGGGGCGCTGAGCGGCTGCCAGTGACTCTCTGCTCACCACCACTTTTGCAGAACCCCCATTTTATTATTGGGCAACATCAGCTCAGTAAGCGGGGACTAATGTGAGGAAGGTTTAGCTTTGACAAGCCTCTCGCATCTCTCATAGCTCCCTCTCAATATTTTTTGGAAAAAATATTTTCTCATTTGAAGTGACTTTACAGTTTAGAAATTGAAGTGACTTTACAGTTTAGAAATTGTTGCTCACTTCTGGTGTAAAGAAGTTCCAAGGACAAACCCAGACAAAATTACAGCATGATAACATCTAAATGTGATGCTCTGATGGAGAACTCAAATTGGTAATGCTGAATACTGTTTCAGGAAATTTTTAAGAATTTAAAAATTTTTCAACCCAACTGAGTGAGAAAAGAGTTGACATCTCAAAAACGTCCTGCCCATCTCTCCCTCCCACACCCCAGTGTTGCTTCCAGGAATCTCTATAGGGTTATTTTTAGCCAGCCATTTTCACATAAGATTCAAGTCCAAAGCATTCACGCTCACTCTCGTTTTAACAAAACGTGTTTAGCATTCAGCGCTGAACTGGAGGGCACGGAACAGCAGGCATTTAAACAGATCTCTCTGCAAAGCTTTCTAGCAGAAGGTGCCTTGCCCTGAGTCAGCCTGGTTGCGTTTTCAAGTGTTTAAACCAGGTATCGCTCCCTCAAAGACAGCGCCTGGTAGAAACCGCTTAAGGAACAAGGATACGGCGATCTTGGGTGAAAGCCTGGTTCATGTGAAGTCCAAGGACACCCCCCAAACCCAGCGATTTTAACTTGCCTGGGATTTTGTTCTTCACATTATTATGAGAATATTAATTTCATCATGTAGACTTGAATAATAAAAATAGAGATGCCTTTTTTAAGCCCTCCCTTAAAGCATTTTAAATGAAGAAACAAGCATACAGGCAAGCACTCCCCAGCGTGCTTGCACCCAGCAAAACATGACAGAGGATCAGCAACCAGAGCAAGAACACGTCAGCACAAAATTAGCACCATTAACAGAAACGCAAGCACGCAGACCAGAAGCACCTAGTGCCAGGAATGCAGAACAAGAAACGAGTCCAACCCTGCTGCTGTTAAACCGGGGGATTGAATTCACAGGGACGGCAACACAAGCAGGACCATGCCTCCAGAGAAGTGTCTCACATTGGCCATCCATGGAGGCACACCTGGAAAACCTGCCACATTCCTCAAATACCCGTAAAGACCTGAAGGATAAAAACAAAATTAAGAAAAACATGTAAATGTCGATATGTGACTGAGGTGCTGCCCCACGGGTGGTACCTGACGTGTGGTACCTTACCTCCCTCGGGCAGTATTTGGCTAAAGACTTGATCTTTTCCTTCGATCTAAATGTAGCAAGGAGCAACCTCAGAGCACCTCTTGCCGCATCAGCCAACGTGGGCTGTTTATTCCAAACACATAACAGTCAGTGGCATTTCTGTTCATTTAGCGCTAATCATGACACACAGCATACTTTATGTGGCACCACGTTCCCCTGCACAGCACACTTCATATTCATAATATTCCTAAAGTTCTTGCAAATCGGTAAGATTCAAGCTCTGTTATTCACACTTATAGAGACATCAGCAAACATCAGAGTACTTGGGAGGCCAATCAGGACACTGTGATTTTCAGGAAGGGAACCATTGTTTAATGCTACACCTGGAAAAAGTGCTTTTTGCAAAGGAAGAGTCCCCCTAAGTGTGGCCATCAGCTCCTGGGCAGATCTCCACCTTTGCCACAACGGTTGAACTCAAGCACTTTGTGAGCTGCTGCCACCAGTGCACAAAGACACGCTGTCTCCATTACAAGAAACGCCACACTTGTGAGGTGCATCTACCTGCTTTCCTCCTCACACGTCCACAAACACTACACTGATGTGGTGGGTTGACCCCGGCTGGACACCAGATGCCCACCAAAGCCCTTCTGTCACTGACCTCCTCATCTGGACAGGGAGGCAAAATATAACTAACGGCTTGTGGAGATAAGGGCAGGGAGATCACTCAGCAATTACCATCACGGGCAAACCAGGCTCGACTTGGGGAGAATTAATTTAGTTTATTACCAATCCAATCAGAGTAGGGTAATAAGAAATTAAAAACTAAATCTTAAAACATCTTTCCCCCACCCCTGCCTTCTTCCCAGGCGCAACTTCATTTGCCATTTCTCTCCTCCTTCCCCCCGAGCGGTGCAGGGGGACGGGAATGGGGATTGTGGTCAGTCCATCACACGCTGTCTCTTCCTCCTCAGAGGAGGATCCCTCAACCCTCACCCTCTGCTCCAGCATGGGCTCCCTCCCATGGGAGACTGTTCTCCACGAACTGCTACAGCGTGGGTTGCTCCCACAGGGTGCAGTCCTTCGGAGAGGGCCTGCTCCAGTGTGGGTTTGATGCGGGGTCACAAGTCCTGCCAGCAAACCTGCTCCAGCGTGGGCTCCTCTCTCCATGGGTCCACAGGTCCTGCCAGGAGCCTGCTCCAGCACGGTCTTCCCACAGGATCCCAGCCTCCTTTGGGCATCCACCTGCTCCGGCGTGGGGTTCTCCATGGGCTGCAGGGGGATCTTTGCTCCACCGTGGATCCCCATGGGCCGCAAGGGGATCTCTGCTCCACCGTGGACCTCCATGGGCTGCAGGGGGCCAGCCTGGCTCACCATGGTCTTCACCACGGGCTGCAGGGGAATCTCTGCTCCAGTGCCTGGAGCACCTCCCCACCTCCTTCTTCACTGACCTTCTACATAGTTGTTTCTCTCACTGGTTGCTGTCATACAGGGGTTTTTTTCCCCCCTTCTCAACTATGTTATCCCAGCGGCACTACCATTGTCACTGATGGGCTCGGCCTTGGCCAGTGGCAAGTCCATCTTGTAGCCATCTGGCATTGGCTCTATCGGACATGGGTGAAGGTTTTGGCATCTTGCTACAGAAGCCACCCCTGAAGCCTCCTCCTACCAAAACCCTGCCATGCGGACCCAGTACAGGTGACTGTGCTCCTTTGCAGCTACCCCTATGAGCACTCTTCTAGGGGAACCAGGTACTGCTCAAGCCACCTCTGGCTGTGCGTTCATAGCTTAAACTCTGTCATAACCATTTGTGTTGTTTTTTAAATTAAGTTTATGCAAGAACTGAAACCCCACATGAACAGCTGTGACAGTATTTGTGGTATTTCTCACGCTTGGAGTGGGAAGCACGGCTGTAAAGCCAAGCACCCGAGGTGGCAAGTGCTGCAGTGCTGCTGGCAACCACTGCAGCCGTGGATGCCACCACACTGCAAAGCCGTACGTGAGGGTGGCAGAGGATTGATTCGGTGCACGTCACGCAGCAGAGGCATGACAATCCAGTGCGTTATTCAGCAGGGCCTGTGATGGCTTTCCATTTAATCTATGGGAAAATTGGATTTATGGTATAGGAGTAAGAACTATCTGAACACGGCCCATAAAACTGGAAGAATCTTATTTTTCTCTTCAGCAAGCAACTTTTAACAGCTCTGCTGGGTGCTTATTTGCAGTCACAAGGCAAAAATTTTCTCTCTGCTGTTTACGACCCTTTTACTCATTTCTGTGACAGAGGGGGGTGGTTTGGAGTATGGTGCCAGTGATGCTCTAGTTACTGGGTGTTATTTGCTCCAGGGACTCTTTTGATATGTAGTCCTCTGCTGTACTAATGTTCCCATTAGTCTTGATTGCCTCTGCAGGGGGTGGTAAAGACTTCTGTAACAAAGTGCCTAGGAAAATCCTTCTTGAGCCTTTGATATTTTCTTTGCAACATTTTCCTCATCTTTCACAAGATATCAGTTTGACTTTGAAGTTATTTCCAGTCCTGTTGTTGTCATTACTTTATATTTCTACTGGGTAGTTGGATGTTTCTAATGGGGGAGCGAGGAGCCACCAAAGAGCCTCCCTTTCTCTGTTCCTCGTATGGTCCTGATCTCTTGAGTAAGGCTTCCAGTTATTGAAAGCGTACGGTCTAAAACCACAAGGTACTGAAATGCAGGCATCAAGTGCTGTGAGGTATCGCTCAAAATTGCTGCAAGGAAAAATGTATATGTGGAAAATCATATACATAAAACAACCCAGTGAGAAAATGGCTGGGGACCAAAGCTGTTTTGACAGCCATAAAGCACAGCGGAAGGTCAAACAACAACAACAACAACAAGATATTGGCCTAAAATATTCAGAAGTCCAGGTATTTATTCATACCATGGAATTGTGGTAGATTTAGGAGTCTGAGCTGAAATAAATGGACGTTTCTTGGTGAAATTTCATAAAATTCCTGATCATGGATGGACTGAAAATAATCACAAGATTATTTTTTTTTTCTCTGGGAAGAAATGTAGGACTTGAAATGGAAAACTGAAAATGAGCAGCTGACGGTTCTTCTCACACCTCTGCTACCTGGAGAGAACAGCCCCTTCGTAAAAGGGCTTTATATCCCCTGCGATAACATTTGCTTTATAAGTATGTCATAATCGCTGTAATTTTCATCATGATTAGCAATAGAAAGCATATTTTGAAATACCCAATATGGAAAGAAAACTTAAATCAACTTTTTTAACTTTGAAGATTACTGTGAAAGCCTGGGAGAATTCTGAGGTGATTCAGAAAAGCTGTACCGAGGCTTCTGCTGCTCTGTCACCGCAGAGCTGGATAGACCTTCCCGCGGCATTAAAAGATGCCAGAAAAGTCACTCTGGGTTTGGATTTGACCTTTTCAGTTCTGTAGTACTCCTGTCCTGAACTATGATTCAGACGCATTTCTGTACCATGCAATTCACGGAGCCAGACACCAATTTGCTGTCATTACCTGCAGTTCCTTTGGTTCAAAGACCCTCGGCATTACTTCCCATTACAGCCCATGTCTCGAAAACACAAAGCAAGGGCAAGAGCAGAGCCGAGAAACATCACCGCCAAGGAAGGTACAGCGGCAACAGCCGTGCACACAAAGCCAAGTGCACCGAAACAAAACCACGCAGAGAGGCATCTTCATTTTCAGTTGTTTACGTGTAACCCAAGGGCTACTCAGCCTTGAGCCCGAGCGGCTTCACCGCATCCTCTGCAAGACGCCCCATCTCTCCATCCCCACCACCGTGCCCCTTTCCAGGCTGGGATCGCGGCTGCCGTCCCCGGGGGTAACCCACGCGTGGGAGAGGACCCAGAGAGATACGATGGGATGCTCGAGCTGCCCTTTCCTGCAATTTCAGCCCGTGGTGGGGTCCCCGGGGGGAGAAGGGGCTTTTCCTGCATGGATCTCCTGTGCTGCTGGTGCTGTTGTTTTTGTGCATTTGGAGGATGCAGATAAAAAGGGCATCAAATTTGAATGTTATGCTAATAAGAACATCTGTGTACTTAAATCAGCACTGAGCAGCTGGTACATTTAAAACAGCCCCCAGCATGTCTAAACACTCTGTAAATACAGAGTTAATATCTCCTGAGATCAATTTATCATTAATAAGTTATAAAAACAGGATTTGATGCACACTAAAATAAAACTAGTGTGAAAAAATCCTGTCCTTTATTTCCATTTCTTCCCTCCGAAAATTCAGTAAAATGTTTCTTGTGTGACCAAATCTATTCAGAGAAAGCAATTATTACAGTTAAGATGTATTAGGCTGCAGTCCAAGCAATAGCTTGAAATGTATTTTCCAATATATTTTGTTCTAAGTTGGGCGTATTAGGACTTGACTGTAATTCATATAACAACAATTTTCACGATTAAAAATGTGTATTTAAAACTGGCAGTCACTGACATTTTAATAAGGATTGAACTAAAGATTTCGGTAAGTATCCATTTCAATTCTGGGGGACTATTATCATCAATCAGCGGATGTCATTCTGTTTAGAAATTGTTGTTAACGATTACAGAAAATAAATCCAAATTGAACCAAAATGTTTCGTGACTACTTAGTCCATCCCCATCACAAGCAGATGCGGGTGCTGGAGGACAGATGGGCGGATCTCTGGCCAGGGAGGACAACACGTCCTCGCCTGCTTCTCCCTGCCTCTCCCTGCCCCGAGTATCACGGCATCAGGGGCTCTCAAGAGGAGCTCTGGAAAGGAGAGATGCACTTTTATATCAAATTTTCTCCCACCTAGAGCTGGGATCCTGAGCTGCGTGGAAAGGACTGTAGAGTGAGGACAGAGCTGAGCTGCCCACCGTTCTCGCCATGTAGTGATAGGATGAGGGGTAATGGTTTCAAACTGCAAGAGGGGAGATTTAGATGAGATCTCAGGAAGAAATCTTTCACTCTGAGGGCAGTGAGCCCCTGGCCCAGGTTGCCCAGAGAAGCTGTGGCTGCCCCATCCCTGGAGGGGTTCAAGGCCAGGTTGGACGGGGCTTGGAGCAACCTGGTGTGGTGGGAGGTGCCCCTGCCCAGGGCAGGGGGTGGCACTGGGTGGGCTTTAAGGCTCCTTTCAACCCAAACCATTCTAGGACTCTATGATCTCCACGGAGAGCCTGCAAACCCCCTGGTATGTGAGGAGCCCAGCCGGCCATCGACTTGCACAGATGGACTCAGGACTGGCCTCATCCTGCCTAGGACATCCAAGTGAGAAGTGCAGCCATCACCTGATCCTCCTGTAGTCAGTGCAGAGATGCAGGCACCCCTAACGGTGATACCGCCCACGACTTCTCAGTTCAGCACCAGAACGTCAACCAGTGAGTGCGTACCCAGGCTAACTTCAGACAAGTTTCTTGGAAAAAGTCTTGACCAGGTTCCATGTTACAGTAACATTTGGTGGCTGTTATCCCCCTCCACAGTCACCTCTGCCTGGTTGCACCACGGCTCGGTCTCCCCCTGCACGGGCGAGGGCCCCCGGCACCTCCTCTTACAGCTCGATGTGCGGGCTAGGACCTTGGCTTGTGCTGCTGAATGGTTCCCTTAACTTAGCATGCCCGGCTTCACTACATATGCAGGACCACCTGCACGTCCCCAGAAGGCTCCAAAAGACTTCAAAATAAGTTATTTTGAACACTTTGGGACTCCACTTACTAACTCATAGAAATTAAAGATAGTTACTATGGTGAAATGGATCCCTTTTCCTCTTCTGCTTTCAAATAACCTGTTGTGAACAAGCATTGGGCACATACATCCCACACTCCACTTCTTAAGCCTCTGGATCCCCAGACAGGTGACCGCTTCATCAAACATATATTTTATGCATCCTGTAAGCTCAGGGAAACTGTATAATTCAGGGTACCAGCCGGGGTGTGCAGGTGGCATTCTGATCGATGCTATGTGCATCTGTAAAACTAAATCTGCAAAAATAAAGATACTCCTTTGCATATTTGGAGGTGGTTTTTTTCTCTCCTGCTGCTCTCTCCCTGGAACACTTTTATCTCACCCCAGTAATTGCCAGGAAAACTCACAAACAGTAAATTACATGAGTAAACCTTTATCAGCTACGTTACACTCACAACACTCCTCTCCACTTCCACACAGGTCACATCTTTAAAGATGAGCACTAACGTCACAGCCAAAGGTAGTCACGGGTGTCCTCGTCCCACAAAGTTTGGTGCACAGGAGACATGCCTGGAAAAGGATTCCCAGAGAGGGGATTATATTTTATTTATTATGGTTTTGTTACTGTCCTAAGCTGTGTATGCGTGATCTTCTGCTATAAAAGGCAAATACACGCAATAATTTTTTATTTTGTCCAGCTCTACCCTGTTTGGAACAGGAGAACTGCCACACAAAGTACATCAAAGCCCATTAGGTTGGCTTACGATCTTAAATAGTCTTGCATAAGAAACTTTGGAGCGAGACTGCGACCCTCCAGAGCACACAGATCAATGGCGCAGCAAAATGCCAAAGTCCTGCCTTAGCATTGACTGTCTGAAATAGCTACAGAGCTGCTGAAGCTCCACTTTCTCTAGAAGGAACATAAGATCTTTAGCAGGGCAATATAAACCTGCTGTTATTTGTATGATTTATAGTTTTCCACTCACCTACACCGCATGAACAGCATTAACACCTGGCGGAAGTTCCTGTAAACCCTGATAAAGTCATCTTGGGCAATTTTCTCCGGGCAACTGATTTGATTAATTTTCTGGAGAGCACCGTCCTGCCAGTTGGCCTGGCTGGGGAAATGTTACGAAGTTTGTTTGCTTGGTTATCTCTTCCCAGGGGCCTTGTTGGGATTACGACTAATTGAAGTTTCTAGGCTAATTTGTTTATTAATATCCTTATGTGAAAAGTGAAAAGCTGCATTAAACTTAATATGGGGAAAAGGGGAGGAGGGTCACTGCTTTGCTGTCGTGAAGCTATATCGAACATTTTCATGACTTCTCGTTGGAAGAGAACATCTCTCTTGCCTTGTGCCAGCAGCTCCCCCCTTCTCAGCGGGTGGCCTCAGTTAATCGAGTCACTAACAAGAAACGTGCCAGCAAATCCACAACCTCAGCCCTGCATGCACCAGCGCTGGTTGGCCTTCTGCTGATCCAAGCTCTCTAGTTGCACCTAGGTTTTAAGAATTCTTGCTGACATTAAAGGACATTCATAAGGTCTACACGCTGCTTTGTGAGCTTCGCAGTGAAAAGGAACAGGGTGTGGAAGCCGAGACATGGGCACGTGCATGAGCACAGGTTTTCTCTTGGCTTTGTGCTATCCCAACCCTTCCCTCACCACCGATATTCCCTTCCAATGCAGGTAACTGGTAAAGTCCTTCTTTGGTTGTGCTGTGTTCTGGAGGATTTGTTTTTGATGGGAAATCGCTGTTTTTTCCTAGATACATGAAAAAGATGATAAATAAAATAATGCATAATAAATTATACATTCTAGAAATGCATAACTAGAGCAGAAGCTTTGATTCTTAACGTTGCTGTTAAAATCTAAATGTTCACCAACAAGGCTCATTTGAGCCTTACAGGAGAAGAAATTCAGTGCAGCCAGCACAGAGCGCAGAACGCACCAGAGCATGACTGCCAAACCCAAAAGACAGGCTTTCATCAGAACCCTGCCTCGATAGAAAGGAAAACAGGTTTTAGAACAGCCAGCCAGCAGCAACTGAAATTCAGAAAGTCTGCAGAGTGTTGATCACAACATTATTGCATGTTTGTTAAAAGGCACGTACCATGAAGCCCCCTGTCATCAGAAGCAGAGTTGGGATGAGTTCTGAACGGAGGCTCGTCTTAGTCTGCTCCCAAGCCCAGCAGAACCTGGCTCTGCACAGTTAATTACAGCCCCTGACTGGTACAGACGGAGTCGTGCAGAAATGGAAACCGACTGCAGCAGAGATTTCTCCTGAAGGTTGTGTAGGACGGGCTCTGGTTTTGGCTGAGGCTCACAGGTTTCACGTGTGTCAGAATCAGGTCAGATAAGCGAGGTACGGGGAAAGGCACAAACTACCAAATCATTCACTTCAACAAGAAATATCAAGACGCATTTGCCAACCCGCCAGGTGACTGCCAGTCGGAACAATTGCTGCCAGGTTAAGAAGGCAATAACTTTGCCATCTGTTTGCTTGAAATGGAAAAGAAAATTATTTCCCTCACTAAGGATAACCATGCCCCAAGCCCAGGTGTGCAGCAGATGTGCTGAGATGGCCTTGAAGGGGCTGGCGTGTCCTCCCAACACCCACCAGCTCCGGCAGTACTGGGTGGACCGGGGGACATGCGACAGGGATGAGGATGGTGCCCACGGGTCTGAGCCACCTGCAGCGGCCGCTGCCTGGAGCCATGACAAATACGCGCCTGTAGTGAGCAAGGCAGCTCCCAGGGTGAGAGGAACGGACAAGCGATTGCACGCGCCTGTGGGTCAGAAAGGACAAACCAGACGTACCGGATAAAGGAGATGAAATCAGGTGGCGAAAGGACATCCCTGTGAAATATTAAGAGATCATCACCTCCTAAGCAGCACTTACCAGATGAACGGTTCTTCGTGGGGGTGGCGGCTTGAGCAGAAGACAGGAAGAGCTGGTGTGTCGACACCGAGTTATTTACAGATTTACTACAAGGGCATTTCTCAGAAACGCCTTGGAGAGCAGAGCAGCCGAAGCGGGCTGCAGCCGAGCCTGGGTCCTGGCTCGGGTCCTGGTCTGTCAGCAGCTTCAGTTCTCCTTCTTGCAGAAATGGTGTAACTTCCTAATTGCTCTGAGAGAGGAACAAGGAAAAGGTTATAGATAAACTATGTATGAATTGTCATTGCCATGTTCTTTCAGATCGCCTGGAAAACAACCCTGAAGATCAGAGAAATGAAAATACTAGCGCTGCAGAAGCTAAAGGGACACACTCACCAGCAATCCATCAAACACAGACGGGCCACCTGAGAATGGAAAATTTAAGCGCTTCTGATGCTGTAATCCAAGAATTCTGTTCCTCCTGGCTCTTCCTATCCATTTTTCCACTGAAGGGGAAATTCCCACATCCCATTCTGCTTCTGACTTCTGCAAGAGCTGATGTTTGAATTTCCTTACCCCACCTCCCGTTTTGCGTCCCACTCCACCGCTTTCGCAGTTCTGGGGCTGTTCTCTTCCACTCATTTTATATTAATTGTGATGGTCCTTCTCCTTATTTCAATCCTAATCTGTCTTTACAGAAGCTGCTTACATTTATACAATTGTGTAACCACCTCTTTATTGCTAGTCTGCAGACACCGAGGTACAGCCTGTGCATTTGCAGTTGCTTTGGGAATCCATCTCCTCACTTACAGGTGGGGGGTTTATTGGACCATTTCTATGTTCTCACAGATAAAATATTCCTGTGCCTGTAGCATGATGACACAGTATCATCTTTCTGCCCCGACATATGATACGCTTCTTTTAAACCCCAAAATGTTCTGATCTATTCTCTTTAGTCAGCAAAGGGTTTTTATTTTTTTGAAACTCCTAGTTTAGAATTTTTGTGGAAGATTTAACCGAGCTCTTTATAATAAGTTTTGCTGCGATTGCAGATGCTTTGTTTGTTTTTACATTGAAGTAAGAAAGAAGAGCTCCGCTTGTACACGAGAAAACGTTTTCTCTTTTCCTGCTTTTTCTTGGGAGAATGAACTGGTTAGGAGAAACTTTCACCCGTTATCTCTGCTTTCATCCAGGATTGAAATCCATTTAATTTTTTAAGGTTTCTTAAATTATTTTAGAATGTGGGAGGGCTGAATTCTGATTTGCATATCCTTATTCGGATGTTTTTCAGGGCAGCATTCCCAGGGCAGTACATGAGGGTTTTCCACCTTGCTCAGGATTCTGCCCGTGGCTCAGGGAGCAGTTTTCAGGAAGGTCCTCGGCTGGTTTAACCCTGACGGCAGAGCGCGGATGAGGCGCTGCGTTCCCAGAGGAGAAGCGATGCTGCTGGGCTCGGAGAGGATCCCGCGCTGCCAGGGCAGGTTTCAGGGCAGTTCCCAGCCCTCCCCGCGGGCAGTGCTGGCAGATGGAGGGAGCGTGGGCGCGCGGCGCCAGCCTGGGGAACAGCGACCTGCTGCCAACCCGGCCCGGGCGGAAAAACCCTTCTTCTGCAACCTCGTTTGCAAGAGGAGAACGAGAAGGACCTTGGTTCGAGTCTTTATGTGTTTAATACATTTTTTTTTCATTAATATAGGCGGTCACTGGATGCGTCTGGGAAGGAGAAATGCTTTGGTCTTGTGCTCTTGCATGGTTACGAGACCCCCCCGATCCCCCCAACAGGTACAGCATTGCTGATACGGAAATAGCAGGAATCCTTCGAAGAACTGTGGAAGCGAACGTTGGAAAATCGGCCTGTTTCTAGCAATGTGTAAATACGCACGAGCAGTGTAATTTTTTTTCCTGAAGCAATATGAATAGGACATTTTCCTGGGCAGATGCAAGCAAAATTTCTTGATGTATTGGGATGCCATACACTGAAGATTTGTTGTATATTAAATCACATTTAACATTTATTCTCTCTCCTGCTCTGTCAGCTGAGCAGTGCAGCGTTAGATAGTCGTCTGGATTTTGTGCATTTCCTTAATCGTATTTGTAAATGATCCTACCCAATGCTCAACCCTTCATTAAAAGAACAGGTTAAAACAGTCATCAGGTAAATATCAAACAAAAGCGATTAGCCGAAATGGTCAAATTAAACTGAGTATAAAATTAAAAGGTATTTTTCTGCTATGCACCGTGCAGTTTCCTGCTAAACTGTACGTAACTTCTTCACTTCCCACACGATTTCTGCAGGGTTAGGAGGTGGTTTACCTTGACAGCAGATGGGAAGGAGTCCAGACTCCCCGAAGAGTAACCTTGCCCTTATCCCGTCTGTCCACGGGGTATTTCTGGACCGCTCCTCAGTAACGTCTGCCTGAGCTTGTTCCCAGGCTTCTGGAGAGAGCCCAGGAGGGCCGAGAGCTGCCAGGGGGGGCTCTGGCGGGCGGTCGCCGTCCCAGGCACCCACTGCCCCGGCGAGAAAACAGTTAATCAAAAATCACATCTTGTGCTTCACGGCAGTTTTGCTTGATGAAAAGACTTGACCCAAATAATAATGAAAACTCACCAAAACCCATTAAGTTTTATAATTCTTGTCAGGTATAAAAACAACCCCAATTTATAAAGAATACAACTTTTGGCAAAATAAACAACAACAAAAATCATTGCCAAGAACTTTTTGGTAAGATAACCATCATTTTAACTGAGTTTAGTGCACTTTTTCCAAACGCCTTAAGCTTAAGAACTTATTTGCATGTTGCCCACGAGGAAATGTTTTTGTGCTGAATTACTGACCATTTGGTTATTCCGTGCACTTCCCAGCAGTCAGTTACGGCTCTGGACACCCACGTCAGCCAACAGCCGTCATCTGCAATTACCGAGATGGTTAAATCTTGTGACAAAGAACGCGCAGAGGAAATAAAAACATTACATATGTAAACAACAGAGAGTCGCTAACCCTCTTTAATTTATCTGCTCCAGGAAAATGCAGCGCAGGCTGCAAAGCAAGATAATGCTCCCTGCGCCACAGCAGATAGTGCTGGGTGGCAGCTTGTCCTTTTCCGAGAGAAACAAGGATGAACAAAAATCCAACATGTGAGCTATTTGACAAATGCTAGTGAAATTGTCTTGCTCTGAAAGAAAATGGTGTTTTTCCAGCTTTCCCCGGTGGCATTTTGGATGCTTGTGATTCTTTTCTTCTTCTGAGGAATTCTGCGCTTTGCCAACTGCAGCTCACCCTCCTCGCACAGCCGCTGCGGCACCTGCTCCTTACATTCAGATTCTTGGCACAAGGGAAGAAACGCTGCCTATTGTCACTTCTCCTCGCTTCCTTCTATTGTGATACCGCGCTTATTACAAAAGCGACTTAAATTTTAAATTCTGTAACCGAAAGACAGAAACTATGCAGGAAATGCCGATTGACCAGTAACTGTGTCACCTGTGCATCTTCATCTCTGTTTATCCTCGGCATCAGATCTTCATCTTTTCTACCCCAGCTTTCGGCAGGGGCAGCTTTCTGCTGCTCAGCCTGAGCACGTGCCCTAAGAAGGAGAGAAGGAACAAGAAATACACACACTTTTATATGATATAAGATATAGTCCAGTTCAAGGGTATGAAACTGCCCTGCCAGACTCAGCAGACTCGCTCTACGCCACCTTCTTTCACAAAAACAGAGCATGGGTTTCTGAAATTCAGTGGCAGGATGATGCCAGTGGAGACCCAGGTGATGACCAGCCCCCAAAGCACTGAGACCCCCCTGCATACATCCCGCTTGGGTCAATGATCCCATCCCTCATACCCAGACCTCCCCAAACCAGCCTCTTTCAAATAAGCAGATGAAATTAGACTTTCAAGGTTACTTCATGTTCTGCAGGACTTGGGCACAGCCTGAGACCCTGCCCTCCTCCACCCAAACCCCCCCTGTTCAGTTCCCCCTTAAATTCACTGCGCTTTTAACGTTCTCCAGATTTAACTCAATCGCGTTCCCAGGGGCTGGCAGGAGAGAACACAAATAAAGAAATCAATCACTCAATGAGAGACAGGCTTGAAGCGGTGCCAGAGCTAATACTCCCAAATTCAGGGAAGGGTGTATTTCAATATTTATTAGAAAGGCACATTTTTGTCAGATGTTTACAAGCCTGTTTTTTGCAGCGCTGCTCACACACCTTCCCCGAGGCACAGAGGACATTCCTTTGCAAAGCCGTCTCTATCAGCATCGTAGGGGATTGCCATTCCCCTTTCTGCACCGAGAACGTCCTGTGTGTCCCGAGGCAGCAGCAGCGGTGACCGGAGACACATCGCCCGTGGTGCTGCTCAGCCCGTTTAAACTTCTTTTCGCCTTTCTTGGACTCTGGGTTTTTCCCCCTCCCTCTTCGCAGCTGACTACATTTTCAGACCATTGAACTGTACGCGGTAACCTAAGAATAATTGAGGGCAACAGGTAACAGCTCATTACCACGGGAATGTGGGTTCCCTGAGCGGCACTGAGAATAATTCAGAAACATTTCAAACAGCGTGTTGGGTTAAGCCATTTCATGTTGAAACGTACAGGTCAGCCTTCAGCAAGCAGGACTGGAGGTACGACATTGCTTCTCTTCCTTTCACTCCTCTGCCAGCCACTTATTTAAACTGCTCGCAACCGCACTAAATATGAGTTAAAATATTCTATTGTTTATTTAATCTAGTACCTGCAATCTCCAGTTTAATTTTTAATCATCTGAATTACTGAAACAGGCAGTTCAGACTCATACAGAAATAAATTTTTCCATACAATCTTAGTTATATCTTTGAGGCTATTTTTAGTCTTAATTAAAATCTATACACCAAAACTACCCTTTTCCCATTAAAAGCAACATCAATGTAAATAAAATAAGTAGAAGCCCCTACCTTTCCAGCACCATATTGAACGGATTGATTCACAGAAGCCAATTTAAGAATAATTTGATTCACCCCTCAGAATGGGAACAGCCATTGACTAAACCCCTCTGACGGCAGAGCGGTAGCGCAGCAGCCGCCGGCCAGGGCAGTGCCCACCATGGCCATGGGTTGGCACGGCACGGTGGTGCTCCCTGTGCTCCCCACGCCCGTCCCGCTCCCACACCAGGTACCTTCAGGCTAGTGCAACGCTCCCATCCAGCACCTCCAGCCCCATCCCCCGGGATGGGTGTGTGTGAGGTGTCCTAACGCCGGAGGACAGACAACGTGTCTCAGCGTGGGGCCACCAGAGCCAGCCCTGCATGGAGCAGCCGCGTTCCCCAGCCACACCACCTCAGCACAGCAGCAGAAACAGACATAAAACTACAGCTAGATAACCTTTTCCTGAATTAAACATACTCGTCAGAAATCCAGTTTGAACAAAAAGTGCGTCTTCTAACACACCATGAAGAGGAAAGACGGTCCACAGAGGAAAGCTGGGGCAGCTGCCAGAGTTGTAGGCAGGGCACTGGGGAGCACTGGGAAGAACTGGGCACTGGCATTAGCTCCCACTTATCTCAGGTGCTCAGTCGGTGCTTTTCATCCTGACCTCCAGATAAAAGCAAAGTAATTTGATAAATAAAAGCACACTGCTTTGTTCACAGCTGATCAGAATAAACTCTGTTGTTAGCTTTTGGCTCAGAAAAACAGCCAGAATAATTACTCGGATCAAGGGGAGAGAGCTGAAACAGCTTTTAAGTGCTTCATCCCCTAGCCACTTTGTTCTAAGTAAAGAAACCCATGGGGCCACATGGCGAAGACAAGGGACAACGGGTACAAGATGTACTGGGAGAAGTTTCACCTCAATATAAGAAAGAAACTTTTTTACCATGAGAGTAATCAGTCACAGGAACAACCTCCCCGGGGACGTGGTGGAGACCCCAGCTGGAGGTTTTCAAGATATGACTGGACAAGGTGCTAGATCATCTCATCTAGGCTCCCTTCCCACGAAAGAGTGGACCTGACAGTCTTCCCAGGCGCCTTCCAACCCGGGCTGTTCTATCTGATTCTGAAACCAAATCCCTAACTTTGTGGGTTTTTTTCAGGAAAATAAAAAAGGAGAGAGAGGCAGAATCAATAGCTAAATAAGAAACAGGTCAGATCATTAGTTTTAATATTTTACTCATTGACAAAAGGTATCAACTTTCATTGATGTTCTATAATATGTATTTAAAGAGCAGATGATGTTTTACAGAAATCTTTGGAGTACAGTAAGAACAAGAACACTTCCACCCATGACAGAAAATCTATTTTTGTGTGCCATCATTTTTTGTTAGGAGGAGCAAGCACAGTCACATCAAAAAATGATGCATAAAAAGGCTGATCTCATTTCCGAGCTCACAGTTTGTGTACTTATGGAACAGTTCTACAAAATTTAATTGCAAATAATAGACCTTTGCAGGTTTATTGATCGCCTTTATAGAATTTAATCAAAAGTTACATTTGTGCTACAGAATTCACAGCTAGATAAAGATGATGAGTTTATACTGGACATTAGAGATTTTTGAAAAAAAATCTGGAAAATACTATTATGTTCCTTTTGAATTTCATAAGTTTCATACCACAATAAATTATGTGGTAGCGATGATGAAACACCTACAGAAAGAGGACTATTTAGGCAATGTTATCCTGGTGCTTTAGTTTTGTACACTCTATACCAGAACTTTACCCAAGTTGCACAGGCAGCCATTTATTTCTACCTGTACGCAACCGTTACTGTCCAGCCCGGGAGTCTGGCACAGCAATATCTTCAAGTAAAACTTTCAGAAAGCATTAAGGGTTTAAAAAGAGGTTTTAGGACTTGACCCACATTTTCAGATTAAGTTGGAGATCAAAGTTTTAAGAACCTCTACAATACTTAAAAGTGCCTGAATTTTTATAATCACTGATTATTAACTCTTCCCTTACGTGTTTTTGACAATTTGGTCTGGTAAAGCTCTTTAAAGCTCATTTTTTTGAGCAGAGCCTCAACACGCAACTTGCCTACCATGTTGGACACTGTGCTCCCTGTGGAAGTCCCAACCCACGGAACCAGACCACAGGGACGGACCACGCCGTCTCCTTCCCCGAGAGCTCTCCCAAGGCAGAGGAGCAGCATCGGGAGCTGCTGCCCATGTCCCACACCCCCATTGTGGGCTGCCGCGCTCCAGAGGCACTGGAGAGGAGAACCCCATTAGAAGACACAACCCCTGGCATCCAGCTCCAGTCCATTAAACAGCCAGATGTGCCCGAGCTCAGGTTCGTCTGATACATTCCATTATGGATTAAGTGGAGTCACTGAAGAAAATCATTAAGACCATTTTGCTGTCACATCGCCTCCAAATGACTGAACGATTTACTGGGGTGGTCTCCCCTCTGCGGAGGATGGGCCTGGCTCACATTGCTCTGTGCAGAAGCCCCAACGCTCACCCACTGAAATCAAAATTCAAACTGAATTTCTTGTTTCCCATGGGAAATCTTAAATCAGTGCTTTTCATTACAAATTGATTTTTAAGTGCCAACTTCCAAATAGGTATTTTGGTTTAAAACCTGGAAACAAAAGGAAGTCTTAAATACAAATGTTAACCCAAAATGAAATAAAACATTTTCTCCAATATATCTCATGATTTTCTTTCATTCATAACGCTGAAATTTGAGTTCCACCGCATATCAAAACAGCTTTTGAAATGCTGACTTGGAAGAAAAATTTTTGTTCTGAATTGAGTCAGACCTAATATTCAGAATATCAAATTAATACAGTGACCATCATTGGTATAATGGTCTTACTTACTTGGCAGAATAAAGAGCCAACATTAAGAAAAAAAGAATTAACGGAGTACTACCATTGTAATCTAACCACAGAGCAGGCGTGCGCTTATACGAGCATAGGTGCAATTGTCCAAACTATTCTGTTCCTGCCAGCCTTTCTTTTCTTGTGTGGAGAGAAGGAATAAAGCAAATTCATTCAATTTATATTTGATGTTATTATTCAGATCTTGATAACTAATGCTGTTATAGATCGCCTTCTGTTTATTGGTTAAATATCCGTGTGTATGAACCGGCACACTCACGTGTTGGAGGTACCCGTACTGCTATACGGGAACATGCAGCAGGCGAAATGGGCATCCGATTAACACGGCAGCCGTCACGAAATTCCTGCACATCAAACAGAAAGCAACTAAAAAAGACGACAGGCAAGAAACAAGTCAGTGTTTAAGATTAATGCCCTGAATGGCCACAAAAAGGAAGTGCCTACTGAAACCAACCTAAGTAACATTTTTTGTGCCAGGTCTTTGGCCATCAGCTCATCCGTTTTAAAAAACATTTCTATCATTCAGTTTTGTTGAGCACTTTTTTTTTCTATACACGCTGAAACCACTAAGCGCTATAGTTTCTCCTTCAGTGCAAACTCCCTACAAACCATAGAAAAAGAGAAACTTCCGTTAAAGAAACACGGTCCCTGGGTCGCAGAGATGACCACCAGGCGCCCGGTGTGTGCAGCAGGCTGCTCTTTGGGGAAGAACTCACATTAGCACAGCAATTTCAAGGGCATATTCTGGCAAGTGCTGAAGCACTATAATATTTCATTAGGTAAGCCACAGTTTTTAAGGATACACGCTTAGTTCCACGTGGACAGGCACCATGTAAAACTGAGGTATTTCCAAATGGAGCGATATTACTGACAGTGGCACCTGCCCCCATCGCCCTGGCACTGACCCCTGCTGGGGAGCTGGCTTTGTGGAAAACTCGCTTCACCTCATTAATACCCAGGATATTAAACCCCAGGTGAGCACAAAGCTTTTTGCAAAAATCATGAGTTATGACTTTTCACAATGGACTAGTGACAACCAAGCGTTGTGGACTTTAGACTTCATAAGATCTCCATGAAGGGGGCACTTGGCAGACACTCTGATGGGAGCAGAAGGGGAAATAAAAGCTAAAAAGCAGCACGTCTGAGAATGACGAAGTGCAAACAGTTACACACAGGGTGGCTGGGACGGCATTTGAAGCAGCGGCCCATCTCGCAGGTGCCTTTGCTGTTACATTTAACCCGGGTGTCACAGCAGAGCCCCAGGGGTAGAGCCACAGCCCCGCGGAAGCCCTGCCCTCCGCCAGGTGCCTCCATCCTCCCCTCCCCTGCCAGCACCGCGGGGCTCGCACCGACAAGGGGAGTGGGCACACAAGTGTTACACATACTCCAAAATCACGGGACGAGACGCAAAGCCAGGGGAGAATCCAAAGCTGCAATTTTACGGTTTTTCAAGGCGAATTCCAGCCACGTCCCGGTGAGCTGGCAGAGACTGCCCAGCTCCGGGTGGAACGCTCTGGTTCCTCACAAGCTCCCGTGGGCCAGCAGTGCCTGCAGGAAACGCTGCGGGTGCAGACGGGGACCTCTCCTGTTTTAAGCCCACGAACGCACCAGCCTTTTCTGTCCCCTACAGCCACCCCCCAGCTCCTGTCACCGACCCTGTCGCTGGGCCACGTCGGCCCCTTCCCCACAGAGCAGGGTCTGGCTCTCACAGCAGTGAATTTAAGAAGAGGAGTATCCTTTCCAACATTTTTTTCCAATTAAAAAGTCATTTAAAATGTCTTAATACAAAAACTAGTCATTACAGGTAAAAATGGATCTCCTTTGGAAAGGAGACAAAGCATTTACGTTTTCTGGCAATTTATTCTGAAACCCTATTACAGAAGTAAGCTTCTAGCCTGTCATTCTCACCCTTATAGCATTAGTTGCATCTCCAAATCTCATAGTCTCATCACCAACTCACCATCGCTTTTGGGACAAAATATCACATGCTCCAGTAAAATAAGGTGGAAACTATGCAAATATAAACCCATAGATTATTGTGCTCCATTACCATTTAGAATTATTATTGATAAAGTTCAGTGCTATCAAAATCTTGAAGTCTCATTCTACTGGCAAAATTCAGTACCATCAAAATGTTGGAAATTTTTAATTCCGGCAGTGCCCAGGACTGACAGTTCACCAGGAGGCAGTTGTATTTGCTGAGCCCTCACTCGGCGGCTTTTGACTCTGAGCAGTTATTTTGTGTCTTGATTCAATGAAAACCCACATGATGTGGCAGCTGTAAACATGCTTGAAGGGTATAATAACTGTTTTAGCATCTTCTCTTTAAGTAACCTGCAGCTACCACAGCCTGCGTGAGGGAGGAGTTGGGTCCTGGATCTTTGTTCGACTTTTTTCTTTCCTTTCTTTTAAGTGAGCTGTGAGTCTATTATTTGGTGGTGATGTCTGCTCGGAGAATTTTGACGCGTAGAAAAGGAAATTTGTAAATTCTGAGATTAACGCAGAGGAAAATCAATTTGATTAATGCAAGAGTCTTCTCTCCCTCCCCAATTTTAATAGGGTATAAATATTTACAGAGGAAGGGTGATGTCCAGAGGTGCGTTTATCTCCTTATCCACGTGGCACCAATGCAATAGGTGCTGAGGACATGCCTGGCTGGAGATGCTGTCGTAAATCCCAGCCCAGCAGCCTTTTCTCAGGGGGGGGGGCAGATTCATCATTAATATGAGGTTCATGATTTGCGTTGTGGTTTCGGATGTTACTGTCACCCAAATAAGAGTGAGGGCCTGGTGCTCCCTGTCATAGAGTGCAATATCCCTCCAATCCGCCCAACCTGACGATTCGGGCAGAGCTGCTGCTGGCAGGTGATTTCTGGTGAAGCGGAGCCTGTTTGCTTTCAGTTTTTCACACTCTTACATCTGGTTTTAAGTGTGGACAACAGGACCTGAGAAGTCCCAAAGGCTCGTGTCACCTCTCCATGGTTTAAAGCAGCGATGCTGAGTCTTACCCTTGGAAAGGGATGAGCGGTAAGAGGTCACCGCGCACCCGTGGCGTGCACACCAGCAGAATGCTGGAACCAGACATCACCACACGTCTGAGCCGCCAGCCAGAGGGCTGCGAATGGCAGCGCGAGTGTTAGGCGTCTGGTTCAAAAGCCGTGTTAAAATACCGGGGTTACGGGGCTAGGGAGGATGGGGAGGATGAGGATAGCCCCTACAAGGACACACAGCAGGGAGCGTACCTATCACAGAAGAATTCTGGATTTCCTGGCTTTCCCACTGTCTTTCCTAAGGCAGAAAATTTTTTGCTAACCTTTTTTTTCCTCCTCAGAAAAATTAAGTTAAACCGGTCCATAGCAATAACTACATCCTACTTCTTCCATTTCTTTTCCAAAAGATGTGTTTTACAAATGAAGCTTGACTTTGTTTTAAATCACCTCTTAATTGATTTCAGAGGATATTTAATAATTTTCTTCTGTCCTGAAGTGACTCGGTGATGGAAGATAGATGTTAAACAAAAAAAGAACAATTTATTTATCTGTTCTCACACTCCCTTTGCTTTCATTTGCATGTAAGCTAATTCTAAATGGTGGGATAGGGAGGATGTGAACTGCTCTCGCCTTGTTCTGCTGATGTAATGACAATGGGAGGATTATTTCTTAATTTTCAGTGTGGTAAGTGGGTAATTATTGTCCAATTAGACTTGCTATTAACCTCTCTGTATCTCATTTTGCCATCCGTAAAATGAGAATAACAGCACTTACCACTCTCACTGGGATATCGTGGAGATTTATTAGTTAATGTATGTATAGCACAATAAAAATGAAAAGCACTGCATGTTGGCTAGAGCATAATTATTAATAATGAATCTTTGTTAGCACTGTTTGCATGGTTATAGCTTCAAAAACTTGGCGTGTGATTTGATGGCTGGCAATAGGTGCACCAGGAAGGGTTTCTCTTGGGAATCTCGGGTCTTAAAGCTTGAGCAGTGAGATGGAGAATCTAGAAAACGGGGTCTAGTGAAATGACAAAGCCAGTCTTAATTGTTGCAGATATGAACGTACTTTTTTCTTAAGTATAAATAATCCAATGAATTCACAAAAAAAAAAACCCCAAAACCTCTCCTAAAAGAAAAATCAAGTATCTGGAAAAAAAAAATCTTCCTAAGCCAATTGTACGTGAGCAAATGCCTTGTGTCACATCTTGTCCATGACGCTCTGGTTCTTTAGCAGAAAGGTCTAAGGGGCCGGAGGAGAGGCCTGGAGGGGTGACCCGCCTCGCTGGCAGCGGTGGGACCAGAGCTGGTCACTCACCAGCGGAAACGTGTCCCGCTGCAGCTGAGCAAACAGGAGCGAAGGGCAAAGGGGAGAGGGGAGAGGTTCAAGGCTCAGTTACTGGCAGGATTATTAATAACTGTCTGGAGACACAGCCGGTGCGTTGTTTGACGTGTAGAAGGCTCCATTAACACCCAGCCCTGTTCCCCGTTGCTGCCTGCCTGTCTCCTTCCCACTCACACTGAAGTGAACTGAAACCCGCAGGTTTTTTTTGGTTTACCACAGGGATTCCATCAAATCTGGGAAACTCCTATGTCAGAATGATGCTCCTTCAGGCACTCTTTGGAGACAAGGTTTGTGACAGTGCCTGCGGTCACAGGCATTGACCGGGTTATTGGAGGACCACTTGGTTTAGCACACTGCTTTAATTAGCATTAGAAGCGAAGCTGATTGTGCAGTGACTGATTAAACTGAGTTCAATAACTACTGTGAGTCCAGAGCTAATTCACACACAGTCTCAGATATCAAGGGAAAAAGAAGAAGAAACAGAAACCTTACATGTTGGTAAAGATAATCTTTTCTAAAATCTTGTGCAAATTTTGTCATACCTTCTCCAGGCAGCCAGTCGTGATGGATAGGGAAGACCCCAACACCCTCCGGAAGATGCATGGCAATGCCAACAGCGCTGCCCGGGCACCAGCTGAGACCTCGTCCCCACGCAGTCCCAGAGCCCCGCGGTGATGGATAATGTCCGGTTTTCATATCAAATGCTTCACGCCCATGTACCAGACCAGAGGTGGAACCAACGTTTGATTCGAGGAAGAGATGCCTGCAGGCATGTGGTTCCCCACTCAGCTGACTGCTCTGGTTCTCCTTACAACACGGAGATCGGCATCCCACAGTATTGCTGGGGCGGGGACCGATGGCCCCCGACTGAAATGGGACCGCGAGGACATGAGGGTCCCAGGTGGGGCTGGTCAGGTACCCTCAGGGCAAGGAGAGCAGCACGGGATCAAGTTTGCTGTTACTTTCTATGCTGTAAAAAATTGAAAGAAAAATAATAGTTAAAAAAAAATAAAAATCACAGCATTTGGCAAGGGCTTGAAGTCAATAATGCATCCTCCAAACAGGAGAAACTCGCAACCTGAAAAGCCACTGATGCAGATCAACAGAGACCCATGTCACAGGAGTCTCTGCTGTGTTTGAAAACCAGTTGTTTTGTGTTTCACTGGTGGAAATCCAGAGTTACACACTGGTCTTCCTGGCATAAAGCTGAAATCGGGCGCACAGTTTGGGCTGTGTTTCTGAGATCAGCCGGGATGCGCCCCTCAGCCCCGAGCAGCGGTAAGCGGTGTCTCGGTTGGCGACAAGGACGCAGAAACTGCCGAGTCCGGTTCTGCTGCTGTTCTATCAGGGGCTGGACTACTGGTCCGCAGAGCACAGTGATGGTCCCCACAGCTTGTCGAGATTTCTGTGGGGCAGCGTAAGTCTGATGCTGCCTGAGGCTATGACTTTATATCAGTTGGGGAAAATTTAATTAAAGACTATGCTAACTGATGCATGGGAACACACCAGTAACAAGCATATTTTATCCACTAAGGAACAAATACATTCTCAGAAATGTTCTTTCTTCAGCTCACTTCTCATTTAAACATTTGGATGGTTTCCAGTAGCTCGCTGTTGCTCCTTCTCCCATCTGTCCCACTGAGAAATACAAAACATTGTTCTGCTCATGTATATGTGTGTGCATACACGCACACACATATACATCCATATATAAACCCAAAACGATATTAAACCCTCAGACGTGCCATCTGATGCGTCTCAGGCACGTGAAAGCAGCAGCCGGTGCCTCAGCACCAGGGCAGAGCCAGGCAGATGTCAGACCGAAGCCAACACCGGGTACGGAGGAGCAGAAGAGGAGACGCCTCACCCCTGACATCAAGGTGTGCTGTTACTGATAAAATTCCTGGGCTATGTCCCAAACCTGCAGCCACTAATTCGAACTTCGGTGGCTTATTCCTTCCCACATTCTGCGAAAAGACGGAATTTCAACCATCCACACAAACCCCCAAATGGTATTTTCTCTGAATAAAAGTAGGAAGAAAGAATATAGAACGAATATTACCTGGGGTACTTGTCGGCTTTG
Organism: Rissa tridactyla; assembly: GCF_028500815.1. NCBI lineage: Eukaryota > Metazoa > Chordata > Aves > Charadriiformes > Laridae > Rissa > Rissa tridactyla. The sequence continues at coordinate 10,192,005 of NC_071476.1, forward strand.
CCCAGCCCAAAGAGAAGAATCGATCTGACTTGTGGTCTGCAGCCTCTAAAGAAAGGAAGTGGTGACTGAGTAACTCTCGTGATTGTCCTACCAACAAATCGCTTCTAACAAAAAGATCTATGGACGCATAGCCGAAGCGCAACTCCTTCTCCAACACAGGAGATTAATATGGTGACGCATGTAGGTGTAACAATAATGTGTTAATGAGTTATTGATTTTTTTAATTAAACTTTACTGGTATCATATTTTCAATCTAAATGAATGCATCATTAAAGTAATTAATAGCATGGCGATAACAAGAACTGTCTGAAATTGCAATTAATCAGCGGCACATGGTCCTCCTGCGACACCCTGGCAGCAGACCAGCAGCCTCTGCGGTGATATTGTGCCCGTCTCTGACGATGCTGCGGGGACCGACACAGCAGAGCCACCGGCACGGGGAGCCGGGCAGCGCGGGGCCTGCTGCCCCCACGGCCACGGGCCAGCCGGGACCGGGCTCCATGCTGCTGCGGTTACAGCCATTCTGGGAATTAGTGAAAATGCAGTCGCTAAACAACAACTAAGGAAAAAAAAAAAAGAAAGAAAAAGAAAGAAGAGAGAAGAGAGAAAGAAAAGAAAAAAAGAAAACAATAAAAAGACAACAAAACCAAACAAATAAAAAAAAGCCAAAAAAGAAACAAACACCAAAAAGAAAAAAAAAACACTAAAAAAAACCCACCAAAGAAAAAAAAATGAAAAAAACAAACCCAAATATGCTGTCTAATGGCCAGACTGCTTGATTAAAGCCATGGTCCAGAGCTCAGCAGCAACAGCCTGTAACTGGGCAGATGAACCATGTCCTGGTGGTCCCAAGGACCCATCGCCCTGGGGCTGTTCAGCCTCCGAAGCCCGTCCCACACCAGGGAAGCCCGACGAGCCCGAGCCCCGGCCGCAGCCCAGCCTGGCGGGACGCTGTGTGTGCCGCGCTCCCATCGCCCCGGCCCCCCTTCTGGCTCAGAACCAGCAATCGCCGTTCATACAGCACTGAAACCCAGGAATTCGACTTTTCCCTTGCTGATCATTCACATTTGAAGAGCATCCTTGCCGAACCGATGCAGAGTTAGCCCTTCTCCCTCCTACGCACACCAAAAGCAGCCACAACTTGTGCGATTTGAAAATGGCATATTAATTTACAAGAGTTCTAGCTTTGCAAATAATTGCTTAGGACAGAAAATACAGACCAGTAAACACATTTGAAAGCTCGGTATTTTTAAGCACAGCATAAAAAAAATAACCCCTAAATCAAACTCACTTGTTACACGTAGTATGAATAATAATAAAGAAGCAAAAAATATATAACTGTGATCATACTTAGAGAACACCTCCTGAAACTGAGGAGACATTTTTCTTGACTGAAATAGAATGTTCAGGTAATATATTTTTTTAAAGATAGTTCTTTTTTTTTTAAAAAAAAGACCACCTAATTTTCTCTGAAGAAGAAAGTCTATTGAAGTTATCCTTGGGTTGGGAATAGGCTACAGATCTGGTTGCTGATGCTCATCAAATTCATCCCTTCCACTCCTGCATATTTTAATTCTATCTATCTGAAACCTCACCAGCTGTTTTTAGCCTGAACCGATTTTTGTAGTCATATCTGTCTGTGGCAAACGCGTAACAGCAGGCTCACCCGCAGCTATGACTTTCTGTGGTTTTTTCCAAGACTTGTTCTGACCTTTTTACCCTGGAAGAACAGTGCAATAAGAAATTCTGAATTCTTCTGCTATAAACCAAAGAAATAAATGTCCCAGCTGAAAATGAGAGCTAGACAGCAGGACCGTTTCATAGCTTAGCCCATCTTCTTGATGAAGACATCTTACTTATCTTCCCTTGGCGTGTGACGGTGCCTGACCCATTGCAGAACCACGTAATTGCACTAATCTGACACTGATGAGGCTGGTGGCTCCCAGGAGACAGACCACCAGGTGACATCACGGGTGAGGGAAAAAACCTAAATGATTCTTAAGGGTTCATCTAAAGCTCAGCTTAAAAGCTCTTTTATTTAAACAAGTTGCCACTGCTAGTAACATTATGTCCTTCTCGGGGAAAAACAAAACTGTTGTCCTATTTTTAAAAAAGTGCTTCCTTTAGGGCTAATTAAGCTGACAAATAACGCTTCCAAAGATTGAGCAGTTTAACTGATGACAACGCAGCGACGCTGGGGGCCCTGGAGAGGACCAATTGCTGCTGTGCACAGCTGGGAAAATTGCTGTGCCCCCTCCGTATCAGGACATTGAACGAGAGAAAAATAATACCTCATTAATCTTCCTAATGAACCTCTTCTAAACAAGATAATTCACAATTTTATGGTACACATGGGGTTGCCGTGGAGATTTGCTAAGCTGCCTACCAAACTGTGAATCAAAGCGTAGGAAAGCGGAGCTGTTTGACAGCAGGACGCTCACCGCAGACCTCTCTGCGTCGTCCCCTCCTTCGAGTGCCAGCGACTGCCCGGGACCCAGGGGCGGGACAGACGTGCCTCCAGAGAGGGAGGGTTAGTTTCCATGACTGTTGGGTAGAGGATTCAAAGTACCACAAACTGGCACACGGGAGAAATGCTGTGTTTTGAGGCAGGAGCCGGGGTATCAGTGCTGGCGCTGCATCTCCGGGCAAGTCTTTTTGCTCCTCCAGTGCCAGTGGGGTCAGCGGCTGAGCATGGCCACCCTTGGCCACCTCTGGAAATGAGAACAGAAGAGACTGGAACAACCCTGCCCGTGCGTTTCTACACGAAAGGAAAACAGTGCCCTACATCCTCCCTAGGCATGAAAGGCAGACTGGGTTTAAAGTTTGAAATTAATTACTCTAGACGTAGTAGTGTTAATCTACACCATCACAATAATCTTCTTACATTCACAATAAAGACTGAGGTCCCGACCTTTAACAATATTTGTATGTTTAATACTCGCTCAATAGGATTTATAATTACCTTTGAAGATTTGGATTTCAGTGTGCTGCAGTCGCTACTAGGAAGATGCTTCACCACAGCACAGAAGTACACTGACTTTTTAAACCTTCTAGGGGCTTCCAGTGAAGTCCCCAGTCTACAGTGTTTCAGAGTCCACCTGGTGCTTCTCCTATTTTTTGTTACTGAGCTTTAGAAGAATTCTGATGGAAAATCTCAATAGTGAACAGTACAGCGAACCCTCAAGCATCCATGGATTTTTGTATTTCTACATAAATAATATTATTCATGCAAGCATCCTTAAGAAACCATCAGGCAACGTCTGTGTGGGAATTTCCTTCCTAGAAGAAAGATGGTCTTTGCTGTTGTAGCCTCCAAAGTGTGTGAACAGAACTTTTTTTGGCAGGTGCACTAGATGCTGGAAGAGTGACCATGAGTGCCACGGCAAGGCAGGTTTACATTAAAACTTTAAAGTCACGGTTCCCCACGATGCTCTATAGCCTGCAGCTTTGGGACAGCCTTATTCCTATTCCACGGGCAACAGCACTGAGCAAACACAGATGGTGTTACAGCAGATCAGGAGACTCTCATGGATTTCTCATGGTCCCTTGCACCCTTAAATCATAGACATTTGCATTTGCATGTTGAGCTTTGTGATGGTCTAGGTGGTCTCATGGGGATATATAAGGATAAAGCAGCACCAAGTTATGTGTCTTTTTTCTTTTTCCCATAATGAAAATATAGCTATTATCAGATCAACACGGCATCAAATAAACAATACTATTGCAAATATCCACCAATTTCCATAATGCTTCAACGCTGCATTTCCATAATTTCATACACTCCTGTTTCCTTTTTATTTAACACTGTTTCTTTCAGGCAAAAGCTCAGAGCCCGTGATTGTTTGAGCATGCTGGAGACATCAGTGAACACGGAGAGGAGGTGAAAAAGCCACCTTCGAGTTTCCTGCGATCCAGCAGCTTTACCTGTGAATCCAAAATCGAGGCAGCTTTGCTGAACTCATCTACCAGCTGCTCGTCTGCATGTGCCAAAGCACTGACCATTTCTGTAATTTAGTGCAGCCTGTGAATTATTTCATTCTGTGCATTTCCAATTTATTGTCGATTTCTGTATGCACTCAGCGGAACTACCAGAGCCCAGGGAAAACTCCATATGGCAGCCAAGAACCCTTTATTCCAGGAAGCTCGCGGGGCTGCTCCTGCTCGCCTTGCACCGGGCTTGTGCGTGTCCAGCCCTGCCTGGGAGAGCAAGGGAATATTACACCTTTCTCGCAAGGTCTTGGGCAATATCTAGAGAATTAGCAGGGATCATAGGAATATTTGACAACCATTTGACAGGAGTTTATATCACCACTGACACATTATCAGAGCTACTCAGACTTCATATAGCACATCTTATGCAAACTCCTAAACAGCAGGCGAGATCTTTGTTCCACATAAGAATCTCATAACCACAAACTCCCTTCCACACTCTTATTCAAAGGGTTAAGACAATGAATTAACCTGCCACTTCTTTTGCCAACAGTATTGAAAGCACCAGCTCAGAAGAGCATTTAGTGATGTGTTGAAATTGAAACCTGCTTCTTGTTCAAACCCTTTCACTTCTTTAAAATTGATTTCCAGCATGAGAAGTGTCCATACAGATAAAGCGTTTACTCCTTTCAGTGACACTGTGTTCCCTGCTCACAGAGCACTACAGGGACAGAGGCTGGTGGGAAATTCAGCTTTGGGTCGGCATTTGTTTTCCAGCCCCTAAATGGCACCACCAGGCTCTGATGTCCAGACTGTCCCTAGCACAATGAATTAAGCCGATCTTTCTTTGTTTCAATATTGCCATCCCCCTCCTGGCTCTTCCCTAACATAATCTCGTTATCTTTGGGCCTTGCATGGTTTTTTAATTATCATTATTATTTATATCGCACGACGCACCCAGGCAAATTTAATCATGTTGTTTACATGAGCTAACCTGAGAGATTAATGGAGAAATTATGTATTTTATTCCCACTGTTGGCACAAACGCAATTTCTTTTCTCACTCTCACTAACGCAGCCAGTGTTTATAAAATTGTGATGGTGCTGGAGATGAAAGTGTTTTCTCCAAAGAACAGTTAAACCATAAACAATAACAAAAGTTCTTCCCGCCGTAATCCCCTCAATGAATGTGTTTCATACAACCCCATCATGGAATGATTAGGTAAAGCAGCCAAAGAAGACAGTCCAGATTAATGATATTTCATGAAGAGCTATTGGAAAGCTCTGACAAAAATCATGCAGAAAGACAAAAAAGACATTACTGAAAGCAGACCAAAAAAACTTCAGAAAAAAATATGAAACCCAATCCTCCTGAAAAAAAAAAAAAAAGAAAAAAAGAGAAAAAAAGAATAAAAAAGAAAAGAACAGTAAAAAGAGGTGTTCATCAGGGTATGAGATGGAAGAGCACAAGAGAGCAATCTAGAGGGTAGGTTAGGAAAAAAAACCTAAAAATTTAAACAAAATATAAGCCTAAACCCCAGAATGGGAAAGGAGAGAAAAGGAAGAAGAGCAAAACCTAAAGTCATTCTTGCTGACTTCCAAAGTTATAGAAAAGGTCTCTTGCTGCTTGAACAGATGGGTCTAAAATTGTTCTCTGTCAGCAGAAACATCACGGGCTGTATTTGCCTGGAAGGGACAAACCCTGGTTGAGAGACATAGGAGGAAGAAGTGGCACCAAGGTACTTAATCTGAGCGTGCCTCTGAGCAGACGGACTGCAGCTGATGAGCCTCGCGCAGAGACACTTTATCTCTCCTTCCCCTTTTCTGACCAACCTTCGTACAGTACCAGGTACTTCTGCTCATGCACAGATTCAAGGAACACTGGAGCCAAAAATTAAATAGAACTCCAAAACCCCTTCCTCTGTTATTGCAACTCATTTGTTGAAGACACCTTACAATTTTCTATTTAAAAGGTCTATTCGGTCACCAGAAATGGGGGGCAGGTTTTTACCACGTGTGGGTCAGCACTGACCCTCAGAACAGCCCTGGTGGCTCCAGCTGCTGGCAGCCAGGGACGTTCACTGCCCAGTGGTGGCTACCACACAAACACCTCTTGCAGAAGAAAATGGCTCCATCCCTCAAGATTTGTACCTGTACGCTGTACACCATGGACTTGAAGACACCCTTGATAAACACTTATGTTTCTGTATATTTACATTTTCCTTGGAAGTCTTTCAAATTGAGGCATTTTAATCAATTCTCTGGTGGAACATCAAAAGAATGTTTTGCCTTGCTTGTAAAACTGAGTACAGAAACAGAACTTTTCCAAAATTGCCCATGCAGAAAATCTCATTAGTGTGCAGATTTCCAAAAGTACAAGATATCTACCGAGCTTCATCCCTTTATTATCTGTACAGCAATGGAATAATTAAGCAGTTCTGCTGGTTCCCTAGAAAGAGGAGAAATACATGGCTACGCCGACACAAATAAAGACGACTGAAAAACTGCTGCAAGTGGAGAACAATTAACCATCAACAGCACAAATTCTTGTTTAGGTACTTCTTTAGTCTGGTGTCATTAATGCACATACCACGACACTAAGGTACTGAAGACCTTAAAAGGTGGCATATCAGCTCAATGAATATTTTCACATCAACACATTTGGACACAGTTGAAACCAAGAAAAGCTTGGCCATGTATTGGCTGTTATTGCTGTGAGCAGCCAGCTTCACTCCCACAGCTCCTGAGGGACAACAGAATTCCATTAAATTTGTAGAATACATCACAACAGATTATGAACAATGGAATGAAAAAAGGCTGAAACACCTTTCTCAATAAGAATTTTAAAAGTTGTTGTGTATCAGAGACGAATTCACCTGCCTTTGAACCCAGGGAAAACTGTGCATCTGCGAGAGTGACCATCAGCACGTCCTGTCCGTGAGTGAGGTCAGGACACTGCTGACCAATACACACCGAACGAACCTATGCAGTGCCTTGACATACTCTTGCCAACATGTCTCTGCAGCCACCACGATGAGCCCCACTGCCAGGAAATCCCTGGGTCCAATATACGCAGTCTCAGCATGTAGCATCTACCATCCAAGTCTCAAACAAAACTTCGCCAGAGCCATCTACCACCGTGAATCTGAAGGAGTTCACACAGCCAGTGAAGGGCAGAAGCTCCTGCTCACCTATGGGCACATCTTTCCCAAATAACAACCACTCCATTGCCAGTTTCTCACTTGTCATTCTCGGGAGACCAAAAAATACCTTTGAAGAACAAAAATTCATAACCGCACTGGACACTAAAAATTACAGAGTCAATCCCATATGGCTTTCTACAGAGTCCACTGCCGGCAACCCCCTGTCTCTGTGATGACTACTTGTCCATCCTCTGTCCCGCAGGGGGACAACCCTACGGTCTCTCATTTTCCTGACACCCTTCTCTGTTCCTCAGGTGTCAGCCTTACTTTTATCTCGTATTACCTCAGAAAATGAGTGATTCAGGGTAACTCCTCCAAGCCTTTACTTACCTTGAAGTTTGTTTCAGTTTCATCCCTGAAGGCAGGCTTTTGTGCCTGAACACTTGTCTGGTTTTGCCATCTAAACGAGTTGATCTACAGACCTGTCTTAAGCCATTTGTTCACCGTGGTTAAAACCAGTCTCAGTTTTGCAGTCTCTCTCCACCCAGTTTTCCACAATATCCCTGCAAATACATCCAAAGAGCGTTTACATATACAACCTATGAGACATTTTTTACATCATAATAATTTCTACATAATAATCCTCTTTCTGGTCTGCCTCAGTGACGGACCAGCACACAGGCAGAGTTTAGTTTCAAGTATTAAGGAAAACGCATTGCAAATACGGTTAATGGAAATCCCTCCAGACAGATCTTATTATAGGAACATATATGGAATTAGGATGCCAGTTACATATTTAAGATAAGCTTAATTTTGCAGAATTTGTATGTGGTCCCATAAAATATAGTTTGGGAAGAGAAAACTAAATCCATAGTCCCCCCTTTCAGACAAAGGCTAGCTGGCAGGCAGCAGTGGATTAATGTTTTCTTTCCCTGCAGAGTCTCTAGCTCTTTCCGATAAGCACGCAATGGAAGTGAGCAGTCGGATTTTAAGTTAATAGGAATATTTCTTTGGTGAGTAGCAGACCAAGCTCTAAGTATTTATGTTTTTAAAAGCAGGAAAAAAAGCACTTTGTTTTTTTTTGACAATCTAATCACAATGGCATGAAGGGACAAAACCCGTTTGGGGAGAGCATGCAGGCAGAAGGCGAGCCCCGATCCGAAGGACAATGCAGTCCAAAAAAGATGCAGAACTTGCAAAGGGGTGGGTCAGCCTCTCATGCCAAGGTCATTTAAGTCGGGTAATGTTAGAAGCAGCAGCAGGTGATAGGGAACAGCTTTTTGTTATCTGTTGGATTACTGTGCTCAGATACCTGGGTCACATAATGAAAGTTTCCCTGAGTGGCTCTAATTAGGCACCCATTGTTTACCATATGTTTCAGTTTTGCAAGGACAAACGTACACCTAGCTTGCTCATTGGGCACAGATGCCGCTGCTCTTCGAATGTACCCTCTGGAGACCATGCCCAGAGGACTTTGCAAATCTCTGGCACGAAGTCTCTCCATACAGGAAGAGAGTAACAACTTTGTGAGGTGACAATTGAGAAGAAAATGAACTATGTGAATATCTGTTATGGATTTGCATTAGGTGTATGTTCATTGTGTCAAGGTCTGTGCCAGTATTCAATTACTAATGCAGGCTTTTAAAACAGCAGAGCATCACTTCAAGGATAATGACATCTCATGAGGAGAAAGAATATTGACTTTAAAGGTCTGAAAACACTGAGACACACTTTTCAGACCAGCTGTGACTCATCTGCTTTGTGGAAATCCAGGTTATGATTTCCAATCTCAGTCTTTGACAACGCTGATTATGTTGATTGGATTTTGTTACATTTCTGCAACTTTCTGATATTAGATTCTATTTTTAAAAGATAGAGAGACTTAAGGAGAGGGGTTTGACTACCTGAAACCACATGGAGTGGAAGACTTCTGCCTAATGGCTTTTAATCCAAGCCTATGTAAATTTTAGACTGGCTGATCTATGACATAATGAGATCTGTCAAGCACAAGTCATCGCACTGTAACTGAAATGTGAATAGACATTCACATTATCTAGCATGCTGCAGATAGATATTGCTATTAGAAAAAGAGAGGAGAGAGGTGACAAAAACATCCCATTCCATGGCGAACAGTGGTCACATTTCATTGTAATGTGAGGGAGAACCATTTGGCACTTTAATCAGAGCAGCATCTCCCATTCTGAGAGCAGATAACCACGGCAAGAGAGGCTGCAGGATGACCTGTACTCTTCTGTGCCTCTCCTTACTGAGAATTGCTTGTGGTGTTGAAAGCAGAAGTGCATGTGGAGGGGTGAGGAGAGAAGGAGAAGGCAGATACTCTTTGGGGGTATCTGCTTCTGGTAAGTACTTTAACATCTCATACCTCGCGTAAATGACAAACAGCATTCATTCCATTCGCCGTCTTTGGAAAGCCACCCTTTCTATTCTGCCTGCGGTGATAACCTGAGCCCATAATTTAGACAGTGTTTTCCAGTCTTCTACATCCCATCTCTCCCCCTCCTAACTATTCCACAGCATCAGCTCTGTGTCTTTGTCCTCTCCAGAGATCCTACCCTGCAGACATATGTAAAAGCAAGAATTTCCCTTCAAAAAACCCAACAACTCTGGCATAACATTTGGAACAAACTAAGCCATAATACTGATTATTTTTTTCCTTTATAGGTCTGAGTTAGTTTTCCTCCTCCTCCTCCATTTTTTCCTGCTGTTGTCATTCTCACCTTTTCATTCCAGTGAAGATGAAAAACGGAAAAGTCTATTCCTCTACACTTCAGTTTCAGACTTTGAAGACTTGCACGTGTATAGGGATCTGAACATTCGGGCTGAAGGAGAGTTTATTGGTCTGGAACAAGTGCCAGCTCTGACTCTCAAACACACAAAGCTGACTGATCTCTTCTCAGGCAGCTCGGAAAACAGCCTTGCTCCACAATGGCAAATAAAGCACAAACCCGGTCTTCCAGGAGGCGCACCTGACTTCTCTATCTGAAGTCTAACTCTGTCCTTTTACCCTATTAGGGATGAACCTGTGTAAGAGACAGATACATAAAATATGACTTTATAATAAAATATGCAGGAACCATAAGGTCCACAAATATTTAGCTCTCTCCAGAAGTGATTTGACAAAGAAGATTAAACCTCTTGTTATGCTATTCCCCAGTTAACAGTCCACTTAATATTTGACTAAGCATTATTAAGGATCAAAGACAGCCAGAAAATAGTCCCTAATTCACTTCAGAATGGGTGAGAGCGCGTTCAGATCGCCTTGTTTATTTCAAAGCTCCTGCCCCCCAAATTCATCAAAGAGATATTTAATCTCTTACACCATGATTTATTCATGCTGATAGCACATACAGGAAGCTGGAGCTGGGGGAAGGACCCAGTGGCACGTAGAGTGCTCATTATTAGACAGATGACTTTCAAATCCTATTACTGAGCGTGGGGCTCCAGCTAGTGAAAGCAGGCATTTTTCTCTCAGGGTCTCCAAAATGCATCTTTAAACCAGCAAATAAGTGACAGCCACCCTCGGATTGCTGTCTGCACATATATAATTAAGACAACCTCTTACGCAGAGTGAAATAACCCAGCAGTTCAGAGGGCCAGCTCACCCTTCCTTCTACACCCCAAATCCCTTGTGGGATGCAAGGAGAAAGCCACGAAAAGTGAGTTATGCTGGAAATGAGACGTGGTCCGTGGAAGAGTTCTGCACAAGAATCCCTTCGCCACAGCATGACTCCTTACGGATGGCAGCCCTCGGGTGTGGAGATGAAATTCAGACAGATGCAGGGGCCTAAGTGGTGCTGGGGGTGATATGGCCATGACCACTTGGCCACATCCCATGTGGTTTGGCCACATCCCTTGCAGAGGACAAGGATGGGGCTGTGCAGCACTGCCAAAATCCTGGCAGACACTGCTGAGTGCTTGCTGTCCAAACAGATGGAGTTCAGCCCTCAGCACCCTCAGAGGTAACAAACTCCAGTTCCTAACACTTAGAACTCTCCAAAATTATAATCTTTTTGTCCTGCTCCAACTGCTGCTGCCGCAGCGGTTCATGGCCAACCCTCCTGAAAGCAGCCCTCCTTCTGCTCCATTTGTCTTCAGCCTCTATAGACCTAAACCATAAACAAGATGATAAACCTTATCTCAGTCTCTGCTGTAAGCAACTTTTTAATACTTGGAGATCCATTTTTATCCCAATTCAGTTCAGAATCATTTTTATTTCCCACTACATAGAAATAAAAAGGTCATGCTGGAAGCAGTATTTTGGTATTTCCTAAACGAGAGATGCCCCGTGGAGCCAGCAGATGAAGTTAAATGCATCCTGTTGCCTTTCCCAGCTCTCACTGCGCAAGGTGTGACCCTCCGAGGTTCCCCTGTGCACCGCGCACCCGGTGGGATGGACCCTCATGAGCCGCTCACCAGGGTGAAATGACAGAAAATTTTGCAGGATGGACATATTTTCACGACACCTTTCCGTTGCTGCTCACTGGCACGTTCCAGTGAAATCAATCTTGCCACAGAGTTCTTACCTGCTTTATCCACAAGCAGGCATAATCTGTTGGAAGAATAAAGTCTATCGCAAAATCAATGCTCCATCTTTCTGCACTTAATTTATCTCTTTCATTGATTACTCCACTAAACACTGTTGAAGCACAGCTACAAGAAAAGATCTAAACATTGTAGAAGTTATAAATCCATGTAGTAAAGATAATGTTCCAGATACTCAGCTGCGGGATGTCAAACTGTGTTGTTTTGTAAAAGCCCTAAAATTAAGTGAAATATTAAGTTCTGCATTTTTTTCATGCATTGCAAAAACCTGTTTTCAGTTGTAACATATTAGATGCAGATACTCCATAAACATTAATTAAAGAAGTCAAAAAACATTTTATAATTTTACAATTAAGCAGCATCCAAAATTCTACAGATCAAAACAATTTGGAATAAAACCCTATCTTACAGGATTACACTATTGTAGTACCTGCACAATAAAGCCACCAAACTGTCTATGACTTCACCGAGAAGAGCGGGGAAAATCCAATTTAAAATTGCTTTGCCAGAGAAACTAAAAGCCGTGCATTTCTTGCATTACAAGCAGCAAGAAGTATTAGTATTTTAACAGCTAAATGAGCTGGTATCTATAAAACTAGCACAGAATGGTATTTTGGCGATGACTATGTTGAAAGCTAAAAGTTCCAGACACGGTTTTGTACAGGAAAAAAAGTCCCGTTGCAATTTTACCACAAATCTCCACTATACACCGAATTGAATATATTCAGTATATAAAACTGAATAGCTGATCAAAAGATCACAGGTATTCCTGGAATCACCACTGTCTATGTGGTTAAAGCTCCTTGAAGACTGAGTTACCCTAATACTAATAAGCAAAAGAAAAGCTGGCTAAAGTAAGGGGGAGATTTTGCAGTGCAATCTGCAGAAATTCCTCAGCACAAATTCCTGCCTCAGTCGCTGCGGTTAAGCGTTCTGGATTGGATCTATTTTATGTTCTGTCATCATAATCACAGCTACAGGGCTGCAAACCACCACAGCAATGATATTCAGGGGGCGAGGGGGGAGGGGGCGGAAATCTGCGTATCTGCAGGTTCCATAATTGCCTTTTTATTGCACTCCCGTAGTTTCTACTATTTCGAAAAAAAACTGGATATTAACATAATGTTCATAAAGAATATTAATAGGTTACAGCGGAGCAATCAGGTACCTCACAGCCTTGAAAGGTACCACCGAGCATTCAAATTGAAGGTTGCACTTGTGGGGATGACAACGCTGTAAAACCAGGCACCAAATCACCCCATCAGTCACCCAAAACGCAGCTCTGAACCACCGTCATGGCGTATAAACCCCCGGAGCCACGGATCTGGCTTCACTCTAAACAGAAGGATAAACATAGCAGTTTGATCACAATTTCAGCTTCATTAAATCATTTATCTTTGTTGATTCTCCATAATTGTGTCACAGTTGCCACAAGCACGTGGTAGCACTATCGGTCACACACCAAACACTCCTCGCGGATGTGATGCCGATTTCTCCGTGTGGACATTCTGGCCGTGACACGGAGCAGGGAGCACAGTCCGGGCTTCCTTGGCTTGAGAGACAGACCAAATGCTCACGATCCAAATGAAAAGTTTTCACTCCGTATAAAAACAACAGCAGTTTTTAGGTTCATTGGCCTCTCACTCCTATAAACCAAGGCTGGAGATTTACTCTAGCAAAAACTACGTCAAAAGAACAGACCAAAGAACATTTCCTAGGACTAGTTGGCAGAGAATGAAAAAACTGGGAAATTCCACTTTCCTTAAAGTGGAAACATTCAAACAGCATAAGAGATTGCATAGCGAGTTTATGAAGTTCAGCAGCATTTTTATAACCGAGGAAAGAGGAGATGATGAACCAAGAGAAATCTCAGCTGCGTAGATTATAAATTCCTCCATGCCTTTTTCCGTTTCCTAGCACAGGGAACGGCAGGCACATACATCAATATACATGGGCACTGTATATCCCTCAAGGTAAACATCTACCATAAATCTACTGGGACAGTCGCAGCCTTTGACTGCAGAATTTCAAACATTTTAGCCACTGTGTGTTCGCAATTCCTCATTCATCCATTTCTGACCAAAAAACAACCCAACCCCACCCTGAATGTGTTTTCTCAAGAGACTCTGAATATTCACACCAATTAATGCATGAATTTTAGCAGGTGAGTTGCTTCTCTTTCCTCCTGGGAAAGATCTATTCAATTACCGCCAGCAGATGTACATAAGTCGGGGAGAAAAGCACAAATTCTTTTTATTTCTGCTCCACGCATTGCTGAGTATTTTCAACTCATTTTTATGCGGAGGTTTTTATATTTTTTAAAAAAAAAATAAAAATAAAAAAAAAGGCAATTCGCTCCCATCCTATGCATTACACTGTGCATTTTAAAAAATAATTTAAATTATGCTGGAATGTTTCTGTCTCTAACGACCCAGTAAGTGATGCCAGCCTATTCCTCGGACATCTGTTATCGTGGGGAGGCCAGTGCAGAGATGAAGCATTCGGATCATGCATCACGCCAGGTCATGCGCAAGTACGTTTCAAAGCATCAGGGCGTAATTTGCACAAATGAGGATCCTTGGGAGTTTAGTGCCTGATCTGAGAGCAGCTAAATGATTATCAAAACATAATAGCCCGTCTTTAAAGTTCCTGGTGTTCAGAATAACATTGAAATCAGCCACTGAGCTTGTTTCGGCACAGAAGCCAGAGGAGCCCCTATCTCAATGAAGAAATTGTGCCTCAGGGAGATGATGTGCTATCCTCTTGAATCCACACAGAACTGAGTTATATTTACACTGACTGAACATCGACTTTTGTATGTGAAAACTCTTGGGCAGCCTTGGACCTTGAAGAGTTTCGCACTTGTGCTCAACGTCATATTTTAACCTCTCATGCCAAGCTCCTGGTCCTACTCCACATGAAAGTGAATACAGAGAACTTCCATGGACACAAAATCAGAAAGCAGAAGAACACGCTGTGAGCTTGACCCTGGGTTGGTGGAAGTCAGAAGCTCTCCCTTTCCTCTGCTGGGCATGACAGTTACAGCGCCCTTTGTGCTGCCGGGGTCCTCAGTGAGCCTCTAGTCCAACCTTCTGCTCGAGGAAGGGTCAACGCTGAGTTCTGGCAGGTTGCTGAGGGCAGTTGGGTCTTGAAAGCCACCAAGAGCAAACACTCCAGAAACCCCCCGGGCCGGTGTTCAGTTATCCTCATAGTCAAAATCTGATCCTCTAGATTCCCTTCTCCTTCACTTTATCACTGTCGTCTCTCCTTCTCCCTCTGTGCAGCTGAGCAGAGCCCCTGGCTTCGTCTTCTTTGACCTCTTCTCGGCTACTGGAAGGCTTCTGTTAGATCCCCCCAAAGCCCTCACCTCTCCAGGCTAAAAAAGCCCAGTTCCTCAGCCTCTCCTCGCAGGACAAGTGCTCCAGTTGTGTGGGAACACTGGGATGCGCACAGCTTATTACATTCCTGATTTGCTTTCCTAATGATCTGTTGCTCAGCCAACTTCATTCTACAACCTTACAACTTCAAGGCGGTGGAGCATGCTAGCACTTCTTTTTCTTGCCTTTTTTGGAAAATCAACAAGGTCCCACTGTGGTGATTGCATAAATTACCATGTCTTCATGCAAAAGCTTTCAGAGAGTTATTTCAAAATGACAGGTTCTGGGCTTTCCGGAAATCTGCACCAATGTATTTCTTCATGCCCTGAACAGGATGGGGTCACATGCTCAGCTGATGTAAGCTGTCATAGTACCATTACTCTTATGGAATTTCATTATTTTTTACTCCAGCGAAGGATTAGACCAGCAGTTTCTCGTAGGAGGGTAGCCAGCATTTCAAATCACAGTCTTGTTATTTTGGCAGCTTATCTCTGTGTACAGAAACCAATTATTGCTGGAATGCATTCATTTTTTGTTCAGCTTCATTTTAAAGGTTTAGCAGCCCCTTCCTTCCACTGCTGTTCCTAGATTGCTTAAAAAACACCATAGCGGAATAATCAGAAGGGATCAAGTTGGTGAAGAAAAAATGGTGGGCATTTTCTTTTGAGCATGGGCACACAGAAATCCTTACTTAAATACCTAAGGACACACAAGTCATCTGCTTACACGCACTAAACAAGAACATCCCAACATTCCTCAACATTATTTCTTCAAGTTTCTATTCTCCTAAAAATACCCCGGTCCAGAGCTCTGGAAACGCAGAGCTTCAAAGAGGCTGCGCAAAGGGAAAGGAAGGAGCAGATCGTGCCGACGGAGTAATTTACCAGACCGCTCTGAACCATGGAGCCAGCTACAGGTGAAGAATGGTGAAATAACCTAGTTTTCTCTCATGTTTAAGGTACTCAGAAGTTTATTCCCTAGCTCTTAGTCAGGCAAAAGCCACGGCCATCGTGTCAGAGAAACAGAATTAAATCCGAAGGAAGGAGTTTGAGAGGTTACAAGTTTTGTCCTCCTCATCATTCATTTTCATATTGGGGAAAGCAAGGCAAGGTCTAAAGAGCATTTGCAAAAGTTTCATTTCTCCAATAACTTTATCAGTCTGCCATATTCTTAATATAATAGAATTTCCTTTTTCTCTGTACTTCTGTGAAGTCCGAGGTATCACACCCAGCGCGACTCAGCAACAGAATTAAATATCAGCTGAGCTCAGTTGGCTCAGTTGCACAGTCCCTTTCCTTCCCCAGAAATTCATTTTTTTCCTGGGACTTTTCATTTTCAACTCAATCAGTTGAAGCAAAGGCGCAGAATGTTTTTAATCCGTCTTGGATGGAAAGGAAGTAAAACCCACACTATGCACAGACAACGTTAATGAAGAATTACAGGAATGTTTGTTTCAGCAGCTGCTGTTTGAGAAAAGGTCCAGAAAACTGGTCCCTGTTTTGACCGTTGTCCCAAGCTCCCAGGATGAACCTGCATTCTTCCTTCTTGCCTCTTCTCTCCCACTTCCACGAGAGCTGGGTGCCCGGTACTTTGGGAGACCAAGCTCCCTCAGGGCAGGTCACTGATGTGAGATGCCAGGGGGGTGCCAGCCACGATCCTGGGGAGAAGAGGGAGATGATCCTTAAAGAAGGAGACTTTGGGGTTTCAGAAAGCTGCCTGAATAAAGCAGAGAGCCTGACACGATCTTTCCTGCTCAATAAACAAGAAATTACATGTTTGATTCTCAAGTCCTCCTTTCCTTTTGTCTTTTTTATGTGCATGTGTGTATATATAGAGAGAGATGACACAGAAGAAAAATTTCCTTGAAAAATATCATGTAGTTTGAAGTGGAAATGTTCTCACAAACTCTGGACCCGGCTGGTTTGATGCTTGAATGCTTTGATGTATGTTTGGATCAGGGTAGCTCTGCAGTTTAAAACCAGTTCTACCAATTTCTCTTTTCTTTTGCTTCCTTTATGTATGCCTGCCTGTCTCCCACCTTTGAAGAAGGGGAGAAGGACTGGCTGATCATGGAAGAAACCAGCAGGAGAAATTAACATTTAGATGCCAATCACCATTACAGAACTTCCCACAAAGAACTACCCAAGCGATGGGATAATTCAGCTGTGTGGATTGACGAGACAGAAGCGACTGCATAGAGCTTGGACTACGGAAGGAACGTAAGGCTGCTCATTTTAAACTGTTGTGCCAGAACCAATACTCGGTGCTAGCAGGTGAAACACCCGAGTGGTCTGATGGATAATACTCCCTGCTCACGGATCCTGCAGCGCTCCTGCCCTTGTGCTAACGGACGGATCCGCAGAGACAAGAGAGGGGGCAACGCTACGAGCTGAAGCAGGTTAACTTGGCACCCAGCTTTACGGTCTGACATAATTCAACATAAAGTTCACCCTTAAAAAAGATCATCTTGTCAGTTCTATCGCTGATAATGCCGTCGGTTCAGCCACTTGCACGGCGAGGAAGCCCTCCTCTCCCCACTCCCAAATAGCGTGGAAAAAAAATCCGTGAAACACTTCAAAAATAACGTACCAATTTACCAATACTAAAACAAGTCCCTGCCTACATGAAACACAAAAATCTGGGAAGGCAAGCTTTTCCTGTGCTGTGCAAAGTCCCCGTAATTGTTCCATATGATCCACAGTTGAATGAATTTATAAATGACTGACACGTTACCTCTGTGATTTGAAGTGAAGAGCCATAAATTGTGGGCTAAGTATTAATTTTAGAGATAAAGCATCAGTTTAACCACCAACGATTTAAAAGAAAAAGGAGAGAATACAACACAGAAAATGGCTAAACACACTGTCGGCATCAAAAGTCTGTTCAAAATATATTATGCACGTTGAGACTGAGCCAATGCCCATGGAAATGAGTGAATGGAACTGCCCACAGCTCTCTGCATCCTTGCCATGCAAGACCAAAGCTGATTAACCTGTATCCCAGCAAGATTTCTTATTTTTACAGAGGTGCCTGATTGATAAAATACCCAATTCACTTCTTATTTCAAATATTGCTTTAAAAGATAGTTTACAGAGAACAAAAGAATTGTATTTTAACACTCGTGAGCTAAAGTGTCTGTCTTTTCACAGCAGCTAGACATCTCCACAGACAGGCTAGAGGAACTGTTTTTTCCTGTGTCAGTATTTTCCCAGTGAGCACAGAGGGGGGGAGAGCAGAGAGAGATCGGGACAGCGAATACTTTTCTACCCGCATGGAAATTTAAGGTTTCAACTGTTTTCAAATCCCACCAGCTTCAACGCGCATTTCGGCAACCCTAGGAAGGCAGAAGCAAAGATTCTGGTATTGGCTGAAGCAATTAAAAGCAGCTGGTGGGAGCCGCACTACCCGGGGTCTGCACCGACCCCGGGCTGGGGCGAGGGATGCTGGAGCCCGGGCTCGTGCCCGCTGCAGCTCGATGAGATGTTTCATTTCATTCTCGTCAGGCACTGCAGGCTTCCCCAGCTACAGCTAATTATACAAGATTTATCTGTACGAAAACATGAGGATTAGGCAGGCAGGAAAGCAGCTAAAATTTATTTGGAGGCTTTGTTTAATAAAAAGGTATAAAAAAAACAGGATTTGTACAGGAACAAATCATTTCTGAAACATGTACCTAAAGGCAGGCGGGGGGAGGAAATTAGCATTCAGGTTTTTTTCCCTCTTCTCCCATCCTTTCATGCTGCTGCCAGGTTAAAAAAAAAAAAAAAGAAAGAAAAAAAAAAAAAGAGCTATGAACTTGTGAAATAGCAAGGAGCTGGTACTCCCGGTAGACGGGAGACTGCTGCTCCTCCCCACTGCTCCCGAGAGCTGCATATTCCTCGCAGAGCTAAAATTAATTCTTTTACCAATCTGTATTGGATACCAGATGTTTAGTTCACAAGGAGGTCAGTCCCCACAGAGCAAGATCAAAACCCCGTAATTCAAACCTCAAGATGATAAAAAGAAAGATGATAAAAAAAAAACATAAAAAATAAACCAACCCTAAGGAAGCAAATGCTAAATTGCAGTCGATACCAAAGCTCTCCCCGGTTGCACCAGGAGCAGGATCCGCGCGCAAGGGAGGACGGAGTCGCACACAGAGGACAACAGACGGACAGGGAAAGGTCCCCACAGCTCCCACTGTGGGAGCTGAGGGGCTGAACACGAATGCCACGGGCAGGAATGGACCCAAAACCTCTGGCATTTCACAGAAATTCCACGCAAAGGCTCCTCTGCTTTTAAAAGTACCAGTACCTGCCTGAGCGGCTCTTTCACTCACGCTGGGCAAGACCACGACTCTCCCACTCCTTGCACTGAGAGATGAGAACAACACTAGACTTCTGGGGGGCTGGTGGGTTTTTGGTTGTTTTCTTTGGTGGTTTTTTGTTTGCTTTTTTCCTGGGTTTTTTTTTGGTTTGCTTTTTCTTTTGGGTGAGAAATTCCTGCTATAAACATTTCCAAAATGCAGCTTTTAGTCTCAAACTTTTATTTTACTCCCCTTCGGTTTGGCAAAGATAGCTTTTAGTCTTACCTCTTTAAAAAACCCAACTTCTGCCTGTATTACCCTCTCCTGCAGCTTCTTAGTAGCATTAATTAGTCATTGCACATCGATCCTAATCCGTGATACACGTGAAGAGAACCCAGCAGCACTTCATCACTTGTCTTTATAACTTATTTGCATAAGAGAGCTTTGTAATAAATCAGTCTTAGAAAAAGTGCATTTTGCAGGTTAAACACGTACACCAGAATTTAATTCATCACCAGCTTTTTCATCATGGTATTTACATTCGATCACCTGCCGACATAAGGCCGTGTGTCTCCCTCTCACCTTGGAGAGCGAGTGCTCCTCCCGAAAGCTTTGCAGCGGCTCCCGCCTGCGCCGGAGCCCAGGGAAAGGGGAACCCCCCCTTTCATCAGCACTTGCTCAACATCTCAGGCAACGCGCTCCTGAAGCTCTGCCACGGGATGACGCGTAAGGAATAAAACAGAGGAATAATGGAACGAATGCTATAAAATATTTCCATGGTTCCCCCTCCCTTCTTCACCGCCATTTAACGTTTCGATGAGCTGAAACTGGAAAAGTTACAAATAGCTGTACTGGCAACAGAACAGTTTGATACTGATTTCATAGGCAGCCGTTTTCTAAAAAGTATATTTATGGTATTATAATCATCTTACCAATCCCTCTGCAAAAGGAGGTCCTAATAGTTCTTCTCCATTTAGACTGCAGGCTCTGAGATGCAAGGGCTCTCTGAGGTTTTATTCTGTATGCTGCTTGTAGTAGGAACAAAATACAAATAAATTAATAAAAAAAAAAAGAGATGGTAAAAATAACTTTCATACAAATAACCTCAAAAATGATGGTAATAACAACTTTTTGTCCTGCAGGACAGAAAACCTCAGGTGACGTTTTGAGATTTCAAGTCTCTAATATACCTTTAAGAATTTTTGTTTGAAAGGTACTCCTGAAGGTGAATTGAAAAAAGCATTGTCAGATTTCCAAATTAGTTCAAATTTTTCAAAAAGCCAGGTTTCACCTCCCAACCAGCTCCATTATAGCCCTTTCTCCTTATCATTTGACGATACAGCCCTTACCCAATTACATGATAAAATGCATTTTCACTGTGAGATTTTCATCTCATGCCACAGGTTGCCGAAGAGACTGTAGAGAAAAAGGTTGTTTTCTATATTGGGTCTTTCCATTTTTGCTGCCAAGGTGGAAATATTGGTAGCGAAGAAGGTGAGAGGAAGGTGGAAGCAGCAGTGAACGCTCCCTACGGAGTGCTGATCATCACGCTGTACACCATCAGCGTGATCTTTGCATGAAAACAAGCAAAAAGAACGGACAATTCTCTAACAGATGATGGGAGAGGGAGACAGCAGTGAGCTCCGCTCTGTCCGC
The DNA here is from genome assembly GCF_028500815.1 of Rissa tridactyla. Taxonomy (NCBI): domain Eukaryota; kingdom Metazoa; phylum Chordata; class Aves; order Charadriiformes; family Laridae; genus Rissa; species Rissa tridactyla. The sequence continues at coordinate 10,212,958 of NC_071476.1, forward strand.
TGCACCGTGTGGCCACCAACACAACCACGGGGCAACAGCAAGGGTCACTCCCTGCTATAACGACAGGTCAAAGATACTTGAGGTACAGAAGAACGTGCAAATAAAATGCTAGAGGTGATGCTGGGGAGTTTTTACATGTGCTGCTCGGCACAGAGACATGAGCACACAGGAGATGTCCCATTCACTGCAGACTTCACCAGCACAGGGAGAGCAGAGGTGGGAGAGACCTCCCCCAGTCCGGGCAGCATCCGATGTGATGCAGTGAGGCTCAGAGCACCGTTTTCAAACTTGAGTGAACTGAGAGAGACGATGGTTTGGGGTCAGAAAACGTGTGTTGTAAATAATGAAATATAAAGGCAGAAAAGAACAGAGCGAGCTGAAGCTCAGTGACGCAACAAAGACTTGAGCAGATACAGATGCACAGTTGGAATGTTAAAATTTTCAGTGCTGTGCTGGCATTTCGCAGCTCCTGGTAAAAATAGCACCACTGGTGTGGTTACCAGGGACGGCAAAAACCTGTGAGAGAGTTCCAGTGTTGAACAGGTATTAAAAATAAAACATCCCACTGGGAGTATGGATTGAAAAGCCATGGGGAGAGGAGTGAGGTTTGCGTGTGTGAGAACAGTGACAAAATGCTGTGAAAAGGGCTTGGCCAGCAGATCCGGAGCTGCACGTCCTGCGCTGGCTTCACCAGAAGAGCAACAACAGCCGCTGCAGTGGATCCAGCCATGCAATGGGGTACCGTGGTCTGCGCAGTACGATTTTATGGTCCACAGCTTGCTACAGCACATCTAATGACTGTATTAGACCGTTCAACACCAGTTCCTGGCTCAGGGTTAGAAGATCGGAGACCCAATGCCCACTTTCAATGGGACACCTATCCAGGAACGCACAACGTAAACTTTCCATCCTGATTCTGCCAGAACATCTCAGTCCCAAAACAAAAGCCGTTCACACCACGGCAGACGGTCAAGGGACAAGGGCCTAGACCCCAAACTCTGCAGTTCCATAGATACACACATTTCTGACTGAGAAGGCAGAGTACTAAAGCAACTCCATCCCTTCCTTAGCATCTATGTAACAGCAGCCAATGTCGTGGGGGTCAAGTCCTTTAATCGAAGAATGTACAAGTTACTGCAAATCTATTAACTAGCACATAGAGTTGAAAAATAGCTCAAAAGAGAAAATCATCCTGCAGAAATGAAAAATAAGGCCTGAATGGCAAAGTTTATGTTACTCCTGACTTCAGCATCGACAGAAGGAAAATAAGTAAGTGTAGAAACACAGTATTTTATGAGACTCTTTACAGAGAAGTACATGAAGGTCTTGAAGTATGCAAAGGGTCCTGCTGAATTAGAGCCATCCCAGGAATTACGGTGAGTCCAGTTCACTTTCAGAGACGCTATCAAGAACGCCGTTAACCTGCTGCTCACAGCTTGATGCCCAAAGTCTCATGAAAGCGTGTAACACACTATTGACCACAGCCTCTTCTGTCACTCTAAAAATGTACCTTTTTACATCAATGCCATTTTTTAACTCAAACGTATTCTGAAAGCAACCAGGCAGCTACATCAGAATCGAAATTGTCACCTTCCCTAAGCAGATGAAACAAGGAAAGCAGAGCTACAGACACACACAGGCAGCTGCTCCCGTAGATTTTGGTGGCTTTGGAAATAAAGGGAAGACCAACAGAGAGCTCATGTGCTCTCTCCAGTGCACTGCAAGGCACTAACAGACCACCCAAAGTCTGAACGCTGTTGGGAGTGGAGCTCAAAGTACAAAAATACGAGCACAAAATATACCTGTGAACGTATCATAGAATAAATATGCTGAACTAAAAGTTTTACAGAAATACAGAGTAACAGCTGAGCCTTGTGAAATTGTGACCACATTTTGTGCGGTTGATGACATCGTATTACTAAATCTCACACAGTACATACGTAAACAAATTACTTCCAATGTAAGGCATGGCAAACGTCACATAAAGAATCAAAGTGATTAACAGCGATGCATTTGCCATTGTGACTCTGCTCAAACGCCGCCTTGTAGCTGGATCATTTTGGAAAGCAGCTCTGGGCTTGGGACTGGGGGACGTGTGTGAGCTCCCGTCCTCAGCAGCAGGACGAGACACCTTCCCCGTTCTGAGTTAGAGACTGAGGAGAGGGATTTCTGTATCTTATCTCAGGCGTTTGGTAACACGAAACGTTCTATAAGGGGCTTCTTTGCAAATCAGCGTGAGTCATTCCTGCTCCAACTCACACTTGGTACTTTTGACCTACCACCAGCGTATTCCAGAGCTATTGTCACTGCGGCGTGGTTCAATTAGCCCTCTCCTTCCCCACACCCTAATTCTCTCCTTCGCTAATTCTCTAGCCTGGAACAGCAGATGCCTTCCTATCAAAACTTTCAGCGCCGAGTGCTGACATTTGGAGATAAACAGAAAAGCACTAGACAGGCAGCTAATTCTCGTCTCATCCTGCTCAGAATTTCGATTACAATTTGCTTTTAAGATGTCTATCCACAGCCCTAGTATGGAGATATGTCAGACACGCAGGCCTGCTAATAAAAAGACAACATCGCACTTTGCATGTCAAACAACAGTGTAGATAGGTTCAGAAATTTCACAGCACACGTAAAATCCTATTAACGGCACCACCGTTTGAAGACCCAATTTGAAGCTGCAGCAAAAGCTCATTCTCCAAACTGATTATGGCATTATAGAACACACTTATCCCTCCGGGCCTGAAGATTTTATTTATTCAAGCTCCATGACCCCCAGAGGCCAAAATTCAGTAAACTTTGTAGCAGGCGCAATAATTAGCCAGGCGAGAGCAGGCAGCCCGGTGAGGGGGGCGCGCGGCCGCCCGCCCTCACTCCATGCTCACCTCCCAAGCACTAAGCCACCTAAATCGGGCTTGGGCATATGAGCGGAAGCATTTAAACCCATCACCGCTTTAGGCACAGAGACAGCCCCCGGGGTCAGGGAAAGTGAATATCTACAGAAAATAACAATACGGTGCATGGCTTACCGCTAAGGTTCAAATCACACCAGCCGTGGCGAAAAGCTCCAGGCTGGCTGGCTCACAACAACTGCCTCTTTGGTAGCAGAGGAGCGTGACTCCACTCTGTGCTCAATCCAAAGCCTCTCCCAGATTTAGATAGCTCGTTAGGCTAATGTGTCTAGAGTTTAGCACAGCTCCTAACTACATCAACTCGAAGCTCTCAGACGCAGGACAAACTTTGAATCACAGCCTGTGACCACAGGAACCTGTGGGAGATGGATGGTCAGCATCTACCAGCTGCTTCTTGTTCACCAGTCTGATGGCTACCAGCACCCAGCTAGGGCACGTGGAAATGGTTTTGAAAGGTGTCTGAATGAACCAACCCTCAAACTCAGATAGGAGGATCCCTTGCCCAACATCTGACCTGGTTTCCACTGTTGTCTCTCTTGCCTGTAAGTAGGAGCATACGAAGGCCACGAAGAGGTGTCATAAGCATTGACCATTAATTCAGTGGGGCAATCATTCCCTCAGAGGGTTTATAATCTACATTAAATAGAAGCATCTCCATCTGACCATGTTCTTATGGCCACTTGATCTGGACACATAATACAGCAGCACTAAACGGCAGCTTGGAGATTTACAGGAACCTTCCTCTACGCAAAGGAGGGGGAAAGGGTGGGCAGTGGCAGTGTATGGATGTGCATGACTATAAACAGAACAGATTGCTTCAACAATGATCTGCAACCATCCATATCAGAGCTATGAACACATTAATTTGACCTCAGAACCTCATTCAGCCTTTGGTCTCTCACGTTGCCGCCCCCTAGCACCACCTGTGGAGCCTGTCCCAGGCAGAGCCCTCCTAAACGAGACAAAACCAATGCGATAAACCATCCAGCTTTACTGAGTAATACTCTCTAACGCAACATAAAGCCATGGGCAAATACATATTTTAGCTGTGAATGAACACTAAAAACATGATCTTTTTCAGTAAATTGGTGACTGCTTTTGTGGAGTGAGAATTCAATTACTTAGTGGTAAAGGAAAGCAAAAAATAGTGAGTAGTATTGGGCAGATTTTCTAATAATTTCTGTGCAAGATGTCAAAGGAATCTCATCTTTGCAAGAACTTACTGCAAACAAGGGACAAATGACCAGAGGAGGCAATTAGTGTACACAGCATTGCTGCTGGAGTGATTAGTAGCGAACCAAAAGCTCAAATTAATTGAAAATCTGCTTCCTCAATTGAATTTTTGTTTTAAAGGATGGACTGAAGCCATTGCAAGATTATTCTGACCATCAATAAAGGCTGCTCACCAGCCAAACCATATGCCAGCTGCAGTATTCCCATCCACATGAAACTCCCTACTACAGAAACAACGAACTAGCGCATGACTCTGGCTTGTAACACGGAAAAGGGCTTGAGTTGGAAACTTGCAGGTTTGTAAGAGGATCTCTTCAAGACTGTCTCGCTGTGAGCACTCCCGAATGCTGCATTCAGGGTCTCCAACAAGTCCATCCATTTCCCTCAACCCAGCTGGTGGCCAGATGGCCAGGACAGGCGTGTGAGGCTCTTTCATCGGGTCCCCACCACAGAGGGCAGCTGCAGGACAGTGAGACGTGGCGTATGTGTGCCTGGGAAGCAGGCAACAAGGTACAGACTCCGGCCAAACCCCACAGTTTGTGTGGCTCGGTGCAGTGCTTCAGAGACCCCGAATCCCAGTGCCCCGGAGCACAGAGGGACTGGAAACGCCATCCCCTTGCTGGGACAGACACACAGACAGTGCATCGCAAGGAGGAGGCGGCGGCAGCACCACAGATCAATATCACAGCAAGCAGCAAAGCCTTTTCATCGCCCCACACCACTACAAACACTAAATTCAGCGGCTGTTTCTAAATACATCTTCTTCCAAAATTCTGGTTAATGGCAGAGGGTTCCCAAAAGGTCGCTGATACATTGCTGCCAGCAAAGCCTTAAGGGATTTTCCTGCCTCCGGCAGAGTTTATCACCTACTTGGAGGCTTTCTGAAGTCCCCAGAACATTCCTGACAGACTTCTTGTGGCTGAAAAGCAGCCCATGTGCTCATGGGGTAGATCAGGCTGTGCTATAAAACTGGTATTTGCAAAAGATTTCCCTAAGAGCCATAAATCCATACAAGTTCTCCCCTCCGCACCTTGCCCCAAAGCGGCACTGTGAAGACTCTCTGCCCCACTAGCAATCCATCCAAGACCTTCTTCAAGAGCGCCCTGAACAAACACCGAGCAATAAAAGCTTATTTGCCACACGGTGTTACCTCTTTGGCTGCTGGAATTATAAAGTGCTTTGTTGTCATACAAACAAACAGCTTTTAGCCTACTCTCTGCAGAGGTGCCGGGCTTATCCCAAGCCTAAGAATGACCTCTTTTATTAAAAACCCTTGTTAAAATACCAGCAGCATCTCCCTGTGCCAGAGAAGGCACCGCGGACACAAAAGCCAGCCAGCTAATACCCTGGATTTGATGATAATCCCGACGTCCTCTGCAGTTCAGCAAAATACTTGCACCCAATCTACAGGATGGATTTTCTGACCGCGTTATACGTGTAGAATGTATCTTGTGTTGATTCTATTGGATAAACCATGAAGCCAGGCCCATCGGTACTTGTGGGCGTTGTGGGTACTTTCCCCCACAGTTTAATAGATTTCCAGCAGAGCATTCTTGTCATTTCTCAGCTGCCATAAAGCATACCTCTACCCTACACACTGGTGTTTTATAGTGAGTACTGTATGTCAGATCAGTAGCAACTGACATTTTAGTTCAACTTCGCAATTTTCAATGAATCACCATCCTCCTATGAATATCACGATACTATTTTGGCATGGGGTTTTTATGCTTTAATGTTAGAGTATACAACGGCTGTCTGCATGCACTCGAAACCGTGTTCAGCTCAACAGCTCTCCATATGGACTTGCAGTCTCTGAGTTCATGCTGGTAAAAAAATTCAGGTAAGGCAACATTACTCAATAGCGGCCATCACAATCTTTACTGTCTCAGTAGCAGAGGCAGGGTACCGCATGAAGAATAAACCCCTGCTGCGCACCAACCTTTAGGCGAGGCTCCAGACCAGCTGGTCTGGGGAGAGGGGGCAGATTCACGCAGAATGTAGCTGCCACAGGAAGAGCAGCAAGAAGGCTTTTGCACACCTTTATCTTCAAGCACAGGCAGTTTGGCTGAAGCCACAGATTTCATCTCCAACACACCCTACGGCATTTCTCCCAGAAAAGCCCTTTCCCAGTCCTCAAATACTGTGGGACTTCTCCGTAACTTTCTTTTCCAATTCTTTTTTTAGTGAAACTTTAGCACGACCCCTTCACACACCCTCGGAGCTCTCTCTGCCTCTCTCATTTAAGCACCTTACAAAGCTTTAATTATCAGACTAATTATGTTAAAGCCAAATTCACCCCTATTACCCCTGTATTTTGAAATACACTAAGAGGAAACAATGCTGTTAGTGAAGGTGGGACTCTAACGAATGGAAGAACACCTTTACCTACAAGAAGGCAATCAGGATATTCTCCTTCCACTTTCCCAATGCAACTTGTGAAACAAACACAAGGTTTGCTGTCAATTACAGACCTCACAAACAAACACGGTTGAGAGATTTCCAGGTGCAGTTTCATGCCTCACCACTTCCCAGTGCTCAGCTGAGCATCTCTGATTGACCACCTGATGCGGTGCCCGCTCCCCCTGTTGCAAACCCTCTCACAGCAGCGCCGCCACCACTGACGGTGGGAGCTGTGTGCCTGGCACATTTGGCCTTGTTTGTCTACACACGCCTGCGAAAGATGAAAATTTCTGTACTGTCCTCTTGTATCCAGCAGTTTCTGCACCTATTTGCAGAAGATTTTGCCTTTTGTAGCATATCTTCATCCCTAGCAAGTTCTGACTAATCCAGGCTGGATTTTCAGACCCCCCCAGAGACAGAGGATCCACGTTTCCAAGGAGACCTGAGCCTCTTGCACAGCCACGGCCACTGAGTGCGCTTTGCTTTTTTGGCAATGTCTGCAGCCAACGGGTGGAAAAGTTGTTGTGCCAAGCAAGAGCATCAACGGGACCTACTTTTGATCCAGGACTTCGAGCAACTGGTGAACATCAGGTTTTAGGTGGGTTTGCACTCACCAGTGCAAACTTCTCAGGTGAACCACCTCAGAATTATGTGAAAACCAAACAGGCACTTAATGAACGACAGCAGTGCCCAGATGTTGGCCTAAGCTACATAAATGCCTTTCCAGGTACTGCCACCCACCGGGATATTCAGCTTTAATTTGCATGTTTTCTTTTCTCAAAGGTAGCTTAGACCTTCAGGATCTCCTTTCCACCAATCCCAACTGAACCTGGGCTTCTCAGAGACTGTCACCTCTTTGACGTGTGGCTCCTCCAACACTCTTACGGCTGGGGTCCTCCACTGCCCAGCACAGAGACGTGGCTGCCCTTTAAAACACACATCCAAACCCAGACAGGAGGAGAGCACATGGAAGGCAAGGAAAGGAAATTGGACTTTGGTGCCTAGAGAGGTGACCCTGCCAGAGACAAACATCTGGACACATCGCTCTATTCCAACAGCTCTAAGCATTAAAAGAAAATAAAGCCTCATCCATGTCTTATAGTTTATCCCACTACTTCTAGCTAAATCCATTTTAAAATGATGTTCTCTTCTTGGCACTCGTACCCTTCACACGCTAGTAGCTGATTATCACAGCCACTCTTAGTCGCTGTTTATCCAATTGAAACATTTTGTTCTTTTAATCTTTCCTTCTGAGTTCTTCAAGCTCCTTAATCATTTTTGTTGTACGTCCCTGGCTTCGTTGCAATACGCAGCTTGCTGGCATTTTGGTACTCTTGATAACAACACTTGTAAGTTAATAGAGTCATGCCAAGAATGAATCTGCCCAAATTTACAGAAGCATTTTTAGGAGGCCAAAACCCTGTAATCCCTCTTCAAATGACGCCGGTAAGGCTGTACCAAGGGTTTCATATTGAAATACTAAAACTTGTAGAAAAATTAATGACTTGATTATCTCAACAAAATCAAAAGATGGATCGTTCCCCCCCACCTCTTGCCAGCATGACACCCTACAGACTCGAGCCAGATTGGCTTTTCACCTTCAGATCCCTTTGCCTCCGGGTGTCCGATGGAGCTGCTGCAGCCTCAGAGAGACCCCACCAGCGAGGAAACCTCTTTCCTCCCCAGGCACAGACCACGCATTAGCTTATTTTCTACATACAAGATGTAATGCTTAAATGAAGAGACTCTTATTTTATATACCTTCAACTTTTTAACCTTTCTTGTGATCCCTTTATAAAATTATTTTACCTTCACACGATTTCCAAAGCCGTTCAACAGCTCTGTGCTCCGCGCAGGGAGAAGTGCCCTAAAGGGAAGGCATCTGAATGCCGTCGGAAGCACCTGCACTGTTCTTACTCAAATAAAACCCCAACCGAAAAAAACAAAACCAGGTAAACTAGGACGAAAAAAAAAAATATCTTAGCTGTCCTAGCTGAAAACACAGTTGTGCCTCACGGTCCCCATTTAGGTTGCAGAAAGGATGTGTTTTTAGAGGCGGCACACTGAATCACAGGAGCGGAAAGCAGGCTGCTTGAGGCTGTCCATTTCTTCTGGCTGTCAGGGTTTTTCAAGTTTTGTTTTATAGTTTCCTTTAGCTCTATCAAATATCCTGACACACTGCTGCAGACCTCTGGCTGCCTTTCTATTCCATTTTTTTTCTGACTAAGTGAGATGCCACTTTGAAAGGCGTTGAGGCATCGCTGCTAAATTACACCCCCCGTTTGCGCAGACAAGCAAGCAGTGAATGTACTCCTCCTCGGCCGTTTGCCGTTGAATTCAGCCCGGACTCGGGAGATGCTGCCAACAGCCCCGGAGCTGGGCCGGGCCGACCCAGCCCAGAGAGACACATCACACGCATTCGCCCGGGCTGGTTCAGCGGGAGCTCACATCTCCACCTGCCTTTCCGTGATTTGGACTGTTCCGCTTTTACAGGGAAGATAACATTATTTCTTATCGCATTCATTCATTTCGCTGCTCAGACAGTCACTCTCAGCGAAGTGGAATCTGTTTAATCCCACGTCCCAGCAGCTCTGTGCAGAAATGCAGAAGGTGACACCCTACAAAAACCCATTTCCTCCTCGTTTTGTAGATTCTCTTTTTGTACCTTACAATGTATTTTAAGCTACTCTAGCTAAAATTATTTTGTTTCTAAAATCTGATAATTACTGATCATTGATAGTTGACTATTTCTCATTAACTATTTCTGTTATGGAGCAATTGCTATTTTTACATTAGACAAAGCAAGACTTGATGCAGCAAACCAGCAATTTGATAAGCCAAGTTAAAGACAGACAAAAAAATAAATTAACAGAATATAATTGGACCCTAGTCAACCTAATATTTTATTTCTGTTAGAATAAACCCTAAAATTTACCTGTTGCAAGTAAAAAAGCTTGGACGTGCTTATAGATCTCTGGCATTAAAGCATTAAATCCTGATTGCAAGTGAATAACTGATCTGAAACTTTCTATCCCTTCCTAACCTGAAAAACCAAGAACCAATAAATCAAATCAAACAGATTTGAGTTGATCAAAACATTTACTAAATTAACATTAAAAATCTTTCAAAAACTCAAGCCAGTTTGTTTTGGCATTTTCAGATGATAATTTTGATTCACCAAGTTCACAGTTTAATTATTTTCAGATTTTGTTGTACTGAAAAAAAAAAAGAATAAAATTCTTTCAAGCTAACCTAAAATTAACTTTTTCAGTGTTGCATAAAAACTTTAAAAGGAAAGAAGAACTTCAAAAGTATTTATTTTAGCTAAAGGAAAACTCTTACATTGGGGAAAAAACAGCAAATTATGAAGAAATCATTTAAAAAAATGCTTATAAATGTAGTTGTAGAGCATGCATTTGCATGGGGAATGACATGAGACAGCTGTACAAGGAGGCTGGGAACAGCAGCAGAACAGCACGGCTCCTTTCATGGGTGCAACTGACCCTTAAAACAGAGAAAAGGAAACCAAAACACTTCCCAAGCCAGCCCTGGTCCCAGCCCCGTTGCACCGTTACTTACTGCACCTTTACACTGTCCCTGTATAAGGTTTCATTTAAACACGGGCTGTTCAAATGAAGTAATCGTGTTGATTAATTAACTTCTGGGGCTTTTGTGCTCTTTTACACTTAAAGTCTCAGCAATCCTGGGAACACACCGTTGATGTGGGCATCACTCCAGCCCCGGGGAGCTCGCTGGGGGGGGACGGGGGACAGCACCTCCTGCCAGGCGGGACCAGGCACAGGAGGTCTGGTCTCAGCTGATACCGGTCACTTTTACAGGTGATTGAGAAAAGGCAAATTTCTGAGCCCAAGACCCCACGTTGCCCCCCCGGGGGCTGAGCGGTGCATTGGGGAGAGCAGCCCTCCCTGAGCCAGGAGGAACCATGCAGGTTTGTGCCAAGGCTGTGAAGGACCTTCTGCTCAGCTGAAACCCCACAATGACTTTTTTTTTTTCCACCTTAATGAAAAAGAAATGTAGAAATAGATGGTGCTGCAAAAAGCAAGACAGCTGTGAGATGGCCAGCTCCAGATGACACCCGTAACAGGGGCAAGGGAGAAGGGTGGAAAATGCATTTTCATGTACTACAGATATTGTTCTTCAGAGACAAATGATAGCAGCAAGCACAAGCCTCCTGCCAAGATATAAATATCAAGCTGCTGATACAAGCCTGCTTTTGCTGGTAGCTAGTTCAGCAATTGGGAAACGACGCCAGCGGAGGGTGCAGAATTACAGATGTTGCCTCTGATGTCACTCACAGCAAAGGTGCTGAGGGGCCCATTTATTCTCCAGGAATAGCAACGTCATTACTAAAAAATTCCATGATGACATTGAGCTGTTCAAGTTGTACCGGCTTGTTTCTTTTAGAGGTAATATCAGACTTTGCTTGGAAACATATTAAATTACGGACATTTTCCAAAGCAAAAGATGATGAAATGCCCAACATACTCTGCTAATGTTCTTTTCTCTTTATCTTTTCATTTTGGCAAAACATTTGCTACCTGTCCTCATGCTCACCAGCCAGAGGTACCATTTTTAAAATACTGTGCTGAAAGACCTTTTCACATTAAGGATATCTAACAATTCCCAGAAGGAACAATTTTGCATGCAGCCTGGTATATTATTAATCAAATAAACCAGACATGCCAAACACAAAGTGAAAAGGGAATACTCAGAGGCACTATCCTCTGCCAGCCTGAAGTAAAAGGATAGTTGGCAACTGAGATAGACTTTACTGGAAGAACAGCTTCTGTAGCACTAATCCAATCCCAGCTATTTCAACGCTTTGATTTTCACAGCCCTCAAAAAACCTCAGCAGACAAAAGATGTGTGAGAGGATCCATTAGGCAGAGAAATTCAGGCGGCGTTAGAATGACTGAAAAGATGCAAAACTACTCGAGGAGTGGGAAGACCATTTAGCTTATCCTTAGCAGAACAGAATGACGTGTGGCTTGTCAGAGCGGGTCCAATGTACTGAATTTAACACTACGTGCGTATCACCGAGGGCCTCCTCAGTACACTTGTACCTACGTCATTTCAAATGAGCCACTGGTCCATAAGATGCATCCCAGCATCTGGAAATAAAGCAGCGTGTGCAGGTCTGAAGGGGAACGATTCAAACCATATGAATAAATTTGCAATGGAACTCTTCAGTGCAATTGGGAAATAGTGTCGGGGTCACCCGGCTGTCAGGCAGCAGAGCCCGGCCTGCAGCCCTCTGCTCACCCGGAGAGGGGTTTTGAGGTTTTTTGTTTTCTTAAAAAAAAAAAGTTATAAACTTTAGTACCTTCAGGACCATTAGACACAGCCATTCCCAATGTGTTCTCCAGACACCTGAGTGTATCCGTGCGCTGTACACGTGCAGGCGCCCAGAGACAGAGGCGGGCGCAGCACCGAGCCCCCCCTTTGCTGAGAACCCAGCAGAGCTTAGAGCCCGTGGGCAGGTCTGGGAGGAGAACAGAAAGGCTGTGCTGCAGACTCACAGCAGAGACAAAAACTGCCTTGTATCAGAAGCCAGGTCAGAAAACCAGCGCTGTCACGTTCAAGAGAGTCTCTCAGCCCTGAAATCCACTGAGAGCAGAGCGGCTGCCCATCACGCTGGCTGCTCAGGGGCCGGCCGGGTACGCTCACACAGAAACAACATCACCAAAGCTAACAAGTCCACAATCCGATGGTCTTCACAGCCATTATTTTATAATACAATCCAGCTCATCTCAGAGTTGGTGCAGAACACGACCACAAACAAGCGCAGGGCATCGAGGACGTGCCCAGGACCACGATTCAGCTGGGCTGGCAAAAACACAAGCACAAGAGGGACAGAGTTTCATTTACCTGGAATGAAAAGGGGGTTCAATGCTTCAAAAAGGCAGAAGAGCTCAAGTACAGCAAGACTTGTCCTCCAACCTGTGCTGACCCCACACGCCACCCTTTCTTTTGCAAGATTTCCAGGACGTGAGGCTGTGAGCTCTCTCCTCCTTCCCTTCGGCGGGGCTGGCCCAAGCCTCCGCCTGCACATGGAAAGGCAGCAGCCAGGAGCCCTTTAACCCCCCGCACAGAAGCATCTCTCCTCCCAACCCACCCCCGGCACCACAACCCAAGCTGGTCCCTCACTAGGAAGTTCCTGCACAACTTCTGCTCCGTCCTGCCGAGGCCGCTCCCAGCATGGCAGCCAACCGGCATTTGAGGAGGTGCTTTCAGATGGGTTCAGAGATGTATTACAAATTTTAATTTGCTCTGTTTATTTAATGAAACTCATTGAGATTAATCCTCATTTTCTAGCAAGTGTAAAAAAAAATGTTCCATTTAATTAAAATTAATGACCTTCACGCCTGCAGAAGATTTTCAGGCTCAGAGGATGAGATTTAACACTTTGTGCAAGATGCGGGTACAAAAGCAATGCTCAATTAGATGAGGAAAAAAAAAAATCTCTCAAGACGACCATCATTTCTGTTGATAATTTAAACTTTTACTTGAAGGGGAAAATATAGTCAGTAGAAGGGGAAAAAAAAAAAAAAGGATGTTTCCTAATACTGGCTACTCTCTGCAATCATAAAAAAACATGTTTGTAGTTTAATTGCTTCCAGTAAATTTACTGAAATAACATTAATGACTCCTTTTTGATTTTCATTTCTGAGAATTAATATCACAAAGAAAAAGATAAAATTTGCTGTCTCATCCTTAAAAAGGCTTTTTGAATATGTGGGATTTCAAACATGGCAGATTTTAGAAACTAATGGCAAAATTAAATTATATTAAAGGCTCTGACATCAAACACAAAGACTAAGAAATTGGAGAACTACATTTGGCTGCACATCACTATAATTCCCTTAACCCAAAGCCTATATTGCATATTGTTATCTATATGTATAATTCATTAGAGAAAGGCCAGTGGAGTCCTCTTTACATTGAACTGTTGAAATTACTTTCAAAGTTAATGGACAGAGATTTTAAAAAAAGAAAGCAGCTTACATTCGTGGGAACGTGCCCTCAGCCTGCTGGGACACTGCTCAGAGCTCCTCTCTTAATCCCACCCTCGCATAAATATTAAGGTACAAAAATTAACTCTGTCATTCTAAGAAAGTCACCTTGTTTCATCGTAGGAAAGCATATTTCTATTTGTAAACAAGTTATTGTACACTACTTTGCTGTGTTTTTCCAATCTACAGTTGTGCATTTTTAATTAATTAATGCAGTTCTGCTTTAGGTAGATGTCTGTATTTTAAACTGACTGTGCATCACAGCGAAATTATGAAATCCTTTATTTAAATTACTGTGGCAAAGCAGAACATGACAAATTGGTGCGTGGGAGTTGAATGTTCTTAATTTTCTAATTAGTGCTTTAAAAAAAATAACTGGGAAAAAAAACCAAAACAACAAAAAAAAAAAAAACAAAAGAAGCTCACAACGAAAAGCCCAGCAAATGCAAGAACCATCTTAATATCATACTCGAACCAACCAAGAGCTCCCTCCCAACACGCCTTCATAATCGCTCTTCTTTCTGGGGGCATATTCAGCCCCTACCATTCATCTTGGATATTAGGGACTTAGTATTAAATGTAAGCTAAAAGCTAGCAGCTCTCCACACCAATGTGCTTTTCAAACAGAAAAAAGGAAAACATAACCGAACCCACGTTTGTTTCTACATTCATCATGTTCCCAAATCCCCGTTTCTCTTGGTGTTCGCATCTGACTTTGTAATTACTGTTGAGGAAAATCAATTTTTCTCATGGCCCAGCTGATAAACTTCACAGCTGGTGGAGTTTTGCTAAGTTGCAAATGGTTTACGTATTTTCACACTTATTTTTTAAAAAGTAACTTCCAAAAATTTCTCCTGAAGCAACATCTGTGTTTGCATATATTTTAATTTCTTCCCTAAAGTTTACTTGTTAGTGGCTTTTCCTTCTCCATACTTCAGTGATAAAGTCTGGAGCGTAAATGAATAAATGCATTTCAGCCAATGCTGTCTCTTTTGATATAAGAAAAGAACTAAACCCGCGTGAATCCTGCGCCATTCCCCCCTTCAGCCTGTCTGCAACCCGCTCTGGTAGCCGCGCTGGCATCCCACCGGCAGTTGGGTTTATTCAGGAACCCCACTGGCAATACAAGGGAGACTCCAAACACTCCGATATAACCACGTTTTCTTGCAAAGGCAACACTCAGGGGGTTTTGCAACTTTTATAATGAGGGACCTGAAGAAAATCCTCTCCAGACCCACCCCCAGTGGCCAAACCGCGGCAGCCCCCGGTGCCGCCTGCGCACTGGGCACCCACTGGCCACAGTCATCCTGCGCAGAGCCCTCCTCCCTCAGTCACAGGCTGGGGACAAGGCTGCGACTTGACGGGGAAACCAGGGTCCAACACACAAACCCAAAAAGCAGCAGGGACTGAGCTTTCCTCGGGGCACACAGGGTCTGACCCTGCCACATGGGGAACCTCACACAGCAGCCAAACCAAAGCTGGCGCTTGCCTCGTCACCTGCACGCCCGAGCCAAGACATATTCTATGCAATTTTCAACGTCCATTACCATCTGTTATCATAAGGCTCTATTTCAACATGGCTAATACATTTTCCGCTCATCAATAGCTGCTATAAAAGAATACACGGAGGCATCATGGGCCATGTATAAGGGCTACGGGAACATCAGAAGAGATTTCCACGAATACGTGCAAACACACGACTTCCCAAAACCTGCCCCGCACCAAAGCTTACACAGCACAATGCAAGAGATTCAGAACAGGTTTCCAGAGATGCGCTTTTCAGTGGTGCCCGGGGACAGGACAAGAGATAACGGGCACAAACTTGAGCATAGGAAGTTCCACCTAAACATGAGGAGGAACTTCTTTGCTTTGAGGGTGGCTGGGCACTGGAACAGGCTGCCCAGAGAGGTGGGGGAGTCTCCGTCTCTGGAGACATTCCAAACCCGCCTGGACGCGTTCCTGTGCCACCTGCTCTGGGTGACCCTGCTCTGGCAGGGGGTTGGACTAGATGATCTCCAGAGGTCCCTGCCAACCCTATGATTCTATGATTACAGTTCCCCTTGAAAATGTGAAGCTGAAATAAAACAGATCCCGGGCATGTCCCACCCCTCAGCCCTTGGGCAAGCCCAGCGCCAGAGGAGCCCGCCGGGACGTATCGGGTGGCAGCGACAAACGCAGACGGAACACCCGGGGTTTGGCTGCAGCCCCCGCCACAAATCACCGGTGCAGCCATGCACCCATACTGATGGATAATGAAATTAAGTAGCAGTTAGGACTGGGCAAACCTCTGAAGGTTACAGATCCTTAGAGCTATCCAGGTACACATAAGCTACATGGCGCCTTTTGATTTACAAACCTAAGCTGGAAGCACCGAGCTTGGGGCTGAGGTCCCCTTTCAGCAATTACTCACGTAAAGTCTCCCCATGACCCATTCACATTTCTAACAAGGCCTCCACATCACTGCATCTTGCATTTAAAGGAAAAAAAACATACAGATTTGTTGTACCATTTCAGAGAACAGCAGCAGGGCAGCTCAGGGCCAAGCATGAAATCAGAAAGAAGTTCACCCCGCCGCCCGCGGACATCTCCAACTTGGGATACAATGCAGACGGAACACAGAGACCTCAGATTTCAGCCTCTTCTATTAAAAAAACTAAGTAAATATTATTTATATAGATTAGACACCTAATTAGGGTTTTTGAAGGCTACTGTCCTGCCTAATTGCTCAAGCTCCCCTGGACCTCAGCACAGCCGGGCACTGGAGCAGCTCCACCATCATGTCTGCCTTCCCCACACCGCAAGATGCTGAGATGCCCCTGCAGCTCGGTATTTCCATTCCTCTCTCTGCAACAGAGATAAAACCTTCTGGCTCTCACCTGCCCTCGGAGGTCAGGCGAGAAGGTCGTGGTGCTCCCTTCTGGCCTCTAAACCCGCAAGTTTATCTGAGCCCGTGTGTCGGTGCTGGTTTAAGAGGCAGCTCGGCCATCACAGACCATCGGCTGTGGGGGGGGAAGATGCCACACAGCACGGGATGCACAGCAACAACAGCCACACGATAGGTACACAGGGAGCTCAAAATACAGTGCAGCAGGAAGAGGATTTGGCCAAATGGCAGTAAATGCAAAAATCCAGATATAATCTTTATCAGACAAGGAAAATTCTCTCTAGCATTTTGCTAATTAAGGAAATTTAAAGGTGCAAAGGCAAAGCGAGGGGCACGGGACAGGCCCAGCATCACCACTGTTGCATGGACCACACTGTGCTCCTGTCCCCACCTGCGTGACAGTCCCTGCAGGGCTGATGGATGCGGCGCTGGTGGGAAACGGAGGGACGAGCCGTGACGTGACCTGTGCGAGGCTGTTCACAGCCCCAGCTGTAACACAGCAACGCTGCAACGAGCCACGCATCCAAGGTCTGCGGGATTCTGCCCGCTTAAGAAGTCTGCAACTAAATTAAAGGGTTTGATTTCATTTGAATCTAAATTTGTTTCCTTGAGGAAAAATAACCAAATTCTAACTTTATTTGTTCAGAAAACATTGAAATATTATGCTTAATGGGACTTCATTTGTCGGTTTTCAAAAGTCATAATTTTTTTTCTTAAACTAAGAATTTTATTGGGACATATTTCAGGTTCAAAATATTACCTACATGTTTCTCAAAGTATTTTTTCTTCAGCCAGGTACTTGCAACCAGCAAGCTAAAATATTAATTGCCAGGTTGAATGAATTAGTAGGAGCTTTAGTAGCTGGGATTGCACTGATCACTCAGCCCCAAGTTCAAGAAAAATTCCTGAGGCTCTTCACTGAAATATATCCCAATTACCCACCACCACTAATTACTTTTCAATGCATTTAAGACAGTGGCCATGAATCACAGTCTCATCTGCTCATTTCCAGAGCTTTATGCGCTACCAGGGGCTCTCAGGAACATCTTCAGGGAGCCCCGAGATGCAGTGGCTTCCCCAGAAAGCTCTTTAATGGATCCAGGAAACAAGAGTCTTACAAAAACATGCTCCTAAATGGATCTAAAAATAAATTCACTCTGGTATCTAAACAACTCTTTAAAACAGAAATATAAATGTTTAAAAGAAACAAACCTCAAGCAACAAAGCTTTCCTCGGTCCAACAGCATTAAAAAAAAATCCCACAGACCACCAGCTACAGAAACCCACCCTAGCCCATGTGCGCCCTTTATAACCCTCCTGGGAGCACCGTGGTCCCTCCCCACCTCGGGTCACTCCCACTGACAGGTGTTTTCAATGGCCTGGTTCATTAGTCAATTGAGCTAATTAGGGGTGGGGTTAGGTTGAATAATTCAGAAGCATTTACACAAGCATTTCAAAATTGTGGGCCAAATCCTGTTTGGAGTTGCAACCCTACGAAAACATTTGATTTCCCTTGGAAAGTGATTGGTAAGCAGTATTCAGAATTACCGTTCAAAATTCCCCCAAATGCAGCCAAGCAATAGTACAATTGCCTTTCCTACAGAAATCAACCTCAAGCTACCAACAATTTGTTTCTTCTGGGGAAGCACTTGCCATCAGCAATTGTTCAGGGCAAACAGCAGTATTTGTTTTTATTCAAGTGAGCCCTGATGGGGATGGGTAGGTGTCTGTCGGCAGTAATTGGGTACCCACGCTGAAATAACGAGGCGCTGCCGTGTAACCGAGCTGGCGCGCTCCCTCTCCCGCCACACAAAGTCGTTAGCAGAGGACAAGAGGACAGTCAATGACAATGGTCGGTGTTGCCATTTGTACAAACACAGCGCGGAGCGACGCGGCTCTGGCGGGATGAACAGGGGGTGCAGCAGGGCAAGAAACCCACAATCAGCACAATCCCCCTGCAGCCCGTGGCTGTAAAAATCACTGTATATAAGCAAAATGCCCACACAGCAGGTGGGGGTGAAAAACTGCCGATACAGGTCCAACACACCCCGAGCGAAGGGTGCTCGTGCTGCAGGTGCTCCCGCACCACCCCCCTGCGTCGTCCTCCCATCCCACCACCTGCCCGCGGCCAAGCCCCGGGGGTCCCGGTGGGAGCCGAGCTCAGGTGGCTCTGGGCACCCCCACGCGCTTCTCTGGCGGCGGTGCCCCAGCATCCTTCCAGGCCTTTGCCACGCTGGGGAGCTCTAAATGGAAATGCCTCTTGTTTCCCCTCCTTTTCTGTTTGGATTTACAAACCCCTCCGGCGCGGTGGGTAGCAGTGACAGCTGAGTGGAGGATCAACATTTTAGTTTTGCAACCCTAATGTGGGAAACAGGCAGGAGCTGGTGACCAAGCTCCTTCTGTAGACATCATTCCTGTGCCTTCATTCCTCTTCCAAAAGGGACACACATCTCTAGCTCGTAACAAAGTGCAATGTTAAATCTACTGGGATTATAAAACACGTATTAAGATTATGAGACATTTAAACACACATATAAGGGTAAACTGCACATGTGCGTCGCACCAAAAGGGTAGGAAGGGGCCTCCCACCACCTTCTACACCCACTCCAGGCAAGTGGTTTATTAGCATTCAGGAAAAGCTAACGCTCAAACATTTTTTCTTTCTTTTTTTCCTGATTTACCTTCCCTCTGTAATTGAAAATAAAGCTTGTGAGCAGCCTGGCCCTGCCAAGGCTCTGCGCGCGGAGCAGCTGGCCCGGAGAAGGGCTGGGGCCAAGCCCCTCATGGGTCCCTGCCAGCCTGGATGGGGCAGGCACCAGTGCGGCCCTGGGGGGAGCACGGCACGGGCTGCTCCCCTCAGCACTCCGGTAACCCATGGGGCTGGAGATTCGAAATGCTGAAACTTGGGTGGAGTGAGCTCCCCTGGAAGCTGCCAGAGCTTCCAAAGCAAGCCGCCAGCTGCCAGAGCAGAGGCAGACTGATGAAGATGAAGATGAACGGCATGATGCTGGCGGGGGGGGAAGCATTGGCTGTGCTCGGTGGTGCCAGGTTCTGCGGTGCTTTGTTTATGGCACAGATGGCATTTTAGGGGAGGCCAGAGAGAAGAGGGAGCAGTGCCAGGGATGCAGGGGCTGTGCGACTGGACCAGGCTACCCCAGTGGGAGGCCAGTGGCCACAGAAGCCCACACGGTGGTCACGAGGGGTCTCCACGTGGTGGGGGCTCATTTGCTGCTTGTGATCTCCGAGCTCCAGAAGTGCCCTGTTGAGATGTGGGCTGCTGATGGAGAGTGTAACGTGAAAGACACCCCCAAACCCACCTCTGGTCAGCACGTGCTGAGCTAGGGACCTGCACGGGCTCGGTCCTTCTGCTTTGGGGGCCACAGTGCTGTTCTTGTTTCTTCAGGAATGACCTGGTACCCTAAACTATCCCAAGGAAACAGGTGCCAAAAATGTAGAAGTTGTATTGATTTATGCAGCTAAATGCTGTTGCAGAAGGGATTCCACCCCAGTTATTTTATTTGGTATGGATCTGAAAAGCTATGGATCAGAAACAATCTTGCCACTGACACCCAAGAACTGTGTTGCAAAAAATTATTCAGGAGAAATGCAAAGTGATTTTCATCACTGTCGTGGTTTCAGCTGGGACGGGGTTGACTTTCTTACTGCGGCTGGTGCAGTGCTGTGTTTTGGGTTAGGGACACGAATACTGGTTCAGGTGCTTCCTCTGGGGTCAGGCTGCTGTTACGGATATTACGCACCACCACATTCAGAGGATTCGGATCTCGGCTTGGTGTAATTCGCACTGTGAGTTTCCATTATAGGTAGCTCTAATCTCCTGCAATGACCCCCGTAAGCAAGCTGTGCTCTTGGGCCTCTGGAGCGACTGTGCCGCTGCCGAGGAAAGCGGAACAGCTTGTCATTTTCCATGCATGTACTTCGATTTCAAAACCCGATATAGCAGATAAGCATTAGTTGAAATAATTGTAGAAACTGCTTCTACTGAAGCATCTTTAATACAAATGAGGTATCATTAGCAGCAAGACACTTATTTTATTACAATTGTTTAAGACTTAGCAGTGATTATTGTTGGCACACATACCCGAGTAAAAATCCTCTGACATTATTTTTGTTAAGACATTTAAAATATTGTACTAATGGAATAATTAAAGGAAAAGAGAGACAACAATAAACAGAAAGCAAAGCTCAGGGAACCGAAGAGAACAAATCCCGTCACCGCTGCCATATGCCGCACATCCCTGTGACGGCGGCTCGCTGCCCGGCTGCGGGTCCCGGAGCGGCACCCCACGGTCCTGCTGTTACCAAAGCATATCCCTGAAACGTTATTAGTAACTGACGTTGAAAGGCATTATGTGCATTCTCACAAATAATGAAGATTCTACCCTTGAATTTATTAAGCATGAGCTAATGAAAAGAGCTCCTCATCAAGGGAGGCGAGTATTGCATCATCCTCCAGGAGGCACATCAAGCATGAGCACCTTGAGGATGGTACTAATCTACACGTTTTGAGAATTTTAGCCACCTTGGCAGGAAAGTGAAAATTCTTAGTGCCCTAAGCTGAACTACCTTCATTATAATATTAAAAGCCCGCCCACAGGTCAAGAAGACCCTTGCCCAGGTGAAGACCCTTCCCTTGAGCACGCGTGGGAGCTGTAACTTGATGGTGTAATCATACGTAGATCAAATAGAGGTAGGAGTAAAATGTGTATAAAAATCGCACGGAGAGTCCTGAAGGGTGTGCATGACAGGAGGAGAGATCCCCCATGCACCCGGCACCGTAAATAAGCTAATGTCAGCTTTCTAAACTACAAACCCGGTTTGGAGAGCGATAGTTTTGTTATGGATTTTGGTAACTCTGCCATGGGGACGGGGAGCCCTGGCCACACGCCGGGGCTCGGCAGAGGCATGTGGATGGAATGTGGGAACAGGCGCAGGGAGCAGAGACGGTGGCGCAGGAGTGGGCGAGGGCAGGGGCAGAGGAGCAGGGCGACGCGTGGGGGCCAGCTCAGTCCCCGCCAGGGCAGCGGGTGGGCGGCAGTGACACCACAGGGGACGAAGGTGTCGCAGCCGGGAGGGTTAGAAACAGCTGAGAGGTGAGCAGCTAAGTCTCAGGTGGCCTAGGTGACGCGCTGGCTGAGATAACTCGTTGTTTACATGTAACTTCCACAAATCTCATTTTTGAGCGAGAGCAGAAAAGCGACAGAACGTGGGCAGATGCTGTGTGAACTTCTGTTGCCTCTGCTGCGACCGTACCATGCTCCATGAGAAAAAGCATCTCTACATATCCAAAGACAGACTGGTAAGGCTTTAAAGGTGAATTACAAAGCCAGGAAAAAAGTAAAGGGGGAAAAAAAAAGATAAAACAGTACATAGCTTCCATCCCCTCTCTAATCTACGGGGAAAACAATCAGTACAAGATCCTCTTCTGAACATGGAAATCGGGATACCTGCAGGCACAGGTTTGCGAGGGAAGCCCACCTCGCTCCCCTCGGCACTGCCCTGATTGCAGAGTGAGGGCACCGCGTCCCCCGGCGCTCCAGGACCCCGGAGGAGCCGCTGCCGTCTCCTCTCATGGGCACAGGGACCTCCTGGGACCTCTCGCAGCCCATCCCTCTGACCTGCCGCTGCCCCAGCACGGGCTGCACCAACCCCTGCTGCCGCCTGATGTCCCAGATGATTTAGTGCCTGCTCCTGATTTCAGCCTTCCAGGGCTCCCAGGGAGCCACGTGGCAACATAAAATCCAGCCCATGGAAATGGATTCTGCAATGCCAACGTTTTATGTGCCGTGTCGATGCTGTTTCTAAGCAAGCTGTCAGTAAGAAACAGTTCAAAATCCAACACATCACCTAAATAATAGTAATAATAAAAAAAGAATTCTGAGTAACAGTGCCAGGAAATAAAATTTACAATCACTTCTTCATTACCAGGAGGAATCTGGGGGGATCAGCATATTTGGCATCTCTGAGCTCTGGAGAAGTGGGAAGGCAAGGTTTACCATGGGGCATAGTCATGGGCCTGCAGAAGAGAAAACCTGTCTCCTTGTGTCACCAGCCACCCAAGACCACTTTGCCTTCACCTGGCAAATAAAAAGCCTGAGCTCGGCCCGCAGGCACAGCCCCAGCACCCACGAGAGAATGAATCCCTTGCCCGGCACTGGCTCGGCCCCGCGGGGCACCCCCTCGGCAGGGACCCCGTGCTCCTCGGCAGCGCTTCCCCGAGGCTGCTCAGGCTCCAGCCGCTGCAGCACGCGGCCTGAGCAGCGCCAGCATGGCGTGGGGGTACCCGGGCATCCGTCAGAAGTACGGCAGCACGAGTCCAGGGGAACCTAAATCCAGCTGAGGAAGACAAAAAGCAGCCAAAACCCTCACAGTATTCAACCTCAGGAATAAGCGTGCCCAACCTTTGATCCCTCATTAGCTCTCCTCTAGTTCCGTTGCCAAATTCAGTATTTCTCTTTCCAATTTCAACATCCCATGGGAAACGAGCAACGTTTTGATCTTACTTGGATTTAAAATATATGGTGGCCCAAAGTGAAGCCGGAAAAACAGGCAGCAGCATCCAATTCTCTCTGTGCGCAACATCCGAAAGAAAAATCTTTATGAATGGGTTCCTTAAAGGCAAAAGTAAAAAATTCACATAAAATTCAATTAAAATAATTTAGCCTAATCTGCTGTTAAACAATTAAGGCTTCACCAAATCGGGGTAGAATTTACATAAAAATTAAACTAACCCATGTGCAATATTGAGCCATTGCAGAATTACCAGTAATTTAATTGAATATGTTTAAATGGTTTGTTATCAGTACGATTGTTGTGGATTTCTTCAGCGTCAGGAAGGTAATCAGAGTAAGCACCAGACACACGCACCCCACACAAATCAATTATGCCATAAAACTCAACTTAATGAATAGACATTTTCATATTTTTGTTTTATTTGAAGTTGCTTTATTTGCATGTTAATATAAACATGTGCAGCTAATTTCAGAAAGCAACTTGCATGCATAATTCCACCCGATTCCGGGAGCCCGCGCTGCGCAGCGTGACGAGCCCCGCGGCGCCGGGTTCCTCGCCAGATTTGCAGCCAACACGAGTCCCACTGAGGGAGCGCAGAGCATTCCCCCCCAGCCCCCCGTGCACGGGACCCCCGGCAGAAGCATCGGTCCCCACGCGTCCTGCGCGGCGAGGTGCTCACGGGCAGGGAGGCTGCTGCCGGCAAACCTCCACCCCCGCGGGCACCCCCACGCCCACGGCAGCCTGTTCCGGGGATGAGCAAGGGAGGGGAGCGCTCCCCTCCATCCTGAAAAAATCCCAGACATTTTTTCTGCCTAAAACAAATTTTTATTTTTCAGCGGTGCCACCAATTCAAGGAAAAAGTTGTAAATGTGCACTCAGCACCGTGCAGCTAAGAACCCCTCAGACAGGTACCTGCTGGCTGCCGCCTCGGGCCGGCTGTGCAGAATTCCTGCTCCCCACTGCCCAAGTCATCGGCATTCAGCTGGATGGAGTCTGTTAAATACGTGCATTTCCTCTGCCAGGTGAATCCACTTGTTGCCTACCTCTGCCTGTACGTGAGCACCTATTTCTCATTTTAACTCAATTTTAAATACAGCGTGTTTATTCTTTCCTGTTATTTTTGCTTTTGGAAGACGCGGCTTCTCCCCAAGGCGAGGCCAATGAAGTGGGCAGTGTCCGCTGTGTCCGTGTGGTCCCAGCCCCCCACCAGCCGGGACCCCCCAGAGCGCGTCGGGGCCGTCGGCTCGGCTGGGACATCGGAGTCGCGGCAGGTGGTGGGGAGGCAGCGGCGGCACGGGCTGGGGGGGCTGGCTGCTGGCCTCACCACCCCCTCAAAGGCACGGCACCCGCTCAAGCACGGCAAAGAATAATTGAACAGGCATTTAAAATAGTCCAAAAGTCAAGGAAAACCTGACAGCACACTTACTAATGGGTGTGATTGATCGAGCAGCATTCTTGAGGCTTTATATCTTGTCAGCAGAGTTTATAATACTCTCCTTTAGGACAAGGAATATAGAAGAGTACATCTACTGCCTGTTACAGAAACATCAATATTTTTTTAAAGCTTGATTCAAATGTGTAGGGTGGCTCTAAATGCCAAAACACTTCTTTCTTTTTTTTTTAATATAAACTTTTGAATATGTGTAAACAAATATATAAACAGAAAAGCGACAATGGTATTTTAATGAGTCGGAATATGAAATCAAAGCAGGATTTTATGGCATAGCTTCAAAGGCTCAACTGTGTCTTCTATCGAGGTATTGAGAGGCATTCAGTTATCTCGCCCAGATATTGCTGGCTTTGTGGATGAAAAAAGCCCCAGCTCCGTTCGGGCTCCTCTCGGAGCTGTGTCCATGTCCACGGTCTGGTCTTGCACAATCATGGAGAGCCCTCACTGGTGCAGGAACGCTGATGTCCCTGCGGGACCCGGCTGCCTTAACACCGGCTCAGGTCTGTCTGCTTGAATTACAATATAAACAGGCCCTTCAGCACCCACAAGTTTAACACTTACGTTAAATCCTTAGTTACAGTTCCCAGCCATGGGGCCAGTGGAACGACCGAGCTCAGCGTGACCATCGCAAAGGCCAGATGCTGTTTCCAAACCCAGCACGGGGCATGAATCTTCTTGCACATCAGCAACTGCAGAGGATGAAGACACTCTGCTGCACAGTTTGGTTTTGGCTGGATTCATCCAGTGACAGTTCAGTATTTTGTGTCCTGGCACTGAAACAGTCATGTTTTATCAACCGGTACAAACGGGCAACAGCAAAATACCCTGCCCTGCAGCGACTCTGGAGACCTAATCTGGACTTTACTACAGGCTGAAGTAGTAAATAAAGCTGCTTTGTCCCAGTGGTCTCCATATAAAACACCGAAGCTCACAAAACTAAGACCTTAAGTCCTTACGTACCCCCTTCCCTTGAGGCAGGTGAGGGGCACCTACGCAGGAGGC
Source organism: Rissa tridactyla (assembly GCF_028500815.1). Classification (NCBI taxonomy): domain Eukaryota; kingdom Metazoa; phylum Chordata; class Aves; order Charadriiformes; family Laridae; genus Rissa; species Rissa tridactyla. Next base: position 10,238,404 of record NC_071476.1, read on the forward strand.
CAGTGGGGCGATGCGGGGTCCAGCCCTGCCTGTTGCTGTGTGGTGGCCAGGGGCTGGTCGGACCACTGGGGCGACCAGCCCTTCCCTGTGTGCCCCTGCAGCAGCCCGAGCTGCCCAAGCCCCTCATCCTGCTCCCCGGCAGCTGGGGAGCTGAGGGAATACACCCCATCACCGTGCCCGAGAGACCAGCCAGCCCAGCTCCACGGAAGCCATGTGCTGTCGTTATGGTCAATAATATATTAATAAATATATTAATTCATCGTCAGTCGTGCAGCCTTGTTTCACGTCTGGAAGCAGCACGGGGACGTGGCCACCTCCAGCGCTGCATTTTCTTACCTGGGGGCTCTGCTTGACAGCGAGGAGCAGGAGATGGCAGCCCCACCAGAAGCTGGAGCAGAAAAGCGAGCTGCAAACAGATGGTTTCAATTACAGCCCCGGCACCCAATCTGAGCAATGGCTGTGCACCTGGCATAGCATTAAGAGCGTTGTTAACGTTGTTAATTGTTAAAGAAGAGCCTGCAAAGCAAGGATGAATCGCACGCCATGGGCACCTCTGCAGGAGCGTTAATAACTATCAGGGAAACGGTCTGGGGTTAAAGCTACGGAATTAGGGTCAGGTTTTTGAGACAGCAGTTGTGCAGCAAGTGAATTCATGCATGGCAGAAGACGTCTGAGGGATGGATGTGGCTGTAATATGCAAATAATTGAATGCTGTGATTCAATCTCTACCCGAAATTTATTAATCTTTGTGGTTGTGTTTACACCAGACAACTTTAATACTTGTTATTTACTATTTAATTTATGTTAAATAACTGTGTTTGACAGTCACTGGGCTGAGTGCTCAGTGTTTTGTTTCAGTACAATAAAGAGGAAATTACCCAAAGGGAGGGTATTCTTTCTATCCCGAATCCAGCCACGCAAACCGGGAGCTTGTTCCCTCTCTGATTTCAGGTGCTCTTTGTCTCTTACCCTCTGGCTGGTGAGACTAGTCATCACATTTTCCTACTTGCCAATAACAGCTGAAAAAAACAAAAAAAAAACAACAAAAAAAAGAGACACGGGGGTTGGACTAGATGACTTTTAGAGGTCCCTTCCAACCCAACAGATTCTATGATTCTATGATATTATATCATATCTGAATTTTAATCAAGGTTTTCCTAAGAGACTGGAGCGTAACTGGGACCAGCTGGAGTCGTGCGTGGTGTCCGTGACTGTTAATTCTTTCACGCCTGCTTGAAGGTCACACCGTAAGTGGCTGCATTTCCCGAAGAGCTCAAAACCACTTCAGACACTTACACGCCCAGAAGAGCTGGTTTGAAAACGCGGCTCCAATTTTGGCTGCAGCAGACTTCAGTATTTAACCCATAAACGCCTTTTGCCATTACACAAGTTCCCCCCGAGGCGCACAGACCAAGGCTTCTCCCCTCCGAGGCCCGTGGGGCACCCGCCACCCCGAGGAACCAACAGCGAGGGGGGAGGTCTGGGAGACGCTGGTTCCGTAAGGAAACTGGTTTCTGCAGTTCATCTGACTTTTTCGGGCAAAAACAGCTGAAAGAAAAATGCAGAAGGATGGAGTTTGCTTTTTCCTTCCTGATTCCCACCATCCTGAACGTCCCAGCTGCTTCGAGCTGGGCTAAAAGAGGCCAGGGGGACAGAAATGTCACATTCTGTGCTCTTACTTGTTTGCCTGAAAGGTTTTAGTCACCAGGCTTTGGAAATTTCTGAAAATAAGTTCACTAAAAATAAGGGTGACCTTTTTTTTTTTTTTTCTATAAAAACCCCCAGCTTTCACCAGGCTTTGCCACAGGGATTGCCAGCCCACTCGACCACGGGGACCCTCCACCCAGCCACGGCCCTCGGAGGGAAACCAGGAGCAGGTTGGGCACAGCCAGAGCGCTTCGAAGGTTCAGCAGCTGAACGTCCTGCGGGTGTCCCCCGGCACCATCTTCTCGGGGCCACGGGGGGATGGCTGGGGTTAGATAAACCCCTTGGTGGTCAGGAGTTTGGTAGTCAAGGGAGCCAAAGCATAAAAAGATGGAAATCAGGATGCTCAGACATGGAAGTGGTAAGGCAAATGTCAATAGCACAGAGGGAAGATCTTCGCTGGGACAACCCCCACCCTCTGCTCCATCCTGTCCTCAGCTTTGCTCGGGCTGGTCGAGGCCAGATTTACATGGAGGTGAAGAAACACGGAGCTGCAAAACTAGCGACAGCCATTAGCAAAAATAAAGGATAAACAAAGCAGTTGGGTATTATTCAATAGACCATTAATGCTACAAAGACACAAAATAGGCACTAGGGATTCATGCCTATAATCAAATTTTTAAAAAAGATTAGGGTCAGGATGAAATGAAAGGCCAGACACATTTGATTCTCCCAGCTAGTTAAGAGAATTGCATGTCACACAATGGAAGAACTCGGTAACAAAAAAAAAAAGGAGGGAGTAATTACAGTTATTTTGGAACAATGAGAAATCTGGGAAGAGAAATCTAATTTTTTTCTCAATTTTCATCAAAAAGGCCAGTTGTTTTCAGTCTAGGTTAACATCAAACATTCATTTTCCATGTCTAAGAAGCTTTCTGACTGGGAACAAAGTGAAAGAGGAAAAAAAAAAACCAAACAATTTATATTTGTAAGCCATTTCTATCTGAGAAGTAACTATTACAAGCAGTCAGACTAGTGCATGAAGTTAATCTCAAACAAGGCTGAAGCTTTCTTATTTTCCCAGGAGCAGCAGCCACTCAGATTCCCCTGCAGACTGAGGTTCCCCTTGGCAGAGGGTGCTGGTCCCATCACGGCACCCATTTCCCTGGCCGGGCACTGGGAGGATGGAGCGTGCTGGGAGCGAGGGCTGGAAGATCAAACCCCTGTGGTGTTTCCAGGCCCCATAAATAACCTCAAGAGGCAACTTGCACCAAAGATTGACCCACACATATATATACAGCATGGTGTGCTCCTGGAAGGCGCCAGTCGCGCAGATTTGGTCTTTGAAATCTTCCTTAGGCTTGGGAGAAGGCAACGCCAAGTAAAACATCAGAGCATTGATCTGCTGGGTGAGGAGGGACAAAGGCTTTGGGCAGAGGCTTCAGGTCTTTTACAAAGACATACAATACTCTGAGTTACCACCCAAAACACGGGGCTTTCCCCTCTCTGCTTGGCTCTAACCATCTGGAAAAACTTCTTTTCCTCCCTCTTTCTCGTCGGGTGAGTGTTTATTGCACTAAAAACTGGAGCCACAGCCTCCTCCCTCCCACCATGGCTTCTGCAAACCCGGCTCGGCCGCTCCTCCCTCACCCGCTCCGGGGAGCGATGGAGCCGCTGCTCGCGCTCATCACACTTAGTGCCCTGCACTAGGAGACAAAGCTCTTCTAAAACGAATCTCTCTCCTCTCCTAAAAATAAATGCGAGTAATATCAGATGCCATCTCGGGTAACCAGAATTAATAACGTGTTTCTTCAGAGTCAAGTGCATCCCACAGACAGGAGGGGAAATGGCTGTAACCTGCCTCTGATTGCAGCGGCAGATAATGGGGCTGTTCCCATGCCGTCCTCATCCGTCTCTGTCTCTTCTTGCCATTAGCTATTTACTCCGCACTCATTGAATCATACCTTGGATTTCATTATCAAAACCAATAACTGTGTTTTGTTACAAACCAGAATATGTTGCTCTCTGCCTGGAAAAAAAAAAACCAAACAACTGGCATTGTATTTCTCATAATAAGTTTTAATTGGATTTTAGCTCTCTGCCTTTTATACTTCATCTTAAGCTTTATTGGGTTTAATTACAAATCCATAACTATTTGTTATGTGGCTCTGGTTTGATATTTTGCACTGACAATTACATTTTTATTCAAAGAAAAAATGTATTAGGAAAAAATAGCACGAGACAGGCTCATTGTATGAGCTGATTAATTGAATTCCAGTTTTATGTGCATTTATGATGAATGATTGCATGCCAAAAAATGACTTGAATATTAGATCAGAGTGCACTTATTCATTTTAATTGGTTTGCACAAAGTGCAAGCCGCTGTAATGATAGATCAGCTGTGAAAACACAATAGCAGTGGAGGCACTCAGTGCCCTGGCTCCGGTGTCTCCTAAAACTCTGCGCATGATTCTTAAAAATCTCTCCCTGCAGAAGGAGCGATGAGATAGATAATGAAGCTTCAGCACCCTCATTTAAAAGAAAGCAAGGTAAAAACATCACTACCTCTGCTACGGCCCCTTCTTTTGAGAGTTGTAATTTAGTTTTAATCATTCATAACACTTACTAGCAAATAAGGTGCTATACGGTTTTTGCAGAAAAGCAGAGAAGTCTCAGAAATCAGAGACAGTAGCTCACTGCCACCAAACCTTTCTGGAAACATTGAGCAAATACGCATAATAATAAATAGTAATAATAATTTAAAACTGGAGAAGGGCCCCAGGGCCTCGTTAAGGCACTGGGGGGATGCTGCCACTCTGTCCCTCCCTGGTTCTGCCCCAGCGCTGGAGAAGTCCCCTGTCCCAAGGATGAGACGTAATTCTGGCCAGCACTAAGAGACAAAGCTCCCGGGGAAAGCGTTCTGTTTTTTCAGGCTGAGAGAGTTGGGGGGGTTCAGCCTGGAGAAGAGAAGGTTCCAGGGAGACCTTGGAGCCCCTTCCAGTCCCTCAAGGGGCTCCAGGAAAGATGGGGAGGGACTCTGGATCAGGGAGGGGAGCCATAGGATGAGGTGGGGCAGTTTTACACTGGAAGAGGGGAGATTTAAATTGGATATTAGGAAGAAATTCTTTGCTGTGAGGGTGGTGAGCCCCTGGCCCAGGTTGCCCAGAGAAGCTGTGGCTGCCCCATCCCTGGAGGGGTTCAAGGTCAGGTTGGACGGGGCTTGGAGCAACCTGGTGTGGTGGGAGGTGTCCCTGCCCAGGGCAGGGGGTGGCACTGGGTGGGCTTTAAGATCCCTTCCAACCCAAACCATTCTATGATTCTTCACATCAACACAACTTGGTTTCAACATTTTGGTCATGAAAGCAAGAAACTGACTTTTCCAGTACCTATTTGCCATAGCGGAGCGCCCGGGTGCACCCACTGGAGCTGCACCACCACCTCCAGCTCCATCTGCTGCCATCAAAGGCCTTTGGAGCCACCTTGTTGAGGACTGACTTGCATGTCACCAGAGGGAGCAGGAGCGGGTCGCAGAGGAAACCTAGATGTGTATTTAAAGTCATAGCAAACACCAGTCTCACAGCAAACGCACCTGTGTAACCACAAAGGCTTTTCACCGCACTTTGAGTTTTGTTAAAAATAGCTGTCAGGGCTCTGGTTGGGCTCTGCTGCGACGCTGTATAGTCACAGCTCAGCACCACCCCCAGCACAACCTAATGCGACACGGCACTGGGAGACGCATCCTGACGAACTAGTGGCCACAGTTAGGCTTGCTGGAAAAAGCAAGTTTTACTATTTGCTCTCCTCACCCACCACCATTAAATGTAGTTTGCCATGGACTGAAACTATTTAGTCACCCCAGTTTTATCACGTCACATCAAATGAATTTGAAAGTCGACGAGGACACACGCTGGCGCCTGAGCACACCAGAGTGATGCTCCGAACCAAGACGGAGGGCAGAAAAAGAAATGTGAAGTCCTACTTTTAGAGGCTGGAGCATTGCAGTGCTAGAAAATTTGTTGATTTATTACCACAAACTGACTCAATGCCCCACCCCCCCCCAAAAAAAAAAAAAAAGGAAAAAATTATTTCCTACTCAGCTCTGAAAATGTGCTGGAATAACAGAAAAGGACACCACTACCACCCCACCATGTATTTAGCCTTCCTTCCAGAAAGCAAGTTTGTTATATTGAGCCTTCATTTAAAAATCAATATTCCTGGTTACTCCTTTGGCCTGTGCTATTGACCACAGCTATCCTTGGAGTTTTCTTATTTGCAAAATGCAGTTCACAAATAATGACATTTGAGAAGAAAAAAAAAACATAATTCATTTCTCTCAACTTTGCAAAGCAAAGGACAGTGAGCTTAAGCCAGAAAAATAAATCCAAACCTTTTTCCCTGTAAAGCTGAGCACCAAAACCTGGATAGGGACAAGCTGGAAGTTTGAAAACCCTTGCAAGTTTTGATTTTGTGGGGGATTTTTTTTTAAGCTTACTAAACAACTCTGGAAGGAGAATTTGGTGTCACAAGCACTGACCTAGATCATAACAAATTTACTATGTAAAAAATAAACTGTACACTCTTATTAAGTGGAGCCATTGTGACTGTTTGATTGCTCTGACACTACGCTTGTACCGCATCACTGCAACGGCTCCGTAGGAATTCCTGCTGATGCCCAGTGACAGGAGTGGGGGGAACTGGGCTCCCACTGATAAACAGTCACCGAAGCTACGAATTGACAACAAACATCCAGGTCCTTTTGCAGCGATGCTGCTTCCTAAACCAACCCCTCAGCTGCATTCCGGCAAGCTTAGAAAATACCATACCTTGTCAAATATCATTAGACAGTCGTGCATTTTTTCTTTATTGTTACAGTGCCTTCCCAAGTCATTTGTTTATCTAAACCAAAACCTTCCCGTTTGCGTGCAGCACGAGAAGCCAGCGACTGCAAGCCCTGCACGGCCCCTTCCCGCACGCCCCACCAAGGCTTTCCAGCTAAGGGTTGAGTTTACTGCGGCCAACGGGACTGCGGCGTGCTCGGTCCATGCTGCGAGGGGCTGGGAGGGCGCCCAGAGCATGGAGGCGAGAACGGCGTCCACTGGCTGCTGTGGTGGCTCTTGACAAGGTCAGGGAGAAATAGCTCCTTTCATCCACCCAGGCTGGAAGCCTGATGTGCTGCGGGAACGCTGGGAAAGATCCTGGCACAAACAAGACGTGTCAGCCTATTAATTGTGTTAGAAAAAAAAAAGTCTGGGATGAAGCGGTCTTCGTATGGTCATATCTAGAGGAATCTGGATCAGCCAGGAAAACAGTGAAATTAATGAAGATGGTCAGATTCAGTCAAAAGGCCCTGCAATAACATGATGAAAAAGCTTTTTTAAAAAAAAAATAAAGTAAAGCCAAACACTCAAATGCATTTGATCCCATGAGAACAGAGAGAGGTCTGTGCAACACGCAGATCCAGTTACTGGTTTTATTAAATTCATTATCTGGAGATGGAGTGACATCCCAGTACAGGTGAGTCCCCAAAGCTCACGCATGGCTTCGGAGGGAGGTTCTCTCCCTTTAGGAGGACTAGTTAGAACCATCCTGTCTTTATAAGATAAAATGTTCTTATCATAGTCTACAACACCATACAAAAGCCCATTAATAGAAATGGAATAATCAAAATGCTCACTGGGAGCCTCTGAATTGAAACACGAGCGCACAACAGCTGAAGAAACAGAGTACTTTCCTGAAATGTGTTTGTAGCTGACAATGAGATATCTAACGTCTGCTCTGCCCGCTCTTACCACCCCTCAGCTTTACCTGCTGCAGGACTGACCAAAACCAACTCTGATGCTCAGCTTCCCAGAGCTCATAACTGGGCCATCCTAAAGACAATGAGCACTCTGCAGCTCTCACCGCTGGGCAGAAAATAAGCTTTCTGCAACTGGTACTGGGGAAGTTGCCCAATTAATTTTTCAGACTCAAACAGCAGCACTGGAAAAGAAATGACATCTTTGAGATCTGCCAGTTTACTGCGCTTGAAGAGTCAGCACAGGTCAAGTAAAAGCAGAGTAACAAGCGACTAAATATTTATGTGCAGGTTGGTTTCCAGGGATTTTCCTGAATGCTTTAAAGTTCTCAGAGTGAGAAATCTGAATAGCTTTTGTGCCTCTGCTCACACATTCCACAACAATAGAATTTATGATTGTTAGATGTTGCCATCAGCATAAGATTAAGGAAACAAAACAGCCTAAAAAAACAGCTGGGAGAAACAACGAAGAGAAATCCCTGTTTCTCCTCCTTTCCCTCATAGCAGCCCTCCCCCCAGGATGCGGGAGCTCAGACACGGCCATGGTCCGGCCCCGCTGGGAGACAGGCCCCGGGAACGGGGGGCTCAGCCACAGGCACAGCCGCGCTCCCCACCACGGACCCAGGGCCACAGCAGCCCCCACAGCGGCGCTGAGCCCTGCCTTTGCCGTGAGCATCTCCCCTCAGCACCTGCACTTTGCCCCCCGACATCCCGGCTGCTCCCCCCGGGCGCCAGGGAAGCTGAGACCGAAGCATGACTTTTGCTGGTTGGGTTCTTACCACTCGCAGAGTGATCCCCAGCTGGCTGCATGAAGAGAATGTATATATATTGAGATATATATATTTATATATTAAAAGCCACAAGGCATGCCTTAACTACAGAATAAGCAGCCTTTTTGACAAGGCGTTTTCTCAAGGCTTTTCTCCTTTCTTATCCAGACAGGCATTTAAACTATTGGTCATGAATTCCAGAAGGTCTTCAGTGGATCCTGGCTTCTTCCAGTTATTCATTAGCAAGCAGAAGAGGATAAACATTCCTCCTTTTCATTTGTTGTGTTACCTGGGTGCACGTTCATCTCTGTGAGCAGACCCTGAGCCGCCACTTTCCACCCAGCTGGAAAGGGGAGAAGATGCAGCGCCCATCTGCAGGAGAAGTGATGCTCAGGAAGGTGCACGTCACTGGAGGTCACAGCTGCTGGTGGCTTGGGTCATCCCAGAGAAACCTTCCCCCATGCCCAGCTCAGAGACCCAGGGCTGGGAGCTGCAGGGGGGTGGTGAACAGGTTGAAGTGACAGACCTGAGCCCCGTCAGTCGCAGCAGTGGTCACCCCAACGGTGACACTTTGTCCAGGGGCTGCTGAGCCAAGGGCAGAGCAGCCCAGCAGCCCCAGGGATCCCAGCAGACCCAAGCCATGGCTGTGGCAAATCGCAGGTCAGTAAAACATCGATATTCGCAGGGCAGCAAACTAAATCTAGTCTTAGAACAGCACCAAAAAATAGACACGGTTGTTCTAGCTGAGAAGAAAATTAATTTTAATTCTACAGCGAATATTTTACTTAAATTTTTCTTCTGTTTCTTGACATCCATAGCATGCAATAGCACACAACAGATTATTATTTTATTTTGCCTTTAGTGGAAGAGAAAGGACAAAAATTACTATATTATTTGCTTGCATAAGTAAGAAAAAATCCACAGGAACCAAGAAAGTACCTATTAAATTTGTGTTGTATCAAATCCTCTGCCACTAAACAGCCAAAGCACTAGGGCTTTTCACTGACGCCTACGTGCCAGTCTAACGCAGAGATGGCGATTTCGCAGCTTGAGGGGGCAAAGCAGCAGCCGACTGATGTTTAACAGTTGCTGTTTCCCCCCCAAATTCCTTTCGTAACTTATTGCAGTTGGACCAGTAAGTGTGGCTACTGATTTTTTTTTTTTAAAATCAGAAGTCAAAGTAATTTAAAGCTAGTACCAAAACTGATGAAATTTTTTTTTTTTTTCTTTTGAGCTGTCAGACCTCTCCGCTGGTGACGTCACGGCTGGTCTCTTGGTGTTTAAGGGATGGGTGACGTGCTCCGAGAGCTCTGACAGGCAGCTCTGGGGGAGCTGTAAGGAAGGGGGACAAACACTGGTCCCCTGATGCGGGGACCAGATTTCACACCCCCACGGGTGGGTCGAGCCCTTGTGTCTCTCCGGAGAGCGGGGACTACAGACCTTGGAGAATTCCAGAGAGCGCAATTTGCGAGATTAATATAAGCAGCAGGTTTGACAACCTGCCTCTGCCACAACCTGTAAGCTGTCACCCCGCTCAGAGCGTGGGATTAGTTTAAAGAAAACAGACCGTCCCTGCCCAGTGAAAACCGAGGGAAGCCTGGAACCGACCCGCGCAGAATTAACATGGGATTTTTATATCACTGCGGAGCAGAATGGAGAGCACCTGGTTTTAGACAAGCTGCATTGTCTTGCGCTTGTCAGCAGAGGTTTGTGCCAGTATCAGGATAAACAAAAGGGTACCAATATGAAAGTGGAAGAGGGACAACGGGAAAACAAAGGCTAGACTCAGGCAAGGAGAGATGCTGACGAGCAGACAGAAACAGGACAGTCTGAGGTCACATGTTCATTTATATTCAGAAACGGCTTCCAGTTTCAGCCTCAGGATCAACTGTTATTTTCCCACCTATTATCTTCTTGGATGTCCTTGTGCCAAGAGAAAGCGACCGCGACTCGTGTCTGTCCTTGGATGAGCTGCTCCGAGGGGCACAACGCGCAGAGGCTGTGCCCGGGGCTGCCTGACCCCCCCACCCCCAGCACAGCCCCAGGTTCCCGACAGCGAGTCCTGCGCCGCTGTCGCCAGCGCCCCCAGAGCAGCGCAACCACCGAGCAAAACCCCTTCGTTCATTAGTCAAATTGAGGACACCAAGCAAAACACATCCCTGGAAAAAACAACCCTTATATTTGCAGTAAATATCATAAAAAGCTAGATGTACTCAACAGTATTTTCATGAGTTTCAAGCAGGCGAAACGCTGAAGCACTTGAAACAGCTTTATCTTGCTGGCGTTAGTCAGTAATGGCTCAATCAGAGAAACCTCGCGGGGAAGGAGAGTGGAGGAGGCTGGAGTGGGAAGGTCAGGTTTTAGGGAAGAGTCAAACCTGACAGCAGCTGTAACTCTCTCAAAATTAGGACAGAAACCACCATCACTATACCCTACTTCACCACCTACCACCCACCCCCATACCTGGGGGGGTTAATTAGCCAGACAGCTCAGCATCCCGAGGACCTGGCACAGGGCGAGGAGCACGCGGTGCTGCTGCCCAGCAGCCACCAGTGTCCCAGCCTGGAGAGCAGGTGCTGAAACTCTGCCACACCGGAGGAAAATTTTGCCTTTTAACCTATTTTGCATTGGTTTTTATGCAGTTATTCTTAGTTCTGTAACCTTCTTAGTTTCTGTATGGAGGTCTAAAACATGCTAAGATACAAACATAACATTTTGAAACAAACTGAACTGGGTAGAAAATAATTGCTATGTATAAACCTGCTAGGCATTAATTAGGGAGCCTCATACAAGATGTATGAAGAAACGTAAACATTTTAGGAAAGTGACTATTGATATAGGAAAAAAATAACCTAAAAATACCTGAGAAATTCAGGACTACAGAAAGGCACATAAGCTGAAATGCAGTCAATAAAGATAGGCTCTCCAACACAATCAGTATTTCCTGACCAGGAAGACAAGTTGTGTGAAGGAACTGGAATTTGTAAGACTAACGTACAGCAGAAAGGTAGTGTGAGTGAAAAATGGAAAAGAAAAAGCAAAAGAAAATGAGCTTCAAGTGGAAAAGAACATCTCAGCTGGAGAGAGCCTTTCCAGCCCTGCCCAGGGAAGATGCGTTAGAGGAAAAGAGTTGGTTTCCAGAAGTTTAAGGTGACAGATTAAACCCTGCGAGTTGAAGCAATGCCTTTCACTGACACCCATACATTCTTCCATACGAAGGCAGTGGACACTTAGTTTGGGCCACAAAGCAGCTGATGGAGAAACAATTTTTAAGCAGGACTGAAAATGACACCTAGATAATGATTCACATAAATCCCACCATTAAAGTCAGCTCACTTTACACCTGCAGCAGCAGCAAACCGTTCGCAAAGAGAGGGTGCACCGGGGCCGGGGAAGGGAGAGGACAGGGGTGACGCTGCCGGGCAGGTCACCCCTCGCAGCGCCCTGATCCCGCGACTACATCCAGCCACTCCTCCGGCAGCACGCTGCTGAAACGCAAACCAAGGCACACTTTCAAAAATAGATTTCTAAGGGAACTGCAGGTATTACCACCAGTGCGGGGGGTGGGGTGGGGGGGGGGGGGATGGGGGGAAGGACTCAAATGAGAAATTAATGGGATATAGTAATACTATGATCCTATTGAAAAATGTATCTATGTTTTTGCTAACAATTAATGGTCTATCCTGAAATACCCAGAGTCATCTGTATTTCAAAGATCTCCTGGCTGCAAATCTCATGCCTCAGTTTTTACCATTTTAAAATGGGTGCGGGAAAGCTAAACTGAAGTGGTTTAATACCGTGATGTCCCAGAGCGTTTCACCTCGGCCTCAGCATCTGGGCGAGAGCCCCGAGGAGACTGTGAGATCGTGAGTGGCAAAAGACACAGAGCCAGCCAGGAGGAACCAAGACCTTTCTTGAGGATGGCACCTTCACCTTACCCATTTTACAGAACACCTCAAAACCCAGAAATTAATAAAAAATATGACATCTGTAGGGGTAGGGGAAGAGCATCATTTCAACCTGCAGTATACAAAGTGTTTGCCAACATATGGGGGCTGATCCTTGGCTCATGCAAATTGCCACAGCTTCATGAAAAACTGAGGAGTTACAACATACCGTACCAGCTAAATACCATTCTCTGTTGGCAAACATTTCACAAGTCCTCATAACTATTGAGGGCTGAAACAAAACTCTTCTTCCACCCCCAGTAAACAGCTTGGTGGAAGCAAAGTTCTGGGAGCCCATGAGACCAGCTTCTTTGGAGCAGTTCTGCCTCCCCCAGACACATTGCATGAGATAGAGCATGTCAGAAGGCAGAGACAAAATAAACTGTTGGAGCCGTGCTGATGGCAGAAACAAAGCTCATTCTGCACTTCAACATATTTTCCTTCTACAGTTTTCCATCTTTTTTTTTTTTTTTTTTTTATGAACTCTGCAAATTGCTAGTTATAGCTTCTAAAATAAGCCTCCCTGCCTCTAGCAGTGCTCCAGCTGAGAGCCGGCAGCAGCCTGCCTGGAGCCTGGTCACCTCGCACCCAAGAGCTCCGCAGGAGAGACGAGGTTGCCATTGAGCGACACACAACAGCACTCGCCCCACAACACAGACCTCGTAGGAATAAAACACTGGAATTTGAAAGTTATAGGAACCTGAGTTACACATACTGAAATCGCACTCATCTCTTCAGGTTATCTCCCTTCAAAAAGATGCCTGAAAAAGCTATGAGATGCTATCCCATCTTAGCGTACTGCCCAAGAGGACATTTGTACATGGCGCAGTAAAGGAATAATTACATTGCTCTGTAGAGACTCTGGGTGGTCTCTCAATAATGTATGGCTCTCCTCCACTAGCCAAATACAAGCTGAAGCCTCTTTCGGCAGATATAGAGAGGTACATCCAGGGCTGAGTCACAGTTGTACTTGTCACACCCAGCCACTGCTCCATTTAGCTGTAGCCCAGAGGGGAAACGCGTTGCAGTAAGAAGCTTCCCAGAACAGAGCAAGACTGAGCTCTGCAAGACGACGGTGGCCAAACGGCACCAGCAGCATCTCATCAACAATATCCTTCCCCAGTCATTCAAACCCAGATCCACCGACTTCAGCGGCACATCGACACCACTTCTGCTCCTGTTGGACCTTCCGAGGGGACACGCTGAGGACTGGACCTCCAGCTGCAACACAATTATTTGTTCAGTCCCAAAAGGTTACACCTCACCAGCCCCCAAAGACAGAAGGGCTGCGCAAGTGCCAATACAGGGAGTAAGTTGAAAACAGAGGAATTTTACAATTCTTCACCTGTACATCTGTCCCATGGATGTAACTGAGGACATTGACTGATGAAAGAGAACTCTGCAGCTCAGCACAGCCCGAGTCAGCAGGGTAAGCAGCTAGAGAGGAAAAATAAACAGATTTGTACCAGCACTGGAAACTGGTGGGATCCCATGTAATGATTTATTCTGATGCCCATTTATAGCAGAATGACGTATGGAACATTTCCCTACCACAACCCCCTGATACAAATACTTTGGGTGGCCTCACAGCCATCGTCAACCCATGGGCTGTGCGTTCCCACCTTGGCGAGGGTCTGGGCGCAAGGCAGGACTGAGCAAGCAGCCTGTGCTCGCTGATGGCCCTTGTGAAGGCAGTGCAGAGCCATTAATGTGCAGCACGGACATGGACCCCTTCACCAGCCGCCCGGCAGGAGGAGACCGCGCTGGAGGGAGCACTCGGCCCCTTTTGCAGCCAGTGCATTAGACACCACTGGCGACTTTGCAGGGCTATTGACTCACCATCACTGTGTGGCACATAAGTAAAGGGGAAAAAAAATTCCACAAAGGTTTAAGGCCAGCTGGCAAACCCTTTTCCCTTCCCAGCTCTTCGGTTTCTTGAAGCTTAATAGGTAACAAAAGTACTGAAACTCACATCCAAAACCCACGCACCCCGTTCTGGCCCTGAGAAGGGTCAGAAAGGAAGAGTGTGATCGAGTCCAAGTACTGCAATGTGCTCCAGTCAGACGACAAGCAGTGATCCTTCACCATTAGCCACTGGTGAAGAAGCAGAGAGATCAAAACAGGCTGCTTCCTTCCAAAGGATACAGGTTTTTATATACACACACACACTATCGCAGATTTATGTACTTTAAAATATATCTATGTATATGTATCTGTATTTATACAGAACAGGCACTTATGCAAAGAGAGCATTTGTCATCCTTCATAAAGGTAACCGGAGGTAATGAGCACCCAGCTTATAACCAGAGATCCTGGAACGAAGAGGAAACAGAAGCAGAGAGGGTAAAATGGATTTGCCTGAGAGTCGGCTGGTATCACCAGCGTCATTGCACTCATTCCATTGTTACATTCAGATAGCAAAATACTCATAATCCTTGTTTCAAGAAAAAAGGTTTAACAACTACAGAAGTGGAAGTCAACAAAAGAGAGATCTGAGCAAGTAGAGTTGGTTTAAACAATTCAGCAAGTGAAATGGCACAACATAGTTGCAAGGGGAACTCTTCGTTTTATTTACCAGTAACCAGCTGCATAAAAGGCAAACAGGTTGTTAACTTTGAGTGGAAAACTCCACAGGAGAAGCGTGAGCACCAGACCCGCGGGGGGCAGCCCAGGGTTCCCCTGCAGCACCAGCCGCACGCAGAGCGGAGCATGCTCCACGTCTCAGACTTTGAAAATTAACAGCCAGACTGAACTATTATTTCAGGGAATTTTTGACTCATCAGTATTCTTGGTGCTTACACACAAAGGGGTTGTTTTGAAGGCATGCGAAAAGCCCTGTTTAAGCTTTCCAGAATACTGAAATATTTGCTTTTGAGGAAATCAATTGTGCTCTATGAATCTTGACCCCTACAAAATTACAATAGAATTCATTTCAAAATGAAACAAATTCAAGTTATTTGAATGCTTCACCTGCAGTCAATATTGCTTTCTTTTCAGGGATTTTCTTTAATGAAGCAAACTTCTAAACTCAAGAAGTTTTAAAGCTCATGGCTAAATTGAGGCTACCTTGTGAAAAACAGGAGGCTCCAAAATAATTGTCTCCTTCGAAGAATGTGACTATTTGTACATCGTTGTTTCTCTACCCACAGCTATGGTTTTCTTGTTACCAAAATACAAAAACACACTAATGTCCTTGTTGCTAGAGCAGATTTGCAAAGAACCAGGGATAACAGCTGCCGGGAAGCGCCACCTGCCCAGGGCTGCTGGCAGGAGCGAGAGATGAAACACGCTGTTGTCAAGCCAGAGGAGTCATAGGAGCGTTTTTAAATTACATGTTCCGCAGGTTTTTTTTGCGGTTTTTACATGGATAGCTTTTTCCTCTGCCCACCAGAACACTGCGTGCAGCTCGTGCGTTTGCCTTCCTGGTGATTTTCTCTGCCAGGCTGGAGGCAGCTTTGTGCCGAGGGTGACGCTGCTCTTGCACCCCAGCCGGCCCAGGCGGGCAGAGCTGCAGCCCATCGGCAGACACACACATGTGGGGATGGACACCATCCTCCAGACCCCCGCGCAGAGCTGCAGGGCTGGCCCACCAGCATCCTCCAGACCCCCATGTCCACAGACACTGACAGCAAGTCAGAAGCAGAACCAAGGGCAGCTGGGAAGAGGGAGGACAATGGGCACTACAGAAACAGGTTATTAGGAGTAAGAGGCTGACGGGCTCCGAGGGAAGAGCTGGAGGGCAGCTTTTACCTTGTATTACTCATACAAACACAAAGCCTGCAGTAATGAATTGCAGCAGGAGGCAAATTGGAAGAGATAGCCCACAGATTACAAATGTAAAACTACGGTACTTGCTCTTAGCAGGTGCAGAGAGTGACCCTGTAAGAGATAAATGATACTGATGTGGAGAACTGAACAGAATGAAGTGAAGAAGGAGGTAAATCTCCGAGCTTTGATAATTAGCGAAGGACTGACCATTTAGGAGAAAAGCAACACCATGCTAGAAGTCCTACCTGCTGTCAATGGTGACTAACACCAAAGAGTACTTTCTATGGTAGTTCTTCAGGATTCAGATGATACCCACTCCTTTGGCGGGATTTAACAAAATAACAACAATACCTGTGAGGGATCTTTCTGCACGCTGCCTGTGACAGGGCCCTCCTGTTGCTTAACCCATGATTTATCTGGGAGCTCAGAGTGCAATCATTAGACCACCACAGGAAGCAGAAGACTTTCTGAGGGCTAATGATCATTGTGAAACCTTCCCAGTGGGTGCACAAAAGGTAATTTATCATAATTTGCTCCTGTAATGTTGATGCATTGAGCAATATTCCTATTGCTCAGTGGTCCCTCCAACCTTCCTGGGGAGCAGGAGGCAGAGGTAGAGGAAGCTGTGCGATGCAGGAGATGGGCCATGCAACTGCAAGATGACTCTTCAAGCACACTGTTTGCACACTTGTGTGTGTATCTACCACAGACTCATCCCAAAAGTCTGGGGAAAACAGGCCCGAGTCAGCGGACCAACACCAGAGTCCTCAGCGTGCGATGGAGAAGTTGGCTCTGGCCTGAGCACAGAGCGGCCAGGTACTGCGGGACAAGGTGGTACCACACTGTCTGTTCAATTTCAACTAAAGCTGGTCAAAATGTTTCTTTAAATCATGTTTCCAGCTGACACTGGTAGGCGGGAAATCCAGGCAAACATCACCAAATTCACACAGCAGATCTGAGCCAAGCTCTGCCCCCCCACCCCCCACATCCCAGGTAGTCCTAAAAAAGGCAGAAGTTCAGAACAACACAGCGCAGGGTAGGTTTTCTGAAAAACAACATTATTCTTACTAAACTGTTTCTCAGATGTGCTTTGGTTTTTTCCCCAGTGTGGCAGATTAATGTCTATTCTCTAGAATTTTTATTGTTATTTGCTTGACTGAAAAACAAAAATACCCATTTCTACAGAGAAAAGCGCCAGGTTTTGCATACCTGAACTGGGACTAACTCTTGCTAACTTTATGTGTAAGGAAACAAAGTACCTAATTTTCAGATGCTTTTGAAAACCCCACTGCAATTCCTTTGCATCTCTGACAAGAGACACTTTGAAAGTCAGATACAACGTTTGTTTTTTTTTTAAACAAAACCAATGCAGATTTAATGACAGAGTCTATCTACCTTTCCTTACATTCTTGATCTTAAGATAAAAATGCTAACAGGTATTTCGACTGTCAATTTAGGTCACAAAATACAGCCTTATCTTTTTCTTTATGGGAGTAAAGCATTTATCACTTTTTCCTCTTTGTAAGAGCGTCAGCATTTGTGTACTAACACCTCTCTGGTACTTTGTCATGTACTCAGCCAGTGAGATTATCTGGGAGTGTTTTGGAGGCAGCAAACAAACACAAAAGGAAGCATATGGTGCTCTGTTTAGAGAAGCAATGACAGTCTCATCACTGCCGAGATCCCAGAAAATGCATCTCAGATGCAAATTGGTTTCATGAAACCAGGAGGAAAAATAGCAGTCATATTTCTAAGGAAATAAGGTGAAAAAATATTAACTGTGAGCAAACTAGACATCGTTGGCAGGATTGGTTTTCAGGGTTTTCCCCCCCCATCAGATCTCCTATCTTTTTTTTTCTTCTATCCCAAATTCTGACAATCAAGAAGGCACACTGAGGAATCGATTCTGAAATTGGAAATCCCATAAGACAAAAATTAATTAGATTTCAGGCAGTTATTTGGACATCTGCCATGAAGCAAATACTGGCTTTGTCTGCCCCTGCCTCAAAACCCAGGGATTATTTTTCCCCCCTTTAATTTGGGTAGGAAAGTCAAGTTGTTTCCACCTGCCTCTTATATTATCAGTTGTAAGGAGAATGGAACCAAAGTCCAGAGCTGTCATTCTCCCATTGACAGGAACCTCTACCACCTCACCCACACACCCTCCTGTTCTTCTCTGCCCTGCCCCGGCGCAGCACCAGTGCAGAGAACGCCTGCTTCAGCCCAAAACCACAGCATCAAATAACCGCCATTCCAGTAGGACCCAGACATGTGCTAAGCATTTTTAATTTAAATAAATGAACAAATTGATGCTCACTGAACTGCTAGCAGTCATTCATATGAATGGTGTTTGAGTGGCACTTCTCCAGCTATTTAGCCACTTGCTGCGTGTGCCAAAAAAGTTATTGAGTAACTGACTTTTGTGCTGTGATGCATCTTGATGTTGCTGCTTTATCATTTCCTGGCAGTCACAACTGTTTTCTGCTTTTCTTGCCATTGCTGCTTTTCTTGAAAACTCCAACAGTCATTTTGTTTCATTGCTATTTGTCTCTAGCACAATCTTCTGCAATGATGGAGTTTATGAGCTGGAATTAATGGCAAGTGTGGTTTTTGGCAAAGCCTGCTTAGCATACCCATGAAACCTACAGTCACCTTTCTGCAGAGCAGAAATTGTACTGCCCTGAGCCTTGCGCCCAGTCAAGTACCATTAGCGCTTAGCACAAGGACCAGCATCTTCATTGGCTTTGCTCTTGCTTCCCCTACACAAGGGCTCAGTAGATTTCTATGTGGCCACGTGGCTGAAACTCTTCCGGTGCCTATCCATTTCTTCTTCATTTTTTAAATCAAGTTAAAAAGCAGCAGTGAGATCTTTTATTAGCTGTACGGGTGGATTCATGTAGACTGCAATTTTTCCTGGGGGTGTGCTAATTGGTTCACAAATGGATGAAAGAAAGAACAAGGCACTGGGGTGATATCTCAATGCAGAAGCACGAAAAGTCAGTTTAAGGGCGGCTCTTACCTTCGTGAATGAGCAAAGTAACCTGCACCCCCATGAGAGCCAAGCACAGGCTTCATAACCTGGGACACTTGTTCCTAGGCCAGTCCCCCATCATAAGGGGGTCCTTAAGGGTTAATCAAGTAGGGATGGTAAAAGAGGGAATCAAGTATTCCTCCCAGCCCTCCAGGTCATCTTTCCCAAACTAAAAATGCATGTGGTTATCTTTGCTACGCCAAAAAAGTATGCAAGATAAACAGGATAATCTCCTTCAAGACAAGCCTTCTCCGCCACATGTTTTAATCCTGTCCTTGCTTTCATATAATCTCAGAACACAGGCAGTAATACTTGAATTCATGAGTTAGTTTCTTCTCTGGGCAGCTGAAGGAAAGGATGGCCGTGGACCAGTTGCTCACTTATTGCACATCCAGAAGGTGGTCAGCTATCACGGGAAGGGTTGCATCATAACTACCTAAAGAAAATAGGGGAAACAGATGTTGCAGCATCTTTCTGCAACAACAATTAGCTGGTGCACTGGCCATTAAAATCTAAGCAAAGATAATACAATAAACAAGTGCTTATCTGCAAAATCCAGGTTCCTAATAGTGATAATGACCATTCAAGCAGTATTTTGTGATAGTTACTGACCAGTTGGAAGGATAAACCATCCTCGTTCGGTTTGTATTAATTGCTGTAAAATGCGTTCCTTGTTAATCATTACTGCTTCAACACATATGCAAAACCACTCAGAGCTGTGTTTGCTCTGCACAAACAGAGCTCGATCATAATTAATCTGTGCGCATCCCTTACTTTCACACAAAGGAATGGGAGGAGTTGTGCTCATCAACAGTTCACCAGCACGGAGTGCTTGCCAGTTGGTGTAACTTCACAGGAATTCTCAAGGTTGCTCAAATAAAACAGCAACGCTTACTGCGCAAGAAAGCTTTGCTTCCTGGTGTGATATTGCTAATTCAGGAGGAAAACAGATAGAAGAAGACATCAAACATGTGAAAACAAAGGCCATGCCATTATTCTGCAGCATAAAACATCCCCAGACAGTACAGTGTATATTCCCCATTTCAGTAAATGGATTATCTGAACACATTCCAACATTACACAGCCTGTGCTCTATTAGTCCCATACGGTAAATGACTAACTATGCGCTGGTACCTGGTAAGGCGCTCACACAGCCTAACCAGTGCTTTTGATCACTTTATAAATGCCTCTCACTTTAATAGGTTTCATTATGATGCCTTAACTGTCCCACGTTCCACACGGTAGCTCGCTGCTCTGTCACTCAGGTGTGCTGTTTGAGGATAATTAATGTCCCTGGACAAAGGCAAAATAGAACACAAACGCATAATACTAGTTCTGGTTTTTTGAAAGATGTAACAGAAGAAAACAAGTTCCCAATCTCCCCTTTATTTTGCATCTTTATGCTACCATAAAAAGCTTTTTTTTTTCCTTGTATTGTTTACTGGTTTACTACCAAGGCCCCCTCAGATTTTATTTCAGCATGAATATTAATTCAAGTATCATTTATATTGTGAACAAAATGAGAAAAATATCTCAAGGCTGTTACGAATCCCAGTCTTCCTGGCAGAACCGTCTGGCTCTTTTTAGAATAATCACACCCCCATTATTCATATATTAACTGGTGCTTTACAAAACAAATACAAAAGCACAGCCCTGGCATAAAAGGATTTCCACCGGACACTTGGCTCAATCTTTGCTTTCAGCTGGATGACACAACAAACTGGTTAACCAAGGAGAAGACGGTAGTATTTCCTTTCACTTTTCCCATATCCATTCTGAGTTATGCTTTGTTTGGTTCAGTGCCCTCCACACATGGAGTCACAGCACACGCACTGCCACTGCCCATAAGCTAAAGGTGTCCCTGAACCACTGAGCTCAATGTCGAGGAATTCAAGCCATTTGCTCCTCTGCTTTGTTGATCCACCAACATCAGCAACAGCTCACAGGAGCCAGAGAACAGGCAAGGTTGGCAGGGAGCTCTGGAGATCACCTAGTCCAACCCCTTCACTCAAACAAGGTCAGCGACAGCAGGTTGCTCAGGACTATGTCCAGTTAGTGTGTTTTGAGTTTCTCTCCAAGGATGGAAACTCCGCAACTTCTCTGTGTAACCCGTTCAAGTGTCCGACCACCCTCACTGTAAAAATAGGTCTTTCTTATGTTCAGACAGAATAACCACCACCCTAGACCAGCTGGCAGCACTACTCCTCACGCAGCCCCAGGATGCTGTTGACCTTTTGCAGCAAGAGCGCATTGCTGGCTCATGTCCAACTTGGTGTCCACCAGGAAGCCCAGGTCTTCCTGCAGAGCTGCCTTCCAGCTGGTCAGCCCCCAGCATTTCGCTTTGATGAACCTCAGTCCCTGTTTTCCCATTTCTCAGCCTGCCTCAGGGCAGCACAGCCACCTCATCTATCAGCTGCTCCCCCAGCCTGTTATCTCCAAGCTGGCTAGGGGACACTCTGCCTTATCATCCAGGTCAATAATCAAGATGTTAATCAGTATTGGCTCCAAGCATATCTTACAATCTGTTGATTTAGAACAGAAAGCAGAAAGCAGGATGAGCACATTGTGGTGGAGAGGAGACAGAACAGATTAAAATTTAATGAGTTTTTAGTGTTTAACTTAAATGGTCAAGACAAACCACAGCTCTTTTGCAGTGCAAGGTTCATCCATGCTGCCTGAATTTCACTCCAGACGAATTTCACTGTAACTCAGAAGTTTCCAAACTCCAAGTCATCAGCAATTCACACCTCACCACGTACCCTCTGCACCCTGTTCACATGTAATTTCATGCCACCAGCTGGAGCTGTGTGATACCACTGCTCGTTCCTACCCCATAGAGCAGGTTACGCTCACCATGCGCGTCTGGGACTCCACGCCCCAGCTTCCAGATGCTGACCCCTGAACATTAGCGCTGCAAAATTAATGAAAGAAACTCTCTTGAGCAACTAATTCTTTGCTTCCCTGCTTAGGGCAGCGTTTCCAATTAGTATCTCAAAGCCTCCTGAACAAAATGCTGGGTTTACCAAGCCTGTATCCAGAACTGTGTGTGACATTTTGCAATACTGCTTGTTTTCCGCCCTCTGGAAAGCTGGCCAAGAAAGCCTTTGAAATGCCCAAAGCCTCTTCCAATACAAATGGCAAAAACAGGCTTCCAAGAACTTCAGTGGTGCAGTTTTTTACCTCTGAAAAAAGCGTATTTTTGCCATAATAAATCAGTCTCTGTCCCTTCCTTCTCCAGGTCTGTCCTGATCTAGTTATCCGAGTTCATGAACTCTTAACACTTTGCCAGTGAAAAGGGAGCTCTAAGAACAGACACTGTTTCCCTTCGTTTCCAAAACCACATAATTATTTTGCAATATCTATATGTTGAGTTTCAGTAGCACAAGCAGAGCTTTACACCCACCCAGGGGAAGATCGGATCAGTGAGGTAGCCCTGTGTCCCCACACCCCCTCCCACCATATTTTTCCAAAATTTGTTTATGGTATATGGATATTGCCTAGATCATAGAACGGTTTGTGTTGGAAGGGACCTTAAAGCTCATCTCATTCCACCCCCTGCCCTGGGCAGGGACACCTCCCACCAGACCAGGTTGCTCCAAGCCCTGTTCAACCTGGCTTTGAACACCTCCAGGGATGGGGCAGCCATAACTTCACAAGATAAGCAAGCTGAAGTTTATGCAGCAGCATGTGAAACAGGGCAAGCATGATGCCCAGGCACTGCTGCTAGAGACAGCTGCTGCTCAGGGAGACCTAAAACGAGGAGTAAATCCCAAGGAACACTTGCAGGTGTCAGCAGATGCTGTTGGGGCACTGCCCTAAGAAAATTAACATTTCTGTTTAAAATTCCTTTGTAGCTTCAGCTACCTAGAGCTTTTTTTCCACTGCATGGAGCTGTAAAACACTATGTTCTACTAGAAAGGTTTTTACTTGTCCGTGTAAGAATTAACCAGTGGTAACTGCAAGGACACTGGAATTAGCCACTGTGAACATTCTCACTGCTGTGGTCATCTCTGGCCATCTATAATGACCAAAGAACAGTATTTGAAAGCACGTAGACCAAAATAAGTAATCCCCCACAAATATAAAAACTACAAAGTATTCTCTCCCAAGCTATAAGCAAGGATTGGGATAGATGTCTGGCTTTGAATGAAGGATGCAGATCAAGCTCCAACGCCAAAAAAAATAACATTGAGAGCAGAGAAACCTGGCTTATGGCTTTGTAGCTAAAGATAATTTCTGGTGTTTATTAAGCTTATATTCCAAAAACCATTAGAAAATCTCCGGCCTCTATTGCCCTAGTGTTTACTGTGCCTATCTGCCTAATGCATTTACTGGGTGCTTTTGCTTTCACAGTGATGAGTTGTTTACATTCCCTTTGTTTCTCTTTCTCTTCTCCCCTAATTGTTGCCTTTTCAATCTGTTATCCGAGGCTCGCTTTAGTACTCGAGGGCTTATAAAGAGAACAACTGAGATCTTGTTGCCATTTACTGTGTTTATAGATTGAGAAATTGGGAAAAGAGGAATGGCAATTTCTCCCTTTGTAACACTTACCAAGAAAAAAGGGTTGAGGAAAAGGTCAAGAACGAAACTACTCAAAAGTGAATACCCCAAATACAACCTAATGTTCCCTAAAATGAAGCTAGGCTGAGCATTCAGGTCAAGGAAAGAGAACAGGAACAGCTTCTAAAATGCACATTCTGGAGAAAGGCAGAAACCCAATTACAGTGTGCTTGGGTTGTGGTGGGAGAGCAGGATTCCCGCGGGAGCAGCATCACCAGGCTGCTGACTATGCCATCTATGGCCATGCATCCATTAATTATACATAGCTTCTTGGAGGGGAAAAAAAGTACCTGAATTTCAGGAGAACCAACAGTACAAGGAGAATGGCTTACTCACTAACCAGTGGGGTGGTATGTGAGCTGGATGCTCCATTGGGGACCCCCCACCCCTCTATTGGTACAGGGAAGAAGCCACGTAGCTGCTGCTCTGCTCAAGAGCCTAATGCAGGCGAGCACTGCAGCACCCAGCACTGCCAGGCAGGAAGACAGGAGACCTTTTAACACTGAGGTGACCACACAAAACGTCATGATTTCAACCCCCCCGCCGCACAGTTATTAAACTCTGCATAAGGTAACGTGCAACCTTGGTCACAGAGGATAGGACTAACCAGACCCCAGCACACACATGCCATCAGCAGAGCAGGCTTTCCTAACCTAGAGGAACAATTCAAGTGGTAATAAAGCCTGTGGGGATGAAAGACAATGAGACCACTTGCAGTAGTACCTCTCCCCAGGACTACAGAAACTCTCCTGAGCACCCCCAGAGGCACAGTACTGCTGACCGTGGTGTAAAGAGCCGGAGCCAAGCAAAGGAAACCAGAGGAGCACCGAGAGATCTGCTCGGGCAGTTTGCAGCCAGCAGTGCTGTCACCCACTGCTGAAGCATCACTCTCAGCATCCCCACCAGGCTCTGGTGCACCCACACCACACAGCGGCACATGCAGAGGACTTAAACCCCCACTTTAGCTGAACAAGTGGGGTCACTCATGCCCTGAAAGCAGCATAGAAACACCACAATGAATAACTTTGTCTTGGCTAATTAACTACAACTCCTCTTTAGATCTTGCTCGGTTATCTCCTAGAACATACAGATGTCCCCCAAAACAAGACTTACGGATTTATAACTGGACCAGTTATATCTTGCAACATCACACATTGCGTTCACTTCTCACAAGTGGTTCTTACAGATTCACCTTGGCTGTCTGCATGTACCTTCATTACAGGCTGCTGAAGAGTTTGCCATCACATCTCTGGTCCTACTCTTTGACTGCTTTGGATGTGCAAGCATCACCTAGCATATAGACAAACTTTCTTTTATAGTTGCACTCACACCAGCTGAGGTGATGACCACCCTCGCTGCAATCCTACCTGCTTATCTTCATTGCAGCCGCTTGCCCAGATCAGCCCACAGAGCTGCTGAGGCACCAAGCACAGACCGGGGAGCAAACACAGGCAGCCTCTTGCTTCCAACCATTTAAAGGGTAACTCCTTGCTTAATAGGCTCATTCGGGATGAACGAGATTGAAGAGAGATCACACGCAGCTCTGTCGGCAGATCGAGGTGATGATCAGCAGCTGGGAATGGGCAGAACGCTCACCCCAGCACAGCTGCAGCCAGAGAGGACACGTGTCCATAGCACAAATTGCATAGTATTCTCCTTTTGCTGCCTTTATGGCATATTTCATAACAGATGGATCAGTGACAGCCTTATTTGTGTACAAATTCCAGCATTCATATACAAATACAGCTCCTGGTACAAAGAAAACTACTCCCAAATCACTTGTGTGAAAAACAACTTAAAGAAGGAGGAAAAAAAAAAAGCCCTGGGAAATGTTTGCAAACACAACTAGGAAAGGACACCAACACGGCTACGCTGGCAACGGCTGGGATGCAAAGTGCAGCTCTGGGCTTTTTGTGCAGTGCTCAGCTGGTTCTGTTTCTTGGCTGTAAGGAACGGAGGAGGGTGCGACACACTGATCAAACCGGGTAGGAAAAGGACTGGAGTGTTTAAACCATCACAGGAGGCTACGTACGCCCCCCGGGGAGCCTATGTCCTCCACAGACAATAAATCTGTGTTGGTTAAATTGTCCATAGCAATTACTTGTAGGATCAAAAAGAAAGAGGCGTAACTCAAGTAAACCTCAACCTTCACGAGCTATTATTAGCACTTTAAGCATCAGTACATTGCGGATTGCAAAAGCCAAATCCTTAGGGAGACAATATTTCATTATATATTAATTATTTATTATTTCCATCATTGTTGGCCATCTGAAAAAAAAAAACCAAACCACAAAGGCAAAATCAGCAAATTCTCTCAGAGTATCTGTAAGTAAGCCCTCAAGGTCTGGTTCTTGGCTTTAGGTCCCTCTCTCACCAGGACACTAGGATTTTGGAAAGCCCAACTTAGCAAGCGCCCATAATAAATGAGTGAACTTCAGCGGGAAAGAAATCCCTGCACATCTTGTACAGTAAGATACAGCTGCAAAAGGCCACTATTTCATTTTACTGCTTATAGAATTGTTTATATAATTTTTCAGTAAAGCTTCAAAAACAAGCAGGCTGCATGGCTCATCATTAAGTTTTCTCATGAATCATATCTGGGGGGATCCAGACGCCAGAAGCTGCCATGCAGGTACTGGAGTATAGCGCTGAATTGCTTTAAAGCTTCACAGAATAAACCCAAAGCAATATCTTTTCCCAAAACTCTGAAGAAACACTGCAGGCACACAACAGAAGTTGAAAAATAAAGCCCCATATTCCCCCGGTGTCTGCCTTACAGTGAAGCAGAGGGTTTCCTCTGACTCTGGAAAACGATGGAGAAAAGCTGATGGATGCAGGAGTGGGGCTGATGCAACGCTCCAGCGCGCGTGGGCCCAGGTCGGTCACAGACAAGGGAACACATGCGTTCAACAAACCGACACAAACTGAATTCCTTTGCTCCCTCCCCTTTTTGAGAACCTGCCTTGCTGAAAAAGCATCACGTTATTGTTACCAGAATTGTGCTGGCTGATTGCTAGTGCAAAGGACAGCTCTTTTATTTTACTTTTGTAATTGGCAATACGAGTGAGCCTAACAATATCTTCATTGCTTGGAAACAGAGTGGTTTTGAGCTTGTCTATCATATCCTCCCATCTCAGCTCTCAATGCGGCATTACTGGCCTCTGGAGAGGTGCTGGCAGCTATCTTCTCTTTCTCCCAAGTGACCCCAAGTGATTAGAGACACCACGACACTCAGACATTCATCAGGTGGCCCATCAATGGTGGGGAAGTTCATCCCAGAAAAAAAGAAAAACAAGAGAGCTTTGTGGTAGAGAAAAAACCTGATCTCTGAAGAATCACTTGTTGGAACGGAGAGTATGGAGGTGAGAGCTGGTGCCACCAAAGGACCTGGCCACAGCCATGCTGTATGTGACCACCCAGCCCAGCTTCTGGCACCACCATCGGGAGAGGGGCCACGGGAGGGACCCCTCCTCCCTTCAGGGCACGTCTGAGAAACCTGTGAGAGCAGAGGCCATGGGCATTACACTTTCTGGGTAAAACAGTATGAAATAGCGTAACAGAAAATCCTGCTCGCTGCTCTCCATAACTGCAGAAATTTGCCTGGGTAGAATTTTCCTTCTGTATCCACTAATAAAGCTTTGCCCCCTCGTCACAGAAAAAGTCACATCTTGAGCTCCAACTGTACCGATCGTCAAAAAAGGAAAAAGGGGTTGAAATACGGTTGCTGGCACCTGGCCAGCATAGGCCCACTTTGCAGAGATATAAATCTTTCAAAATAACAGTTTCAATTTGGCACAGCATCACAGGATTAAAACACCTCTTCTGAAGCCCACAGCAATCATCCTGACTCACCGTTGTCTCGGGCTTTACAGTGACATTTGGTGCCTCAAACCCTGCCTGAGAAAAGCAGGGGTTTTCACATACTACGAGAAGTGTTGTACAGCAGCTTCATCTGGCAGTGTAGGGGAGAAGAGGCGGATTTTATACACAACCTTGGAAAAAAAGAAAAAAAGGAGGAGGTTGGAGTCAGCTAAAATGTTAACATGACAGTTCTCCTTCTGTTCCCTGCTTGGAGAATGCCTGAGCCGTGGATTGCCAGAGGATAATGTCACATTGAAAATTGTTTTGTTACTCTGACCATATTGCGTGCATGGAAGAGAGGAAGGTGAGTGGGTCCCTGGGCTCTGCGGGGCAGGGGATACTCAGCGCCGGAGCAGCACCACAGCGTCTCCCAGGGAGCCAGGCACGGCCTGCCCCGCTATCACCAGCAGCACCTTCCTTGGAAGAGACGGGGATTTCTGTTCAACTCACCCCTTGGTACCACGCCACGGGGCTGCGCAGAATCACCGTCAAAAGCCACAAACGTGACCTCCGGTAGAACAGCCAAACCCAAACGAAGCCAAGGTCTGCCCTCAGAGCTGGGGGCAGAAAGACCTGTGTGGCCGCTCTCCTGTCGGCTGCTAAAGCTGGATGTTATACAAAGGTTTTCTTGCCCCGAGGATGGTGATTTGTCTCTCTCCAGCATACGTTGGGTGGGGCTCCAAAGCCCTGGTAAAATGCTTCCTGGTTGGAACGCTGCGTGAGCATCACCAAGGAAATAGTAAGACATTCCATTCTACTAAATTATGCTTTAGTAGAGTTTAATCAAAGAAGCCGTGGACTGTGCTAGCACCGGAGGCATCCTGCAGTTGCATTGATTTCCACTATGAAAGCGAGATCCGTGTGCTGTAGCATGTAGAGAAACAAAGAGAGAGGATTGTGAATTCTGGCTGGAAGATGGTTGGGATAAGCTTGATAAATCGATGTACAAATAGGCTATTTTATTTTTCAGAAATAAATAAAGAATAGGTTTCACTCATCTACCACCGAGGCTCTTTTCCCTTCAGAAGAAACATACATTTTTTGTTTGAAGTGTTTCTCTGGCTGGTAACTAAAGATACACTCTGTGCGATCAGGGGGGTTCAGCCGTTTTATCCTCTGAAGTTGAAGTACTTCAGCAATCTGTTAACATTCTTCACAGTTTTAGCTCAGAGGGTAACCAGGCCTGCCGATGTGAATTAGTGCATTTCCGCATTTTCACATTTTATACAAAGCTGTAATTCAGAGTAAGGTTGTCTAGACCCTACAACAAATCTCTCTTTTTCTGTCAAACCATATTTACTCCAGGATATAGAAAACTGCCTGCGTTTACATTGCGTTTGGTGGTGTGTTTATGTGCATTTAACATACCCATAACATGACAGTCCTGAGACTAGCTCTGTGTGTGGGGAAAAAAGAGTTGATCAAAGTACTCCATCCTGAGCCGAATACATTTTATTAATGCCGCGTGCAGCCTCTCTAAGAGGCTGTTACGACACGCGGTGTGCGTGCACGGTGTGCTGTGTAAATCCATAGCTGCAGCTCACATACGGAGCTACGCTTTATGTAAAGCTGTGCTGTGACCAAGCCAAGCTCCAACACACTCCACTTGTCTTTCTGCTGTCTCCAAACACATGCTCAAAGGTGCAACGGAACAAAAGTTCCCCTGAATGGAGACCCCAAATTTTCCAGAGCAAATTTGCACTTCATTAAAATACTCTGGATGGCAAGCAGAAACCTCGTTCAAAAGACTGTGAGTAGAACATCACCGGCTCCAGAAAGGAGAAGGAAGAGGGAGTGGGCACCCTGCAGGCAGCAGGATGGTTTTCAACTCTTCTGGCTCAGAGGTGACAAAGACCTGTAGTGACCGATGGGAAAGAACAATAATAACAGGTAACTTTTTTGCATGGGTTTTCCTATTTTATACATTGGCTACATTTCCAGTTTCACTGCCAGTTCCAGATCCATGCAAGTAAATGCAATTGCCTGATGGCAATTCAGCCCGTTGTCCCAGCAGCCATCGTGGGACCTCGAGAGCCAGGACCTGCTGAACGACGCTTGTCTAAAACTATTTCTCCGTTTGAGCACTGGTACTTGCAAATTTCCAGGGGGCTGGAAAATCTGTTTCTCTCCCCATCTGTAATAGAGGAGCAACCAGCTCCCCTTGCTTGGGAGATGGGCCAAAATGCCTGAACTTGGGCAATTTGAGTGTATTTTTTATTTCCATTGCACATAAACACCACTAACTTCCAACGGGAACGCTATTCGTCACCTGTCTTTCCTACTGTACGTAGCTGAATGTAGCTTACAATATCATGGATATTTAAAAAGTAGGGGAAATACAGACACGTGCCATTTCAGTCACTTCTGTGGCTGTACTGGTTTCCCCGCAGCAGGTCGCAGGCAGCCACGGCCGCGGGAGCAGAGCTCTGTTGTGCCTGGGCTGCACAGACACAAACAAGTCTCTGCTCTGAGGAGTTTACAATAGCAAAGAAAGGGCAATAGAGCTTATTCCTCCCTCAAAAGGCTGATTTATTATCGCAGAAACACTCATGAGAACAAACCTGTTTCAACTACATTTTCAAATGGAAATCTTTTCTCAGCGCTAGATGAAAGTATTGACCAAAACCAGGGAGACTTTCAGGGAAACCGAGCAGTCCGGTCCGCACCGTGTCCGGTTTGCACGAGGGACGAGAGCACAGGCTTCCCACCACGGACCTGAGCATCCCCCCTGCCAGGCAATAAACCCTTTTTGAGGTTTTCTCTCATTCTCCCCTCTTCCCAAAAACTTGAAAAGTCTTTGGTTTTGCACGGAAGAGTAGGGAAAAAAACCTCAAAGCTAAAAGTCTTCTGCAGGTGGCTGAGCAGTTCCCCACCTATCCGAATTATAATCTGAACAGACAAATGCACGCTCAGGTTTCCATAACCCTAATTTTCAAGGAAAACATTTTCATGTCGATCCTTTTTCCCTAGTAAGGTAGCGGGTCCCGAGCGCTGCAGCATCGCGGCCGCACGCCCAGCACGAGCAGCTGGTATCCTCCAGGAGCTGCCGAGCAAATAGGCTGAAAAATCCTCTGTGCGTAAGGCAGGGCAGACCACAACCAATGTTTTATTAAAAGAGACGATTGATATTTAGGTATTTGATTGATATTAGGTACTTGGCATATTCATTAAGCAACTTGAAAGGTCACCCTTTTAAACGTTTGAGAACAAAATGCAAGAAGAAAATCTTGCTACTCTCTACCTCGCATACCAATAAGAAGAAATTTAAACAATAGTAGTCTTTCATTTAAAAAGAACAAACAGAAGGATTTGTGCTTCTTTTATCTGTAATCCTTACTTCTCCCTCCAGAGATTTGGTCCAATTAGTTATTTCTTATTAATCACGGTTTGTGCCGTTCACTTCTTCCTACAGCAGCTTTCCACAGCCCGGTGTCTGTGTCAAAGGAAATAAAGCCCAAGCATTACCAGCTCCTCCACCTCAGCAAGGACAGAAGGCTGACGACTGGGGAACACCAAGAGTTACTTTCTATTTTTCCAAAGAGCCTGCACATAGGGAGATCCATTTCTGTAACCGGTGTAGGTGTACATCTGCCCAGAGGCTGATCTCCATTTGGCCAAAATAGCTGGAGTCAGTGCATCTCCAGCCATTTTTCAACTGTGGATTTTTTTGATGCTATAGCTTATGGGGATGTTTTTCTTATTTTAACATTTGATGGCTTACCAACTGCTAAAGAAATGTGAGATGTATATAATCATTTTATATGTAGAGCGGGAGAGGTTATAATGAAGTTCGTAAAATTATGAATGGCAGCTTAAGGATGAATAGGAAAAAACTAATCATTCACGTAATACAAGAATAAGGAACATAAAATTAAATTATCTAGCAGCAGTTCTAAAACAAAGAAAAGGAAGTACATGTAATTGTATTTTGGAACTCATCGCCACAGAATGCTTTGAAAAAAACACTAAGCATGAATGCGCTCGGAAAACATGTAGGCAAACTCCTGCAAAAATTGTGTTAATGGTTGGGGAATGCAAAGGTCTAGATATAAAATGGAGAAGTCGAGTAAGAACCAGTTTTTTCTCTTCCTCTCCCTTTGATGTTCCTTAATGACCATTCTCCAAGTCAGGACACTGCGAGACACAGACCTTCAGCCTGACCTTATACAGCTCTTCTGCTGTTCTTCACCCAAAAGCCCCATGGCTTTACAATATCCCAGGACATCCAGTCTGAGATCATAGAAAAGAGTTCCTGGAGCTGTTTATAATTTCTTCCAATGTGCAATTTGATATTTGCTGCCTAGTTAGAAGCAACAGAAATCATATTAAAGCAAAAACCTGGGTCCAAAGGACCCAGACTCTAGAGCTGGGTTTTGTGCCGTGCCTGCATTACAGCCATGCCAGCGGGTCTGTGCGGCATCGGGGCACTGCACCCACCGCGGCCACGGCACCCACTGCAGGCACTGCACCCAAGGCACCCCATGGCCACTGGCAATCCTGTTCTGCCCGCAGCAGCCTTTGTGTCGGCTCAGTTCGACATGGGCAGGAATTTGTGTGCGACTTGCTGACACACTCTCCTGCTGCTGTGTGTGGATGAAGGGTCACCTCTCACTGCCGTAGTAAACCACATCTTTGAATGTCTGCTTGGGCTTTTAAGTTTTGCCTTAACATGTATTAGTGATAAACGACCTCCTTTCAATTTTAACCCCTCAGCATTAATATGATTCAATTTTAACTCATTTCAGTTGGACTGCAAGTTCTTTGGCAAGTAGAAAAGGCTCCAATCATAAAGATTTTTGTAGCCAAAGCACGTTTTTTGATCCGGAGAATTGATAGACCAACAGTGAATGTCAAAGGCAATAAAACTTGTCCAAACTCATAGTCTTTAACTTAGGCGCTTAACCCTCTTGAGAAGAGTGCATTTTGACTCACAGCAGCCTTCACCTCCCCAGCCTTGCCGCAGAGGCACTCGCTTTCCCTCCCCATGGCCTCTGGCGAGGCAGGTCCTGGCATTCCTCACCAGCGAGCACTTCCACCCTCTGCAGGAGACCAAGCTTGGGAAATCCTTAGCTACTGCTTTCATTTTATTGTCACCTCTTGTAACTTAGCTTAAGAAAGGCTCCATTCACAAGTTACAGACAAGGATACTGCAAGAGAATGCAAAATTGGTGGTCAGTAATTAGCCATAAATCCTCAGGGCACGCTATATTGAGTGAGGTGCTGCACTACTGACCCATGGCGGTGCCCTAATATTCTTTCCAGATACGACAAAGATTTTTAAGGGACTCCTGTACTGAATCATCTGCTGAATTTTGCTATGCCAAGTGTAGTCCTTTGGATTTGCTAGATCTAAAGCAAGGCTGGACGGGAGTTAATTTCCTGCCATATTCCCATGCAGCGAGTGGCAATAAAGGCATCTAACAGGGGTTATGAACAAGCATCGCTTGAGGAGGGACTTTTTTTGCGTCAGATCTTTGGCCCTCTTTTGCAAATCAGGCTCATTAACATCTTCTGTTTCCATAAATAAATAAATAAATAAACAAATAAAGCAGACTATCACATGATGGGAACAGCATGGGAACCTTCCAAAACAGAGGAAGGAGAGAAAGAGCATGCCTTCTTGAAACTCTTTGCAGTT
The DNA here is from genome assembly GCF_028500815.1 of Rissa tridactyla. Classification (NCBI taxonomy): domain Eukaryota; kingdom Metazoa; phylum Chordata; class Aves; order Charadriiformes; family Laridae; genus Rissa; species Rissa tridactyla. The sequence continues at coordinate 10,271,417 of NC_071476.1, forward strand.
TTCTTTTCTCTTTGCAGGGGTTTTTAATCCCATTTTCTGGTCACAAAGGATCTGTGGAAAGATGAGGGTACCTCCAATTTCACCACTTTTATTATTACCAGTTCTCATGCACTGGGAGGGGGAGGAATAAAAAACAAACAAACCAAAAGAGAAAACTAGCTATCCTTTGACCATCTATCAATGATAAAACAGGACTGAGCTTACTCCAGCACCTCATGGGTCTCTTCACCACCCTCTGCTTATACTGTGTGTATGGCCACGACCCTGCCTCCCACTAGCGTCCCCGTTGCTGCTGCCCGGGCCCAGCCCTCCCCGGTGCCTGGGAGAAAAGAGGCAGCAGCCCCTGGGCAGGAGAGGATTCCTCCCAGTTTGCCGCCCAGCTGCTGTACGGCCAGTTCACAGTGGGCAGAAAAACACAGGTGAAGGTATCCAGTGCAATTCCCAGCTCTGCCACCAATTTCGCTCTCAGAAGGCGATGACATGTCTTCTGCACTTCGGTAAGGCGTGTAAGGATGTGCAGATGAGGAGTGCTACCCCATAAAAATCTCTTAATTACTATTCTTCTGTCCTGAAAATGTCACACCAGCGCCACTTTTCAATATAACAGTTTCTTCCATCCAGGGATGGGATCACCTCTGTTCTTCAAGGTGAGCATAATAATGTTGCATCCCCTCGCTGCCCAGATTGCACTGCTGGCACTCAGTCAGAGTAAGAAGATAGGTAAAGAAATCAGGGTTGAGTGTCTTGTCTCTCCTAGATCACAGTTAGTGTTTAATATGTTTGACTTCTCTTGTGATGAAGCGACAGACATATCTCTTGGAAGGGCTGTACTGTCTTACACCTCCATTTATGTCTTTCAGAAATCCTGCTTGATGAAGGTATCCTGTTCTCGCTGGGTACCAAAACTCCTGTGCCACCTGAACTCTTATTGATTGCGGTGTTTGGAGAATGCTGTATTTTGTCATTTTCCAGTCTATGGTTTATATATGAGATGAGACAATGTTCCGTGTCAAAGTGCGCTTGGTTATATCGACTTTGTCAGTAGTGCTTAGAACAGAACAACAGACGCAATCTCATTAAGGAGACTCAGAAAGGCACCACTGTACTCCAAAAAAGCCATAATCTGTCCAGCTGTCAGCTTTTCTACTAAATTAGTTAAATACATTGATCAAAGTCAATTACTTACGCAAAGGTATGGCTGAGGTATGCATTGCATCGGTATTATTATGGTAAGCCTTTTCCAACGATCCCGAAGTCTGACCTGCAAAGAGAAATGACTTGTCAGAAGACCAACACTTGTCCTCAGGCCATCGCTGCTGGGGGACCTTCTGCTGCTCTGAGATCTGCTAATCAAAATAACCTGACACGTGACCTGAGTCCCAAGATGGCCAAAGATATTTTTAAATGCCTAATTTCTGTTCCCTTGCCCCATTCCCATAAATAAGCAGGCGACTTGTTCACCTAATACTTCTGTGGGTAAAGGTTTAGCATGGAATTACGGGAGACTCAGACTTTTCCACACCAAGGAGCAGGAAGCTGTTTCTCCAGTGATTTTAGATGATACTCATTTTTACTTGTCCGTCTTGCTTGTATGAGCAGTCAGCTAAGGAAACTGTACTGCACACTATATTAAGCCTTTAAGAAAGGAAAATATTACCAGGTAAAAGACTTACTGTTTGCTTATGCTGAACTCCGTTTTTTCTCATTCAGTTGCTGTTAATATGACTGCATATAAATATATTTTTTTTAAAACACAGATCATGTACTGCAAACAGCCAACTCACTCCCTACGGAGTTATGCAAATGACAATATTTTTGTCCTGTATCTTCACACAAAAAGAAATATTTCCTCCTGGCAGAGGCCAGTTCTCCTTCAGCCCTCAAGTGAAAAGCTGGTCTGTAAGAAAGTCATTTAGCTGACTGATTCTGCTTTATCTCATTTAGACTTCAATGATGAGTTTTGATAAAATAAAACAAAAATACAGCAAAGAGCACCATCAATAACTTATGCCTGTTTGAAGGGGCAACAGCATGCAAATGTCTGCCATAATCTTTTTTCACCAAGATTAATCTTAACATCCACCATTTCTAAGCTTTACACATTGGAGCTCGTAATATTCACTGTGCTTTTACCTTACGGTGTGGAAGATTGCAGCCCAGAAAGTGGGTACTTCGCAGTTAACTGAATTTTTTCTTTTCTCCAATAATTATTTAATATGATGTTTTGTTTCTTTCCAACAAGAAATTGTCAAGAGGATTAAATAAAAGCTATCTATCTGGATAAAAAGTCTTTATACGAGCTGGTCTGTGATTAGTTTACGAGCCTGTAGCTGCCTCAGACAACAAGCAAAGCTGAGGTACAAGTGGGAGAACACGAACCAAGCACAGCTGGAAGTTTCAACTTTGCTGAATTTTCACTACATACTAGTTCAAAAGTTTCCTTCAAGCTTAGCTAACGGTGCCAGGAAACAGCACCAAAATGGCAAGACTGACAAAACAGTTTTGTTTCAAGTTATAAGAGTAGGATAAAAGAAAAAAAAAGAAAAAGAAAAATAAATAAATAAATAATTAAAGACGCTTTGATGCATTTTCTCCCACCATCCACAGTTCTTCCTTCTTCATCAGTTTTTTCCCTCTCTGAAGTGTTAAGTGCAGCTCTTCTTGTGGCTAAACTTCTCAACTTTCTTTCACCTTGCTCCTCTTTATTTCTAAGCAGATGAGGGTACAGTTGAATACAAGGCATTCTTCAATGCACATGACGGAGTCATTTGCAGTAAATACATTAAGTACACTTGATCTTTTATGCTCTATAATTATCCAGAGCTGGACGTTAAGTTTTACTTTACTTCTTGCCCGATGGCTACTGAAACATTTCACTGTCTGCTCAACAGTTTGCAAATACCAGGGTCAGGTACGGGACGCACTGACGGGCGCTGGGACATGGGACAGGCTGGGTGACGCCCGACCCCCGGTGCTGCCATCCCGGGCACTGCCACCTGTTCGCCACCTCACTCACAGCATCTTAAAGCAAGCTGGTGTCCAGAAGCGCTGGAGACCTGCTGTCTGAATTCATACCTCCGCCACAGCGCTTCATTTGGCATCGCGGTACAGATAAATCTAACAACGCCAGCGACGCTAGGAAAAGGTAGGCCTTTAGCTTTTATAAACAAAAACATCTGTCTGAAGGTTTGAGGCAAACAAAGAAAAATATTGCAAATGTGAAAGTGAATTTACATTTTTTATATGGAAAAGCATTCATAAATAACATTTGGCATCATTCTCTGTGTTGCTTATGCAATAAAAATGAGTAAGGATACACAATTTTAAGGAAAGGCCCTCTGAAGATGCAAAAATGCTTTGAAAATATAAATTAATTACAATTTACATCATTCCCCTAAAGTCAGAATTATTATCCCACCTTTTAAAATAAGAGTTTGAGGAACCAATCCGAATTCCACAGCCAGTCTAAGCACGGTCAAGAAACGACTAGGGACCAAGGACATTCCTTCTTAGCGTAAAATCATCTTTCCTCTATAGCACAGCTCCACTTCACAGAGTTAAAAAGTGGAACTATGAACAATATATGACGCAGGGTAAATTTCTCCAATGGCATCATACGCCTAAGGGTACGATTGCCCATAACTCTTGCCTTTACGATGCCTGCCTGATTAAACAGATCAGGAATGCGTACAAGGGAGCATTACCCTTTCGGCATGTTAGCAACATATTTTATTGCTTATGGAGATAATCGGACCATAACAGTGTCATCGTGTTTCTCTCCCCTCCCAGCAATGAGCACACTTTAATGGTTTTGACGACAGGTTCCCCTCACTGGGACCATTGCTGCTCTTCCAGCTGTGACCCCCGCCAACAGAACCCCATTTCCCAAGAGCTGATCCCAGCAGTTTAAACAACATCACGCAAGTATGTACCGAAGGATGTCAAACTTCATTGTGTTTGTGCCTCGAAGAATGGAGCAAATACATCACCAGCTTTACCAGCCCGTGGCACTTCAGCAGCTTTGAGCTCCCAAATGGACAGGGAGGGATGTACAGAGCAGGGAACCTTTGGTCAGATGCAGAGACGCGAGGACCCCGCGTATGCCAGCACTCGCCTCTGGAGCGTTTCTGAAAGTTTCAAAAGGGTTGAAATCAGGCCACTAACATGATTTTTTTTCAAAAATTTATGGCCTCATTTTTTAACCATACGCAAAAAGAAAAGCCCGGTTCCTCAATAATCAGCTCCACGGGGATGTTTAAGGAAGTGTAATCAGAACAACACAAGCCACATCTTGATGTGAAGAAAATCTAGTGCGTGAGATCACAGTGTGAAAAACAATATGTAATCACCAGTTTAGAAGTGGGCATTTATCAGTATAAATGCCGAGATGATTCTAGTAACAAGTGTGGGTTTTTTTCCCCCTGATTTGCAGTTACAAATACTTGTTTTAAATACCTTTAGTGGAGCCTGGGCATCCAGACAAATTAGTAATGGAAGGCATAAGGACCTTTGCTGGGTATCAACCAAAGTCAGTAAAAATAAAATACCGCTACTAGATTTATTTGCCACGTGCTAATGCCTCACAATTCAGTCCACAGCAAGGAGGCAGCAGTAATGTGTTACACTCCTACTTATGGTTTTGTTGTCTGTCTTGTTGGCCAGCTGCATAAAGATCTCCACTTTATGGAACCTTATTCATTACTTGGGAAATGAGGTGAGAAAAGGACAATACTGTCTGGCCTTGAATTCCCCCCACCAGGTGCTGAACCCCCTTTACCTACCCCCCTCTTCCTCCCTCTGCTCTTAGACGTTATTCACAATCATCCACATCAACTGTTCGAACTCAATGTTTGAATGATTATTTGTGTTCCAAGTTCTGAATCCAAGATAAACAATGCTAATCAAATAACTGCTGTGAAGAGACAGAAATGTGCTTTGTATTAAAATGCACTGAATCTTCTAGTTTCTTACCAATAAGTATCTGCAACGTGCTCATCAGCTCAATACCAAAAGTAGCAAACATCCCACAGTTCATCAAATTTAACCTTTCCCAATTTATTAGTCTCTTAATTACCTTTATTAAGTAAGCATACTTAAGCACTATAGCTGCAACAAAATAAAATGAAGAATTCAGTACGGCATGTCTGAGCGCAGAGTCCCACAGCACAGGAGTTTACCCTGGAACTACGGACCAGATCCCCATCCCATCCACATTGTGTTGCCTTGGCAACGCAGACACCTTAAAGAAACCATTAACCACTCCTGCGCAGGAAAGCTGGCTTAAATTTTTCAGGAGAAACGTCATAAATGGCTTTTTCAGTAAACTCAACGACGTTATATTTGCGGTTGAAATATCAGCAAAAAAAATAATAATCAAGCAACTGAAAACTGTTTCCCAACTGTTTTGATCTTTCCCGACTATAAAATGTTAGAAAAAGCTTAAATTCTTTGCCAATTTGGGACAAATTAGGCTGGTATGCTTCATGCAGCCTGCACAGAGAGGCAGCGTCACAGCCGAGCTCATGGCTGAGTGACATGTTTCTGCAAATACCATGCATGGAACCCTCCGCAGTTTTACACATACACCATAACAAGCTCTTCTCCCGGGAAACGTTCCCATGTTTATTTTACTCCTCCAAGTAAAAAATGTAAATGTCTCTTTTTTCCCCCCTACATCTTCTGTCTTTGCTTCTCTGTACTTTGCAGATCATCTTGTCACCGTGCTGTGGCACCGCGGCAGCCCCAGTCTGTGAGTATAACCCAGCCTGCTCCACACGGGTGCCAGCCTCCAACACTGCCGGGGCACTCGGGGAAGAAAGAGCCGACAGTGAGGGCTCGGAGGAACCAAACTCCCCACGGCAGAGTCACACACCGGGTGTTTCGGGGAGCCAGTGCCAGGTGCCGCCAGCCCATGCTCAGGGCGCAGGACAGGCCCCCTCCTCCTCCTCGGCAGCAATTCCAGCTGTAAATGCAGAACTAGAATCCCAGAGCGGGGTGATGGAGGGGGAAGCTGGGCTTGTTGGAAACCATGAAAAACACTAACCACCCACTGTTTGTCGTCACTACTCCCTCCCTTCTTTCCCTTTGCCTCTTCTGAAGAAGAAAAGTGCCTTTCCCTTAGAAGTCCCGGTCAGCCTACGAGCTTTATCAAGCTGGCAAAATACACCACCGCAGCTCGTCCCCCCTGCAGCCACCCCTGGGCTTATCCCTGACCCTTTCTGGGACCAGACCCCTTCCTGGAAGCCCACCCAGCACCGAGGCAGTGAGGCTCATGGGGACATCAGCTCCAGCTGAGCAGTGGCCATTCCCCCTGGTGTGGGCTGGTGGCCGGAGCTGGGCAAAGGCCCCGGCCCCGCTTTGGCAGTCACTCTGCAGCTCAAAAGAAAACTTTCCTCCAGCTGCACATCTTGTAACCCACCAGGGACTGTCTGCAGCTGGGCACTCACATGTCCTGCGATTAAGAAACAATAGGCCTTCTGAAGTGATTTATTTCCATAAATTTAGTGTCAGCTCTGAAAAGACACAGTTTAAAATTATTGCTCCAAAGCATCGCCCTGACAAAGCACCTCTGAGACCTGTTTAGATAAACTTGCCTGCTTAAGCAGAAGGCTGGGTGGAGACTTGCTCCTCTAGATCCTCTGGAAAAGAGGAGAACACCACACGTGTGTCCCCAAACCAGTGTGACGGGGGAGCTGGAAATGCCACACACAGGCGGTGACAATGGTGCTCTACACGTACCCAAACTCTGCTCCGAGCGACGGCTCCTGGTTTCACCTCTCTGGAGGAAGCACCGTCCTGCAGCTCACACAAGAGAGTGGAGAGGGACCCAGGGTCGGGCTGGCCTGCCACGCAGCAGTTAGCTGGGAAAAAACCAAACTCATTAACTGAAAAAAAAGTCCTAAACTGTCATGTTTAGGGGTCACAACTGCTTTCAATCACAATCACTGTTCATCTAAGCAGGAGGAGCACACATGCCTCAAGAGAGACCCGCTTATCGGTGAGGGCGGCAGAAATAAATCAATAAACGTCTGAGTCTCTATTAACTCAAGCCCTTTGGCATCACCCTGCAGCGACCAGCACAGACCGCGATGAGCCAGAGCATCCTGCTGTTACCTGAACTGGCTCCTAGCAGCCAATTGCGCTGGGCTCCAAGAAATGGCAGGAAAATGAAGGTGACAAATCCAGGACAGACTTTCCCCACTTGGTCCCCAGCGTCATACAGCTCCTCATAGCCAGGCTGGCCACTGCTAAACCAAAACAGAAGCCATTTACAGAAACATGTTTTCCTGACCCCCACATTAAGTATCATTGGCTCTACATCGAATGCCATTTTTGGCTTGTTTTTCCAAGAAAATCTTCAAAAGCTCATGTTTTCATTCCAACATGAGCAAGAAAATTTTCTGAAATCCCAAGGACATATGAGGAATGGGAGAACTACAACCCCCAGGTTTTGAGCCAGTGATACTTTTCACTTTCTTGAAGCATGACAAGAAACAGCTCCTAGTTTCTGGTTCTGAGAAAAAAAAAAAGGATTTTTAACTTTGGCAGCTTTCTGTGTGGCTGAGCTGAATAACACATGACACAGCTCCGCGTAGTTACCATAGGAAAATGATGAATGAATACAAAATGGAAGGAGCAGCAAAAGCCATTTTCCCATGGCCTTGAAACACCGTGGAAACTAAACAAATCTTAGACACCACCACAAACCTCCGTCCAGGCCTGTGCACAGACCAAAAGAAGGGATTTTTTAATACATCTTTTATGAAGGAACAGGTGTAATCTAGACTCCCCAAAACCCCATATATTTACATAAAATTCAGTTTCCTTAGGCTGAAATCCCCAAGACTTTTGTGTTGTTCTGCTCTCTCCTCCTATGACATCTGCGTTGCTGGCCATTACGGTAAGCAGAGAATACGCTTTCCATTCATAGGAGCAGCTAACAGCATATATGGAAGAACAACTTAGTATGTATTAAGAGTAATTTATTGGTACCTCAAAAAAACAGGGGAAATTTTGGACATACTGCTGGGGGGACAGGTTGCCCCCTCAACGAGAGCAATGCACGGGTTTGATAATTTTGAGTTTACAATCAGCTTGATTCAGAGAGGCCCCTGAACCTTGAACGCTTACATGGTCACGTCCACCACTTTAACCTGCAAAATTGCATTGGAAGTAAAGTTACACCTTCCCAGCCATTCAGTCCTGGAGATGTGCTGTGTGCTACCAATTTCACAGTTGTTTCGCACCTCTGGACTTCCCAGTCTGTACGAAACCAGCGGGAGCAGAAAAGAAAGCCTCCATCAGCAGGGGTGTGGGACCACGGGTGACTGGAAGGGAAAACCTTTTAGAAGCTGCTAAAAGATTTGTTTATAAAATCAGGAGGGTATTCTGGTTATAAAACCAGGCAGACATTCACAGAAGGTGATCTCCTGCCCTGCCTAATCACACTACCATCTCTTTGCAGAGGAAGCTGTGTGCTGCAGATTGCGCTTCTCCATGGCAATGGGGTTTGCAACGCAGCAATCAAAAGATGAAGAAAAATGCTGCATCACTCTGCCTTTAACACTCTCACCATTATTTACTTACATCATGACTAATTTCTCTACTAGAAATGAAGTGATGAACGCTGCCGGGCCAGAACTTCCCTGTTGCTTGAAATTGCTTCTCAGCCACCTGAAAAGAGAAATTTCAGAGAGAATGGCTTCTATTGCCCAATCCATCTTCAGACGAGAAACCCACCGCCTAATCGTTATTTATCTTACCTAGGCAAATGGTAACATCTATCTGGTTTTTTCCTGATGCTGCAACAAAGAGATGACTGGGCACAGAGACATTCATTATAAGGAAGGTTGCGTACATTTAGGAAAAATGAGAGAAAGAAACAAAGAAAGAAAAAGTCAGTAGCAGGGCACCACTGAGTTGTCAGCACACACTCTCCAAGCAGCCTTCATCAGTGTGGTAGATTTGAACACGAGAAAGCTACTCTAGTTACTTAAAAACACACGGAATTGGGGTTGTGATTATTCAGAAGATAATGTTGCGGGATAACATGGGAATTTAGGTGGAGGGGGGTGGTGAGGGGGATTTGCCTTTTTTTTTTTTTTTTTAACAACATACCACACCACAGGCAGCTGCTTTCTGAGGAGGAATCAAAACCAACCTTTTTCTTCATAGAAATCTTTACTTTTCAAAGGTAACTGTAGCCTTCCACATGGGCAAGGTGCTGAGCGCAGTGCAGAGGAAATTTCCCAGTGGGAATGGGGAAAATAAACATTTAGCTTTGAACTCCTCAGCTGGGATGCACCAGTATCATCACCGAGGACCGCCTGCCCGATGGAGGGACCCCACAGGCGCCGCGGGGCAGCGCCGGCTCCTCCCTCTGGCCCCGTTCCCAACAAAGGAGCCGCATTTTGCCACGGAGTTACGGGTGATTGGCACAAACCTTTGAAAGCTCAGTCTTGGTGTCATCCACATTCTAGAGCCACAGAAAACTTGCTATCAGGACTCGTGAGAAAATTACAGATTTGAAGTATTATGAAGAGCTTTACCAGTACAGCTGTGGTTGATTTTCATGGGTGCAATTGTGCTAAAACTCTCCGCATTGTCTCAGAAACTAGGAAACCAGCATCCAGTGCAGGGGAGCGGCAGTAAAAGCACAGCAGCATTATTAATAGCATCATTCCAGAGCACAAATGTATGGAAATTCCCAGAAGACAATCTGTGAAATTCAGATCAAAAATATGAGGTAATATTTGACTGGTAGTGAAGAAAGACCTTACCCAGCGCCTTTAGAACAGAAAGCAGTTCATACAGTTAAATAAAAACCTCAAAGCAGCGCTGCCAGGCTCTCGGCATTCTGGAGACACAGTTAACTCCCGGCAGCTCCTCCTGATAGCTGCTCGTCTCAGACTCGGCAGAAACTATAACTTCCATTCTCATCTATTTCTCTTTTTCAGAGTTCATAAGCATGCTCTTTTATTAAAAGTTAAAAGCAGCGCATAAATTAGGTGCTTTTTCTTGCGAGGATGAGTCTGCTTTTAAACTGCAGGCAGATGTTAAATTAGAAGGAAGTTAACTTCAGAAATCTTAGAGCAGTACGAAACCGTTGCCAGCAAGAGAGGATGATTTATTCATGCTCTTGCGAGGAGCTTACGCAAGGAGGGGAGTCGTTCCTCTCTTTCCTCTCCAGGTTGCACAATCTGCCTTGACACTTGACCAGCCGAAAGTCCATTAAGAGGTGCTTCATTATTGATATTGTGAATTGATTTAAGATTAAATTAATTATACATGCTCAGACAAAAAACTATAGCAGCATCCCGTAAGCACCTCTCCTGGCCCGTGGCCCTGCAGTTGCCCGCTCTCCGGGAGCCACGGCAGCCAGCCAGGGGTACACACGCGTTAAATACTCCAAACACCTTCCTTGTAATGCTTCGGTGCATTGTGTTTTTTTAATATAGGGAAGTAATCGCATACAAAACTTTGTTCAATGCTTGGCAGTATTTTGGACCATTAGGCACAAAGCCTCCTGTAACAGCTGCTTTTGGCCTTTATGTTCAAGACATTTTTCCAAGTGGTTGGGGTTTGTCTGCATGGACTTATTTTCTACTCTGAATCCATTGTTTGCCCCCAGCTGAGATTAATAATAGTATTTCATCACACCACATGTACTCGCCAGCCTAGGGGAACACTCCCTGATTTGTTGGTTTTTTCTCTTTCCTCCCATAAAATGCTTCATCAGTTCTGACGATGTAAAAAGCATATCAGAAGCCAAAATTGCAGTTAACACATTACCGTGCTTCCCATTTTCTAGGATGAAGTCTAAGTATTGACTCCAGCTATTTCTGTGACAGAAGATGTGCTTGAAGTCCCGCTCAAGTCAAATGAAGGACCCCAAAGGACTCAGCTGGCCCAGGACCTAGCGAACAATTTGCAGCAAAGTTCATAACAGGACTAATTAAATTTTTAAGGTCAAATTTTAAAGATCAAATTGGGCTTGATCAGGGCACATTTAGCAAGCACCTGCGCGAGTAGCAATCTGTTTTCAGATAAAACTGTGTATTTATAAGGATGCTGTTCATTAGATGCTGTGCTTCTGCAAGAGGAGCACATGCATTCCATTTATTTGCATACCTTTGCCTTTTCTGCACAAAAATACGTTCACCGATTTCAGTAAAATCTTCCACTACCTCCTTGTAACACCGGTAATCCTGAAACTGATAAAAAGGGGGAAAGAGAAAGAGTGCAGCAGTAACTGAGCACGAACCCCCTCGGGCCTCACGGCCTCGTTAGCGACACGCCATGCGTGGGCTGTGGGAAAAGCCTGTGGGCAAGCTGAAAAATGAGTTCGTTAAAATCTGTGTACAATAAACAGTCCACATGATGTATGATTTATAAAGCGTAGCAGCGCTCTTGAAAAGGCTTTTAATTTTGGAAGGCTGCTCCGGCAGAAGCGTGCTGCGTGAGGAGCACAAGGGGCCTCCGGGCCGAAAAGCTCTCGGAGGGACAAGGGGCCTGTGGGGCAAATTCCCCTTTTGTAACTGCAAGTATAAGGGGCTAATAAGAGCGGTGCGGGCCAGAAAACAGCAGGGCGAATTTATACCCCGTATGGTAAAGGATAAGCTGTGCAAGCAGAGGAAGAACGAGGAAGGCAGTGGAATGGAAAGGCAGCAGCAAGCTCCCGAGCAAGGGGCAGCGGCCGCCCTGGGTCAGCCCCCCTGCGAGCCACGGGGAACGCCGGCCGCCACATCCTCCTGCCTCCACAGAGTCTTTAGCTAAAATTTTGCACTGTACCAGCTCCATTATTTTGTTAGAACTTTCTGGGAAATAACGACAGTCATGTCCTACACATAACCCAGATCTGTTTACATTTCTAGTAGAATTACTTTAATGATTATTTCTGACAACCGGGTTGCTGAACAACTTTACCCGACATTTCCATACAGATCTGTGGCAGGAGCAATGGTTTTGCTCAGCCGTGAGCGACCCTTGTCTCTGCACAATGTCCCGCCCCGGTGTGTTGGTACAGTTTATATTCCCCGTCCTGGTCAGGGTCACTATCACACACAACCCACCACATCCTTGCAGAGCTTCCTGACGGTTGCAAAAGCAGATTTCTTCTGCATTACTTCCTGTAGATCATTAATCAAGAACTTCAATTTCAGCAGACTCTCCAGTAAAATAAATGGACAAATAAATTCCTTCTATCAATGAAAAGTGATTCATAACCACTTTTTGTTTCTATCCACAGTAATGGAAGACGATGAAATTCATCTTTCTCCAAGTATTTTTTTTTTTTTGCTAACATTATGAGGCAACTGTATCGATAGCCACTTTCGACACTCAAAGTATAAATACAGAATAACTGAAAGAAATCTGTTTTCAGAGTTCTTATTGGGATTTTAGTGAATTTTTAAAATCCCCGTCTTTGAAATGATAGAATCACATTTCATGTTATTCTTCAATTTGGAATGTTTTCAAGGGACCAGTTTCATTTTTCTATGCTTTCCACAGTCCATCAAGAAAATGCCCTCAGAGCAATGGCAAAGTTTTGTTCTGGATTTCAAAGGGACTGACTTTTAATCTCCACTGTACCACTGATCTATACCTCAGCAATCCAATTAATTTCCTTGTGTGTTTGTTTTCTTTCCTTTCAGTTTTCTACCTTGCCTACTTAAAGTTTTCCGGAGCAGGGAATATCACTTATGGGATTTCCCAAAAGTGGGGAACCCCAAAAGATTGGGGCCTTAATCTACGCACTAATACAGTGTAAATGGCTTATTTCCAAATATTAATTTTGTACATCAAAACAAACAGAAGTTTTCAATAATGTAAAGACAACTGGTCTGATTAAAGACTAACTCCTGGGGAAGGACAAACACTGCTTCCATCTTAAGGGATGCATTTGGAAATTATTGCTCCCTTTGGCAGCTGGAAAGATACTGGAATCTATTATTCATCAATCAAGCTGTCATCACCTAGAAGATTAGATGGTGGCCCAAGAGACATAGCCAATATAAGTTTCTAAATTTCTCAAGAATAAATAATAAAAATAAAATCAAACTTGAGCAGGATTTGGGCAGGGAAGAGAAGAGGAGGGCATGGGGGGAGGCACAGGAGGGTCCAACGCCCTCGTCACCGAGGCAGTATGAGGCACTGCCTGCCTCTGTGAGCACAGTTCCATACAGAAGCCCGTAAAACAGTCTCACAAGTAAAACTCAAAAAGCACAGTCTAAATGAAATTAACATAATGCAAGTATGAAGTGTGTTGAAAACCGCCAGGCAAAGAGCGGTTATCAGCGTCCCCTGTGAAGAGGAGAGGAGAGCTGGAGCCCCGCGGTGTGCTCCGGCTCAGGGACTGCGGCAGAGAAGACACTGGTATCATTTGTGGATGGCAGCGAGCTGAGAGTGGTTGCAAGCGCTCTGGAGGACACGACCAGAATTCAAAATGCTCTTGGCGATGGAGGAAGTGTTATGAAATCAGTAAGGTGAAACGCAGTGAAGGGCGGTTACAGAGAGTTGTGCTTATAAAGGGGGAATCAACTGCACAGACAGAAAATGGGGAGCATCTGGCAAAGCAGCAGGAACGGCTCCTCTGGTGCCTGAATATGAAACAGCAGTGAACTAACGTGGTCTCGCCTGCAGACGGGCTGGCCATGGGATGAAGCCTCGGAGAGGGCTTTTGGAGACCAGCTGCTTCAATACGTCTGGAATAAATCCCTGGCTGGCTGTCACCCAGGTGAGGTACCTGTGCGACTGGGAATGTTGCATCAGTCCCCACTGCTGACTGTGCCCAAAGACATCTCCCCATGCTCAACACTGTTTTCTATTTACAAGAGAGGGGGAAACTGTGGAACCAGTAATTTGTGACTGCTTGAACCAAACCACTGCCTGTGAACTGGGGGCTCTCGTGCACCCTCACGTCTTTCCCCTGGTAGTCCCTTGGGTGAGCTCAAAGTGGCTACTGATGTCTCCTTGTCCTAGAGCAGCCCCAGGTGACCTCATTAACAGTGGAGCAGAGGGAACGCAGGAAAAAAGACCATTAAAAAAGTGTATTTTTAGCCAATGTGTAACAAACGCATTTCAGATCATTCACTCTGAGTGTCCCATTATCAAAATACGTATAGTCATCTCTCAACCCTTAATACGGTTGAAATTATCTTACCTGTCCTCTCCATTACTCTTGGTGACAAGTGAACAGCATAAATGCCCCACAGCTCTAGGATAAATATACTTCCCATACAGATTAGGTTAGATGATATACTGCTAACAAACATATCCATGAAAAGAAAATAGACGTGCTAATCTATAAAGATTTAGATAACAGAAGAAGCCATCAATCTGTCAAGAGTTATCAGTTTGTTTTCCTCCCTGTGTTACTACAGAGATTTCTTTTTAAACTATCTACCCTTGCTATTCAGGAGATTATGCATGAATTGCAGCTGGAACACAATTTTTCCTAAAAAACTGGGGATTTACCAAAAAGACATCCATCTCCAAAGTGTGGGAGAATGCCTTGACTAGGAAACTATCTCCTCTTTGAAACTTCTATTTCCCTAATTAGTAAAGCTCTTACCCTGGATTTAACAGTAGGAAAAAAGGCGGAAAACAGACAAAAATAGCATTCCAGCACTGCTATCAAAACAAATAAAAGCGTGGCTTCCAAAAAGCTGTGCCATATGTATTTATATACACTTTGGTCTGGTTTTTGTTGTTGTTTGAGTGCTTCATTGCTTGCTTTCCTCTTTATCTAAGAAGACATTTGTTGTTTCCTGAACCCACTCAACACTTTGTAATTCAGCTGGTACCAGGCTGGGCTCCTCACAGGCCAGGCTATCCATCGCACCAGGGAAATGAGAAACCCAAATCCGCCTCTCGGCTCTTCCCCGGCTCACATCAGCTCCAAGGCCACCAGCCACCGAAGGAGAGTCTCAGCCCAGGCCACTGTCCCTGACCGCGGGGCTCGGCGCTCCCTCACACGCACCATCCCAGAGACACCGAGGGAATCGCTTTCACTGTCACCTTATGCTCTACACCAGCTGAAATTCAAGACAGCCAAATCAGCAGGAAACGTTAGAAAGTTGTTTCAAAAGCTATGAGAAAAACTCTTTTCTTCATGCTACCTGTACCACTTTCAAGCCTAATAGAAATTTTAAACCCCCAGCATTTCATTAAGCTGAAAACTGGGAAAATCAGTGTGCCTGTGCAAAGATTGTCAGCTGGCGTGGTGATGCTGCTGGCTATTTCAGGGCTCAGCCTGAAGGACCCAAAGAGGGACAATCCTTGCTGTCCCCTGGGGCACAGCATGGCAGCAGCCGAATGCTGCATCCCTGCTGGGAAAAGCATGCTGAAGTCAGTGTTCGATCCGTGTGGAACTGCAGGGGAGTTTAAGGAGGCGGGATCCAATTTCCTAACAGGAGTTTGGCAGGACTGTGGACTTTAATGGCTTCCAAAGCAGCAGAGCCATATCCCCGTCAGCACAAAATACGACAAGTTATTTCAGCCGGTCCGCACCCTGCGTATGGCCCCAGAGTTCTATCAGCAAATCTTTAGCAGAAAGGTTTTTTTGCTCTTTGCTGATATCAGTTCCATAAAACCAGGTAGCTCTGCAAGACCACTCTGGAGTCATCCACCACTAACTAAAGAATTAACCAAATTCTAGACAAATGGCACCCCTGACTAATGATGTCTTATCTGGAAAGAAGCCAGTGTTAGATTCTGCCTGAGTTTACCATTGAGGTAAGAGAAAGACATGGGAAACGTTAACTGAGAATCTCACGTTGCCACTGGCAGGAAAAGATTAATTCTTTTTAGTGTGTTATGCTTCTTAAAATCTGCCTTTTTCTGCATATGTTAAGTGATAATTCACGTCATGTTTTCTGCAGTGAATGAGATAGAAATGCCTTCCATTTCTACATAAATTAGAAGCATTTATACTCTGAACAACGGAATAGTTATTTGCTAAACTATAACGATGCAGCTCTAGTCCAACTGATGTCAATAGTGATTACTTGCCGATGTGATTAAGGGGTCACTCACTAATGGCAAATGAAACACCCTTTGCATAACATTGGTATAAAAGTCCCACAACGCTATAAAATGATAGCCAGCTTTCCACAGTTGTTCCCCGCGTAACGCAGGGACGTGTCCCAGCTCCTGCAGCACCCCCAGCCCTTGGACGTGCTCCCCGGGTCCCTCCCCGGCAGCCCATGGACCCAGCCCTGAGCGCCTCTGGGACGAGGTGCATCACGTGCCCCTCGGGAGGGGAAGGAGTCTATGGGACACGGTGTGTGCATGTCGCTTCTCAAGTGGGAGTCAGCAGAGGTTTCTAAATGGCCAAATATTTTAAATGGTCATCTGTTTTGTACTGCACTCTACACCACGCGTACACACTGGGCATGCACAGGGGTGACTGTTGGCATCTCACAACCTCCGCCCACAGACACCATCTCCTCCATCCTTCTCTAAAACGCTGCAGCCACGCACCAGAAACATCAGCAATGGGTTAGGAGAGAGTGAAAAGTAAGAATATACTCTCCCAAAGATCTGAATGCAGGATGAATTACATACCTTTGACTTTGGCCAGGACATCCATTCTGCAGACCGCAGGAAATCAGATTGCACGGCCACATTTGACACATCCTCTGCAGATGGAGCCCATGGTGTTCCAGCAGCCCAGTTCCGAGCTGGGGTATTTGTTCAGCATTGACTCATCGCAGAAAGTGCCATCTTTAGCGACAAACAATTCCTCACAGCATCACGAAATTCCTATGAAATCTCTCATCCAAGTACTGGCCAACCTCCAACCAGCTTAGTTTGCAAGATCTGACGAGATCAAAGACTGAAGTGCAATAGCCCTAGGCAACAGAAAGTACAGAAATGTACATACGTCAATTCAGTGAATACTAATTCTACCCCCAAAAAAGTTAGAAAAATAGGGAAATAACACCTGCGTCTCTCTGTGAATACTCTAAGGCAACCCATAAATTACATGACTATGCCAGAATACATGTGGGCATTAATTTATAGGGTGTGCTATATTGTTCTCCACCTCCCTGAGTGTATAGACAGATATTTTTGACATTAGTACTCACTGCCAGTGTTCCCCACAGCAACAGGTACAGGTTTGTCTCCCAGAAATTTCTGAATCCTCTCCTTTGTGATATCCTTGTGAATAGATTTTGGAGACTTCACTGAGGGTAAGTGGATGTTACCAAGAAACTCAGTATAAGACCCAGTCCTCCTGGCAACTTTTATATGTAGAATATTAAGCTTCTGTCTAAAAACTGGCTAGTGTATCCAGATACTGCTGAATAAGTTCCTGTAGCTCTGAGAGTAACATATCGCTCTTGCTTAGACTGGGCAAGGACAGTCCCTCTAATTCTCATGCTTTGAACTACTGATTTAAACATTGGCACCTTTTCTTTACACAATAGCAATTGTAATGTTAAGCAATAAATACAACAATCCCTTTTGACAGAATACCTTGATATTCTCCAGCAGGAATAACACGGAAGGATAACTGGAGTAACATGGAGGGATAACAGGAGTAACCAAGGAATAGCAGGAAGGCATCAGGACCGAGCTGCTTTCCGCTGCAGAAGAGATGGCTGTATTTTCAAATACCACCAAGCTGTTAAGAGCCGTTGAGTAAAGCGGTAGGTTTGAGCCCCTCACATGAACCAACGCACAGGTGAGGCTCGCGAGAGCCGCTCTCACAGAACAGGCAGAGTTGTCTCTTCCTCCACAAATGACACCAAGAGGTGCGTGTCTGAGTGAGCTGTTTCCTTCTCTGTGTGACAGCCCAGACGTCACCGCACAAGCCACGGGGGACGAGCCTGGACCCGCAGGAGCCCCGGGAGCAGCCTGGGAGCCAGGAGACAAATCATTGCTCCATCGTGAATCCCTTGCTTATTAGGAGAGCTGTTACAAACAACACTAATTGCTTCACGCCATTTAAAGTACTATGAGGGATTAGATACTCCACTGATAATGAGTTGACAACTGGGTTCTGAATCTTTCTGTTATCCCACTGCACAGAAAACTTGGCCAAGAACAGCATTTGTTGGGCTCCCACTTGGGAAACACGCGGTCCCAGGCTGGCAAACAGACACAAGAGGGGCTATTCATCTGTAGAAGACCAGGATTCAGTGCTTTCACTGGACAGTATTGGCATCAGCACAATTTACCAAACTGATGGCTTAGAGGACCTCAGTTTGTCTATCGGCTTTTAAATCCACTTTATAATAGAACATAATTCCTGCTCCAGCTGCTAACCTGGTTAGCATGCTTCCCCAGCTCCAGCTGCTGCTGAACGTAAATGATGTTTCACTCAGTTCTTTCCCCTTCATTTACCAAGAAAAAAAAAACCTTTTAACTTGTAGGAACTTAATAACAGGCAGAGAGTGGACAAATCTTCACACATTTAAGTATCCATTTGACAAAACAAAGATCAATTAGATCTGCCAATTTCCTCTGCAATTCTGTCTTTGGGGAAGCAGCAATAAGGAGATGTGATGAAATGGCTTCCTTGCCGAAGACAAGCTCTTTTGGTACTAATGCACAGCTGATATACAGCGAGAGACCTTCAAACAGGCCGTGAAGGCAGGTAGCACAAAAAATACAGAAAAAAGGTACCAAAGTCTTGCTCAGGGAAACCTGAAATGTATAGTCTCTCATGCTAAGGGAGCTTTTCTGAGGAGAAAACTATAGAGGAGCAGTCTTCTGTAAGAAGGGAAAGCAATAGGTATTTACTTACACATTTCAGCACGTTAAAGCTGTTCTGGTGGCACCTGGGATTCTAGAAATTCTTTTCCATACTGGACACTTCAAGATAGTCACAGTCAACTCCAGAATTCAGTTTACAAAAGTTATTAGGATGTTTGTATCTCATTAAGGACCATTTGACTGTAGATCCATCCTATTAGAGAGTAAGTTGGATGGAGCAGCAAGCAACCCGTTCAAAAGTTTATGGCAAGATAAATCAACAAGGAGCATAATGAAGTGATAAGCAATTTCCCCATGTTTTTAGAGAGCTGTGAATACTGTCCTGTTAGCAAGCGGATGGGCTCCTTCCACCAGCAGGTCCCTTTCATCCCTTGGTTCAGCAGGTCCCTTGCAGTGGGGCTGGCCCTGATGCTCTCCAGCTCCCACCTGCTGGAGGCGGTGGATGTGTTTCACCGCTTTGCTCTCCACTCCTGAACCGTGCCCACCTTCAAATGATGAGCCTCTCGCTGGAGACCTTGCATCTGTGTGTAAAGTAATTCCAACTTTTTGCCAGAGCCGTGCTCTAGCTTCATGATGGCAGTAAATGCATTTGAAGCCTACCACAGCCTTCTCGTCAATACCATTCTCATCGCCGCCAAGTCAAGTTAATAAGCGCAGTTCATCAGCCCTGTCCCTTTGACTGCTTCTTTCCTGAAGGGGAATATAATGCATTTAACGTGTCAGATATTTAAAGGGTTCTTTCATGTGCAGCCTCAGTTCATCGCTAATAAAATACATTTTACTCTGCTGTTTTGTTCCCTGTGTGCTACATGCTGTATTGAATTTAAGATACAGCTTCTCATCACATTTTTTTAGCAGCAAAAAGTCATCTGAAGATTCATTAAAGTCTTCCAGACTGGCAGTTGCCCTATGTCAGATACCATTAAACAAGAACTGTACTGAAGAGCAGCAACAAGCGCAGGCAGGCAACGCTGGCCAGACCCATCTGATGATGCCCTTTCTCCAGAGCAGAAGCAGTTCTTCAAATCGCCCTCCATGCCATGAACTTTTCCGACCACCTCCTTCCTGGCAAGGCAGAGAGCGAGAGACTTGACCTGTGCGGGGCAGAGGTTGCGAGGCAGGGACAGTGCCAACCAGCTGGCTTCCAAGACTAAACTGACCCCATCTATCCTGCTTTTCCAAGAGGAATTACTGCCCAAGATGCATGCATCGCTCACTGGCTTTCAGTCTTTGCCTCAGACACATTTTCTAGAAAGACACAAACTTTGGGATGCTTGTCCTGAGCAAAAGGAATGTCATTCATCACCTTTGGAGAACCACCAGTCACTAAAAGTTAATGCCTCCCAAAAGCTTCATGATTGCAAATTCCTTTCTAATACAAAGTTAAAAACAACCTCTGAAATGCAAATAACCCAACAACCTACACAAGATGATTTATGCCATGCCATCTTTTTCATGCAAATAAATTAAAAGAAAATGTAATTTAGGGTGAACTGCATTGTATAATAAAATAAAAGAGTGACATTATGTCTGCAAAACTCTGAGTGCAACGTGTTGCTGCCATTGCTGCTGGAGGTTTAACCTTCCCAAACATGGAGAAAAAGATTCTGATTTATTTAGTTTGATGTTGTATACAAATCATTTTATGGCTTCAGGCACGTCAGGAAAAGACTCTTGATTTCTTTCTGTTGGTGTCATTTCAAGGGAAGGCAGAAAGTTTGATTCTCAGTTAAGGTTTGAAACAGCAAAGGAGAATTAAGAGCTTCCTGTAAGAGCAAACCCACACCGGCCCAAATCCCTGCACGAGGCCCAGGAGTGTGGGATGCGCTCCTCGCACAGCAGAATTCCCATGCCGGCACAGTCAGAGGGCACTGGGGATATCAACAGGGTTAGATCCTGCCTGATAAGAAACTGTTGGAAATGCAACCTCAGAACAGGAAAGGTGTTTTGAACAAACAAGAACTGAAAGATGCAACAAAAGGTACACATGGAAGAAGTCAACAGCAACAAAAAACTAACGTTATTAAGGAGCCCTACAGGAAAGATGGGAACAACTCTGTTAGGGAGTGGAATGATGGCACGAGGGGCAACAGTTTTAAACTGGAAGAGGGGAGATTTAGATGAGATCTCAGGAAGAAATTGTTTGCTGTGAGGGTGGTGAGCCCCTGGCCCAGGTTGCCCCGAGAAGCTGTGGCTGCCCCATCCCTGGAGGGGTTCAAGGCCAGGTTGGACAGGGCTTTGAGTGACCTGGTGTGGTGGGAGGTGTCCCTGCCCAGGGCAGGGGGTGGCACTGGATGGCCTTTAAGGTCCCTTCCAACCCAAACCATTCTATGGTTCTATGATAATACTAAGGTCAACACTCTGTAACTCTTTGTGTTCCAGTAGTACTAATGACAGCAGAGAAGACGGCTTTTTCTGTAGGGGCTACTGGAGACCGAAGTCTGTAACAGCGAGGACGGGGAGCGTAGGGCAGCTGGTGCGGAGCCCCCTTCCCTGGGCAGCAATCTGGGGCGAGTGCAGACAGAGCTCGGGCTCCCCTGACCAACATAACCGCAGCTCCCTTTCCGTTACCTTATGGTTAATGTTAACATTGGGATTTTTCTTCTGCTCTATTAAACGTTATCAAATGGAGGGGAAAAATCTATTCTGATAAACAGAGTGGATATGATCAAGCCAGATGAGGTAACTGTACTCCATTCAGCAAAACTCCCCAGCAGCAGCTCACCCTTACAGCTACGCTGGCTGCTGTACCGTACAGCTCACTTTAGACTGGAAGGTAAATGGGAAAGGACTTATAGATTTGTTTACTATCGCTATGCAGCGAGTCAGGCGGGGCGTAAATGTGCCCTCCTGTAAATAACGGCTGCGAGGGGATGTCAGTCCCAGCACAAGGAGGAACGCTAAAGCTTTCTCAAAGGGATGACTTGCACAGTGCATAAATCTGAACCAAGCGATGCTACTCGGAGCGCCATTAATAGCAAAGAGCTCGTCCTAAGCTGTCGGGCTGTCACCAGACACTGCCAGCTCAAGGACACCCTGTGCAGGCGCCCGGCCACGCCAGCTCCCGTCAGGAGAGACGGGGCTGCCAGAGCCGAGCGTGACAGACAGCTTGTGCGCAGAACTTGGAAGGATTTTGTGGTCTCGCATCCACATAAATTGCCACTAGCAGCTTATAAAACCCAAGGATGGATCTACAAGGCTCGCGGAATTCCATTTTAAATCACAAATTTCATTCAAGTAAAGACATGGGCCTTAGTTTTATTTTTATTAACAGCAGTAAGAAAAAACTGTACTATTAAAAAGCAACACCTACTTATAAATGTACGGATCTTTTCTAAATCAGGGTCATTTCTCCTGGTAACGATAAGACCCTGTCAGGTAATCATAATCCTTACAGAAAAATGCTTTGCCTTCACTGCTGTCCTCTAAGATAGTAA
The DNA here is from genome assembly GCF_028500815.1 of Rissa tridactyla. Classification (NCBI taxonomy): domain Eukaryota; kingdom Metazoa; phylum Chordata; class Aves; order Charadriiformes; family Laridae; genus Rissa; species Rissa tridactyla. Next base: position 10,293,577 of record NC_071476.1, read on the forward strand.
ACCTGAAGCAATCTGTCTGGTTCTTAAAATATAATTCCTCTTTACTAGAACTGATCTTCTAAAATGGGCTGGAGGACGTGTCTTCTCATCTCTTCTTTTTCTCCGCGTTTTCATTGGCAAAGCCTCAAATCTGCTTAGGGTTGTTTTGTTCGTCTTCCCCTATGCATGTTTTTTGCAGGAAGGGGAAGTCTTCAAACAGAAAAATACCATAAGCATCAGCCAGGGACTGCAAAATCCCAAACTCCAACTTGAATTCTGCCAAAGAGACAATATGTGGCCTTGGGAAAAATCACCTCTCCTCCCTGCAGGCTCTCCATCTGCTTCTCACTAATAAAATGGGATTATAACACTGCCCCATCCCAAAGGGCAGGTAAAACTTTGAAGGTGGAAATTGTGTTACAAGCATGATACATTATTATAACCCAGGAAAAACCCTTTCAGGCCTCTTTTCTCTTCTATTCAGTGTGGAGCAGCCACATTTCAAAATGAAAGCTGTGGACCCGCTTTTCCATTTGCACAGATTTCTTTCAGCAGGCGGCAGATTAAAGCGGAGAGAATAATCCATAGCAATTAATTTATTCAATGAATTTAGCTTCATTTTCTGTTCACAAAATGTCTGCAAGCCATTTACTATTTTTTTTTTCATGGTTTACTCATTATTCACAATTATCGCAGTGTAACTCTTGGTCTGTAAATTACTCTTGAACAATTAGCTGAACGTATTTTAGAAGCTATTTGGGTTAGTTTCAATTTAATACACAGGGCATATTGTCTCTTCGTTCTCCACTCACCATTAAGAATAAGAAGAAAGGGAACAGATGTGGCCGGGATCCAAACAGCCGCATTCACCAACTGCACCCAAAATCACCCCGGTCACTCTCCTAAGCCTGGCTGGCTCCTGCAAGAGAGAAAAAACCCACTAGAGAGTTCCCTGTACGCTGCTTCCCGACACAGGACTGTTTCCATCCCTCAATGGGTCAAGATTTCCTCTTTAGAAACAGGCCCAAAGAAAAATGCATTTTTTGAGAAATCGAGCATTTTTTTGTGTCTCTATCAGTTTAAGTGTATGTTTTTGCAAGTATTTCCATCAGCATAGAGAATTACTGCAACGTTAACAACTTTGCTTTAATTTTAACCAAAAAAGAGGAATCCTTCAAGGTACGTTACCAGAGAGAACACACAGAGAAGAGGTATTTTAACCAAAATGGATGGGTTTACTGGTGGGTAAAGGAGATGCTGGCAAAGTCCATGCAAGTTACCACCAGACTGGCTTCATATAGGTTCAGAGGCATTTTAGCATTTTAATGTGCTGTTGGCTTAGCAAATAAATAAATTACAAAGTGCAAAAAGAGCTTCTGGAAAATACATTAAGGCAATTTGCAAATAATTGCAGTGAGCTGGGCTATTATGACTTTGACTTCTGAAGTATAAAATCTCCCAGAGATAATGATGATAATCATATTGAAAATAGTTGCCACCCTTTAATCTTCTAAGACAAAACAGAGATCTTTGGGAATTTGGGACCCTGTCACTCTAATTGAACATCTGACAGGAAAGTAATTAGAGTGGAAAGCAAAGGGGTCACCTGATTGCCCATGCAGAATCCATCAGCTTCCGCTTGCCATCACACGGGGCAGCTAGTTCATCTCCTGCACAGGTTTCTCATTTAAATAGCTTCGTTGCCAATAAAAAGGCTGTCAGACAGACTATTTCCAGAACAGATTTGGATCTCAGTAACTCGCACTGGGCATGTAAAGATTCACCATTCATTATAAAGGCAGGTCAGGAAAAATGGCACCAAAACATTGGAACAAAAGTCATTTGCTGACAATTCTGTTAAGACACAGGATTGCTACCTGGAGTTTCATTTTTCTAAAGACAGCAGAAATGCATCAAAAATCGGCTGTGCAGAGAAACACCACCATTTCCAGCAGAAATCTCTTTCTGCCCCCCTCAGCCCCCTCTTCTCAAAGTGCAGCCTGGTTTTATTGCCCATTTATTTCACCGGTGCAGCCAGGCAGCCAGGACGCGGTGACCGCTACCAGCGAGGAGAGCGATGCTCGGGCACCTGCGCCGCATCGTCCAGGACACCCCCGGCCACGTCTGCAGGGACGGCACCACTCGGAGCGCGGTCTCTGCAGCAGCAATGGCCTGGAGGTATGAGAAGGTCCATGGGAAACTGCAGCAAGGCTCCTCCGCAGGCAGAAAAGAGAGGGGGAAAAAATCAGGAACTGCTGCTGTGGTGCTAAAGGAGGTTCTCAGAGCAGGTTTAATTCAAGAGCCTTGGAATTCAATGGAAAAATCCCACTGGCCTCCGAAAAAAAATCAGACTAAACCCACTACAACCTTTCAGAGCTCAGTGGATATCTGTCAGTATAACACGTGACGCGGATGTGCAAAGAAATCAAAAGATCATCCATTCAGTTAATTCAGCAGCAAAAGGACATACCAAGTGATAGTCACAACATATTTCATAGACTTTAATTAGTGTGAAGTATGTTTCATCCATGATGCCTATCTTTGGGAAATAATTTGGGGTTTTTTTAGTTGAAATGTCTGTATCCCATTATGTGTTCTCAACACATAATTCTCACCGTATTTCCACCTGGCTATTTAATAAGGATATTTCCTCTGCTTTTCGTATATTCTTTATAGGTTTTATTTCAGGATATATTAGAGAAACTCCTAGAGGCTACTACCTATTTTTCTTGTTTAATGTATGAACCTAATTCCCATAGAGAGCAGCAAAATATTCTCTACCTCAGGATACAGGACTCTGAGCAACCTGGTCTAGCGGATGGTGTCCCTACCCACGGCAGAGGGGTTGGACTGGATGATCTTTGAAGGTCCCTCCCAACCCAAAGCACTCTGTGACTCTACTTCATCTGAATACCGTGGTTTGGCAAAGCTGGCTCTCATTTCTGTTAAAAACCTTAGAAAATAAAGGACAGAGCCCAGGTCCCACCTCGTGCTTTGGGCTGGAGGTGCTGGATGGGAACCAGTTCACACTCAGCACAGGGGTGACGGACAACACCAGGGACCCAGTGGGGGAAGGACAGTCCAAAGAACACAAACTGCTGTGCCTGGGGGTAAGGAAGGGATGGAGCAGCCTCAAACCAGGACATCGGGATGCCCGTGCCAGCTGAGCTCCATCCCACTGGAACTCACCCCACCAGCCTTCAGAAATTTTTTGTTTTCAGCCACCTTGCAGGCATTCAGTTGATGCTGTTTAACTTTGACTCATTGCTCAAGGCTAACAATAAAAAAGCTTCCCTGCATTTTCAGAGCTCCGGATGAGGTATAAAAACAAATTACCTAGAAAAAGCAGCACTTTGAGAAAGTGAATATGGTAATTGAAAAATAAGTTTGGTGCTCAGCCAGTATAACATTTGGATTTTGAAATAAAAATGATTCCTAATACGAAGGTTAAGCTCATATCAAAAAACTATTTTTCTCCTTCAGATCATCTAAGAAGAGTAAAAGAAAACAAAACAAAACCCAAGCCACACAGCACAGGGGGAATGCAATGCAGTATGGATTATCATTTCCCAAGTCTGTTTTCAATAACCGGTTTAATGATATACTTGGATACAGGTCTCAATTAGCAAAACAATGATATTTTGTATCTTTAGTCATGACAAGATATGTTTTAGTCAAGTATTCTAAAAGTCTCTCCAATTTGCAACCAGTGGGTAGGCAGTAAAACTCCTGTGATTATAATATGATTATAATATGAAATATATAAATATGAAGACAGTGACAACGATAAGCACTTCATCATGCGGGTACTTCTCTGGATGTTCCCTAGAGCCTTCCAGACTACCCTGCTATAGTATGGCCTGTAGTTAATTCCGAGCATTAATTCCTTTTATTTCTACCCTGGTTAATCTGTCACATCGATCAATCTCATCTAGTTTCCAGCCTGGAAACCCGCCATGGTCTGGTAACTGGGATCCAAGGACTGACTAGTTTTTCTGTCCTGTCCATCTTCCACCTAGTGTCTATAATTTTCACATGCAGTGAAAACTGCCCCTTTCCACCCTAGAAATTGATTCTTAACTGTGTCTCAAGACCAATGAGGAGCATGGTACCCCACAACCAGTTGTTCTCTTGATGAGACACCAAGACTACGAGAGGCAGAATATTCAGGTTTGTCTCCATTTGCTGGAGTTCCTGTGCCAGTGGATCTAACACAAACTTTCTTGCCGGCGGGTGGAGGTGTGGCTGTGAGCTGCGTGCAGAGCTGGCTGCCTTTCTGCGAGAGGCGCAGGGACTCTGTGAAAAGACTCTGGGAACCAAAAACCTGAAGAGGTCTCCACAGATCTAAGTCATTCCTGTCATCTCCATGCAGTTAGATTTTGGTTTTCCCTTATACCTAGCCCTGATCACATGGCGTTGCCAGCATCGGTAAATTTACTTTTTCTTAGTATAATCCCATTACTCTTGGTCCTGCCCACGACATGCTGAATGGCTCGTCCAGTCCTTGACATTTTTAACCTTGAAACACTCAGAAAGACTTATGCTTCCCCTTAAGTCATCATTTAGCCAGGCTATACATATTTAATTCTTTAATCTTTCCTCATAAATCCTATCCTAGCTTTAATCATTTCAGCTGCTCTTTGAATCACCTCCATCTCCCCAGAACTGGTGTGATGAGCAGAGCCCCCAGCAGAGGCTGACAAGAGATGTACATTGAGACACAACTGCAATTGCTCTGCTTTGCAACTTAATGCCTGTAATCCATAATTACGTTGTACTTTCATTCAACTATCAGTCTTAGAATTTAACCCACCATTAAAATCGCTTTCGAAGACTCTGTTTCGCATGTGATGCATCTCCATTCTATGGATTTGATTTACATCCTCAATACTTCAGCTCTAGGAAACAGCAGCGAGGCACCTCTCCTCTCCTTGCACCTTCCAGGAGAAAGAGCTGATGGGAGAGCTTGTCTCTAGGGGTGCCAAACGCTTCCCTGCAAAAGTCAGGTCAAGATGATGAATTTTAATTTACTTCTGCTCAATATCTTCAGGTTATTTTCCCCAAAAGTGGGCTGAGAAACTTCATCTGCTTCAGTTCTTTGGCAGTAAAGTCGCGGTACCAAATTTGCTGTGCCTTTCCTAACACCTACCAGCTTACCATTGCAAGGGACCAGCCCAGGTTTTTAAAACGTTGGCGTGGAAAGCACTGACAAGCCTTATGCTGTTCTAGAGGAAGGAAAGGCTGCAGGTTTTGACAGACAGATAGATAGATGGATACAGCCGTAAATATGTTTAATTATGCAATGTCACATTTCTGAGTTTTTCATTCTGTTCTCCTCCCTTTTTGGAATAACAAAGACAAATTTGAAAACTTGAGATAAATTACATACAGGACCAAATCTATTCATCTGGACTATTCAAATGGATGATTTATTCTTCTGCAGATGTGGTCTTAACTATGCAGTACCGCTCAAGCGACGCTATTAAAATCCTACCCCAGTCACTGCTGTGTTGAAAATTAGCCAGCATCGAGCCAATAGCTGCACGGTATTATTACTTAATATATATGATTGATACAGCAGCTCGACATTATCTGTATTCGATAATGCGAGTATTATCGAATACGAGTATTCAGGAGTTGGCTTTTAAGCTCTATTTTTATGGGGATTTTTTTACTAAACAAGTCAGACGTTATGCTGGGTCATCAGGAAAGCCATTGAACTTCGCGTCTGGAACTAAAATACAACTGATAGATGTTGCTCTCAAAGTCAGCTTATCTTGCAAGACCCAAGGCAGAAAACTTGAAAATGCAAAAAGCTGATAAGCTGCGAGAAAAACTAAGTCAGGAAATAGTTTTTGTCTAAAGAATACATGATCAGATTAAAAAGGTTTTGTTCATTTACTAATACTTGTTTTTACAACCAGGAAATTAGAGAGGGGAGTCTCTCTCAATCAAGGCCCTGAAGACCCACAGTCAGTGAGTTAGACTTGCCAGGGGTAGCCTAGTACTTACCGATACTTTCATTTATACTCATCCTAAAGTAAATGTACCAACAGTAGCAGCCACTTCTGATTTCACGGCATAAGCACAAATCAACAGATCGGTAATACTGTCGAGAAGGGTCCCGAGCTGAGCTGGGCACACCTTGAAGGCAGCGCTCACAGGGAATGGCTGTAGGGACACAGATGCCTTTCAGAAGAGTGTGCAGAACTTCACGCAAGGTAACAGTCAGGTCAAAACTCTGCTGAACCAGACTTCCCAACGATGTACATTGATCTGCATGCCACTATTAAACTTGTGAATGACTCACTGCTGCCAGTCACAATATATTAATATTCATTAAGATGCTTTTCCTTTTATCTTGTGTTTGCCAGAATGGTTTTACCTACAGCCATAAACTACAACACTTGTAAGGTGAGGAAGGGAGATCTACCACCCGTTGTTCAAACCAGAGCAGTAACACCTATCGCAGCAGAATTTGAAGGACCAAAAGGCTCCATCTAAAAAATTCAATACAGTTAAAAATCACCAGTACCTTTAGGGGAACTTTCAAGCATTCCCAGCTCAAGCCAAGCGGTCTGGGACTGAGCTGCCGCCAGTCACACCAGGAATTAACAGGTCTTCCCCGGGCTTCCCGCCACCAGCGAGAGAACAAGAGCCTGTACCTTCAAATCTCACTATTTTTACCTCAAGTTTAAAAAAGTAACAGAGACGTTATTAAGCAGATTTAAAGAAGACTCACCTTATATATCTCCATGTATCTCATCAATCTTTTATACCAAGTTGGCTGGAAAACGAGTAAGGGATTTTAATAAGAAGGAGGTAAGATCTTGTGAAGCGACAGCTCTTCTGAACGGCTGCTGCTGTCTCTAGCACAGAACTTTGATACTGGCAAAGCAGAAGAATACACATGGTGAAGAACGTTGATTTTACAAACACGCAATTTATCAAATGACACAAATCAGCTAAATGACATGAAAATATATCTGGAGACTTCATAATGTCACCGTACATTCCTGATAGGATTTGACAGATAACAGCTGAAGAGAGCTGCCTTAAGCTGCACAGAGTACTATTACGGGGTAAGATTATTCTATCACTTTAATACCAGCTATTTTCTCATCTCTAGGGGTTTTCTTTCCTTCTAATTTTACAACTGTAAACTATTGACATGCTTTGTACTATTCCAGTTAAAATTGCACCCCATTCCCAAATCAAAGTACATCCTTGCTATCCACCCAGGGAGGAGATGGAAGAATTCCTGTTCAATTACATCCAACGAAAGGATGGGAAGGAAGATAAGGTGAAGTAACCTTTCAGTATATGGCTCTTTGGTTGGGAGATAGTGACCACGAAGCTTCCCTTCTGCTTCACTCTCCACTCTTTCTGAATCTTGTCTCCTATCTTGCTGCCTGCATGGGATCCCCCGCTCTCAGGTCAAGCTCACAGGAGAGAGTCAGGGTTTTAGCACCGTATTGATGTATCTCCCGAGGATTCGCACTCCTGCTGAAACCACCAGGCTTTTCAGCAGCTCCTCAGAACCTTCCAGTATTTTCCCATGGCATCTGAGACATTTAGGACTTCATCAGATGAGCACAGACAAAAGCCCTGGCCCTGCAAAAACATTCTGATGGTGAATGTTGCTGCCACCAAAAACCACTTTAAGTGAGCCTCCAGGTAGCAACATTTCAGGAATGTTCTTGGGGGGTCCCATATTTTCCTGATTTTTTTCTCTTCTCTTTCTGCATTATCTATTTATTACTATTTTGTTAGTCAGCAGCAGCTTATCCATATTTCTTGGTGTGAAGCTTGGTCCACAAGCTTCATTTCCATACTTCAGCCAAATGTACTAATGATATCTAATTTACTAATTTGGATCCTCCAACTGCTATTAGGCAGGTATACAAGTAACTGGAGAATCAGGACACTTAATTGCATCTCCTTTCTCTCCTACCCTGTATGTATTTGTCGCATTACAAGACGCAGCCCAGGTTCCGTGCCTGTCTCTAACAGACCCGAGCCACGCGCTCGGGAGGGGCCGAGCCCAGCTGTGCCCCAGCAGAGCCGTGGTACCCAAGAGCAAAGACTCCATGAGCATCCCTCGATGCAGTAATATCTGAGCTCGGTGTGAAGCAGCGCAATACAAACCGTTAGGGAAAAATAATCCCCAGTATTATCAGTTATGCTAGACTAAACTCATCCACTTGTTCTTCCACTTTTTTGAAGCAGCAGAGTAGGCGTTGTGCACGTCATGGGCTGAAAGCCGATCTTTGCGGCAGCGGGCAGAGAGGGACACGCACAGCAGGGTGCCTTCTGCAGGGACCCACAAAGGTCACCCTGCCCTGTCCCCAAGACACAGGGAGGCTGTTCATGCCCCTGTGATGTGCTCCGAGACAAGACTGCACCTTGGTTTCAGGAGATAATAGAATTATTAAAGTTATTCCAATTTAGATCGGGGGGAAAAAAAAAAAAAAATTCAAATTTTTCTCTCAACGCTTCTGTGCGATGAAACTGAACAAAAAGATCTCAATATTTTTAAAAGCCTGAGATCCATTTTTTATCATTAGGATCAAACTTGATCCACAGCAGATGAAGTCAAATGAAAGAAATTTACACTAATTTCTGATTTGCTTAACAGCGCGTTCAGCTCACCCCAAATGCCATCAGCCTAATTTTCCTAATAGTATTTTTTTCTGCAAATTGCTTTAAAATAATGAGGAGCTGAAATAAAACTTTTCCCTTGAAGAGAAAAATCGGTATAAATAGAGATTTAATTGTGCATGCTAATTGTTTTTAGCAGTGCGCTTAATGTCACAGCAACTATTAGTTGATAAAAACTAAAATTTGGAAACAGGAGTCAGCGAAAACAAAAAAACTTACAAAACTCAAGAATCATTACAGAGCTTATTCTTTATGCTCTAAACTAAACTAAGGGAAAAAAAGCCAGGGCTGGATTTTTCTGTGTTTACGTTGAGTTTCTCGTTACTTAAGTTGCTTTGGGAGAAAATGAAACTTCATGTAATAGAATTCTAAATGGTAACGGTTGAGATGATTAAATGAAGTTTCCAAAGAGCAGCTGTAGATGGAACAGCTCAAGGCTTCATCAGATGAGCCATGCTTGTCACGCAGCACACTGTCCGCCGCCCAAAGAGAGCTCCCCGTGTGAGGGGCTAGCCCTACGCTGCGCGGCTTCCAACCACACAGGGAGAAAGTCCAAAATACGTTGAATATATTAGAAAGGCAAAGACAACCGAGAAGGATGAGGGACGGACGGTGCTGTGCCTCTGGCTGCACGTCACTCCTGACGCAGGACTGGTCACAACCTCTGGGGTGGACTTTCCTCCTCCAGCTCCGGTGCCTGCGACGGTGACAAACACGGAATAAAGAGCCGCTTCCCACGAGCCTGCGCCCGCAGGGCTGTCACCCGCAGACCCCCAGGGCTGCCCACCGGGAGGGGTTTTCTGCAGGGAAGGCTCCTCAGGCCATGGCTTTGGTGGCCCTTTGCCGTGCTCTTTACTTGGCTTGAGCTCACTCCCCTAATTAAAGCTTCCACACCAGCTACAAGTACTCCGGATGACAAGTGCTGCTTGAGACTTAACAAATAACTCGCCTTCCAGCTCCTCCCTTATCCCACCCACTACGCGAAGCAGAAGAGATGGTTTTGGCATGTTTTGAAGCAAATGAATAACCAGCATGGATCCTATTTGTAACTTCTAAGTTTAATTCAGCTTGATGTAAGGCTGAACTGGGTTAACACGGAACTAAAAATAGCTCCTCCTGTTATCAGAATTTGTCACTAATTTTGACACAAGCCAACATCTGTTTTTATTAGGAACTCACAGGAGTAATTTATCTAAATGAAATTGCAACACAAAATTAGTATTACGCAGCTGGGCCTGTTGCTTTCGCTGTTTTGAATCTTCACACAGCTTTCAAAGCCAAACAAAGAAATGCCAAATGCATCCTGAGCTTTCCTGCTATCGCTTGTGTCAAACACCGTCAGAGGAACAGAGCCTGCCTTTTTCCTCCAGGCAGAGGAGGCCGGACAAGCAGCACCCTGGTCCTCTTTAACCCTTGGATATGCACCACATCAGCATCCCTTGACTGATGAAACCCAGCAGAAAAGACGGGGCATCTTCCCAAAGCCATCACCCAACAGCTGCATTTTGATCTTTGGCTCAAAAAAACCAGTAACTATAAAAGAGACGTAAAACCCCAGATGAAGGGTTTGGAGGAGTGTTTTTCCCACACAAAGGGGTTTTTGGCACCAGTGGAGTCGCCTCTCCCGCCCCCATGGGAACGGCTTCTGGGCCAGCAGCGCGTTACGCCGGGCTGGTGTGTGTTGGCTGGTGGGTTTGAGATTCCGGCTGCGGCTCCGTACACAGGATGAGCTGCCCGGGGGCACTCACCGGGAGATTTCCAGCCTGGCTGCCCACGGCAGGGAGCCCAGGGCCAGCGCTGCCCCAGGAGTTCCTGCTGTGCCCCGGCCCCCAGTTGGCGGGGGGAGGGGCTATGGGGCAGCCCCCTCCATCGATTTATGGTGGGGAGATTTGGAGAGATTTCACCCAGATTAAAGGGGCGAGGAGCACTGTAAAATGAACAAAAACATTTCATACCTTGGCACATTTTGTAAATTGTATTCTAGTTCCCAAGCCAACCCTATCAGCGACACTACGCCAAAAAATGTAGTCTACCTTCATGTATTTCCAGGGTCCAGCTCTCCCCATCTCGCTCTGGCTGGCCCCGGTGCAGTCACTCCGCTGCTTGCGGCTTCACACTCAAGTGATTGCTTGATCAGAAACAGATGTGCAGTTGCTGGATAGAACAAAACACAAACAGAGGTTGCAGGGGAGAATGTGTTTATTCAGTCATAAATATCCCCGCAGCAGCACCCTGGGGAAAGCAAGAACAACTGAAAATCACTTTGCTTCTCTGGGAAAAATGGAAGGCAACTGGAGAAGCGTAGCGTTATGGGACCGAGCCTTTTTTCTTTTCTTTGCACAAGTTCTCTTTTTCAAATTGCATCATGCCCGTTATTTGGGTTTCCTGCGTTATCAATCACAGGCCGCAGTGTGTCTTTTGGAGACGGCATCCCTGGGTCACCCACCTGCGCTGGATCCACCATCCTCACAGTGAGTCACCTCCCGAGAGGAACCAGCCGCTCGCACGGGGTTCATGGTCCTGTGGCTCTGCTGCCCGCTCGGGTGCCCCAGCGGCTGCGTCATGGGGGATGCCGAGCTCAGCTGAAGCCTGCGGGTGTCAGACTCTCTCCTGCCTTCCAGAGGAGACCAGCTTTCAGCCAAGTGACCGCACGCACTGTTTGTCCTGTGACAACACAGCCATCACCCAAGGAGCTTTTATTAAGTGGTCGGGGAAAAAAAAAAATAATCTAACTTAACTAAGTGCACTCCCATCCCTTCTAGCTCTGATACGACACTCAAAGACAGCACTAACGTAACGGGGAGACAGGCCTGCACTGCTCCCAGAGGTCCCCAGAGCTGGTGGCACAGGTTCGTACTGCAGAGGTGGGCACAAAGCTCCGCATACACCTGGGTCTGACGTTTTACTCACACCTGAGCGCAGATGTGACTCGCTAAAGGCACTGCTATCTGGGAGTACTTAAATATCAAATATATCTCCTTTTAGTCAAGAATTGAAGCATTGCTTACATTTCACATACCTGCTGGAGTCCCGGGGGGGAGGAACTTTGTACCTACCGTTAATTGAAGCCCGACCTCAATTTGAACACTGTTTTCAGAGAAGGGCTAGAATTGGGGCAGGTTTCAGAGTTCTGCCTAACCAAGAACTGTAAAAGTTCAGTCCCTCGGTCCTCAAGGACCCCAGCCCCCAGCCGGGCTTGTGCCCCGCACTCAGAGCGGCCTGCCCACGCTGCCCAGCCTGGGAGGGCGGGTGGCAAAGCCCCATCCTCCTGGTAGAGCCCCATCATCCTGGCAGAGCTCCATCCTCCCCCGGCAGAGCCCCCACCCTCCCGGCAGCACTGCGGTCCCCGCGGGGGACAGCACGGCTGCAGACTCCCCCCAGTCAGAGCGCTCCCAAGATGCACGTCGCCAACCTCAGCAGCTGAGAATCGGCATCTCCAGCATGTTCTTCATCTGCTTGGGGAGCGCTTGGGGGAAAGGCTGCAGCTTTCTTCCAGAGGACAGAAAAAAGAGCAAGCGTTTTATCTGCATCAGTTGCTGGCACTGGGGCTTTTCCTTGCCTCTGTCCCAAAGCAATACAGTAGCTCAGCCGTCATTTAATTAATTTAATCTGTCTGAAATATTCACCTTGCACCAATTAGGTAAAGCAACCTATAAAACCTCCTCCAAACAAGATAATTTGCTGTTTCAAGTCTGAATCATGTTGGCCTGAGAATACAGCAACTACAACAGGTACACTAGACACATGTGAAGGGATTTTAATTGCCTGAAACTCCAGCACTGTCAAACTGTAGGACAGGGAGGGAGAAGCCTTTATAGTTATCTCACTGTTATAGATGAGTAGGGCGTTTGAGCTTGAAACGCTTCTATATGATAAGGGGCTTAAAATAGTAATCAACTTTTCTTATTCAAATAGATATCTGTTTTTCACTCCCGTGGCTTCCTGCATGCACCCAGAGTCAGTAACTAGGTCAGGGAGATAGGAGAAGCCGTGGGAGGAAAATAACTCCTGTATTCTGGGGATAATTCATGCTGCCAGTTTCTCTGCTGCGAGGCAGTTCGGGGCTGGGGACTGTGCTCCTCGTCTGCGGGTGCCTGCGCTGCCCACCACGGGGCTGATGGCACCAAAGACAAGTGCTCCCCGAGGAGCAGCCCCCACCCAGAAACCCCCCCTCTACACATTGTCACTCTAGTTCCGCCCTTGGCGGCCGCGGCCTCTGACGAGGCAGGTCGGGCTGTGCCCGTGGGGACGCCGTCGCTGCCAGGTGGGCTCCAACCAGAGCGTGGCTCCCCGGGATGCTCCGCTGCACCCGGCTGCCAGGGCAGGAGCCTGAGGAGCTGCGGGCAGATGCGCTCCATAGCCCAGACATCAGTATTGCTCTGCTACCCAGTGGAGAACAGGGTAACTGAGCACTTACGGCAAGCTGCTTTCCTAATTGCTGAACTATTTGATGCTAAATGACCTCCAGACCAGCCATGAAAGGTCTGGAGTGAAACTGTTTGTGACCACCCTGGCCTGGCCAGACCCACCTGCTCGTTGCCCATGGCCATGGCTGGCCAGGCCAGCGCGGGAACCCGGGGTTTCGCCTCCCAGCTGGTGAAGATGCCAGGGACACGCAACAGACACCTCAGAGCGCTTGGCTTTCTGAAAATGAGACATAAAGTACATTACCCAGGAACAATTCTGTATACGTGTATTTCAGTTTCTAGGGATAATCACGATATACTCACAAATGCTTTTACAAATTACATGTTTACATTCTTATACCTAACTCTCTCTCTGATAGAGCTGGCCATGCGTAGGCAGTCTGTACACACAAACGTCTCTCTCGAGCAGGGATTGCTCTCTGCCAGGGGGGCTACAGTTTCTGGTGCCTCACCCACCTCACCCTAACAGCCCAAACAGAATCATAGAATCTGTTGGGTTGGAAGGGACCTTTAAAGGTACGATTTGTGCCAGTGGCGCTACGGTGATGAGATGGGGGAGTTTTACAAGCTGCATCAACCAGAAACTAATACGCGTCCAAGCAGTAATACACACCTATAAAAGGCATAGTCTCTATTTACCTACACATTTGCTAAACAGAGCTTCATTTTCCATATTCGTTAACAAACAGGATTTATTCTACCCCTCTATCGCTGGCCACACGTGAAGGCACACCCCTGCGCAGGGCAGCTGTGGGGTTACCCGCCCCCAGGATGCCCTCGCGGTCCCCGCAGCATCCTCCCGCCTCCCCAGCAGCCTCCAGCTCCCTCTGCTGAAGCCCAGAGGCTGAATTCCTCCGAGCCTGAACACACATCACACCTTTAGAAAGCAACAAAATGAAGATGTTAATTATGAAGAGAGAAGCTGCCAGGATTATTAGAGATGTGTCGAGCAAATTAGAAACTGTTATTCATGTGGAGAATAGTTTAGCATATGCTTGGAATTTTTTTCATCTATTCAAACCCAAGACTCCAACATATTGAACTGCTTCTCGTCCCCATGCTACCTACCTGTGGCAGGCATATCACAATGAATCCCCACGCTTCCAATTTATTTCTATCTTCCAAAGGCACCCTTTTGGCATAGTAATGCACTGAAACGCTGCCAATAATTCCCTCCAGCGTACGGTGACGACTGGGCTGTGGCTCTGAAAGAGAAAGTTCTACAGATGGGTCCTTCAGATCAAGTTAGCATCTCCTCACAGCTACCCGACTGTGCCATATTGTAGCTTAATTAATAATAGCCTTCTCTGGAATTTATTCATTAAAACAACAAAAAAGAAATGCATAATGCAATGTGGCAGCTCCTCAGCAATTCACACGAACCTCACATGGTAGCAGTCACATTCCTGCTAAGGCAAGGGAGAATTTAGATTATGCAAATGGTGAGATTGTTAGTTTAGAACTGCAAACGCAACCAGGAGGTATTTATCTTACCCATTCTTGCCGAGCTGATGAGGTGGCCTGTGCGTGCCTGTGGAAGGGAAAGCATGCGTGGGCTCCTCAACTGTTCTCAGACTCCAAAGCATTTTGAGCTCTTACTAGTTTCCAGGCATTTGCATACTTTCTCAAGCATTTAATTTCCAGTTCTGCTTTCCTGAAACGAGTATGTTGTAGCTGTCAAAAATCTGTATGCGCAGATAATCATACAATCAATTTGTATGGACAACCAAGCAACTGGATGTGTACGAGTTGCGTACGAGTAAGTGCATGTATAATGACAATAGGCTCACATTAGCTATATTAATGCCTTTTTATTTCTAGGCATGATGTTCCAAATAATTTGCAGTAAAACTGCAACATAATGAGATTTTATTCTTCACGGTGCCTACAATGTGTTAGGTATGATGATATTGAGATATACTGAATAGTGAACATAGATATCTTATCAGGTGCAAAAAGACGTGCTCCGTGGGGAGCTGGAGAGAGGCGCGATGAGAGAGGGGTTAGGGACCTATCCAGGCAGCAGAAGTTTATAGGTCCAGAGAACCTGGGACTCTGGGAGCTCCCCGAGCCTCGGGAACCTGGCTGGCACCTGCCTGCCAAAACACAAATGAATATTACAGGCCACAACCTTGAAAAAACTGTTCCTGAAGCGAAGCTTTTAAAGGCAGGAGATCGGCTCTGAAGCGCAAAACACCCGCGAGGCTGGCGATGCGTCAAACAGTTCTTACATGACGTTACCTTAACCATCCAGCCGGAATCCACTGCTTGGATGTTGAATACTAATATGATGTGATCATTATACAGAGGCACAAAAATTCACTTCCCTAAAACCCAAGTGAAGTTTGAAGCACATCAACCAGAAATGTCAAAGTCATGAATAAAATGAGGGGGAAAAAAAAAGAAGGTTATCTTGAGGTAATTGTAGGCTTTTAATGAAAGGAGTCATGCTAGACTCAAAGCCTCGTCACATCACACAGATATGTAAATAACACTGACAGATTAATGCTCAATCTGTAAAAGAACTCGGACTCAGTCATTCAGAAGCTTTCAGCGCGCAGCTGTGGGTGAACATTTGGTAGCCCACCTTTGGCCCAAGGCAGGCAGAGAGGGACGGCAGAGCCACGGCACTGCCTGCAGGACCCCGCTGCCCCCACGCCACTGAACCTGCCGGTAAATAAGTGACTGGTACCAACAGCAACCTCCTGCGCTGGCGGCCAGCACGAACACCGACTTGGGCAGCAGCAGCAGAACTGCGCCGATCCCCGCACAGAAGCGGCAAGAAGAAATCTTAATCCTTGCCTGGAGTTTATGTAGGGCGTGCAGTACAAAGGAAATCACCGTATTTGTTTTAGCAGTGCCTGGGTTTCTTCACCCTGGGTCATAAGTAACTGTGCTGAAGGCGCAGACGTGTTCCCGCACAGGAACAGCCACCCTAACGCTGTGCACAAAGAAACCTCTGGAGCAGACGGACAGGTAAAATCATTACAGCTGACAACAAGATTAAGAAGGCGTCAGTTCCACAGAAAAATATTGTCCTTTGAAAAGCACATGTAAAACTTAAGCCTAAAAAGCCACATGCACACTCAAAACCCCACACTGTTTGAACTATGTTAGTTTTGCTTCCCTTTCCTGCTCTTTCCCTTTTCCTGATACTCCGTCCTCCCAGTTCCTAATGAGAAACTGTCCAAATTTGAGTTACGAGTGCTAAATAAACAACCTTAGGGCTACACCAAAATCAGAAGGTTTTAATCAGGTGCCTCTCTTACTTGGCAGTCCAAATATAAAAATAAAACATTTATTTTTCCAACTTTAACTGCATATTCTTACTTTCTACTAACTATTTGCCTGCATTAATTCAGCAGCAAGGTTCTCGGAGAAGAGCTCTGCCCTCAAGCTCTGGTGGTGGCTTTCCATCTATTCCAACAACATACATCAAAATTTTATAAAAGCCATAAAATATGCTGCAGTCTGGTTTTATCTTCTCTCTTTCAACATGCAAATAATTTGACTCCCTCTTATCCAAACACTCAATAACCAGTGATAGGAAGGAGCAGGATAATTTACTGGCTGGTGCAGGCAGAGGAGAGGAGGGATGCTGCTGTGCCCGAGCCACGCTGGGAATGGGGCTGCTGCTGGAGCCGCCTCATCGCTTCTCAGTCTCTTATCACCCTGCACCTCCAATCCGTGCCGTTTCTGAAAGAGAAACCTGAAGGTGAGCTGCTGCTTGCCACCGTGCTGCCATTCCCAGCTCCCTGCCTCCGTGTCCGCCTTCCCCCCGCTTCTCCGCTCGCTCTTCAAACACCCTCTCCCCGTTCAGCCCCGTCTCACAGCGCTCCGTGCTCAGGCTCTTCCAGCAGCAGCCCAGGCACGGAGAAGGTTATGGGTCAGAAACCGGCACCGGCGTGTGCTGCCAAAGCCGGCAGCCTCGGCTCCTGCCCGCCGCCACCGTTGCTCGCTTGGGCAAGCGCTGGTGGCTGCGGCCGTGGAGCAGGATGCCCTCGGCCACCATGTCTGCGCGTGCCCCCCTGCAGTCACAGGGCTGTTCGCGCGTGTCCTCAGGACATCGACAGTGGGGTGGCCAGGAATGACAGTGCTGCCCGCCTCCAGGACTGCAGCCCCCCCGGCGGCTCTCCCTGCCAGGGGGGTGATGCCGCCCTGCGGCCCCTCACCAGCGCCCTGCAGCGACCGCCCGCCAGCTCCCCACAGCCCGTGCGCAGGGGCAGCCCACGGCCGCCGGAGAGCCCAGGCCTTGCTTCATCTGCACACACAGAGGTACCCAAGAGTTAATTAATTTTTTGGTTCTGTTGTCCTCCCTGAGAATCAGGCAAAAGGAACAGAGGAAAGCGAGAAGGGGGCAGGCCAGAATACGAGGAGCAGATCCTGGCACTCCGTGGGCTTGCATTTTCCAGAATTACTTTCACTGACTTTAATTAAGCTCTCCCCAGACTCACCAGCTTGGAGAGATTAAAGCAAGAGAGATCGTGCCAAAGAACTTGCGTTCCACATAGCTTTCCCTATAAGCTTTTACAGTTCTGTAATTGAATTCACATACAAATGCATCACAATTACGCTATGTGAAAAGCCATGCTGACCTACTTTCAAGGCAATTTATATTTACTCCATGGATGCTTTAAGTCACTTTAGAACCAGAGTATCTCTTTTGTCTTTGTTAGACAAATGTAACCATTATTGGCGAAACCAGAAATGCCTCTCGTCCTGCAAAAGACCCCTTCTACTGAGAAATTTTGCGTGAGGTTTACTGACACACAATTATCTTGCATTTCCACGTAATCTCGATCGCTTGCTGTTAGGATGTGCATAGCGTCGAGCAGCAGAGCCCAGCAGGGAGGCTGCGAGCGCGGCAGGCGGCAGACCCGCGTGGTGGTCACTGACAGCAGCCCCTCGCCATGCATGGTGGCTGGCGGGACCCGCAGCCCAGCCCCGCTCCGTGCCACGGGCACCAGTAGTCCCAGTCCCAAGCTCTTCCACCTTCCCGCCCCACGCCAGCCACAGCCTCCGAAAAACCACACATCTAACCAGCCCCCAACGCTAAATCACCACAGCTGGGGGAGATTTTTCTGGTAATATTTAGTGTTTTCTTTACATCCTGAATACTGGAGCTTTGGAATTGCATCTGAGCCTCAGCTACTTGGAGGTTTTTAAAAGATAGGCAGACATAGTGCTTAGAGATATAATTCAGTGGTGGTTTTGTCAGAGTTGGGTTGATGGTTGGACTCGATGATCTGAAAGGTCCCTTCCAACTGAGACAATTCTGCGATTCTTTCTTTTCCTAGTGAAGGGTGCAGCCTTGCTGGCTGAAGGAGCAGACAGCCCTCTTCTCCCCCCTGCTAAACACCTTCTTTTCAAAACCTCCATGAAGCGTACATCTCTGAATCTCCCCATTTTGCAACTCTGATAACCAGTATTTGAATAATTTAAGCGGGCACTGCAGTGTTTCCCTGTGGCCATGGAGAAGGGCCCCTGCAGGCTGGAGGTGGGACGCAGCCCCCAGCGCTGGCAGCGGCCCCCGGCGCGGGGCAGGAGGCACCGACAGAGCTGGGGAGGAAACATTCGAGCAGATTTCCAGAGAAGAATGACAGTACAACGGAACTTAAACTGCTTGCAAAACTGTATTGTTTTGATTCAATTACCCACAAAAAAAATTCTACCCAACACATCTGAGAAACAAACTGAAGGAAATGTACATCCTGGGAGGGAAAAAAATAAAACAACAAAAACCTTCCAGATCAAATATTCACTTTGAATGCGTGTTTTCTTATTTCCACTTTTATATTACCTTTATAATGGTACAGCGTTCAGCTTCAAGACCTCCTCAGGCTCTGCAAATGCTCTTTTCTAATCCCCCCCCAACACCCACACACGTGCAAGGAGAGAGGAGAGGGGACCAGCTCCTACCTCTCCTACCCAGGTGTCCCAACGTCCAGAGGCAGCCCAAGAGCAGCAGCAAAGCCAAAGGTGCTACAGGACGGGAGGGGACACAGGAGTCCCAGCCAGCAGCACCAGATCGGGGCCCTGGCAGAACACAGGAGCCCCTCCTGGAGCCCCTCCTGGAGCCCCCCCAGCTCCCTCCCCAATTGTCAACACAAATCGGGATCCCCCTTTTATACCTAAACTTGAAAACCTGCCCACAGCAGCTGGAGCCCTTTGACAGCAATTAGATAAGGTGCCTTCGATCGGGAGCTAAACCCACTCACGCACCAGCCCTCCCCTCTCCTTCCCACCCCCTGCTGCAGTTTTCACAGGTGAGCTTTGTTACAACATTTAAAAAGTGATGGACTGCTGGCCTTTCCATCTTCTGCCTTAAATCAGTGAAAGCAAATCATAATTCTATTACCAAATAAATAAAATATTGAGACATGACATCATTTTGAAAGACCCCAAGAAACAAGCTAGCTGTAAACAACTCGCCCCGAGCGGAAATGCAATACGCTTAGCTTCTAGATGGCTGGACTTGCAAACTAATTACTACATGCAGATCCCAGTTTGGAGGCTTTTGGTGGGGGTGGGGGTGTGTGTGTGTGTGTGTGTGTGTGTCCCTCCAGAGCGGCACCGTGGCGCAGCCAGCAGAGAAGGAGCGTCCTGCCGCCCCGTCCTCCCGGGCTCTCATTTTTTGCTCCACTTCACAAGCAATAACTGCGGGATGATAAGGATTTGCAAAACAAACAGAAAACTGCTCGGTGCTTGTGTTTGGGAGCTCTGAGTATGAAAATCCATTTCAGGGCCTATCTCCCCCCGCACCCGCACAAACCCCTCCTGAGCATGCTGCATAAATCTCCTGCCGGAAACGTAAACAACCCCAGAAGCTGTTATTTTCTTGGCACAATTAGCACTCGGCACATGGGACCTGAGCACCCCGGCCATTTGCAGTCTGCATTTGCTCAAGTTCTCCTCCTCGCCGTTGAGAGGATGAAAATGGATGCTGCCTTCCACAAAGGATAAAACCGAGCTGGTTTCATCGACCAGCCTTTCCCCGTGGGACACCACAAAGGGATCCTGCTTCCATCCTCGTCTTTTGCACCCCTTTGAAGGTACACCATCTCCAGCATGGGCTGGGGGTCCCATGGGAGCGGGCTGGGGACCCGCTCATCTCTGGCGGGTGCGCAGGGCCAGGGCTGGACTCAGACCCAACATGGGCAGGATGGACAACCCAGCTCACCGCTCAGCCCAGGCACACGATGCCACGATGCTGGCCTGAATTTCAGCCAAAACGAAAAATGCCGTGTCACAAGCAGAAATATTTTGGCAAAGCTATACCATTTTTCCAGGGGTGGGTTTTTCCTCAGGGCAGGGAACTCCCCACGGAAAGTGGAAGCCCATCAGCACCACTTCCAACAGGGAGCAGATTTGTCACTGATCGATGCTGATGGGAAATTCACCAGCAGCAGCAGCGTTTTTTAAAATTTTGTTGAACATTTTTCCTGGGGAACATACGCTGTGTCACAGATACATATGCTTTAAAAATAATTACGAATAATATTTTTCACTATTTTCCCAACACTCTTCATGGATGAGCAAAAGCAGCGCACTCCTTCATTAGTAAGGCAAAAAATTCTTCTGTTGAGTCTAAAAAGTACTCCAGATATTGCATCTTCCGTGACCCTGGGAAGGCACCTTCTTCACGCATCGCCGTCTCGGCTGGGAGGCACCTTCGCGTTACCCACAGATTGGGAAGCACCAGCCGTAACAACACCCGATGTCAACCGTCGGCTTCCAGGGCTCGCTGAGCCGCGGGGGGTGTCTCCCTCCCCAGCCGCACACCCGACAAGTCTCATTTCGAACAGACACCACCGCGCTGGGGTTTACACCAACAAAAACATAGGGCGCGTTCTCACGGGATGCTTCGTAGCAAACGCTATTGCGTTTCATCCTTCTCAAACACGCCTGTCCCAGGCAGAGCGCTCCCAGGCGCGCAGCTGCCCCATGCGCTGCAAAGAGGAAAACGGAATGAGAAAATGGTAAATATTAGCCATCTTTTTCCCCAGGAAATGTGCTGTTTTCCTGGGGAGCAGGTGCCCGGTGCACACAGACCACGCCAGCCCCCACAGCCACTCCGCTGCTGGGCTCCCTTCTGCCTTCCTCCTCCTCCTCCTCCTGAACGCCCACCTACACGTTCCTCCTGCAGCCACAGTCTGAACCAGCCTCCTCGCTGAGCTTTTTTGTCTACTAATTAATCACCTGATATCCTACATGTTCCTCTCTAAGGACAAAGCGATTTTGCTATGACAGACACCAGGTGACTGGAAAGCACATTCTCCACGGGGGATGTTTGTAGCACTTTCACGTGGAGAAACAGCTTCTGTGCAAAGGCTGCAGGAGGAAAGGAGCAGCTCATGTGGTGGCCCCGTCCCTCAGCTGCGTCCCAGCACCCTGCTGTCCCCCGAAACACTGCTGCCTTTTCACAACAAAGTTTACGTTTCTTCTTCCATTTCTTTTGAGCCGATATTCAGCTACATGAGGACAAAGCCCCTGCAACAGGCATCCTGGAGAGTGGAGGGACCACACCGCCACTCCTGCCACCACCCCATTCCGACCACGCCGCCACCCCTGCCACCACCCCACGGTGATCACACTGCCACCATGCCGCAGTGACCGTGCCACCACCCCTGCCACCATGCCGTGGTGATCACACCAACGCTCCTGCCACCACCCCATGGTGACCACGCCATCACCCCTGCCACTGTGCCACGGTGACCGCGCCAAGGCACCCCGCAGCTCTGGGGAGGTCGGCAGCGGTGCCCGCAGCACCAGGTGCTGGGGTGGGATTTCTGCGGTGTGGACACACGCAGGACTAACACCCACCGTCCCACGGCCACCAAGGGGACGTCACTGCTTGGTTGCCGCACATCTTGGGCGGGTGTGAGCTGGCACCCCCGGGTGCTGCACTGTTTCACCCCGCTCCTGCCTGAGCCCCAGCCCCAGCGTCCATCGTTTCACCCAGGCAGGGACTGAGGTGCTCAGCAAAGCACCTGCGCCTTCGCCTGCAGGTGAGTTTAGACACAACGGATACAGCCCTGGTCAGCAGCGCACTCAAGTGCCAGCGTTTACACTTCAGCGTTTGGCTGAGCGATTGCATTTCCATCCCAGAGCAGAAAACGCACTCTGTTTTACAGACAGAGGGAGGGGGGCCCAGCTGCCTCTGGGCTGGGGTCTCACACAGCAGCGGTTCCTGCGGCCGGTGCCGTTCCTGCCAGGCCGGGTCACCTCCAGCAGACCCCCGACACCCAGCAGGGCTGCACCCGGCCAAAAGGGCTGGTGCCCACTGGTCTCCAGGGCCAAAGCAAATTTAACAAATATTTGTAAAATTTCTCTACCATCAACAAGACTTGCTAGCTAAGCACACCCTGGGGGAATAACGCTGCTCCTGCCTGGATGGGAAACCGTACTCATTTAGGCACTAAGCTCGTTATCTAACACCGCAACAAATTGCTTTATTCCAATATGGCCATCTAAAAGCACAGTTAGATTTTATATTAATAAAAAGTAAAGGAGACTGAACAAATACAACAGAGGGGAAATCCATTAAGAGACACGAAATGCCAAAGATTTGTCTTGTTCTGCAAGTTTCAAGAGCTGAAAGCAGTCGGAGGCGGGGGGAATGTCAGAGACCTGCCCTGGTTCTGCTCCCGGCGGGACAGCACACACGCGCACCGCACCTCCACAGACACACACCGCGTTCAGGAGAGGAGAATAAAGCTGTTTCCCTTAAAAAACTTCAACATAGAATTTTATTTTCAGAACAATAAAGCCCCAAAGGAGAAAGAAGCAATTTTGTTAACATAAAATTACCCCTTTCACTCAGTCTTCACAAATTTTTTAAAAGGATATTGCTCTGTCTCTGCCCTGCCAATCTTCAGCTCTCCCTCTATATTTCTAATAGGGCTAAACTAATTAAATTAATTTCCCAGAATAATAACTTCCCAGGGACGTACAGCTAGATAATCCTTAACCCCTCATGAAGTTAGTTTCCTGTAGGGCTGGGGAGCAATTACAACTCATTAGTCATCTGTCGTACGAGGAGACGACAGTGTTTTATTGTTTTTCCAGGAGCACCACGAGAGACAGCAAGAGCGCGTAGGTGTCTGTGTCAACAAGAACCTTGCGGGGAGACAGCACCCAGTGAGGGGCTTGATGTGCAGGGATATACACAGCTCTTTAATCGGCACTTACACGAGGTGAATCCTGCCTCCCCAGCAGGGGTGGATGGATGTCCTGCCTGCGGCTGGGGAGATACCCCCCCACCGGCACCAAAGGCAGGTCCCCCCTTGCCCAGCAGGTCAGGGGACCCCATGGTCGAGACCCTGGTGCACCCCCCATATCCGCTGCTGCTAAAGCTCCTGCGCATCCCGGCTGCAGAAGAGCTTCTAAAAACAGTCACTGTGGTACTAGGTGGACGTCCCGGCATGTGACATCTGGCCAGAAGTTTGAGAAACCACTGAGTTTCCTCAAGAAACTGGAGAAAAGCCTGGAGGGGATGGGTGAAGGCCACAGCCGGCCGCCTCCAGGAGCAAAACACTGCCGGAGGGTCCCGCTGCTGCCTGGCTCTGCGAGTCACGATTAGGGGAATCGCCCCGTAACTCTCCGTATCAATGCAGGTAAAACTACTGATGTCGTGCAGTATTATCACACTATGTATATCACATACGCGTGTACTAATACCAGCATAACATCCATTATCCAAAATTATATACTGTTAATACTGACAAGTAAGTTTTGCCAGCTCCCCGGATACCTCTCAAGCTTTACCTTCCATAGTGCAGGGCAGAATAGTTTAAATAAAATCCAAATTACGCAGCAATTAGCCTTTTCCGGGGATACGCACAGTGACAAGAATAGCAGAGGCTGAACTGTTTTCACCTGAGTGAAAGATATTGACTGTATTTCCTGAAAAGGAGATTCAAAGTATGGATCCAGACACCTGGAAAACTGAGTACATACCCATGAAGCTTCAAACCGTCAGAGAGATATAACCTAGGTTCTCCAAACCATGGTACTACTGCTCTGAATACAGCGTTATTTCAAACTGTGTTCCTTATGCCAGGTAGCGAATGCGAAATCGTGTATAAAATCATTCCTCAGGCCATTACTAGCAGTGACGGGTGAGAGGCCAGGCTGGCGATACCCCGGTTGCTGCTGCAGCCCCGGCTCGGGCAGGCGCCGGGAGCTCCGGCCTCCGAGGCGGGACACGCAGGCAGGCTCCCAGCTGGAAATAACATCCAGAAAAACACTTCTCAGGATGGAGCGTGAGATGCTGGGGCCGCAGCACATGCCAGCAGGAACCCAGCGACATTTGGGGCACAAAGTACATTTGAAATAAAGCACTCATTTGGCTCAACTTAGATAATTTAGTCTTCCTCTCCGATGTCCAGCTATCTTCAAAATTTACAACTGCAGACTTGATTGGAGTCTTTCATGTTCTATTTTTGAACTATATGTTGCATATGTTACAGTGCAATATATTTGACATTTCAAATGCCAACAAAATGGCTACAAAATTGGCCCCTTGTGAATAATAGCCCAGCAGCATTTACACGTAATTATTTTGCCCAGGAATTTAATTTGCTAGACATAAAAGTTATGCTGAATGAAAGAGCGCTGGATAATGATCTTTAAGCACAGGCAAGAGACAGCCGTTACTATAGGCACTGGGATACGTGCCACTCTTCCCGAGCCATAAAGCAAATTCCCTGTGGCGAGGAGCATTTCTGCTACAAATTTAGATAATGCTTTGTGATGAATGGCAATACTTATTTCACAAAGGCTGTAAGTATGTAAATCATTAGTCACCACACTGCCAGCTGTACGTGGTTGTTTGAGTCACCCCCGTATGAGTGCGGACCTGTGTCCCCCAGGGCTCTGGAGGAGGAGGAAGGGGGACGGGGGGGGGGGGGAAGGCGCTGTGGCGGCTTGCATGGGAGTGGGGGGTCCACACTACCACCACAAACAGCTACAACAGTGACAGCAAAAGGAAGATTTTAGCCCATTATTAGGGCAAGTTGATGTCTGACGTAACACTGTTCCACGGGGGCAATCTCTCTGGCTGGGGAGACGAGCACGTTGCTGTTGGCAATACGCGTTGGCCAGGGCACTTGCTTTTAAAACGCTTCCCTCTGCTTTCTGGGGCACGGCCGTGCTCTGTCGTAACTGACCTTTTTAAGAGCAGTGTGTTGTGAGCAGTTCTACGCACATCGTTCACATTCAAGCAACTACCAAGGGGTTTCTGGCAGCTGTATTAGCCACAATACAACTAGCGTGAAATAGAACTACCATCAGGAAAAAAAAAGATCATCTTATCTTAAAAGACAAAAAACCCAAACTGAAATGAAAGAGAACAGTACAAAATAAAAGCCAAGGAGAATCTCATGTAGGGTATACAGTGCTAATCCAATATCTGGGAATCTTATAGAATATCTGTTACATTTCTGTAAATATATCGAAAATAGAATATCTGTTACATCAAATTTGAAATAGAAAGCTGGGCTTGGCACAAAATCAAAAAATCAAAGTAAAATAAAAAAGCTCTTCAGATAGGAAAACTCCAGGAATTTTTTTAAGGATCAGTCAAGGCAAAAGGTTGATTTTCGCCTTTGGTGTAACACGCTGACCCATCCCACCACCACGGAGCAAGCCCCGCTGTCCCATCAGGCTCCCCCAGCGACACCAGCGCTGAGCCTGGTGCAGCCAGGAGGAGGATTCACTGGCGCGTTGGATGTCCCCGGCCCCTCTTTAGCCACAGCCTTGACCTTGTTCCCTAACTCATCGCTTACGGGCTGAAAACACGTGAAAACCCACCATTTTCCTCAGCATACATGTGTATTTAAAGGCATATTCTGGCACATTGAGGATTTGCACTGCAAGTAAACTGCTAAATTAAGACTTTTAAAAGTTCCTAACAGAGGTACGGGCAATCCCTAAATCTCAGGAAATCAGCCAGCAGTGACACACAACCCCCCAGCCAAATGCCTGTTTCCATCCCAAGGAACGCACGATAATCTGGAATAGGTAACTTGCAGCAAGAGGCTGTTGGTTTTGCGAGTCGCACTCAAAGCGGCGTTCAGCTGTGTGTTATATTTTACATTTATCTGCATTCTGCAGTTTCAAGAAGATGAAAATCTAAAACATAGCAGGAATACTGGATGTGGGTGTCAGTACACACACGTGAAACTGCCGGGGCAGAAACAGGCACATTACTAAGGGGAGATTCAGCAAAAATTGGATACAGCATCTTGTCCCACTTTTGACACTAAAAACACCAAAGCGAAGCTAGATTTGAGTGACAAATTCTAAAATTTTCAGGCTAAATACATAATTTATATTCCATACCTGTACTCAAGGCTGTGACATAAACATCTAGATCCTGTGCCGGACGGTATGGCCCTGACCGGTCCGTGCCCAGTGGCTGCGCGGGACATTAAACTCCGGCCCACCCTCTCCAGACTGAGATCTACCTCTATTTAATAACAAACCAACACATTTTGAGTACCTGGGCTGCCCAGAATTATTAGCTTTGGAGGACAGTGAGCACTGACTCAATTTAAAGCAGATGGCATTTGAGAAATTTCATATCGTTTTAATCTTGATTTACTCCACATAAAGTTCTTACATAATTTGACATTTACTGGCTTAATCTAGGGAGAAATTTCCCATTCCTTATCGTGTACTCACTCGCTCGCTCTCTTTTTTTTTTTTTTCCTTTTTTAAGATTTAAAGTTAAATGTTGATCATGTCGCCGTTGAAATAGATTAACTCTTCTAGTCATGAGGGAGGAGTAATCAGTGGTGCGTGATGTGAGCTGTCTGACAATCCCGTCTCAGCTCGGAGCCGGTTCTGGAGAAGCGGAGCACCCCGGGGGAGACGGCGAGCAGTGCTGTCTCCTGCGCTGGCTGAACGCGTGTTCGTGATCACGGAGCCAAGGACAAGCCTGGAGCAGCTGGGGACTGGCAGGGAAAGATATTTTAGCTAAGCAACATAAACCCAGTCGTTAGCCATCTCTGAAACGCCTCTCATCTCCTAGGAAACCTGGGGTTTGGACAAACTGCCTACCCTCCGCAGGCTTTTTTCTGCGTTGGGATTGATCACGGGTGTTGCTGGCTCAGTTTTGACTTTCACAGGCTGTTTGGCCTTTTATTTGCCTACCCCCGGCATCAGCGCCTTCCTTAATCGTCCACGTAAGGGCGTTTGAGTCTTGAGGGGCAGCTCGAGCAAGGACTCCAGGGAGCCAAACAGCAGCTCCTTGTGCCCGCTCCAGGAACCAGACCCAACTAAGCAGCTGACGGTGAAATTCGTGTCAGTTCACACAAAATACAAGTCTACCCTGAGTCAGAGCGTGAGATCGGAGCAATGCCCGCGGAAGCCTCGTTGCTGGCCTACAGCGGTGCCGGCAGAGCCCAGCCCCCAGCCCCTGCCCGGCCACCGCCCCAGCGGGACTCGGGGAGGGCTAATACAGCCCTCAGCAAGGTGATCGTTAGTAGGTAAAAAACCCCACCACAATCATCCTGGAATCTCCTTAATTTATTCCCTACCAGCCCTGTACCTCTCCAGCCACTTGCTTTAAATAATGCAAATGGCAAAACTTGGCATCATTAGAATCAGGATTTTACCCTTCATTGCTTAAAGTAGGAGGTCGATATCATTAAGGTCTCTACAGGGTCAGCAGAGAGGGAGCAGATGCCTAATTCAGGGAATCTAAATGACCCTAAATTACAGAACATCAAGAGAAGGGTGCAGACAATTAGCACCCCAACTTGGCCACATCCCCTGGCTTCCAGTAGCCACCTGCTTTAACCTCAGCAGCTTCCCACCACGGACTGCCCCCGGTGCAGCATCTCTGCTCTGATCATCCAGTCTCTGCCCAGGCAAGATTTCCTCCTTTTGAAAGGAAAAAGTCAGCAAAGAGGAGAAAATCTGGATAAAATCTTCTCAGATTTTGAACCAGGATACATTTCTATCCAGAGCAAATTTTATTTCATAATTGTTCCAGTTAAACTAAGCTTAGCAAAGTACTTTCTCTAAAAATTGACAAAAGGTGTGGAAAGACAGAAGCAAAGACAAATCACGGGATTACGCACAACGTGTAGAAATAGGACACTGACAAGTATTCGGATAGTAGGATCGAATTGAGCCTTGTGGGATCTTGAGCCTCCTGACTCGATCAAAAAGACTAAATCCTGATGAACCCACTTATAAGATATCAGAAATGAAAGCGTAATGCTGTGCTTAATTTTGGCATTTTTATCTTGGAAATCTTCCCACCTACGTTGAGTTGCCAGAGCCAACGGCCTCGGAAAAGTTGTGAATCTCCATTAGACCTTTGTCAACAAATGTAGATGGAGAAGTCTCTCAAATCATTAGAGGAAATGAAAGAAAAATTCTCTACGGTTATTTTAAGTACCTCTCTGCAGCGGGATAACTAATTCCTCTCTTTCTCTCTGCAGATAGATGACAGGCTGTTTGTTATCTCCTTGATGATTTTTAACTAAAAAGAAGCCTCTCTAAATAGTTTTTTCCCACACTGTAGATTGTGAATTCCACATTACTTTGCTTATTTGCAATTGATAAAATAAGCAGCCAGGCCTGGTTTCGGCTGCGGGAAAGAGAGCCCCCTCCCAGCCTTGGCTGCTCCGGCGTTCGGATGGGAAGTTCTGCTTCTATGAATACAGGCACATACCCTTTAAAACAGGCTGTCAGCCAATGTTCGTCCTCAGAGAGCTGCACCGCTGACAAGTTTCTGGAGATTGCAGATATAAAAGAAGAATAGATGAAAAAAATAATTTCAAGAGACAGTGAACATTTGCAGGAGGTTTTTCTCAACAAACTCACATTTTTCGTTGAGTAACATATTTTAAGATTTTTACCCCTCCCCATTATTCAAAATAATCAAGAAATACACAAGCTAATCTGCATGCCCATGAGAAATCAAAGCTACGGGCATCAATCACGGTACCGGAGACATTAAACCTCGGGTTGTTCGCTAGAACCACGTCCCGAGTGTTGGCAGATTTGTGGCAATGCCGGGGACGCGGCCACAGTCAAGGCCTGCGAACAAATCATCCCAACCCCTTTGCCTTGTTTTTCCATGTGCTGTTGTTTGTTTAACGGCGAGCAGGTGCGTGCTCCGACCCTTCCCTTCCTCCCCGTGGCAGAGCCGCTGCCATCAGCCACCCGCAGCCCAGGGGCCTGGAGCTCGCGCAACACCAAGGGGCACCGGCGAGCAGCAGCATGCAGAAAAGCACATTTATTTCAGCCTTTTGGGGTGGGTTGTGAATGTTCTCTGGATTAATTCTAACAATTCTCCAGGCTCCAGCCCCTCCTGACCTGTGGAAGCGCACCATACCACTTTCTCTGACACGCTCATGCCCAGAGCTGGCTCACTGGACGAACGCACGGCTGTCCTGTTTTATCCCGTAGGAGGAACGTAGGCAGGCTTTCAAAGCAGCCAGGAGCAGTCTATTAATCAAACCAGTAACAGGCATCCTACTGAAATCAACAGAACACGAATTAAAGTCAGAGAGGTGGTGGAAGCCCCATCCCTGGAAGTTTTTAAGGCCAGGCTGGATGGGGCTCTGAGCAACCTGATCTAGTGGGAGGTGTCCCTGCCCATGGCAGGGGAGGTGGAACTAGATGATCTTTAAGGTCCCTTCCAACCCTAACAATTCTATGATTCTGCGAAGTCAGCGTCGGCCACACTTGCAAATCCAGCCCATATAATTGTTCGGCAGGTGATAGGGAATATGGAAATCAAATCCTTTATCAGCGCCAAAACATTTTCAAATCAACACATTGTAAAACTATTTAAAAATGTCGGTATGGTCGTTTACACCAGGACATAGCTGATTATCCTAGAACATTAAAGCTTCAAACTAAATCTATTAATTAAGGATATTAATTCCATTCTACATCCTAGACTAGCAAATTAACATCCCTTATAGCATCCAGAAATTGTCTGTTAAAAATATAAAAGAGATTATAGACCAAATCGATGTTACCTCCCTACCGCCTCCGCTGGTGAACTTTCCCCCAGACGCGCCATGGCACAGCATCCCCCCCGTGCAGAGCTGCCACCGGCTGGGAAGAGCCCCGGGAGCGATCCCGCAGTCCCAGCCGTCTCCTGCTGACCACCTCCTCTCCGGAGCTGGAGGAGCCCCTTGTGCCTCCCCTGTCTGAACGCACGTGTGTTCCCCGAAACTTAACGAGGTAAAACGTAAATGGCTGCAGAAAAAGGAACCGCTGTTCTTCCGTTTCATCCGGTCCAGAGGATTACTTTTTGTGGCACCGATCTGCAAGAAAGATATCTGCGCTTTCAACATCCCCCTCAACACCAGGGATCCCCACATTGGGTGCAGTAACGTGTCCCCTGTTACTTCCAGCCCTGTTCCCTACCCACTTTGTCAGTAAAACACACAATGCACTCTTCTTTATTTAAATACTGCAGGGAACATGTACATGTATTACACCAAGATACAGTAGAAAACAGCCTTATTTCAGTATTCATAGTATCATGGAATGGTTTGGGTTGGAAGGGACCTTAAAGCCCACCCAGTGCCACCCCCTGCCCTGGGCAGGGACACCTCCCACCACACCAGGTTGCTCCAAGCCCCGTCCAACCTGGCCTTGAACCCCTCCAGGGATGGGGCAGCCACAGCTTCTCTGGGCAACCTGGGCCAGGGGCTCACCACTCTCACAGCAAAGAATTTCTTCCCGAGATCTCATCTAAATCTCCCCTCTTGCAGTTTGAAGCCATTACCCCTCGTCCTACCGCTACATGCCCTTGCAAACAGCCCCTCCCCAGTTTTCCTGTAGCCCCCTTCAGATACTGGAAGGCCACTGTAAGGTCTCCCCGGAGCCTCCTCGCCTCCAGACGTTCCGTGGGTGGTAAGCAGAGTGAAGCCAAAGACTGCACACAGCTCCGGGAGCCCGGCCTGGGGACGGAGCCTGGGTCCAGCCACAGCCCCAGCTCTGCCGCCCCATCCCCCCCCTCCAAGCTGCCGACCCGCAGCCACAGCCCTCACTGGGAGCAGTGAACGGGGATTTTCATCACTATCCTACCATCTTTTTATTTCTAATGTATTAACCTGGGAATTTCGTACAGTATATTACAAGAGATTACTGAGGCAATTGGGTCTTATGCAAATTACTCAGTGAACCATTTATTCAACTAATTTTAACCCCTTTTCCTTTTTTAATTACCCGCTAATAGAATTTCACTGCTATGGGTGCATGTGGCTAATTCTTTTTAGTGAACGTTTCACGAGATTTCCTCTCAGGTCGTTCACAGCCAATTCACCTTAACTGTAAATTATCTGTGGCATGTGGCCACTCAGAGTATCACCTTGGAGGATTTCTGTTGCAGAACTGGACCTTCTACAAGTAAAAGGAGTAAAATAGCGATGTTATAAAAGCATGACAGCTGTGCTTCAAAGCGTTTGAAAGAAAACAATTCGCATGGAAAAAAAAACACCAGAAAAGATCATATGCCAGTAAAACAAAACCCCGGAGCCACCAGTCACCCGCGTGGCCTCTCGCAGGGCTGCACGCGTGGCTCGGCACCGCAGGTGACATCTGTCTATTCAGGGAAAGGGCTAAGACTCCGCCACGCCATTCGGCTGTTACACCAGACACTTCTGCTTCCATTTGCCGTAGTTAAGGATGCTAAAAACAGCGCTTTTGTACCAGACAGGCTGGAGCTGCACCCCATCCCATGGGAGCAGGAGCAGCCAGGTTCCATGTGTGTAACATCAGCCAACAGGTCCCGGGCTCCTGACGGCCACCGGTCCCTCCAAACGCTTCTGTGGGGGTTTCTAACAACCTTCTGCAAGCGGGGCTTCGCTGCTGCTCAGAGTTCACCGCTAGAATATATTTTACAGGCAGATGAAAACTAATTAGAAGAAAAAATAGATTGATATTGAGGCAACAGAAGGCTCTCATTATCCCAAGAAATACGAAGTTGGTGACTTAAACGCGTTCTGTCCTCCCACTGCTTGTGCTTCACCATCCACTTCTAAGGTGCTCCCGGCTCTGAGCTGCGGAGGGGGCACAGGGCAAGGCAGCAAGTGCGGCGCTTGCTCCAGGGGACTGGAAAATAAATAATTTCTCCTTCAGGGCTCGATACAGGGGGAGCAGCAGCTGCTTGCCGAAGCTGAGCTGGCAGCTCCCATCCCCCTCCTCAGCCCCCCTGGCACCAGCCCCCTGCATCGCTCTCGTCCCCTTCTCGGGGGGACCTCACAACATCTTCACCTTCTGCGCAGGGAAGGGACACCGGGCACAGCTGTAAGAGTCTGCTAGTGCATTTTAAAGTGCTTATATTTAAAGATTTTATTTGTTTTGTTTTAAGTAACAGCGTGGTTATCACCAAAATGAGTTTAGGCTAAAAAGAAAAGAAAAAAAAAAGTGGTGTTTATGTTTAAAGATCTTCTCTTTCCTTGAGACGCTCTAGCAGCCATGCTTTGGGGCAGAGAATTGAAATATTAGTCTCCATGAAACTAGTTATGGGCTATTAATTATTGGTTAATGGGCTAAATTAGTCTCCATGAAAAATTAGCCCCATTTGACTTTATCATAAGCCTTTGGCCACATAAGCATGCTTAGAGGAGATAAAGATCTATTAATTAATACTTGTTATTGTTGCCTCAGGCGGCGTTAATTTTGCCAGAGCTCAGGCAGTTGGTTTTCCAGTGTAATTATTCCCCGTGGAATACTGTATGTCCGTGCCCAGGGGCTCCCAGAGACACCCCAGTCCCAGGGCAGATTTTCTGCTGTTACCTAATGGTCACCAATGGTCAGTTTGGGCCTTTTTAAGGCAGGATCCTTCATTTTCCCCGCAGCCCCGTCACATCCCCCTCCCGCGCAGTTTGGCTCGTCGGGTCCCACCCCCACGGTGACAAGTGACAGCAATGCGAGCAGAGGGGTTTGCATCTGCCCCTTCCCACAGCCCACCCCGCCGTGAAACTGCTGGTCCCTCCTCACCCCCGCGGGGACCTGCTCATCTCCCGTCCCCGGCGCCAGCGCAGTTCCCCGGGGTGGGCCTTGGGGTGCCCCCGTCTGACACCAGAATTGATGGCATATCCCTGGAGCTTGGGTGCAGAACAAAAAAAAAAAAAAAAAAAAAAAAAAAAAGAAGTGCCCCTTCATATAACAACTGTAGCAGCTGCTGGGGGGGGAGTGAATCCTCAGGCTTGGCAATGAAAAGCATCTTTAGAAGTTCATGGGTATTTTCAGGGAAAAAACCATGAAAATTAATACTAAGCATTGAGATAAACAGCTATGCTACATTTAAAAGGATGCTCTATTTATCCTAGGGATTTTTTAATTATAAAATCAATGAAGTGTTAATGATTTTAAGCATTACTTCAGCTCACTGGGAGTTCCAAAACAACTTTTTTTTAGTCTATGGCATAAATTCATAAGTTGCTCAGTTTGACCAATTTGTCAAGACAATTTCCATTAGTAAACATGAATATTTAATGAAAGGGAAAACTGGCATGAGCAACTTCACTTAAGCGACTAATGACTTACTGGAAAACAAGAAAGATACATTAATATGCCACTTCTTCAAGTATTTGCAGAGCATAACAACACAAATACTTCAGTAAAACCCTTATTTTACTCTGTCTTTATCTATGTATCTACATTGCCGTTGCATACAGATGTCAGCAAATCAGCTCAAAAATAAACACTTTTCTGGTTTAAACTAAGCACTGCTTCATGGCTTTCACAGGAAGATCTAAAGGTATTTTCACCTCTTGCATTGATAAATTAACTAGATTTTTTTTTGTTGTTTCAAGTTAAATACAAAGGCATTATGACTATAACACATTAACGCACTTCTTGTTAAAGCACATGGAAGGAGAGAAAAGTGCTGCAAGGCTCTGAAAATCCAACTTAAGGCCCTGGGGTTGTTCCAGAAGTGGTGAAACCACAGCAGGCTCCTGAGAGCCAGCGCCCTGCTGTCCCACCGTCCTTTGGTGCAACATTCCCCAAGGAAACAACATCAAACTCAGCCTCACCACATACACCTCAGGGCATTTCACGGAAAAATACCAGCAGAAACAGAAACGCAGGCGCGGAAGTAAGGCTGTCTAACGATGGAGGCCTTTATAGGAGGAGACGAGCAGTGAATGGTGTCTGCACCTGAACTTCACTGCGGCCGCACCAAAGATGCTTCGACTTTCCTATTTACATTTTCTCCCGTTGCCTCAGCCTCCATGCTGCCGTGAATCCCGCTTTCCTCCAGCCCACAGCCTTCTCTGCCCACGCTTCCGAGCACCGGAGATTTGTTCTCATACGAAGTGTAAGAGCTGGCATCAAAGCCCCGGCTCCGCACAGCCCACTGCCACCCCGTCTCTCTGCAGAAAGGGCTGCAGGTTTGGGTCTAGGGGTTTTTTTGGTCTCAGATTTCAGCGCAGGCACTGCATGCCCCGGGAGAGCCGAGCCCATCCGTATGCATGGCATCTGTAAAAAGTCATCGTTCTCATGAACACAATTATATCCTTCCGCGAAGGAAGTCAGCTTTCCTCCAGCACAGCTCCCTTCCCAACTGACCTCCCTTTGCCACAAATCTCTTTTGACAGGCGCTCACAATTACTAACGTGAAAAGCTGTTTCCTTTAGTCACTATCCCCGTAAAATATACTGACTCTCTTAATTACGTGCTTAGTTTTTTTCCAAAAGCTCTACCATGCATGTAGGCAATAACTCAAGCTCGGAGGCTTGTAGTAATAGAGCAAGAGCGGCACAGCCGGGTGGAAAACAAACCTCCTCGGAGCCCGCAGGAGCCAGGGGACTCTGGCGGGGGCCAGCACCAGCCCCCCAGGGCCACCTCCTGCTCGGGGAGCTGTCGGCCCCGGTCGCTGGAGCTGCAGACCCCCATTTGGAGATCCCCAGCCAGCACAGCCCCACACAGCTCGTGTTCTCCTACGGGTAGCCACTGGGCTGGCCAACCACACCGGGGACCCGGGCACTTAAATTCCTGCCAGCTTCATCTGTGACTCGCGGCACGGAGCATCTCCCTTCTGCAGGTGCCAGAGGCATGGAGACACTGCTGAAGCTCCCTGACGGCCAGAGACACCCAGGATCAGCACAGCTTTGTGCTGGTGTGCACCGAGTCGGGGCAATAGTTATTGTAGGAGACCATGCCCAGTGGTGGGCACTGAATATTAAATCTGGGCATAAAGGCCCACAAAATCAAGGGATTCCCAGTCCCACGCGTGCTTTCACTGTCCTCTTCCCCAGTGATAAAGACGCCAGGACCAGCAGCAGCCAGTGGAGCAGGAGCCCATGGCCCCCAGTACACACCAGAAAAATTATCAAAATGCTACATCGTCTCATTTCTCCCTTCAAAATACAGAAACAGAAAAACAAACGCACTCTCTTATTGCTCTTTACTTCAATAAAATTATAAGCAAAGGCGGTCAGAAAGCAAATACCTGCGTAGTGCCTCCATCCTGCCGCTGAAGAGGTCCCCCCCCCACAGCACCTCCACGCCTGTCTGCTGCAAAGTGAAAAATGGACCCAGCGACTTTCACAGACCCATCTGCCGAATCCCTGTCTCCTTGGCTCCGTAAGAGGAGGCGAACCTGGTAAAAGTCAAGCCACCTTCCCCGCCAACGTTTGGGAACACCTGAGGACGACCACTTTACCAGAAAACTGAAGGTGATCTCAATGTTATCGACAAGAAAGGCACCAATCGATCCATTTTATATCAGAAGGAAGAGATAACCGCTATTAGCTAGGGCTCACTGAAGATGAAACATTTTTGTTTGTTTAAAGAAATGCCTGACTGAACTGAAAATCTTAATAGATAATCTCTGTTGAGCAGTTTTTGTGCAGTAACTCGAGTACATCAAAAGCATGCTAGCCAACCCAATTTTATGTGAATTTGATATGGATTTACTCATGGCAGAGTTTGTTTGAAGCCTGCGACAAAACACCTTTATGCTCTTTCACCCCAAAGCATCCTTCTTCCATGTTTCAAGATAGATTAGGAAAAAAAAAAGGGGGGGAAAAGGGGGAGAAAGGAAAAAAAAAAAGGGCAAAAAAAAAGGAAAAAAGTGAGCAAAACAAACCCAAACCAAATCAGAAAAACTAAGCAGCTATTAAAAAGTATTCCTTTGAAAAGCAAAAAGTAAAAGAAAAGATGCCTTATTTTCCATATGCTGCCTACGGTCTACCCAAGCCATTTATGAACTCTGGTGATAATACTTAATTATGGCAGTCATCAGGAAGCAGAAAGTATATAAAGCATTTTAAATGTCTGTCTAGGAACTGAAACACTGTCTTTGGAGCAAAACGTTAGCTGGGCTGTCTCTGACGCCAGGAGCCAGGGACAAGCTAAAGAGCAAAGGACAAGACGCCCTATGAAGTATCAGAGCTATAAACTTTGCTGGCCTTCCTGCAGCACTTCTGCAAGCTGGCCGAGCCGCGCTGAGCGCTCGCCAGCCTTCAAAGGGGACTTGGAGGCAAAAGCTTTCCCACCGAGTGGTTCTCCGGGGTTCTCAGGCAGGTTTTCAGTGAATGCACTTTTTTAAAACCATCTTGCTAAAAACCTTTCTGCTTCCACACGCTCGGGGTTGAATCTCTTTTCCCGCAGTGCCTCAGCCCTAAGAATTCGCTGTGTGCCAGCGGGAACAAGACTAGCCCTCAGTTCTCCCAACAGGGAGAGGCACCTCCCGTCATCAGCATCTGCCTCATCCCGATGGAGACCCTGCCGAAACCGGCGGAAAATGGAGATGCAGAAAAGGTTCCCCACTTATGTGCCGAAGATGGAAATGAAGCACTATTTTTCCCGTGTTGTTTCACTAAGACCCATGCCCATATTACCTGGGGATCCCCTGACCTTCCATAATACTTTCTTCCTTATCACTCAAGACTCAGCACGGAAAGGGTTTATATCTACGTACAGCGCGCTAACGGGATCAACTCAAACCTTTCACCCTCCTGAAGGCACAGCTCGGAGCAGGGAGAAAGCGCATACAGACATCCATGTATTCACAGAGGGGAAAAAGAGCAAAACTTTTCCTTCAGTTGCCAGTGCAACTCCAGACCCTTGACACCATTTCTCCTCTCACTGCTTAAATTATTTTGAGTATAATTAAGGAGGGAGCAAGAAAATAAACAGAAGCCGTTTCCCTGGAGCACCGAATCACCTCATCCGGCTGGTGATCACAGGCCACCAAAATCATCAACCTTTCGAGAGAAATCTGGGTCAGTTTAGGATTGCCCCGGGGTGAGTGAGCCTGCCTGGGTGTACGGCAGCCAGCACCTTGCCCGGGGAAGGAGGGCTTGCCGAGTTCTCCAGAGAACAGTTTCAGTCCTCATCGTAAACCTCCACCTCTGGTTCACAAAACCAACATAAAATAAACAAAACCCAAGCCCTCTTGCAAGTCAATACTGTTCACTTCAGTGGGGCCAGAAAAATCACTCACAAAGGGCAGACTCCCTGAATTTCACCATGGCTTGTTGTGCGGGTTTTTTTTTTTCAGCTGAGAAACCAATATGAAATAATCCACTGGGCAAGTCACCAAAAAATGACACTCCTTGTCAGGTAGCGTTGGATGGTCTTCAGCAGCTGGAAGATGCCTTTGTTCACTTCTGCAGCCTCTCCATCAACAGTCCTGCAGTGACGCTCCTCATGCAGAGGAGGAGCTGTCACCAGAAGGAGAAGGAATTCACTGACTCCAGGTCTTGAGCAGTTACTATTTGCTGTTGGATGATGCTAACATGCTTAGTGTTTGGTTGCCTTACAAAACAGCAGGAAATTCGCAACATCAAATTGTTCTTTTCCTGAGGTTATAGGAGACTCAGGACAACTCCCACAGGTATTTGTTGTGTTTCCTTTCATGGCACACATCGCATCCCCCAGGCACACAACACGCCCCACAGCCACTGTCTTCATTGCTGGGTTTTGTGTTGGGGCGGTGGCGCAGGGACGATGGAGGGAGGGGGACACCGCCAGACCAACGCTCTGCCAGACCCTGGAGCAGAGTGTTAAACGCTGCCCGGTGTGTGGCACGTCATAGAATCACGGAATAGCTTGGGTTGGAAGGGACCTTCAAAGACCATCCAGTCCAAGCCCCTGCCACGAGCACGGACATCTTCAACTAGACCAGGCTGCTCAAAGCCCCGTCCAGCCTGGCCTGGAATGTTCCCAGGGATGGGGCAGCCACCACCTCTCTGGGCAACCCGGGACGGGGTCTCACCACATTCCCACTGGACCAGTGCTGTGCTTATAGACCCCCGTAATATCCAAAAATAACATGTTGACACAAACCCAGACTCCTCGTTTTTTAGCCTTTGATCACCAGAAGTTTAAAAAACGTTGCATGGAAATATTACTTAACTGAACTTCAAATAAATTCAACTCTTTTTTTAATCGACCCTTGTTACTGGGAACTAGGTATCTATTTTTGTTCTTCAGCCTAGAGAGAATCAGTTCATCCCACGATGAAAGAGAGGGGAGGGTAAAAGTAATTTCCATTTCTTTGCCCTGGGCAGAAACTTGAGTGAGTAGTGACAGAATCGCTGAGGGGGGGCAGGCAGCCGGTCCTCCTTGGCGTCCTCTACCTGCAACGCTGAAGGGACCGAGCCCACGGCCGGGAGACACTTCCACATCCCCACTGCGCCCTAGAGAAGCCCCACGGAGCCACCTCAAGCCCTGGCCCTGCAGAGCAACGTCCCACTTCTAACTGCAGCTTTTCGCTCACACAGCGTTTCACCAAAGGACTGCAAAGCATCAGTCAACCCAAATGAACTTTTAACTTTGCTCCTCTGAGAATTCAGAAACAAGCCTATTTCACAACTGCTAGAAATAGAGAAATTTCATGGGTCTCCCAAGACCCTTCCCAGCGCATCTGAGGAACTTATGCAGAATCACCAGCCTCATCAACTGCACTGTCCGCTTCCGGAGTTAACCCACGTGGGATCACACGTGTGTGATCTTGGGTCAAACTGGAAGGACACAACTCCTCTGAACCATAAAACAAGGTCTTCATTAATAAACCCAGTTGCAGAGTGTTTTTTAATATCAGTTCTCACCTCCTTCACATCAAGATGGTTATGAGACAGATGGAAGAGAGGAAAAAAGCAGGAAGAAAAAAGCATCCTCAGAGCTGCACTCAGCAGACCCAGACTGCATCCCAGCCCTGACGTCGCAGCAGTCTCTTCCCTGTCGTATATCACACAGCAGGCAAAAACTCCGGCCCTTGATTGCTTTACAAGCTCTTCTGGTAAGAAAAGGCAGCGTGATGTGGAGAACGCACTTCGGTCATGGATGGTGTGTAGAGCCGGCACAAAGGGAAATGAAAGCAGGGCCTTGGTTCACAGCCAGCTGAGGGGCAGCTGGATGGAGCAGACATGATAACAAAACGTCTCATGTAAGACATGGGAACAGTATTTATAGTTTCAGAGGACAGGGAGCAGGGAGCAAGCATGTGTGACCATGTAACCCACTGCTGAAATTAGCCCCTTCTGCAGATGAGTGGTGGAGCCAATTGCAGCTGCTACTTCCCTTTTTTTTTTTTTTTAATAAAAAAAAATGCTTGTTATCTTAGGAATCATGCAAGGAAAGACATTTTAGGCTGGAGAACTGATAAACAGCCCTGGTTTTCTGCAAGGCATCGACAGCCTCACTGAGTGTTTTTGTGAGTCGGTACACGCATGGGTGGACACCAGCGATTCAATGTGCCTGCAGCGCACAGTTAGCCGTCACCCTGTGCCCTGCCTCCCACAGTACTCATTTCAGCAGCTGCTGTAGTAAAAAAATGTCTTTCCTGGACCTGCTTACCATGAATGCCCTGGGGACAACTGGATTAGTGGAAATGCAGGCTGCCGTTGTCATACCCTAAGTGGTTCTTGATCGAGTTGCCTGCCTGCGTTTCCCCAGCGAGCTCTTCACGGTCTGCCACAGCATCCTCACAGGGAAGCTTAGGAAGAGTGGGTTAGATGAATGGACAGTAAGGTGGATAGACAACTGGTTGAAAGACAGAGCTCAGAGGGTCGTGATTAGGGGCACAGAGTCTAGTTGGAGGTCAGTGACGAGTGGTGTTCCCCAGGGGTCGGTACTGGGTCCAGTCCTCTTCAATATATTCATCAATGACCTGGATGGGGGGATAGAGTGCACCCTCAGCAAGTTTGCCAATGACACAA
Source organism: Rissa tridactyla (assembly GCF_028500815.1). Taxonomy (NCBI): domain Eukaryota; kingdom Metazoa; phylum Chordata; class Aves; order Charadriiformes; family Laridae; genus Rissa; species Rissa tridactyla. The sequence goes on from NC_071476.1 coordinate 10,333,802, forward strand.
AGCTGGGGGGGGGTGGCTGACACACTGTAAGGCTGCGCCACCACACAGAGAGACCTGGACAGCTTGGAGATTTGGGCAGAGAGGAACCTTATGAAATTCAACAAGGGCAAGTGTAGGCTGCTGCACCTGGGCAGGAATAACCCCATGCACGAGGACAGGTTGGGGCTGACCTGCTGGAGAGCGGCTTGATGGAAAGAGACCTGGGAGTCCTGGTGGACAACAGGACGACCATGAGCCAGCAATGTGCCCTCGTGGCCAAGAAGGCCAATGGCATCCTGGGGTGCATCAAGAGTGTGGCCAACAGGTCGAGGGAGGTCATCCTCCCCCTCTGCTCTGCCTTGGTGAGGCCGCACCTGGAGTACTGTGTCCAGTTCTGGGCTCCCCGGTTCCAGAAGGACAGGGAACTGCTGGAGAGGGTGCAGCAAAGGGCTACCAAGATGCTGAGGGGACTGGAACACCGCTCTTATGAAGAAAGGCTGAGGGATTTGGGTCTCTTCAGTCTGGAAAAAAGACAGCTGAGGGGGGATCTTATCCACACTTATAAATACTTAAAGGGTGGGTGTCAGGAGGATGGGGCCAGGCTCTTTTCAGTGGTGCCCAGCAACAGGACAAGAGGTAACGGGCACAAACTTGAGCATAGGAAGTTCCACCTAAACATGAGGAGGAACTTCTTTGCTGTGAGGGTGGCAGAGCCCTGGCACAGGCTGCCCAGAGAGGTGGTGGAGTCTCCATCTCTGGAGACATTCCAAACCCCCCTGGACGCGTTCCTGTGCCACCTGCTCTGGGTGACCCTGCTCTGGCAGGGGGGTTGGACGAGATGATCTCCAGAGGTCCCTGCCAACCCTATGATTCTATGATCTGAGCCAATCGATCTTCAGTCAGTTTGCTGGGGGATGAGTCCAGGCTCCCCACCTCGGGGACACAGAAAGAGCCAGTGAGTTAATTCACGAAACTGCTCAGTGATCCTCCCGCATTCTCTCCAGGAAATGCAATCTATGACAACGAAGACTAAGTGGACCTTGTTCTGCTTACTAAAGTTGTTTTTAAAGAGGTGCCCTATCTACAGATTTGGCTTTATGAGCGGTTGCTGGGCGCCAAGCACAGCAGTTACCATGAAACCAACCAAGGGGGAAACAAAACAGAAGGAAATAAGGATGCAGCAGACGGAGGAGGACTGAGGCGTCTTGGGAGGAGAAGGAAGAAAAAGAAGAAAAAACAAAACCAAACCAGTAGACTGGACTAGCAATTTTAGAATTCTGTACCTAACTCTGCCCACAGTTTTTTAGAGTTATTTATCTAACTCTACCGTCATGTTTGCCTCCAAGTCCACTCACCCCAAAATCAACAGAAATAGCTACGTCCTTACAACTTCTCATAGAGCTCCCCGCAGTTCTCTGAGTCAGTCAGAATTCTGTTTGGAGCAGTTATTTTGGGCATAACTTTACTATCAGGGAATGACTGAATTAAAAACTAACTTTTCTGGTCAGAGAGTTTACTGCTGTTTCTTTTACATTTCATTCTAAATTTTATTTTTTCAGTACATTCTTTTTCTGGAGCAATCATTCACAGAGGTGATATAACCAGGGCGCTTGGACAACAGCTTTCCGGCACGGGGACTTTATTTGGAAGGTATAAAACCCTAAGAACTAACGAAATATTCCAGACTCCCCAAGGCAAAGCATGTGCCAGATAAGAAGGGTCACCCCTGAATGGATTATAAACACACACCGTGCGTCAAGTTTCTGCGAATCCCCTGCCCCCTCTCTCACTCACTTTTTAACACAAAATAAGATATAAAATTAAAATAGCTTTGAGCATACTCGAAAGTTTAATCTCGTGCTGGGAGAGCTGAAGCGTGCTGCTCTCCTTACAGCCTGGCCAGCAGGTCGGAAAGCCGGCTCCCCCTGGCCGGTGGGATGGGGCATGGGGAAACGGGAACGAGCCTCACGGGAGGCAAAGCAGGGCTGTAGTAGTACTAATAGTAGTACTAATAATAATAATACCACCACCACCGGAAAACAGATGCTGGAAATTCTAACGCCATTTCATCCCAGCCCCAGCCAGAGCCAAACCCAGGGCGGTGTGGGAAGGGCGCGTTTTTGCACCAAAAACGACTGGGATTCATTGCACGTATACACCCGCACAAACACTTCTGTTTAATGCGCACAAGTAAAGCTTCCATTTCCATTAATTTGCACGATAAACATCCTCACTAATTATACACTGTGCTTACACTAATCACCTGCCTGAAGCCATCAGATTTTATGCGGGGTTCCTGTCAGGTCTCATAAACCAAATAAGGCTGGATCAGGTTCTTGGATGAAAACCCTCCTTATGATACACCCTGGCGCTAAAATAACGTCATCAGTTGCAATTTTTCCTTTTAAATGAGCAGAACAGCAGCTAACTCTCAGCTGAGGCTGCCTCTCTGATACTGGCCACTCATTGTCTTCACAGATCCCATGCTAAGGCTATTGGGTTTTCCTCTTTTTTTTTTTCTTTTTTTTTTTTCCCATTGGGATGCTTATTTTTGCTGTTTACCAAAATTCCAGTTCCCTGCTGGTTTCATCCTTCCTGCCTACCCCCCCGTCCCAGCATGCTTTCCCCCAAGGTGCACGTTTCTTCGGTGCTTTTTACCGATGTCAGAGAGAGAATTAATAAAAAACTATGAGCCAAAGTACCTTAATAATGACTCAAGGCTATTGCATATGGCCACCAGTGAGATTGCTACCGGAGAGGGATTCGTACACAAAGCAGAGTCCCCAGCAGCAGCCTTCCCTCCTTCGCCCTCTCTTCCCGCGGAGCCCCGGCTGCACACCCGGGATGCTGCTGGCAGCGGGTCCCACGGCACACACAGACCCAGCTGCTGCCCGGGCCCCTGCCACCAGGCTCTCGCGAGAGAGGTGGTGCTTCACAGCTTCAAAAGGTGTGTGGGAACACGGGCAACGTCCCAACAAACCCCATCAGCAGGTCATGAACCTTGTCCTCTACCCGACGCCCCTCCTGGCTGTGCTCACTGCGAGCAGCGCTCGAGAAAAGTCACCACTGCACAGGACACAGAAAGAGAAAGAAGGCAACCACCAAACTTGACAGAGCAGACAAAAGTTTGTCCTGCTGCTTTATTTTGGTATGCTCAGAGACAATCTGTAGTATCTTGCCCCTTCCACACAAAGTGCTGCACCACATCCCAGCACAACGTTCACACGTGGTACACCAACTATCACGGAATGGTTTGGGTTGGAAGGGACCTTTAAAGCCCACCCAGTGCCACCCCCTGCCCTGGGCAGGGACACCTCCCACCACACCAGGTTGCTCCAAGCCCCGTCCAACCTGGCCTTGAACCCCTCCAGGGATGGGGCAGCCACAGCTTCTCTGGGCAACCTGGGCCAGGGGCTCACCACCCTCAAAGCAAAGAACTTCTTCTTGAGAGCTAGTCTGAATCTTTTAGCTTAAAGCCATTCCCCCTTGTCCTGTCGCAGCGGGCCCTGCTAAAAAGTTTGTCCCCATCTTTCTGTAAGTAGCTAACATGAAGACAGGTTCTTAAAACCCAAAGGCCCTCCTCCTCCTCCTGTCACTCTGCCCAGTTGCCCTGAAGAAATCTCTTATTTTGAGATGATTAACGCTCTGCCACGGTAGCAGCCCCGTACAATTCTGAATGCTCTGTGCAAATGTTCCTTTATTAATGAAATTAAACATCAGAAACACATGCTGTCAGGAGAAATTGGTACAGTAAGCTCTTCTTTAGTCCGAGTCTGACAAATAATTACTTAGAGCAAGGTTTGTGAGGGTTTATTAAAGAGCTCAGATACTTTTCAATTCCCAGGTTCTGATCCAATGAGGTTGAAACTAGTATCCCATTAAAAGTAATTGGAAATGCTGAACCATTCCATGATGGATTCATTTCATACTTAAATATGCATAAAAACAACTAGACTGGAATGACCTCTAGCCATATATATTTTTAAAAAGAAAAATCAAAATCAAAGTTACTGTGGAAACACACGGGACTTAACATGAAATAGTTTTGAAAAGGATGTGGATAGCAGTAATTAAAGATTTGGGTTTACTGGCCTGGAGGAGTTTGGTTTATTTTGTAATAACCAGCCTTCTCTGTTCTCCGCTGTACCCTTCTCTTAAGAAGAGTCCAGCTAAAGTCTTTTATTTATAAATTCTGGTTTTAAAACTTTTTCTCCTGATTAAAATAACTTCTCTCTAAGCAGCTTTCTTTTTTTGGAAGGGGGGCAGGGAAAGGATAACAATTCTTGTTTGTTATTTATTTTCTTGAGAAGTAAAAAAAAAGCAGAGAAGCAAAACGCGTTTGTTCTAGAGTTTCTGAAATGGACTCTAACAAATGGACTGTAACATTTTCCCAGTGTGCTGCAGGATCGGAGCCTAGTGGTGGAATCTGGTGTTTCATTGCCGGCAGCCTCGGAAGATTAGCCTGTCGTGCAAAAGGTAGCCCCAGCAATAGCCAAAGGGGCTATCGTTGCCTTCAGAGCAAGTCATTTGTCACCAGCCCACAGAAGAGGGAGCAGACACTCAGATCTGGGAAGCAAATGCACCTTCTCAGTTCATTACAAAGCTCCTCTGCCTGATCCAAAACATTCAGCTAAAGACCCATCTTACAGAAACGCTTCGTTGCATATCATTAGTGTTGTTTCCTGGGCTCCAGAGATTTAACATGTTTTAAATATTTTAGAAAGTGGCGTTACAAGGATTTTATAAATGCGGCACTTATGCATGCAGTCCAACTATACAGAAAGCAACAAATGCGAGTGCAGGTGCTTCAGACATCTGCACTGGCACTTCAGACACAGCAAGAAAAAAGCACGCAGAGACTTTCAGTCCTTTGCTGAAATCCGCTCCTTGAGGGCTCCCACATCCCCATTGATGTGTTCGGGATCGCTTCCCTTTGGGAAGTGCTGGTTCTTTAAGGGCACAACTCCCCAGAAACGCTCATTAGAGAGGAGTAAGTTCAGAGATGAAGATCTGGATGTCACTGGCACTCCCTGGCACTCCCACGCTCATCCCCAGCGTGGGAGAAGCTCAGGACCTGGCCATGGAGCACCTACCGCTGGTCCCTCACAACCCGGCTCAGCCACCCCAAAGCACCGCCCCGAGGCCGGCGGGAGGGGAATGCTGCCAGGGGAGCGGGAGCACGGCCTGGGGAGGGCAGACAACCAGAGAGGCAGGAGATGTGTCTGGGGCACTATTAAATATTAACTATCAAATGCCTCCAAACCCCAAAACTCAGCCTGCAGGAGAGATCATGCAGCCTCAGCCTAAACAGGATCCAAGGCATAAATGCAATTTGCCACCTCTTTGAGACAGAGCTTCTTACAGTGACCCAGTTCATTTTGGTTTGCCTTCCCCGAGAATTCAACAGATAAGCATGAAAGGGGCTAAATGCCCGTTGTTTAAGGCAATGCCAGGAGGCTTTCCTTACAAGATTCGCTGTAAGACTCTTCGAAGGCAGGCTCCTGCCTGGCCAGGAGAGGCTGGGCGCATATAGCTGTGCCCCCCGCCATGGACATGCTTCAATGGTGGATCCAAACCCTTTTGAGACTCCACCTAAAGCCACCTGAGGGAACGCCCTGACCAGGTCTCCACTGTCCTCTGCCCCACCACAGGCAGTACAGGGCCCCAAGGCAGCACCTGCAGTGCCATCGCCGGGGCAAGCTCCGCGTGCTCGGCACCCACGCACCTCTGCTCGCCACCAGCCCACTCGCCAGGTCCTTCTTCCCAGGTGTACCCCAGGAGATCGTCCCTGACCCCAGGCTTATTAGGGTCTCAGTGTCATGCGATTCTTCTAAAAAGCCTAACTCCACCAGCTGAGCTCATTACAGTCTCCTTGGCAATCTACTTGCCCAATTTTCAATGAAATCCCTGAGAAGTTCTGCAAAGAATGTTTTTTTCCTTCTTACAGCACACAAATAAGAGCACACAGCCCCCCTCTTGGATGGATCTATTCTGGATCCAGTCCGGACTAACACCCCCAGATAATTGCAAGGCTGCACTTCACTCCCGATCGCCCTCCAGAAAGCCCTTGCAGGCACACTGGACGCTCACAAACCACTGTCACCCCACGGCCACTGGCCCACGGCTGAGGGCACCCCCGTGCTGGGACAGACCCTCAGCTGCACAGACCACGGCAGCCAGGGCATCCCGGACACCGGCATCAGCAGAGGAGCCACAGGGGAGTTCACCACAAAAGAGTTCGCCTCTCATCTCCGGCATGACACGAGCGTCACTCTCAAGCAGCTTGATTAACTGCCGCAGCAGTGACAATCTGCACGCCACGGGCAAGGGTAAGAGAGAGACTGCTAAAATGGTGCCAAGAGAAATAACAGTGATGGGTTTCAGCTGACGGTCCATATCCATCTAGAACATATGGTATGGAGGTGTACCAACGAGACCACGCTATTCTCCGAGGATGGAGAGACTTCAACTGTCAGCTAAAGCCTTTTGCTTACGCACACGCAGAAGGAAACAAACAGCTCTGGTGAGGACGGGGCAGGCAGTGCCACCCCAGGAGGCACCCGTGTCTCCCTCCACCCTGGAGTCACCTCCCCCTGCAGCCACCGGAGAGCCCTGCCCTGCGGGGTCACAGCCTGGCGCCAGCAGCGGGGTGGGAGATGCCATGGGACGGGGAAACGCTCACTCCCCCCATATGGAAATTGTCCGAAACAGAAGAATCTGGGACTCAGCAGCTGCTAACACTTCCTATACCTCGACTCTTGAAATACAGCCCGAAAAGTAAAAGACAGTGTTTAAAAATGGTTTAACAGCTGTAAAGTAAAGAATGGATTAGACAGGGCAAAGATCCTCAAAGTTACACAAATGTCATTTTCTCCAGTGTAAAATCTAACAGGAAAATATCGTGTCATTATAAAAAGCTCCCAAGGAACAGAACACGATGCACCTCAGGTAGAACTGAAATCCACTTTCTTCCCCAGACAGCTGGCAAGTTTATTCATAGAAGGTGACATTCACACTCTGCAAAGGACCAGAAAAATAGAGGATAAGTGGCATGGAGCAACGCTAATGATTTCTGCAGACCCCCAATTTTCACCCAAACAAAAGAAACTGCAAACAAGACACGGGGATAGGTTGGTACAATGGCTCCACGCGGTTATCCGCGAACTGCGGCAACTGATAGTTATTTCTGCAGGGAGCAAACGCGTTCATGACATTGAAAGCCTGGATACTGGCATGCCATGATTCCTTCTTCCTCCCTTGCACCTGCAATATTTGGACTTTTACCAAAGTCTGCTTTTGTTGGAGTTTGGAAGAGGGTTAATTTCACTTTTTTTTTCTCCACTGAAAGTTACATTCCCCTCCTCCCCTTCTCAAAAACAAAAGATTAATTAAAGCAGCATTGGTTTTCCATTCCCTGTGTTAGCTCCTATTTGATCTGAAAGCTTAATAAACTATTTCTGGCATACAATGAAATACCGGGAGTTAAATTCAGATGAGAGTTTGCAAGCAGTGTCTTTCTTAATTATAATCAAAATTGCTTACATAGGAAAACACTGGAGTCGGCATATAATTTCAGTATTAGTGAAGAGTCTGTGGAAATAAGAGAGGCTACCTGGATTGCCAGGGTGGCAACCCACTCGCCCACCAGCCTTTCTGCGCTAGTGGGGAAATGCCATCCCCCGCGGACCCCATAAAACGGTGATGTTCTGCATTTCACCGGCTGCTTCCCAACTCAAGGCACCTCCTTTCATTGGAGATTCCCCGTTTTTCACCTTTTCCATCAAGGGCCCACCATGGCAGGTCTGAGAGGACGCGGCACCAGGCACCGTGCTCCCCGGCTGCAGGATCCTCCGCTTCCTCCTCCCGCTGCCCCCCGACACCACCAAAAGCCCTTACGGTTAATCAGCGCGGTTAATCATTATGGATTCGTTCCAAAATAAAAAAGAATTCACGGTTTGTACCTCATTATAACGCTCAGGTTCATCCGTATCCAGGTTTTAATCTGAAAGCAACTAACGTAGAAAGAAATCCCTATCAGAAACACAATACATACCTAAATGTGTGCTATAGCTAAAGAAACATTAAAAATAGAAAATGCCAATTCAAGACATATTTATAAGTAATTTTTTAGTGGGAAAAAATAGTAATTCTTTAATCTATATTTGATCCCTAAATGTTTTTTGAAAGTGAGCACAAAAGAAACAGGAATATAGCGAAGCTGAAGCTTGATTTTCAATTTGAAAGTACTTCAGGGAACAATTGTCCCACTATCTGCTGCAGCTTCGGGCGTGTTATTTTGTTATCAGTTCAGGAATGTCTTTTTTTTGTTTTTACGCATGTGACTGTTCAGCAAATTACAGTATTTTAAGTTGTCACCCGAAGCTCCGGGTAGGCTGGTTCCGGCTGTGCTGACTCTCCCAGCCCTTCCCCACACCCCAGCCCCGTTCCGCGGTTGCTCTACGAGGCGCGCAGGAGCTCTCAGCTCACCGCGCGGGGCTACATCGGCTGCGGTGACGATGCCCACAGAACCCCTAGAAACAGACCCTGCTGATGCAGCAGGTGACACCAGCCGTCCCCAACGCCCCAGCCCCGCCGGGGCGGCGCAAGGGGACAGGGCGGGGGGTCGGACCCCCCAGCCAAGGGTGACACCGGCAGGTAGGGCAGCTCCTGTCCGGGGAGGTTTGTTCTCCAGGCAGGGCTGGCACGCGCTGATGCCTCCCCACCCCAGCAGTCTCATTTCCCTTTGTCAATCTCCTGTTTCCCTTATTTAGGAGTCCCTTCAACTTTTCCACATCAAACATGGGCCTTTCTTGCTCGCCACGCTGCGCTGTCTTCTCATCAGCATGAAAGTTTTTGAAGCTTTGTAGAGGATATGTAAGAGGAATATTATGATCTCACCTTTTTATACTTGCTGAATATTTAAAGGTTTTTAGCTCCCTTAAAATAAATCTTTTCCAATCGGAAGGACAGAGGGCTACTGTTTCCATAACAACCGCTGCTCAGAAAATTTTCTTTTGGTAAATACGGCAGAATTAACTGTGTCGCTTTAATGTTTAATCATATTCTGTTAGACATGTATGAAAAAAGGTAAACTTTAGTTCACCTTGCCTCTCTACCGTCTGTCTCATTGACCAAAATATAGCTCCTTTCAAACCAGCGAAAGACAGTAAAAGAGAAACACCTGTGAACTCATTCATTATGCCGTTAAGCAAGCCGATAGGCCCGACTGGAAAAGAAATAAGATTGAAAATTGCTGATGCATCTTCCATCACTGCAATTTCCACAAGGTTAGAAAAAGTCACATTGGATAAAATCTTGGGAGTGCTAAGGCAATGCTCTGGGTAATAAATGCAAAAAGGCATTCTCCGTTTTGCATTAGGTGCGGAGAAACTCAGAGTGCTGCTGGCAGAAAACCTAAAATGAAGGTGTGATTTCCCCAATTTGGATAGGAGAGGAGAGCGGGCAGCCGAGGGGCAGCATACAGCCTGGCCAGCGGGCGTGAAAAACATTTGTGCCCTTCTCCTGCCAGATAAATGGCACAGCTCGTCACAGGAATGACTGAGGGGTGAGGGTATCTCACCCGACGCATGGAGCCCCGGGCGGTGCGATCGACCGGGGGAGTTTGGGAAGACGCAGCTGACCCTCAGAGTGGCCGGAGCCCGGGTACATTCCCAGCACCAACTCCGCGAGGCCCCGAAGAAATGATGCCGTGGAGAGCCACCATCGTGGCTGCTCACCACCGCCACCACGGAGACTGTGTCCCTCCTTCCCCATTTCATACAGCAGCAAAAAAAGGTTTTGTCAATAGTCTTTTTCAATCAGCCCAGCTCATTTCTAGGGTGTTCCCGTGTCTTTGTGCATTCGCTCCCATGCCTACTCCATCGAGCAGTTCATTGGCAGAAATGCCTACGTGTAAGAAAAACATTTTTAGAGATTCCCCATAGAAACCAGCCCGGAACACCGGCCTGAGCGTTCCCACCTGCCGGAACCCAGCGCCAGATCTCAGTTCCTCCAGCCAGAGATGGGAGAGCACCGGACCTGCTGATCAGATCAAAACTGCTCACATCTCAAATTAAGTTCCCACATACGAATGAACTATGAAATTGAAATTCGCAGGTTAAAAGGTTTCACACAAAACTCAGTAAACATTTCTCACCAACTACAGTTGGAAAAAAACACCTTTAAATTGATCTTAAGCTGCTTTTTGCCCTGCTTTAAGCTATCTAACATATTAGACCTTATGCATTTCTGCCCGTTTTTAATAAGAAGAGCTCAGCACAAACTGCAGTACATGGAGCAGGTAGAATATATTTACCATATGTAAATACATTTGTATGGGCTTTTAATAAAATTCACTGCAATGCTATTCTGACTATTTTTCTACTACAAAAAAGCCTTTGGTTTTAGGCTTAGAAAAGATAAAAAAGCATCTCTCTCCTTACCAAGTAGAGAGAGTACTGCATAATGACCTGAGAAGAAAGAATATTACAATTCATCTATTTTTTAACCTCTCAGAATAATAAATTTGAAGGTCTGACTTGCAACCTCAACTAAAAAGCTTCTTTGAAGCTCTTGATAAAGAAAACATTTCATAAAGGCCATTTCTTCCTCAAGATGCCTCAGTACCACTTATGGAACCTCAGACACAATTCAGGTTGTGTCAGAACATCACTGACCATTACCCTGGGCCGCGCAGCTTGAGTGGAGCCCAGGGGCTTTAAATCTCCACGCATACGCCCGCGCTGCTGCGTTATCACAGAGAAAAGGGAGCCGAGAAAAAAGAAATCAAGAGGCAGGTACCCACTGAAAGAAACGCAGTGAAGTAATTAGGCTCTCTGAAGTTAAAAGCCATTATTATGGCGAATGCTGATAAACCATAAAACGAGATCAAAGGATGTGCCCATCGTATTGAAAGCAGCCAAAAGGAAGAATAAAAACCGTTGTTAAGAGCAGGTTCCTTCATGCTGCTTTTGGAGTACATCACCGACAACTACCCAGCTTGTTCTAGGACATGCTGTTAAACCCTGGTTTAAAAGGACCCGGCCTTCCCGAGCCATTGCTTTATGAAACAGCTCATGTAGCCGAGGGTAGTTATTTTCCTAGAAGTTTTCATTGAGAGAGATCTTGCCAGGAGGTTTTTCTCTGATATCAACGGGTCCCTGTGCATAGCCGGGACACAGTCCCTGAGAAGTGAGGGACCTTGGGCATCTTCCAGCTGTACCCCCTCGGAGGTACCTCTGCAGCTAATTAAGCTATCAACTTTTCAGCATTTGAATGAGCTCATACATCTCTGTACAGCATCACCATATGTTGTTTAGACAGACCATTACTGTTCCTTCATTCCGGGCCAAAAAGCTGAAATTAAAAGATATCCCTCTGGAAACACTTAAGCAATTTGGTTCCCGTGAAAACGCGGACAGGTTGTCTCAAGGCCATCAAGCTTCAGGAACTTTCCCTCCCTCCTGAAAAGCGACTCTGCCGCTGGCCGCCCCCTGCCGGGCTCGGCGCTGTGCCCATCCCCGCTTCCCAGGTGGAAAAACAGACAATGTTTCGCCCCATGCAAGTCGGACCACGGCAGCAGATATCGGTCCCACTTCTATATGACACTGAATCTGTAGGACATCAGACAACTCCCAAAGGATCTGCTGACTGAGGATTTCCTTCCTCCCCGCTGACTCCATCACAGGTGCTTCAAAAATCACTATTCATCAAAAGTCTTAGTCCTGCCTTGACCTCCCCATACCCTCGTGTGCTCACCTCATACCTGCACCCCAAACGGATGGATCCTTCATCCTCCACACACCTGCCTTTACCAAAGATCAAAGTCTTACTCATCTAGTTTGCATTATACACTCTCTCATTGCCCTTGTGCAATTCAGCCCACAGCGGCATTGCAAACCCTCCTAAAGCCTTCAAGACCGCCCACGTTCAACCCACATCCGAGACTGATAGGAGCTTCTGCTGGTGGCAACCCAGCGGTGATGGTGAGGAGGGGCTCACTCAGCCCTGCCTGGGGAAGGGACGGCTCCGTCCCCTCGCCCAACAGCTGCCAAAGGTCCCTGCAAAGGAGAGCTACAATTTTACCGAATCACCCCTTTCTCGTGGCGCACGTTGACAGAGCAAACGGCCACCGACGGTGTGAAGGGGCAGAAATTGCGCCAGCTGCCCAAGGCTCTCCCGTCCCACCCCGTCCCGCTCACGGGAGGTGGGGAAATCTCTTCTGGAAACAGGTGAAAACAAAACCCCATTCTTTCCTCTCCAGCAGCACCTTTTTGCTGCAGCTTCTCCTTCCAAGCATTAAGTGCGCTTTTCACGTCAAAGGCAAGCGGCCGATCTGGCTGCATTTGACAGCAAAGGGCTTTTTATTTTAACAGGCAGCGCGGGAGGGCTCAGAGGGTACTGCAATCAGGGAAATCCCAACACACCGGCTCCCTCGGTGGAAGCCGCCTGTGTGTAGTGATACCTTGTGGTGCCTGCAAAGTAATAAGCAGTGGAAAGAATTGTTCAAGCTAAGAGAAATGTAAATTGCTGAATGTGGAATTATTGTGCAGTAAAGCAAACCTCAGCAGAGCAGACGAGCAGGGAAGAAAAGCCACATCAAAAGTTACAAGACAGGCAAGAGCGAGCCGTGCTGCTTTGTGCTCCTGGAGGCTGACACGTTTCCCAGCCAGCGGTAGCTTTGCACTCAGTTTAGATATCAAGGCGTGCAATGCTTTTCTGTCACTTGAGCACCTTAAAACACCTCCCAGTAATTATAAGCAAATAAAGTCTCATGCAAGGAAAGGATCTGTCATTTCTAGAGGATTCCAGCACTCCCTTTGCCCAGACAGGGGCCAAGCAGCCATTCAAAGTATCGGGAGGAAAAAGAAACCACCCCCAGAAACCAGCACCTCTGTCCCACCCTGGCCTCGTCCCTCTGCCATCGCAGGGATCACAGCCTGTGAGCACCACGGTCGCTCCCGCGTTCCTTCCCACCCTCCAGGGACACGACCCCCATGGGCACGACGCCAGCCTGTGCCCGATGACCTGAGTAAGAGAAGCCCCCGGTTGTGAAGGTGACACAGGGCAAGGGAAGAGGGAGCATCCCAAAGAGCAGTTTCTTCTCCAGATTCACTTTGCCAAGGTGAATTAGACAAAACACATCAATACGCACCATCAAAAGAAAACAATCATTTCACAGGTGTTACCAGTCCTATTTACATGGCTCACTAACGGAGAAAAATGTGAATTAAGAGGGCGACGCAGAGGGCAGGGGAACGTGTCCTACCCTGGTCCCATGTCATTGCATCACATTGAACCGCTCATTCAAATTCCCCACTCAAAAAAAAAAAAAAGTGTTTGTAAGGCCCTTTAAACAGCAACTTCCAAAAACAAGGGCTCCACAGCCACTTCCCGAACAACTGCAGCATGACGCAAAAAACAACCGAGATTTTACCTGTGTGTGACATTACAGATGAATGATCAGATTCACATCAGTTCGGGGTTGTTTCTTTTGGAAGCAAAAAGCTGAGGAAATAACAGCAGAAACAATCTCATGGCTTACCCCAAAACTGCCCGTACAATCCAGCCAAGACTCTGAGGAAGCCGGTAGCAAATGTGTTACTGAAAAGGTTAGACAGGGCCCTGAGGTCAAAGGGAAGGAACCGGAGCCTGGTTTCTGGCTGGGAAGGGGGAAACGTTTAAGGAATAACCATCAGAACCATTAAGGAGCTACAAGAAAAAACACTTTTTAAAAGGCGTCAGTGTAATAACTCCCTGGCACAACACGAGTGGCAGCGGGGCTTCTCACAAGGCGACATTTGGGGACAAAAAGGAAAGGGTTAATGCTAAGGAAGGGAGCCCGAATTCTGCAAAATAGACAAAACAATCTCTTGGGAAGTGCTGCCATCCCTTGAGGAACTGAATTCCTCCCACTTTTCATACCACAGATGCAAATTAAAAATAACTAAGTGTGTGTAAAGAGTTTGATTTATCAAGGGTCTAGGAAGTGGGGAACAGCAGTGAACCAGAGAGGCTGTAAGTCAGCTGTCACAAACTTGGCTCCAGCCATCGATGAGAAATTCAATTCCAGTTTGCTAATGCCATTATTAAGTAGTTTGGCAACACGATGTTACAGGGATCGAAAACGCGTTGTGTAATTGATGATTTTACACCGCCGATACATCAAAGCAGCGGGGACGGGGAAGGCTTCACAGCAGGGTTCCCCCTTCGCTCTGCCCAGCAGCGAGCGCCGGTGGCAGCGCTGGGAGGCATCGCATCTGCCGGACACCGCCTGAGCAAGAGGAAGCGTCACAACTTTTACACTAACACAAAGGCAGCGATAAGAAGCCAAAAGCACATCCCCCAACCCGATGGCTTCATTAAACTGAAAGGTTGGGTATCTATTCCTACCGATACAGTCGTAAATTTTACTGGTGTTTCATTGCATCCATCCCATTGCAGGCTACATTTTGTGTCAATTCAATTACACACCTAGCAGAAAGGAGAGGGCTTGGACTTTCTAATTCTGTTTCGATAGAGGATCCAGCTGTGGTGCTTTGCGTCTCCATTTTGGGCTTTCTGTCACACACGAATTGTTTCCCAGGAATGCCATCGCTTTCAGCAATATCCGTGGACAACGTCACACCAAGATAACAACCTGGGGTAGCGAACGCCTTTTGAGCGCTCCAGTGATGGGGACCTGTTTGTTTGAGCAACTCAGGCTCCGTTATTCCAGCAAAACCATCAGGGTGGATGATACCATTTCACTATGGAACAGTCAACAAGGAAAGAAAGGTTGTTGGGTCTGTGAAAAACACCTTCTACCCTCAGCATCCCTAAACTCTGCCATAAGTGAAAGCTATCCTGTACCGGGGGTGGGGTGGTGGGGGCTGTCTAGCATAAAAACTGCAAACTTTGCAGATTTTTCCTTTCTCTTCAAAATTTTTCCTGCTTGTGGAGCGTGATGAGGACAGACCACACATGCAGAAGGATTTTTCACACGCGGGCAGAGGGTCAGTTATTCCTCGGGGATGGACCCATACCTGGGACACACTCCTCAACCAGGGCTATCGAGTCAAGCACCGGCCCCGTCCACAGCCAGCGATGGAACGGGACTGGCTTTCAACGCAAGAAGGAAAATTTCATTATGGACCAAGGCATGGTTTGAGCTGCTCACGTGGGTCTTTCCTCTACTTGACCCAGGGGCTCCTGCCTGGCACAGGGGGACGAAAGCCGGCGCCCGGGAAAGCCCCATTCCCGTGGAGTGTCACAGGGGACCAAGTGGAGCAGCTCCACTTGTCAGCTGGTGCCACTTACTCTGGGCTTTCTGCAACAGTAAATTTCCAATTTAAAAGATTAAGAAGAATTGGGCTGTGAGGAGATCTGCCTAACGGGCTTTTTTTCTGTGACTCACTCGCTCCGTTTCCTGACATGATCACTAAGGACTGGGAGATGTCAGATCTGAAGAATTCAAGCCAATACTGAAAATGGCTGAAAACTGGGGGTAGCAGAAGTATGAGCACGGGCAGGAATTCTGCAATTTCAGCATTTCAGCATATTGATGTTTAACTAAAATTATTCAGAGATAATTTTAGAAGCCAAAACTTTCTCCCAGCACTGCGGTTCCTCATTCTCTCCCAAAGACAGAAAAATAAAGAGAAAACGCACATTATGGAGGAAAGTTCTGCAGCACAAACCACGCGCTGGTGCTTTAGAGAGTCCATTGAAGACGCACCTTGCTGAACGGTGCCAGCAGCTCATGCATAGCATTAATAACTACAGCAAAAACCAGGCTGCCAGTTGTATGTTCTACACCCAAACTGCTGGCCCATATTAAGAGTTCTGGAATCTGATAAAATGTCCAGACATAGAAAATTAAGACAGATTTAATGTTGCCTTGTAAAGTCACTTGCAATGTTTTCTCTTAAACAAGTGTGTGCTTCCAAAATCCTCATTTAGACTGTTTTGAAGTTTTAGTATAAGTTCAAGAGACTTCCGTCATAAAATTAATTGCAAATGATTTGACTTAATTTTCTGTATGCTGCAGTCCTGAAAAGAGATGCAATATCTTTGGTTTAGAAAATCAGTAAATGCTATCATGCATGATTACAGGCTAACAAACACGGTGACCAGTTGCCTGTCAACATCTTGCAGTTATTTATAACACATAAACAGGAATATGCTTAAGGTAAACTCAAAGTTATTACTACATTATTATGGCATAGAAGGCCTAGAAGTAACACAGATGATATCATGCTGCATTATGCAGTTAAGGTCGTATTAATGGCAACAGTTTCCTTCCTAGGAGCCATGGAATACTTGACACGAAACAGAATGATCCAGTGAGAGAAGAACTTGTGCCTTATGGATGCGGGAAACTGTGTGCTCCAGCTATTTTTTCTTCTTTATTTGTTCTCCTTTATGGGAGGATTTTGTAGACTACTGTTCGCTTGACTGACAAGTATATATGCACAGTTAACCTTCTTATTAGTTAAACATCTCCTTGGGGAAGTCTAAAATCCTTCAATAATGACCAGTATGTATACTTTCTAATGCAGTTGACGGGTTCTGCCTTAAGAAAGGCTTAGGGCTAAAGTGAGCTCAAGTAGTATATTACTTAAAAATCCGCCTTTGCTTTACAAGCACAGGCTTAAAAAAGGTTTTAGTGAGCTCAGACTTAACCTTCTCGCTGGCAAAAACGGGCACATCCACTGTGATGTCCTCAATGGCAAACGGGTGAATATTGCACAGTAAAAATACCAACATAGGGTATTTATGTAGGCGTCTAAATTTGTACTCTGAGCCAATTTGGCTTGCTAAGTCACAAATGCACCATGAAGCAAAAGCGGTTTGATAACGTAAGTTTTAAATATATCCAGGATACAATTTCCAGATCCCGTTTTTCAAACAAATGAAGAAAACACGAGGCAGCGAGGTTTGAAAACTTCACACGTCTTGAATTGCGATGGGAAATATGGCCATTCGTTCAGAGAGCTGCAAGACGCCTTCTCATGAAAAATTCAAAATGCGGTTTATTTAGAAAACAGCCTCTATCATATATCTTTTGTTGTCTGGTTTTCATTGCTTTTCATTATAATTATTCCTTTGACTGAAAACAGAGGACCAGACTTGAGCCTCCGGATTCAGCATCAAGAAATAGGTGTACTATGTATTATTTAACACATATTTAAGTATCTGTGACAAGCAAGTAAGGACAAAATATATTGATGAAAGATATAGAAACTGATCCTGGTTTAGAGCTAAACTGGAAGGTCGTTATGTGGGAGGTGAAGGTAGGTTTTGATTTTGTTTTCTGGGAAATCCGTTCATACTATTTCAGACAACGTGAAGAAGTGAGAATCTCTCTGGATAGTGACTGTGGAAAGCAAAGCGGTACCACAAGCAACAGTACAGGTTCAAGATAAGGAATCAGCACAAGATGAAGGTTTCAGAAAAAAAAAGTATTAGTGATTTATCAAATGTAGTCAAGGTCAAGACTTCATAGCACTTGCCCTCAGTATAGAACAGGGAGTTGTTTTCGCTGGTTGACACATCAGTGATTCCCTCACTTGATCTTAAACTCTATGTATGCAAATTAAAGAGTTCTTTTTAATCTAAGGATTGATTACCTGCATCGCGTACGAAAGAATAAAAGCTAGTTATACCTAAAAGGGAACAGGAAGATGACAGATTGTTCAGAAGATTTCCAACTCTGCCATATAGCATTGGGAATAGAAGACAGACGCCGCAGTGACAGGTCTGTATGCCATGGGAACAAAGGGTTTCTTCCAGGCTGACTGCCTGAGGAACGCCGGGGTTTGTGCATGTTGCAGAATATACAACAGAGGGAAAGAAAAATGGAGGTAACACAATTAGGGTCAAGCATGCAAGAAGGTATTTTAATTTTGCTATCTCTTATGTTCAATTCAAGGTCCAGTAGGAAGATAACACTACCAGATACACTGCCTAATACAATCACAGGAACTCGCTCTCCGTCCTTTTAAGAGGCCATAAGAATCAGTTTTCTTCACAATTAATTGCACTGGGCTGTGCTCGTATTTACAACCTATTTGGGAGGAAAAATGTTGAGAGGAAGGAAGGTGTCTTTGACCTTCATCTTCTCAGAGGGATGGAGATGGCGCAGCTGTCTGTTTCCTGTTCCGTCCTAATTTCCATGGCATTGCACCGCTCATTTGGGAAACATGAAAAATATGGTTGAGTCAATTCCTCTGAGTTATTCTGGAGGAGTCAGGCTCTTGGTAAGGCGGAAGGTGATTGAAATTCTACGGCTCCCCTTTTTAAGTTATTGAAAACAGAAAACTGTCAGCTGCATAGTACTGAAAACAGTAGAGTATCCTGGCAGAATACGTTAGACCCCATTATTTTGCTGCTATTACTTATTGTGCTTTTTTAACCCTTCATATTCACGCAGGAGATGGTTCCACGGTCAGAGCGTACGTGAGCGCGCACAAAGCCAGCCCTGCAGAGCCATCCCACCCCTCCACCAGCAGCAGCCGCACCGCATCTCACATCACCTCGGTGTTCCTCACAACCAAAACTACAGGGGCAAACTACGAAAGTTTGGGGCATCCAGGCCCTACAGATGTTATCATAATTGCCAAGCTGCCTTGGCAACCCCTCACAGAAGCAGTCAGACACGATTTCAGATATTTCACATCTCACACAGCTCCTATCTAGAAGGAAGAGCCGGCTGGAGGAAGGGTCCTGTGCTACATGCTTGGAAAAAGGCTTTAAAACACAAAAAGCCTGGAGGGTAGTAACAAGACAGAAAACAGTGGTCGGGGCTGAGATCAGAGCGCTGGGACAGGCCCCCCACGCAGCGTGGTAACCAGGTGATGTTATTACACCTGATGTCACCTCGCCTCGGGACACTCAGGTTCCTGGTTTCACACTCCGGCTCCACTCGCCACCACAGCGCAGGACAATGCATTTGGTGCCTCAGCCTGTAGAGCTGTTCAAGCCTAACACGGCAGGGACCAGACCTTTTGGACATAAACCGTACCAGAGGAAGCCTCTCCCAGCTTCAGCGAAACCGAGCTCAGACACGTGTGTGCGCAGGAGCGTGTAACCCTCCCCGTGGGGAGGGCACCCATGCCCGGGGGAGTCCCGCACCACGGCTGGTGCAGTGCCTGGTCCTCCTAAGTAGCTGCTTGCTTTTGGGAATCAAATTAACACCCTGATCATTTCCAGAGCTCTGAGTCAGCTGGAGTTGGCTTATTTGTTATCCATGAGGGCTATAAAATCCTGGCGGGTGTCACCATTCATCACTAGTCACTGCCCCTCTTATTATCCTCAAAGTTCCATTCCCTGCCCACTCCAAGCCATACATCATGAATAACTAAGAGCCAATACTTCAAAACTTTAGGATTTTGTTTTCCTGTGAACTTTTTCTGTTCTTACAGCCAGGAACTCAAACCTCAATACGTAGTTTTGCTGTAGCTGAAAACGCCCCATGGTTTATTAATTTCATTTTAAAATACCTTCAGTGCAAACCTTGCCTTGCCCCTGAGGACTAGCAGAGAGCCTGAGCTGCTAAAGCTGGAAGTACGTAAGTGAAATTTATTTAAATTTACAGCTGCAGCATGGATTTGTGTTCCTCCAACTAATTTAAATTAGGAAATTAGTAGTCATGATGTATTGAAAAAAGTAACTAATTTTTATATAACACAAAGTCCAAAAGAGACTATGTTAAGGCATCAGCCTAGGATCTGGGAAAGCTGTGCCCAAGATTTAGCTCTCCCCGTGTCTTTCGTAAGCCTGTGCAAGACACTTCGCCTCTCCATACCCCAGTTTTCCATCCATAAGATGGAGATAACAGATCCACCCTCCTTGGGCATGCTGCGGGAGCCACCAGGAAAGCCAAAGTGAGGAGCTACAGAAACAGCAAATTAAATACAAAAAGCTAAAGCTTTCATTTGCTTTGTTATTTAGATTAAAAGTGGTTTACTAGTTTTCATCTGAGAGATGAAAAGAAGTCTATCAGCAGCAGTCTGACTACTATATTAAATTCCATCTCATGTTCCATTTCTCTGCCTCTTCCTCTTCTCCCTCCAAGACCAGCAGTACACCCAAACTATTAATCCATGCTATATGAAGTATTTACAGCTATCCAGTCAACTGTAACAGACAAAATTATCTGTTGGAAAGTTGTGGTGGCAGCAATATATTTTGTCAAGTTTCCAAGCTATTTGAATTTCACACAGATTTAAGATATGTGGTATTTGTTCTCCTTAAAGGAACGTGGAACATGGAGACCTGATCCTGCCTCAGATCACGACTCTCACAGCGAGCCATCGCAGGATGGGGTCCCTGCTGCTCCCAAAGGCAAAGAGCAGCTCTGGTGATGGGGACCTCACTTCGTAAGGGAAGATGTTTTGCAAGCTCCCCACAGACAGAAAGCAAGATTTCACTACTGGAAATAATTCAAGTTCCATCTATCCCTCTCTTCCTTTAGGGCTGACGGGTGGGAGACAGACTTGTCATCTTCCCTCAAGCCAGGCGGTCAATCAACTTCCAGCAAGCTGGCCAAGTAGCCGTACAGCTGGAAAAATAAAGTGATGTTGTCGGATACATGAGCTCTCATATACCTTTTAAATACCCGCTGCCAATTATGACTAATATGAAACCCTCTTCGTCAGCGCCGGGGAAAGCCTCGACATGCCACAGTCTCGGAGCTCTCCGGACGAGATCTCCCCCGGTGATCACCACCAAGTGCAGGAGGAGACCAGGAGAGCCAAAGGTCTTGTTACAGCTGTATTTACAGGCACATTTTGCAAGAATTGATTATTTTTAGGCGTGCATCCACCCTTAACTTGCAGTCTGGGTTGAGCCCAGTTCACCAGCCCGGCTTGCCCAAGGCAACTTTCCACCCTGTCCCAATTTCTGAGCCAGTACCAAAACTGCCTGTTTTGTGCTCCCTGTAAGTTTGGTGCAGCGTCCTGTGCTGCCATGGCTGGAACCACCTAGAACCGGCTCCGAGTCACTCGGTCTGCTCTGGCTTTGACTTTACTTTTGGGAAGACCCTGGGCAGGAGGCAGAGACACAGGACTGCTATGCCAGGAATGAGGAACGTGGGGAATGGCACTGAAGCTCTGGAGTCACAACAGCTTTCAAACGTCGTAGGAATTAGCTGGAAATCAGGGACTGATTTGATCCATCCCGAAGTTCCACAAAGTAAGAGATGGAATTCACGGAAGATGACTTGGTGCTGATAAATTCAAGACCACCCCAGTTTTATAATTAGATGTTCTCAAGGCAACCCACAACACAAGTTTCATTTATTTCACTGCATCTGAAGGAAACCGATTGTCCTATCTATGACAACAGTGATCAGATAAAGCAATTAAAGATACACTTACATAAGAAAGCATACTGTCCAAAAGAGGCAAATCGATTAATTGTATCTTGGAATTAAGACAAGCTTTTAACATATTTTTCCTAAGGAAAAAACCCAGCTCTGAAGTAATCCTCCCAAAACACGTACGGCAGAGAACTACTGCAACCTACTTCAGCAACCGGCTTTTTGAGATATTCACGTTACATCGTGCTCACACCCTCTGCAGCTCTCCTATTCCCCACGCAGCCGCTTACTGTTTGTTCAAGGAAAACCCGAGTCTGACCTTGAAAACTGCACATTATGTAACAAATGACAGCTAAAATTAAACAAATATTACAGGAGTGGGAGTAAGACATGCATCATAGAAAGAAAGGAAAGGTCTTCCACCAAACCCGAATCTGAAGCAGCAGCACTCCCCACGTAAGGTCTACTGTTGACTGTACGTATTTGCAATTACAAATACCAGTGATATTAACAGTGATGGAATTAAAACAAACTATTTACTCAATTATTGGGCTACCCAAGCCTCATTCAGCCAAACACAAGTTAACATTAAAACACCAGGAACCAAACTTAGGCAGACAGGGTCATTAAAATTGTTAGATTGTGATGAGTACATTTGTTTGAATCTGATTTTGCAAGGGCTGAACTATGCCATGATTTATCATCCATAAGCACAGAAAGACAACAACGTGGAAATAACCGTATTAGCGACGCTTTTTTGGGGAGGTGGAGGTGTTGCATTTTGTAAGTCAGCAGATTTCTCGGCACCTGCGAGCGCCTGTTTACTACCACGCTGCTTCCACGGCACTCGCCTCGCTGCTCTGACTCATAAATAGTTATGAAGCCTTGGGAATACCAACTCGTGCAGCCGCCAGCTGGGTTTATTGATGAGCAATCCAGGCACGGGTGGCTGCGTGCACTGAAACGAGCTTATCGCTGCGCAGAGGCAGCAGGGTCCCCGGGAAAGCAGCAGGGCGACGTGTCACCCCACCCAGGCACGGGTCCTCACCAGCTCCCCCCACCCCGCCACGTGTTTAACCACGGCCACCAGGAAGCCACATGGTACTTTGCAGCCCGGTGGCGTTTTGGGGTGACGTCTCTCGGTAGCTCTGTTTGCAGACAGGCGGGCACCCGGCGGTGACGGGGGAGGAGGGAGCAAGATGCGCTGCGGAGCTGGCATCGAACAGCATCACTCCCACCACATCCCGGGAGTCACAGCGGGGATGCAGAGGAGGGGAAAGTCCCAGCCAAGCCAGCAGCGGCTGAGGAGCAGCAGTCCCCATGCAAGGCCTTGTGCTGCAGGGCAGGCTTTCCAGGTTAGCAGACAAAACAGAGTTTGCTAATAAAGAAAATGACTATTTATCTTTTGGAAACACTTGCCTGTAGTTTGAGTGCGGCTTTTTAAACACTTCAGGTCTCTGCTGTATGAGGAGAAGCAGCCGGGGGCTGCGCAGCCTCATCCACTTGGGTCCAAACGCCTCAGACCAGGGCTGGGACCCAGCTCGGGTACCTGCACACATCGACATTAAGTCCTGAAAATGAAACCCCCGCAGGGGTTTAAGTGACCCACAAATCACATCCTGGGACTCATCTCCCCAAAAAAAGCATTTACAAGGCGGTAGAAAAAGCCACCCAGAGCGACCAGCTCTTTGCTCCCAGGCGTGAAGCGGTCTGAGGTCTCCACACCACGACCAGGCGCGGTGACTGGGTGGTGCGTCCAAGAGGGACTGGGAACCACGGGCTGGGCAACTGGGTCACGGGGAAGCTCTCCAACCCGCACTGCTCCAGCATCGACGCCACCTCCCTGGGGCCAGGGCTCAGCGATGGAGAAACCCCTCCTGCCTCCGTCCGTCTCCAAAGCCCTCAGCTATGATAGCAATCATCTGAAGAATTACAGTCCCACAAATAAAAGCGGTGCACAACCTTTAATTAATCATTTGTCTTTTAAGCTTGTAACTCCCCTGACCAATGCCTACAAACCAGCCCGTTCACCCACAAGAGGAACACACAGGTACTTATACGCTTAAAAATAAGGTGCCAAAAATGAACATTACAGCTAAAGTGGCCAGTTTTCTGTTACAAGGTCTCAAATTTGTCTGGGCTTTACCTTCCCTCTAATAACCAACATTTGATATTCACAGAGCTTTTGCTAGGTCTCTGAAGTGTGATTATATATGACAAAGTGCATTGAGATTCTTGTTTAACTTGGTTAATTTGCCATTTCAGACCTTACAGGGGAGGCTGCGCGGAGACAGACAGCGAGTAGCCAGCGATAAGGAACTAATTACACCAAAAAGAAAAACTATACCCTGGGGAAGCTCTACCGACCATTAGGGGAAATAGTCATGCAGCTGAATGGGCTTCCTTTTTTCTCTTTCAGACCTGGAAGAGCGACGCATACATCACACTAATATGTTTTCCACCTTCGCGCACCCGTCTCTGCTGAAATATGGATGGTCCCAAGGAAGGGCTTCCACTGTAATAGCTATATCAAGCTTTCCTTCTTTCAGAAGGTTGTGTATAAAGAGAGATCATCGTACACTGAAGTGCAAAATGAAGAGCCTGTTGCTGCAACAAAAAGGCCAGGTTCATTTGTTTTGCTCCCTCGCTGCCAAGCGTGCAGAAGCGCGCGAGGGCACTGCTGTACTCTGCAAAGTCTTGGCAGCACACAAAGTGCATAAAGTTTTACAACTCTTTCCATTACTCCAACGGAAATATACCACAAGCAGCACGGGTGCAGGAGGTGTCTGGGTTTTGTGTGAGTTTTTGACAAGCTGAGACCATCGCTGCAGTCCCCTGGGTGGGCACATCCCCTTCAGACATTACTGGCTGACAAGGGCTGCTGGCTTCGCATTAATGTTGTTCCTAGAATCCTCCAAAACCACCATGCCATAAGGAGCTATAGTACTTAGGACTGACGTTGTCTTCACTTGCAAATTGCTGGTTTGGGGTCTCCAGCACTATCCATTAATAAATTTAGGAGCTTTCAGTCTTCTGAACACACAGCTTGAGTCCCTTTAAAATCTTATTTTTCAGTGGTTTCCAGTTTACAATTCCATTAGTATCCATGGGAAGAAACCTTCTGGCTTGTCCATACACAGTCCGCTTCCAACATGTGCTTAGCATATTGGGCGCTGAATGGATGCTCAGCATCTCCAGGAGCAGAGGGTGGAGCAGTCACAGCCAAGGGCTGGGTCCTGTGGTCCTGTACAGGGTGGTACATCAAGTGGTGGACTATCTGGATTTCACCACGTGCATCTCATAGTTGCACCATACCTGTGTGACTGGGTCTACATTGCAACTTTCCCAGAAAAAAAACAAAAGCTGTGAGGAATTGTGTAAGAATAGCAGTCTTATTCCAGAGTCTGCAAACCCTGAGGTCCACACCCCAGCTGTTTTTTCTCTGGAAGTCCCTACAGTGCCCATCAGTGTACAGCCACAGGAAAGTTACAGTATCCTCAGAGAAACTTCGGGCAGTTCTTTCTTACAGCCTTTGCACCATTGTCTCTAGAATGGCTCTTTTCCCTCCCAGGGACATCGTACGGCTTCCTGCTGCACACATCCCAGCCCTAACGCCATCACCCCGTCCAGCTCCGACCTGCTTTGTGGACAAAGCTCGCTGCAAATCAATCTTCCTGCCCTACCCCCTGAGGGCTTCAACCTGCAGTCACGATAACCCGACCGATTCTCATTAATACCACACTATTTATTCCCAGAGTTTCCAGGCTGCTTTTTGCATCTGTTCCCTTACTGAGAGCAGAAAGCACCCTACAGCGCATTGCCAGAGAAAAGCTAGCACTAAAGGGCAATCGTACTGAAAAGCAGAAAACATGATCAGTTTTTCAGTTTGAGAGCATAACTTTATTCAGCTGCTTTGTTTGAAGGTAGAGTGTTATCCTGGTATTTCAAAATGATTCAAAAAATGTCCAGACATATTCACAAATCCAGACAAATTCATCTGGAATGAAGAAACAGAAACTGCAGCTCTTCAAGTCGAAAGGGGTATTTTTTGGAACACTCTGAAGAATGGCACGGGTTTATGGTAGATGAAATAACAGACTCCAGCAGAAGTTGGTTTATACCTCTGGTTTGAGGATGATGGCATAAATATTCATGAGCATTCAGTGAACTGTACCATGTAGCACGAACAGCAGCAGAACTAATTGTGTCAGTAATTAAAGGTGTGTTTTATTGCACCTACATCAGAGAAACTTCGCTGCTGCTGATCGTGCTGCGATAGGACACCGCTGCCCGCAGGACATACGGCAACCACACCGCAACAACAAGCATCACAGACTTTCATATTCATCATCATTGCTGCACATTAAAGCTGTCAGGCCTAATACTATTAAAATTAGTAAAGCTCTAAAAGATACTCTTGAAATTTCCATGTTGCCACATTCATTTGAAAATCACCTAAATTGGATATTGCATTTCAGAACATAAAATAGACCTGAAATCCTTCAAGTACCTTACTAGGTATTTGGCTTCTCTCCGCAACAAGACAGGCCACCCACGGGGAAGCATTCTTTTACACCTACTCAGACTTGCCATTTATTTCAAGCCAGGCAACTGGAAGATAGGTAAAGCCTTACACCAGGAGCTACCTTAATGATATTAGTGTGCGAATTCCCAAGGAAGAGAAATGCTTCCGAGAAAAATGCTAATAGGAGCTCGTGACCCACCAGCTACTCAAAAAATAGAAGAGATTTTATAAAGGCAGCTACCTGAAAAATAATTCTTAGAAAGAAACAGTTCTCTTAAACCCTT
This sequence comes from Rissa tridactyla, assembly GCF_028500815.1. Lineage (NCBI taxonomy): Eukaryota > Metazoa > Chordata > Aves > Charadriiformes > Laridae > Rissa > Rissa tridactyla. The sequence continues at coordinate 10,359,891 of NC_071476.1, forward strand.
CGCATTCTTTCACTCAAGAGCAAAAACCCCAGAACCATCCCTGGGCGATGACACTCACAGAAGAACGCCAGGCAGGGCAAAACCACAAGTTTTAGCCGTACTTGGTGCGGGCAGTTCTGATGTCAGCTGCAACTGACTGATGGCCCAGCTGCTGCGAGCCCCCAGCAGGTTTTGAGACCAGGGAAAGCAGTTCAGAAGCATCTCGGGGCACCCAACCAAACCAAGCCGCCCTTTCTGCAACAGAGCGGCTGAGCAAAGTGGCCACCAGTAGCTCAAGAGTGTCAGGGCTCCCTCGCGTTAGAAGAGGTCAGTCCACAAGAGAACGATCAACTGGTAGCCACGAAGTAAAACCAGCTTTATACGCAAGAAAAGAAAAGAGTACGTATGCAGCATAAGCCATTTAAAGAAACTCAGGTATGTAACAGTTTTTAGGGCCTTTCGTAAAGGCTACGATAATCTTTCAGTGCTTGTTTAAATAATGTGAGTGCTTTTGTACCATAACTGCACTGCTTCGCATTTAGCAATAACTGATTCATACTCAAAGCACAACATTTACTCAATGAACGCAGTCCCCACGGCTTCCAGGTTCTGCGCCCAGGAGATCTGAGGGAACCCATCTCTGTACCGGGTTGTGGAGACATGAAGAACTGTGCATCTAAACCAGCAAACAATGACGAAAGGAACCAAGATTGGCTTCCAAGGAGGAAATGAGACCGATTTCTGCTGGGAAAGTGTTAATGTGCGGGCTGCTTAATTGAAATGAAGAGGTACCCTCCTGATTTTCTCCATCTAAACAACTGGCATTTTGCCCCAAAAGCACATATTCTGGAAAGCTGCTGACATATTCTTAGAGTCACATCAATTTATGCAGCGTGGATGGCGTTCAGAGACAAGGCTTTTCGGTAAGCAACATACCAAAGCCACCGACAGAGCAAAGCTCCCATGGAAACGGTTTGGAGAGCGCGGCTGGTGCTGCGCATCGCAAGGGGAAAGGGACACGCCGCAGGCAGCAGTGGGGTGTCCCAGGTACACAAGGGCTGTGTTGGGCACCAGGCAGGGAAATGTGAGCTCCACTTTCTTGATTTGAGTGGAAAGGAAAAGAATATCCACACAGGTACGGCAGGTTTCCACGTAATATTTCAATATTTCACCTCTCTACACCAGGTCCCACCATTTAATAAACGGGAGCAAGAAGAAGGCACAGAGCCAAGCACAGGAGGGTGGGAGCGGAGCTGGTGGAGGAGCTGGAGCCGGTGGAGGAGCAGGTGCCGCTCACTAGCCACCAGCTCCAGGAGACCCTGCTGCCTCGTCACCAGCACATCATTCACTCACAAAGACCGAGCTAAGCTAAACCCACTATCATGTGCTCTTGCTTTTAAAAGACACGCACAAGCCTGAAACACACTGCTGAGAGAGCAGACCGCGGGCCGTAAGGCAGGATAAAAGTATCACCCTGCACAGGGTTTTCTTTCTAAATCTACACTAGAAGGAAGCTCCATCAAAAAACTATCCCTACATTTGGCTTCCCACATTCTGTATCTCAACCACCTGCAGCTCCCCAGCTATCGTGACAACTTGCAGACAGAGATCTCTACTCTCCCACCATAAGGATGCCAGGCTGAGCTCCTTCCCCCGCGCCGCCCCAGGACGCGATGGGGTGGCAGACACAGGCTGGCACTGCTGCCTGCACCCAACGCCCTGCCTGCACCCTGCCTGCCACCAGCTGCGGGAGAGCCGAGCTCAAGGAACACCAACACCCAGTGGGATGCGGTTTCTATTAAGCTGTCCAACAAGAAAGCAAGCGCCTGGCTTGCTTGAGCAATCTTCCCTCCCCACTTGGAGTAACCACAGCGCACCAGGAGCTCATGAACTCAGTTAAAGCCTGTGCGTGCCCCAATCTGTGCGTAAATCAAAAATCACACTACTATCATTTGCATGCTACGGGATAAAGCAACCAGCCCATGCCCCGCTTCTGAAGTGTCAGGTATGGACCACTAGGAAAAATAATAATCAAAAAAAAAGTACAACACGAGAATCACCACGTTCCTGCGTGGATGCTAGTAATTAAAAAAAAAAAAAAAGAGAGATTAATTCATGCTGTTAACAGCTGGGGTTGGCGGTTTGGGTTTTTTCGGCTGCTGTTTCTGAATAAAGTCCCAGGGGGATGTGAGGGACGCAGCCAGGGCTGAGGAGCCCGAGCGCAGCAGCAGCAGAGCTCCAGCCAGGGCATCATGAATCCCGGCATCCCCTGGCTCCTGGAGAACTGCAGCGGGACAGGTGGGATACAGCTACATCGAACACGGAGCACCAGCAGAAATAAATAGGGAATTCATTGATTGCTGTTTCTTATAACTCAGGAATAGGGAGGCGTGAAGTGACAAGTAAGAAGTTAAACTAACAGATGGAGATCCTTTTAACACCGCACATCGATAAACTGCGCAAAAGCAATAAAATAAATTTCTGGAAACAATGGCCACCAAACGCCAACAAACCCAACAGCCCAGAGAGACACCCCAGCTTGGGGGCTCCCAAAATCACAGATTTCCCAGGCCGGGAGCAATGCTGAGCATCGCACTGCCCTCACCCTGCCCAGCCGCCCCCAGGCCCCCCGTGGCACGGCAGGACAGTGGCTCCGGACGCAGAGAGCATCTCCCCCGTGGGCACAGAAACCCCCGCATAAAGCCAGGAGAGGGGCTTTGTGTCAGCAGTGGGGCACTCGCAGATACGCCACAAATACTGGGATCAGAGCAGGAAACCGAGATTTTAAAAAAATCAAACTATTCTCGTATTCCTAATTATTGCATTATAAGAAAGAGCAGTCAATGAATTTCCCATTTGCTGACCCCGTGGCAGATGTGGATGGAAGTTTATTTGTTTCCAGAAGGGCAGGACACAGAGCCTGGAGATGGGACCGGAGTGGGAATTAGCTGCCCAGAGACATGGGAGCCCCTTGGAAACAGGGGCAGGAGAAGCAAAGGGACAGACCGTATCGCAGAGGCAGACTGCCAAAAAAAGAAGGAAAACCTGATTTCACCTCTATAGATATATTCTCATTAGCACTTTGGGTTCATTTAATGGGTATAAAAAGTCACCGACTGGTTTTGCTCCATCCCCATGGGAAGCAAGCATTCCCCCTTCGCTCGGGCAGGGCGGATGCGGACACGCCGGGATCCACCGCATCCCTGTGCCCGCGCAGGAGACGCTGCTCCCAGCCCGCGTCCCGGTCTGGCCACGGGAAAGCATTTCCAGAGAGCTTACACCAAACCTGTTTTCCACTGGAAAAAGTCACTGTATTAAAACTGCTTTTAAATAAGCAATTGACAACTTTTCATTAAACACTGTCAAAAGTGTCAAAACAAGGCATTTGAGTATTAGTTTTCTAATTTCCTTGTTTGTTATTATTTTTAATACATGACACAGATTCAGCACAGAAAGAAAACACTGTGATGGATCTTAGATTTTCAACACTTCACTTAAATTCAGCATTTCAATTTAATGCCAAAATACCAGATTTCTGCCCCTGCTTGAGACCCTTTTTGGAAGTACACATGAGCTAGAAGGAACCAGAAACAGGACCTTTAATAACACCTTCCCCCTTCACCGCTCAGCACCGCCTGCCCTCACAGCACATCCCTGCCTTGTTTTTAAAACAAACCCGGACTTGCAAGGGTTTGTTAGACTTTCTGCAGCCATAAGAACAAGAATTAAAAAAAAAAATCCACCCAACCCCCAGACTGTACTGCCACCAGCTTTCCCGATCCTGCTCCCGGAGCTGTGCAAGTCTACGGACCGCTTCGGTCACGAAGAGCCCGCGCAGATTTAATTCAAGCGTATTCTGTAATAAAGATTTATGGCTTCTTTAGTTATAGCTCTGCATTTAAAAAAAAAAAAAAAAAAAGAGAATGAGTCTCACTTTGAGAATGACTTCAAGACTTATGCTCTTCCAGCCTGCCCTAAATTAAAGGGTCTTTTTCAAGAGACTACTTGGATGAATTAAAATATCATTTGAAATATAAACCTTTCTTCCACACCACAAAAGCAGGGCAAAAAGAAATCATATTCTGTTCTTTCCCGGTAATTGCACGAGGGCTCGATATTAACCTGGTCAATGAAATTCAATCAGCTGATCATGGCAGGTAACGCCGGCCAGACCAAGACATTCTTTCTCGGGGACATTTTCCTGCAAGTGAAACAAAGGAGCTTTTATCCCATATCCATCCCTTGCTCACACACTTCCAGCTTTCTCCGAAATTGCATGCTTAATGGGATTTTGAACGATCCCCCGCTACTGCTGGAAATAACCCCCCGCTCCCAGCCGTGCTTTTACAAAGCCTGTTCTTGGAGGGTGCGCTGTGATCACTGGTCATTAACAGGGGATTTTGATTTTGTGGAAGGAAAATGGAAAACTGAAGATAGAAGAATTGCTGTTTAATTCATGATCTTCTGGGCCCTCAGTTACAGTGATATTAAAAAGCAGAATAATCTTCCAATAACAGAAAAAGAAAGTAATAATTTCAAAGTGACGGGAATTCTTCCTAAAAGAACAAAATAAAGAGTTCATTAGATTCCACAGCAGCAACAAGTGCAGAATCACCATAAGATGAAATGGCCAAAAAAAGGCCTACTGAGAACTTCTACTGAGAAGCCAGAATTTCCTCCTGCCTCTGGAGACACAAGTTCCTGAAGGAGCGAAGCTGTCCCGGGCACGGCTCATGGCTCTGGGCCAGCACCGGCCCTGGCAGAGCCGGCGTCCCCCGGGACGGGCTGCGCTCAGTGACAGCAAAGGGGAGAAACGCCCCGGGGCGAGGGTGCATCCCTGGCACCGGCGCAGGAGAACCATGCTGCCAAAATGCCCGCGCTGTCTGTGCATCTGTCCTCAGCCACGTTACCCTGCTCTCTGTCTCCGCTACCTCCGCTCGTCTCCCGTTACCCTGTGTTTGTCTCTGCCCCTGTCCAAGAGAGAAGGGGAAGGACCTCCTCAAGGCAGCTGCGTACCAACAGGCACCAACGAAGCAGGCAATCCCCACGGCAGGGACCAAAAATAACTATCCCAATCATCCGGCTGAGGAACCAAGCGCAAAGCAGCTGGTTTTCGCCGGGGTCTCAATCTAGCTTTCATCCCTCACACACACAAAGAGCAGAAAAGCCACAAATCCCGCGCCCAGGCACAGCGACACGCTGGGAGGCTCCACGCAAGGATGGAGCAGCTGGGAGGAGACCCCAGGACAGACCTCAACATGAAGCTCATTGACCTGGGACATGCAGCAATAGGGTTAGAAGTAAAATGTGATTCAGAAGCTACAATTACTCCCCTTACAGTCAACAACAAGAAAAAGCAACAGAGGTGCTTTGCGTTAGCTCCAGGCTGCGGGGTCTTGTGCCGATACCAGACTCAGAGTCCAGGATTCTTCCATTTGCAGAATAAGGCTCGAAGATACACACTAGACATAACCCTTGGGCTCACCCCGTCCACAGGCTCCCGTGGCATCAGTACCTGCGCACAATGGGGGCTTTAAGGAGGCAAGGTTCACTGCTTTCCAGCCCGCAATGCCAGAGGAGCATCTTTGACGCAGCAGCCCCGTGTCCCAGCGAGGAGGGGGCTGCCAGCCGGGAGCCCGCGGCATTGCCTGGACAGGAGACACAGACCAAGCTGGTCCTCACCAGGCGGCACAGGGCACAGCCCCTGTCATCTTGGGGGCTCTATTGAATTTTATTCTGGTCAGAAAACATAGCAGCGAATAGCTTATCAAGAACTTTGTGTATTTTATTTTTTTTTTTTTAACTCAAAAAAAGAATCTACTTGCTAAGGAAAGAGCTGCATTTTCCTTCTTCTCACTAGCAGTACAAAACACCAACAATTTATAATAAGTTTATGTGAGCGCCACACAAAAATTGAATGAATTTACTCACTGCAGGAGCGGTTTGTTGTTGTTTCCAGCTGAGGGGGGCAAAACTAAGCTATTTTATCCTGGCTTGCTTTTAAGGTGCAATTCAGCACCAACTTAACAGCTGAGAGACTTGCTCTCAGAAGGATAACGATGGCTGCTGGTTTCATATTTACCGGTTTGCCAGCTGGGCGTTAGATACCGTGCTGGGAGGCAGCAGAAGGGAAAGCTGGATTTGGCCTTTTTCAAATCCTCCCTTTGTTCACCTTTTAGCAAAACTGAAATCCCAAACAAGAGGGCAAAAGTGATATTTTGGTGACATCTGAAAAAGGCATTTCCAACCACCCGACCAACCCCACAGCCTCCCCCACTAACGCAGGCGACAGCCCCCTCCCAGCCCGGAGCCGCCGTCGCCACTGACCGCCTGCGCGGCCTCCGCTCCCGATTTCTCCAGTGAAAAAAAAAAAATCATGCACAAGGGCCCTCCATCGGCATCAAATCAAGACTCAGCCCTGTCTCCAAGCAGCTCATGTCAGCGCGTTTGGCCTCATTTCATTAAGCCAGAAGTGCTCCTTCTTGCTATCGATGTGATCAGAAGGGGAAGTTCTCAAACCTCTTTTCTCTGAAAAAAAAAGCACTAAACAGCAACTGCTGCACTCAGAGCACTGTCACGGTGTTAACTAATTATTTCTTACAGCAAGCTGAGAAGGGGATAAATAATTATCTGTTGTACGACTGGAAGAAACCAAGATGTTGATGCTGAGGGACTCGCTCAGCACCAAACCACAGAGCAATTGGTACGACCAAGCCCAGCTCACATTTACTCACAACCCTCATTTCTGCTCCGTTTTTGAGAGTACACCACCCCCCATTGCCGAGCCCTCTGCTCAGGACGGTTATCCCGCTTCCCGAGGTCAATCCAGTGTTTGCCCATCCTTGCTCAGGAAGAAGGAGTGTGGCTTTAGGCAACCTTTTTTTTGTTTTTTTCCCCTTCTCCTTTTCCTGGTGTCTCCAGTGACTTGTTTTGCTCCTGCGCTGGGTCGGAGGGATGCCCCAGCTCCCCTGGCTCTGCATCCATCCACCAGCAGTTAAAATGCTGCACCAAGAGGTCTGGATCTTCTCCCATTAAAAGTCACCAGCAAGACTCCCACGTCCCAGTGTCAGCAGCATCAGACTACGCCGAGACTGAACGTGAAGCTCTCCAGCGCTCGCCACGGCACACAGCTTTTCTGCAAAGCCCTGCGTAACCCAGAAGGCGTTGCTTTGCTTTTAGCAGCTCAAAGGGTAGGACCCAGAGGGCCCCCCATGAGCCTGGTTTGACGGGAGGTGTCGGCACCTCGGGACCAGCCACGAGCCACCCGCCCAGGGTTAGCGACATCCCTCCGCCTTAAAATTTAATTTCATCAAAACTCACATGGATCACCATCGTATTGATACTTTATACATTAAAAATATCAACCACACCACTTCGTATCCCCACCTGTACCTGTCAGTATGGAACACCGCTTCAGCATCCTGCTGCATTACTCCTGTGTTCCAGATTTACACCCTTCCCATCAAACCCACCCCTCTGGTTTGAGCTGGGCACCGCTGTCCTCTGCTTGATGAGACCTTGCCCTGATTTCTGCAGCTTTCGTGAGCTGGCAACTACATTGGGTTTCTTTCCATTTGTGGTGTTTTAAACTCCAAGAGGAGAATCTCACTGCAGTAATGCAATAAAAATGATGAACCCTCTTTTGTTCTTTCGGGACACCAGAGCACCGCTAGTGCACTGACACCAGCGCAAGCAATGCCATCGTACCTTCCTCCAGGGTCAGAACAGGCACCCAGGACACATGAAATGCTACTGCTTTAATTAATGTGATATTTTGTTTATGCTTTTTAAATTAGGGAGTTAATGAACCTTGGATCATGAATGAAACACCGATGAGAAACTGGAGATGCAACAGTCTTGGGTTACAGTAGATACCTGTCTGACAAAGCCTTTCTCTGACCCATATCTCTCTACTGATGTATAACGTATGTGACAGTGATCTAGCGGGTAGGACTTAGGGTTTTGCTTTTTACTTCTCGCAGTCTTAGTGTAGGTGGGGATACAGCCCTGGATTTCCCTGTATTTTCCAAAATGCCAACCAGCAACGTGCAGCTGAAGCTTCGGTTGGTGGCACAAGAGCGAGCGGTGCCCATCAGGTCCACATCCCTTCACCTGGTGATGCTGGTGGTGGCAGGGGGGCGGGACCCGCTTTAGGAGGTGAAGAAAGAGCAATTCCTCGTTACAGCCCGCAAGGCAAAAGCCTCAGCCAGAAGGCTGATGCCCACTAAAGGTGCCGGTAGCACAGACCCCGAGCATGAAGCAGGCATGTCCCACATCCCGCGCGGCTGCGCTGGTGCTGGGGGGGCACCCTGCAGAGCTGCTGCTACAGCCACGGGCTGAACAGAGCAGGGGCAGCTTCAGCGCACACCCACGGCTCTACTGCTGCCCGAATCTGGTACAGCCATCGGCACACTCTCTACAGCAAACAAGTGTAAACCCATACACAAAACCAGAAATCAATCACCAAATTCTTTTCCTTCAGTCACTCAGACCTGGAAAGGTTGGGATGGAGCCTGCAGGCACGGGGCCACGCGTACTCTGTGAGTGCAGGGAGACGCAGAGCACCAAGCCATCGACTCCTGTAACTGCTCCACGGGGGATGGATCCAAGTCTGGCTCAAGCCCCAGGGCCGAGCAGTGGAACAGCAGCCACTGCACCAGCAAGAAAGGTTTCTTTCTGGAGGTATGGGGGTTTTCAGTCAACCCAGCTCCAGGTGCCCACTCCCCTGCCCAACACGTGGCCGTCCCAGGCAGGAGCCGCCAGCCAGCGCAGGGACTCCCAGCAGCAGCAGCAAAGGGACAGAGAGCATCGCCCAGCCCAGAGCGTCATGGAGTTGCCTAGGCTGGAAGGGACCTTTCACATCATCGACTCCAACCATCAACCTAACTCTTGACAAAAACCGTCACTAAACCACATCTCTATCATCATCCTGGTCCGTGACATCGCCCGCGCCTGACACTGTCCCCAGGGGAGCATCGAGCCCTGTGCCCCCCCAGCCAGCACATCATCTGCATCCATCCCCTGGAAATGGCCAAGCAATAGACACTGCATCCACTGACACTATCGAGGTGGGTAGAGCCACTGAACCTCATGTAAATACATTATTGATTTTTTTTTTTTTCTTCCTCCAGATGGTACAATTCAGAAAAATTGTTTTTAAATTATGCCTTGCAGAAACACAGAGAAGTGCAGCTAATAACAGGCATATTTCAGGTGAACGCTGACCTCCTTTTCTTCCCCATCAAGCTAAAGCATCCAAAGCACTGCAAGCACTTTGTATAAATTACCTGCAGCCCCTGAACTCGAACAGAAGGCACTCTAATTGGAGCTACAGCACCGCAACCTCTTCCCTACTGCTCATTTATGTTTCCAGCAGGATTCAAAGATGGCTACAGAAAACAACGCAGATTAATTGTGGTGTTCGGTATAATCCTTTTCCTTCCTTTTAAAGCCAAATAACAAAGTGCACCTAGGAAAAATTAACTTGACTGATGAGCCCAACTTATTTCTACTTTAAAACGGTGAGAGAGACTTCAGCAAACAACAGGGAAAACCAGCCAGGAGCCGAGTGCCGGCTCCAGCTTCCACTGGCCACAGCATCCCCTCACACAGAGCGGCGCCGGCACCAAGGGGCCAAACGGCCCTTTTAATGAGTCATTAGTTACGAGTTCCGACTTTTGTTACCAGAAGTTGGTTGAAAACCGACAGGTGAAAAGCCTGGTAAGGCTCGGCGGAGCCAAGGCTGCTGCGCTCAGGGGGTGGACGGTCTCTGCCAGAATTGGAAATTGAAAAAAAAAAAATAAAAAAAATTGTATCAGCATTTCCATGTTGTGAAACAGTGAAGCATCACTTCTGGCCCTTCCCACCAAAGCTGACAGAAAGATCCCGACTCCTCCAGCAGAAGCTGGAATACGGTTTTCCACAGAAAACCTCAGCATCCCAGTGAGCGCGAGGAGGTTACAGCAGAGGGTGACAGCTGGGCACAGAGAGGGGGAGAGAAACACCTTGTGTATAGAGACATATAAAGGAAACCTCCTCTTCATCAGAGTAGTTGCCATGTGTCAAGAGTCTCCACCTGCGAGCGCAGAGAAGTCCGTCTGCCTTCAGGCTCACATACTCATGACCGCCACAAATAATCAAGGCCATTGCAGGTAAAACAGGTTTGAGCTTTTCCCCAATAAATTCTGCTCAAGAGGAGCTGGGGCACCCGCACTGCCTTTTCCCAAAGCTGGGGCACCCGCTTTTCCCAAAGCTCTCTGCCAGAGCTATGCATAATAGAGCAACAGACCCTGTAGCTCCAGCGATGCTCCACTACGTGAATGCGTGCATGGAGCTGATCTTACAGAGGAAAACAGATTAATTAACAGGGTCATTTTTTTAAGCCAATTTCAAACCCAGGATTCTTTACCTATTAAAAGTGTGTTCCCGTAAATCCACCTCCTCTCAGAAAAGCTGACCGATATTCTCATCTCCAGCTCTCGGTCAGCGCAGGCTGGACCAAGTCAGGAAGGAGGGATGAATTTTGAAGTCGCAGCTCCTCGAGCGGAGCGTCCCCCACAGCGTCAGGCAGCGGCACAGGCCTCGGTTCCCTAGGGAGCCACGCTCCGGCCACGACCCACCACCCACCCTGCGCCGGTGAGGATGGGCAGCAGCTAACGGGCCAGCTGTGGAAAAATTAAGACTTAACTCTTTGGCAGTTTTCCCAGCACTTTAAAAAAAAAAAAAAAGGCTGTAAAGTAGGTCACTGTACAATATGGAATTTCCCAAGTATTTGCACCTTTTAGTAGAAAGATAAACACTGGAAGGGATGAGTTCATGCCGTGGGTGAAAAATGGGCTCAGAGTTGCATTAAAACACGAAACGTGGATTCTGGCTGCCAGCGTGCTCGGGGAGCCTGTCCCCATCCTGGAGCAACCTGTCACCCCCCACATACCCCCCACCTCCTGCTGCTTGAGGCTTCACCCCATCACTCTCCCAGCCACAACCAGCCCTTCCCGGCTAACAAGGGACAGCACCTGCTGGTCATCTGGACAATGGGTCAGTGGGGGCACAGCTCGCCCCAGGCACGCCAAGGGGCAGGTCCCCACTGGCCACCCTGGGCTACTGCTCTGCCCACAGCAATAGCCATGGACGGCAGGCACTGCCCACGGCACCAAGAGACTTTAAAACCACCCAAAGACAGCTTGATCCTTCCCACAGCGAGCAGGGCACCAGTGACACCCTCGGGCTGGAGAACAGCAGGCCTTCGTCTGGCTGGGGTGTGGGCAGCGCTTCCACATTGGGGCACTTCTTCTCAGAAGGGGGGTGGCAGCGCAGGGAACAGAGACGGGACAAGATGGGGGGAATGGTTTTACACTGAAAGAGGGGAGATTTAGGTGAGATCTCAGGCAGAAATTGTTTGCTGTGAGGGTGGTGAGCCCCTGGCCCAGGGTGCCCAGAGAAGCTGTGGCTGCCCCATCCCTGGAAGGGTTCAAGGCCAGGTTGGACGGGGCTTGGAGCAACCTGGTGTGGTGGGAGGTGTCCCTGCCCAGGGCAGGGGCTGGCACTGGGTGGGCTTTAAGGTCCCTTCCAACCCAAACCATTCCATGATTCCATAAGCCACTGAACAGCAACTCTCACATCCGATCTTGTGCCCAACCTGTGCTCCATCCCAACGGGTGCCCTCCGTGAGCCACCACTCGCCCTCCCGAGGAGGTTCCCTGCTGTTCACCTGAGCACAGGGGCCGGAGGGGCCAACACCAGCCCTGCCGCTGAGGAACAGCCCCACGCCAGGTGCCGCCAGCCCCGGCGGGGACACGGGACAGTCTTTGTGCAGCAGGGATCGGGGCTGGCAGCCAAGCGCTGCCCTGGGGACCCGGCCCAGGACGGGCACTGCAACGGATACAGCCCCAAATAATTCCCAAAACGTCCCTGAATCTCTTCCCAGAGAGCTCCTATTGTCTGTATTTATTTTATAAAATAAAGGAAGCAGGGTCATAAGAGAAACTGTTGGCAGGATGCTTTTGTAACATAACAAAGACAAAAATACTACATTAGGTCAAAGACTAAAGAAAAAACTAATTAAAATCCACAAGTTTTTTTAAAAAGTAGTAATTGTTAGTAATTTGCTGCTGTGCTTTGGAATACAATTGCATTCCTCCCTCCCAGTGGTGTGAGCCCAGCTGATGTAGGAGGAAGAATTTACCTGTATTTAAATACACTTTTCTGCCCGAGAGAAGAGTTTTAGCCGTGCTGGGTTATTGTTGATTACAACCCTGGTTTACTTTATATTTCCTCATAGTGAAGTGCAACTTGTGGGTCTCTGCATCTCCTGCAGAGAAAAGCGGTTGTAGCCTCACCCTCGACAGGTAGAGGGGAATTTGTGAGTTTTTCAGATTAAAGTGTATTATGTTTACTTGTTAACGAGATTTTTTTTTTCTCTAGTATTTCATTTTATTTATAGTGCACTGACTCAGAGCCTTCACAGCCTTTATGCAACAGCTTTTATCTGACCAGTTTTAAATATTTAAAGTCTCCTTTCAAAAGCGTTACGAAGACAAAAAAAAAAAGGGAAGGAAAGTAAAGTTTGCTTATAAACCTCATACAGAAAGTTACTTTAAGTCAACTTTATTTTAAACGGGAATTAGGCTATTCAGGTTTTCCCTCATCTCCAGAGTAACACCTTCCTTTATAATACATATTAGTGAGCACACGCTGGGTACATACACGTATTTTTGCTGAGGTCTGACACAGCGTGATTCCCAACAGCCATAAATTGCGCCGCCCCCCCCCCCCCCCAAATAAAGGGCTCTTAAAGCTGGAGCACAACTAACAGCCGGCCGGGGGGAGCGCGTTGTCCTCGCAGCCTGGGGGACACCCCGACCCGCGGGGACCCTCACCCGGGCGGCAGCGGTGACACACCGACTGCCCCCGTCCCGCTGCCCTCCGGCGGGGCAGGGTGATGGTGGTGGTGGCGGGGGGGCTCAGCCCCCTCCCCAGGCACAGCCGCCACCCCAGGGGCCCGCGGGGACGGCAAAGGCCCCTCACAGGCGCAGCCCGACGGGGAGCTTGGCCACCCCCTTCGCTCGGAAACCCCGGAGAGCGGAGTCCTACCTGCCACGGCGACGGGACCCCCGGGACAAGCGATGGCGGGGGGACCCCCGGCAGCACCCTGCGGCCCCAGCAGGACCCAGGATGGGGAGGGACAGGGGCAGCTGCTCCCCATTAACAGCAGCGACCCCATGGGCCAATTTAGAGGATTAACTCAAATGGGTGGGCGGGCACAGGGCAATGCCCCCAGGTGCCGCCATCCCAGCCATCAGCCCCAGCCCCAGCCCCAGCCCCAGCCCCCCATCACCGCACCGCTGCTGCCCCGGGGCTGCGTGCGGCGGGGGGGTGGGTGCGGAACAAATGCCCTCTCCCCTCCACGGGCTCTGGACAAGCGTGTGACACCTCAAGCAACCACCTGCCACAAACAGCTGCCCCTCCTTGAACCAGTCACAGGAGCTACAGCCACGCCAGTACGTCTAATTCTTTTGTAAATGGGATTCATTACCGTTTGATCCATTTTCTGGGCATAAATATTTGCAGAAGCTCTTTATCATCTTTCTCAGAGCTGCATCTTTTCCCCCCCAAATGCTCAGCCAGACAGCTTTTTTTTCATATTAACCATGAAGAAAGTGCTGCAGGCAAAAAAAAAAAAAAAAAAACAAAAAACCAAAACCAAAACCCCAGCAAAGTGTAGGAAGGTGAGCAGTGTTATTAGCAGGGCACAGGCACCTGGCGATGCCTCCTCACGGGCGCTTTGTGCTCTGCCCCGCCAGGAAGGAGCGGTTTCGCGTGAGGTTCCGTGTTACAGCTCCATTTGGCCCACAGAGATCAGCAGTTGGGTCATTAAACCGTTCGTTTGTGCCAGGGCTGGGCCTCACGGCAAATATCAGACTCCAAAGCTGCGACATGCAGCCATGTTGCTGGGATCCACGTTGGGAACAGGCCGGATCTCTGAAAGAGTGCTATTTCCAGGGCAAAGCCTGAGGAATGTATAGACTTCCCCCCCCCCAGCTTGTCTGATGCTCTGCGTGCCCAAGGATGATGTGGTGATGGCACTGGAGAGCAGCCCCAGCAGCGGCCCCGGGGGCTGGGGGGGGGGGCTGGGGGTGCTGAGGCCAGAGCTCGCCCAGCCCCAGCCTCAGAGCCCCTTTCTGCTGGCAAACGGCAAGAAAAGCAGAGTCAGCGTCTTGTCAGATGATGAAACCAGCTCTCCATGTCCGCATAAATGCTTCCCCCTCCCCATGACACACAAGGATAGCAGGGAGCTGACAGCCTGGTATAGATTAATATAAGTATAATGTTACTTTTAACCATGAAAGAGCTTAACGTCGTGTGTCCACAGGGGACGCTCCCAGCAACAACCAAAAGAGCCCCGGGGCAGGACCGAGCTCCGGGACCAGTACCCACAGCATCCTGCTGCTCACGATCATTACGGAGAGCATAAGGAGCTCAACTAAAAAAACAAAACCACGTTACATAAAGATATAAATCAGGAAAAGTGTTTGTTCAGCTTTTAAAAGAAAACAACAACATGAAAAAAGTCTTTTCTATACAAGTACGTTTTGTTCAGTGCCCAGTTTTTGTAAGACTGCGCCACAATAGAACTGAGTCATCTCGTGGCATTATACCACCATTTGATCTAATTTTCCTAATGTTTCCCCCGATCTGTTCCATCCCTGCGGGACAAATTCCCACCCTGAGAGGGAAGGACAGAAAGAAATGCAATAGGTATGGATTATTGTAATTTAAACTTCATCTTGTTATTTCAATGCAGCGGCCAGCACCAGGGCGGAACAGCCGGAAGAAGGATGCGGTTGTTCGATGGCTGAACTCAGGGAGGCACCAGCAGCAGTTCTGTGGCGCTGGAAGCCCCGGTGGTGAGGGACCCCCGGGTGGCCCTGGCAGGGGACACCCCGGGGGTCCTGCCTGGGACCCAGCTCCACCACAGCCGCAGCCGCTCCGGCTCTGTCCTGTCCCTGGAGAAAATCGGGCAGCGGGGTTGAGAAAAAGCCGGGAGGTGACGCTGGTGTTGTCCCAGTGTCGGCTCAGGGGGTTGGCGCCGTGGGGGACATGAGCTGGGAGGCTGCAGTCCCTGCGGGGACGTGTCCCCACACGGGCTGGGGTCAGACAGGGCTGGAGGCCGGGGACAGCTCGGGGACAGGCTGGAAATACTCAGAAAGGATAAGAAAAAACTGCCTGTATTTGAGGCCATCAATCCGTTTATCTTTCAGAACAGGCTAAAACAGCGCCTTGGCCACAACGTGTCAGTACGGCCCCGGCGGCGGTGCCCCCGTGCGCAGGTCTGGCAGGGGCAGACGCCGGCGGGGAAAGGCTGCGAGGGGACGCGGGGCTGGGCAGGAGCTGCGTGAGCGGGTCCTTCCGTCACCTCCAGGAGCTTTAAATCAAACGTTCTCTCTGAAATCTGCTCCCAGCCCAGGCTGACCTCGCAGCAGAGCTCACCCAGGGGCTGGGGCACCCGCGGGTCTGACCCGCTGTCCCCGCACACTCTGCTCCCTCCACCGGAGTGTCTGCAGAGCCTAGAGCTGGGGACAAGTGAAACGCATTTTCCAGGACCTTGAAAATGAGATCTTTGTTGTTTTTTTAAAAAAACACAGGTCCTGGGCCTGGCAACCATCCCGTCTTTGCACCCACTGCTCAGGCTACCCTACCTCATACACACCGGTCCGGTTTCTCTCCTGCTCCCGTCCCTGTGCAGCTCCGCCATGGGAACGCCGCAGCCGCGCGGGAGCGGGCGGAGGGATGGACGGTGGGACCCTGCAGCCGGATTTACTCCTGTGCCCCTGGGAACCCCTCTGGTTTTCATCTTGCCGCGGAGCCCAACCAGCACCATCCTTCCAGCTGCCCCGGCGCCTGGGAACCCCCCGGTGATGCCAGGACAGACGGGTGAAGCGTCCCAGCCACCGGAACAGGGAAATAGATTTGTCTTTTCTGTTCTCTTTAATTTTTGAAGCAAACAATTTATCCCCGTGCTGTGCCAGTCACCCTGGGCTGTCGGTTCAATCCCCAGGAGCCCGAGGGAGGGCCGTGAGGGCGGCAGCGGGGTTTTCGGCAGCCCCCAGCATCAGTCAGCTCCACATGTCACACGCTCGCCCGAGCGGCCAAGGATCACCCTCCGCCTCGGGAGGTTAAAAGCTTTTCCATTAGCAACTTCACTGGATGCATTTTGTAAAGATAAAGCACTATGAGAAAATAAAGCCTTGTCATTTACCTCTGCAAATAATTCAGGGCCGATAACGAGAAGGAATCAATCAAGGCAGAGCAATTGGACTGCAAGGTCTTTCCGAGCGGTATCAATGGGAAAAGCATATAAAACCCTGGCACTTTAACGGCCTCTCGGCATCGCTGGCAAAAGCCCGAGACTGCCAAAGGCAGCCCAGGCTGCTCCTCCACTGGGGACTCGCTGCTGTTCCAGACGAGTGAGAATCGACGCAAAAGTGAAAAACCGGGCGTGAGGGAATTCTAGAGGAACTGGAGAACAGGCGCTGAAATAGCAGTTTGTGCTGGGAGACGGAGTCCGTGCGGCGCAGGCGCATCGCCTCCTCAGGAGCGGGAAACCAGCCGCCCCGCGCAAACCTGAGGGACCGGGGCACAACCTGGGAACAAGGGCCGGCAAAGAAGCTGGGGCTGGGAGCCTGAAAGCAGGGGGGCAGCTTCGCTGTGTCAGGTGGGCGGTGAGGGGCTGCCATGGCCACGCGTCCCCCCGCAGAGCCCAGAACCTCTGCAGCTTTATGGATCCTCTCGAGCACCTGCTTCCCAGTGGAGGAGCTGCCACCCCAGGGAGGAGGAGGACGACAAGGAGGAGAAGGAGGAGGAAGAAGAGGGGATGCTCCACAGGCTCCTGCATCCCGGGTCCCAGCAGCACAGCGTCACCCGGCAAGCTTCCCCGCGCCGCCCTCCCGCACTGAAGGCCAATGCGTGTTCCTGGAAACCCCACTGTCGCCCTCGGGTCCATAACCAGCGCTGGCACCTGCCTCCACGCAGCAGCAGCGGCAGCAGCAGCGGGGGGACAGGCCGAGGGCAGCGGGACATGGGGGCCCGTCCTCGGGGAGCGCCGGCCACGCTGCGTGTGGAGCCGTGTCTGCGCCTTTGAAGAACAAAACATTTGATTCCTGCAGAAAGCAGAGCCCGGTCCTGACATTTGGAACAATTTCTGTTTCACACGCCTGGAGTCTGGCAGTTAAAAAAAAAAAAGAAAAAAAAAAAAAATCAGTGGAAATGTACTGTCTCTTCCCCCAAAGACAGCGTTAGTGACCTCAGATTACAGTGCTGTCCCTTCAAATGTCAGAAACATTTACACCACTTTCTGTTTACAAGGCAGCAGCGAATGTGACAGTTTTTTCAATGCTCTGAACCGCATCGTGCCCCCCGATGGCAACGTCCCTTTTCACAAGCCTTTCCTAATTGATTGTGGGAGCAAATGAAATTATTTTCTCTTTGAAAGGATCCAATCATGGGTATTCTTTATTGCCTTTGAAAATATAATGGGACTTTTCTTCTAGAAGGAAAATAGTGTCCACCACATTCAGCACTTTTAAAACTTGATTTCTAAAGAGTACAAAAGATTGGTGCCAGTCCACCGAGCCCGTTTATCTGAGCACTTTGTTTCCTTAGCTAATGCAAACTAAAGCATAATGGCATCAGATGGATTTAGAGTGTTCCGAGTTTAATTGGCCTCTTGTCTGTGCCTGGCTCTCGCCTCCCGGTGTCGGCTGGTTTAGGCTCTCGGCCAAGCCAGGTTTCCAGCCGGTAGCCAAGGTGAGCGGTTTAGTCATTGGGGAAAAAAAACACAAAACACAGCTTCAGTGGGATTGAGCAAAAATGTTTTGACTGCATAAACACCCACGAGGCAAGACACTGGGAAACAGCAAATGAGCGTAAAAGGTTTTTTAAAAAAAAACCCGTGAGCGTGACGGCAGGTGACTGCCTGCCTGTGGGGTCTCCTCGACCCAGCTGGAGATGCACCAGGCGCCCAAAGGTCTGACCCAAACCTGGTGGCTCTGGGGCGTGTGTGCCCGCCCCGGCGTCCCGCTGCCCCCCCGCACGCCAGTTGCGTCCTACGGAGCGTGGATTTGGGCCTGGCGGGCTATCGCAGCGCAGCGCATCACAGCCCTTCCTCTGCCCCCGCCCGCCCACCCCCGCTTTAATGCCCCGCTGCCTCCCAGCCCTCTGCGCGGTGGAAGGCGCTGGGCAGTGGCAGCACAGGAGGACAGTCCATCCCCAGCTGCCAGCCAGCTCGCCCACGCCGTCCCTCGTGCCGTGCATCACCCTCCACGCCGTGCCCGGCCTGAGCCGCGCAGGGGCCACAGCAGGACCTGAGGGGCTCCTCCAGCTCTGCCCCAGAGAAAGGGGGCTGGGAGGGGGAAACGCAGTCCCTGCCCGTCTGCGCCCGGGTCCCAACAGCTGTGGGGGCTGTGAGTGCCACACCGGATCCCGTCCCCCCGGGGCGAGCGCTGCCCGCTGCAAAGGTGACTAGAAATGCAGTTTTCCCCGAGGGCCCGTTACCGCTCCAAAGCGGGCAACTGATGCATATTAAAGCAGAGAAGTGCTGTACCTCTTGCCACTCTTACTGAAATGTTTGTCCCATTAGTGAGGCAAACATGAAACGGCATCCACAAAACAAGGAATAAACACGGCAAAAAAGATCACACACCTGAAAGCTGGGAACAAAAAGTTTTAAAACTACGGGTTTATATTACGGCAAATCTATCATGAATTTAATTAATTTGTGTACACAGAGCTGTCAGCTCATCGGGCTGGAACCGAGCGTCAGCCCCAGGGAGGGCAGAGGGCCGGGCGTGCTGGACGTCGGAGGGCAGCGTGGCAGCAGCACCCAGCAGGGCTGGCCATCGCTGTGTCCCACCGCACCACCGCCGCCGCACCGACCCTGCAGCCCTTCCTCCCCCCTGCTCCGGGTTTACTCCCCGCTCCTCCGCCTGACGCACGATCCAGCCTCGCTCCTCGCAGGGTGAGTTTGTGTAAAGCTTCGCTTTCCCACCTTCGCCCCCTTCTCTGCCCCCCATGCCACAGCCCCCACCTCAGCCCACCCCCACACCAGGTTTCTCAACAGAGCCACAGAAAGTTCAGCACTGGGGTAGGACGAAACCCAGCGAGATGACAAACAGATCAACTGACTGGTTTTATACGTATTCTATAAACAGGGAAATGAATTGGGCTGACACCTGGCTCACACCACTGTCAGAGGTAAGGGCAAGACAGGAGACAAATAATGGAAACGTCCAGAGATGAGCTTTAATGGGACACTACAATACAACAAATAAGAGAATTAAATACCAATTTTCTTAATTTTTAAATTTAAACTTTGCTACAATTAAACAAGTTGCGTATTAACTAGTTTCATAAAACAATCTGAAAAACAGTATTTCCTTTTCAGCCACCGTCCCGGTACTCAGAAACGGGCTGGCAGGGCTGGGAACACCGACTGCTACAGGCCGACGCTGTCACAGCTCCCACTGGCCAGCCCCCAGAACAGCGGCAGTCAAATCATCATTTCAACCACCGTGACTGCAGTCAGTGAAAGTGTTAAACATTTGAAAAATTACATGAAACTTATAAACAGGGAGCTTTTTCATTTTTTTGAGCAATTAGAGACTCTATGCCTAGAGATCAGTGCAACAAGACACCCTCTCTGACAGACGGATCGAGAGCACGCATCTGGTCAGTTTATTTTCTGTATCTGGAAACATTTACCTTCATCTTCCTATGACAATACATATCAGGAAGAAACATACAGACACAAAGAGAAAAACAAAAAAAAAAAAGAGAAAAAAATCAAGTTATTTCTGAAAAAAAATTAGATGGGTGAATCCCACTGTGATTGACCTGTACGCTCAATATTGTGATACCGCACATGGGCAACTCGGGCTTTGAAGAGACTGGGTTTTACTGGACTGTCAGTATTCGAAGACTGCTTCTACTTTAGGGGTGGGGGAGGACGCAGAGGCTTCCCATCCTAATTCCAAAATCCAGAGGGATGCGAGAATAAAAATGTTAGTCCTAAAATTGTACAGAGCAGTTCAAATAGAAGTAATTTGATAATTTCCTCAGGCACACAAAGCAGCAACTCAGTAAAAATAAATATGCTAATGAATGTATTTAGTCTTGGCCATTACATGTCATAAATATTTACTGTTCAGCATTCAGAGTCCAAATTCACAAGAATCAGTTAACAACCAAAAGAAGAAAGATGAAGGAAGGTATTTTGTTCCGCTGGGCCAATACAAAAGATGGTCATTTCCCGAGGACCGTGCCATGGCTCTCATCACAAGGGACGGGCCAGTGTTTCCCCCAGCACAAAGCCGTAGCCCCAGCCACGGACACAGAGCTCCATGGATTTACAGTGCCGGAGAGCCGGCGCGTGGCCACGGACTGGGGCTGAGCTCATTAGCAGTAGATTCATTTAGCTTCAGAACAGGATGGCTGAGACCATTAAATATTGAAATAAGCAGGACCGCAGCACTCAGGCATAGCATAAGGAAGAGTCCACCAAGAGTTTACATCACATTTCAGAAAACAAAACACAACCCACCCTGAAAAACGCAAAGCCGATCGTTTTGCTTTAGGGCAATCAAACAACTGGTTCAAATCTCCACAAAGCACAAACGCTGACTTCAACGGGGCTATTTGTAAAGTGTGGTATTACCCCAACTCAGTAAAGGGAATCAAAGATGGCTTGTGTTTATCTGAATTTTAAATGAAAAGCTTAAAATAAGACTATCCTGATGCGATGTGTGGAACGAAAGAAGGAAAAGAGTATGAGCCAATCTTTGTCAGGTACTTTACTTGCACTTGACAAATTCCCCTCCAGGTTTCTCCCTCTTCCATTTAGAAGCACTACAAGAGACATACTTTCTGGAAGAACTCAAAGATATGCAAAACTTGTACTGAGGCATGTCTTTACAGCTGAAAAGAATCATGCTGGCAGGGGCACAATAACCAAATATTTCCAGCACAACAATCGGCACTGAAGTAACGAGTGACTCAGGTGGGGAACAGCGACCCGACTCAGCCGCTACAGCCGAGCTCCGTTCCTGCCAGAGGAAGCCTCTCCCCCCAGCAGTGAGCTGGGGGATGAACAGCACGGGGTGTGCTCGCACCTCCCTTGGGAAGACACAAAGCAAGGGCTTGACCAGGCAAAGGGGCTTCATAGCAACAAGGGCTGTTTCTGTTCAGTTTCTCTGTGTTCCCTTACCCAATTCTCTGTCTCTAGAGATTACAGCACCAATTCACAGGAAGATGCTGTTTCCAAGCTTACACTCATTCCTCCCTGATTTTCATAATCAACATCCCCTTAAGTAGTACGATTCCTTAATCTTTTGTAAAAGATTTGCAGTCTGTGGTCCTCTCTTCTTCCAGCTGTGCACATTAAATGCTAATTCCTCACTAAAATGGTACCAGTAAAGTTCGGACAGCAGCCATGGAATTCCGATGCCAATAAAGATCTGTGGTTCCAAGGAAAGTCTACGAAAACACATTTTCTCCTGCAAAAGCAGAGAAAGCAGGTTTTAGAAGAACATTTATTAGAGGTAATCGATAGCCATTTGCTCTTGTTCTGAAGCTAATTTAAGAGTTGACCAAATCTTCCCTCCACAGATAACCCCTGAAGATACTACTTTTGAGTAAAAATCCTTAGATAGAAGCAACATCTTATTTTACTAAGACTATCGCACACTCGATAGATTAACAGTGAGGAAAGGGTGAAATACAGGACACAGAAATCTTAATCAACAAACTATTCAGGAACTCCAGACTAGTATTAAGCCTAACACTGCAGTAGAACATTATTTTTCTTGAAAATTCCTCAAAAGTTGCATGCTATTTATAATGGACAAGAAACCCCATTTATTTATAGAACTACAAGGAGCACAGTGTGCAACAGTACCACAATTTTTCCTTATCTGTAGACAGATGTTGCACTTACAACTGCTCGCTAAGAGCACGATCACCCACACTGCTCCTGAAGAAGCTTCTCCATTATTTTAATGCCCTGGAAAAAAAAGCACAAATAAATAAAAGTCAGTTTTATACCCAACTTAAGGATTTCACAAATTAGAAAAGGTACCCCACGACAGACCAGTTGGGCCTTAAAAACAAAACCAAACCAAACCAAACAAACAAACAAAAAAAAAACCCAAAAAACCAAACTGCCTTTTACAGTCTGGCACTAGCTCTGTGTGGTTTGAGGAGCCCCACGGCACAGGCTGCTCGGGGGAGCCGGAGGGGCAAAGGACCCGCACAGCGTGCACGCTCTTCCAGCCCGGGCTGCAGGAGGCCGGGCACCCGACCAGGTCACACATTTTATTCCAGTTCTGCCGCTGCTGTGCTGGGACCAAGCCACTTCTCATCCCCGCACCTTGGGACATCCCTCTTTAAAATGGAGATCCCATCACTCCTGTTCTTCGCAGGCAGTTGGGTGTGCGAGGATGAGAGCTCCCCATAAAAGCCAGCACCATTATTTCTATAAGGAAGGAAAGCAATACTGAAATGGAGTAAAAAACGCCATCAGACGACCATGAATGTGAATATTTCTTCTCTGAGACTGATGCGTGAAGGAAGGAGGATGTACTAAACAATGAAGTGTTACTAAAGCAAGGGTTGAATGGGGGGTTCTATGGGTCCGGGGGTGCGCTGCGGGCACGCCCCAGCAGCCGCTGAACCCCGCGCAGCAGGACAGCCCTCGGAAACTCGGGGAAGCTCCAGCCAAGCACTCCTCCCACCTCAGGGCTGCAGACCGCTCCACTGCCAGGTTCCTCTCTGTTTTGAAATGAGTTTAAGTTCAAGATTCAGTACAAAGTGAGAGAGAATTGGTGAAAGGCAAAACCCACCCACCATAAGAAAACCTAAAACATCCCTTCCTCCTCCACTTTTGGCTCCGTGTACTGAAATGGTGACAATCTGCCAAGCCTACCTCTAATGTTTGGTCAGACCGTCTGGTCTGAAGCCAGCCTGGAGCTTCGATACACCCTGCGCAGGGCCGAGGCTGACCCTAGCAGGGTCTCTGTTTGTCAAGATAAAACAAAAAGGATTTCTCAGTTTGAGTCCCCATGAGAGGAGGAAAAAAAGACAATTAACTTTAACAAACAGGTCAAGAGAACTCCTTTTCACACCTCTACAAAAAAATTGGACCAAGTATTTTATATATCATGAAAACCAGTTCATCTTCCATGCCTTTCTTTGTAGATGGCAATAAACTGACTACCTTAGTCCATCAGTCTAAATTAGACGTGCCACTGTTTACAGAATAAAGCACTAATTGACATAAGTGAAGACTCAGAGGTTCACCCAGGGAATTTAAAAATGTTACTTATTGAATCAATTATGTTCACAGTGTGACAACTGCTTTCTCTTTTATTTCTCCTCATAGCACCGCAGACTTTTAGGCAAAATGGTGTTGAGGAAGAAAAGGGGAATGAGAAGGGACTCCACTAAACAAATAAAATACGAAAGGGCAGGTACAAGTCATTACCCAGTATCTTTTCAGCAAGGAATGACTAAATCAAAGCCTAATCAATATATTCCTTTCAACTAAAGTTCAAACACTTAAATCTCAGCCCCAGGAGATCAGGCTTGAAGGAGCTAAATTTACTCTGCTCAGAGTGCAATGATGCACTCGAAATGCAGAGCAAACCTTGCCTTCCCATTAAACGCTGCACCTCTCAGCTCCAGCCTAAAAGCTTCTCCGCCGGACAAACCGCGGGACAGGGTGGTTTCCCAAAGGCGGAGGTGCTCTGCTGCTGTGAGAAGCCATCCCAGCAAAGTGCCTACACGCTCCTACCTCACCGGTGCAACACCCCACAGCACGCAAACGGACGGGAGCCCAGCAGAGTCCCTGTTCGGGAACAGCCAGGGGTGACTCCTCCAGCGAGTGGCAGTTTGTCACCGCAGCAGTGCCCTGGCAGCAAGGACACTGACCCAGCAGCAGGGTGGCAGGAGGTTCCTGCCCACGTGTGTATCTGCAATACCTGCTGGGAGCCAGCCTGGACTCCCCACTGATAGGGACAGAGTGAACATATCACGTCTGTAACACACTCGACATCTGTACCCAACACTCTAAGTTTTAAATAAGAGGTTAAGTGACGTACAGGAGAAGTATGTGTGAATGTGATGAAGGCAATGCATGTCACAGTGCACACACTGCCATCGCCACTACAAAAGCAGGGTAACATTTTAACAAATTAGCAGAAAAATTTATGCTGTCTCTGAAAAGAGCACCTAATGCCTTTCATTCTTTTTGTAACCATGACAAAACATTTTTCAGGTGAATATTTGTTATTTGAGCTCAGCTCCATCGTTTAACAAACACTACATCATGGCCTTTAAGGAATCTAAAAAAGAAACCAAGACGTGTAAATGAAAGAAACGTTGCAATGTTTAAGAGGCAACAGATAAAACATCTACCAACATAACAACATTTTCTTGCTACAATTGCTCCTTTATTACTTGGCCTTAAAATTGCTTATAACTTTGTCATCTGTACTGCTTCACACTGGCAGGGATCATCATAACTTAAACATGTACAAACTAATTAGGCTACTTCAGAAACAAATGTTAAAAACTCGCACAGACAGGGCTGACTTTAGAGGCCACCACCACCCTCCTGGGCTGGAAACTCCTCCCAGACTTCGCTCGCAGACTTGGGAGCATCCCTTCCCCGCTCCGGGGGAAGCCAGGCTCCCACCAATAGACCCAGAACCGGCTGTTCTGGTAGCTGGGATTTACTGGCATACCTGCTCAGACTTTTGAATTATCCAGGAGGCAAGTTTTATTGGCAATAATGTGGGTACGCATCATTCATTAATACCTTTTCTGAACAGGTAAGAAAAAATAATAATCATAAATGCTGTAATTCCCACCCATATGCACTATGACTTCTACAAACAAAAGCAGGGCAGGAGAACTTTATCTCCTGTATGTTTGTTCAGCGTTGGAATAGAATAAGAGAAACGTGACAAGTACGAGGAGCCATAATATGTCACTGTTAAGCATTAAAAAAACCACCTACCCACAGAATAGGCTCCTATCTCAGTTACAAAAATAAAGATTAAAAAGATCAGTGCCTTTGGTGTCCATCAATAGTTTAATGAATAGTAACTCTTCCCTCTTTTTCTATAAAATAAAGTTATTTAATATTGATTGTGTGAATACATGAGCTTTACTGTCGTCATTCACAGAATTTAATATTCATACAATACTTTCTCCTGCTCTTCACGCAGCTCATCTCCTACTCCATTTCCCCTGCCCCTCACATCGCTGCCTCCTGCTGGTTCCTTGCTCCCTTCCCTCACCTGAGCTCTCCAAACAGAAGGATGAGGTGCGCTGCTGGCAGGACTGAGCAGAGAAAGCAGGAATCATGGTTTGGCTTTGAAAATAACACCCTTACGTATTCCAGCCAATTCTACCGGGCGCAAGAAAAGCAATGCCCTTTTGGCCAAGCCATTAGGAAGGATGCAGCTCAGGTATTGGAAGATAAGTAGTAAATGGAAGCCTGGAGAACATTTATCAAGCACTGGCATTCATGCAACATATATTTTAAATATTTAAATATCATCTTTCTATTGCCATTTATTACATTTGGGCAAGAAGGGCCTCAAAACTACCTAGCCACAAAAGGAAGCCTATCTAAGAGCTTAGAAGACACAAAGTGCCCAGACAGCGCTGCCACCTCAGGGACAGGCAGGTTTTGGAGGTGGGGGAAAACCAGGCCGACTGTACATGGTCTGGTGCGCTTGTATTTTTCTTTTTCACACGTCTGCAGACATAGCCAAAACTGCTAAAGGATTTCTAATGCAGCATTGTGGAGACACTGGGAGCTAGTTTGTTATATCCGCCAGCTCTGCGCTGTCGTAAGGCAGCAAAGCGCGTTTCGTTGCTCACGGCCACTGCTTACACCAGCAGAGCTGTCAACTTCTGTCTTCTTTTTTTTTTTTGTTTTCTTTTAAAGCCACAACAAAAAGATCTTGCAGTTATCAAGAATAAGCAAATGACATGCCATTTGGAATACATTTCCACCTACAGCTCTGGGGGCACAGATTCCAAAATCAGCTTCTGAAGCACGAAGGGGAGGTCAGGGCTGTCGGCGCCTGTGCCAGCAGAGAGGACTGTCCCAAGGGATCGCGGGTGCTGCCCTGGCTCCAACAGCCACCCACTTCAGTGGGAGAAGAGACAGAACACTGCTAAGGCCACTTAACAACAAAACAAAATAAAAAACCCAAAATAAAACTTCAACAGCATTAACCACTGGGTCCTCACAAGCAATTAAAGAATGACATAAGGCATAATCGGAACTGTGGACATCTAAGTTCATCTGAAAAACAAACTTCTCTATTAGATAACTAAAAAGCGATAAATACTGGTAGATACAGGTTCATTATAGTCTTGCAGTATGTCAGTTTCATGAACTCTGAAAATACCAGGTTTTCATACACTTTCATTCATCTGAAACAAGATACAAACTGGAGGAGGGAGGGGGAAAGTAAAAAAAAAAGGGGGGGCAAAAAACCCCTCTTAGTTTCTCATTAAAAATGTTTAATTAAATATTCATTCCTTCCTTCTCCTTCTTGCTCCTTCTTCAGCAGGTGTAAATTTTAAACACTCTGCACAGCACAACCCAAACCCCCAAATTTCTTCAGGGCACAAACTTTCAGGGAAGGAGACTTCCCCACAACTTCACTTCCCCACCAACGCTTCGGGAGCCGCTGCTGTTAAACCCAGTTTATCAATATGCCATGACTCCCAGAAACGTGAGGCCTTTGAACACACGCTCCCCTGGGATGCTCTGCTGGGTAGCTGGAGAGCTTTTATCCTTTTTCATAATTCTCACTGAAAGACAGAACTATTGAAGTATATAGACACGCTACAGGGAGATTGACTGTGGCTATTGTAAATACATTAAACTGCCAAAAAAATCTAACATTACTGGAGAAAAATGCGTGACATGATATAAATTCATGTTGACTGCTTTTGACTATTTCAGTCTAAAGGTGCTACAGAACTGCAAATTATTATTACAGTATTAGCTGGTACAATGAGGCATTAGGAAGAAGAGCTGTTTGAATGCCTGGGGGAAATCAGGAGTAAGAATGAATTACAGAAACTGATACAGTCATACATGCCGTGTTTCAAAATGTATTTGAAATAAAACTATTACCATAATAAAACTAAATCCATTTTTGTTCTGCTTATTCTCTGTAGACAAAAGAAAAGGTCAAATATTTTTTTCAACAATTAAAAGATGTAAAGAATCCAGACTTAAAACATCAATTTAATTTTGAGCCCAGATGCTCTGGTGATTTGAAAAGAAATTAGAATATAATTCAGGGAAGAAATTCAAGCAATAAATGACTTACCTTCTTCACACCTTGTTTTAAAAACGATTGAGCAAAAGCTTCCAACACACAGTTGAGCAAACCTGCCCCCGTAACTGATATTCTGCCTTTTTGGGTGAAGTCTGTCCTAAGAAACAGGAACATAACATCATTTTATTTCTCTGTCCACTTAGTAACCGTTAAGTGTACACTCTACGTTAGAAAGTTAGTGTTTGACACTTGAATAAGGAACTCATCTCTTGCATTCACATATTCTGTATGACAACCTCAAAGGCAAACGTAACGAGACCCGGGAAGCTCAGCGTGAGAGGCTGGTACCGAGCATCCCCGCGGCCAGCGGTGCCGAAGGTGCAGCCCGGCTCTGCTCCAGGGGCGACACAAAGAGCAGCAACACAGAGAGAGCTCTGGAGAGGATGCACCAGCCGCCTCCAGAATCACGAAAGCCAACTGCAGAACAGTGAAATACGTTCATATGGTTTTATAGAGTCCCCAGGACATCAGCCCAGCCCAGCTGGTCAGAGGCAGTGGGCACAGCAAGGTGAGGATCCCCCTCCATCCCCGCAGCACCCATATGCCAGCCCGGCACCACTGCTGCCCTCGGCAGCCGCGGCTACTGGTCGTTTCTGTCTATGCCATTCAGCAAGAAGACAAATGCCTGGAGCTCAAGAGAAGGAGCTGGAGGACATAAGAAGCTCCCCCCAACCACAGGATGGGTGTCGACAGTAAAGATCCACCACTGAACTCGGCTGCTCTGGCTGGGATTTATTGATCCATTTTGCAGTTTCACCACTGTGGGAGACGAAAAAGGGAGGCTCAAGGAAAATATTGATCTCTGATTGATTTCCGTAGCACGCAGCTGGCAATGCCGCATCATTACAACACAGTCACAGGGAGAAGTCTATTAATGAGATCCAACTACTAAATTATTGACTAGTTAAGTACAGCAAATTTGGTCTAATTGTTTTCATGATGGGAGCTTAATTAAAGTGTCTTTAGTATAAAAAGTCTAGCAATATTCTTATTCAGAGAGCGTCAGGGAGAGTTTCCAAAGCCTGCATGGCTTTCAAAACTAAATTAAAAGTTACATCCAGTGCAAAGCTCTTCAAAAGAGGGAGCTTTTGTATGGGAGATCTTTTTAATTCCCATCTCCAGCTGACGAGCACTGCTCATGCATCACGTGCATCTCTCCAGGTCAGGGGGACATCTCACCCACCGCGCTGCGAGAGACAGCAGCTCCCTTGGGCTGTAGGAGTGGAGGAGAAGTGATGGCTCATAAAGGGGCTCCGATGGCAACTGAGGGATACAAAATGAAAAAGCAAAGAAATGCTCCTGGCAGGGAGCAGGAAAGCAGTCCTACCAAAACACAGAGGGACAGCAAATGACACCGGAGACAGAACTCAAGCTACAGGGGGATTCTCCACTGAGGAAAGACAGGTATAACCTGCCCGGACACATAGAATCATAGAATTGTTAGGGCTGGAAGACCTTAAAGATCATCTAGTTCCAACCTCCCTGCCATGGGCAGGGACATCTCCCACTAGATCAGGTTGCTCAGAGCCCCATCCAGCCTGGCCTTAAAAACTTCCAGGGATGGGGCTTACTTCCCAGGGATGGGGCTTTGCCAATACACAGCCTCCACAGAAACCCAGGCACTTACAGGGGAGTTTTGCCACTGACCTTGCCCTTCGGTTTGGCACTGCACACAGACAGCTCTGCCCAGAGCCCTCCTCCCTAACACGGAGGCAGCCCGGCTCAGCTGGGTGGGAAGCAAGCTGAAACCTAATGTACGTCACACGCGCTTTTAGGGTAAGCACAAGCGAATCACTCTAGACACTGGCCCTAACCCAAGCACCGGCGCAAGCTAGCGGAGGGGCGCAGCCAACAGGATTCACACTGGGTTGATACACAGGTAGCGAAAGCTGCGAGCCCCGGAGCCCTCCAGAGCAGCATCCCACGGGCCGCGCCGGCAAACACTGGGACAGCACCAGCAAACCCACATGGGGACAGTACCAGCAAACACCGGGATGGTGCCACCCAGCTGCCCCAGACCCTCTGCAGGCAAAGGCCGCTCAGGTCTGGACCCCCCAGGCTGCAGCTCTGTCTGTGGCCAGGCCTTGCCCACAGGGACTAACTGCTTTCTTTGGACTTCAGACGTCAAGACAAGATATGCTTGTGCATAACAGCAATTAAATCATGGGAACAAGGTAAAAATTGTCATGAAGGAGTTCAGCCAAGAGGATAACAGAAGTGCTTTCTGGCCTCTGAATATACAGATACATTCATGCCTCATCATGCCTCTTTCAATGGTTTATAATTTATTTATAGTAATGTTTGTTTGCTACTAGATCTTTTCAGACATTTCTATGCTCTGCTTGGAAGCACCCACAATAATCCACTTGCAAGAATATGCAGCAGTTGGCATCACTGCGTTCACATTTATTTAGGACAAAATAACTACCTGATGTTAAAAGCAAGAACTACGCTGTGGTTAAATGGACTGGTTGGAACTAAGGAAGCAGCACTTCAATTGCCCCAGTTCCATTAGGGACACCAGGAAGGTTACAGTCTCCCTTCCCCGACTTGCAGTTCTCTAGCTGAAAAAAATAACAGATATAACAGCCAAACTCAAACTGGGTAAACTAACCCATACCCTATGGGCGAGGTTCTGCTGAACGTCAAAGCCACAGGTCCCTGCAAGGACTGGATTCGTGGTTTGGTTTCTACAGCATATTGGTCTACCATCAGAGTAGCTAGGCTTAGATCAGCCTGGGTACTGTAACTTCATCTGACAGCGGCAGCAATGTCCTGCATTACCAACTGTGGGGAGAGGCAAAGGCAGGGGACCTGCTCAGGCAGCTGATCGAGATGCCAGCCAGAACAGCATTGCTTTGCTTGCACTTATCAGCATCCTTAACAATGCCATGTTAAAGCTAATTAAACAAACAGCCCGCTACAACGTGCACATAGTGCCTGACGGAGATGCAGGGTTTTCTCATTCTCTTCATGCTTCTAATGCCCTCAAGAGTTTCAGGAGGTTGCTATTGAAATCTGACCAGCCGTGCTTAGTAGGGGAGAAAGACAAGTTTCTGTCTGTACTCAGGTTACCATCGCTCTCATAATGTTGTTCTCTCTTTAGGGGCATAATGTACAATCTTCCAACTAATCAAGATCACTTGAGCCTCCTCATTGTGTGTTTTCTTATTTCTCTCCAGTGCAACAGTATGTTGCTAATATTATGCCCTTTGCATAATTCCTTCATCTATTCAAATGTAAATGTCACCGTACCTACACTACTTGCAGCTGAAATTTCATGCCTGTTTTGCCAGCCAGCGGTTGTTAGATCCAATTACCTCCATAAGATTCCTGAAGAGGTGACGGCGGAGTGCGCAGGCACAGCCAGGTACCCCTGAACCTCCCTGGCCAGGGCAGCACGGCTGAGGTCTGCGGGATCCTGCTGCTGCACACCTGCATCGTCACCCAGGGCACCTCCAGAGGCACCGTCAGCCCTGCAGGCAGGTGACAGCCGGGGCAAGTGAAGGCTGCAACTGCTGTCTCGCAGCCCACCTACGCCTCCGATTTAAACTCTGCTCCTCTGCCTTCCCGATGCCACAGTACGCTCTAAGGTCAGAGTGAGCGGCAGTGACACCCAGCTCGGACAACTCCCCTGCACAAGCCT
Source organism: Rissa tridactyla (assembly GCF_028500815.1). Taxonomy (NCBI): domain Eukaryota; kingdom Metazoa; phylum Chordata; class Aves; order Charadriiformes; family Laridae; genus Rissa; species Rissa tridactyla. The sequence goes on from NC_071476.1 coordinate 10,390,938, forward strand.
GCGGCAGCAGAGGCAGCACGCTGAGGACAGTGTCCTTCCTAAACTGGAACTGAAAAGCCGTGACAACAGGGCGTGAGTGATTGACCAGCTGCGGTAGTTAAGAGTTTCTACACCAACAGGACCAACACCCGCAGCTGCAATGCAACTCTGATATGGAGGAAGCCTCAGTAAGGACAGAGGGTCCCAGTAAACTTTTGAAACAGAACAGTTTAAAAATCCAGAGGAACGTGTCTTTAAACAGCAACATCCCAGCGTGGAGCTTTCAAAAATGCCTGAGCTACAAGGAATTTAATTTCATCTGAAGCTGGTGGGTTTTTTCTTAAACATCCTTAGAGATTTCTGAAGTCACATGGACCTTGCTGGACAACCCTGCCATGCTTCCTACGGAACATCACAAGGCAAAAGTAACAAGTAATTACAAGAGACACCAGAACAAAGTAAGAATTAATGGGCTTGACATCAGCTCGAAATAAATCTTTTTTTAAAGACAGTCACATGTATCACATACCTGCTCGTTTCAATGCTACGGGAATTAGAAATTGCCCTCTGATGATGCTGTAGATATGCACAAAGACATTTCTAGGCTCCACTTTGCATCAGCACAAGCGTGTGTTCTCCCAAGAAGTCCCACAGCAGCTTACATCTCTGGGGCACAGCGGGCCAAACACCAGAGACAGAAAATTGTTTGGGAACAAGTATGCTTCATGCCAATGTCTGGCAAGCAGAAGGGAGCTGATAATTTTTAAACTGCTGCCCAAGCATCTGTTGGTAGACGTGAGAGCAAAACGAACACTCTGGCTAGGCCTGCTGTGCAGGAACAGCGGAGCAGCCTTCTATGACTGCAGAGCAGCACACAGAAAATTCATTTCCAGTAATTATTTGTGCTCTGGCCAGAGAGCCCAACCTCGCGTCTGAACAAGTCAGAGGAAAGCTACAGAACATCCACAGTAGCTGCCTCAAATGCATTCCAGACATACCAAAGAAATTATTATTATTCAGACCCCTCTCATTCCAAGCACTCAAAAGGCAACAGAAAAGCCATTTTTGGGGCTCTGGGCCTGCAGAGGCAGCCCTGAGCCGGTACAGGGGCACTGCGGCACCCAGAGGCCAGCACTCACCAGTTTGGATTCTCCAAGCTCTCTCTGAAGACAGACTCCTCGCTCAGAGATGCATACTGTGTCCATGTAAGACAATGACTTCTCATAGCCATGTTTCTTTTCTCCATATTAAGCCAAGATTCCTCTTCCAAGTAGATGTCAGGCACTTTTAAGACACTGACCTGGGAAATAGAATTATGGCTTTTCAAAAAAAAAAAAAAAAAAAAAAAAAAAAGGCAGCATCACTTCTCAGAATTTTGAAAGTATTACTAGCCTCAGAGGACAAGGCTGAGGATTCAAGGGATCAAGGGATGGCACACCAGCTGTGGCTAGCTCTGATGAGAACACAACTCACTCACAGCAGCTCCTAAAGGCCATGCAAACACTCCAAGATTAAGGGAAGCTGCTCGGTGCCCAGCCACTGCAGCCAACTTACCTGCCATCACTCCATGCTCTCTCTCTTGCTGCTGATGGCTGATTTATGACAATGAAGGATAACAGAAAACACTAAACAGTTACATGCAAGGCAGCCAAACCCACCAGCTAACCCACGAGGGCAGGAGAAAGGCTGGCACCCCTGCAGGCTGCAGCTGCCCGGCACAGCAGCTGATGCCCTGCTCCTGCTCCTCTCTCCTGGGAGGCCACCTCCTCCCAGAGCCCACTTGTCACCCTGAGTGACCCTGATCTAGCAAGCGTGGGCCAGAGAAGGGAGGAAAATCTCACCAGCGGTTTATTTACATTCTGCCTCTATAGGGCAATGGTGTGTTCTCCTTGGCAGGGGAGGCTTGGAAGAGACAAACACATGTTTAGAGGCAAAAACATACAGTCATCAGCCCCAGGAAAAGAGCACATGTATACTTTTCAGCATGCAGGCTGTGAAATAGGATAGTTATTTAACCAGGCAGGAATGTAAATGTACTTTTCTGTATACAGACTATCTGCTGCAAGATACTCTGCAAAAAAACCAAATAATAAATTAAGGCTAATTCTTCTCCCATAACAAACTATGAACAAAGGACTGTCACTAAACAAGACACGAGAGAAACTGAAGGATTGCACAACCCAGGTCCTTACGTTTTCGACAGCTTTTAAGGAATCACGTTTTACCTTCTTTATAGGGACCCTACAATGCCATATTTAACTTGTAACATGCTATAGGCCCATTAAGTCTTATTTTAATTCCCTCTGAATTCACTTACAGAATGGATTTGTGAGAGATTACAACCCAGTGTGCTCAGGACCAATGATCAGCCATCCAAAATACACGAGCTCAGCTTAAGAGATAATTACCTACTGTTTATTACTAGCTGCTGCCTTCTTGCCGAGTTCTGCAAGACTGGCCTTTTAGAAAAATACCATCTACCACACAAAAATCATGAGCGCTGACAGCAATAAGATTATGATATTGGGGTGGGGGGAATGGCTGTACTTTCACTGTGGCCCAGGTAACATTTTAAAACAGCTTTACTTTTTCCAGGTACAAAAGTTAAAAGCCCATCACTGTGTTTAGAACAACCACCACCACCAGTTACATCTCAGTGTGCTCAAGGCTACCATTTTGTCCATTCAAGTTAAATATAAAGTCAGTTCCTAAAGAATTTTTTTCTCTTAACTTCTCTTTAAAAGTAACTTTTTTAATTTAAAAAAAAATCATTACAAAATGTGATCCTTTTAAACAAGATAAAACACAGTGAAGCATTAAGGTTTTACAACTTGACAAAATTTCTCAAAACGTAGTTACCTTTCTTAAAATTTCAGGAATTACATTCTGGCACGTTGCAATTCTTCTCCGGTAAACAATCCCCGTAGACAAATCTGATGATAAAAGAAAATCAGAAGGGAAGAGTTACAGCAGCAAATATTACCATTTTTCTAATAAAAACAAAGTAGTTGGAAGACTTCACAGCACAGCAAGTGCGCAAGCAGAAACACTGGCAAATTAACAGAGCACTGAAGGTGGGGCTGGGGGGGGGGTTGTTTCGGGTTTTTTTTAAAGTATAACCCAGTACTTCTGCTGCTTTGCCAGACAGAGGGCTGTCAATCAGTCTGCTCCGGGCATTCTGCGCTCTGCCCGAGGAGGAGGGCACCTGCAGCCATCACTGCAACCCAGACCCCCCTCACCCAGCGTGCGGTACAAACATTTCACTGGCATCGATACTGGTGCTCCTGGGTAGGGAAGCGCTGCAGGCAGTTGCAGGTACCAGTGCGGGGCTGCGAGGAGCACACAGGACTCGGGCCCACAGCCCACACCGGGCCTGGCAGGACCCACCAGGGAGCCCTGCTCCGGGTGGCACCGGCTGGACGATGACTGGGGTGAGGGAAAAGCTCAGGCAATGAGCTACCAGACCAGCACAGACTTAAGTTTTAGTTTATTTCTATCCCCACCCCAATTTACATTCCCAGGCTCATTTGCTGGGCGAACACACTATGTACGAGATTTACAGTCCTGTCTCATCACACATTTATTTTTGTATTGAGTTGGACCCAGTGACAAGGACAAAACTATCTATTAGGAAACAAATTACAGTTATTTAGTATCTCAAAAAAACGGTTGGCTTTTAGAATCACTTTGCCTTTTAATATTTAATGACCCAGATCAAGAACAGAATGCTACCGAAGGAGAAGCCAACTGGCAGGCAGCCCAGGTTAAAGACTTCTCCAGGATAAAAGAGTACCTTCTCGAACAGTTGCATTTGGTGGGATCTGTGAAATGAAAACTTCATGGGGTTTGGTTTTCAGGACTCTAACGAACACATCACATTAATAAGATGAAGCATCGCCACACAATATAGAGCAGAAAAGCATTCTCCAGAAAGACTGGTTTACTGCCTTTGAAGAAACCAGCAACAGCAGCACTAATGCTCGGCCTCCTGGAATCTCAGGGCGGCCGCACTAATGACTGGCTTAGAAAGACAGCATAAACCTGGAATTAAGAGCCACTGTTAAACCTGAGCTGCAAGACAGAGGACATCTAAAGGTACAATAAAGAATTTAGGGACTAAAGCTTTAGGGATTACAGCATTTGGGACTAACAAAGTCTCTAAGTTCTTATTTCACCCCAAATGAGTATTTGATCACAGTCCCCACATTAGGAAGAAAGGTGGTTATTTCCACACGAAGTCCTATGGTGACTGTTTCCCGTGTGGTGCCATAACTGTTTCACACATCCTCCGCACAGGCATGGTACTCTGAGTGCCTAATTGCAAGCACTTCCTGCAAGCTCAGCAACTGGAAAACAAAAATCCACGTGGTATCAGCAGACCTGATCAGAGAACTGCGCTCTGACCCGAGCAGATTTATTTTCCTGTCAGTATGATTGGGAAATGGTAACAGTATTTCAGGATTTGCGGTATTTCAGGAATTCTGACTGATACAATGAGAGAGACTGAGGATCTGTGATCGCTTTCTGACTGTCAGCATCCTACACGGCCACCGCACAAGTCTCTGATTCCGGGAACTACCTCCACAGCTGGGAAGTGAAACGGCAAGCGATCCCTCGGCAGGCAGGGATCATGAAAGGCACGTAGTGTGATGCCTGTGGAGCGCCCGAGGCTCAGTCCCCACAGCTCAGAGTGCTTCCTTCAGGGGTCTTACATCTGATCTGTAGAGCACTGCAGATGGGAACCATCACAGAAACACCACAGAACCGTAAAACAAAAGAACATACTACAGAGAAACCAGGCGTAACATGTCTAACAGCCTCAGAATCCACTGAAAATTCAAATACTTAATGCAATTAAAACACACACATTGGGGTGGGGGAAGTAATATTTTTTTGGTCTTTCTTACACCATGTCCAGCACACAGGAATGCCAGGCATGTCTGCAGTGCCCCCGCTTCTACTGAAACACACCTATTACTTAAATAATTTTAAAGGTTATGAAAAATTTTATTGAGCTCTGTAAGAAAAGTCAGGCAGCTTACCTGTTTTCTCTTCCACTGTTTCTACAGCCGTGACGTGTTTCTCCATGGGACTGGGATACTGGGATGAAAATGCATAGAGCAAAGATTACCACTTCTCACACGGGTAAAAGAAAATTGCTACCTGTCGTGAGTCAAGTCAGCAGCAGTTCCATGGCTTCTCTCAACAGGTACGAGCTGCCCAGTATTAGCAACCTGCAGTCTCCAGGTTAGCAGAAAGGAAGAATTTAGTAAGATTAGCTCAGTAAGTAAGATTAGAAAACAAAGAGAAAACCCACAACACTGCTATAAGAAAAATTGCTTGAAGGGGAGCCACTGGCTCTTGCTGCAGCACACAGACATCTCCCACACACCTCCACACCACAGAAAGGAAGCCGTGAGCTCTTGACCGGTATCATGTTTTTCAAACAAGGGCTGAGCAGAGCTTTCGGCAGCATGGCAGCTCCATGGGCGAAAGCCCCCCGCACTCCACTCTGCAGACAACAACGGTGTCCTGAGTTCCGCAGCAGGTCACTGCTGCTGAGCACCTCCACACAACCCATTTCCTCAAGCAAAAAGCTGGAAGGGCGCAGTACAGTGGCACCTGAGTGCAGACTGGGACAGAATATTTCACTGTCCTGCAAAAGTTGCTAGGAGAGCGTGACAGCAGGAGGTCACTCCGGACCGCAGTGTAGGTCCCCCCTGGCACGAGGACACACTCCTCCGTTCAGGGGCTGGCCGGCAGCCGGGGTAAGGGACTGTCACTGCCTGTCCCTGCTCAGGGTAACCTCATTTCCCGCAGCTTGGAAAGACAAGTCCCTTCAAGGCTGGAAGAAAGAGATTCTCGCACCAAGACCCCCACTGAAAAGGAATTACGCCAAAATTGTATAGGTTGCCTGGAGGGCAACATCCTATATAAGAAATGTATGTGCAAGAACAGGACTTCTAAGGATGACTAGTCTATTGTGGAACTTACAAAACTCCCCTGGCTAGAAAAAAGGTGCAGAAGGCTACAAGGACCTCATCCTCCATTGCATATAATGAGCTTGAGATTGTAAAGCGCAAGATAATTTACTGAACTCAAATAATACTCAAAAGTTACTGTAACCTCCATGCTAATACAAATGCCAGAGTGAAGCGATACTGACCACCAGATTGACATTAAACAAAATGCGAAGCTTTAAGAAAAGGTGGGGAAATTGCATTTTAAGGCTAATTGCATTTAGGTAATGCAATTATGATGTGCAGTAATAGGTGCTCCACAATTCTGATACAAAAGAAATCTTGGGTTCTAAGCTAAAAAGGTCAACAGCTCCAGAACAGGCTGTTCTGTAATACAGCTCTACTATTTTTTCTTACCGCAGAATAAAAGTTGATTTTAAAAGTGCAAGGTTTTCAAGTCCTATTCTATACAGAAATTGGAGGCTTCTCCACAACGTGCTGCTTTGAAATGGCAGTACTGGCATAATTACATTATCGATGTAACTTACACTCTGTAAGGCCCAATCGTGTGAAACAAAGAGCCATTTACATAAATCTTTCACTAAATAGCAGGCTCTATTACCCCAGTATTTAAACAGAAATAGACTCAATTTCCTACACAGCACAGAAAAAGAAATAACATTACGAGCCTACAAGCAGAAGTAATGGCTAGGAGCGTCTAACAGCCACAAAAATAAGAGTTTCCAGCCAGCCACAGCCTCCCTGCAAGGTTTCCATTCCCCGGGGAGGCCAAAGCTAACAGCAGAGAGAACAAAGAGCTCTCAGCCTGGCTGGGATTTCAGCCCTGCAGTAACTCAACCCCAACCCTCCTCCCCAGCACCAGGGGCACAGGAGTCCCAGCCCTGCCTGAAGGGCTCCCACTACCCAAGGGCTTCAGCCCTGCCCTGCGGTCTCCTTGCCCGGGAGCGCCAACGCAAACTGCCCTGTGTCACCTCTCCTGCTCAGCAAGGACACAGGGCAGGCGCTGCCATTCCTTCCAGAAGTCACACATGACACCAGGTCCAGCATCCTCCTCCCCAACTCTTTGTGTCGGGCCATCAGACAGAGCAAGGACTCCCAAAATCTGGAATTGCCTGAAGAGGGGTGGCTACTACTGCACTGCTCACCCGCGGCCATGCCCAAACATCGGGGCACTCACTGAGACCACAACGGCTGGCCCCGCCGCCAAGGGCACCTCTGCACCTGGAGAGAGGGTTGGGGTGCTGAGACAGGGCTGGGCTGGGACCTGCTCTGGCCATACATCCCTGGGAGCTCTCATGGCACAGCCACCGTGCCCTCAGCCTACAAACCAGCACCAGAGAGCGTGCGGGGCTGGCCGGGAGAGGACGGGCAGAAGCCAGCTGGGGAAGGGCAGCTCTCCTGCCTGCTGGCAGGGCAGCAGGACCGGCAGGCTCTGTCCAGGGCTGCCGGGGCAGAGGCGACATCCCCAAAGCACCCAAGGCTGCTCCCGCCCCGCCGCCAGCGGCTCCTGGCGAGCAGGGAATGCCATCTTGTGGTCCAGCCTGCGAATGTGCAGCACCGGCGGCAGGGCGGGCAGCGTGGTGGGCACGGCCGGGACGGGCAGAGTGGGGTGGGCACAGCCGGGGTGCTCTGCCCGTCCCTCGGCTGAGGCAGCGCAGAGCTGGACCCCCTCCTCAGCCACAGCCCCTAACCTGGCATGTGCCAAGCTGGGAAGGGTCCCCCCCAGAGGGGACCAACACAACTCCGTGGTGACTCTCAAGACCCCCAGACCTGTCCGCATACTTGACACAGGAGCAAATCTCGTCCCTCTCCCTGCGGAGGGACAGTCCTCGCACCCTCCCTCCTTAAACCCTCCCCGGGCTGCAGCTGACACGCTTCCTACACCTCTGCACCTGGGGATGTACAGCTCCAAACGCTGTTACCCAAAATGCTGTACTTTTATGAAAGAGAAAGTTATCCAGATGAAGCGTGCATACTTTTCTTAACAAAATTAAATATTTCCAGTGAGTTCCTGTAATAAATTTCTTTCCAGATAGATAGATTTTCTTAAAGACATTTCTTCTCCATCACACTAAGAGGACCCCAAACAAACTAGCGACAGCAGAAGCCACGAAGCTGACTTTGCCTTCAAGCTATCCATAGCTTTGAAATTAGGTTTTTCTACCCTGCCTGCCGGTCATGAGTGTTTCCTGCAAACATCAGAGCTGTTCTACAGATGCGGAGACGCAGGCGCGAAGCAGTCTGGAACTGGGGAGACCCCCATGCCCCCAACGTGGGGGTACCTGGGCGATTATAGGGTCACCTCGCATCTCATGCCTGACGGAACTGACCACTCTATTCTCCCCTTGCAAAAACCTGATAATTAAGATTAGATAAAGAATTCCTGTGCTCTCATTCAGTCTTCCTGCAAATAGATCGATTGTTTTCTACAAATAACAACAAGCAGAATTGATTGCATTAGTCATTATTCTGAATCCAGGGAATTAAGATCCCACATTCCTTTCCTAACTGGAATGTGTAAGATCATTTATCAAAAGCAGCAGTTTCTTACCACAGCGATGTTTCTTAGAAGTTATTTGAAGGAAATAGCAGGCCTCTAAAAGCGGCACTGTGTTTAGCAGCAGAGAGAAATCACTCCAGGTTACACGTAATGATTTGTATAAAAATGAAATATTTCAAAGCAATGAAGGGCTGGTTTTACATGCAAGATCAAATGGAACCCACATAAATCAAAATGACAGCTTCAAAGACTTGCAAAAAATAATATTTAAATTCATAAATAGTCTGATTCTTTCTTTTTTAATGGCAAGGAAATGAAGCAGTGACACCACAAAATCAGCTAAACCTTTCCAGATTCCTCCACTTTGCTATTGGTTTGGAAAGGTGGTGGTTGTGGATAAACATAAATTAAAAAAAAAAAAAAAAAAAAAGTCTAGCAAAGCCACTGCACAGATTACTTGCTGTGATAAAGATCGATAAATACAAAAGCCTTTCACATACAGATACACTTATTTCAAGTACAAATCAATTTGTCATACTTGAGCTAAATGTTTGATTTACAGTTCTCAGGCTCACTTGGAAACGACACCTGCGCTAACCTGGAGGCCACCCCAGCACAAACCGCTGTCCCTTCTAGGGAGGGGGGTCCAAAAAAAAGCCCACACTGATGCCTTCCACAGCCCGAGTGACTTCCGCGCTCCATCCTCCGAGACCATAAACTGCAGCTGATGGGGGAAATGCCCCAGTAGAGGCAATACATGGGATTTCTGTCAGGCAGGAGATGTCTCGGCACAAACATGCCCTTGAAGAACCCCGACTGCTTTGGCTTTGGTCTCCTCTGAGAGCTTGTCTGCTTGCACCTTCCCACCCTACTTTACAACATAACAACATTCAAAGGTTCAACTGCAGAGTCGCAGCAGAAAGAACACCAGCAGGAGCCCTGAAGTCAACTTTAGCTATGGCATTTATGAGTAACTATGGCAATTATTTTTTCAATCATATCAAATTCCTGGTTAAAAGCATGTGATGCACTTTGCTGCCACATACAAATGAGGATTGTTTTAACCTTTCTGCTCTGTGCTTCTGGCTGTCATGATTAGCCTCACTATTCACCTCCAACTGCCCTTCTCAAGTCACATGGAAGGACACTGCAGAATACAATTTCCATTTGCGTTTCTACTCTGGTTTAAATCTTTCACAATGAAAAGCAGTAGCAACTCTCCTTCTCCTCTCACCTCTAACAGCCAAACACTCCAGAAAATCAGCAAAAGGTGGCCCTGCCTTCTCTCTTCTAGATTTGTTCAGTTTTCAAATGAGTATTTCAGAGCACATCCATTGGTTAGCCATAGTGTGGCAGTCTACACTACACGGTTAGCAAATCTGACTGCCCAAACTTGCCAAAGATATAGCTCAGGATTTCTGCAGCAGGGCAAGACAAAAAAATATCTGCTTTTTTGCCTGTTTTTGGGGTTTTTTTTAATAAAACCTTAAATGTATCTTTGCACAGTCCTATTCTAGGGCAAAAAAAGGAATAGTTGTAGATGCTTAACAGGAACAGAAGAGAAATAGAAAGACTCCAGACTAAGCATCTTTGCCTGTATTTCCTGTTCAAAGTTATGGCACTTCGGCTTCTGAGGATATTTTGGGTTTTTCCTTTGTAAAAGAATTTCACACAGAGGACAGTCTGGTTTCAGTACCTGGCATGACACCACTACAGGGATCCATTTCCATGTTGTACTGAGCCATCAAACACCAGAAAAAAAATAGGCAGTCAACTAAAAACATGCCAAAGCATCTTTTAGAGATTCACATATCTCATCAGCCATTTCCTCAAGAGATAGATGCTGGAGAAGAGAAGCTGACCCCACCGAGATCGTGTGGAGAAGCCTGGCGACTTCAGCAAGACCAATGTCATCTTTACAGGCTTTCAGCAAACAGAAAAACTTGTTATTTCTGGGTAGATGCACAACATATCTTCTCCCACTCCTACTCTAACCCATAAAGCCAATTCAGTTTTTAAGGATCTGACAATTTTTAATAAAAGGTTACTTAGCAAGAGGCATTCTCTGCATCCCAGTGCCCAGGACAGCAGCAGGGGGAGCAAGGCTGCACGCTGCAGGTCGGCATGCCACCACTGATGCATTAGAGCTGTTGGTGAGCGCGCGGGTCTCTGTTCCACCACCCCACCGGCCCGCGCTGCCCTGGGCGTCCGCAGCGCAGCAGAACCGGGCAGGTTCAGCCTCCAGACACAGCCGCTGCCCTGCCTTGGGTGCCAGAGCCGGCCGTGCGTCTCGCAAGCGGGGACACTCCGGGCTCCTCTCGGCACTGCCTCTGCCAAAGCCAGACCTCTGCTAACAGGAGACAGAGAACTGGCAGCTGGCTGAGACAAAAAAAAACCTTCCTCGTGTTTTAAGTTGGCTGCATCAAGGATTAATTTAGCCCAAAGTCAACATTTGTTTAAACATATTGTCCTGCTGAGAACATTCACAAACCCATAGGGTTTTGCGCCAAGGAAATGCCCTGCACTATGCAGCTGCTCACTTCTATCGTTAATGTTTAAACACACGCGGCCAAAACAAATATAATGGAGCCCACTCTGTTCTTCACCTTTCTTCACAAAAACCAGTCACAGCTAGAGGGCAAAAGCCTGGCATCAGCTTGTAATAAAGATTAGAATTCATCCCTATTTCTGTGCTACTGTTCAAAGGAAAACACCAACATAAAGGACAGTTTTGAAGCACAGCTTGGAGCTTGTGTCTGAGAGACAACAGTGCTCAGAAGGAAAATTTAGCCGGATGCTGTTTTGCCAGGAGCAGGTATAACACGGAAACACTGTTTACCTGTCATTAACACAGCCTTCTGCAGCTGCAAAACAGTTTCATTTTAAAGTCTACTTAAAAGTCTCGTAATTGTTGCACTACTAGGCCAAAAGCCGTACTGCACCAAGCAGTGAGGCTGGGGTTAGCGTTCTGCAGGGACAAAAAAACAGAATTAATTTCTACTGATCTGGTCTTTCTTTCACACAGACCCCAGCCACCCCGGGGAGCCCCTGGAAGGGCCGGAGCCGCCGTCCCGGCTGTGCTGCCCCGGCTGTGCCGTCCCTGGTGCCGTGGGAGCAGCCGTGCCGTGCCCCGCCGAGGCCATCAGGCGGGATTCGGTGGCTGTTTACAGCAGCGAAGTCCCTTTCGCACGGTTCGACCCCGCCAGCAGCAGCCGGGCTGTTTCTGGCCAAGGAGCACGGCCGCCCGCTCTCCGCCACGGCCCGGGCACAGCCCGCCCCGTCCCGGGCACCGTCCCCGCCGGAGGCCACGGCACCCCGGGGCCGCGCCAGGGCGAGCGCTCCGCTCCGGAGACGCCTACACAACCGCCACCTCGGTCACGGGAACTCAAGTTTTCATCTAGGCATGAAAAAAGCTCCGAGAAAGAGGAAACCCGAGCTGCCAGCGGCAGGCAGACCGGCAGCCGGCCGCCATGCGGCCACGGGCAGCGGGGACTGAGCAGCCAGGCGGCGTCCGCTGCTGGCCCCGCTCCGGCGCGTCCCCCACGCCGGCTCTCCCTCCCGCAAACAAAAGCTTCTCGGTTTTCCACAAGCGGCCACAGGGAGAGGGAACGCGGGACCGGGCTCAGCAGCGCGGCTCCGGGGCGGGCACACCCCACCGGGCCCCGCCGCCGCCTCAGGCGCTCCGGGCCGGGCCGGGCCGGGCCGGCAGCGCGGCGGGAGGCGGGCCGGGGTAGCGTAGGCCCACGGTTACCTTGCGGAGGTAGCTGGCCACCACCTGCTCGAAGGGGTACCGGTACACGCGGTGCACCTCCACCGTCACCCCCATGGCCGGCCGCGGCCCCGGGCCCGGCCCCGCTTCCTGCTCGCCCCGCCCCGCCCCGCCACCATCTTGTGTGCCGGGCGCGGGGAGCCGCCGGGCCGCGGGGGTCCCGTTGGGCAGCACCGGCGGGGATGGGACGGAAAGGAGCGGCTCGGCTGCAGCCCCCGGCTCTCCGCCCGTGGTGCCTGACAGCAGGACCGGGCGCGGCCACAGGCCCCGGGCGGGTTTGTGCCTGTCTGAGCCGGTAACGGACCGGACCGGGCGGGGGCAGCGCTGACAGTGGGCCAGGGAGGGCTGGGCCCGGGCCGCGCGCCGCAGTCTGAGCCCGGCGGGACCGACAGGAGCCTCTGGCTGAGGGAGAAACAGCAACGTGTTAAAAGTAGCCCATTGCCTCAAAGGCAGCCTCACCACAATGACAGCTCAAATGTCTTTTTCATGTAAAATAAGAGAGGATTTATTGGGTAAATCATAGGATGGTTTGGGTTGGAAGGGACCTTTAAAGCCCACCCAGTGCCACCCCCTGCCCTGGGCAGGGACACCTCCCACCACACCAGGTTGCTCCAAGCCCCGTCCAACCTGGCCTTGAACCCCTCCAGGGATGGGGCAGCCACAGCTTCTCTGGGCAACCTGGGCCAGGGGCTCACCACCCTCTCAGCAAAGAATTTCTTCCCAATATCTCATCTAAATCTCCCCTCTTTCAGTTTAAAACTGTTCCCCCTCATCCCATGGCTCCCCTCCCTGATCCAGAGTCCCTCCCCAGCTCTCCTGGAGCCCCTTGAGGGACTGGAAGGGGCTCCAAGGTCTCCCCGGAGCCTTCTCTTCTCCAGGCTGAACCCCCCCAGCTCTCTCAGCCTGTCCTCACAGCAGAGGGGCTCCAGCCCTCCCAGCATCTCCCTGGACTCCAACTCCATATGGGAAGAGCTTGGCTCCTCACTGCAAGCATCGCCCCAGGGACATGTCGGGATGAATGGGAATAGCTGGCAGCCAGGAGGAGAAATAGTGGTTGAGAAACACCCTAATTATTGAAGAACAATAAATATTGATTTCATAAATGCATATTTGCGTCTAGTTTTATTGTAAACATTAAACTATCAGGCAACAATTTTCCCTGGTTGCTTTTTTTCCTTATCTTAAGCCAGCAAACTTTTAATCAAGCCCAAGAAACTATGAGATCCAACAGGTCAAATTTGCGGGAAGAGATCCACTTGACAACAATTTCTCATTTGCGAGGTCTCACCTGCCGTCAATGAGTACCCCAAGGACTGCATTTTTTCATACTGCGGATCCTGATATGATAAATGAAGCCAATCAAGTATCTGCTATAGTTTTATGCACTTTTTTTGAAAAATAAACCCTCAGTACCCACTGAACAATTTCAGTAGGAGACACATGGAAGTCTAAGAGCTAAAACACCATTATTTCTAACCATTTAAGTATTGCAGAGAAATCTTATAACCTACCATAGGAAAATAGAAAGTTGGCCATAAATTACCCTGCCTGGGCTTGCAACGTCAGCATGGAGCACATGCGAGCAGTCTCTTAACTCATCAGAGTCTCAGGGGTAATATGCAAGTTAAGGCTGCATTAACATTACTTGTAAATATAAAATGTAATAAGTTAATGCTTTGGGGGAGAAATACTATTTCCCCTGTTTGCCTCAGCCTCTTGAAGCCGCTGTGTTCTGTGCCACCAGTGGCAGCCTGCAAAGTATCCCACGTCATTGCCTCCCCTCAACTAATTAGAGTTTACCTCCTGCAGATTACAATATGGGATTAATTAATATTAAGCAACAGAAGTCCTGCTCACCACCAGCCTGATCCCGAAAAGTGCTGAGCATTGTACAGGGGAATTTTAGTTCAGCACTTCCTCGTAAGTAGGCTAAAAACTTAATAACTTCTATTTATAATAATAAATTATTGTACATTTTTCATAGCTCCAGGTTTGAGAAGGGTTTTCAATTTCTACCCATAAATCAGACCCCAGAGGAATCACTGTGTCCGCTAAAGCAGATGTAAGAATCGGCAAAGTCTTCAGGAAATGCTTGTGACACCGCAGGGCAAGTACAGAGTTAACTAGAAAAGACAGTATAATTTTAAAATGTTCAGCAAGTGAAAACCTAGGGGAGGCACCGCTCTGCTGTTGTCGTACAAACAGACTCTACACCCTGACGCATTGCTGACGTGCCCAAACTGCACCTCCTTCTGCCACTTTTAATGGTGTGGCTGGAGCGCCCGGTGGGTCAGGACGCAGCTGTGCCGGGCACCAAATACCGAGCTGAGCGACAGGGGCAGGGAATTCAGGCCGAGTTCCAGATGCCAGAGACATTTACGCAGGCGCTTAAGTCCCGAATGCTGGTCATTTCCTCCAGCAGTTTGCTCCTCCTGCACCCACGGGGATCTGGGCTCGTTCCAAAGCAAAAAGTGGATGTCGCCGACAGGAGGGGCAGCCGGTAGCAGAGCCGAGGTATTCACATTTACAGTGACATGTGTACAATGTGCCTTGCCCATCTTTTAAAAACTTGTCATTATAGCAAGGCTGCTTGAAGGTGAAATAATCCCAAGTTTTCAACCCAATATTGCTGTGGTGGTTGTTGTGTGGCTCAGGCAGCACAGATCCGGCAGGGCTGGAGGCCGCTCTCGTTGCAAGCCGGACATCGGAGAGCACGGTAGGACTCTCGGAATCTGTTCGCCAGCATCGAAAACTTGCTTCCATGGCAGAGTGAGCAAGGCGCAGAGCCTGACCCTTTACACTGGGAACAACCGTGTTCAGCATCTCCCTCCTGAAAGAGATAGATCAGGAAAAAACCTGTTACTGGGTATCAGACACTCAAGTCAGTAACATAGTTGAAAGAGGGAAATTCTGTCTTCTTTTAAGCAATTGTTGCTCCCGACATGCCACTCTGCCAATAATACTCAGTTCTCTACAGCCAGATCTTCAAGAAAAAGGCTCACGTATGTTTGGTGACAATTTCTGGATATTTCTAGAAAATGAGAAGTTAATGTGACTGGGCTTATAACACAATACTTTCAAATACATCTTTCTCCTCCTGCAAGGGTCTGCATAGCTCCATCCATCCCATCTTTCTGTCATTTCTTAACACATCCACTTCTCCGCCCTGTATCCTCACTTTTGAGACACGATTCATTTCTTCAAGCATCTCCCCTCGCCCTCTCCCCCCGAATCCCTCATCACCAACAGACACAGTTCCTTTCAAGCTGTCCCTCGTGCCTGCAACTCTCTCCCAGGGTGCCAGACAGCCTCTTCCAAATCCCAGCCTAAAATTCAGTGCTTCCACGGAGCCCAGAAATGATTAAAGAAGAATGTGGCACGGCGTAGGTTCCGTCTTTTGATGTCAGGTTCAGAGTCCTGCATTGTTCCTGTGCAGCGGCTCCACTTCACATGGCACCACAGAAGGTTTTCACTAAGAGTTGGTGCCAGGTATGCTTCACATTGGTGCCTGCTTATGAATTTGATAGTCCAAATCAATTCACTTCTCAGAAGGATAACCTTCCGGTGGTTTGGTCACGTTTAAATGAATGTTCACAATACAGTGTATAGAAAGTCCAAAATTATTCTAGAAAAATAATAGTTTTAGGACCTTCAAGTCTTACTTTTTTCCTAAATATCAAGAACAGAAGTACTTTGCTGAGTTCTTCCAAGGTTAACAAATTTCTCTGGAGCAGTGCCTTACTGGAGCTGTTGTCCTTCTCCAAAGCGTGCTCCTCCAGTGAGGGCGACTGGAGGGAGGCGATCAGTTGCCTTGTGGAGTTCCTTTCTGACATACATTCCCCCAAAGGCCAGAAGTGATTTTTTTGGGGCGTCAGATAAGTGTCTGCCACTAGATGGGATGAATCTTGGCTTTTACGTGAAAGCCCTCTTACTGAAAATCGAGTTTATTTCAAAACTGACAAAGGCCAAAATTCCTGCTTAGTTTCTCAGGGCCGTTTGCAGTTTTCATGGGGTCTTTGTGGAAGCGAGCCGTGAGCAAGGCTGGTGGTTGCAGAAGGACCAAGGTAACCTGCCCTCCGCACAGGTCGGTCTCAGATCTGCAGAACTGTTTCGTATTTGCCCTCCACGACAACATTATGTTTTGTGGGATGAGATTATGGTCAGACTAATTGGGATTCTGACCAACAAAGACTAACCCGTGAGAAAACAAGTGGAAGGCACAATCTTATTTCAGCTGATATTAAAATTTTAGCCTCTGGCAGTCTCAACCACAGAGCAGCTGTGTTTAGCCTTGTCAGGCTGGAGAAACTCTGGCCTGCTCTTATCCCACTGGGAGACGGTGACGAAGGGTGGACCTATGCCAAACTACAGAAACATCAGCCATCTCCAGGGGAAGAATCAAGTGGGAGACACGAGCATCTGGAAACAGAAGAGCAGTCCCCAGAGCGCAGGCTGCAGCACAGCGCTGATCGGTTATCTCCCGAGTGGGAAGAGGAACAAAGTGATGCTTTTAATCCAAATTTAGTCAGGTGCCAGATACAGACAGTGATGGGGCTTGGGTGGGAATGCTCAGTGGTCTGACCAGGGCTGTAAGACCCAAAAGCCCTAGGGGGAAAAAAGACACTTTCCATTTTCTCTTACCCGCACATGCTGATTGCAGGCAACCTTTTTTTCCACATCTTTTTTATGTCCACCACCAAATCTTTCCTTCCTTTCCCGGTATATGAAGGCCCAGTCATTTATTCCCTCAGTCTGGATGACTCTTCTCATGAGCTCTTTCTGGTCCATTGGTGCACGGATGATTTTCAGATTGTTGGTGTAGATGATGATCTTGCCAAAATCTAAAATTGGAGAAGCCTGTAGAAGGATCTCATCAGTGTCTTGCCTGTATAAAGGCTCTACAACTACAACCCTGGGCTCCCAGAAGGATGTCTCCTCTGGTCACCTGCTGGGCTGGCTCTGCAACACAGGGCGGCCCCCACCACCCCTGGAGCTCTGCGCACAGCAGTGGGGAGAGACGGCCCCAACAGGCCACGGGATCACACCAAGACTTTGGGTCAAGGTTTCGAAGCCTTGCTTTAAGGTCGCGTTCTGGATGGGATGTAAATTCTCATTCCACCCCACATGCAAGAAAAAAAATGTGGCACGATTCTAAGAGCAGCGGTGTTGGCATGTATGGAAAGGCAACCTCTGCCCTGGGGACTGACCTGCGTTTCTTTGAAGGCTGCGTAGTTGGAGAGGGGTGGAGAGGGGTTTTCATGTTTTTGGCCAGAAGTAGAAATTCCCCTGGTGACCTATTCCGCAGCCTTTGATGGGGTTTTTCAGTTTAAAAGAAAGCTTTCCTTTGTAATTTATTAACACTGGCAAAAGGGTCAGATGATAAAAACCCCCTCATTTTCTAATGCTAAATTGGTTCCTAGCAGTGAGGAGCCAGTCTAAATAACCGTCTCTGGCACACTTGAATTTGTATTCTTTTCTAATGATTCTAAAGCTAAACTTTGTATGGTCAAACATTTCTCTGAAAGCTGCACTTTGCTTCCCTGCTCCCTTTTCCCCCTTGCACTAGGTATCAGATGGCAGTTACCATAGCCTATTGTTTTACACGGTCTTCATATTTCGCTCTGTTTAAGTATCTGTGGCAGAAGCGATGCACAAGGAGACATGCTCCTAAGGAAGCACGCTGCCAGAGTGGCATCAGCTGAGGTGGGGTGGTCTTCTGCCCCTCTGGGGGGAGAAGCGGGGGGCAGGCGAGCACAAACCCTTACCTTTTCCAGAAGGCAAACCCTTCCTTATCTTTTCCAGAAGGCAAACCCTTACCTTTTCCAGAAGGCAAACCCTTACCTTTTCCAGAAGGCAAACCCTTACCTTTTCCAGAAGGCCTCCAAAGCCTCGGGTTTGTTACACAGACATGGTGTCTCCAAACACCAAATGCATGTTGATAGCAAACAAAACCGGCACTGGCTAGCGTGGTTACTCAGGGTATTTATGGTCAAGGAAAGCAGGGAACAGTGATGAGCGTTACCCAAGAATGCAGAACAAATTAATGGTATGGATAAGATCACATTAGTGCTCTGTCTTCAGGCAGGAGAGATTCAGCGTGGTTTGATGTTTTCAGTTAAACTAGATGTCAGGTGTATCAACTAAATATAGTTCAAGTATCAGCCATCTGGGTTTCTTACACGCAACTTTGATTAGCACCAAGAATTAGTACTTTTAATGTATTAATTTACATTCAGAGTTTGTGTATCAGTGTAATACGGCTGCGTTATCAATAG
The DNA here is from genome assembly GCF_028500815.1 of Rissa tridactyla. NCBI lineage: Eukaryota > Metazoa > Chordata > Aves > Charadriiformes > Laridae > Rissa > Rissa tridactyla. Next base: position 10,409,442 of record NC_071476.1, read on the forward strand.
TGCAGATAAGCCAGCGTTGTTATATGAATTGTTTAGTTGGCACATCTAGATTTGATAAAACCAAATAGCAGTTAAAGATACATAAATCTAATTCGACAGGGTAAGAAAATGTACATAATCCCTGTGTATTAATCAATTTAACATATATTACACACGTACTGGCTTTTTATTAGGACTGAAAGAGACACTTTATATCAATGGCAATAATTATATGTTAACAAAATACCCAGTGAAACTAAGCTGGGATTTTAAACGCAGCGGAAGGGTAATTCTGACTTGCCAGACGATGTGGACGCCTCGCTCGGAGGCTCACTGCTGCACTGCCGGTGGCACTGACCCTTTTGCCAGCTGAAGTCATGCAACTTTAATGCCTTAAATATAACTAATTAAGATAATACCCACCTTACATTTGACTGCTTTAGATGCATTAGGATTACTATGTATAGATATTGATATATATGGAAATATTATATCTTATTCTACAAAAGGGATAGATGCAAATCATGCCAGTGAGAAGCTGGAGCACAGCGAGCAGATGCCGGTCACACAACACGCAGCTCCAGCCATTTGCAGAGTGAGCTGAATACAGAATTTGTGGGATAAAGGCTGAAGATTTACAAACGCCTTTTAAAATCCCAGACTGACAAAACTGAGCTTTATCTGAACGAGGTTCCAGTTTGAGACTCCCGTTACCATAGTTGTCCAAGAATGGTTTAGGCTGGAGCGGGTTCCCTGGCAGGGTGACAGCCCCGGGCAGGCCGTGACTTACCCTGCAGTGGCTGTCGCTTGGCTGGCAGTCCCCGAGCAGAGCAGAGTTACTGGTGAGACTGTATTTCTTGTCCTCTTTGAATATGCTGATCCGCTGGGCACTCAGCTTGGCTGGCGAGAAAAACCTGTTTTCTGGCATTTCCCCAGCCCCACAGAAATGGTCCCCTGGCTCGAAGCTGTGGCGGAGAAAACGCCGGGAGTGCTCTTTGGCCGGGGGCTCCAGTTCCTGCCCATCTTCATAGACTTGTTTTAACACTCGACCGCTGTAAGATGACGATATTTTGAACCTCACTTTGCGGGGCCTTCCCTCATGCCGCTGATTGAGTTTCTTCTGGTGCTCGTCCATTATTAGGATTTCAGGCTGCAGGTCCCAGAGATCAACTCCAAGAGCTTTGGGTCCAAAAGAAAACTCTCCCCAGCTTCCCCCAGCCACACAATGTATAATTCAAGGTTTCTAGTAGTTCCTCTCATCTTACAGCAAAACTGACACCGCTGTATTAAATATTGATAGATATTCACAAAGAGAAAATATCGATGGTAGAGAAATATAAGGCCAGTTGGTGAATGGTGGACAGGCTGGCTTGCCACCAGAGGAAAGGAGTTAACTTGGAGAGGATAGGATTAAATAGGAAACTCTGCCCGTGTTCTGAAACCATGGAAATGTTTCTGTTATGTTCTGTGATAAGAACTACCCCAAATACACCATCCCAGCAGCTTTTCACAATTTTTTGACAAGGTGAGAAGTTAAAAAGACAAGTTCACAGAAAAAGCAATCCGGCTTCACAAATAACAAATGTGAATAATTCCTCTTCCATTCTTGCTCTGAAACCCGGAGAGTACAAAGCTCCATTTCATTTTAATCCAAATGTGTTCCTCTACAGGTTGGTGGAGATCTAATTAAGATTTTCTCTCTCTTTAGCTTTCAATCCCTGTTTGTAATTCTTGCCGCCTTTCAGGGCCTTTTGACCGTTCTGGGTTTGCTTTTCATTTTTAAAAGACAGTCACCTTCCGAGACCCACCAGAGGCCCGGTCCTCTACTCATCTGCAGTCCCTTGCGTGTGCTGAAGGAGCACAGAAAACAGCTATTCCAGTTCAGTATTTGCTTTTCCAGTGGGCAAAGCAGGGGTTTGCAGAGGTGCAGAGCAGAAGGAGATAGGACCCCAGACCCTGGTTACCCTGGAAAAGAAGGGAATCATAGAATGGTTAGAGTTGGAAGGGACCTTAAAGCCCATCCAGTGCCACCCCCCTGCCCTGGGCAGGGACACCTCCCACCACACCAGGTTGCTCCAAGCCCCGTCCAACCTGGCCTTGAAGCCCTCCAGGGATGGGGCAGCCACAGCTTCTCTGGGCAACCTGGGCCAGGGGCTCTCTGCCCTCACACCAAAGAATTTCCTCCTGATATCCAATCTAAATCTCCCCTCTTTCAGTTTAAAACCGTTCCCCCTCATCCTATGGCTCCCCTCCCTGATCCAGAGTCCCTCCCCAGCTCTCCTGGAGCCCCTTGAGGGACTGGAAGGGGCTCCAAGGTCTCCCCGGAGCCTTCTCTTCTCCAGGCTGAACCCCCCCAGCTCTCTCAGCCTGTCCTCACAGCAGAGGGGCTCCAGCCCTCCCAGCATCTCCGGGGCCTCCTCTGGCCCCGCTCCAACAGCTCCGTGTCCTTCTGCTGTTGGTGCCCCAGAGCTGGAGGCAGCACTGCAGGGGGGTCTCCCCAGAGCGGAGCAGAGGGGCAGAATCCCCCCTCGCCCTGCTGCCCACGCTGCTGGGGATGCAGCCCAGGCTGTGGGGGGTTTCTGGGCTGCCAGCGCACGTTGCTGGCTCATGTTGAGCTTCTCATCCACCAACACCCCCAAGTCCTTCTCCTTAGGGCTGCTCTCCAGCCATTCTCCGCCCAGCCTGGATTTGTGCTTGGGGTTGCCCCAACCCATGTGCAGCACATTGTACTTGCCCTTGTTGAACCCCATGACATTTGCACCGGGCCACCTCTCAAGACTGTCCAGGTCCCTCTGGGTGGCATCCCGTCCCTCCAGCATGTTGACCGCTCCACACAGCTTGGTGTCATCCAAGAGAGAGCGGCGTCAGGCAGGGCTCTGCTCTGCACAGCAGCAGCTCCGCAAGGCGCAGGGCACTGCCAGCCTCGCTCAGCAACAACTGAGGGACTTGCGTTCCTGGACACTCACACAGCCCTCCAGCCCGACGGCAGCGAGCAAGGACCCAGGGTACCTCCCCAGGACAGCCTGGCATTAGAGATCCCCTCCAGTTACCCCAGAACTGACACCTCGCTCCCAGTGCTCTGTCCCCATTGAGCAGGGGTTTGCTCGCTCTGCCCGACCCCAGCTGCACCCGGGGCTTGGCTTTCCTGGTGAGGGGAAAACGAGGAGTGTGTTTAGCAGAAAACGCATCACCAGGTAACTGCTGTCTGGGTCTTAAACATCTCCTGGTACCTCCTTGTACCAAGTACACACAACAGGAGTTAAAAACTCTCTTCTTTCAAGTTTCAAGATTTCAGTAAATTTCCACTATTAAATGCAGTTTCAGTGAGTGGGACTTAAACTAAGCTTTTTGCCTACGTCCTGCCAAGGCTATCTTCTTTTAATTCAAAACCAGTGCTTTTAAAGCTTAATATTCTCAATAGATTGATTTATTTTGTTTATTAAAAGTTTCTTCATGAACCACTAGGCCAACAGTTTAGAAGGCCGTATACAAATAATGCATAACACAGACCTTCCAACCAACCGAACAGCCTTCCTGTGCTGTAAGCGGTTTCTGTCGTGACAGACGTTGTTCTTGCAGGTTCCTTGGGCTGCTGGAAGCCTCGTCGTGGGTACAGGTAAAAGATGTCTGTCCTGCCAAGAGAACATGCATGAACGCGCCCGGGAAGCATTCAGCCGCAGATACGCCCTTTTCATTTCCAAAACACTATTATAATGGTCATGTCAGTCTCCCATCCTATCTCAAACAGGAGGATCTCACATTATACGAAAACTTTGATTTGCATGAATCAAACTCAGCTCTTACTGCATTTACTTGAGAAGCTTGATCCACCCCTTTCTCTTGTAAGTCCTGTGTGAATCAGGCCTCAGTATTACTGCTTTTTTCAAAGCTACACCAGCAGTCTTAATTTGACACAAATCATACTTTGTGAGATACCTTAATTGGAGTTCATTTTCTTTTGATTAAGGGAACAATCGCCCAGGAAGCGCAGTTCAAAGCAGCAATGAGAAGAGAGCGCACCACCACTGCCACCACCTGCGCGCGCGAGACCAGCAAAGCGACTCCCATCCTTACAGTTACTTACAGGTGCTGTCACAGCACAAGTCTACCCCAGCCCTGTAATTTTCACCTTAGAACAACCCCATCCTCTGCAGCACTATCAGCTGGATTTGCTGTTTGTGCCAATAGCCCCTGGGTGCAGCCAGGGTGAAGCTCAGCCTTCTGCAGAGGCAGAGTCCTACAGCCACCGCTCCCCAGGGAGAGACGGGTCAGCTCGCAGAGGCTGCTGTGCTGCGGGGGGATCCCTCGCTCAGATACGTACACACTTCTTCTGGTGTCCCTGCACAGGTAAATCTTAAAAAGAAGAGATTTCTGAACAGCCTTTCTGCATTTCTTGGCTGTTCTGAACAACTCGGGCCAACCTTTCCCTATGAAATAACCTGAACAGGGACTTTCCAGGAGGTGTTTTGTGCCCCAGAGCTGGCAGCAGCTGCACCCCGCAGTGAGCCGGGCGAGGGATGGAGAGGCGGCACCGCCTGCTGCAGCCCTGCCGCATCCCACCGCTCCCCCGTCAGCCTGGGCTTCTTTCCCACAGCCAGCATACGGCTCACTACAAATACAACCATCAGCATTTTGCGTACAGCAGTGAAATCATTGAGTTTCATGGTCTAGATCCATCACCGCACTATGTTTTGCTTCAGACTCTATTCCACCGTATTTTAATGACATCTGCCTTTCAAGCACAGGCCTCTCCTCACCCCCTCCCCAAGACCAGAAGCCTGCAGTGATGGTTGGACGCGTGCTGGAGGCTCTGCAGAACAAAGAGAGACAGTCCTTGCCCTGAGGAGCGTAACGCACTGGGTTAGAGCTATTGCAACAAAGCAGGGTATGTACAAAGCAGGGCAGAAAGAGAAGCCGTAGTGAACTGGACTGTAACGCTTTGAAGGCATGTTTCCGCCTGCAAGCTTTGCTGAAAAATATTTTGTTGTGTTTTGCTCCCTTAGAGCAAGCTCCGGAGCCCTCCTCCCCGCGAACGCGCGGGGCAGGCAGCGGCCCGGAGTGGGGTAGAGCGTTTGGGTCTCGGCTGCAGCAGTGCCCAAACGCCTCAGTCCTGCCCCACTGCCCCGTTGTGCTGAGCACTCACCACGTTGCACAGTAAGATCTGTGGGGCACTGCTGCAGGAGAGATGAAAAAGGTGCCTGAGCCAGCATTAGTGGCCACAAAGAAGGGCAGGAGGCCACGGGGAAGAGGGCAGGTCAGTGATGAAGGAAGCACAGGAGCAAGGTAGAAGCTCGAAAGCGAGGACACAAGCATTAAACTTGCTTAATGTGGGAGTAGCAGCAGAAAGGCTGGGATCAGCAGGTCAAGAAGATCATTTTAGCTGATAATTTAAAGGAGTTGGAGCAGGCTCTGTGTGCGCTGGAAAGGCCAGCAAGTAAAAGCAGGAGAGAAGAGATGCTGCATGGAATGACAAGCGGAGCTGCTTGCTGCTCACCTAAGGAAAAGGTTCCATTTTGGATACGTGCTAGAAAAAACTCACCAGCATTCAGACACCTCTTGGGTGCATGAAGAGAGAGAAGGGAAGGAGTCACTCACTAGTTGCAAGACTTAATGGTGGGGAAGATGGTGGCATTACCATGGTAAACATGGTGGTGCATATGAGGAGCTACCAGGCGTGCCACATTGACCATAACTGACTGCAAAAGGAGGAATCTTTCCTCTTTCCGCTGTTCTCCGGGGTTTCCCTGCAGCAGGGGACCGCCTGTCCCTCGCCAGGGGAGCACAGTCGGAGCACCCCTGGCACGGGCAGGGCTTGCACGGGCCGACTCTTCTGGGGTGAGTTACTGAATCCCCAAAGGACGGGGCTCTGCACCGCGTTGCTGCCACGCCACGGTACTGCATCAGCCCTTCATGAGCTCACTGGGCAGCCGGGAGCATCCTGACGTTTCGGCCCTGCTGCTTTATCCAAAAGGCTGTTACAGACACCAGCTTGTTGCATGATTAGAAATATTCTAGTTTCCAGCCTAAATCTATTTGCAACCAATTGGCACTCATTTGCACTTGTGCCAATACTGTCCTTTAGTTTAATACCTCTTCTCTGGTGATAGTTCTTACGTCCCGCTGTATTTGCAGAGAGCAATCGTATCCCTCCTCAGCCTTTGGCCCACTGGGCTTAGCCAGCCCCGCAGCAAATGGCTCTGGCTTTGAGACACAGCACTGTGAAAGCAAAAAACAACGTCAGAGGCGTCATAGTCAGAGTCCCAGCACAGGAACAGGGGTTTGTCCAACCCAGAGCTGGCTTTTGGCTCTTCAGCAACTATTCACCTGTTTGCTCCTCAGTCCCATTTTCAGGCTGCCTTCCACCTTATGTATTTATCTCTGAGCTGCAGAATCGCCATCAGGGCTTTCTGACACACTCCTGTGCCCTGGGAAGAGGTCAGCCCTCCTCCACCAGTGGCTGGAGGAATTTCTGCCACCCCTGCCTGGGGGGACCCGCTCCCCTCCCGTGGCGCAGGGTCTGCTGCTCCTCACCGGGAGCCGCGTGCCACTGCCGGCTGTGGGAGGGCTGGTCACAGCACGGTGCCACCAAACCAGGGATGTTCCCCAACGCGCTGGGTGACAATCAGAAAGTGCAGATCCTGGGATTCCCAGAAGGGTGTTTGCAGGCAGCTCAGCCACTGCTCCACCTGCCCCACAGCTTGTGCCTGGATTTCATCCTTCATTACAAAGTTCCATATTGTTGGACAGACTGAGTGCAGCCTTCTGACAACAGCATCTGCTCTGTAGGACTCGCTCACTTTAACTTGCCAGCCATGAGGATTTGCCACCCAGCAGAATGGCTACCACAGCTCCTGGTCATGCAGCCAGGCTTGCCAGAAGCCCAGCTTGCCTCTCTTTGTCCTGGGGGGGAAAGAAAAAAAGAGAAAAAACAAAAACAACACAACAAAACCCCCTCATATTTCTATCTCATAAAATAAAGAAAAAAGTGCCTTCCCTTCTAAACAAGCTTGCTGCCAGCACAGGCTGAAGTTCATACACTGGCCGCTCTCCCTCGCTGGAGGGTCCACCCTGCGGAGGACCAGCTGTGACGGGATGGGTGACCGGGTGACAGCACCTGGACCAGGGAGGGGTGACATGATCTGCACATGGGACAAGACATTTCATCTGCTGATATGAGACTGCCTGGGAAGTTGTGGTGGTTACAGAAGTCTCGTACCACATATAGCGCCCCAGCACTGGCTTGATGAAAGGAGTGACGGAGATCAGGCTACTTCACCCCCCAGCCTGAGGAAGGCATGGGCGAGGCTGATGCCTGAGTGCAGCACTTGTTTCTTTATCTGCAGGGAAAGCCTCCCAGTGCAGTGTGTGGGATTAGACTGGGACATGGAACGAGCACATCCTGCATTGCCCGGCACACAGTCTCCAGGCTCTCCAGCCGGGGACCCTCACTGTGTCCAGCTCCCCTCATTTCACCTGGGGCTGTCAAACACCCTTCTGTATTTTTAGCTGAAGAAGTGGTGAAACACGAGCCTGCCCCAGCCAGGCTTCTGATCCTGTAAATGGGAGCGGGCTGTCGATTTAAAGAGTCATATTTCACCACTCCTCTTTCTGTTAAGTACTGACATGACACATGTATTTGTATTGAAAAAAGTTATAGTAATAGCAAAGTACAGCAATTCTGAGGAAAGGTGACAAAAAGGACAAGGCCAGATCAGTCCTTTTATATGGAGCAGATGTACCCCCACCATGGGGGGTGCATCTCTCATCTGCATCCAAACTTCTTGTTACTAAGAGGGCTGAAATCCATTGTCAATACGTCCCATACAGGCTCAGGGACTGGGACACAGCAGAAATGAAGCCATTGATAGTGTGGTAAAAGCCAGTCCATCTATGCATACAGCAGCTAGAGAAAGCCCGAATTCATGTGGATTTAGCTCATGGTTAGATTCTCTGATGTCTGTTAAGATGCAAACATCCTCTCTTGTTTGGAGCATGTTTAACATCTCTCTCCTGAGGAGAGTTGCAAGTGTCTAATCAGATTGGAAATAAGGTGCAAAGTCACATTGCATTGTCTCCCTTCATGGAGGGGCAAACAGAGGTTCCTTCTTTTGTGCTCAGCCTCCTGTTCTCACAAAAGCGACAGAGTATTTAAAGTTCTGGATGCTTTTACTCTCAGATGAGCTGGATTCACCACTTACGAGGGTGCACAGACAGAGCTACACATACACACTGAGTTCCTAGGACTCCTTAACCCAGGCTAAGAAGGTCTCCCGCTGCTGTCTCGCCTCTCGAGCAAGGCAGGGCCCGCCGCGCATTCCTGGAGGCTGAGGTCAGAGGGGGTGGAGGACACCCAGCACCTCCAGGAGCAGCGAGCAGGCTCCCTGGTGAAACCAGCTTACTGCGCACCCACCTTAGCCCCAGAGACTCTTACATGGGCAGGCAAGCGTCCTAAGTAAGCATAAAAATCTTGAAGTCACAAAGAAACAAAAACCAGGAAAAAGCGCTTCAAAGAGGGAAATTCCCAGGGCTGAGTTTTACCTACCGAGACAAACCTTCCTCGGCTCCTCCCGAGAGCAGTAGCGCAGCCTGAAAGCGGCGTTCAGAAGAGCCCGCCCGTGTGTGCTGGGGAGAGCGGAGAAGAGCACCAGCAGGGCAGGGAGGCGGCACTGCCCAGCGAGTGCCTCCAGGAACACACCAGGGCTGGGGAAGGGCAATGGCCAGCTCTTGGATAAACACCACTTGGCATCAGAGCATCTGCATCAGGGACACTGCTCTGTACCATGGCTGAGATACAGCTCCCAGGTGCCTGCAGACATGGAAACTGGTCTGCCACCATGCAGTAACCCTACCACGATGACTCTGACCCTGCCATACCTTTCCACTACGCTCTTCTTCGCTGGGCTCACGAGCAGCCTGGGTCCTGCTCTCCAGACCCCCTTCCAGGAGGAGCCCTGCTCTGCAAGCAGGAGCCAGCAGAGAGGCAAACTTGGAACTGCCATCCCCCAAATCACAGCGTCATCAAACAAAGTAGCAGTAAATAGCTGAACCAATTGTTCCTTGATTCCATAAAGCAGAGGTACACTTGCAGCAGCCTGGTAAACACTTACCCCCTCCACACTCCCCCTGCTGCACCACAGCTGCCCCCTCCACGCCTGGAGCTGCAGCCTTCTGAGAGCAGTATTTATAACCTCGTTGTCTTTGCCCTGCTCTGGGCTGTGGCACTCGCTCCTGGCTAGAAGCACCTGGGAACACTAAAGGGTGATGTATCCTTGCAAGCGGGGTTGTTATTTGCATCTGTGTTTAATTAGGTAACTGAAGCCTGACATTTTCTATGGTCAGAGCTGTGTGAAGAACAGCTGGGAAGTGCTCAAAGCAGCTTTCAAAGGCCTGTTAGGTGGTGCTCGGGTCTATCGCTACTTGGAAACCCTTATTTCTTCTTGTCTTAAAAAATGGAAATTGCATCCGTGCGGATTCAGCCCTTAACAGGCAAACACCAGTGGAGCAGGATTTAGTGCTTGGTGTTCTGTGGTTCTTCATTGCGCTGCAGGGAAAAAGGGCAGAAAGGAGGGATGTACCAGACCGCAGAGAGAGGCAGAGCCATGGCAGGACCATGGAGCAGAGGCTGGCAGCAGCCACCTCTTCAGGCCAGCCCGGCTTTGGTGCCGGGGCACCCAGGGCACAGTCTGCTGGAGGGGCCACCATCTGCCTGGAGGCTGTGAAAAGCGGCTTAAGGTCCAAACTGGGGGTGCCCAGTGCCCTTCCCTGCCCAGGAGGAACTGCCAACGCCAGGCCATGCAGCAGCCTGACGAATGGCTCTTGTCTCCTCCTGCTGAAGCCCCGTCACCCATGCAGACAGCAGTCAGGGCATCTGTCCTCGGGGGAGGTGGCAGTGTCACCCCATCGCCTGCCAGCTGCACCCACTCGGGACCCGGTGCCCCAGCTCAGACCTTGCAGCTGCTAACTCAGAGCTGCCAAAGCCTCTCCTGGGTCTGGTCCAAACTCTCACAAGCCTGATGTCAACCTTAATCACACCCATTCCCTTCTTGGGCTGCGGCTGCTGCCCTGTGCAGAGACCAGGTGGCAGGAGGAGGAAGAGGAGGAGGAGGAGGTCCGGGTGACCTCCCCGGGTGCAAGGAGGACGATGCCTGTCTGCTCACTGCTGCTTGGCCCAGCTCCACCACCGGCTACTTCTAATGACACATCAACAAACACATAACAATCTGTCTTAAGGAAAATCACTGAATAAATTACATTTAAAAATACTTCTCTATTTCTGGGTAGGCACCACTCTGCTCCAGCTCCTTCAGAATTGTCTGAAGCCCTCGTGTTAATTAATAAACACAAAAGACTAATAAACATCTCTCTAAACCAAGCTTCTTACATAAGTATAGATGGTTTCTCAGTGTTTGGCTTTTATCGGCCAGCTGATACGTACCTCCTGAAAGGGAAAAACGTGAAGGCAATACATAGTATCCAGCTGCCGGTGGGTTCGTCCCTGCCGTGTGCCCCCCCCGGGGGCAGGAAGCGGGCTGGCAGGAGCAAGGCTGCCCGCCTGGGACGGGGCAGGGGGGACCAGAGGTGGATTTGAGAGATGGAAGGTTTTAGGGAGGCTTTTGCTCTGCAGGCTGCAGGCCCCCGTGCTGTGCACATCCCTGCAGAGTCACGCTGGCCTAATTATGTCTTCAAGCAAACGCAATGTATTTACTAAATGTGCAGCTTCTCTAAATTTGATTAGAGCATGTGTACTAAACCCACCGCTGCAGCCATGCGCAGACGCTCGCGGTGGCCGATGCCGTGCTGGCCGATGCCGCGCTGGCCGCAGGGGAGCTGAGCGGCAGAGCGACCCCGAGCCGGGGAGGGGGTCACACAGACACGCCACTCCCTGTCCCAGCCCTCGGGGTCCAGAGGCACAGGCAGGACCTGTCGTTCACCCCCCTTCAGCAGCAACACCGGGCGTTGTGCTTGTAGGTGGGTAGGAGGACAAGCTGTAGCTTCAGATCTATAATTCGTAGCAGCTTGTAAGAGGCACCCCCTCTCCCTGCCCTCCAGGAGCTAAAAACAGCCTGAAAGGTCCCTCTTCCCCGGTGGCGGAGGCGTGTGGCATCCACTGCAAGGTGCAGGGCGGCAGAGGCGTTTTGCAGCCCCCCGGGAAGCACTGCCGAGCCCCTGCCCTCTCCAGGCACATGCTCCCTGTCCCCAGCAGCGCTACAGAGCACCTTTAACCGCAGCCCGGTGCCCCTGTGGCACTTGTGGGGGGCACGGGGTCCCCGATGCCTGCGGGGTCGGCTGCCCGGGCACTGGGCTGGCATGGTGGGATGAAGGACGGGGTGAGGAAGACAGTCCAGAGCACACCAGGTGAGGGGAGAAGCTCCTCTCGCTTGCTGACACTATTCATCGCAGTTATTTCGAGCAGAGAGCCCAGAGGGACGCAGAAAGGAGAGCTGCCCCACCAGCACTGTGCCACAGGGGACTTCTCAGGAGCCCATCGCCAGACCCACGCGGGATGTGGGTCCTGCCGGAGAGACACCACGCACAGATGGCAGGAGGGCAGCCAGCCTGGAGGACACGGTGTCCTGGAGGGCAATGCTCCCTTCGGAGTGACTCCCAAGAAAGAGTGGAGACATGGATGCTCTAACATCTCCATAGTTTCAGCCAGAAGACTGAAGGTCACAGAGCTCCGTGAGGAGGTTATTTGATGCAGGCTCCCTTCCCCACTCTGCCACTGACTGCTTTTATGACCTTGAAGAGTCACCCCACCTCTGTTTTTCCCCCTCTTTAAACAGCAGTAGTTATATCCAACTTCATGGAGTTCTTTGTGATCTAAAGGTATTAAATGCAAAGCTTGTTTATACGTTAGACCTCCAGAATAATAACCAACAATGTTAAAATCGGTGAAACTCAATGCTGGTAAAAGGGAGTACTTTTTTCACCAGTGTATTTATGTGTTAGAAACTCACAGCCAGGAGCTGGTGTTAAAGCGGGAGGAGGAGCCGCACACACGCAGGTAAACACCGAAATCTGTCCGATTTTCTCCCAGAGAAACCAAGCGGAGGAAGGTTTGGAGCCAGGTGGTGGGAGAGACGGGGGCTCTCACCAGGGACCTCCCGCTTCTCACCATGGCACGCCGTGCCGAGCCTCGGAGTCAGCAGCAAGAAACGCCGCTGTAAGCCCTTGGTGCTCTCGGGAGTGACACCGTTCGTTCGCGATCAGGCGCCATGGCTGACAGCAGCGAGCCTTCTCTCAAAGGAGTCCCCGGCAGAGTTCCTGCAGGGCTGGGCACGCTCCACCTGTCCACGGGGGTACGATGGGGACAAAGTGTATTTACTGTTTGATTTGGGATTCATTTGAGCTCTTCTCTGAGTCAGCTTTGGAGGTGGGGGAAGCTGAGGGTCGCAGCTCCCTGGAGAGACATGTGTGCACAGCCACTCGGCCCCGAAGAGAGGATGGGCACATCGGAGCAGAACTATTTCTGCTCTCAACGTTGTTTCCCGATTTCCAGCTTCATGATAAACCACTTTGATTAAAAGACTCTCGCAATACGTATTTCAGCAGTTTCATCCCTTTGGCATAAGGCATCCTCCACGGGTAAGGCGAAGAGGGCTCCTGCACCCGGCGGGACCGGGGCGGCAGCAGGCGACGCTGGCCGTGCCCAGTGCTGGCAGCTGCCCACGGAGCAGAGTCCTCCAGACCAGGCTCCCCGCTGCATCCAGCCTGGAGTTAATTACAACATCGGCATCAAACAGAGACTTTTTAAATGAAAGGGAAGGACTAGCAGCTCTCTAGCTCTGCCTTTATTTTTTAACCCCAATTACGAGATGCATTGCAAGGGAGAGGCTGTGGCAGATAATAAAGTTCAATGGGATGGTCTGAGCGTTAAGTGGAGAACCAGGAAAGCCTCACATCCCGATCCCAAATTGGACATTGATATGCTGTGTGGCCTTGTCTCCTGGTTTTCTACATGTAAAGTGGGGGTGATGTTTAGCCCGAGGGGCGTTCCACAGATGAATTAGCATTTGGAAAGTGCTTTGAAGATTTAAAGTGTTATATAAATGCTAAGTGTTAGCATCATTGGCTTTTATATTGCAGCAGAACCCAGAGACTGCAATCAAGATCAGAGCCTCGCTGTACCAGGCAATTTAGAAACTCCTGGTTGGAAAAAGCCCCCGTCCCTGCCTTGGCGACCCGCAGCCTGTATGCCCCGGGCAGGCAGGGGTGGGCTGGAGCCGCTCCCAGCGTCACGGGAAAAGGCTGCCCAGAGCTTTCACACATTGGCATTCCGAAGGGATGCACTGCACGGCTTCCACGGCCACTCATCACCGAAGAAGGGTGAGACCCAGCCCCTCAGGGAGCCCAAAGACTAACTGCTGCCTTGGACCTCTCCAAAGCCCTGGACCCCCCTGGACCCCCCAAGTGTGCCCAGCACCGCTGGGTGCCCCGGCCAGGGCCCTCTGGAGGTGCCCCACAGGGCAGCCGGGCGCTGGGGCAGTGACTGCTGAGTTTCAGTCCCGTCTGTTGTTTGGATAGTACAATGAAAGCGGACTGGCCCTTAAAGTTTAGGAAAAACTGAAGTACTCACAAAACAGATTTGATCGGAGATTAGCATTAACTGGCGTGCACAAAACCAGCAGGTCAGCTTCATTTCCACCTCCTGCCCACTGCAAGGGATTTCATAATCCTGTTTCCTTTCTAACCAGATGAAAATACAACATGAGTGTTAATCACAGAGCACAAATACGGAAGAATATGCTAAAAAGAAAAACAACCTTCAAAACCTTTGTTTTCAATGTAGTTTATGTCATGCATTGCATTTAAAAATTCCAGTAGATGAGATAATGTTATTTGCAACATCATTCATTAAAAACTGTGCACTCAGTCAGCCAGGCACAAATCAACATACAACAGACTACAAAGAAATACCAAAGTAAAAGGAAACTTGAGATGAAACAGAGTGAGGTCACTGGTTCCTTGCATTATCCTGAAGATGTTTGTCAACACTTTAATTTAGTCAAATGGCCACCATTTAAAAAAAAAAAAAAAAAAAAAAAGGAAAAACTTTGTTTTGACAAAATCAGGGGATGGGGAGGGGGGACTTTTGAAAAAAAAAACCACATTAACTATTTCTACTCTGTACTTCTGAACTAGTCCTGCTGAGAAATAGACAGGACATATGTGCAGTCTGATGGCATTATCTGTGAGAGGATCAAGTAGAAGCCATTCCTGCAGATTTGCAGCATTCTCCTCTAAAATCTGTAGTGCTTTTAGGTTGTAAACACAGGACTGAGATATGGCAGGGGTGGTAAGGAAAACTATCTTGGATCTTCGCTACATCTACTGCTCTCTCCTTAGGCAATCCATCAGTATGTGTGAGCAGGACAGGAATGCAGATAGGAATTCAGCTGATAAAGTGAATGCAAATTACAGATACCATGAAATGCCCCCTGGCCCTCCCCTGCCATGGCCAGTGCCTCGCTGGGGTGAGAAGGTGCTCGGTCAAACGCCCGCTGCTGTTGTTGGCTTTAGGTCTCACTGCAGCACATGGATGCGCTTCCCGCGGGGAGCGGTGCTGGGAGCTGGACGTTCTCAGCACCCGGTTGTGGCATCTCACCCCAGCACAGAACCCATCGCCCCACCAGCACAGGAGCGGGAACAGCTGGGAGCTGCTGGAGCCGTAGGGATGGCGCTGGAAGTTGCACGGGGAGTCAGCCCCGGCCCTGCTAACAAACACTCCCTTTTCGATTTTTCCCTCTTGTCCCACGGAGCAGTTGCTTTCGAGGTGAGCATCCGCAGGAATGAGCGGCTGGAGCGGTCACTCCCTGTTTCGAGCACTGCGTGCAGAAAGCCGAGGCCAGGTCAGGTCTGGCACATGCTGCCCATCCCAGCAGCCGCCGCGGCAGGTCCCCGTGCGAAGGTTGCCATCGGTGCCCCCAGCACGCAGCGGGCGCAGGGCCTCCCGTCTGCGCTGCGGGGCCACGCACCCGCCGCAAGTCTGGACTTGAATCCCGAGGTGGTGTGCGCTTCAGATGCAGGCAGCGTGCAGCGCCGGGGGAGCTGAACAGGTTGAGTGACTTCAGGCTGTGGGAGGAATAATCGTCTTGGGTTGCTTCAGAGAGCTGAGGCAGCCAAACCGGGCGAGGATGGCACTGCGGAGCGCCTCGCGTCTCTGCCAGGTACCTCCAGAGAGTGTTTGTGTTTGGAGGGCTTTATATAGAACTGCTGTCAAAACGGGCAGAGAGCGAGCTTAATCGGGACGGATCTGAAAAAGGAGGCGGCGTGTAGGTGTGCGAGGGATGTGTACCGTGAGCGGCTGCTTTCAGCCGGAGCCGCGCGTAAACAGGTCCAGTCTGATGTTTATCAGGGACTCTCATCTCCTGAGCTGGTAAATTTTTTCCTGTCGTGTCAGTTATGATCCGCAGAGTGGGGAGCATTGAAGACAACTTTGCGTGCAGCGTGAGCGAGGCTGCACACACCTGTGCTGCTGCAGCCAGCGCTGCCCGGCCGAGTGCGGGATCGGGCTGCCCGGCCAGCAGGACCTGGGGCTCCTGCCTCTGGCGTCAGCCCCAACGCCGTCCCCTCGCGCGTACTGAGTCACAGTGACTCACTTCAAACTTGGATGTGAGCGCAAAGTATACATTTGCAAATTGGCTGGTGAGGCACTGCTTTGCAATGTAGGTGGGATGTATTACATACTCCAGCAGTCAAGTTCTGCTCTTTTTCCCTCCTCCCTCTCTCTCCGCGCAGGATAGCTGTCTGAGCCCGGGATTTTGGTGCGGTTCTTGCAGGCGCAGGAAGGCGGCTCAGCCCGCTCCGGTGGATGTGGCATGTGGATGGCTCCGGCTCCGCTCGTGACGGAGCTCTCCACTGAAGATGGATGACTTAGCTCTCCTTGACCTGTTGGAGTGTCCTGTGTGCTTTGAAAAGCTCGATGCCACAGCGAAGGTGCTACCGTGCCAGCACACTTTCTGCAAACCCTGTCTGCAGAGGATCCTGAAATCCCAGAAGGAGCTCCGGTGCCCCGAGTGCAGGACCCTCGTCCTCTGCAGCATCGAGCAGCTGCCCTCCAACCTGCTCCTCATTCGCCTCCTGGATGGAGTCCGGTGTGGACAAAACGTTACCAGGTTTGGCTCGATCCAGAGGTCAGGGGTCCTGTCCTCCCCTGCCTCCCTCAGGAGAGTCCCCAGGGCACTGCAACTTCATCAGCACCGGCTGGCGACAAATCCCAGGATCCACATGGAAGGGGTAAGGAGCATCCATGTCCTTTACTCTGTCTGTGAGCATAGAAAGCTTTCTTCTCATGTGCCAAGAGCTATGAAACTTTCCTGTTAGCAGTATTGCAGAAATGTTTGAAGTATGAGAGATCGCTTTGTTTGCAAATCCGGCTGTTATTTCCTTGTGATATTTGACTATTTTGAGTTCATCACAACAGTAATTGCATTGGCTCTCAGGCTGAGACAAAACCAGCCTGCCCTTCTCCTTGGAAAAACTCCATAGCAGCTGTTTTCCTCAGGAGTTTTCAGGTGCTTCCTGGCTTTGGGGGCACATTTCAGGCCCTTCAACTTTCGGGCAATATACTGATTTTTGACTGACAGCAATGAAATCAGTAATTGCAAAGCTGTAACTGTTAGAGGTGGAGAAAGGTATTTCCCGTCGCTGCACCTCAGTTTCCCCAACTATTGAAAAAAGGAGAGCGCCTAATGATGCTTATGTCCCTGGCAGAATACTTTGAGGTTCACTAGTGAAAAATATTAAACTTGACTTACTAACTTTATCTAGGGATGATTGACTTGGCTCATCTAAAATTCTAAGTTGTTTCTGTCATTTCCTTTAACAGTACAAAAGCTTTTCATAAATAATGAGGACATGATATTAGACCTGTTAAAGGAGCTTGGCTCAGATTGAATTTGGGGTAGAGACTGACTTGTGGCTTCACCTTTCCTGCATCATACTCCTGGATTTACATTTCTCCCACCTGAACTATTCTGTACGATGTCTCTACAAACCTCTTCATAATATTCAAAAGCCTGGCTCAAATGGCTGGTAAATCTCAGAGCATTTTTCAGAATTGCAGAGCTATAAATTTCCAGGCAGACACGGGACAGGTTTTCTCACCTGGGTGCTGGGGGTACCTATGCACAGGTATTGCTGTGGAGCTGGAGAGGACCCCTGTGTCCTGCGGGTACAGGCTGCTGTGTGTATCCCGGGGAATCTCTGTGGCCTCGCTAAGTCATCTTGGGTGGATCACACATCAAAACCAGACATCTCTCGGGAGCTCCTCTCTTAGGTTTTCCCATTGCGAAGTGTGGCAGGGTGGCCCTGAGACCCCTATCCTGGGAGCCCTGCCTGGCCCGCAGCTCATCAGGCTGGCTGGTGTGCCTGTCCCTGCACAGCGGCAGCACCTGGGCCAGGCGGGCAGTGGAAGAGGCCATCCACCTCTCCTGCATGCATAAAATGCATAAAGAAACGATGCTTTGGCTTAGATGAAACGTAGCTCAGTCCCCAAAGGCGCTGCGTGGTGCTGTTCGGCAGTGCTGGGGGCGCAGGGGTGGGCAGGTGACACCGCACAACCCGGGAGTGGTCTCCCGTCCGCAGCACCCCGTGGGTGACCGGGGCCGGGGTGGGAGAGTGGAGCGGAGCTGGGGTGAGCACCATCCTCGGGCCCCTCCGCAGTGACTGGTGCGGCTCGGCAGCCTGCGCAGCGGTGGCCCCGCACCATCGGCAATGCTCCTGTGAGCAGCAGAGCTGTGGCTGGCAAGACCCCTCGCTGGGAACCAGCTCTCCAGGGGGGCTGCAGGGGGTTCCTGGTGCCATTCATGCGAGGTACGAACCATCAGTGAGAGACAGTTTTCAGCCACTGCCATTATGGCCGGCATTTCAGCTGAAAATTTGTTTTGTAGTTTCTTCAACTGGACTCCCCCAGCCCCAGATAAAAAAGCACAAATACCTTTGACTGTTATTCTTCTCTCTCACCCATTTCACATTTATTTTATGAGTTCTCAGGACAGGTAGGAACTTGTTGTTGATATCATATAAAGGCAACATCCTTCAGTCTGCAGCTCCCAAAAGCGTTTTAAGACCAAACTGTTGGGAATCGGCAGAAGTAGTGAGCGAGAGGGCTGCGGCCCGGCTCCTGCAGCGCTGCGACAGCCCTCTGACTTCCTATGCCTCTTGATGAAGGGATATAAAAACATGTTACGCTGAAATTCTCTTAGACTTAATTAGTTAATTAATTATAAAACACTTTGGAATCCTCGGCTGCAAGGTGAAGAATGCAACGTATTAGTCACGTTTTGGTTTTGGTGGTTTTAAATACATGTGGACGGGACCAGAGGTTACTCTGGGTGCTGCAGCAGGATGTTAATGCCTGCGGACCCTCCCCTGAGCTGGCTTCACCCGGCGGTAGCGGGGACGCACCGGCAGTGACTGCGTGGTGCAAAGAGACCAGGCGGTGACAAGGGTGACTTGTCATCTCCCTACATTGTGGAGCACTTGAGTTTCAGGGGATTCCTCTGAAGTAACTGGGGTGAGCAGAGGCCTCCTGATGATTTGAACTGCAGGGCAGATGCTTTTTGTCAAGAATCACAGTGAGAAGAGCGATTGTGAGATCCTGCTCCACCACAGTTAATCCCCCCACAGTTGCTTTCCTGGGTACTCGTAAATGCAGTATTCATTTGCAACTGCAGTGGAAGGTCGCGTGCTCTCCAAAGAAAGACTGCCCCAATCTGCATAGTCTGCTAATTACCGCTAGTACCATATACTACTTCATGCTACAAAGCAAATAAAATTAACGTGCGCCGTGCTGCACTGCAGCCAGATACGCCATCAAAAGCAGGATGCAGTACGTGTTTTGTGTTTACCAAAGAAGCCATTCTATAAATAAACTTCCTTTACTCCATGGAGCTGAGAAAATTACAAGTTTGATCAAAGTTTCTCTTCTCTGCAGAGATGTTTCCTTGCCAGCTTTTTGCTCTTCATCCTCCTGAGCTTCCATGAGGACAAAAAAGCAAAATAAATCCCCTTGTCACCAAGCAAGCCCAGAACCCGCATCATTCCGAGAGGGAAGCGCGAGCAGGCCCCAGCAGAGCTGCTGAATTAGCAGCAACACAATGCTCAGTTTTCAGTCAGGAATCTCACAGAGCCATTCCTTCAAAAACAGGGAATATTCTAGTTACAGCCCATCCCAAACTATTTCTTATTTGCTAGCATTTAAATCCCCTTTGGATCCACGTCCTACCTGCTAGCACGGGTGGGGACAGGCTGGGTTTGTGCGGGTCCGTCCCAGGCTGCGTCTCTGCAGGGAGCAGGGCTGCAGAGAGGCCACGGGCACTGCCCCGTACCTGCTCCCAGGGCGTCTGGCCAGGTTTTAAGATCTTTAACATCTATGCAGAGAGGACAAGTCTTTGGATTTTCAGGATCTCCACATAATAGACTGTCTGGAATTTAAGAATAAAAGGACTTGCTAGGAGGTGAATGCGTAAATAATCTACGTTGAAGCCTTTGAACTCTTAGGAACCGCCCCTGGCATGTGCCAGATGTGGTTACGTCTTGTGCTGAAGCATCCGTCTTATCTGGCTTCAGCCCCAATGTTACGCTAAACACAGCTTTGCCGCTGGTGAGAGAACAGAAAGATCGTGTGTGCTGAGGTACACACAAAGCTCCCGTACTTCTCTGATGAGCAGCAGACCAAAACTGTACCCTACACACGGCAAAAATCCACCCAGGCCACTAAACAGCTACTTGGATGATGAACTTTGTCATGCAACAAATACAGGGCAGTGAGCCAGAGGAGAAAAATTCCGAGTATGACAGCTTGCCTTTGGAAAACACAGACCACACAAATTTAACTGTGACTTCGGCTATTTTCTCTTTGCATGAAGTGAGTGCTGTAACACCCCCCTCCAGCATTTCATGGGAGATAGACAGATAACACCTCTATTGGGATAAAAATACACTGCACTCCAACGTCGCCACCTTCACACGGCCGTCTATATATAGTGCCTGTGTCTTGGTATTTTCTTCTCCTCCAGAAACATCTCCAACTCCTTTCTGAATTTGACAGACAGGACTTGGATCGCTGGATCTTTTTGAAACCTTACTCAAAGCAACCTTCATGTTTGCACCCAGCAGAGGCAAACACGTTTCCTGACTCACTCGCCGTGCAAACCACCCTCCACGCCCCCCAAAAAACCCCCAGTGGTTCCCGTGCGGTCACAGTAATGACTTCATGATGTGTGGCATGTCCAAGCCTTGGGCTGGACGAGCACGGAACAGGCATTGCAAAGCCGGGGACTCTGGCACATGGGCTCTGCCTTAGGAGGTGCCGCTGCTGTGGGTGGCAGCTGCTCATGACACGGGGTCCCTCAGCTAGCAATGGAGCCGCTTTGTTTGGCTAAAAATTCCATGTGGTCTCATGACCTCCTGGGAGAAAGGCCTTGCCTCAGTTGCCTCCACAGCCGCATCCCATCAGGGTTTGTCTCATTCTAAAAAATGCTGAGTGTGACCCAAGGAACTGGTTCCGCAGTGCTGGCTTGCACCTTGTACAGGATACCATCGGATGCCTTTTTTCTCCTTTGCATGGAGTTTTAGCACTTTTATCTGCAAAGAGAGAGTGAAGTCACCTTGATACAGATTGCCCGACAATACACACCCCAAAAGCTGTGTGCGCAACAAGAACAGAGTCAAGAGCACAGAAGCAGAAGGCTTTGCAGAAGCTGCAGCCATGAGGAAGAGCTGGTGTTACACACAGCAGGAGACCGAGCCATTCCTTCATTTCTGTTGGAGAGAAGCATAAGACAGAACCACAGCCTCAGAGTCAGGGGATGAGGTTCTGCTTCCCTACGGAAAGCTTAAAGAGAAAATACCGTTTTGATGGGATGGAGGAAGAAACACCCAGTTGCTCTGTAGGTGGGAGGCGGCACTGTTGTACTGAAGCCAGGCCGGGATGGCGTGACGGGCGGCTTTGCAGAGGGCTGGGGCGTGTGCGCGATCGTCCTACAATGGTTCAAGTCCGTTTCAGTTACTAGCAGACTCCCCTCTGCGCTTTTGATGGTCAGCAAAGCTTCTCGCTAGGGCAACCAGCAACCGGCATGGCAATTCCTGGTGGTACCGCGGGGCGGGGGAAAGCCAAAGGACCTCCACAGCCAACATCAGGAGCCAGTTTCCCTGGTTTTACAAAATAAGGTACCAAGCTGCAAACACATAAAAGTGTTTTAATTTGTTACCAAGGCAATGAGTCAGGCTCAGATGGCGAGTCAGGAATAGAACAGCAGGGTTTCTCAGCGTGAGTGTTCACCTCCTAAGTATCGTGGTCAGCGAGGAGGCTGAAAGTCTGAGAGCCCTCCTCTTCTTGCAGAGTTTCCCTGCTGGTGGCTGGCCACCATCCCCGGGTCCATGAAGCTGGTCATTGGCCTGAGTTTGTAATTTTACCCTCCGGAGGGGAGAGGAGGAGGCACGTTCAGGTGCAGCTCTGCCGGTGTTCCAGGGCTGGAGGAGAAAAACGTCCTGCGAGATGGGAGGCTGGGTCTTGGCAGAGAGAAGACCCATTCACTGCTGCTGCCTAAACCTTATCTTACCTTCCTTTACTTCGCCTCTGCCCTTCTCTACAAGGAAAACTCTGGTGCTTGCTCTTAAATGCTGGACTTTGTTCTGCTGTTATCAATTTTCAGGCATTCAAACTCCATTTAGCATGAGGACTCCACTGTGCAAGGCACTGTGCAAATGAATAAAGAACCATGACCTTCTTTTTTTTTAAGAAAAACTTTTCCTTATGAGTTTGTAAGCATATATTTGAGTTTACCATGATGTGGGAAACCTCTATTTTGTCTTGATGCCTGGACAGGGGACACAACTGAGGAGGCAGTTTTTAATAGACAAAGATGTGTCCTTTGGCAATCCACCCCCTTTAAAGAGGTTTCCTTTGGGCCCTGAACAACTGATGGGCCCAGAATTTCTCACTGGCTTTGCAGGGAGGAAAGAGCAATCCTCGCCTCTTGGGAAACTGCGTTGGCCTGTGTCTTGTGTAACTGGGCTACAGTCGGTCGGTCTGCCCTAGGAAATGGAAATACAGAAAGGGGAGAGCGGCTCCTTTCGCCAGCCCCAAGGCAAGATGAGGACGCCCAAGGCCAGACAGACAGTGACCTCCCAGGTCTTGGCCAACATCTGAGGCAAGGCCCAGCTGGCAGCCATCACTTCATGACAGTCATTAATTTACCATCAAAATGGCTGCTAAGCGGAGGTGGTAGGCTAATGGAGAGATGTACGGTCACTAATTAAGCACTTCCCTGAAAAAACGTGAAAACTAAATCCTGGGTTGTTGAGCAATCAGAAGGTGCAGAGCCCTGACAGCTTTGAACGGTGGCAGGGACACAGCACAGACAACCACCTTCTGCAGGCCTGCTGCTCGTGGGGATGGCCAGCGCCATCCCTCATCCCTCCACAGCCACCAGTGCTGTTCCTTGTCCCCTCACGGCCACCAGCACCATCCCTCATTCCCTCATGGCCGCCACCACCATCCTGGTTTGCAGAGCAGCCTTCGCCCTGTGCCCGGGCAGCGCTGGGTGAGGGTGGCGTCGGCGCTGCTCCGGTTCCCAGCGCAGGGAGAGGGCCTGGGAGCAGCAGGAGCAGGGCGCGGGATGCAGGTTTCCTCCCTGCCCGGTAAACAGCCACTTCTGAGAACTGCGGTGCTGAGGCAGAGCATCATGACCGGGCACGCCGAGGGCTGACACAGTTTGTTTTCCGTGCGGCTTAAAACCATGACACACAACTTAACCACTGCCCGAGATTGCTGACTGCAGCAGAGACAAAAACATCTGATAGTAACCATGAGTGGAAGAGGCATGAAAAGGTTTCATGCCGACGCTGCAGCTCCAACGCACTGGTCCCCAGCATCACTGTACTGTGCCACGTGCCAGCCGCTGCCACCCCCCTCTCCTCACACAGAAATGCTGTGCAGGCCTGGCCCTGCGCTGCCTGTGCCATGACACGCTGCCGGCACCAAGGAGCAAGCAGCTACAAAGCCAAGACATGCTCAGGCCCAACTCAGCACAAGATGGACATGGACCTGTTGGAGCGGGGCCAGAGGAGGCCCCGGAGGTGCTGGGAGGGCTGGAGCCCCTCTGCTGTGAGGACAGGCTGAGAGAGTTGGGGTGGTTCAGCCTGGAGAAGAGAAGGCTCTGGGGAGACCTTGGAGCCCCTTCCAGTCCCTCAAGGGGCTCCAGGAAAGATGGGGAGGGACTTTTTACAAGGGCATGTAGTGATGGGATGAGGGGTAATGCCGTCAAACTGGAAGAGGAGAGATCTAGAGTGGATATGAGGAAGAAATTCTTTGCTGTGAGGGTGGTGAGCCCCTAGCCCAGGTTGCCCAGAGAAGCTGTGGCTGCCCCATCCCTGGAGGGGTTCAAGGCCAGGTTGGATGGGGCTTGGAGCAACCTGGTCTAGTGGGAGGTGTCCCTGCCCAGGGCAGGGGGTGGCACTGGGTGGGCTTTAAGGTCCCTTCCAACCCTATGCTTCTATGAACTCCTGCCTTGCATGCACCTCGGCACTCCTTTTGTCCACCTAAATCTCTTTTGTGGCTTCACACAGGCAAAGTGAAGCCTGATCCAGCACTGTCCTCCTCTGGAGCCGTGGGGATGTTACCAACAGGCAGCTGGGCACTCCCCCACAGCTCAGCCATCGCTTGTGCAGCATCTGCTCAGCCTCTCCCTGATAAAAGCTGCTCTGTGTTTTCTTTAATCATTTTCCCCATCTTCCATTTCACTTCTGCAGTACAAAGCCAGAATTGCAATAGGCAAAGTTCAGAAGTGACGTAGGGCTTGGTGCTGCAGCCTGTCCAAGGGGTGTTCCTTAGCAGATGGTGTCAGTGCTCCCATCCACCCCTGCCGTCTCCCCAGCAGCAGCGCAGACGTAGCAGCGCAGAAACCAGCCCCAGCAGTCTCAGCGACAGGCTCCAACACCTGCTTCTGCAAACTCCACTGGTTGCTTTTCAGCTCTTCAGTCTGTAAATCACACCCACTTATACCTGTAACTTACAGTGGTGTTTTCTATACCCAGCTAAATCCCTACAATTCCTATCCCCGGTTCCCCCCGTGAAGGCCTGCTGGCTCCCAGCGCCGTGCGGCCACCAGCCCCAGCCCCAACCAGCTCTGGCCTTGTGTCCTGGCCCACCAGGAGGAAACAGGCAGATCTGGTGAGCCCCAGTACCCACCTGAGCAGGAGGGGACTGACTTTGCTCTCCCTGGTGCACACAGTCTGCTTCTGCTTGGAAGATGGGAGCAATCCTCCTCAGGGGAGAAATAATGCAGAAACCACCCAACTGACTGAATCCTCAGAATATAATTATACGAAGAGATTGAAATGACAAGTTCACTTTTGATGGTTTTGTTCTCTGTGACAAGGCTGAAGTTATCTCCTCTGCCGAAAAGCAGAAAAACAGAATTGTAATGGCAATTAATTTACATTCAAATAGCTCTTTTCATCCAACTGGATCCTAAAGAGCCCTGAAACTGCGCTAGCTGAGCACACAAAAGAGATGGTGTGGGGCTCATTCATCCCATCAAAATGCAGGCAGTCGGTGGCAGGATGCTGAAGGCGGCTTCCAGAAAGTTAGTAATCAGAATGGATGGCAGTTGTTATTGATTATCTCTCTTTATGAAAAGCCACATGTCCTTTGGCGTCAGTCTGTAGATAATAACCAGCTCTCCATCACGGTGCGTAAATCACTGCTCGTCAGGAGCATGGCGGGATTGTGCTCCCAGATCTGTCCTGGAGTCGCTGTCTGCCTCCGGGCAGGTCACTCCCCCTCCCGCTAGTGCTATCCCCACTGGTAAGGCAGGGATTTGCACCATCACCCCACCTTCACCTGCATGGTCTCCCTGGATCACCCAGCTCTCCAGGGCAGGAATCACTGCTGCACTTGCCCAGCGCCCGGCACAGCAGCTGCCTTCAGTAACACCTACCGACCCTGAGAGTAGGGACGACTGGCCACCTCACCCTCCCAGCCTGAGCAGCGGGGTCAGGACACAAGCTTTCCATCTCCTACACACATCAAATATTCTTGCTATTTCCATGTATGCTGCGGAACAGCCTGTCCCTGCACTGTGGGGGTCACTGCACGGAAGCAGCAGCATCCTTGTGCAGAGATGGAGCCAGTTGAGCCCATGGAGCCATGGAGGTGAGAGCCCATGGAGCTCTCACCCTGGGCCAGTTGAGAGCAAAGATGCTCTAACGCTTCTTCAGCCACCCTGGCACACCCCTAGCACTCATTTGTGGATCTTGGGCAATGAAATGTGCCCTCACCTATTGCATACCACCTCTTCGCGCCATGCAGTTCTTTAAAGAAAAGGAGACAGCGTTGGTAGGAAGAGCTTCCTCCATCCTTTGGCATTGACCCTTCTTTGCTCCACAGTGGCAGCTTTCTGGGTGGAAGGTTTTTTCAAGCACCTTGGTACAGTTTGATATTTAGGCTGCGCTTGGACTCCTACTACCCAGGTGTAGAGCCGGCACAAGGGAGTTTCAAGGTTTGCAGGATCCAATTCAGTGTGTTTCCCTGAAAAGCAAGTCCTGGCGAATCCTGGCCCTGACACCCTTGCACCGGCCCGTGCAGCACACTCGGGTGCCAGTCCCCTCCCACCAACACCAGTCCTGCTCCAAATGGCTCTAAAATGAAAAATAATCAAAAAACACTTGCAAACTGAACCCACAGTACCTAGTGGGAGAAAAATCAAACTGGAAGACATCCAGTATTGGATTTCTCTTCTTCCTGGCACTATCCTAGAAATAAATTGTTCCGCTCAAGGAGGCTGTTATGTGTTACAGAAATCATGTATCTACAGGAATATCGCTGCCTCTGTACAGCATGGATATTTAACTCTTCTGCACAAATAATGCGGTGCTGGGGTTGGGAGGGGAAGGCAGAGCTCACGCAGAGCACTGGGCTGCGTCTCCCCTCCGCACCATCTCCGTCCCCTCAGACTTTCCAGGTGACACAGCTGGGTCTGGCCTAGATTCTCACAGTTCATTTGCAGTGTCCTGGGTCCTTTTCTGCTCTGCTGGCTCCTTCCAGGGTGGGACAGCCCAGCAGCACTGCCACCACTCCAGCTGCGGGGGCCGGGGCTCCCCTGACATCCCATACCTGAGCCGGTTCTCCTGCACAGGGTTCTGGGGAGCGACTGCGTCCTTGCACGTGGGGCAACACCCGTGAAACCCAGATGAGGATCAGGCCCATGGTATTTACCACAGAGAGATTCGGGTGGTGGGGAGGAGACCGCATGCTTGGAGTGGCTGGCTGCCTTCGAGGGACGAGGCGCAGCAGAGAGCGACTCCAGGGCATTCCCTGTGCGGACTTATGAAAATCAGAGCTGGGAAACCACCCGGGTGCAAGTCCAGACCCGTCTGAGGCCATTCATGATTCATCTGCCAGCAGCCTCCTCAGCCCCACGGGTCTGGCTCTGCTGCTGGAGCCAGCAGAGTGCCCGTTGAGCTTTGGGGTGCTGGGTCCAACACTGGTGCCAGGCAGAGGTGCCAGAACAGGGATGTCTGCAGCAGACAGCACTCCTGGGGCTCACTCCTGCCCAAACAGCTCCTGCTCTCCTCCTTTGGCACACAGTAAATCAGAAGGAAGCACCCCTGGACATCAACAGCAATAATTAGGATTAATTTGTCACTCATCCCATGTATTCATCTAACGCAGTTGTGGATGTTGGTGAAGTCAGAGCATCTGGGAAACAAGAGGATCCCATCTGATGCCATGAGCTGGGTCTCGCTGCAGTTATTTGCGGTGAGCCTTGCTTGGAAACAGGTAAAAGAATAAATGGAGCCCAGGTAGATGCAGGGACGTTTATGGCCCCGTCCTCACGCCTACCCCAGGGTATCGCAGGTAGCGGCTCAGTCCGCTCCTGCAGAGGTGGTGTCAGCACGGGGCCATGCAGCTCTTCGGGGAGCCTGGGACGGGGTTCACAGCCTCCATCAGAAATCTCTCCTCTTCGCTGCTCTCCTGGCTTGGCTTTCTTCCTTTCTTGGCAATTTTTAATGTCTCTCCCTGGTGACCGGCACCCCAGCCAGCCTCACACACTTCTTTTTCTTCTTCTCCTTTTTTTTTTTTTTTTTTTTAATACCAGTGCTTTGAGTGTGTGGTCTTACATTAATCCACTGCCAATAACGAGGAAGTTATAACTAGCTCATTTAAGATAATTATAGTGTGCATTTCTCCCAGCTATGAAGAGATGCTTTGAATTGCTTCCTCACATGTACATATTTTTAATTTGCTTCTTTGTTTTGTATGGAGGGAGACTCAGATGTATTGGATGGCTGCCCTAGCACAGCTGATGCCAAATGTCAAAAATAGTATTAAAAAAAATAAATCTTTTCTCCCTTATCGACCTCAAATCCAGTATGAATGGGGACAAGCATTGAGGTGCATCTGCCACGACCATCCCTGCTGGTGGAGTGGCCAAGAAGAGAAAAGTATTTCACCTAGAGCCCGCACAGCGTATGGCACTGACGCGAGAGGGGGTTTCTGGCTCTGCAGCCCCGGGTTCACCTGCTGCATTTTCTCCCCAGGGCTCCCCCAACAGCTCTGCAGGCAGCCGGGGGGCACCTTGGGTCTCTCACCGCTCCGAGAGCCTGAAATACCTCCTGGGGCACATGGTGATAGCAGGGTCGTGCCTCACTCAGGCACGACAGACATGAAAACAGAGGGGGAAAAAAATCAGAAAAAATGAGGCAGCGTTGGAAAAAGTTACAACCACCCAGAAAACAGAGAAGGAAGGGCTTCTCTGGGAGAGGCCAGGCTCTCCGCAGCAGCCAAAGGCTCCGCAGGCAGAAAAAAAGTGTTCCCTCAGCACCAAAAGCCACACAGGTTTGGGTGCATGAGCACTGACTGCCCTTGGCCCAAGGGCTTTGGCAAAACATCCCGTTGGTCCCTGTCTGCTTGACAGCCTGAAAAGTAGCAGTGGGCAATTTGATGTCCTATGGCATTCCCTTCTTCTACTCAGCTTCCCACTGATTTTAGAGGCTTTCACGCAGGAGAACGTGAAAGACACTCCTCTCTCTATTTATTTAATTTAGCGACACTACTGTAGCTGCAGTATTGATGGCATCATGGGAAAAAAGCCTTTTCCCTTCTTGTCTAGACCATGCTTTTGCCAAGAAAGGTTGGATCAGATGATCCTTGAGGTCCCTTCCAACCTGGGATTCTGTGATTCTATGGTTCAAGAGTGATATTTCTTCTTTGTACTTGCTGCCTCTCTGCTACTGGGCAGCAAATGTTTTACACAAATTTTCAACGACCTTTAGTTGAGTTTTTCACAGAGCTTCTCGTAGCGTTTTCCCAACTGAATTTAAAGACAGACGCTGAACCCTGCAGCGAGGGAGCGTGCCAATATTGGCAATATTTGCCTGAATATTTTGCTGCCACTGCCACCCCACTAAATTAAAACGTTGCCTTGGATTAACAACAAGCAACTGGACATGCTAACGGGAGAAAAATCCATCAAAACAAACCCAGTCCCTCCACACCCCATGCCCGGGACCGCGTCCTCACCCGGGAAAGCCTTTCCCTCTGCCCTCAGCCCGGAGTGAGCTACCTCCAGGCACACCTTGTCTTTATCGCCGGGTTTAATTAGCACCCCAGTTTCTGCCATTGCAATTAACCTACTTTAAATAAAGCGAAACAGATGCCTTGCAGAGGATCTTATGCATCCAAGACTGGACAGAAACCAGCCAAAGCCTGAGAACAAAATCAGATTTGAGATACGCCCACAGCTGCCTGTGTTCTCGCACCAGGAGGAGCGATAAGCACCGAGCTCAGCTGCCCGTAGAGGGTTCCTGCTGCTTCCCCGGCCTCAGCGGGGTGGTTTGCTGCAGGGTGGCTTAGGCGCTTTTCTTCGTCTTTCCTGCGTCTCATGAACACGTTAAAAAATGGTGACCCTGATGTACATTTTTCTGAAAATTTCAGCTTGAAGATTTATTGTGTGAAAGGCCTGCAAAGCAGAAAAGCGCCCTGTACTGCAAAAACCACACCAGTTGCTCCGTGTGGGTAGATAAAGGCTTGGTTTATATCCTAAATAAAGTTGGGAAATCAATGTGATATTTTTGGCTCAGTATCTGAACAGACAAACAAAATTTTAAAAATAAGCAACAAAGACAGACTTCGGAAAAAACTGACTTGGACCTTAAAAAATTACTTGAGTTGAATGATTTTTTTTTGATGAAGATCTTGAAAAAGTTAATTTCAAGTTAATTTCAGTTAGTTCCAAAACAAAACACTTTGTATTGCTATGGGTTTTTTTAATACTTCTCCCGTTTGTTATCAGAGTATTAGAATATTAGAAAAAATATTTTGGCAGTTACAAAGACGGTATGATTTTGAAAATATCAGTCATCAAGTGCTGAAACAGTCCAGCGTGATTACAGTTTCTCCTTGTTATACAGCCAGAAACGCACATCCAGTCCAACGTCCCTTCGCCACGCCACCTGTCCCTTTGAAGCACTTAATTCTGACGTGTTTTTAATTGAGGCTTGTGGCAAACAAGGACGGCTCTCCTTGCCCTCGTCCCTCCCCGGGGCAGGCAGGAGGCGTGAGGTCCTGTGCCCTGCGCTGACCCCAGGCTGGAGGCTCCAGCCTTCCCCTGGTCCCCACCCCGAGTACATAGAATCACAGACTGGTTTGGGTGGGAAGGGACCTTAAAGCCCACCCAGTGCCACCCCCTGCCCTGGGCAGGGACACCTCCCACCACACCAGGTTGCTCCAAGCCCCGTCCAACCTGGCCTTGGAGCCAGGGGAGCCGCAGAGCCCTTCCCCGGGTGCAGGCAGCTTCAGCGGGGAAGAAGCGGTACAGCTCAAAGCACCACCAACACTATAATGACTCTTTGACAAAACATCTGTGAAGGAATACACCAAGGTTACCTTGTGAGTGTTCAAAATGACTAGCAAGCCCCAAAAGACCAAAATTCTGAATATTTTTTGGACGCTAAAGCATATAAGCATTAACTGTTATTCACTTACATCCACGGAAGTTTCACAACAAACTTTGACAAGTGACTACAAGTGCCCTGCTCTATAAAGTGAGGGGGAGATTATGTCAATGGTCACCGCAAGTGCCAGGAAATAGCAATGGGAAAGGGAACCAGCCTTAGGGGGGAAAACTGAAAACAGAATGGGCTGTGAGATTTGACAGGGCATGGAAGCGGGAGGAAGGGGTTAAAGAGGAGGTGAAGAAATGAAGGTTCTGACCATGGTTTGAGGAAGAAACAGCCCATCCATCCAAGCACAGAGGGGTGAGTTTCGGCCAGCCCTATCCTACCTAGCTTTCAGTTACTTATTCCAGCCTGTCCTCCTGTCTCATCCTATTTCTTGCGAAGAAAGAATATTCCAGACTCTCACCACCCCACTGCTCATTCACTTTTCCCAGTTAGTAATAGGCATGCATTTCATTTCAGAGTTTCTCTTATTTTTAATATATTTCCATAACTTGTTCTTGATGCCTTTTATGTTTTGCTTTATTTTCCTGTGCAGCCATTCTCTCATCATCCCCGTACGTTTGTGCTCCTCCTTTACAAGCTCTGTTTTTGCAGTTTGCATGAGTCTTGTTTGTTTTCTGGTTGCTCCTGAGGCAATAAAAGGTCTCTCTTTCTGCGCTCCTTATCCTGGTCTGACACCAGAGAGTCTGTCTCGGAGGATTTCTGAAGAACTGGCCCTCCCGTAATCCTCTATTCCCACATTCTGGTTTTCTGCATGGGAACGTGCGTTGGTCCAGGCATGTGTTCGCAGGGAGAGTTTCTGTGTCCTGGCACTGACGCACTCCCTGTTCCCCGTACGAGCTCAGGGACTGCTGGAGAGCAGAGCTGCCCTGACTCTCACTTTCAGCATTTTCCTTTTTTCCAGCAATATACTTTCAGTGTCACTAAGCCAAGCGCATGTGTTCACTGTTAGCACAAATTGACAGACAAAATGAGTTAATTAGAACTAAACATCAAACTAATTGTTTCCTGTTTCAAATGCTTTGAAGCAAATGCAGTACATAAAACTTTTCTTTTCTCTTGGTTCCTTTTTCCTACCAAGCATCAGTGCCTGGGAGTGCTGGAAGGTGTTCTCTTCCTAAAACCTAAATAATTTCCATGGAAAATTTGATCTTTTCCACACTGCAGAAAACTAATGCTGAGTTTCTCTCTTCCACCTTCCTGACCTCCCCGAAGTGGCTGGTGGGGGGTGAACTCTGCAGAAACCCTGCCTGAGCCCTGGCACAGGTGGATGCGGGGAAAAGGGTTTATCTCCTTCCACAGGAAGAGGCAGGAGAAGCCTGAATGGGTCACTGGTACAACAGTGCCGTCTCCCGCGAGGTCAGCAGGGGTTTGGTGCCTATGGCTTGGAAAAGCTGCAACGCAAGGTCCTACTCACAAGGCCGCAGCACTTGGCAGCTGACAGACAAAAAAAAAAAAAAATCTCCACATTTTGTCCACGGAGATGCAGAGCCAGCAGCCCTGAATCCCACTGGCCTACCAGCATACTCCCCTTCACACCTGAGCTCTCGTGGCATGGGACCCGGCTCCCCGGGGGGGTCCGCGCATCTCGGCCGGTGAGAGCTGAAGACATGCTGGGTTTGAAGCACTCAGCCATGGGTGGAGCTCATATACATTTGTCATGTTGCAGATGGCAATAAACAAACACACACGGGTTGCTTGTTTGTTCTAGGATGCGCTTGAGTGGGACGCAGTACGCTAGTCCAACTAACATGCTGAAGGTATCTCCATCTTGTCTGTAACACAAGTATGTAAAGATCGAGTCTTTCAGTATTGCTGATTTCCAAAGTACGGGACCCCCAAATGCATATCTAGAACAGCTACAGAGAGGGCCGAAAACATTGGCATATCTGCACTCCTCCCAGGAAAAACACTCCTCAGGCTGCCCTCGAGTTGTACCCCATGGGTTCACAGCACTGAGGCCAGGCACAGCCCTGGGTTTATTCAGCCGTCTCAATGATCTGTTGCATTGTGTATTAAATTGAGTTTTCTACTATAGATAAGGGTCAGTAAAGCAGTTATTTTAAGTGAACTTTGTAGTTTCATTTTGATGAGAGTCAAGATGGCAAAGTTCCCTCATCTCTTCTGGTTTTGGTATATCTCTTCTTTCTCATATTATACTGCAACAACAACAACATTAAGAAGCCTCTCTTCCTGTAACCCAGATTAAAGACTGAAATAAAGTCACGGTCACACGCTGTTAAAGCAAGGAGATAACCACAGGAGAGCAGTAACCTGCACTCACCTGGCTCCTGTTGCGTTCTAGACACGCACAGTCGGACACTGCAGGTGACAGCCGCAGGGTCAGCTGGACAGTGGCTGCGACCCCGGTCATTCTGAAATAGAAATACCTGTAAAATAGATATTGTATCAGTCATTATATTACCTTATAGCAGGCAATAAGATCCCATGGGAAGGTTAGTTTAAGGCATTAATTGTTTCTTAATATTCTTAAACAAGTTCAGCCTGATTTTCATCTTGATACAAATTTAGCATAAGTATTTTGGAGGTTGTCTTCATTAGAAAAAGACATCAAGAAAGGATGTGGGTAGTTAATCCCAATAAATGCCTGCTTAAGCCGTAGACCTCTAAATTTTTCCCAGTAATTACGAATGCTTTTGGGGAATTCTGTCTATGTTGTGCATCGCTGTCACGGACAAACTGCAAGGGCTGTTTCTCATCCCACAGGTCCCACGAGCCAAGGCCCTGTACACCTACCGAGGGCACAACCCCGGGGAGCTGAGGTTCAACAAGGGGGACATCATCGTGCTGCTCCGACAGCTGGATGAGAACTGGTATCTGGGGGAGGTCAACGGGATCAGCGGCGTCTTCCCAGCCAGCTCCGTGCAAGTCATCAAGCACCTTCCCCTGCCCCCGCCCCTGGGCAGAGCACTCTACAGCCTTGACCTGAGGAGCAGGGACAAGACCGAGAACAAGGACTGTCTGACCTTCCATAAGGTACCAGCCCGGGCGGCCAGGGGCTGGCCCGTTTCCTTCTTTCGACTGCATGGTGTTCTGCTACTCCCCAGCTCCATAGAAGCTCCCTTTTGGAAAGTTGTAAGGTTCCCAAGCCCCCTCAGACACTGCCGCCAGCGGTTAAACCCCCCCACCCCCCCAACCGCCCCACGGGCACCTAGGGGTACGTGCAGGACAAGGGACATCCAGAGAGGGATGGAAGTGCCCACCATCAGCAGCGATTGCAGTCCCTGGGCTCAGCTCCTGGCCCATGCTGCTGTCATGGATGAGGAGCGGCTGATGGTGGTAGTCTGCTCTCAGGCACTCCAGGGAGATCCCTGGAGTGCTGTCTAAACGACACCTACTGACATAGTAAAGAAAATTGCTTTCAGGTCTGGGGTACACCATTTATGCAGCCTACCGGAGGCATGCATTTGCAGAGCAATACCTGAACTTTCACTGCATTTCCCTTTATTCCCCAAAGGCTACAGAGCTTGTGTTTACTCAGTTAGAGGACACGCTCTTCTGAGTAAGTGCACACCTCCCAGCAAAGTCAACTGTCCCTGTAGTGGCAAAACGAGGTGAGGCATGGCAGAGCAGAACAGAAAGCGCTGCCCAGAGGCACCAGTGTCCTCACTGAGAAGTCACCTCTTTCTCCATCCAGCTGGCAGCACAGATGCCATGGTCTCCTCGCTCTCACGGGTGGGAAGAGGAGGCAGGAGACGGAGGCTGTGGCCCAGGTTGGGTGTCCCCAGGGAGCCGGAGCTGGATGTGGGGTGGCTGGCAGGGGACAAGAGAAATTGAATGGACAAGAGCCGGCTGTGGTTTCTGACTAAGGGGAAGAATTAAAAGTGCAAAATCAGTTCAGAGCAATGTCACACATCACCAGCAGCTCTATCAAATGTGGGCTTTTCGCTTGCTAGTGCAGATGCAGAGAGGCTGGTCAGCCAGCAACCCTCCCTTTGTCAGGAGGATTCACTCATTAGCAGGAGGTGCCTTCCTCGGCTTTCTGCCATCTGCGTTTGTTTTTTCTCTTTCACTCTATTTGCCTTTGTTTCAGGGCTTACTCATTCTGTTTATTTGCGTTAGGAGGCAGCGCGCATCCCCACTCCCGCAGCAAAGTTCACACACAGGGAGTTAGCGCGGATCTAACACAAACACGCTTCTGCAAAGAGGCGAGAGCATCCTCCTGCCCCCCAGCCTCGGGACAGCAGTTATCATATGAAATGACAAAGATTGGAGCAGTCACCTCAGTAACTCCCCTCTGCAGTAACCTCGGGGCAGTGCTGTGTCCTCCTCCAGCCGGGTAAAGCACGGGGTGACCAGCCAGCTGAGGCGGGCAACTCGAGAGAGCCGTCTCTCTGCAAACCACCGCCAAGAGACGATGGATTCCTCCAGGAGCCCGAGCAGGCAGGGGAATCTCAGCGCAGGGATGCTGGAGCTGCGGGTGGATGACACAGGAGTTGCTTTTGTCCAGCACAGCCTGGCTTTCAACCAAAGCTCTGCTGCAGGCAGCTTCATCTCGTTTTTTCAAAAATACCAACAAAAGCAACACATGCCAATCCCCACAGCTGCCCGCTCTCGCACATGCTGCTGCTGGCTTCACGGGCAGCTTCTGTCCTCCACCACCTCTCCCGCCTGGCGGATACCCCCACCTTTTGCCTTCACCTCGCCATGGGCCCTGGCCCTCCCTCGGGAGAAGGTGACAGTAATTTGGCAACAAGCCCACCTGGAAATTTGGGCAGAGATTCACATGCAGTACCATACAGCAATCTGTTCTTAAGATATGGACATGCTGGAACGTGTCCAGAGAAGGGCCACGAGGATGATGAGAGGGCTGGAGCACCTCTCCTATGAGGACAGACTGAGAGAGTTGGGGTTGTTCAGTCTGGAGAAAAGGCGGCTCCGAGGAGACCTTATAGTGGCCTACCAGTATCTTAAGGGGGCCTACAAGAAAGCTGGTGAGGGACTTTTTAGGATGTCGGGTAATGGTAGGACTAGAGGGAATGGATTAAAACTAGAGATGGGTCAATTCAGACTGGATGGTAGGAAGTTCTTCACCATGAGGGTGGTGAGACACTGGAACAGGTTGCCCAGAGAGATGGTGGAAGCCCCATCCCTGGAAGTTTTTAAGGCCAGGCTGGATGGGGCTCTGAGCAACCTGGTCTAGTGGGAGGTGTCCCTGCCCGTGGTAGGGGGGTTGGAACTAGATGATCTTTAAGGTCCCTTCCAACCCTAAAAATTCTATGATTCTATGATTCTTCGAGGCAGTAGGCAGCAGTTACCGTTCAGACACGCAAATGAAAGCTGAGAATCACTTACTGAAAAATTAATACAAAATTTCCACCAGTTCAGATGAAAACTTTATGCACGTGCTCTGCATGGGTGTCAATGTTTTGGCCAGCAATAACCAGCCTTCTCTGACCCCTTCAGTCTTGGAGTCATTAAAATTTTAGCCCCAAACTTTATACATTAATTCAGAACACAGAAAAACATACATTTCTGTAAAATTCTCCTTACTTCCCCCACACACACGTGGCAGATATCCTTAAAATGATGAAATCAAAACATCTTAAAAAGTTTACAAGATTTAGTTCTGCTGGGTTGCTCAGAAATGTAAGTCTTTCCAAAGAGACGTAGCTATCAGTCAATACAAACCAGCTTCTTTTCCCCGAGTATTTCAAATACCTGCGCTCCAGCAACGCCAGGTTATTTCAGCTCCTGAAATAGCGATCTGAGCTTCTCGGCAATGTGACACGGATTACCTCGACTCTTGCACAGGGGCTTTTCGCTTGGTTCGTAGCTAAAATGCCATTTTCATTTTTAGTTGTGTGTGTGGCAATTACAGAGGCATTTCCATGCGATGGAAAGCATCCAGCAAGTCAAAGGCTTTTCATGTCCTCACCATCAGACTCATGTCCACGGTCCCAATTCAGCCACGCTCGCACCTTTAAATTAAAAACAAGTTTGAGCGTCATGCTGAGTAAGGCCAGACAGGCTGGCTTTGCGGAGCAGAAGCTATCCCAGGGGCCTGGCCAGGGCGCAGCACCATGGCAGTTACGGAGGCCACTCTCCGCCATGGCAGAGCGAGCCCACCCGCACCCCAACCACCCACCTGCCCCCAGCGAGGGCTGGGGACACCGTGCACCTGCCCTTCAGGGTGACAGCATCACCGTCCCTGGCAGCGCTGATGAGAGCTGGGAGCACGTTAGGTGACAAAGCAGGGACCTTCCCCACCGTGTGTGTGGAGGGGGGTGACAGCCCGTCCTCGGCCGTGCCCACCCAACGCCATGCCGGGCAGCGGCGTGTGCCAGCACCCGGGGGCAGAGCCCTCCTCCCGGCACAGCACAGCTCACCGCTGCCTCTGGGCCCTGCAGACAGCGAGCCATTCCCTCTCCCTCGCCGGAACGAAGCCTCCGCAACAGGGAAAAAACATAGGGGCAAAAATGCCAAATTCAGGCAAAATATCAAAATTGCGTTTTGAAGAGGTTCTGTTGTAAGCGGCTCCCGTGTGGCTGTTTGCTGGGGGTTCTGCCCCATGACCCCCCCCCAGCTGCTGTCCTGGGGCTGCAGGGGGGTGGCTGGTCTCGGTGGCCCCCCACCATGCCCAGCGCGTCGCAGCAGCATTCCCGGCGCTCCGGTTCCGCGGCCCTTCCAGCCGCCCCCTCCCTGGCCCTATTTTGTCAGCACTGGTCTAGACATTAATTGTATTCCTGCAGTTTAGCTTGAGATGTAGGGTGTAAATGGCACCAACAAGAATTCCTAGAAATAAAATTAATACTTGTAATCATCATAATTACAGCAAGCACTTCTTTGTGGCTATTTTATAAAAGGACACTAGTAAAACATCTTATTTGAAGCTCTAATATATTTTGTAAAATGTCTTTTCATTTAATTAAATCATTTTAGCTTCAGTAATTACTTATTTAAGTCTGGCGTTAACAGAAATAAGTTAGTTAGGGCCACATAAAGCCACCAAGGAATTAGAAATTAATTACGGAGAAGGCAAAGATAGGTCTGTTTGGGAGATGCAAGGCTTTTCTTGGCTTTGATGCTTACGTTTGCGCCCCATTTTATTGCATCCCCCAGTGTTTAGAGAGGGAAGAAAGATGTTTCCTGTTTAGGCTGAAGTTTAATTATGTACAGAAATGACAATATTGCCATCTTATATGTGTACATATGCACACGCTATTGTTTTTAAACCTTGCTTTAAGGAGTGGGGAGGAGGGAAATGTGAAAATAATCCCTGCTTTAAAATGATAATGCTTGAGAGACACCTGTACCTCTCCTGCGTCAGAGTCATCCCTCCTCAGCCCAGGAGCCAGGCACATTGCCTCACACGAGTGGGTGAGAATCTCAAAGTTTTGCAATTCATTAATGTCAGCAGTAAATCATGATTAATTCCTCTGGCAGTCATCGTGGTAAAAAACATTGTCACCACATGCCCTTTGCTATTAATACTGTGTGATCAGCAGTTTCCAAGAAATACTGTTTGAACATCGCCCGTATGCAAACTCAGGGCCTGACTCTTCCCTCATTAAACCCAATGGGTAACGAGCCAGGCTTTTTCAATGGAAGCAGGACCAAGCCAGGAATGTTTTGGCCTACAGAGAGGTAATTGCGTGGATCTAATTCTGCTGGGAAAGCCACCATTGGTAAGGGCTTCTCCAAGCTCATGCCTGAAAGCTGACTGCAGAGCTTTGACGTCCTGCTGCGAGACGCACCCAAGCGTGCCAGCACGAAGCGGAAAAGGGAGATGTGCCCTGACGTCCCTTCTAATTTAGAGTTAAATTTATTATAATGCTGCTAGAGGGTCAGCCAGCCCTCCTCGGCACAGTACACCTCTGCAAGCCAAAGGCTTTGACGAGAAACAAAGCTTGTGGTAAAGTATTGGGGGGAGCACTCAGCCCCAGTAACCTGTTCTCTAAGCAGTAAGTTTTTCAAACCAATTTTAATTTTGCTGCCAGCTATGCATCAGTAATTTTGCATCCAGGATTTGTCACTGCAAATGCATCAGGGGAATGACTGAGCCATAAGTTTTTAAAGATCACCTGTAATGTCACCTGAAATCTGCACGCAGCTCTGTTGACAGAGAGGAAAAGAGAGGAAAAAGGGAGAACTGGGCCGTGGCAGGAGTAACTTCTGAACCATGCCATCACATCTGCCTTTGTCTCTTCCAGCCAAACACCACTGCAAGGCAACTCCTGCAGACCAGCAAAAGCCACTGGTCCCCTCAGTTTAAGTGCACGTCCCTACGAACGGCGTCTCCCAAAGCAAAGGGCGCGGACTCACCAGCGTTCCCCAAGGTGCCCGACTCCAGGAGGAAGAGCCTGCGGCAGTTCTCCATCACCACCGCCCTGAACACCCTCAACAGGATGGTCCACGCGCCCGCCGAGCGGCAGGCGCTGGAGATCAGCTCCCCTGTCCTCATCAGCTCCAGCAACCCCACCGTGGCCACCCAGAGCAGCGAGAAAGCGGAGTTTCCTTACGGCACCCCTCTCCAGGTAGGGAAGCGGCGGCATGGATGCTGTAGGAGCAGTATGAGTCCAAAATGCAAATCCTGGGTAGAAACACTGGATGCGCAGGCAGCAATTTGAGAAGCTAAAGCCCAAACGTGCAATGACAAAGCAGCCGTGCTAATAGTGTCAGTAAGGTGTCACGCGTGTCAGTCTGCTGGGATTCTTTTTCCCCTCCTTTTGAATTGGAACGGTCTGTCTTCAGAGTTCAGGGACCCAGGCGAATTCATAAAAAGAGAAATTAAGTTATCAGAGTAACTAAACATGGATAAAGCACATTCCCATCCTGATTTCTGCCCTACCGCAATGAGCTCCAGGTGTACAGTGGGAGAAAACAGAGACCTTAACTTGCAAAACAAAATATTTTTCATTTTAGAAAGCAGTAAGGAACGTGAACTCCCGAGGGAGCTCGCTCACAGCCATGTATGTGTGTGCGTGTGTGCCTGAATTCACACTGCAAGCAAACACCTGATCTGCTATGTAACGATGTAGATCAAAAATAGGCAGTTCTCAACATTTGCAAAATTAAAGCTAAAACCAGCCATTGGCCACACTCACCTGCATTACTTTGACAATGAGCCTTTCTGAGCTCTCACAGAATTAAGTTGCACCAGCGTGGTAGGACCTGCGGAATCAGGCCCTGGATTCTGAGCAAATAAAAGCCCAGTGAGGAAGCTGCATTGTGCTGAGCAGGTCTGTCCTGCCTGCGATTGCTTTAACGGCACGTTCGTCTAACCCCATGCTTAAGAGGAAAGTAGAAACCTGCTCTTTTTATTTATTGGTATTTCAATTCTTCTAGTAAGTCTTAAGCATACAAGGAGTTCCCAGCATCTCCATTGCTTATTCTCAATAATAAACATTGGGCTTAATCAAAAAACTTGATTAAGCCCAAAATCTCAGCACAGAAGCTCACCTGTTTGGGTACCTCTGACCACCACCTTTGCTCTGCCCACCAGGGCACATGCATGAAAGCTGGAGCTCCGTTACCGTACCCTAATCCACAGAGTTTTGTTCAAAGGCAAACCGCCTACAGGACAGGCTTCCTCACAAAATGCCAGTTCAGCAGCTGTAACACCCACGGAAATAATGAAGGCCCCTGCTTCTGCTAAGCAGGTGGCAGCCCTTCTGCAAAGCCATGGGGGTCCTTGCCCTGCCGCCACTCAGTGCTCTGCCCCGCTCTACCCACGGCCAGAGGAGGGTTCTGCAGGGGAGGGCAATTACACACTCCTCGCCCGTCTGCAGTCGAAACCCGGGACGCTGCTGAGGGAAGCTGAATTTGGGGCTGAGATAATAAACATAGACTCACCTTTCGGTCTATATCTGCTCTTCGCTTTAGGAGGCAAAATAGTCTCGTTCCTTCTTCACACTCTGACTAAAGATCTCAGTACGGAACCTTCAGAGATCATCTGAAATGGAAGAAAAAAGGTTTTGTTTAGATTTGTATGACATCTTTCATATTCAAGGCTGCTCTAACGTTTTATAAAGCAATAAGCAAGCCCCGGTAGTGCAGCGTCTGTGCAATAAAACCCAGCAGGTATTTTGTACTTAGCAATAGCCTGGAAAGAGCCCTGGATGTTAGATCCTGTTTTATGTGAGAGGAAATGAAGCCTTACAATGGAACTATAATTCAATTGAAATGGTATCATGTCTCACAAACCTGATATAATTTTACCAAAAATGTCTCAGTGTGAACTATTGTCAACAACAGAAGCAACAGAGTAGATGTGTTAACGTGTTGCCTTGGAAGGGCTGGAATTTCCTTTCTTCTAAACAACAGTGTTGCTCCCGGAGCTTTGCAGGAGGATCTGTGTTGTTCACAGGGCCGCACCGGTTGCAGATTTTCCTTTTCCCACCTCTGGGTTTGGGTTGTGCTGACCGACCTGCAAAGTTGAGATTCTTTTGCAAGCTCAGATACGCGCTGCCAGGCTGGACCGCGTTGGCCATATCCCACTGAGGTCACTTAGCCTTTTTCCTACTATTAATCAGATGGGAAAGCTGCGGGGGTGAATTTGTTGATAAGGCAGCCCTCACGGTCAGAACAAAGTTACGGGATTGAGGAGTAACGGGAGAGACAAGAGCTGATGCTGCTCAGCAGCTTCTGGTGGAAGTTCAGCTTTGATGGTAAGTGCTGAGACTTCGGAAAAACAGCAGCGCATCTCTGAAAGCGTGGTTGTTCCATCGCAATTAGTTTTATATACACAACATTACTTGGAAGGAAAAGATCTGTTTCTTGGGTTCAAACTACTCCAGATAAAACAGGAGTTTGGAAGTAACAAACAGTTGCGTGCCTACTGCCAGCCCTGAAAACTCAGCCCCGGAGTACAAGTATCAAGCTGGGGTCTTCCATTATTAGCAATATAGTAAAGAAAAGAGTGGGTTGAATCACATCCTTAATTGCTTCCGTGTGCTTTCGTGCTCCCTAGTAAGCCTGCAGAGGTTGAGTAGCCCGGATCTTTGTGGGTGGTCCCCAGTATGGTGCAGCAGATGGAGCCGAGTCTACAGCTCAGCTCAGCCGTGCCGAAACCCAGCCCAGGGTCCCCCTGGGTGCCCAGAGCCTGCGCTCGCACCCGGCCGTGCTGTGTAAGGAGCAGCGAGGGCAGCGCTCGAACCACCCAGGAGCCAGCCCCAGACAGCACAGCCTCTCGGGAGGAGTTCCGAGACCTGGTGGGCAAGACCGAAGTAGGCAAGGATTTAACCGGTTAAGCGGGAATTGTCCCAGGGCAAAGCCCAGGGTTGGATAACCTTAGCTGGCAGGCAGGGATGAGGCACCTGGGGGAGGCTGGGCAAGGAGAGGGGGGCGGAGGGTGCCCCCTGCCCAGGCCAGCGCCGCCGATGCCCTCCTCCGAGCAGAGGGCTGGTGAGGGGAGGGAGCAGGCGGCAGGGTTAGCGGTGAATCACCAGCAGGAGGAATGCGGACCGCAGCATCCGCCCTCCCTGGGAGCCAGGGAAAGTCCGCCTCCCCATCCCGGGCTCCATGCAGAGCCCAGAGAAGTCCAAGAGCAGCCACGGCCCCCAGGATCCCCACCCAAACACCGGAGCTGTTCCTGAACTGCCCCAGCAGCAGCACCCCAGCCCCTCACTCGCCTCCGCACACTGGGCAGGCACTTGCTCACCCTCCATGGAGCACTCGGAGCTGCTTTTCTCCTTTCAGACAATGACCCGGTTTCATTCCCTGCCGGAGATACGGATGCAAGGCCCCATGAGACCAGCTGGAAGGAAAGGAGCTGTGCTGCAGCTGGCTTTGACAGTAGCAAGGGTCAGGATCACAGGAGGGGGGGTCCTGGCATCAGCCGTCACTCAGGGATGGGGCAGCAAGGCAACATTAGCCATCAAACTGGAAACCAAGTGGCCCTGCTACTACCCCAGCCCTTAAATTCCTCTCCTCTGAGAGGAGAGGCGTCCAGACGGATATTGAATATACATTCGGATCTAGTAATTTAAAAAAAAAAAAAAAAATCCATGTTTTGAATGGATGTGTTCATTGCTTTCCTTGGGGTGTGAGTCAAAAAAAAGTGGGAATTTTCCAGTAGCTTGTAGTTCCATGGCACCAGGCCTAAGCTATGAGACTACAGACGTTTGAGGGAGATGAAGAGAAGCACCAGTATACCCCTGAAGCATCCTGCCTGTGTGTGACACTTCCCCAGCGGAGTCACGTCTCAAGCGATGCCGGCACTTGGCGGGGGAGAGGGCGCTGGAGGGGTGGCACCTTGGGCACACGCAGAACAAAGTACGGATTAAGAAACAATGGTGAAACGGCCGTGCTGGCTGTTTGCAGGGCTTTCCAAAGCCTGCCGTGCCTGCCTGGCACTTCCACCACCAAGGATCAGGTCGGGCTCATTTCGGCCCATAAAAGGGAATAACCGGCAGCAGCCGGCACTGCCACCCGCCCTCCTCCCCCTTGGCGGTGCCAAGCCGGGAGCCAGAACCAGTTTGCAGGGCTTGTGGCACACCATGTCTGTGCATGTGCCAGTTGTGCAAGCGGCTGCAGCGATGCTGAGCCGTGCCCTCCCTCCCCGCCCCCAGCAGAAAGCACCAGCAGCGGAGGGAACCTCTTCCCAGTCACAGCTGGGCTTATTGCCCTGTTCTGGCTGGACGTGAGTCAGGAAACACCGGGCTAAGAGCCGCTGCTGCCCTTTGCCACTTGTTCAAGTGAGCTGAGAAACCTGACATCAGCTGTCAAGTGCATCTGGCTTTTCTATGTGATAAGTGATCTGAAACTTGCAGGACCCAACTTCCAGTAGCACCAACCGCCCCGCGATGGGACGGGGAAAATCTCCCTGCCCGTGAGGCGTCTCATGATCACGCTTGACTGGGAACTGCCTGTGTCAGCAGGCGCTGCAGAAATCACGTCGGTGACAAGCTAGAGAGGAGATGGAGTAAGAGAGGGATTTAAGGAGAGGCAGGAGATGAAACTCTTTGTACTTATAAGGGATTCCAAGGTACTCGCAGGAGATCAACAAAAGTGAATGCTGAAATCAATTATATGTGGGTGGAAAATATTTCATTCAATCCTTTTTCCTCTCTGTTGAAAATACAAAACCAGCTTTGATACAGGCTCTGAAAGGATCCATGCAGAGGGGAACAGAGAGAGATGAAAAACATCCAGCTTTCCCTCCAGAAGCGGACATTTCAACACAGGCCCATCAGGAAAACCAAGCAAAAGGTTGTCGTTTTGCTCCAATGCAGGAAAAAGAAACTCCAAATCCCCAAATTCCAAAGATTTTGATTACCAAAATTACTAAAACAGAATTATAATTTCAAATCAACTTTATATGAGAGCCTGGTCTGACCCTACCCGGACTGGAAAATAAGGAACACAAAGATGATTTGAAGCTTACCTGCCACTCCAGGTCCAGAGGCAGAAGCTACAGTCGCTGGGTTTTTTAATTAACTTGGTTTACTGGAGAGCAACAGAGCTGGTGAGTCACTTCTTTTTTTTCCCTAGGTCCTTGCAAAGCCACTGCCCCAGCACCGTGTTACAGACATAATCACTAGAAATTAGATTTGAAACGAATAAGAGATTAAAGCCCTGACGACTCGCATCATTAAAGATCCTCTGGTCTTTGCTGGAGAGCGTGACTGCCAGCCACATCCCAGCCCAGTGACTTTCCGCTGGCTGAGGTTCCCCAGGGATGCTGCCGCCGCCGCCGCACTGCCTCGCTGGGAGCTTTGTTTCCGCCTCCCGACAGCAGCCGCACGACATGGCTCACACCTCTCAGCGTGTGCAGCGCCGGGTGTCAGCCGGGGATGAGCCGCTTGCTCACAGCTCCTCACCCCGGGACACGCTTTTGTGCTTTGGCTGACCTCGCCCTGCTGAAGAGAGCATCCCGAGGGTGCTGTCCTCTCCTCCGAAGCCGTGGGCCCCGCCTGGGGTGGGTGCCCCATCACCCCCCGGCCCTGGGGTTCGCTGTGCTGCCAGCACAAGGACAAGGGAAAAGCAAAGCTCACGGGGAGAAATCAAACGGACAAAGAGGCAGGTTCTGGGGTCGGGGGGCAACGGCCAGAGCACCCCTGCCTCAGAAACCCCCTAAGTGGGTGGATGTCACTTGACCTGCAAGACATGGAGGGACAGGGGAATGAGAACAACCCAGCAACGCTGCCCACATCCTCACCGGGACAAGGACGAGGTTCGAGGAGTCATCTCCTTGCCTTGGGCAGGCGGCAGCAGGGACGGGCGCTCACCTCCTGCAGCAGTAGGTCTGGCATGGCGTGTTGGAGGCACGCGATTACCCTGACAGCAGAAACGGGGCTGAGGCTCCTCCCCGGAACATGAAAGACCCCTAGGAGAGGGCAGAGGAGACATTATGGTGGCTGGTGCCTCTCTGTAGATGCAAAACAATGGTGGGGAAAGAGCCACCCCAAACCAAACGCCAACCCCAGCGAGGTGCCTCTGCCCCGCTCCCGGTGCGGCAGCCAGCGACCCCTACCCAGCACCGTCTGCACGCACGGGGCTGCAGAGCTCCTCGGGACACCACAGACGTGGTAAATAGCTTTAATAATAGTTATTAAAAGATCACTAGGGCAAGGACTGTATTATTTAGGGTTTAGACAATGCCAATACTCCCAGCTGGAGCTAAGTAAATAACAAGGGAAAGAGCAATGATTACACCAGGCCTCACCTGGCAGACGCGACGGACTCCTCCTGGTTAGCAAAGTCTGGGCTTGAAATGCTGTTTTCCCAAACTGCTTCTCATTCCTAAAGCAGGCACCGGAGACGGTGAATGAATCAAAGGTACTCACCTCCCTCAGAGCCAAGCAAAAAGGGGTGAGAAAACACTGAACGCGAGGAGAGGTGCGAAGGAGTGTTTCCCCACTCCGGTGGATCTCAGATACATGAGATTAACAACAATTACAGGTTTAGGGCTCTTGGGAAGTCATGGCTGTTTGGTTACGTTTATCCTGTTCCATCGTTGTTCGGAGACCTGCTCACACAGCAGCTCAGCTGTCCCAACAAGTTCCTTATTTACAGGACGGGATACGCGGCATCAGCCCAACCAAGCCGTGCCC
Organism: Rissa tridactyla; assembly: GCF_028500815.1. Taxonomy (NCBI): domain Eukaryota; kingdom Metazoa; phylum Chordata; class Aves; order Charadriiformes; family Laridae; genus Rissa; species Rissa tridactyla. Next base: position 10,454,408 of record NC_071476.1, read on the forward strand.
TGGAAAGCGTCTCGGTGTTGAAGCGAGTCTTCCTCTTACTGTCTGGCCCTTTTTTTGGCAAATGCTCCAAACCTCTTTCTCCCAAAATATCTTTGGTTTGGTTTTTTTGTTTGTTTGTTTTGGGTTTTTTTTTTGTTTAAAGGGTGGGTGAAGCCTGTCAAATGTTTGAAGCTGCTCTTCCAGGGGCTAAAATAAGCCTACATTCAGATTAATATATTGGTTTTTTTGCTTTCTTTCTCCCTGTAGGTCAGTGCATCTTACTACCCCGTGCCAGGATCACTGGGGCACTCGGCAGCCATTGTCACTCTTCCCCACCTGCAGCACCACGTCTCAGCTTACATGTACGTAAGGAAACTGAAATACGTTGGGGGTTCTGTAATTTCCTGTACCTTCAGCTTAGGTTTATCCATCCCCGGGTTCTCGCGCGGCGGGAGGTGAAGGCGGAGCAGAGCACGGCTCCCGCGTGCCCAGACCCACGCAGGGGTGGACACGGCTGCTCTAAGCAGGGGGTCACAGAGACTCAGTAGCACGGTTGAGTTATTCTGTTCCCAGCAGGTGAACCGTCCTTGCGCCTTACTACCTTACTTCAGTATTTATAGATACGTAGTTCTGCCTGTTTGTCAACAGTATATATTTAAAGAAAAATTTAAAATGAAGAAACTAATTACTCGTTAAGCGCCTCAAGTTATTTATTTTAAAACAGTGAAACTTACTGGTGTTTTGAATGATCCAATCTTTTAAAACTTTCCCAGAGTTAAAATTTGCAGATAACGTATTGTGATAATTGGTTTTCCTCTAGATAAGATTCACCAGCCTGGCACTGTAGTAAGCTACCTAATAACAACAGACCAGCAACAAGCTGCCTACGTGGTAATTAGCACCTCCCCAGTACGGAGCCAGGCCTGGGGAACGCTAGCACACACCAGCAGTATCTGTACCACGCGCTGGTGTTTGCTACTTTCCTGCAGTAGCACAGGTCACCCAAGCCCATCGCACACAATCCTAAGCACAAGAGAACTCCTAACATCTTAAAATAATTTGCAGAATGAGGATTGTATAAAGTGTTCGATAAGCTGCCTATTTTGCACAGCTCCCCTTTCAACCCTACAATATCAAACCAGGATCTGCACGTCCTGCCCTTCAGGATGAATCCTGCACAAAGCAATAAACCCCTGCAGAAGCAGCGCACCCCTACGCTGCGCCTCGCCTGGGCTGCGCAAGTAACAGAAGGAGAAGGCACTTGATAAAGACAACAGGCATTTCAAGTCAAACTTTCAAGTGATTGCTCTGACCAACAGTGAGACAGAAACGTTTTTAAAAGTTAGGAGATAGTCCTTGACTATTTAGACAACTAGTCTGCCGTTTCTTAAATAATATCTGATAATTGCCGTATTGGTCTGTAACTCGTTAATACTTGGGAGTGGATCACACTCCCCTTAAAAAAAAACCAACAACAATGTAATTAAATTAAACGTGTTATACAGGAGGAAAAATTAACGTTCTTTAAAGACCAAATTGGGGAAAGTTTTGAAAAATACGTCATTTTCTTTTGCTCCTGTTTTGCTGCATGGCCACACGTGGTTCACTGTGGAGAACAAAGCTTCATCACCTCATCGTAGTCCCAGAATCCTGACAGAGAGGTCCAGAGGGGATCTCAAATTTATTTTTCTAGTCCGGTTTCCTCGCTAGCCCAGAGCACAGTCCTGTATCTCCTCCTTCATCCACTTTGTTCTCAAAGGAAGGGCCCCAGCGGCAGCGACTGAAGTCCAGCATTGGTCTCTGCAGGGGTCTGGTTGCAGGAGGAGGAGGAGGGGAGGGAGGAAGATGGGGTTAACACGCGCATCGGTGTAGGAGCAGTGCTCCTCTCGCCTCAAACCCCTCCAGATGATGCTCAAGGCAAGCAGATGCAAGGCCTCTGGCTCACCACCTGCTTCAAAGGCAGAACGTATTCTTGATGCTATCGCTCGGACAGAGCGTCGTACCTGCACTCTTTCGTGCTGCTTTGCCTTAGGACAGGTAGGCATCAGCCCTTCATCAGTTATTGCAATGGAGCCCTTGCTGCGAGGTGGAGAACAGCAGCTTTCTCCTGCCTATCGCTTGTCGCCCTTGGCTGGCTTGGCTGACACTGCTGGGACAGAAACCATTGATGGGATCTGCTTTGTTTTCCGTTCCTGTTGGCTCTTCTTTTATTCATAACCTCTTTGGCCTGAAGTTACAGGCAGTTTCTTCCCTGCACAGTTCTCTCCACAATAACGGCAGCACCCAAATATTTGATGCGAGTGGTGGTTGACGAGGCTTCAGGCAAACAGCCGCCGCTCACCCAAAGCTAGCAGCGTCAGCTCTCCAGCACAGTTACACCCAGGAGGTTCAGGATGGCTCCAGCCGTCCTGCTCCTGCCATCCTCACCCCTGTCTCCCCAGGTGCGTGGCTCTCCATTCCTACGTGGCTCATGGACCAGACGAGCTGGAGCTGCAGAAGGGAGAAGGAGTCCGCGTCTTTGGCAAAGACCACGACGGCTGGCTGCGGGGCATGTCCCTTGTCACGGGGAGAGTGGGGATCTTCCCCAGCAACTACGTCGCTCCCCTCTTCAGGTCTGGTTCTTCTTACATGAAACAAAAGCATGCGGAGAGGGGAGTGGGTAACACGTAGGATTTGGGGTCATCTCGTTCCTGCGGAGGAATCACTGCCAAGGGATTCCTGCAGCACTTCCAAGGGCCAGGGATTCCTCGCCTGGGCGGGATGACACGTGGCAGCTCTCACTCCCTTTATTTCTCTGTGTGCCGACTCGGCTGCACACTCCACCTGGGAACCGCATCTCCCTCCAACAGCCAGGTGCCGCGGCAGGGAGAGGTCAGGGAGCGGAGGGGACCGACAGCGTTCCCCTCGGAGGGGAACAGCTCAACATCAGCCTTCACCCTCTTCGTTTAAACCTGGAATGTCGACAGAGACATCAGCAGCTTCTCCCATGACTATTTAATTCAGTCCAGGAGCTTTGACAAAGACCAAAGGTGAGACAGCCAGCACATTCTGATGAGTTCAGTCTGGGAGCCAGGATGAATGGCAGCGTGTCTGTGCTCGGACTCGCCTTTATTCCTTTTGGATGACTCTGGTCTTTCTTTTTTTTTCCTGCCAGAAGGGAAACCACAAGCTGAAGGCTCTTCTAGAGTCAAAATACTGTCTTTAGAGCAGGCATTTAATCACTGGACGCCATTGATCTAGCTAAACAAACATGCATTAAAAAGAGCAATAATTAAAATATACAATTTAGGAGAGGAAAAAAAATTGCCTGTGCCCTTAGTTCCCCTGAGATATGCTCAGGTTGGGCAGAGAAATGAAGAGCAGCTGAGAAATGTAGTGCTCTGCTTCTGCAAATAGAAAGCAGGGATAAGTCAGGACGCCTCTCCCAGGACTGTGATTTCATTATTTGGAGCAGTTTCCGTGCCTGGAAACTCGCTGTGACGGTCCAGCCCCGACTGCAGGAGCAGGGACGGGATGGAGGGGCACAGGGAGCTCTGCCGGAGGGGCAGCAGTGTCCCGCAGGGACAGCAGCGCAGCCGCCCGTGTGTCTGGCAGGGCCAAGGGCGGCAGTGAGGGATGAGGCCTCTCAGCCCCTGCCTCCCTCAGAGCCTGCTGGCGACATGGCAAAAATCCACCTTACGCTCCTCCTGCTGCCTCCTTGTCCCTCCCTCGCTTCCCTTTCCCTGCTTGTATCTTATCCTGCCGGATCACTGGGGTCAGGCCAGGGCTCCCAGCACTGTTTAACCCCAGCGTTGCCCCCCCTGCACCCTCCCCACATCCAGGACCACTGGCGATCCATCTTCATCCCTCCAGCTCATTTCTTCACCATCAGCCTCCGATAACACCGTGACTCCCCCCTCACCGATAAACAGCAAACAAATAACGGAGAGCACAGCCCAGACACCCTACATAGCCTCACAAAGCGCTTCAACCATAAGCACCGGGTTTGGAGCTGCTTTTCTATCCTCCTTAGGAAATTTCTTCATAATAAATTGATACCCGAGTTATTTGATGAATCACTGCTCGGTTATTAAACCATAACTCATTCCTCCACCCCCCCCAAAAAGATAAAAAAGAATCAGAGGGATGGTTTTTCCTTCCTTTAAGGAGTTAACAAAAGGACTTCATCAAGGAATTTGGAGCGGTATTTGGCCAGTGTGCTGGTGAGGAAGGCTGACAAGTTTTTGGGCAATTCAGTGGCCTCGGGTGAAAGGCTGAAGGTGACATCCCTAGGGAAGGCAGAGGGAGAGGACAGTCCGCAGTAGCTGCTGAGCACCCGAGAGCTGCCCAAAGGCGGAGGGGAAGCGAGAGCCAGCCAGCAGGAGCCCAAGCCCTGGCTCTGCCCGCTCCGTACAGCCCTGCCGGCCCCGAGAGCCCCAGCTGAAGGTCCCTCCGGCAGCTGCCATGCGGGAAATCACAGAGGGAGGGCTGGTGTCTAGGGGTCCCTTCTGCAATGCCATGGCATTACCTGTAACAAATCCTAACCCTATTTGGGCATAATTTCATACAAATCAGGTACAGAAAGATGAAAGCCCTTGTTAAAATGGAATCAGAAACCTGAACTAACTGTGTCATGCCTAGCACTTCCCACCAAAGCCCTGACCTGGGACCAGTGCAGGCGCATTGAAACCATTGAGCACCCTGTTGGGCAAACCCCTGCTTTCCTTACAAAACCTCAAGCCTAGTCCCAGTTTATTTCCTCTTCCATTTCAAACAGGAAATCCAATCTCTCTGACTCGAAGATGCCTTCTCTGTACGCCTCATGGACGCTATCGACCTCCTCACTCTCCTCCCAGGGGAGCATCTCAGAAAACGGCCCCAGACAAAGCAGACCGCTGAAGCCGGCGCTGCTGCCCGTGCCCATCCCCTCGCCCGGCAGGAGCGCGGCCGCCTCGGGACAGGCATCGCTGCGGCGCGGACGGGGCAGCACGAGGAAGAGTAAGTGCTTCAGGGGGTCTCTGGGAGGGAGAAGCCAGACGCGTCCCCCCTCCCAGACCATGCTGGCTGCCTGCAATTAGCACCGGAGCCATAAAAAAAAAGAAGTGAACGTGTCTGGAAAAGTGGCAGCTCTCCCGAGTGGTCCTTGCCAGGGCTGAGCCCATGAGCAGAGACGGGCCGTTCCCCACGGCACTCGGCATCTCCCCACAGTATGAGCTGGGGGGCAGGCGTCCCTGGCTGCCACGCCGGGTTTGCAGACACAGAGTGACCACGCTGTCACCCAGCTGCATCCCTCTTGTGAAACCAGCTCTTGGGAAGGGCCTTTCCAAGGGGTCTCGTTACAGCCGGGCTGCAGTGCTGGGGACAGGCAGCATCGTCCTGCTGCTGGGCAAGGGGCTGCACACGAAGGAAAATGCGATTTCCTAGGCTGAGTGCAGCAAAGCCTCCCCGACCTCTGGGGATTAACCCCCCAGGCTGGCAGGGACGGGGGTGAAGTGCCTGGGGGGTTAATCCCCTGCAAAGGTGGGAAGGGGGGCGATGGCGGCTGGCTCACCCCAACCCACCACTCAAATGGGGCTCAACTTGCATTGGGTGACCAAAAACATTTAAACAATGGCATAAGGGAGGCTGTTAGACATAAAAGTATCCTTATGCAGCAAAGAAAGAAAATGAAATACAAACTCCAGCAAAGTAAACATGAACTGTACCAAGACAATATTATCAGTCTCTAAAAGGGACTTCTGTGATTTTGGAAAATCAGCAAATCCCGCCTTTGAAATCCACAACAACCAGCAACAGGGCACGAAAACAGATATGGGGAGAAATAATCCCTAATTACACACACAAAACCTTGGTCCCTAAATTAGCTTTTGTTGGTCTGGAGAAAAGTTTTGGAATTGTCACAGACGGCTCTTTGAAAGCTCCAACTGCATGCTCAGAAGCAATTTTTGAAAAGGTTACTTTAGAGTATTATTAGGAATTATTAAGAAAGGAACTCAGAACAAGAGAGTAAAACTCATCTGTGCCATTGGGGGAGTTCTGGCAAACTCATACCCTGAACACTTCACGTATTTCTGGTAACTCAAAAAGCATATAGTAAAATCAGGACAAGTATGCAGGAGGATGATCAAGAGAACAGAACAACTTCTACTTCAGGAGAAAAAAAAAAAATTCAGCTTGGAAATATCTGAGATGCATAAAATCATGAGTAGCCTGAAGGTGAGAAAGGATACTTCATGGAAAAAAAAGCAGCAGGAGTTACCCAGTGAAATTGTGAAGTCAAAAGCCTTGATGTAGCACTGCACTAGAGGGAAAATTCCTCCATATCAGCTCTGTTTTTCTCCTCCTCCTCCACAAAGATCCAATTCGTGCTTCTCACTTGCATGTGCCCGAGGCTGTAGGAAACACCCTCCCCGAGGGTGGAGAGGAGGGACAGGGAGCCTCAGGGGACCCCCCCCGAGGCAGGGAGCCGGGGTCCCACGCCACTGGCTTCCCCAGCCATGCTTGTTTTGGTTAATTTTAGGTTTTTTAACTCAGCAAAGAAAAACTCTTTGCGAAGGCTTACGCAGAGCTCAGTTGGTTATGTTCTTTCCACCGAGGCTGGCAAGGTTCATCTTCAGCCCATATGTGCTGCTTTAGAACACGTTTCCAAGTGTGTTTGGGCAATCAAGTGGCACGTTCTGCAGCGCTCGCTGGCGGAGCTGCTGCTGGAGGCAGGCAGTGCCCCTGGAAGGGGCCAGGCGCAGTTGCGAGGGCCATGGTCAGTGTTTCTAGATTCAAAATGGGATTTATCTTAAGAGTTTGTTTACTGTAAAGGACTCATTCCCCTGTGGTGTCTCTGTTTAAAAAAAAAAAATAAAAAAATTCAATCTCGTGAACAGCAAGAAACTGTAGAACAAAAAGTTCAGCTATGGGATGGAGCAGCCAAGTAGGACCCGCAGCCAGCACGGGAGCACGGGACGGCGGGAGGGCTCAGGAACGGGGCTCCTGCTGGCGGCTCCTGCGTTCAGCAATGGAACTGCGCGGGAGGAGGGCAGGGAGCGCCCGGGCCCCACAAGGGCCACACTGGATTCCTGCTGACTTACCTCCTTCTGACTGTTCTTGCTCCCCAGACGGATCCCTGCAGCGGCCGGGGCAGGCAGGGACCCCCGTGCAGGTTGCAGGCTCCCTCAGGCGTCCTCCCACGGCCGCGGGACGACCTCCGCAGTTTCAGCTTTATCAGCACGCCAGCCCCCAGCCGCACAGCATCCCTCCTGGTGCCGGCATGGCCGAGGCAGCAACGAGACCAAACTTCTCCCACGACGCTTCACCGGCACTTGTGGTCCGAGGAGGGGAAAGCAGAACTCCCTCTGTGTGCAGCTCAGTGATCCTGGATGCCAAAGACCCTCCAGCAAAGAGCGAGGCAGCTCCAAAGCCACCGGCATCAGCCCCGCCATCCATCCTGGTGAAGCCAGACACCTCCCGCAACAACGCCGAGAAGGTACGGCCCGGGGTACCTGGGCTCCAGAGGGTCCCCATCCTCCTGGGCCTGGCACTCAACCTAATATCGCCCGGGGCCAAAGCCTGTGAGAGCCTCCCTCCATTCTCACCAGGTTTTCTTCTGATAGAAGTTACTGGGATTGGTAGCTGCATTAAGAAATCAGATATTTGTGTTGCAGACTCTGCTGTTCAGATTAAGCCCTTCAGAAAGGCAAGATGCTGCAGGGATTCTTTCAGTGTAAACCAATGTTCAGTCACAATCAAATATTGAGACTTTTCCGAGTTCTTAAATCAGGCAAGAATCCCACCGAGGTCCCTGAGAGTTTGGGAGCAAATGCCACAGACCTGGGTGTTAGACTGTACATCAGGCTGGTCTCTACAGAGCTCCCCCCATCTCCCTCCCGGCGCTTTGGCTGAGCCATTTGGAATGGAAATTTCTTTCCCCTCTGGCAGCCAGAGGGAAATTTCATAAAGATAAAATGGTTCTGCAAATTGCCCTAGTGATGACCTTCCCTTCCCGTGGCACCCAAAAAGTAAATGGCTCCACAAGCCCAGGTGACCTCAGAGCTCCCGGGAGGAACATCATCAGGTGGAGAGAAATGGCAGGCTCTCCGGGAGGGGCACGGCAGGACGGGCCACCCTCCCTCCTCTGTCGGGCTGCCACCCACTCTTCCCCTCGCTCTCCCCACTCCCTCGGTGATGGCTCTGGGCCGACTCTCCGGGGTCTATGAGAGCCGATGGCAGTGCTGCACTGCGCCGTACCGTTCCCTGGTGCTCTCCTCACCCACTACCCGCTGCCCATCACACTGGGCTTCCCCGCAGGCATCCTCTGCCCCCGGGAGGGAGCCAGTTGCCCCCTCAGCTCATCCCTCAGTGTTCCAGGGCAGATCCAGCAGGGAGGGGGGATGGCTGCTTTTCCCACCGTGATCCTGGTCCCCTTCTCGTTGCAGCAAGTGAAGACGGTGAGGTTCCAGAACCACAGCCCGCCGCCGCCCAAGCGGCACAGCCTGCAGCCCTCCCCAAGCCTGCTGCGCAGCAGGACGGAGCCGGCGGCCGCGGCGGAGGCTCTCCTGCCAGAAGCTATCCTGCCGGGCCCCGAGCTGGCCCTGCTCTACTCGCCCAGGCCCAGCTCCAGCCCCCTGCACCAGCGACGGGCGCTGCACCCCAAGGCGCTGTCGCTGGACCTCTCCGGGCAGCTCACCTTCCCCGTCAAGAAGAACTACAGCAGCATTTCCGCAAACTGACAGGGTAACTCCTCCGCTCGCTTCCCTTCACGCGAGCTCCTCTCCTCCCTCCTGCGAGGGGCGAGCACCCCGCACCCCCGCCAGCCTGCCACCTCCACCGCTCCCCTCCCGCGGCGAGGGACAGGTATTCCCCACATCTCCATGCCACCGGCGCCCTCGGGACCTGCAAGTCTGAGGCTTGCAGAGAACTGGGGGAGCTCCCAAGGGAGCGGGACGGGACAGGGCAGCACCTATCCCTGCACGGAGCCCTGTCCCGGCCCTGCTGTGCCAAGCGCGGCTGGAGGAGCCCCACTGCCCCCAGGGCGGCTGCCAGAGACACGAACGGTGTTTGTGGCATCCACAAAACCGATGTTCTCTGGTGCCGCGTAAGGCTGGCTGTGTGGTACTGGAAAAGGAGCGGGAGGGGGAAGAGAGCGTGAGGTATAAGAAATAGTTAAGCTTGTTTTGATCTCCTCACTGCTGCAGGAAAGCCCACAGAGATCAAAACACTGGTTCATTACTTTCCTGCTTCTGCAGGATAAAGAAACCATAAATCAAAATCAGTCAGTTCCTCGCTGACGGTTCCTGTTGCCTTTTGAGGGGGGTTCACTCAGATTTTTTTGTTAGGTTGGTTGGCTGCTTGCTTTTCTGTTTGGTATTAGTCCAGGAGTTTTAACACAGACTACAGTTTAAAAGGTGATTTGGAGAGGAAAGGGCCAATGGAAAGGGACCTGCCATTACCGCAGTCACTTAGACTCTGCAGACAGCGGGATTGAATCTTGGTTCTCCTCATTGCTTGGTTTCCTCTAATTACCTGTCAGGTACCTCCTAGCAGTCCAGGAGCTCACTCCAGCTCCTTCCCACCGCCCACCCTTTCAGATACTGCTTTTGTAAATATCCTAAGCGGAATTCATGGGTTTAAGTCTACATTAAGATGCATGAAACATTGTCTATGTAACAGAAAGCAGAATTCAGCGTTCACCGTGCCGCAGACCACCCCTGCGCCGCGGCAGCACCAGCTGATTTTCAGCAGACCCCGTTTCCTCCTGTGATCCCGGGGGAAAGCTGGCAGGGTCAGAGCTGTGCCCAGCTTACCAGCTGGGACCAGTCTCCAGCAGACCCAGGCACAACAGCTTTTGGTTTTCATACTTTGTTTTTATTGCCAGTTTATAGACCAGCAATTCCCATCCCAGCCACAACCACTGACCGCCAGATCTCCTAACAGCGGTAGCTGTGCTTCTTCCAGAACTGCTGTAAAATCACATCCTTGGTTAATCACACGCAAAACCATGAAATTATCTCCACTGGTCAACAGAAACTCTCCGAGGCACTGGCACAGCCTCAGAGGACGTTTTCTTCTGGAACTAAGAAAATGGAATGCATAAAATCATTTACTAGTCTACAGCCCCTGTTCTTTTACTCTTTCAGACTTTCTCTGTTTGTGGAGCAGGAAGCTGGCATCTGCCTGCAGGACTTTCAGTAGCACAGAAACCACCAATGGCACAGATAAGTTCTTCACCTTGTGCGCTCTGTCACTATCTAAGGTCCTGCAGAAAAATCCCGGCAAACTGAAAGTGTGCATTTTGCCCAGGTATAAAAGGGGTGCATGCTGCAAATAAGAGGGTGAACATGACTCTCAGCAATGCCACCTCAGAGGCAGTTGAACATCTCACAGAAGACATGCCGGTGCTTGCTGAAGGCTCCTCTTATCCCTTTGAAACTAAACCAGAAAACTTCATAAGATGTCTCTATAACCAAGACGACCTCCACTTCTCCCAAGCACATTCGGAAATAAATAGAATTGCATTAGGTATGTCCAGGACCAGCTTGGGTGGTTTATCGTGCTGGTTTGGAGGGGAAAGAGGCGCTGCCTGCTCACACCTGGCTCCAGATGATCGCTCTGTGTGTTAATGAAAGGACAGACGGCTTGGTATGACCTAATCTGCAATCCGCTGACGAAGCATCTAATGCATTTCAACAGCTGACCTCCTGTGAGACGCACAGAAGATGGTGGCATGGGTGGCTGGAGCTACACGAGAATTAATTATGGAGATGTAATTGCCGTCAAAGAAGGAGCAGTAGGAAGCATGAAGCCCAGTTGAATACTTGGTGGGGTCGGGATGCGTAGGGAAGGAAGGAAGAGGAACTTCTGTGTTTTACTGCCCCAGACACGCCTGTCCTCATCTCCTGCCAATATAACAGAGCCAAGGTCTAACGGGACCGCTGTGGTCGCACCGTTTGCTGAGCAGGGGGACGGACGCGGCCGGAGCAGGGTGGGCTGTGCCAGGGAGGGGACAGGCCGATCCCTGCACTCACCACAGCTGATGCCAATCCCGAGCTCTTACACACCCCAGCGAGAGGCAGCCGTGACCCCCGGCTCCAGCACAGCTCGGTGTCCCTGGAGAGCAGGAATGAGATGATGGGCCAGGGACTCTGCAGCAGCTCCAATCAAAGATCTTCCCTTGTTATCAGCAATTAACCCTGCCCTGCAGACCCTGTTGCCTGTTTCATCAGGGCTCAGGAGGAGCGTTGCTCCAGACCAGGGAGCACAGCAATAACTGCCAACACTCAGGAGGGAGCTCAGCGCAATCTGCATGCAAAGAGGCATTTGAAGATGAGGAGCAAAAAGAAAACAACAAACCATAACTCACCGGGGGCTTCAGGCAGACGTACACTGAAGTAAGTCACCTTGTAAATTTAATCTACAAGTGGGGCAGGTTTTCCCACGAGAGGCAGGCATGCGAGGCCAGGCAGCAAGGAAGAAATTAAAGTTCAGCTTGGGGCTGCAAAATGTAAAGCTCAGAGAGCAACAGAGAGGAGCGACCGCAGCTCTGTTTCTCACCCCTCGGTCCTGCCACCAAAGCCCAGACAAGAGCAAAGACGGCACCTCCTCTGGCCTCACTTATCAGATGCGCTAATCTTCAGGGGACACCAGGAGCATCAGGAGATGCCAGAGGTGCTCAGCACACCTTAAGAATTAATAAGCCATAAAGTTTTTCTGCACATCTGGGCTCACAACCACCAGATACCTCTCATATGATCAGTTCAGAATATTGCCTTTCATGGAACAAATCCACCCTTTTATCCTCATATCAAGATAAACAGCAATAAGGTTTCATAGCACCCATGCACACAGGGAAGCCTGCAAAACTGTTCAGCCCCATTAAATGACACTGAAGACTTAAGACAAACATACCAAAACGCAAAAAAGCACCACAAATCTCTCCCGGACTTGGCCCTTAACCCACTGTGTTACAACAAGTGACAGCATTGGGCTGGTGGGGACAGGGAAGGCTCTGAGACTCCTGCATACGCACAGTCACGGGCTGTGGCGGGGAAAGGAAGCGCCAACAGTGACACTGGTGCTTTGGTAAAAGAGCAGGCAGCTATTTTGGGATAGATCTCTCAGAGTTTCTTGCATAGGATATTTCAGTGTTTTGATGCTATGGTGATAAGTGCCCTAAATATATTCAAAATATGTAGGGAGAGGGAACTGAAAACAGGAGACATTTTAAAGCAACAGCTCTAATAAGCATCTTGTTCCCATAGCCATACCTGCCCACTGGTTCCACGCTGCAGCCCACCGAGCAAAATCCCTCAGTGCTCCTCATCTTCTCCGCTCCTCCCCTGGCTACACCTAGGAGGAAGCATCTGGACTGCACTATCTCACCAAGGAGCATCCCAAGGAAGAGGGACTAGAACTCACTGGAACTCAGACCTTTCTCTTCCAAAAGCCCAGGCTAAAGCAGAAGCTCCTGTAGGAGCCAACAGGGAGCTTTGTCACGAGCCCCGAGCAAGGCAGTGCCCAACAAGTGGCCCTTGTCTACACAGAGAAGCCAATCATTCTGGGGGAGACATCGACCGGGTCTGCTGGGGAGTGATTCTAAGTGCCCCAGACTAAAAACCGCTGTTCTGGAACAGTGACTCCAATGCCTTGACTCTGCAAGCAGAACCACCCACCGGGTTCTTGGAGCATGAGCAAACAGCATTTTTTGTTTGAGCTCTGGGCTGCTGACCTGAAGGACACTGCACCTTCCGTGAAGATCTGCTCCAAACCGTGTCCATCTCTGGCTGCTGTCATCCCATTTTTACTTCTTTTTTTTTTTTTCTTTTAATTGGTAGCAATGAAAACAGAGGCATCACATGTTGGTAGGAGGGTGGTAGCTCTACATGGAGGTGGGCGAGCTCTTCAAGGGTTTCTGTTCTTTTTATAAATATATTTAACTTTCCTCCTCTCTTCCCATCCTCCAGACTCTCTTCAGCCCCATTTCCTCAGGGAACAGAGGTTAGACATCAGTACTGGGACCCTGTTCTGTCATTCCTGAGTTGGCCAGGAGGGTTCACGGGGGAAGGCCACCCCTTTTCCCCCAAGGATGTCTCCGTTCTGCACTCTCAGTGGTACGGAGAGCCTGGCCTGAGCCCTGGCCCAAGCCTGCAGTCTCCTGTTTTACCACAAACCAGCACGGGAAGCACAGAGTGCAAAGAAAACAACATTAGGAAAGGCAAAATACAATTGCAGGTGTACTGCAGCGTAATGCATTTCTATAATGAAAATATATTGTTCTCTGCCTACCCGGTTCAGGGGCAGGCGGGCTCCCAGCACCCGAGCGTCGCGTCTGTCAGCGGAGCGCAGGAGAGGAGCTCTGGAACAGCGCACAAAGCGGCACACGGGGACAGAGGGACCGTTAATGAACCTCTCACAAGTTCTTGAATTGGCCTTATTTTCTATCTGCTCATTTCTTATGATTAGTTAATGAATTGGAGCCCAAATCAGATCATTCATCAGCTCAGCTCTAATTGCCTGCCCAGCCTGGCAGAAACCTTGGAGTGCTTCAGTAAGTAACCTGCCCCCCGAGCCTGAACTGCAGTCATGCTTCCTGATAGATTACGACAGGGGCAGCAGAGGTAAGAAAACATAACATTAACTAAGTCTCTCCACGTCCTTCACGCGGAGGGTGCTGCCCTGCCCCAGCCAGAAGCAGCTCGTCTCAGAGCCCCCGACCCCAGAGCCGGGCCCACGGGGGACCCTCCCACAAGGAAGGTTGAAGTGAGGATGTCCAGCCTCAGGAGGGAATTCTGCAAGGCTGGCTCAGATGGCAGCCGGCCTCGCTGGCAGGGTGCTTTCCTCGGAGCCGGAGAGCCGTAGCCAGGCTGGGGTCCATAGAAGGCCCCCGGGGTCCATCCCTACCCTCCAATAGAGGGATCTAATGATCCCTTGGGCAGAAAACATAAGTCATACACCAGAGGATGCTGCGGCCACACAAAGCATTTATCATCACGCGTGGTCGGGTGCCACCAACAACTGCATCGCCACAGCAGGGCCGGCCAGGCGGGATTCGGGCACGGGCAGCTCCGGATCCCCAGAGCGCAGTGGTGCTGGGGGAGGCTCAGCCCCCAAGAGACCTGGCTCGGCTCCGACTGCTTTCAGCTTCCAGTCACTGCGTCTTTGACAGTCGTTCTCAAGAGTTTCTCCTACAGCCACGAGGGCACCTCTTTTTACATGAAAGTCAAGGAGATTTTTTTTTTTTTTAAACATGACCACATGATTCCAAGAACCTGGGGCTTTAGACAAAGAAAATATCCCAATCCTGATAAGCTAGTGAAAGACCACAGTGTGCGGGACACCAGATATTTGCTTCTTCCACTCTCCCAACCACCCTGCTCTGCCCTTGGTAAAGGCCCATTTTCCAAAACTAGCATTAGAAAAACACCTTTAAAGTTGTAGTGCATCCAGGCTTCTAATCCACACTATAGTCTTAGTCACCAGGTGTTTTAACGAACACTTATTTCCAAGCATTTTATTTCCTGACTTCATCCTCTTCAATTTTTCCTAAGCCACCAAAGCAAAACAAGAACTGTTAAAACACCACAGATCTCCTCTAGATTCGGAAAACCCAAGAAATCAGCTTGAGAAAAAAGATCTCTGCAGGAAGAGGCAGCCCTCAGCACCGAGCCCCGTCTTCCCTGGCTCCAGGAAAGGGCAACGCTAACGCTGGCTGCAAAGCAATGTGGGAAACACCGGAGCAACCCAGGAACATGTCAATTCATGTGTACATTTATCATTATTTTAGGAGGTTTATTCCTTGCCCAATAGTTATTGCCGTTCATTTGTGCAACTACATCTTTTAGTGTAATAATAGCTACAGACTTTAAGTTTTTCAGTTTTTTTGCCTTGTCTCAGTATCTCCCCCATTGGAAAAGTAACATTTCAAAAACATTCATAAAATCAGTGTTTAGAACCCAAAACCGTCCAGGTGAAGCGATGGGGACTCACCAGGGAGGTCAGTGCTGGTCACTTTGTCCCTGTTTCCAATGGGAAGTTGTGACCGGATCAGGAACCGCTCTGAGGGCTGGCACACAGGATATGGAGCCACGGTCAGGCAGGTGAAGACAATACGGGTAATAAAAGTGGAAAAAAGATCTATTTATACCAAAGTTGCAACCGAAAGAAAATTTAAAGGCAGTAGGGATCAACTAAAGGTAGTTTACCTTGATCCCCTGCACAACAGACCAGGGAATTTTGTTGTCTTCTTTCTGCACTGAGCCCAGGAAACATTATCATAAAATGCTACAGCCACTTTACTATAAATGAGAAAACAGAAATGACTATTTTTACATGTATATGCTTAGAAACAGTAAGATATATAATCTTCTCTTATTTGGTGATGGGTAGGAGAAATAAATAAAATACCTACATTTAGTTTATTGTTCAGAGACACTTGTACAAATCCAGTGATGCTTAATATTTTTTCCACGATGTGAAGTTCATTTTTTTTAAAAAGGTTTTTCAATTTAACATACTATTAGGGAGAAGAGAGGTCAATAAACAAAAAGATATTAATTTGCCATTTTGTATTAATCCTCAAGATATTTATTTTGTATTTCTGTAACTGAAAAACAATGGTTTAAAAATATTTTAAGTTTTCAGAAGTTTATTCATCTAAGTTTATAGCACTAATGTTTAGATCTGTAGCCTGTAGATTAATTAAATTAATTGGAGCCGAATGGATTATGGCATCTTACAGACTGTCAGTGAGGGGCAGGACGGAGCTGCATCCCACGGGTGCTCCCAAGGGAGCTGGTGGGGGGTCACCCGGGGGGACACAGGGCTTGGGAAAGCTGTCAGCGCCCAACGCGGGCCGTTTATCCGCCCTGCGCGGCACCCACCCTGTGGAAGCTACTGTGTTACCATTAAAACTTTTTGCATGAAAAAAAACAGGAATGTTTATTTTCACTGTCTTATTTCACGTTGCAGTTTCGCAGTCGGGATGGAATGGGAGAAGAGGGAAGGGGATTCCTGGGGCTGGGACAGGGGCTTCACTCTCCCCCGCACCAGCCGGGCTCCGGTTCAGCCGGCCAGAGCTCCAGCTCCTGCTTTCTGGTTTTGATGCTCTTTGCTCCCAGCAGGAACCTACAAGCAAATACAACGATATTTAAGCGTTGCTTGCCTTTTTTTTTTTTTTCTTTCTCTCCTTTCTAAAGTGCTTTGAAGTCTCTGGCCAAGAGGCGAGCAGAGCGCTTTACTCCATTTTACCTGGTTGGAGCAGGTCCCGGGACCCTGGTGCCGTTCCCCACCTCAGCCCTCGCCGAGGCGCGGTGGCACTACCCCTGCGCTACGAACTGCTCAGCTGCAGGACCAGCGCGTCACCACTGCTCTCCCAAGAATGGCAAATAAACCTGCACTGAATTTTCACATCACAAGTCCCAGCTGAAGACGGCAATTTAGGTTCACACTCTCAAAGCCGCTGCTGGATCAGGAAACGGCTGCGACACCACGACCTGGCGTGAGCTGCGGGTTACTGGGCATTATACCCAGGTTTAATTCACTGGGGTTACTGGGCATTATACCCAGGTTTAACGTACTGAAGGGGACAAGAAGCAGCAGAGAGAGAGAGAAGCTGCTGTAAAATACTCGTGCATTTTATTTTTAAAAACAAGGCATTTCACATGGTGGGTGGTGAGGGAGGACGACCGGGTGGATAGAGAGAATCACGACTCAGACTCCCTCGCTGGGAGGGTTTTTAACTAGGACACCCTCAGCTCAGCATCCGCGTTCCCACAGGGCTGGTGGCAGCCCTTGGGCCACTTGACCTGCAGCAGGTGGCCAGCAGGTCCGAGTGCTGCCCAGTGGCCACCAAGGGTCCCCTGGGAGGAGCGAGCAGGATTTACACAAACACCACGACCGAGGACCGGCTTCCCCACCTCGTCCTGCATGTCCTACCCGGGTCACAGCAGCAGTGAACTCACGGTCAGACCCAGCCCCGGCCCAGTGGATCACCCTGTGCTCGGGTGGCTCATTTCAGCCCATCACCCGGAATCCTCTGCCCGGTTCACCTTCGGCACAGGGAAGACAGGTTTTGAGGGGTGCTGGACACCCACCAGTCTCACTAAAAGCAGGAGGTGAGGCTGCCTGGAGGGCACAAGCCCTCAGCTGAGACTCTGCCATGGCTTGAAAGGGCTCCTTGCTCCCTGCCGCCCGGTCACACAGCGATGTACGCTGTACAGCCTCCGCTCCAGCTGCGCGATCCCGCAGCAGCTGCAGACACACACAACCCTGCCCTTAGAAACTACTTTAAAAACATGAGGAGCTGCTCGGAGTTGCCATTCCATTATAAAACAAATGCTTTTTTTGCCTCCGTGCAGGAGACAGGGCAATTCCTTAGACTTAATGCATTAGTTCTGCTTTAAAAATGCATCAAGGTACCAGAACAGATTTTCAGATCAAAAAGGAATTTGGCTGCAGGATCCTGCACGTGCCGGTGCAACCAGCGTGTAGGGCCCAGGTGCCATCTCCTCTGCCAGCCAAACCGCAGCTATCAACTGGCAGAGTGAACCCCCTTCGCAGCATCCCCAACAGTGGCGGGGACAGACTTCAAAGCCTGTGGGACGCTGCTCCAGCAGAAATTAAGGAGAATCGAGTAGGAACTGCAGCACCCTGGGAGCACCCAGGGGATCAGCGCTGACTCCCATGCGGGTATTTCGCTCGCTCTCTCCCTGCTATTGCCTGAAGTAAATCCAACGCTTCGCTATCGCAGCCCAGTGCGATTCATCTGCCCGGCCTTTGGCTGCAGTTCAGGCGTAAATACATCCAGCGCAACGCACCATCCCCAGCGGAGCCAAAGCCCTCGGAGCTTTGCCATGGAATCACGTTGTTTAAATCTGCTTTATACCAACAGTAACAGTACTTTAAACAATGTATTATTACAACAATATAATGCTTCCTGTTCCATTAAACTCACCGGTAAGTCCCTGTTTATGAAACCCCTGCAGTCTTTAAGTGAGCTCTTTAAAAAGGCCAAACTGGGAAATAAGAGGCCTTCAGCCCTCCCATCTCTGTGATGAGGATTTGCACGACAGCCACGCCAGAAGAATCAAAGCCCCTGAGGCCGTGCAGGGCAGAGGGCTGGCGCTCCAAGCTGGGCCCCCAGTTTCACGTTATCAGCACCAACACCACGTTTTCATGACCCAGTCTCTCCAGAGAGAAACCAGGAAAGCATCAACTGGGAAAACCTGATGAAAAGCCTGGGTTTGCCTTCTCTAGGTGAGGTCCTGGCACAGGGAAAGGTACAAGGCAGGAGCTGCTGCCCCGAGCAGGGTCCAGCCCCAGCCGCTTCGGCCCCTCAGTGGCTTCGGCTCCATCAGACACCTGCAAACCCCATCTCCCACGGAATCAGCCCAGGAGCTTCATAAACCTCCCTCCATCAAATGAGCAGCCCAGCTCTTAGAGCGGTGTCGGCATGAAACCCAAAGAAGTATTTTCAGAAAGCACTGCTGAAGCGCTCCGTGCCTTTGCATCTAACTCACGTCCTTAATGCAGATTAGCGGTGATGATTTTCTCCTCCTTACACATTATGAAAGACATAAAAGAAGCCTGGAGGAAAGTAATGTGACCCCCGCCCAAATAAAGAGAAAAAAGGACGCGAAAACCCAATCTGCTACTAAAGAAATAAAACATCAAAAGAAATAAAAATTCTTACTATTAGACATCTATCTCTGCTTAATGGATCAGCAATTACTCTAACAGCCACTGCTTAAAGATCAGAGGAGCAACAACCGAATCCCCTTTATGCCACAGATAAAACGCAGATTTACCCTGTGCAGCTTTTAGCTGTGCCCCCTTGCAGAGCCCTGCCCACGGCGGGGGGCCCCCGAGCCCCAAACCACCTGGGGCCCCAAACCACCCCGGGGCCACGAGCCCCCCAGCTGCAGTGGACACTGCCAGCGCAGCAGCTGGTGCCGGGGCACCTTAGCAGGGACAGGCAAAGGCGACAGGCTCCAGTGGCTGTTAACTGGGTGTTTCTTTGCTGAGGCACTTGAGGGGTAAGAAGCAGCCCCACAAACTCGTACAAGTTGCCTTGTTGTGGCCGACATCGACAAGGCCGGCGATCTGGCCCCCGCTGGTGGCAGTGACAGTAGCAGCAGCACTGGCTGGCTCGTCACAGGCTCCCCTGGTGCTTTGCTATGCACTGGAAAAAGGAACAAGAACACACAAAGTTAAAAGGTCTTGTCTATTTTTAATTACACACACACTACATGTTTGGAGTGACCTTGCGAAGGAGGAAGGAAGACTTACGGGATCAGTGCTACCATTTTGCTTTACTTTATGCCAGTTCTCTTTCCAGGATTTGCTTGTTCCTGCAATCTCCCTGCCACTGGGCTCCAGCACGTCTCCACCTCCCTCTGCCTCTGTGGCGAGGCACCGGTGCTGCCAGAGCAAACTATGGTACCCATCAGGACTTCAGCACCTCGCAGCCATGTCACCACACATCATCCCCTGGATGCTCACAGCCGTGCTGCCATCAGCTCTCCCCTTCCGGGAATGCACCACACCAGTCACGATGTCACTGAAAAGGGCTTCGAGGTCCCGTTTTGCCAGGGTAGAAGGTTTCGGTCGGGTGCTGGTGGCGTTGCTCCCTCCTTGGGCTCCCGCGCCCCAGCAGCACCCGTGGGACAGGAGTGGGGGCCGCAGGGAAGGAGAGGCTGAGGACGCCTCCAGTCCTGTCACATTAACCTGACAGAGCCAAGAGCCGGCTCTGCTGCAGCACCAAGGTCTGCCACTGCGATGCAGATAGGTCAAGAACCGATGGACAGGAGTGGGGATCCCAGGAAGGATGGCACAAATGCTAACGGCAACCATTCCAAACCAGCCTCTCACCTGGCAGCTCTCCCACAGGCATCTCCTGCTCTTGCACGGTCATCGCTGCTGCTCCCACTCCGGCCGAAAACAACGCAGCAGAGGTCACGCAATCCTTCCGACACAGCAAGGCGCTGTTGAAGAATAACTGCTTCTGCTTTAAACAAAATATAGATTCTGGATACTCTGCTGGTGCCCCAGAGTCAATAATTCTCTCTTCTGCCTGCGAGGCCTGGAGGGATTAATAAGCTGCTTTGAACTGAATTCCCGAGTAAGAGGAGCCCTACCCAAGCCTCGTTGCAGAGATATTTCACAGTGCAATGCGCAACAGTGAGCATTTGTTTCTCATCAGCTATATGGTTTCTATACAGATGTTTTTATATATATATATTCCAGATTACATATAATGTTACATAGGGGACGTAGGGGTTCCCAACTTTACTCCTTACTTGAGACCAGAAAGAAGAGAAATCCTGTCCTCAGGCGTTACCCAGGAAAGAACCAACAGCGACAGGACCCAAGACGTTCACGCCGTCAGCGGGCACAGGATCGGCCGCCTGGCAGCAGCCGCAGCACGTGGCACCCGTGACATCACCACGTTCCACGCCCTGACGTCACACCGTCCCCAGAGCCGGGACGACCCCTCGCTCCCCTTCTCCTGACAGGAAGAAGACTGAAGGGCACAGAAAGCCAAGAAAAATACCCTGTGGTGCCACAGCACAAAACTGGGAGAGCTGGGAAATAACAGTAATAACCCATTATTTATGGCTGTGGATTTCTATACTCCAAAAACTGGCTCAATTAAAAAGGAGAAAAAAGGATCCGTTTCCAGATTTCTCCAGCCAAAATCGTAACAGGAAGACTACTAAGTAAGGCCAGAATTTTGTTAATGAAGTGGGAAATCTAATACCAAGAAAGACTCTTTATCCTTTTATTGGGAAAAAAAGCACAAGAACCAGCGTAGCAGTGACATCTCCTGGAAGCCAATACATCACAGTAGACAAAAATTCCAGCTTTTTAGCTCTATCTTTCTCATTAACAATCAGTTTGTCTCATTCACTTGAACACTGAGACTGTAAGAAATACCACCACTATTTAACTTGCCCCTCATGGCAGAAAAAAACCCAAACGCAAACAGCACACACACCCCCCCAGCCAGCTCTCCCAAACGTCTGGAGGAAAGTCTTTGCTCCCTGGCCAGCTGCTGAAGGGAAAAAACCCCATGGATTATGAAAGAGTAAGGAAGCAATGTTGATTGTTCTGAAAGTCTGAACTCATTAACCTTTCAACTTAAAGTAGATTTATGAATAGTTTCATGAAAGAATAAGAAAGGAAAAATCAGTCTTTAACAGTGTTTGCCACAGGCATTCCTGTTTTAAGAGCAGAGAATCATGGAACCTTCATATTTAACTCTTGCTTACGAGTTCTTCAGAACTGCTAGCCCATGTAGAAGTGCCCTAATGGTGCTGTCACCTGTGTCATTGAAAACTAAAATACAGAAGCGTGCAAGCAACTTTTTCCCCTCTATTACAGGAGATCTACAACCAGCCTCTCTCCCCAGAACCCATCCTATTTTGGAGGGAGCAGAATTCCAAGTGTGGTACTCTAGTTTGCTTCTGAAAACACTTAGCCACAGCTGAAAAGGAAGATCCACCACATTAGCATTCAGGATAACGGTTTCTTTTGAAGAAAAGCCAAAGGGCCAGAGGAAAATAATTTTATTATATCCACATTTAAAAGAGTAGGGGTGAACTTGCATGCAAAATTAGGTTGATTTGGGTGGGCTTTCTTTTTCTAGAACAAATTCTCATCTTTGTTCAGTACAGATGCTTTCAAAGTCATTCTATGAACTTTCTCACTGCCAGGGACCAAGCCAGGTATGTGCCAGTTTAATGAACCAGATAAACAATTGTGTCACCAATGTCCTTTGTCAGGCCATTCTCAGTAATGCGAACATGCTTCTCGCCCAGGTCGATGTGGAAGATGGCTTGCTCCAGAATAGGCGTTTTCTCCGCTTCTTCTTTGCCAAGGACGGGAACACGGCGTGGCCCAAGCACAGGATCATCAAACCTCATCAGCTTCACTTTAGAGAGATCTGCAGTAGAGAGACTGGCTGGTCAGGCTATGGGACCTACACACAAGCTATAGCATCAACTGAACTAATCAAAACAACACTTAATACTTGGTACTTTAAAATATCTACTCCAAGGAAATACATTCTCTCAGGAATACCATTCATGTTAAGATTTACACCCACTATAAAGATGTCATTCAGTGGTTACACAGCAAGCTACCAGCAGAAATGGGGATAAACGACACAGAAATACCAACTCTCGATACTACACTAAGCACTAAATTTGCCTTATCTGGTTTTGGGACACCTGTGAGTAACCAAACAGTTATGGTATCATTTTCTGAGGAAATGAATTTCAGAGACTAGGAGAAAGGGGAAGGCGAGACTTGTTTTAAATAGAATTCCCTGTTAAAATGCACACCAGTATAGACTGCTAAGCAGCCCAAGAAAAGTCTTTAGGAAGCCTGGGATCTTTGAGCCAAGCCTTTCTCCAAGTACAACCTTCCAGTCCTTGCGCACCAACAGCACAGTGACACCTTCTGGAAAAGGCCAAGTGAGGAGGAGTCACTGCTTCATCTCACTTGTTTTCAATTACTTCAAAATATCCACCTCGCAGAAGCGTAGCAGATGTGTGTGTGTATCTGCTATGCATACAGCGCATTTCCCTAAACTGTATTTTGCTACATTCTTCATCATACATCCCTCTCTGTGTGCTCCATCATCAGTGTGCAGTTGTCTTTGTTCTACAGATAAACATCGATATAAACACAAGCTGTTGAAAGATACAGAAAGAAGAAACAGCTTTGCTGTCATAAGCTTTTCGATGAGGTCCATTTTTCCTTTTATACCCAGCTCACAGTGCTTCCGATTTCTTTGATTCTTAATTACTGCATTCAAAAACACAGCTGCCGCTTCTTTAAGAAAGCTATTTTCTTTCATTACACTGGCCAGAAACTTAATGCTTGTTACAACAACGTCCAACATGAAATTTTATCATGCTATTCTGTGTTTTCCTAAAATATCTTTCCAAGCAGGTGGAGAAGTAAAGAATACTAAAATTATCAACAAGTAGGCTACAAAATTTGCTTATTTCCAAGAAAAACTGAGGAAAAGCACCCACTCTGAAATACTACTACGTACAAAGACCACCTTTAGGCTGTCAAGTGCATATCACCTTTAGAATTTACATGGCAGACTAATAGCCCTGCATAAAGTTACTAGGCAGAAAACTGTTCAGAAAGCAAAGCAAGAGGAAGCAAAGTAATTATGGGCAGCAATCCCAGGATTGTTGCCAAACAAAAGGAACCTCCACAGAGTTGGACTTTTTCCTATGATGGAATTCAGGTTCCTAAGCCACAGCACACCGGTCACTGCAGCGCACTCAACATGCTCTAAGGAAATATGCTGTAGCAAAAGCAGGTCCCCAGGCTCTGTCTGGAGACCTTTATCGGAGCCATGGCTGCACCACCGAGGCACCAGCTTCTGTCGGTGATGCTGTCAGACGCAGGGGCAAGGTCTGGCTCCCCGGCTGCTCTCGCGCGGGTCCCCGCTGCTGGAGCCAGCTAACACCAGGGCATGCAACAGGCAGCGCTACCACAGCTGAAATGCCACGTCAGGTTCAGGGGTGATGAAATGCTTTTGTCTTAATGCTTTCTGGATGGAATCTGCTATTGCCATGGACTGGGAGCTCTCAAAGAAACTCTTCCAGTACTTATTGTCTCTCTCACCACTGCAGGGTTCAACATTTAACAGACGAAATAAAGCATTAGTGCATAAAGAATACAAGAGTAGAGAAGGAATAAATAGCTCAGAGGATTCAACAGGAATATTAAACTAGTTCCTACAGAGGTTGCAAGTTTGAGTTTGGCATAAACAATGGTAATCCCAGTTTTAAGTGTTTTTCCACTTTTCCGCAAGTGTTTTCCATAGTATTTCCACTATGAACCAGGACAGAAATTATTAGGAGCCAACACAGCAACTGTTAAATTAATTCACCTTAGGCTAAATAGAAAAATAAATTTGATAATTTTTTTTTCAGCCCTGGGGTCCAAAACAGAAGGGACAGAAGCTGCCTATAACCGGTTTGGGACTAACTCTTTTTCTTGGAAATTCAAAGCACAAGGGGAAATAAAATCCATATTAATCTCTGGCTGAAACTATGTTTCGGTGTATCAGTGGCAGAACAAATGAGTAATGAGGAAAACCCATAAAAAAGCCTGCCTATTTGCAGGTTATCTCTTTCCTTGTTCACTTAAACGTAAAACTTCTCACTCCTTTCTAAGTATCCATGACAGCAGCACAAACTTCAGCAGCTTTGTTTCCACTTCTCTCCTGGAAACATTAATCTAATCAGCATGTGACAGCTGTAGGTCTGTGCCAGTATTTTACCTTTGATTCCTCTGTCCATCTTCATTAAGCGTCTGATCACTGTCTCTCTGTTGTCTCCTTGCCGGATTTCAATTTTTGTCGAGAAGTGGCCATTTGACGGTTGAGGGTTCACCAAAAATACAGACACACTGGGCTGTAAGAAAGTTAATACAAACATTAAAGGAGAACCTCTATTTGTGATCCAAGCCTCAGAGGAAACATGAAACTAAAACAAATAAACATCATCTATCAACAAATATTCTGGATGGATAAACGTCATTTGGAAACACTTACTGCCAGTGGCTGAATGCAAGCACTCCTCTTGCACAACTCTCCAACACATAAGCCACAGTATACACAAGTTTATAGGACATATTTAGTGAAATCAATCAAATTTTAACTTTTGAAAAGTATTAGAGCTAGAAATATTCATACATGATACCACTGTTGATGAGTTTCACTAATCTTACACATTACTCACTAATTCCTCCAAGAGCGCATGACAAAACTGTAAGAATACTTTTGAAAGGTTTTAGTTTTATGCAACTGAACGCCATTTATTAGCCCGACATAAACTAATGGAAAAACATAGAAAGTATTAAAAAACACTTTAGGATTCAGCAAACAAGTAATACGAAGTTTCACATGGAAATTTATAATACCTTAAAACAAGTATCATATGCAACACAACAACTGCTATATAACAGTGGTGAAGTGAGATCCAGCCATACTTGTGCAAGACCTTCTCAATTCTCTATTTGCGGCCTGTGTTTTAACTAGAATACAGAGTAGTATTGTACTACGGAGTGGTAGTTGAGGCGTACGCTGAGAGAAACAAATACAGAATATGCTTGTGCTGAAGTCACGTGTTTTTAACAGTCTTCAGGTCAAATCATTAAACTGTGCTGGCTCGAAGAGCCTTAAAGCTAAGGTGCAATCACAGTCACATTTAGGGCTCTGTACAGAGGGGAAAAAAAATAAAAATATAATTGCTTCAGGAGATGTTTCTTGTTTTGAACGGCTGATGGATCAAAGGCAAAAAAAATCCAATGTTCATGTCTGATTCAAGTTTTTAAATGACATATTTGCTTTTATTGTTGGTTTGGTTTTTTTAATTAAGTTTTCAGACCTCCAGTATCAGAATTTCTAATTTTACCTCAGTTCTGAATGTGGAAAATGGTTTTCCAGGACAGCAGTCTTCTTTTATTTTATCTTCTGCTTCAGACGCGAACTTCACTTCAATGTGATCCAGCTGTTAAAAAAAAAAAAAAAAGGGGAGGGGGACGGACAAAAAACCCAGGAGTTTAATTGCTTTGGAGGGAACACCAGGAGTTCCCAGGCTTATCAAACAATTGTTCACATAGTAAAGTGGAAAGTAAACATGCCTTGGCATAAGGCAACATTAGCACACCCAATATCACAACATATTGTTTGGGAAGGACCTCTGAAGGTCACCTTCTCCCTGCCCGAAGTCGGACTACTGCCCACACTGGACCAAGTCCGCCTCTGAGGATGGAGATGCCATGGCCTCCCCGGGCAGCCTGCTCCAATATTACCCGCCACCCGCGCAAACACCTCTCCTCATGTCCTGCCTCAGCCTCACAAGCTGCACCTCCAGCAGTAACTCCCAGTTACTGCCCCTTGTTTGACTCTCAGCCCACTGCCAAGAGAGAGGTTGACTTTATCGTCTTTGCGACCCTAAGCAGCAGCAGATTTCTCCGAGACCTTCCCTTGGCGATCCTCACCAAGCCCACCTCCTTCACCCTCAGCTGGAGGCCATGCACTCGAGGCTCCCCCAGCCATCTCGATGCTCCTCTGGTCAACAGCCCCAACCCCTCGAAGCCTCGTTAAACCGGGGCTGTGGAGAGGGGGAGGATGAGAGGGGCGCACAGCACTGACACACTCTGAATCGGGCTCAGCAGAGCTGAGGGGAGATGGATGACCTCCCTTGACTTGCCAAATCATGTCCTATACGGGTGACTCCTAATGCAGGTCAGCACGCAGCATGGCTCATCTGCGGTGACAGCACACTCACGTTAGTTTATATTAATCTTGACAAGGCCACAGTAACCCCAAAGTCCTTTGAGGCAGAGCTGATGGCCGGCCAGCTCCAGCTTGTAGAGAAATGTGGGGCAATTCTGCCCTGCTGCAGAACTTGACCATTCCTGTTAAGCTGCAGGAAATTTCATAGCCCAGATCTCAAGTTTCTCTAGATTCTCCCACATAAAAGATCCACTGTCATACTGTAGAGGTTACAAAATGAAGTTTTGCAATATATATGTATTTTCAGTTTATAGGGGTTTTGGTTTGGTTTGGTTGGGGGTGGTTGGGTCGGGTTTTTTTGTTTTGTGTTTGGGGGTTTTTTTGTTACATAAACCTGCCTGAGCTGTTCCCTCATTAACATATTGTCTATTGAACCAAATTCTGGTTAGCATAAGCAGCAGCATAACTGCTACTAGACTGGCATCCATTTTACTATATACCATAGTTTTTAAAAGCCCTGCCCAGACCTGCCCCTTGAAGAGGGCAGGGTAATCTGCTACGGTGAATATCGTCAGAGTCCAAGGACACAAGGCTAAGGACTCTGATCACTCTTACTGTCAATGCCTTGAAACATCTCCTCATTTCTTTAGCTGAAAAAATATAAGATACTGGTTGGCTCAGCGAAAAATGTCTCTTCAAAAGCGTCACTGGACTTCACTATCACAGAAACAACCAGTACTGCAGCAAAACCGACCTCTGTTTTGGGGGAACGTGTCTGTATACCACACACCTACCAGTGCCTCATGTCTGTATTTAACAGATTTATACACCTATATTTGACAAATTTAAACAGCAAGATCAAAATACAGAAAGCTGATAAAAAAAATCTATTACGTGAGCAACATACACCCAGCAGTTCATGTAAGCAGGCTTAGAGCCTTAGGAAAGGCTGGACCTCCAGCTATCCCAATAAGCACCAAGCAATGACTATGTCGAGTATACACAGACCTCCAAGGAATTTGTCAAATAGACAATATTCTCCATGAGCACTGCACGTTCATCAAATTCTAGTTCCAGATCAAGAACACGTGATCCATTCTTCTCCAGATTTTCCTGGCAAAGGAAAAAAAGAAAAAAAAAGGGTTAAACCCCTCTAAACACTGCAACTAAAATGATGCTTCAAAATGGCAAACTATCTACATTAGTCATGAAAAGAATAAGCTTTTAAATATGACAGCTCTCTGCTGGCACAACATGCTAACGTAGCAGCAATAATTTTCTTGTAACAGGGTTTCTTCTACAGGGAATTAGTGACACTGATGAGAGGAGTAAGAGCAATTAGAACACATTTTTAATATAGAATTGAAAAGGTGTTTGACATTCACAGTTATTTATAATCCCTACTTAATGCGCAGGTTGAGAATTCACAAAATAAGTCAGCACTTCAGTGGTATTTCACAGCAGGAAATTCAGTCTTATGACCTAGTTTAAAATAAAGGACGAGCAGAGAACAACTGGACATGTTCACAGCAGTTGTAAAACAAGTTCTCTGCAGGGAAATAACAACTACCTTTATATGTCAACATAAAAGTAACTTAATTAGTCCAGAAAGCCAACAGCAACAGTCACAAGAGACAAAGTATTACAAGCAATATAAAAACCATGTGAATTTTTTTTTTTTTTTTTTTACTAAAACAGAACTTCCACTTTGGAATTTAATCTGTCCCTTTCTCGCTTTCATATGCTGAGCCAGCTGTCTGCTTTGAAGCCCTGCTTTGTCAGACTCAGCACGGTTGTGGTTTCCTGCTTTCCTTGTCAGTTTAATGGGAAGGATTCCCTGCATTAACTCTGAATTGCTTCCCTTTGGAAATCACAAAAGTTTCTTCTACATTTAAGCTCTCCTTTGACGAACAGGAAGCACAAGCAGAAATGCTCCTTGTACAGTGGAATTGCCGAATAATTGGTTTCGGAGAAAAACATACTGATCTAGGAAGCCTGAACTCCGATGTTTCTATGTCTTTATGTGAAATTGCCAACTGCTCTTCAAAAGCGAAAGGATGGATGACTGGGTACGCCTCAGCACACTGACCCACCCCCTGCGTGGACCAGAAGCACTAACTGTTGCCAGACCGAGGACATCAAACACTAGGGCTGTTTCAGCCCTAACACACTCGCAGGACTGAAAGCTCGTCTGACCTTTTCCGACTCCGTCGGCTGATCTAACACATCACTACGGCTCTTTACACACCTCACTTATGCAGGAAGCGCCATAGCTGCTTTCTGCTCCCTGTTCCTCTGAAGGCTTCTGAGCTACCATGAAAAGGAACAATTAGAATAACCCTAGAGAGGCGGCAAAAGAGCACCTCCATTTATAAACATGAGTAGAAGTCAAAATACTTTTAAACCCTACTCCGCCCCCCCTTTTTTTTTATTTAAGATTTTGCTTATTCTTTGCTTCTTGAACATTCCTAGTTGATGTATTGAATTTTTATCTGCAACCACAAGCAAAAAAAAGTTTCTTAGAAAAAAATGCAAGCCAAGATTTTCACAGGCTTGCATGACTAAGAAAATAACAATGAAATATCGGAATATTAGTGACAAGAACATAAGAACGATGCAGAAAATTCTTAATTTCATTTAGGGCTAAGAAGAGTCCCTTTTTTCTTCCCTTAAATGTAGGATAATCAACTATCTCTAGCCTTGTTCTTAACTTTCTAAGCATTTTTATGTCTCCAAAGCAACACCTTATTCTCATGAAAAACTAGAAAAGTCAAATGCTATGCATAGAGAAATCCACTTGTATTTGAAGCACAGATTGTACAACCTGTGAAATACACAAATGACCAAGCCTCAATGAGACCATGAGTTCACTGGGCTAATTCACATAGAGACATTTTTATTGTATCTTTCTTCCAGAGGTGTCAAAGTTTATAAATAAAAACATTAAGATCAAGGAGCAAGATACAGACTCAAGTCAAAAGTTAGTAGGAGATCCAGGAACGAAACAAAGGAAACAATACCTGTGGCACAAAGTTACAGATTGTCATTGCCTTTGTCTGACATGTTTCAGTCGCAAAAGCTTTTTTTGTACAAGAACTGTCCCTCTGACACTTACCTTAACCATGGCAACAAAAGGCATAACCTTCTTCATATACTTCTTCAGCTCCGGCAGGGCGTTAAGCTCACTGGCAATTACTTTATTGTCTGGCAGGTGACCTCCACTGACCTAAACATTGGTGAACATCCATTAAAAAGTATAGGCATCAGTAAAAAACCTTGCCCTTTAATATCATATACCCTTCATGCTTTTCCATAAATACCAGCAAGGTTTGTCATCATCATCGATTCCACATATAGGAATGTGGAATATTCCATTTTCCCATCCCTGTGAAACATTTTAAAAGTCATATTTTAAGTCTTTGACAAAAAAAAAAACAACAGATAACTACCGCCATTCAGGCAACTCAGTATTATTCTGCTTTTTCTTTATTCTTTCCAGTGACTGTATACTAATATACTTAAATTTTCTACCAGAATGCATTTAAAAATCTACTTTTAAGCCTTATCACAAGCACATTTTTAAGCACTAGTTTCCTGAACTTCTGGTGTTTTACACCCAAAATTCAGATATTTGCAACAATCCTATTTAGTGCATCACACCAAACAGCAGATTTTAACACCAATGCAGAAAAAAGCCAATAGAATGCCCAAAGTTTAACACCCCAAAACCAAATTTCACATGAGGAAGGCTGGTTTATCTCAATGCCATAAGTCATGACTCTCTAATCTATCAGCTACAACATTGGTTTGTTCAAGCCAAGAAGGATGGTGCCTCAGGAGGCCAAAAGCCACTCTCCTCAGTTGCCCCATGTCCAAAGCACAGATTCTTCTGCTTTCAGAAAAGCTTATTTCTTCTACTTATGACTGACATATTCCATTCAACTTATTTCTTGTAACATCATTGAATAGTTTACACCTATTCGAGGACCAAAATAACGTTTCTGAGCCCACTTGCATAGTAAGGCAGAATTAATCTGTCAGTCAACAATGTTTCCTCAGAAATATACTTGCAAAGTGTATTTTAAAAGCTATCCACTTAAAAATGAAAAAAATAACAGGACATGGGTCGCTTTTTACTCAGATTGTCAACAAACAATGAAATCATACTGTCAAATCAATGACATTCCTTGGGACATTTTCATTAAGCACCAAAATTTACTGGACAGTTATAAAAGGATAAAGAAAAGTAAAACTATCTTGCTTTATATTTAAATAATTTGGTAACAAATTACTGCTTATAAGCTTTCTACAGACAGAAAAGAAGAGCCCACAAGAAAGCAGTTAAGCAGCCCAAAGAAACAGGACAGGATGACCACCTGGTAGTGCTTGCGCAGAAGCGATAAGGTGGTGTGCTGCCACGGCGGGTAGTTCTTTGCCACGTAGATGGTACAGTGAGAAGGCTTCTGGGCAGGTTCTTTACTAGTTTTCTAAGGAAGCGAAGAACAAGAGTTAGGAAGGAGTCCTAAGGCAATAGGGAATTATCAAGTACACACACTTAGAAAGATGACCCAGTACACTCCACCTTTCCTTTCACGGGTGCCATGTAGTTCTTGAGGCGGAGGCGGAGGTCATGAGCTGCTTCCATCAGGTACTGAGAGGAGCGAATTAACACCTCATCCACAGGACCCGCTGTCGGCCAAGAGGCACTCATGATGGAACCGGGCTTGGAAGAAAGGGAGAAGTGACATGCACTGAGAGGAAAACACATCACTATGTGGTGGTTTTTCTAGCCATTGTAGCTTGACTGGAAACTGGAGTTAAGACAGTCTGAACCCCAATGAGCACCCACTTACAGCCAGGTTGTAAAGGAATAACTATACAGCCAACAAGTATTTATTTGCAATGTGTTAAGGACTATGCATACAATTACACCTGTCATATAGCTACATAACTTCATCTACAAGCACAAGGCAATAAAAAAAAAAAACCCCAACAACTAAGTTTCATGCATAAGTGTAGAAATATTGCATTATTTGGGTTAATTTTAGATGACCTCTTTGTGAGTCCACAACCAAAGTGACTTGTATTAAAGTTTCATGTATCATCACATTAAGAGGCTCGCTCCGTATGTTTACTGTCCTACGGACAATCAGCTATTATGGCTCTTCATATTGTAAGACATACGTTTCTTCTACTTGCATATGAAAGACATCCATAAGCCTGATATGAGCCTTACTAAAAATCAGTAAAAGCTTAGATCCAAATCAAATGACAAGACTGAGACTTTAGTACCTTTCCCAGCAGTGACCAGATGTGCTCACATAAGTGGGGACAGATAGGAGCCAACAGCAGAGTCTGAACTTCAATAAACTGAAACACCAACTCTCTGTGCATTCCTTCTATCGCCAGCTCACGGTATTTGTCCTTTGCTGCCTGAAAGACAGCCAATGCTACCACCATTAACACACTCCAACTGCCAGGGAGAAACAATTAGAAGAACACACACACAATTCCTTGCTCTAATATGGCTTTAGAATTTAAGCAGCTTAGAAGTCAATAATGGATTATTACAAGAACTGTACTTTTCTGAAGCACCTGAGTGTGAATCTGGCTGTTGGCCATTTGATTTTTGCAATAATATGGTACTTTTAAAAAAGTGTTTATTGTCACAGACATAAAAGACAAAAATATCCACAACTGTGTATCAGGTACTATCATCGCAAATAGCTTGCATAAAGATACTAGCAAGTACTAAGAAAAAGACAATGAATATGATCTATCATTACACACATAATTCAGCCTACTCAATCATATTCCTGAATATCATAAAGGAGCCACATGAAGGAGTCTCTGTAATTCATTAAGTGAAGTGGCACGGTTCAGCAGACACTCTGGAGACACGGTTTATGGAACATAAGAAAAAGCACTCTGCTTCCAAACAATTTTGTTGATGTATTATCTGAATTTCCTATGAATAGTTCCTTATTACAAAGGGGCTAAAGAAAGGAAACACTCTGTTTAACAGTGTCTTTTTTTAAGCAGCTTTTTGCTCATATTAGACATCAGGACTATTTGCAGCATCACAGCTGTCTTCCTCTAGACCTTTGTAAAAATGACCCAAGCAGACCTGTATAATTTCAGATTTATTCCATTAAAGTACTCTTCTTTCTTGGCACAATTCTGAATCCAATTCAGCTGTATAATCAAGGATCAGAGACATCAGGATCAAAAGAAATCCACACAGTAACAAATACCTAAGAAGATTCCTCCTACCTGAAATTCAAAGAAGCCAGTTTTCAGAGCTTCCTTAAACATCATCTTCTCATAATTTTGGTCTGTCTTCATTATGCCTGCATTCATCTCACTAGGGAGGGAAGGGAAGTGGGAACATCAATATTGGAGTCTGCCCCGCACAATGACAGCACTGTGTAAAACACCATCATCAATGTCATCAGTGCGGCACAATCACATAACCTGTTCTGTAAAGTGTTTGTTTTACGGAATTAATTAATTCGCAGAAAAAAAATAACTACAGAGATGCTCCTTGCAAGAAAAAAAAAAAATGGACCATCTGTCTATTAGCCTTTGTACAGTACCTGGCAAAGACTCTGTCGTTGAAGGTGTTGGCAGGACCGCTTCTTAGACTGTCTCTGTTTGCAATCATCTCCTTTACCCACTCCACCCATGTGTAGAGACGAAGAATACCAGCATCTGCCATGGCTTCCACAAAGTTGGCATCTTCAACAGTGTCTCCAGCATCAGCCAAGGCTAAACGCATGCCTGCAAGAAACTGGACCAGCTAACATGGCCAGCATGCAATGTGCTGGTAGACAGAGATGCAGGAGGCATGGGACTCAAAGTGAATTTCAACTAGCTTTTCATTAGGAGTTACTAAAATGCAAAGTGAATTTACAAACTGCCTGGCCAGCTAGAGAGAGATGTCCCAAAGGATGCCCTTTACCCAGGAGAGGTGCACTACCCTCCTTGGGAAGCAAAGCAGACTAACACCAAGAACCAGGAGACCAGTACAATCACTGTCCAAAACACAAGAGTGTGCAAGAAGGAACCAGGGCATGCACGTACACACACAGTGGGCAGCCACAGTGCATGCCTTATGTTCTGATCTCTTCAGCGAACACAGAAGAATGAAACACGGACCCTCTAGGAGCTCTCAACACCAGGAGCAGTTCCTGGCTGAAACAGATGTTGTGCTAACATACATCCCAATTTTCTAAACAGAGTTCAGCTTTTCAAACAAGAGCAGGTGGTAAGTACTAGATTTAGTGCAATTCATTACTCCAATAAAACCACTGCTCCTTTGAGAGCAAAGCACTAATTTTAGTCATTTTGGCATAACTGAAAACCTCATGCAGGCCATAACACACTTACCATCTGCAGAAAACTTGTCAACAGCTTGAGTTAGGGTAAGAAAGTTGCCTGTGGATTTAGACATCTGAAAGAAATAGAGGAGTGTCTGTTTTCTCTCACATCCGTTTTGTCGTTGGATAAGCAAGACAGACGCAACAAGGGTTTGGGGCAAACCATTGTGAAAGTATTTTCTTATGAATTGTAGCAAAAGCAATTTGGTAAATCTGAACTGAATCACAGTAAAAGCAAACTAAACTTTGCAAGCGCTCAGCTAGCTCCTGAATATCGAGCTTGTCTTGAGACTTGCATGAGTTGTTATGACTAAGGTCACCACAGCTGCAGGGAAACGGTCACTGCCTTCTGCATCGTGTGGGTTCCGCACTAGACTTTGTCAGGCTTCGAAAAATGGGACAGCTGATACCAAAATTTAATTCCAGAAGTTACCTGAATTAAACTTAAGTACTACAAAATTGGAGTTTTCAGCTCATCCTGCATTGATTTTTCAAGGAGGACTCCGGTGGAGGTTTTTTTGCTTCATATTGAACAGTCTCCAAGGCCTAATTCCCAGGTTCAGGCACTTTTAAATCCAATTACATTCAATTTCAGAACTTGCATATATTAGCAAGTTGTTGGCACTAACCTCTTCTCCCTCACTGGACCTACTCCAATGCTTAACAAAGCTAAAATTTAGTAAAAAAAAATAATCATTCTACATTCTATATTACCCTAAAACTTCACAGAAATGCACTGAAATCTTTACTAAACTGGTGAAGCTATACAAGAGCTAACTTAAGAAAAGTGTAAGACAGAATTGGAGGAAAGGCAGGTCTTTACCTCTGATGAATGAAAAACTGGAGGGCACCAATGAAGAAACTAGAATTTTCACTATTTCCTCCTCTTAAATTCCAAGAAGGATTTTTCCAGTCTGGCTGGCAAGTGCCTGTTTTGACAACCACAAAAGCCATCTCATACACAAAACCTCACTGTACCTTTTCAGAATTAAGGAGGAGATGTCCATTCGCTCTCACAGCTACTGGCCATTTTTCTCTGTTTCAAGACAAGATACAAAGTATTTGACAAAGGAAGTACATTTTTCTCTTTTAAAAGAGAGAACAAACATTTTATGTTCCAGTTTGGGATGAACACCTTAAGTGGAATCTTCAAAAAAACACCTAAAGGGTGTCTTAAAAAAAAAATTAAGGAGCGTCTGAAGATGGAAAGAACTACAATATAAGGTCTAGGAATTATCACGGATGAAATGCAAAGCAGGGAGCGTTGCATCTACAATTATATTTCATTTACCCCACCTTCTATTCAGCTACATTTAAATTAAAGACCAGTGACTGGCACTGCCCAACAGCACTTGATAGAGCAAAGTCCCACCTATCTCTTCCAATGCAGGAAGCAGATATGAAATTCCCCACCACCATCTTTACTATATGTGTATAAATCTGTATATAGGAAAAGCCATTTTCTCAACTCTGACATGAAAGTTCAAGGGAATGCAAACACAGTATTGTAATGCACAGAACCATATCTGTCTAAAAGCACCACTGACCAGCAAAGATTCTCAACCTGTGCTGTGCAGTCCATGGGAATACGGACACACTGCTTTAGTGATCCTTGAGAAGTAAAAGAAAACTCCATGATAATAAAGTTACTTAAAATCCCATGCAGGAATACAATTCAATACTGGAAAATACATAGGAGGAGATACTTACCAAAGACATTTGACTTTTATAAAACAGGCCAATGAAAGCTAAAGTTAAAATTTGTTCTCTACCTTTACACATTTGCTTTTTTACATGGCTATCTAACTGAGCATTTCCTGCCTCCATAGACAGCTAACAGAAAGGAAAATTAGCATCAATCGTCCCAATACCAACTTCGGCTGCCTTTGGATTTAGCTCTAGGTGGTGCTACTCAGTAGTCTCTCCACTCCCAAAGGAGGGAAAAACCCTAAAGATACACCAGTGCGGATTCAGGATTCAATACATTTTTACACATATCCTCTAAAGAAGCACTAAGCCAAGGCACTGTTTAGTTAGGACATATAAATCCTTAGGTGTGCTCTGGAGCTGATGGAAACTGCCATGTCAATTACGCTACATGCTAAAATTCCAGTATTGAGAACAGACAGGGATTTCAGCAAGTCAACTAAAGTCATATCATGCAGTTAGATTTCAGTTTTGCTTTAAACAATGTTTTAGAATTTGTATGTAAGAATCTTGCATCTTAAAATCTTTAAAGGATTCTAGAAAAAACAGGGGAAATAATGGTAAAAAGCCTTCAATTTCAATAAATTCTATTATAGACAACTGTAACAAAGCTGCAATATGAAAGAATACATTTTCAACTTAATTCTGAATGTTGTACAGTCCAAAAAAGTCATTAGCAAATGTACCAGAACTATAAACTCTCCAGCTTTATCTCCTTTGCATTATCTCCAAACTTACCTTTGATCTGACCACATAGCCACATGATTATAGAGGTAGTATGACAGATGATTTGGAACAAGATCTTTGCCAGAAACTCTGAGATCCACAGGATACCAGAATTCAAACTCCTCCTTTAGCTTGTCCAACTTTTCTTTTGGAATCTCCGTTTTAGGAAATGGAGCTGACTTGAAGAAGATGTAATCCCAAACTTCCTTGCTCATTTGATGTGCCCTGCACAGAATAAGTCCCATATTGAGATGGCAGTAAAAGCTCCTCTTACACTCCACAGCATTTTGAGTAAGACAGCTTAAAACCATTGATTCACTCTCACAACATACTCCATTTGATAAGCAGAGCAAACACGGACAAAGAGTGCACAGGTCTTTGTCTAAAATCAGATGAGCGCATCCAATATAAGAAACAAAATATCCTTTCACTTTACCCCACAGAGTAAGTCTCGGTAAAAAGTGTTTGCTAACACTGTAAGAAAGATGTTATCTACCTGCATAAAAGTATGCTCTAATTCCATATAGTTAAATAGATCAAATCTATAATTCAGTTCTCAGGATGCTCACTTCAAAGTTTGTAACCAGACGTGACTGGTATGTAGGCAGCCTCTCTATAATTAGAGGGGTTTGAACCAAAATTAAAACCTTGACAAGACTTTTGCAACTATTTCCGTTTGTAAGAACCTTCACTTTGGAAATGGTTTTGAGATTAGTTACAGCATTGAATAAGGCGAGTTCCAGTTCCAATGTGTAAACCACTCGGGGAAAACAGTTCAAACACGCAGAATTAGAGCATAAGATTCAAGGCACGACTGGTAGTGGGCTTTTTCGATTCCAGATGAGTTGTACCCCCTCACCTCTCTGATCTCTGTCACTGGAAGTTCACCACCACTCCAACCAGGAGGCCACAGAGCAATCTTAGAAGGTATTCTGGTACAAATGCCCTCTCCCTCCTACTTTGAAGGTTTACAAATACGAGTTGTGGATAAAAGATGGTTCTAAGCTTCTAAGAGGGTTACCAACTTTTAATACAGTGACCAAAACTAAGCGGTAATCCTGCCCACTTTGTACACGGAAGCACACGATATTTTATAGTTGCAAAGCAGTCTCAATAAGCAGAGACACTTCGGCAGCCACTGAAACCAATCACTCAAAAACACCTGGCAAGGACCACTTTAAGGCAAGTCAAACAAGTATTAAAAAAGGTGATTTACTCTGCATACAGTTCCGCTTTGAGGGATATTCCTCCTCTCCCCCTGGCCTCCATACTCCTTTCTCTTTCCTTATTTCCCTTCTGCAGATTTGCTGTAACTTAGCTAACAGCAGGTTAAGTTTTAACAATGATGCTTTTATACACAAAAGCAAAGAATCAGCCTGCTTGGCAAGTCTTTGTCAAGAACAATTCAGGAGATAAGCACACCTAATTAAACAAGAAAACTTAATGATTCACTCTCCCTCACCTGATGCCCAGAGGAGATTCTCCTTGGCCCCGCAGGTTACCTCCCTGTAAGAGATGAGCCACTGTGTAATAGGCCATGTAGATGGTTGAGTCGGAGAGAGACTCTATCAGCCACTGCTCGTCCCAGGGTAACCGCGTACCTGGGAGAGATGGGAGCCAGGACTCAGGCACGGTCAGTATCATCCCTACACACGAGCGCCACACTCAAGCATACAAAAGCAGCTTATGACTTTCAGTGGAACATATACACACGCACACATATGCAAGTACTCATGTTTATGCTTTTAAAATTCCTTTTTTTAAAGCCACACTCAAGCATACAAAAGCAGCTTATGACTTTCAGTGGAACGTACACACACATGCAAGTACTCACGTTTATGCTTTTAAAATTCCTTTTTTTCAAGGCTCAACTTACGCACTTGAAGATTTTATTAAAGAGAAAGCACTTGCTATTTGTGTAGTCAGCTTCTTAACCCAACTGTCAAACAAACTGCAGCTCATGATGGCTTGCTGTGTATTATAACGCATTTATAACAGTTGTCCTATGTCACAGGCTATACGAGATGAAGGCTAGTCAGAATGTAAGGAGAACACCCAAGAAATGGTATTAGCTCTGTCTTCTGAGGTCCCTTCCAAATCAACGGCCCAGACAAAAAGCTACCTACAGAGATGCTGCATAGAATCACAGCAGTAACGCAAAAATAAAGTTACCCCTGGCCACATACGTTTTCAAGAAAGTGTGCCTTCTCCAGGATGCTGGATCAAGACATAGTGTTGGATAAATCCGTTCTACACTTAAATAAATAAATATTTTTTTGATTCTAGATAGCACTTAAGCCTTCAAATGAAATGATGAGTACCATCTTCATGAAACATTGAGTGAGAAAAGGAGTGTTTTGCCTACCTAAGCCATACGTCCTGGAGCACGCATGCTCTTGTAGCCAACCTAAAGTAGCTTCAAAATTTCTCCTAGTCTCTTCACAAAACCTGTAAGAAATAAGCTATTACTAATTACTCCTCTCAGCCCTCTTAGACCACCACTAGCAGCAGCAAGCCACCGCTCCCCTTCACATCCATGTTTATAACTTACGTCTCTAGATGCTTCAAGCACTCTGATGCCTGTTTCTTCCAGGTCACTTCCCCATAGTCTAAATACCTACAGTCAGGAAAAGTTTATTGTAATAAAGCAATCCACAAGTAGGATATAATTTGGCAGTAACTTTATAACCACAGCTTTACTTCACTTACCACTGGTCACAAAGGGCCACGACACATTCATCAGCAGACCTCGACATAACTTGTTTCTCAGGTTCCATATAAATCATGGCTTCATCCTAAGAGTTGAAAGGGCAATAAAAGCTAAGATTTAAGTACTTAGCAGAGTCTCAAAAACCCTCACATCTTACTAAAATACATCCTCTCCCTTCTAATCTGTTTTACAGCATTTATTGCATGGCTTTCACCACTGCGCAGCTCTGCCTCAGTATTCACTTTAGTAAAATGAGGACAACTCTTGACTATGTACTTCTCTGAGCTACCAGTTCATATAGTTTTGTATAGAATGTCTCCATGCATGACAAAAGGGAGGACAGAAGCACAAAATATTACTCATTGACTATGCCCCTACTGATTAAAACAGCTACCAAAAAAAAACGCGGTGGGGAGGGGGGGATGACATGACAGTGGGGGTAAAGAAGAATGTAATGGTGAACTTTAATGCTACCTTCACAAACCACATGCTCTGATGTGGGATCAAACAGGACAAAGCGTTATATTATAATCTGAACATAACTATGCTGCAACCACAAGGGAATACTGACTAAATAACTGAAGCCTCTCTCACTTCGAAAATCTTATTATAGAATAATGACACGATCATTGTTCATTTACTACTCTTCCTTCTCTGCAGGAGGAACCCCAGAAGTGAGGTGTCCGCATGTTATTGGCAGGCTTGGAAAAGACTGACAACTGGGATCTTACACTTCCAGTATCTTCCCAACTTTAT
Organism: Rissa tridactyla; assembly: GCF_028500815.1. NCBI lineage: Eukaryota > Metazoa > Chordata > Aves > Charadriiformes > Laridae > Rissa > Rissa tridactyla. Next base: position 10,493,901 of record NC_071476.1, read on the forward strand.
CAAAGATTAAATCAAACCACCAAAAAATTTCCTAGACAAGGTGACAGGATGAAACGGGGAATAAGAGGTCTCAATTAAGCCATTCATCTCCCTTAGTCCAAGAACACAAGGTCCTTCTTTTATCAGTATTTCGTACTCTGTAGCTATCCAAAGCACCACTAAGAGGACTGCAGAACCGAAACAGAGAGCTTTCTTCAGCAACTTGGCTACTGTGAAAAAGAAAATGGATAATAATGTAAAAGCAGCTGTGTGCATACTATCACATACGTTATCCACCATCATCTTCTGAATAAGCTTCTTTACATCTTGAACTTTTTGTCCTTTGAATCCATCCACCAACATTACCTGCAACAGATGGGTCATAGAGTCGATTTATTTTTTTTTAATTAAGAAATAGGTGCAATAGCTCTTTAGATTAAAAGAAAGAAGTAGTAGTTACTGTAGTCTTTGACATGCAAAGAATAGGAATACAGGGATTGGTGGTTTGCTTTTTTTCATTAAACAGATGGTCATCTTTACCCAAAATGCATTTATATACATGTCAGCATGCACATAGGCAATCCAACACAGCTAGTCAGAAATAAAAATTGTTGTCGGCTTACAAGAAAACAGCTGAGGAATACATCATAGTAAGCCATTACACAAGTAAGAACAGGAGATTTTAAAAAACAACCTACATCACACAGCAACACATCGCTCTGTTCATTATCAGTTTCCAAATCAACACTTGTAACAAAACTGTTCAACTCCCCAGAACGTGACCACTTGCTAGAAACCCAGATTATAAATGTCAATTTGCAGTCATACTCCATTCTCCTTCTTCAGTTCTACCCAGCTCCTCCAACTGCAGAACTTAACTGCAGGAGAAGCCTAAGATAGAAGTGGTCTGGGGAAAAAGGAAAAAAAACCTCTCCTTCCTTGAAGTCTTTTTTTTAAATTCTTGATCTTTATACACCTTTTTTCTCCTCATCAAACTCAGCAAGAAAACACTTATAAAAATCTTTTATTACTTACTCCCTCATAAAATCCTTTCAGGTAGACTCTCTCCTTGGCTTCAGCAAGTTTCTCTCTGTCATTCTGGCTCTGGATTTTGAGCTCGTCACAGACTGATGGAGCACAAAGGTTGCCATAGCCTGGGATTTCAATGATGGGCACCTGGGAATTAACAAAACAGTCTCAGATATTCCGTTCAAATTATCTCAGTGTAATAAAATCTACACAAAGATTTGTTTCCTGGGTTTCACAAGCTTCACTAGAAGCGACACACTGAATGAGACAGACAAGTATATTTTGCTTGGTTTGCAGTCCCAGGGGTGACATGGGAGTCTGAACCAGAGGTTATGAAGGGGGGAAAAAAGGCAGTTATTACTTGTTACCTGAAAGTGTCGGTGCTGCATGGTATCTTGGCCAAAAGCAACATTAAAGAAAGAACCCTAATGGCAGCAGAAGCAGGTGTTAGGGCTAATGTTGAACTTGTACTGTCCTACTCTGCGTGTAAGTTGACGGCATCTATTACTAACCAAGTTACATAGGACTTGCAAAGTCTTAGTGCAATTCCACTCATCAAATCAAAAACTCCTGGCAGTCCCCAGTGTGACTCCCGATCTGCCCTCCCACAAGCAGTAACACCAGTCCCCAGCTGCACCAGTACTGAAGCTAGTGAGCAGAAGCAAGGGGAATGCAGAACACTGGGATGGCTTTACCTGTAACCTATGTTTTCTAATGAAAACGGATTCAGCCATGAGCCTGCAGCAATAGTAAGGGACTTGAGCTCTTTGCATAGAACAATAATGATCTGGCCATTAAGGCTGTAAGTTTTAACCAATCACCAGGCTATCAGTATAATGATGCAATCCATTCTTCAAAATAGTAATTCCCACAAAAATTAATACTTTCCTTTATCTCTGAAGTATAGCGTCGAATAACAAATCTTGGTTGCAACCCCTAACACACCAAATAGTACAACACTAGCAAAACACGAAAACCTTACTCTCAACTTTTCAGCTCTTTCAGCTGAGGACAACTTTAAATAGAAATTCTGGGAAAGGCAGGCACAGTTCTTGGCACATTTTTCATCAGTGAATACAAAGTCATGTGTACTGCAGATGGACACGTTTGGGTGTACTTACCGGTTCAAACGGCAGGACCATTTCATCTTTGATGCCATACTTCACCCTCAAAGCCTTCGAAAGTTAAAGGAAATACAATGCAATATGGTTAGAAGAAAAATCTTCTAGATTTTTTATCTACCCGTATGGTCTTTCTTGTACATAATTATTTGTTATAAAGCAGACAAAGCCACTTCCCTGCCTTCTCACCAGTTCTCACACCTGTGTTTAATCCCCGTCCCATTTCCAGGTGATAACTGCCCACATTTTAAAGAGAGAAAAACCTACTACTGCTCCACCCTGAAAACAAGTGGGACAAAACCTCAATAGTCAGGGATAGCTGTTTAGACACTGATGTTCTCTTGAACCTGTAACAGCAACAGCTACTTTAAGTCTCATCCGAAATTCATACAGAGGTCTTAATCTCACCTCTGGAAGTCATTTCCACAACAGGAATTTATTTTGATTTCACTGGTACTCTTGTATACCTTAACATGCAGCAGAAGTTGACTGATTCTTGACCAAAACTCTTGAACTTTGAGAATAAAAAAGCCATCGCAGCCCAGCTGGTCTTACCTTCATTTATTTTTAACTACTTTGATTTAAAGTTAGAGATGGCAAAACTACAACTAAAGGGAGTTTCATTTTACCCGTCAGACATCTACTTTTGACCCTCCACACTATGGAAAGGAAACAGAAACACGAACAATTCAGTTACCAGACTGACCTGCTTTTTTTTCAAATCTCTCAGGGCTGCAATGTCATCCGGAGAATCAGAGGGAACACTTGTTACCACTCCAGTTCCTTGACAAAGAAAGAGATACAACAGATAAAAAGATTAGTCAACACACATTGAATGCATGGTACACATCAAACAGGCTTTGGCAAGACACTACTGCAAGGTTACCTTTATCTTCCTTAATCGTGAGCATGGGAAGAGCGTATATAACTTTGTAGGTGGTGAGAGGTGCTGAAAGCGCAGCGCCAAGAATCTCCTATGCAGGACAAAGGAATATCATTACAATAAGTAGCACTTTTTCAGCCTAGCCAAATAAGCTCTCCTGGCTGATAGTCTTCAAATTTCCTGGCATTCCTTACATATTACGAACAAATAAATTAAAAGAAAAATTATATCTATAGTTAGAGAAGGAGAAAGTACATATGAAAAAGCATGTATGTACCATTTGAGACAGTGTATGGACTATTTACTGGTAGAAAAGTCAAATCCCAGATAATATAGACAAAGTAATTCAGAGAAAGCAAAACTACTGAAGTGTGGAGCTGGAAAAAGATAGTAAGCAGGAGAACAGTTTGCCTCCAAATATCTGAAACACATCAGCATCAAGACAGGAATGAACTAGGAAGCCAGTGTCAAGAGCTGGATTAAAAAAGGCAGGAAAAGCACATTGTCAAGAGCATTTATGCACTGACAGGGAGTAGTCTATTTGTTGTGGTTGTCTTCTACCTCTCTAATTTGCTTGAATTCACATCATGTCTACTAACAAAGAAACAAAAGCTGTATTTTCTACTTTGTCCTTCAAAGCAGAATCGAGAAAGATGGTGTCAAGTTTTAGTGAACAGAGATCAAGTGATGTAAACAGATTGTATTAAAATGAACAAATGCCACTAACTACAATTATTCAAAGCACAGAAGTTAAGGATAGTAAATAGCAACCCACTGACATTCAAGTACCAAGCTAGGAAAGCTCAATTCAAAGATGTACTGGAAATTCCAGCATCAACAAAAAGCCTTTTTCACATAACCCTTTCTAGCTATTACTTTTTCCCGTCCCTTTCCATTGCTCATAGAGGAGTCATCACTCTCGCAGACAAACGTTACTTAAAATCATTCATTCGTCATGCAACACTAAGGCACTAGTAACGCATCTGTCCACACATAAGTGCATCAGGTTAATCTCCCAGAAGTAGCTGTAGCCCAGCTGCCAAGAAAGCTGACTTCTGCTTGCTTTTTTAGTCACTAAACACTCCAAAATTTTTGTAATAGTTCCTGTATTTTCTTTATAAGTAGAATTCTACCATCACCTTTGTAAGCATAAGCTTCACAGGAAGAGAGAAGCCTGACCAGCAAGCTGCAAGATGCTTACTTCTCCCATCAGCTCCTTGACAACAGGTACGACTCCGTTATCTTTTGTAAAGCCCTGGTAGGACATGTTCCTGGCAGCTCTTTGGGTACAGATAAAAATATCCCCGTTCACAGTTTCAAAGCCGATGTACTTCATATCTGGGCGAACCCAGCAGTTAGTCTGTCCAAACATGGTCTCTGGTCTGAGCGTGGCAGCCACCAAGAAGATATTTTTTCCTCTTAGGCCACTGGGGAGAAAAAAAAGTATTTTATAAGTCACCAAAATAAAAACATTCAGGGCAATGCAGAACATGCTTTTAAGCTAATATGAACTTTTAAGTAACATTTCCTAAGTGACGGAAGTGGGTCATTAGGGTCTTTGTGGCTTTTTATTTTCTTTCTTTTTTATTTTAAACTCCAATTTGAGTTTCACAGACTAGTGAATATAGGAGCTCAAAACAGAGACCAAGTCTTTGAAGTGACAGAAATAACAGGGTGGAATTATATTCTGCATTAGGCAAAACAGACTGTCTAATGTAATGGTCACTTCTGGCCATAAGATAGAACCTATTTGCCATTATGAATTCAACACCTACCTTAATTTTGTGGGATAAGGATCTAACACCTTCATTTTTATCAGTGTATATTCTTGAGGCCCGACACCCTGCAATTCACATAATGCAGCAATCAATATATGACACTGACTCAAGCAGTAAAGAAAATAAATCCTATTGCGCAGTAACCTAACCTAAATGCTATTTAAGGTACCGATGCTTTCTTCAAAGTAAATCATATTTCCATCGAAACAGATGCCTGTTTACTAAAACACAGACTGGAGAGAAAGGTTATGCTTTATTCCTATGTCCTGAAACGTACTCATCACAGCTATGATCACAGCAACATCTAAGTTAAAAACAGCTTGTTTTGTTTCAATAGATTGATAATGGTATGATGTAGCGATGCTGCTGGCACAAATTGCCAAATAATCACAGAAAACAGCTACAATGGGAAATACTATGCATAGCTCAAGGCAAATATTCTCAATAGAGGAGTTCATTCAATTTTCACATGCACTGACAACTGAGAACCCACTCCATTTTGTACCTACAAAATCCACTTTGCTCCAAGATACAAATCTTTTTTCCGTTCAGTTTTTAAGATAATAAGCAATACATAAAAATGTCAATTTAAAACATTACCTCTCCTGTCTGCCTGTCATGATCCATGCAAGGCTGTCCATCTTTTGGAGAATAAATTGTGTATCTAGATAAAGCGTATATTCTCATTTAGTAGCAAATAAAATAACGTGTAGAAAAAGAGAAAAACCTCACTTGATGAAAAAGAGACCTCTTATTGGTATTTTCAAATTTTGTATAAATCTATTTCTACCGATGTTAACGTTCAGTTTTTGCAAGAACTTTCAGTATTGGCCCTGTTTTGCTTTGAGTTGGTATCCATGGAAAAAACTGAAACAGAACACAATCTCCCACACCTTGCTAGCACAAGAAAGACAGCACTTTACTGTGTCTGGTAGAGTATTTGAAATGAAAGGATTTTAGTTTAATGCGAATTATAAGCATGTTCTAGAGACATGTCATAGGGTTCTGTCTTTGGTAAAACTGAGCTTATCCATATTCACAATAAACTCAAAGTTGAGTGGCAGGCTTACCGTTTCCCAAACTTAATTTTATTTCTTTCCTTTAATGTAAGAAATTGCCATCGTACAAAGGAATCGTAGTAAGGATTAACATCTGTAGTAATGAAAGAACGCCTCCAATCCACCTGGAAACGCATAACAGTCTCTGGTAATTAAATACAGTAAGAAATTCAAGGAACTTCACAGTAGCAAAACCATTATTTTAAAAATAAAAAGAAGTTCCTCTCCAAAAAGATAATGCAAGTACCTATCACACAAAGGGTGCATGCTTAAACACGGAACTACACAGTGTGTATGTGCATGGTCCTTCAGAGCTGAGATGCCAGACTCAAGGCCCTGTCTGCTGACTGAGAATTGTAGCTATTCTGTAGTACTTTTATTCAATTGATCCAGCTAAATTTCAGCACTACTGTTTTTCATAATCTCTACCTGTGTTCATTTTTAAAAATCTGTTGTCAGCAGCACAAATATCTTTATTTAATATCATTACTCTTCCTAAAACTACTGTCAATACTGAAAATAGAACAGTTATCTAATACGGAAATAAGAAGCAAAAGTCGTAATTCTTTTATTCGTTTCTTGTTTCCAGTTGCGATCATTGCATAGAATATAAGCTCTATATAAAAAAGCACATAATACCCAAAAGGTTAAATGAATAATTCCAAAAATACCAGAAACAGTTCTAGAATAATGTTGGTATTATGCAGAAAATCTTCTCCAAGGAGAAGCGGCATATTCATAAACACAATGACAATACAAGTATGGCTGCTTGCATAACTGTATTTCAGATTTCTCCAGTTACCTTCAGTCCCATGCTTTTCAGATCCTGGACAGCAAGAGGAGGGAAATAATCCAGCCAATGCTCAGCTTCAGAAAAACTGACTACTTCTTCATCAGACAGACCCAAAGACTTCATGATTCCCCACTGGTACTTGGACGAGCCAGTCTTGGCAGCAGCCTTACTCTGAAAGGACAATTGAGGTTAGGAAAAAGTGATGTTGTTCTATTCACAACAGCTTTATATGCTCAAGAGCACTTTTTTCTATTAATGTTACACTTTCCATTTCCAGGTATACAAGCTAACACAAATACTTTAGCATCCCTTCTCTAGCAGTGAAGATTAATTATCAGAATTTCTAATTATCAGAGTTTCTGATCTGCTCTATTTCCCAGCTTCTATTCAACTGTACAGACATTGACCCCCCTCCTTTTAACTGTCACATGCTTACAGCTACCCGATACATCCGCAGAAAGGGTGAGGCAGGACAAACTGGCAAGACACAACCAGTTCACTGAGGTCCTGGTCAAACAAATGGGTGTTTTTACCATGAAAAGGTGGAACAGTCCTGCACGATATCCTTGTATCAAATACCTTTTCTGCTCTTACTTTGCTCATATCACTTATTCCAGCATTTTATGTCTGTACCCAACAGCAACTTACTACCTGCAAGAGCAGACAAGGTCACACCTTCTGTTGATGTAGTGCAGACAGAATGACAAATCTAATGCTTCCAGTGTGACAATCTCTTTCGCATACACCAACAATACATCTAAGAACATCTCTAGATTTTTCCTAGACTTGATTCTTTTCCTTGATAAGCCAAAATAGTTTGGAGGATTTTACTTAGCCTATCTAGCCAGAATAGGCCAGGTACCATTTTCAAGGGAATAATCAGGATAGTAGGCATACATGTAACCCCTTCCCCTGAGAAAGCAGCGTTTGTGAATGCTTTGTGCGGGGGGGGGGGGGGGGAAAAATCAGCATATTACTCTGGATGATCTCATTTTTCTCAGGAAACTATTAAACAGCGCACCAGCTCACCATTAAGATTTCATGCATTAAAATGGTATCACTGGAACCATGCAGTTAATGCATTTTTTTCCAAGTCTACCTTAAAAGTACCCAGCTGTCTTGGAAAAAACAATCTAAATATTTGTATCACAGGTTTCTCTGAAGAATGTCAAGAAGGAAAAACTCATAATGCTTACTTTGAAGCTTTGAGAGCACAGCTACCACTCCAGAAAAATTTTCTTTAAAGTTTACCTTTTTGCCTTTTGCTTTGTCTTTGATGATAATTTCTTCTTCTTTTTTAGCAGAATTTTCTTCCTCTTCTTCCTCCTCATCAGGAAATTCAGGTGGGCAGCCATATAATTCCATTTCTCTTTTTAGCTTATCCGCACAAGCCTAAATAGAGTTATTGGTAGTCTATCAGCACTTTTCTGTGGCAACTGCTTCAATCATAGCTAAGGAGTGGTTTTTACTGATAACATTTTGCATTCTACTACAAAGCTTTAAACTTTTCCTGGACATTCCATTAACTTCTAGGAGATCTTGCAACTTCAAGAATGCCTGCCGTGGAAGGAAGAGCTTTACAGTGAGGATTTTCTTCCAAATGAGAAAATACAATCAGTAAACTTAATTTTAAAGCATTTTATTTTCTAGACAGTCATAACGTATAGTTCAAATACAACACATCTTTATGATAAATTCAAGTTCCAAATCACACTATCTTGATAAATTTTTGATTAAATTAACATCATGTTACGGATGGACAGTAAGCAATGCCTTAAGTAGTCTTAAGTATAAAAAACATTGGAAAGAGTCCTCAGCAACTCAGACCATCCTACCTTTATAGGCATCCCAGTGCAGTGCAGACCGAACGGAAACAAGCAGCTCTTTCCCTTTAGCCTCTGGTACCCAATCGCGAACTACACAAAGTGCAAAAATGAAACAGATGAAACAAGAATGGCATAAGGCTAAATTAGCACCCTTCTCAAAAAATAAGTGCAATGCCTTCTTTAACATGAAACTACTGAAAGATAGACGAATGCAATCAGCAGCATCTAGGAAGCTAATCAAAGGAAAAGGCAGCAAAACTCAATTTTGTTATTGGGTCTGCCACTGCTTGGCTGTGCAAGTACAAGCTCTCCTAATTTTCAGGTGGCTGTTTTTGAATAGAGAAAAATGGGTGCAAAGAGATGGATTTTGTGGAATCCTATCCGCTAGTATCTAAAGCCTGTTAATGTACAGGTAACAGAGCACACTGTTCACAAAGAAGAGACAGTACAGTTTCTTGCAAAGTTTGCGCCATTTAGCAGCTAGACAAATGGTAAGCAGCAACATCTCCTAAAAATCTCAGCAACTCTAGAAGAATGAGCAGTGGAAAACACCTGCAGTCTAGTCTCCTAGAATTAAAAAAAGCTATCAGTGGCATCTCTCTTCAACCAGCAATATTACCTCTGAAAATATGGGAAAAAAGGAAAGTTTGAATTAAATCATTATTGGCTCTATGAAGTAATTAACCAGGCATTCTGTTAGCTCAAAATTTAACTACAAAATTAGCATTTGTTCTAGAGAAGTATTTAAAGGTATTAGCAAAGAAAAATTTTTACCTCACATTTAGACAATGAAAATGTGTGTCCCAGGTGAAGGCGGCCATTCATGTAGGGATAAGGAAAGGTAACAAAGTACTTTCCTTTGCTGAGAAGAAATTCAAAGAATTAAAAGATGTAATTAGCTTTTAAAATGACCACCAGAAGATGCACAAGTAAAACAGTTAACAGTTAATATTACCAGCACACAATGACATCAAAGTACTATTTTCCTTGCCAATAACACAAGTTTTTGATTTTAAAGAACTGATATACTAACAGGTTTCACATCTTTTAAAAGAAGTGCAAAAGAAGAAACCCACATAGGACTGACATCACAGAGAAACTTCAAAATAAATATAACATCTGCCCAAAGGTGACAAATTCTAATCCTACTTCTGTAAATTAATTACCAAAAAGGCTTGAAGTTATTTAATTAATCTCCCACTGTCAGACTTCAGGTCTTCTAGTGGCACACTGTAAATAACTACTCATTTCACAGAGATACATTGTTGCACAGTATTTTGAATGTATATTATATTGTTGTAACCTGCTCTCAGAGCAACTACCATAATTTCCAGATCTTTAGGACATGGTAAATTTCCACCTGCACCTTTGTACTCTACTCTTCTCCTTTCAGACACTACCACTGATGTACAAACATGCATAAATAAAGGCCAAGTCATTTGTTTGCTTGCAAAAGATTACAATTTAAGAAGCTGCCACCTGTTACACCGCTTCAGTCATTATCTGTGTTTAGCTTGACTTCCCCACATAACCAATAACTAACCTCATCTTGCCGAGGTCACAGCTTTTTCAGCCAGACCTACCCAAAGGACTAACGCTGCTCCCCACGGAAGCCGCCCTCGACACCGTACAAAGCAGGGATCCATTGCTGCGAGAGGAGCTGTGCTCCCAAGCACGCCAAGCACCTCCTGAGGTTCTGTCCAAAACAACTGTCTCAGGGCTACTCTGGGGCAGAAATTAAACCACGAGCCAAAGGGTGGCTCCACCCCACCACACGCTCCCTTCACCTCTGAAACACATTGGCTCTGCTCCATCCCCTCCTTGCCAGGCACTGCCACCCTTGGGTCCTGAGCCGAGGCCAGCAGGGCTCCTCGCCGCAGTGGCCCCCCAGCCATGGCAGCAGCACCCACCCATCCCAGGAGCCCTGGGGCGCAGGGAAAGGGACGGAGTGAAGGCTGAAGCGCAGCAGCTGCTCGGGTACCAAAGCAGATCTCATCTGCACATCAACAGCATCCAAAGCAGCGCCACACATGCCCGCCGATTTAGAGGAACCCACTTCAGAAAGCTGAGGACAACTGTGAAACTAAGCAGGTGGCAGAAAACCTAAACAAAGAAACAAGCACCTTCTATGATCAACAGGCAGCAGTTTGGGAATTTTTTACCACAAGACCAGAAAGCCATTATCAAAGCAAAATATCATGTTGACCAAAACCAGCACAGTTTAAAAGTAAAACGCTCTATAAGAAAAAATAAATCCTTAACTAACAAATGAGAAAAACAAGGTAAAATTCACAGCAGTTCAAATGAATTAGAAGCAGCAAATACCAAAAAGGAAAGGAAAAAGACCTAAATAAACCTCAGTACAGATTCACGCACAGAGATATGTCAACAAGAGGATTTCTTCTTTTATTTTAACACAATAAAAGAACAAAGGTCATCCTACCAATAGCATTACTACATGGAAACAGCAGAAAACAAGAGATGGTTCAGACACAGTCCCTCAAGAAACACAATGAAATTATATTAGCAGAGGAAGCTTCAAGCAAAGAAGGAGAAATACAACAAATGCAGTGACTGGAACTGAAGTTAAAGAACTTGATAAAAAACTTTAGATAATAACGAAAAAATAAACTGGGAACATTGTTAGCCATTAAAAGAACTTGAGAAGATCTGTGGTGGAATTCCATTCTTGTTAGATAAGGGTTAGATTTTTTCCTAGGAAATCTCCTCTAGTTCACACAGGAATCATATCAAAGAATTTATTAAATCTGAGTTTTGGAAAAGGCCAACTGCATTAAGTCATCTCTCCTGGACCATTGTCTTTGAATAATATTGATATAGCTATTCTTGCTATCACTTCCTAGGACTGAGTTTTGCATGAGCAGCAACAGATCTCTTACAGCAGTTCCATCTACATCACGGTAGAGCTTCACCAGCTCAATGCAAGAAAAAACATAGAATCATAGACCCTTCATGGTTGGAAAGGACCTTTGAGATCATCGAGTCCAACCATACACACGCACAAAAAAACCGCAACCTACAATCTCTGCCACTAGAGCATGCCCTGAAGTGCCAAATCTAGACGTTTCTTAAATACCTCTAGGGATGGTGACTCAACCACCTCCCTGGGCAGGCTGTTCCAGTGCCTGACCACTCTTTCAGTAAAGTAATTCTTCCTAATATCTAATCTAAACCTCCCCTGCCGCAACTTCAGACCATTTCCTCTGGTCCTGTCATTATACACCTGGGAGAAGAGGCCAACACCCACCTCTCTACACCCTCCTTTCAGGGAGTTGTAGAGGGCAATGTGGTCTCCCCTCAGCCCCCTCTTCTCCAAGCTAAACATGCCCAGCTCCCTCAGCCTCTCCTCAAATGACCTGGCCTCCAGACCCCTCACCAGCCTGGTAGCTCTCCTCTGGACACGCTCCAGCACTTCAATGTCCCTCTTGTACAGAGGGGCCCAGAACTGAACACAGTACTCGAGGTGAGGCCTCACCAGTGCCGAGTACAGAGGCACGATCGCTTCCCTGCTCCTGCTGGCCACGCTATTCCTGATACAAGCCAGAAGCTGCTGGCCTTCTTGGCCACCTGGGCACACTGCTGGCTCACATTAAGCTGGCAGGTTCTTTTCTGCTGGGCAGCTTTCCAGCCACTCTTCCCCAAGCCTGTAGCGTTGCTTGGGATTGTTGTGACCGAAATGCAGGACCCAGCACTTGGCCTTATTAAACCTCATACAGTTGGCCTTACATTGTAAGTAAAGCCTTTTCCTGGCATGGGACGAAATCGCACTTTGACTACGTAAGGACTGACTGCAGAAATGTTCGCGCCAGCATTGTCTCTCTCTCCTCTAGCATAGCTTCTAGTAGTATCAGCTATTTTATAAAAATAGATAGATGTTTAAGACAAAATCCTGAAATAAATACATGGCATTTTAACTCGAAGAGTAAGAACATTAGTTTAGCAAAGCAGCAAAGGTTACCTGTTACCATAACAAACACTGAAATTTCATACTGTAATACCCCATATTGTAAAACCGACCTACTACTACCGTTTTTAATCAGAAACTAATTATTAATTCCAGCCTTAAATTTCAACCTGTAAGACAGTGAACACTTAAAAGTACCAACTGCATTTAAGTAAAAAAAAGGGAAAAAAATAGTTCTAAAGTGTAAGCAACACACACCCCCACACAACAGTTTTTATTACACCTCCTAATTTAGCATTCAAATCTTCTAACTGTTTTGGGTTCTTCACTATTTACTCAGCCCTGGGACTAACCCTGCAGCAGTTCCAGCTCACAACAGAAGACATGTACACTGAAGCTCTATGACTGACAAGGCAGTGGGACAAACGGCTGCAACAGTTCACGTACTGGGAGAAGTCATAGCACTTCAGCAGGGGAACAGAAATGATCACACGCCTGGCCTTCATCCACTTCCACACAAAGCAAAACAGGCTGGCCTACACCAGGACCCAAGATAGTTGTTTAACAATTTTCTTTTCTCAGCGAAGCGGAGCAAGTACACACATTCCTTCAAAGAAAGGAGTGGTCCTTTCTAACTGGGATAGCAAAAGCCCTCCCACTAGTAAGGGTTCAGGCATCACGTTGAGAAGCCTCCTCCATGTCAAAATGTAAAAGACAACAGAGAATCCGTTTTTAAAATCTCAGAGGGTATGGACACTACAGAGGAATGAGGAGAAGGCTTTTTACATCCTACTAGAACTTAGCCAACACATGTACACCACTGCTTTATGTTGTCAGCTACAGAAATGCCAGCTTAATGCATAACTAAGTACCTCCAGATGATCCAAGAACACTATTCATTCAAGAGAAGCCACTTTTTAACCCCCTGGGTTTTGAAGGAAAATGTTCCCTTGAAAAGACATTTCAAACAGTTAAAGATAGAGTCTAAAAACCAAATAATACTGTAATGATACCTCTTTTGGTTCTGCCTATCCGAAGCATTAACCTCAAAGACTTGCTCATCATCCCACTTTTGCTGGATCTCTTTTTCAATTTTCTTCAGGAAATCAACTTTTGCTGTCCCTTTACGTTCCTGTTAAACAGAAAGATGAAATAAAATCTGGCTGAATGAGTTAATAAATATAGAATTGTAATATATTACAGACTACTCCTAAACTCCTTTCGTTACTGGCGAGCATTTCTCTGGACTCCATAACACTGAAGCATAATCTCACAACAGAGCATCACTAACATGATCAACAATCAGACCACGTAAATCTGTATCTTTGAGACTCAGCATTCTGAAACAAGACGAAAAATCTGTAAGGAAAGTGTTAACAACCTTTTTCCAAGGCAAAGGACTCTACAGCAGCCAACAAAACACACAAAATGCCTAATTCAAAGCTGTCTGAACTGGGGAGATAGGAGTGGGTATAAATCATCCTTGAAAAAACCCATGGAATTCTGATTTTGCTCTAGACTCTTCATAAACCCCATGTAATGTTTCTCCATCTTGCTACACATGAAGGGGGAACAGCACTTCATATGCTGGGAGAAGAGTCTGGCATACAAATCTACTATAATTGCAGTTCAGAAGGACAGTTCTTAAGGTAAAGTATTTTAAATTATTTTAAATTCCATCAGTGTTTAAACACCACCATTAAGTGTTAAGTACTCGCTCTCCTTATTCTTTTACCATACAACATATTTCAAGTGTTAAAGGATACACGCGCTACAGATACTGCAGTCATAAAGCTCGACACACACAAAGGTTGAGGGTTTGGTTTTTTTCCCCCCAAGATCAAGGCACTATTAAGACAGCTGGGGCAGAAGTTGCGCCTGTGTTTACTCATATAAGCAAACAGAAACCTGATTAACAATAAAAGTACTACAGCAAGCCTCAAAATACCTTTAAAAGATACTATGACAACTTAATGAAAGGTTCTAACTCACGCTCCTGAATCATCCACCTTAGCGCGACTCTACCATTTTACTAGTTATTACCTCACCTATAAGTAACGCGAGGCGAGCTGCAGAAAGCCCTTCGGCTTTCAGAGGGTTTATCAGCCGCGTACGCTGCCCAGAAATGCCGCCCACCGACCCCGGCAGCCGGGCCGGCTCAGGGACACCGGCTGAGGGACACCTCAGGACGCCGCGGGGGAGCCCGCCCCCGGGACCGTTCTCCTACTGCTCCACACGCAGCAGAGCCGCGCGGTGGGGCGGGAGTGCCGCGCTGGCGCTGAGGGGAGCGCGCCGGGCCCGAGCCCCGGCCCGGCCCCCGCCGGCCCCGCGCGGAGCCGCGGCCCCGGAGCGGGGAGGGCCCCGTCGGCCGGGCCGGGCCGGGCCGGGCCCGCAGCACCCGCCGGACCGCGCCCTGCCCGCACTCACCGCCATGCTGCCGGGCCGCCGCGCCTGACGGGACACCACGCGCCGCCACGCCCCCCACGCGAGGCCGGGCCTCCGCTCCCGCCAGCGGCCGGGCCGTACCAAGGCAGGGGCGTGGGGGGGGGGCCGGGCCGGGCCGTACCAAGACAGCGGGGCTGGGCCGTACCAAGGCGGTGGGGCCGGGCCGGGCCGTACCAAGGCGGCGGGTGGGGGGGAGGCAGCGGCCCGGGAGGGCGCTGCGAGGGCAACAGCGGAGCCCAGCGGGGGCGCGGCGCTGCGGCCGGGTTTGCCAACACAAAAGCCGTCGGGGCTACCCCCGCGGAAACTTCGGAAAAGGGGAAAATAAAAGGAATCCGCCCGCCCCGCCCAGCTCCCGCCGGGTCGCTGGGGGGCGCCAGCTCGGCGGGCTAGCCGGGCGCGAGGCGCGCGGCCCCTTTAAGAGCACCCCCAAAGATGTCGCACCCGAGTTCATGTGCTCGCTCGACCTAGCCTGCTGGTTCTCCACTGACCTTCGCCATGGGCTCTTTGCGGCTGCTATTGGCTCGTGGAGTGCGAGCTCCGCCATCTGATTGGTGAGCGGCGCCCTGGTCCCGCCCCGGCTATGCCCAGCAGGGTGCGTTGTGGGCTGGCGGCTAGTTCCTGTAGTAGGCCTCAGCGGGGAAGGGGCCGGGGCGAGTGGCTGCAGCGGGGCGATGGCGGCCGTGTAGAGCGGAGCCGGGCGGTGCAGCGGGGTCACCATGATCATAGAGAACGTGGACGCTCTCAAGTCGTGGCTGGCTAAGTTGCTGGAGCCGATGTGAGTGCGGGCAGGGCCGGCCGGTGGTGCGGCAGCGGCGCAGGGGCCGGGCCGGGCCGTGAGGGGGTGGGCACCCGCGGGCGGGCCCGGCCCCGCCGAACGGGGCTGGCTGCGGGGCTGCGGCGGTGACGGGCCTGTCCCCCCTTGGCCTGAGCTCGGCACGGCGTGTCCCCAGGCCCCGACGGGTGACAGGGCCCGGCCCGCAGCCAGCGCTGCGAGCGGCCGCTGGGGTTACGGGAGGCTCCTGTCGAAAGGACTCGGGCCGAGATTGGGGTTTACCGCGGCCTGGCCTTTTGTGCCAAAACCTGCGTACCGGCCTCGGGCCGTGTCTGCCCCGGCGGAGCCCGCCTGCCCCGCCGCGGAGCCCGCTTGCCCGGCCCCGGAGCGCTCCCCCGCGGTGTCCGAGGGCGATGTGTAACGGCGGGTGTAGGCAGTCCTGAGCGCAGGACTGTGAACCGGCTGACGAGCATCGCCGGAACAACCGAGCACACGGGCGGCAGTGCCCGCGGGAGGCTGCCGGGGTCGGTGGGGCCTCGGCGGAGGAGTTGGAGGGGGTGGGAGGGGTGGCGGTTCTGGGTTCATGAGTCGGGGCAGAGGGTTGGTTCGAGGGGTTTTGCCCTAGTGAAAACTGCCGTGTCTCTGACAAGCACCCGGCGCACCAAGGGGTGTTTGTGCTGTAGATATGGCGAGGTGTTGGCGGAGTTTCGGCTGTAGCAAGGGGCTTCAAAAGGACGCAGACTTGCCGGTAACACACTGGCTTTACAGTTCCCACAGAGTAAAACTAAGACCTGTTTGAAGTTGCAGGACTTATATTTACAATGTGTAGTTAGCTGATAGTTCTACAGATATTTTTCTATTTTGGTATTGTAAATAGGCCTTAGAACTAGTCAGTTGTAGACATTAAGTAGCAGGCATTTGGAAATTCTTCGTTGTTTTCCTTTTTTAAGATGATGGTTGTCTCTGATATTTGGTCAAATCCTTCTGACACCTGTCTGGACGGGAGCGTAACTCCTGCTCCTACACTTTCACTGCCAGTTCCAGTTGACCTTCTGCCTTGCTGCCCAGCGCTCCTTCAGTATCTGAGCTGCGCTATAGGGACGGGAGTTGGAGATGAGGGTTCATGCAGACAGTCATAGAGTTTGGTGGTGGGTCCTGACAATTGAGAATTCAAGAGTGAAAATACAAAGTGGTTAACCTGGAGAAGCAGACACACCTTATGCATGCTCCCGTAATGCTAATGTAATGCCTAAGAGAAACTAATATATGGAGAAAGGAATGGGAATGGTTACAAAGTGATGGATCATCTCCTTTATTTTGAATTGAAGGTTTATAGTCAGTTGTATGTAGGCACTAGCACCAAATACATTACATACAGTTTATTTCTTTTTGTGAGTGTGTGTAAGAATTGTAAAATCTGTAAATTTGTGGTTTCTTTGTTGTTAATTGCTACATTTAACATGGCTTTCATTGGATGTTGGAAACAGTGAGCAAATTAATTTGGAGTAGAGCTGCTTGACTGGCTGCTCGTTGAGGATTTTTATTTTCTCTAACCAGTTGTCACCTGCTTGGCTTTTTGCGTTTTGTTTGTTTGTTTGTGGTTAGGATTATTTTTTTTTTACTTGCAATTACTTTGAGGTCTATACACTTCATACTATTTCCATATTTATTATTTTAGAAAATATACAATCCCCTCTCTAGAAGTTAATCTTAAAAAAAAGAAAAAAATCTTTAAATCATCAAACTGTTATAGGTTCCTACCTGCCATCTGATAACTTGCATCTGCATCTTTTCAGAGAGGCAAAATGAGGAGCTGTTGCTTAATCATTTAAGGCTGTTAATCTAATTCATACTTTGAGTGTTTTTCTAGTAGCTGAATGATGGAATCTAAAGTAATATCCAATTTAAAGACTAGCGGCAGAGTATTGCTACACAAAATCGGCTTTCTTTGGCCTTCATGAAGCTAGATAAGGATTTAGGTAGTGTGGATAGAGAATCTGTATTAATAATTGCACCCGTTTAAATGTTTTACTAGTGTTAAAAGATTGTTGTAAAATTTGTAGGCGTTGCTATAATCCTTGGGGAAGGAAACCCCCACTATGTTAGGCATGGTAACTTAAGCTGTACGTAATGTATCTGTGTGCATATTTAAAATGTGCTTTTGCGATATATTTCTGAACTACTTTTCATGGTAATAATATTTTAATACTTTAAAAACACTTTGATACTTTACAATAATTGCGCTGTGACTTTCCTGGTACTTGCTCTGCTATTCCTGTAGAATCATACTTGGTGGTGGTTGCTGTGCTTAGAGAAAGTTAGGAAACGATGGCGTCTGCTCAGTTGCCCTAGAATTGGATCTTTCCATAAAAAAAAAAAAAAAAGAAAGGTGCTTCTTCCAAAGCAAAGCTCAGGAAGGAGCAAAAGCATGGGAGCACTGTCAGGTTGGGGGGTGGGCATAAGGCAACTGCAATATTGTGCTGTAACTGAAAAACCGCTTTGCTGGCTCAGTTCTTGCGGTGCAGCTGTGTTGGTGTCAGAAAAGCATCCTGGTGTGTTGCCAGGTTTCCTTCGATGGCTCTTCTGGGACAGCGACTATCCAACACGGGGGTTTGGGCACAATTGAGCAGAATCAAGAATGGTTATTTCTCTCAATAGATGCGACGCAGACCCCTCAGCCTTAGCCAACTATGTTGTGGCGTTAGTCAAGAAGGACAAACCAGAGAAAGAGCTGAAAGCTTTCTGTGCTGATCAGCTGGATGTCTTTCTGCAGAAAGGTACTGTGCTCTCCGCCACTTCATCCGTTCGGTGGCTTTCATTTCATTGCAGGGAGGAGGAAGGATGATGCATCATTGTTGCCTTCAAAATACTTGTTGTCCGTGAATTGAA
This sequence comes from Rissa tridactyla, assembly GCF_028500815.1. Lineage (NCBI taxonomy): Eukaryota > Metazoa > Chordata > Aves > Charadriiformes > Laridae > Rissa > Rissa tridactyla. The sequence continues at coordinate 10,512,399 of NC_071476.1, forward strand.
TATTTCTTACAGTGTGCGAAGGAATAAAGATCTTGTGATTAAAATAAAAAAAAATAAATCTTAGGATGAAGTTGTGTAGCTTGGTCTTGTTCATGATGGGTGGGAGGAAGTCCTCTGAAGTAAGTTAGCAATTTCATTTGAAAGTATCAGTTGTGCTGCCAGAAGTTTCTCTGACAGATATTTGATACCTTTTGAAAACCTGGTCCATATTAATCTTTTGGGCTTCTGTGAGCGTCTCATAGCAATTTGGTTCAAATTCAAAGTTTTAAACACTTGAAATTCTGATACTCATGGGGGAAGTTATTGTGCATTTTCTTGTGATCTGATGTTAAACTGATGATTAGTCTTCTCTGAATGATTTACTCTCATAAAAATTGCCATAAAGAGGCTGCTAACTGCAGCTAATGGAATAACTGTGGATTATTCCTTGATCATAAGTTTCGATCATGCGTGCCTCCTTAGGACATTTCAAAGTTGTAAATGGGATTGAAGGGAAAGTCTCTGTTTCTGCCTCTGATATACCTGATTAATTTCTTTATCTAAATAAACAATCTCAAGTTCCACAAATGTAATTCCAGCTCCTTGAATGGAACTGATATTCGTTAATCTAAGATGCTGCTGTGAGCAGTCCACCTGGATGATTTTTCCCAGGGATTTCTCTGGTAAATCTAACAGTGCTCTTAAATCAATATGTAACCGTGTTTTCTTGTGTTCTGTATCCACAGAAACTTCGGGTTTTGTAGATAAACTTTTTGAAAGTCTGTACACAAAGAGTTATCTTCCTTCTCTTGAACCCACTAAAGTAGAAGCAAAGCCTGCAGGTCAGGAAAAAGAAGTCGTCAAGGAGGAGGTAACATTGTTTTTTGTGTCTGCCTGCCTCTAATTTTCAAATTAGCTGTCCCGTACATTTGTGAGAGAAAAATTCACTTTATTTTGACTGTTGACTTTTGCAATCTCTGTGCATTTGAAGAAAAATGCAAGATGACCATTCAGAGAAAACATTTTACATTCCCTTTGTAGAGTCTACCTTTGATCTAGATTAATAGCATTCGGAAATCCTATTCAGACGTCCCTGGCAATACAAGCTGATAATGATGTGGAAGGGCTTAAGAGAGGGCGAAGAAGGAAAAATGTTCCCAAATTTCCCCTTTCCAATTTTGTGTATTCTGTGAGAACAGAAATTATTTTAAATGTTTTCTGTAATACTTAAAATCGCCTGTATATTAAGGGATAATTACTTTTAGAAGTGAGGTAGCATTCATTTGCCAACAGTTCTTTCTTTTATCTTGTTTTTAAGTTTCATTGACAAAATTGACAACAATTGAGTTTTCGAGGGAAAAAAAAAAAAGCAATATTTCCATAGTTGTCTAAATTTCTTTATATATTGTATAATCCTGTGCTATCACTCGTCTAAGATGGATGTTTTTTTCTTCTGAGTTGGTGATTTTCCAAGGGAAGAGACCACTCCTCTGTGCTTGTAGCATCCTAATGTACCAGCTTTGGGAGAGAGTTGGGGAAAAAATGCTATAGAAGTAAATGTTCTTTATTTCTGTATACTCTCTGATCACAGTTTGCAAAGATACTTTAGACTGAATATGTGTTTTAATTAGTATAGGAAAGATGCAAGTAAGGTCAGGGCCTTTCCCTTACTCCAAGGATGCTTATGTCATGCAGTGTTAAAAGCTGCTGTCTTTATAAATGGACCATAGGTAGCGCTTTTTTCTGACAAGTACTCTAAATGGGTATTCAGATTTGTGCTTTTGTCTGAGAGCCTAAAATAATGTGAAGGAAAGACCTGGCTGGAGTTAGTTGTTCTGTCCACAGAGTTAAAACTGGCTGATGGGCATGAAGGGGACAATTGCAGATCAAACTCTGTCAGTCGACCAAAACAAAATCGTATTATATCGTATTTCAGAATGCAGATCCTTATTTGACAGAACCCAATTCATCAGTTGATGTAAATTAAAGTTGCTATTTAGTTTTTTCTCCCCTTTCTGGTATGCTTTTTTTTATCTGAGGATGAGACCCAGAATTATGACGCTTTATGGCAGTAGCTTTGGTGATGGAAGTTCGTAATTTGCAACTGTACGAGACTTCCTCTTTAACTGTTTTCCTATCATTTCTCAAAGTACTTGTCATAATTTATAAAAATTGTTTTAGGACTACCTTCAGTTAACTTAACCAGTGCTGTGAGCAGGGGGGAAAGGGGAGGTTCTGGGGGCTTGGGGCGGGGCGAGCAGGGATGAGGTAAAAGAAGATATCTAGGACAGCGTTATGGGACAACTTTACAGGATCAGGACACTAAGTAGCTATTTCCACATCAGTAGGGCCTTGATGATTTGTTATACAGCTCAGTGTATTACATGATTCCTGCAAGTGGAGAACAAAACCAGTGTAGAATCATGGGAAGTCCAGGTTGGAAGGGACTCCAATATCACGTGGTACAACTCGTGTTGAAAGCAGAGGGCCTTAGGTTGAGCTATCCAGAGCCCTGTCAAGCCAAGTCTTGAGTATTTCTACCGATTCTCCCTAAATAATCCTAAACAAGGATGCAGGAAGCGTCCCTTTTTGTTTTATTCTAATTGGAAAAGATCTTTTAAAGATTATTGCATGTAATCTTTGGACACCAAAATTTACAGTAGCTTCTAAGCAGTGTAAAATGGCAGCCAAGGCAGCAATGGTACGAAAGGGGTTCAAAGTGATTTACAGTAGATCTATAGCTGTCAGACTTCTAAACCTGCCCTTGTTGAGGCCAGCAAGAAATGTGACTAGTTCAACCATGTGAACAGTTTGCTTTAACTCATTTGTTTCAAAGTGTAAACCAATAACGTATCTACTTGGAGAAGTAACTCTCCTTAGTTGTGTTCCAGTTAAGAGATTCAGAAAATACCTCATTAGTAGAATTGATTACTCTAATGAACGAGATAGAGAACTTGCCTTTTATGAATCCTGTTTAAAAACAAAATATCAAAGTAGTTTTGTTCTGGGGCATTTCCTCTGCAGAAAAACCTGAAAGATTTGAAACAACCTCTAGCACTCAATCACATGTAGTGCCTAAGTGTTCTGGGCAAGTAATACTTAAATATTATTTTTATACGGGATGCTAGCTGTAACTTGAACTAAATTTTGGTCTTATTTTCTTCACTAAAAAAAATTGGTAGTTGCCTCATAAACAGAATTTTCAAGAGTCAGTTGAAGAAGAGCGGGATAGCAGGAAAAAGAAGTATTCCAGTCCACAGAGAAGCCGTGCAGATTCCAGTGAACAAAGGTTAGTTTTGAGCCAAAATATTAATATATTCTTCTGTATTTGCTGTCAGTCTTTAAGTGTCTCGTAGGTAGTGATTTTTCACAAAAACAGTGATTTCCTCCTTACTTTTCTCTGTCTGCAATGTATTATCTGTGTGCTGGTCACGTGCATGAGAACCCTTCACTAGAAGTTGGTCCCTTACAAAAAAATGACAGTATCTTTCAAATGTTAATACCTAGGAATGTCATCAATTCCGTTCTTTCCCTGGTTATATAAATTAAAAGCACTGTTGGAGGGTTCTCCAGGGGTTGACGGAGTTGATCACACAGTGTCAACATCACTTTTAAAATATGTTCTGCTTCGGTCATGTAACTTCTTCACTTTTCCGATTCTTCTTAGTCCTCCCCTTGCTGGTTTCTACCAATTAGTGCGTCAACTTTGAGATTCTGTACTTTACTATGTAATTTGGGAAATTCTGACTCGAATGTTTTGCTGCCCAAATGAGATGGGAAGGATGAGTAGTGTCTTGTTGCAAGCTTGTTTTTTTAATTTGGTTTCTCTTTTCGTAAATGTGATCTACATTTTTTTCTTTTTTTTCTAGAACCAGAGAGAAAAAGAGAGATGATGGAAAATGGAGGGACTACGACAGATACTATGACAGGAGTGACTTGTACAGAGAGAAATCTAGCTGGCGACGTGGCAGGAGTAAAAGTCGTAGTAAAAGCAGAGGGTTAAGTCGAAGTCGTAGCCGCAGCAGGGGTAGAAGCAAAGACCGGGATGCAACCAGAAGTGTTGGTGAGTACCCGAGATCCTGCTCCAGAACATCTCATGTCAGTGGCCTGTGGTGGCTCCTACGTACTGTACAGTCTCCGAGGCTGGAGATGTCCCTTGAGCAGTTTGAGCAAATTTTGAGAACTTTGTGTTCCTGAAATTATTAATTAAGGTGCTGTTCTTCAGAGTAGAATAATTAACAGGATTGTTTTCTTCTTTGCTAACCTCTTAATTTATCCACAGGTGTATACCGGTGGATATCGGTAGCTGATATTTTTGTGCTGTGTGTGTTGACAGAAGCTGTTGATTTTTATTTTTTTTTTCCCCAAAGATCTGTCTTTTTGCAAAATAGCGTTACCCTCTTTTTCACTTTGTTGCTGTATATTTTTTAGAGAAGGTTTCTTTGTAATTGAAGGTGGTTACCATGTGGTTCATTGTTCTTTTAGGGCTAATTCAAGTCGGTTGGGAAAATAAGAGGCGCAGATTACAATGGATTTCAACGCATGTTGAGACCATGTTAGTTAAGGGCAGGTGGAGGTTTGTTGTTTCAGGCTTTCTCCCCTTCCCTCCCACACTTTCTACTTTTAAAAAAAGCTGTAATTCAGAATGGGATAAGGAATAGAGGAATGAGCAAAGAGAACATTTAGATTTCTGAAGTTAAAATCCTATTTGTATTATATTTAGTTCTTATTCCATTGGTAAGACTAAGTTCCTTCAAGAACAGTTTAATCTGCAAAACACTGAGTATTTAAGGAAATGTTTATACTGTTGTGTATATTTTTTTCAAGGCTCTGATATACAGAACAGAGTGTGAAGACTTTACCTAACTCTTTTTCTTTTTAAACAGAGCACCGAGAGAGATCAAAATTCAAGAGTGAAAGAAATGATGTTGAAGGCTCATATAATCCAGTTTCTGTGTCTCCTGGTAAATCTACTGAACAGTATTCCTCTGCCCAGTCTATTCCCAGTGCTGTTACTGTAATTGCACCTGCGCACCATCTTGAAAGCACAACGGAGAGCTGGTCAAATTACTATAACAATCACAGCAATCCCAGTTCATTTGGCAGAAACCCTCCTCCTAAAAGAAGATGTCGAGATTACGATGGTAAACTGTCTGTTTCTTAGTTTTCAGTTTTATACTTTGTTTCAATTATTCTGTCACCTTTTTTTAGGTATTCACTAAATGTAGGCAGCAAGTCAAAATGCAGTAGCATGTGTATTATACCTTGTATGTAAAAGATGCATATGTGACCTATATTTTACTGAGGACTAACTGGTCTTACTGGAAGCAGTTTACTTATAATATGACAGTTGCTGGATAAGAACATAGGGAGTTTGTTCACAATTCTGTTTACACTCGGCAAATATTTCAGCCACTGGCAGTTGTGATAAAGATTGCAGTGTAAATGTTTAATGTAAAACAGGTGGTACTTTGACTTTTTATTTCCACAGCTTTTATGATGGATGCGTGTATGTTTTTGTATGCTTTTATGGAAGATTATTCTAATTTGAATTATTTTGTAACTTCACCTGATAACGTAATGTTGGATCAGTGATTGCATGTTTTCTTTAGTAAGAAATTCCAGCAAAAACTGAGATGCTACATATCGCTGACAACTAATAATTATTTTTTTTCTAAAAAGTTTAACTGTCCTGTTTTGCAGAGCGAGGATTTTGTGTACTTGGTGATCTTTGCCAGTTTGATCATGGAAATGATCCTTTAGTAGTAGATGAAGTTTCCTTGCCAAGTATGATTCCTTTTCCTCCACCACCACCGGGAATTCCGCCTCCTCCTGGTATGCTTCTGCCCCCTTTGCCAGGTCCAGCTCGGAATTTGAGGTTGCCAGTTCCACAAGCTCATCCACAGGCACCACCTCCTGTTGTGCTTCCCGTACCACGTAAGTAAAAACATTGTTCCGCATTTCTTTATGTCAACAAGTTAAAACGACGGCTTTTTCTGGAAGATCTATGTGTATTTGAAGTAATGAGTTCAAGTTCCTTTGCTAGCCACGTGCTATTCAGAACATTGCCAAATTAATTCTGAAAAATCAGCTTGTAAAATAGAATGTTGTAAGCACTCCAGATTGAATTAGATGAATTGGGCAGGGAAGCAGGTGTCTTCCAGATTATCTCATAACCCTGGTGTTGTTTGGATTGATCACTGACAATTGCATTACTAGCTTTTTTTTTTCCTGTGTTTGTGCTATATTATGTATTGCTTTTTAGTGGCAGATAATTGATACATCTAAGATGTATTTTAGCTGAACAGTGATCTCCGAGACTGTTTAGCCTCTTATGTTATCTTACTGCATCTTATCGTGTCAATTCTGTGAAGCAGTAGAATATTAGCTGTGTGGTTACTCTGTTTCAGTACTCTCTATTCCAGTAACACAGTACATGCTGCGATAATTGTATCAAATTGCAGCAGCCATGGGATGAGAAGTCATTTTATACAGGATTAACCCTTAAACTTTGCACGAGCCTTTTAGTGAGTAGAATTAGCTTGCTATGGAGTGAACCAAGAGCAATCTGTAGTTGTGCCTTGATAGGTTGTGTAGTGAAACTCATGGTTCTTTTTTGGCCATCTGGTAAGTAGGAATGTATGTATCGTATCCATATACACTTTGTTTGCAAACAAAGCAAAAATAGCTAGACAAATTCCTTGTCTGTGAATGCCTTTTGCCCTGTAGTTCTTGTTTTAGAACTGTAATCTAAGTGTGGTTTATTATGATCTCTTGCTCTGCACAAGCCTTGATTCTCCATGGCAGAGCTGAGGGAGGAGCTGCTGTAGGTAATGCAAGCTCTGACAATAATGAACCGCTGGGGAAGAAAAGAAAAGACATGTTTTGTTTTGTGTTGTGCTTAAAGCTTTGTCCTTTCTGGCAAAGAGAAGAGGTGTTGGAATCAGAGTAACTTACCTGAGTGGGGCTTCTCCATTTACTTTTACTGTAGTGGGATTGTAAATATTTACAAAATTGGCCTTGCTCAAAGCAAGGCATAAACAAATGAAATTGAATTGTTTGCACATTTTATCTGTGGAATTACAAGTTTTAGTGATCTATTCTATGGTGTCATTGTAGGACCACCTTTAACACAGTCAAGTTTGATAAATAATCGTGACCAGCCTGGGACAAGTGCAGTGCCCAGTCTTGCACCCGTAGGAGCAAGACTACCTCCTCCTTTACCCCAGAACCTACTGTACACAGTATCCGAACGTAAGCAAATTCCTTTTTTTAAAATCTGCTTGAGATACAAATTCTAAAATTCCTCTGTTGATGTGTGATTAGAAATTATTACCCGTCTTCCTCCAGTACATACAAATCTAAAAAGAAGTCTGATGGCTTTCCCTGTGGTCAGTGCATCGTCTGCTGTTGCTGTGTGAAATCACAATAGTGTTCTGTCACCGTCTGAGGAAAGATCACTCATGGGGAGCTTACTCTGGGTTTCATGTACTCAAAGCAATAAGATTGTTGCATAAGAGAGGGATCCTTTCATCTTCAAGCTGTTTAGCAGAACATCAGTAGGCAAAGATGGGTCTGCAAACCTGTAATTAGTGTTTAACTCGGTCTTCATTCCTATCCGGTTTTGGCTAGTACAGATGAGAGAGATTTTATTTATTTATTTTCAATCTGTGTATCACAATAGTCTCTACAGTCTTCATATACATTAGTACTTTCTTTCTCTCTTTTTTTTTTTTTTTCCAGAATCAACTTAGTTCTAGCTTTCAAAGTTAAAAAACAGAGCTCAAATTTTTAAAAAGTGGATTTTTGTGAGGGGAAATAGCAAAATACCTGGAGAGCCCTAGATTGCTCTATTTAAATCCAACAAAGCTCGTATTTCTTTGATAACGAAACGAGTAATGGCATTTGCATGTTTTACATGAGCAAAATAAAATAATTAAATCTCAGTGTCTTATAATGTTCCTGTCCGGGTTTTTTTACATAAATATTCTGAATTTTATTCAAAGGAGGGCTCTAGTTCATGATCCATGTAGTTTCCTTTGAATTCCATGCTTTTCAGAACTTCAGTCACTCAAATATCTTGTTAGATAATCTGTTCACTTATCTCCAAATGCGGTCAGGCATTTAGATGTTACCATCCGATTCTTTCAGCTTCAGAACTTCTTCTAACGGGCGATTCTGTCTGTCTTAGCTCGCAGGGCGTCACTTGACTTCAGTTGCACTGCATAAATCTGTTCCCCAGAACATCTGTGGAGGTTCCCATGTCCTGGTCTTGGACTGTTACGGTAACAACTGCTGGTTGCCCTTTTGCGATCAGTTGTGTGCCAAACCCTGGAGAAGGGTCTGGTGGTTCAGCTCGTGCGAGGTTAATGGAGGTTCTTGGCAGAGTCAGAAACTAAACTAAACCATCAGTTTTGAAATTCTGGGGCATCTGTTTTAGATTGTAGAGTCTTCATTGTTGCTGTGGAATGAGGAGCTGACATTTAGAGTGCATCACATCTGTTGAGTCCCCTTGTATAGGCATTCATTTCTGTTCCAGGGTGTACTGTGGTTCTGTGGAGGCTTTTCATAGACTTTATTCGTTCTAGTTCTTGTATAGTTTTTCCTCTTTATGGTTGGAAAAAGGCATCATCCTTGATTTGGGCCTTGGGGTGGAGGAACAATATGAGGCAATTCTGTCATCTTGTGTTCTTATGGTCACCGCTTTTAATGAAAATAATCATTAGTACCTTACTGGAGGTATGCAGCTGATCTCACTCTTACATAAATCGAAGAGAATTTAATAGGTAAGTATTGGTCAAATTACCTGATTTCTCAGCTTTCTTTGATCAGAATCATTTAAGTACATTCTTCCAGAAAAATCCTTTTCTGAAGTAAACTAGACAGTTGGGCAGCAAAGACTGAAAACTCTTTGCATCTTAGGCCCTACAGAACAAACGCTCAAACTACATCTTTTGTTGCTCCCCTTGAAACGCTGTCAGACATTGTGAAGGTTGTCATACAGACACCTCTTTCCTTTTTCAGGCAGCTCATCAGCAATACTCAATTACTGTGACTTACACGCTTTGGACAAACAGTAACAATCAAATTAAAAAAATATGCCCAAATAGACTTGGGCGTAAAGTTCAGTTGAGGGTTTTAAATGGTTACACACATTTGCTGTATGACCACTTTTCTCTTCTCTTCATCCAAAACAACTTCTGATTCTTGGACATCCATGCGTTTCCTTAAAGGAAAATTAAACCTGAGTCTTAAACTCATTTGAAAAATTCTTTCATTTCTCTCCTTTTTTTATAGATACATATGAGCCAGATGGCTATAACCCCGAAGCTCCTAGTATTACCAGTGCTGGTAGATCTCAGTATCGACAGTTCTTTACAAGAGCACAAACGCAGCGTCCAAATCTAATTGGCCTAACATCTGGGGAGATGGATACAAATCCAAGAGGTAGGAAGGGTTTCTAGTCATTGCTGTTGCTATTATGGTCCAAGATCGTCAACACTTATTTTCCCCTTTTTCAGGCTGAACGCAGTAGTCTTTCTCACTGATCTAGTATTTCAGAGCAATTTTGGGACATCTCTACCTTTTTTAAACTGCTAATATGACCATATTAAAGTCACAGCAGCCTTGTTGATTAAAAATAACCACTTGCTTTGGAATGTTACTAGTGTTTTTTGGTTGATTGGTGGGGTTTTATTCCTCTTTAGCCTGTGAAGGCACTTTTCAGGTGCTGGGTGCTTCTAGAAGAACAGTGGTTCAGAACGCTGGCTTTGAGCAGTGTAGTCTGAAGACTGCTTTTGGTTTGCCCAGGGCGTGATTAGGCCCTGGGGCACAGAGGTGACAATCTCCAGTACTTTCCTCCACTGTTGTGGTGGTAGTGAAGAGGGGAACTATCATGGCATGGTTCTGTACTTGGTGCTCTGAGTGTCAGCTGGTTGTTCTCTCTAAAACGAACATTGCAGGTGGCATTCTAATTCTCCTAGCCCATGGAAATCCCAGTCTGCATTTAAGTAACTCTGAATCTGTAACTGGATGAATGTGGTTGTACCACTCTTAGTGTTAACACGTACAAAATCTCTTTTAGGGGAGAGAACAAGGCATGGCTCTCTCTAAGAAATTTTTGTTCTGTTAGCATACCTTTCTTTTTCCCTCCTGCTTTCCCCACACTGATCTTTAAAAGAAAAGTTGTTAAATTTCAGCATTTACTGTTACGCTTCACTGTTTCTTATTCAGTAGTAAGAAAGATATTTTTTTTTTTCAATATTTCCTTCTAGTGACTCATCCTGTAAAGAATATGCTTAAATATTATTGCAGAAATTGCTGTTGCTGTTTTCATCTTAATGAACATCATAAAGGCAGGGCTGGGGCTTTATTGCTGGCCCTCAGATTCTCTCTAAGAACCCATTCCGTTGTAAGGCGTGGGTGAGTGTTCAGCAGCGGTGCTTCAGACCATTTGTTTTACTGTCTTTGTCAGGAGCGTGAAAGGCTTACTCTAAAACCATCCTCCAAAGTAAGACTGAAACTGTACGCCTGAAAATGCCCAGTCTTTGTTCTCACCAGTGTAATCAGCAGAGCTCTGGCATATATAAAACCATAGAAAATTCACTTAACTCAGACTTCTTTTTAGGAGTTGAATATTTGGCATACACAGGAGACGAAGAGCAATAGCATAATCTTAAAAAGGTTGTAAAAGAAACTTGGCACATTGTGATCTAGTTCTTCAGCTTTGTGTTTGTAGAAGTTGCTTCAAACCTTAAATGTAATGTCTCTGAGAGTATAATTTCATGCCATAGTTGTGCTTAATTAACAGTTTGTTACTGAAAACGGGATGGAGGGATGACAAGGGGACGGAAGTGGGAGGAATGGGTTCTTGGTTGCTTTTTCACTGTCGAGGGTTAATACAGGGAAAGTTGGTTATTTAGTCAGCCCATGCCACATTGCAGAACTCTAACCTGAGGCTGGGAACCTACCCTTCTTTCCTTTCCTCCTCAATATTTTATTACTTTTTTTCCCTGCAGAATCTGAATTTTCAGTACCTGAAAGATGAAGTTTTAGCTTTGTTTCTTCAAGCTAATACTAATCTTAAAGGTCAAAATCTTATCCCTGCTGGCTGGACTAAATGTTTAGCTTCCTCAAATTGTTTAGTTAGGCTAGCAAATGACCTTTGAAATAACTTCATAAACAAAACTGACCAACTTGATAAAGTCTTCCTAATTTTTATGGTTTTAAACTCAATCCTATTTTGCCGTTTAAGTGAAAGCTTTTCTGATGTTTCTGTTGATCTATGGTAAATAACGCAGGCCTCTTTCTGTTCCTCCAGCTGCCAATATTATCATCCAGACTGAACCTCCTATTCCCATTGCAAATAACAGCAATGTAACTAGAGTTGTCCTTGAACCGGACAGCAGGAAGAGATCTCCAAGTAGCATGGAATGTCCACCATTAAAGAAACCGTGGCTGGGAAAGTAAGAATTAACAACTGCAGTTGATGAATTGGAGTGTGCTTTATTGCTGTTGGTGCTGTGAATATAGCTATTCACTGGTCCCCTCTAATGGAGACTAAATCTTTGGTGGTGGGAGGAGCTCCTTTTTGTTAATGTTTAGAGTGGATACTTTTCATGAGAAATGCAAAAGTTAAATGTGCATTAACGTTTGCCGCTGTATACGCGTGGCTATCTAAATTACTGTCTTGCTGTCATTTTCTCTAGGCAAGCAAATAACAACCAGAGTAAGCCAGGATTTTTGAAAAAGAATCAATATACTAATACAAAATTAGAAGTTCGAAAAATTCCATCAGAATTGAACAATATTACACAACTCAATGAACATTTCAGCAAATTTGGAACGATTGTAAACATTCAGGTAAAAAACAAAGTTCAGTTTTATGCCTGTATATGGGTATTCTATTTTCCTTGACGCCTTCTTGAATGTTGCAGCTGAACTACATTCCTTGAGAAATCTTAATGGAGGTTAAGCGGGAGAGTAGGTAATCAAATTCAAAGAAACCTTTTCTTCACCCACTCAATTGTATTATTATCTTAATTTTGTAAGAGTTTGTTGGCTTCTGCCTTCATGAGGTCTTATTAAATTTGAAAGGCTTGAAGGTTTAACTGTCCAAACCAACTCAGGTTTTTGAGCAACTTGTACAATTTTTGAAAGAGATCTTCTAACAATTTCTGTCTTATACGATAGTCCTATAGTATTTCATAGCCAGGATTGTGATAAAGGTGCTACAGGAGAGTCTTTATATGCATTGGTTTATTACCACTTTGCATCCTAGAACTGGCTCCAGTTCAGTGGTGTTCCTTGCACTGTAAGAAGGGGAAAAGCACTACATAAGCAAGACACAGGTGGTTACATGATTAAAATAGCATTTAATTTCCATTTATTTTTATAGACAAAACAGGTGCCTCTTAAGTCCTTGGTTAGACGTCTAAATAAAAGACAGATTACCTGGGAAGCCTCTGTATTTTTTGAGTTGATAATTTTATTCTGCACCTTGATAATGAATTAAGGCATTTAAAACATGCTATCTCATTAATTTTTAGAGAAAAATAGCCTTGCTCAAGAGTGTTAAAAATTCTTCTTTGGGAATGTGGCTAGCCTTTCCATTGTACATCCGAAGACAGCAGTCGTCTTTCAGGAGCTTTGGAGTCAGCGCTAGCGTCTCTTCAGTAATAGCCAAGGGCAATTCACAGTGCTCTGAATATATGATGCTATCTGGTGAAAGAGTCTTTTTTTTTTTTACTTTTCTTTTACTTTACTGTATATAGGCTTTGCTGTAAGTATGTGTAATACTTGCCAAAAGGTACTTGCATTTAATTACATAGAATGTTTTACCTTTATTTTGAGATGCTAATGTCATGGGATGTCCCACTCACTAATGAGGGTTATTTGTAGATTGGTTTACTACTGATTGAGATGTTTTCTTCCTTGAAAAGTAATGCTTTCTAATAAACTTTTATTTAGGTTGCTTTCCAGAATGACCCTGAAGCTGCTCTAATTCAGTACCTGACTAACGACGAGGCTAGGAAGGCAATTTCCAGCACAGAGGCAGTTCTGAACAATAGGTTTATAAGGGTGCTGTGGCACAGGGAGAGCGAGCAGCAGTCCCCGCTGCTGCAGCAGCAACAGCAGCAGACCCCCCCACAGGCTCTGCATCACCAACTCCACCTGCAGCAGCAAGCCCTGACCGCAGCTCCGGCTGTAACGATGCACAGCAACCTGTCAAAGGTATGGTGCTGTCATAAATTAGGGGTTGAGCCATGAAGGTTATCAGCATTCCTAAATGACTGCTACTTTAAAAAAGCAAAGTATATAATCATTCATTATTTTAATATCTGTTGATGCACAGGTGATGAATAAACCACCGGCATCTGGTGCCTATGTCCTTAATAAAGTCCCAGTGAAACGTCGCCTTGGAGCAGCGGGTGTAAACCAGCCTGACATAAACCAGTCTGGAGCTGTGGTAGAGGATTCCCAGGTACGTTGATGAAGGCTGACCATCTTCATGCTTTCAGTTAAAGCTTTGCCCCATTAGCTGAGCAGGAGCTGGCAGGTAGAACTTGTGCATTGTGCCTGCTTGGTTTTTGTTCCTTATCACTCATGTTTCATGTAACCATGGTCAGTCACTTCTTCCTAGTTTCATTTGCTGTTTATGTAAAATAAGGACAATGACTTCAGAAACAAAGTATCAGTATTTTAAGTAGCATAAAATATTTTCGGCAGTGCTTCATAGTAAACAAATTTGACAGCCTATATGTGATGTCAGCTTTTTGTTGGCAAATCTAATTGCTTTCCCGGTGATTTTTGAGCTTATGCTATGCTTTCACAGTAGTGCTAGACGCTTATAGAATACCTCTGCATAGAGTTCAAGCTGATACAGTTTAATTCGCACTGATATCATAGTGCAGCGTGTGCTGTTGGCCACAGAGAAGTCCTTCTTTGCAGAAAGGCAGTGTGCAGGTGACTGTTGCTGCCTTATTTGATCAGAAAGTGTGATGTTAGACTATTACTGCAAAGGTGAATGTAATGCAGATGCAGAAGATCAACTTCAGTGATCTTTCTAGTGGATATAAAGATACAGAGGGAATTTTGGATGAAGAAGGAAAGAAAGCATCTTTTGCAGAAATCCTTTTAACAAGCATTTGAGCTGATTGCTTCCAATCAAGTTGACTGTTAGACCAATGCCTTTATGTGTGTGGTTTAATTGCCTTGATCTTTTTGTTTCATTGCACAAATCTGGAAGTTTGTGTTCACGTTTCACTGAATGCATTCCTCTAAAATTCATTGATGGTATATCACATTTGTTTTCAGCTGTTAGATATTTTTCTGTGTGTGTGTTTGCTATTTCAGACATTCCCTACGTCTACAAGCCACTCAAAAATGGTTTACAGTTCTTCAAACTTAAAGACATCTATGAAGCCTGGTGCAGGGTCTAAACCTCATGATGTGCAAGAAGCCCTTAAAAAAAAACAGGTACTTTCCTATTCACTGGCCGACTGACAGTTTATCAATCAAAGTGCTTTATAAAGAAAGATTGATAGGCAACTTGAACCTCAAATATTGCTGTATAGCTTTCTACGTTAGTGTGGGGTTTGTCATCATTATCTATCTCACAAATGCACATTGAGGTTAATCGTGGGGAAGGGAGTATTCCTTTTGGGATGTCTTACATGACGCACTTGATCGTGTAGTTTTTCTGGGTTTTCTTGAGGCATTTCTCTGATTCTAATCTCTGCAGGTATGAGACACTTAAATGATGTAGGATATCTTTCTTAAGAGGTGTACAAAGGGAGCAAAAATTTAGTATAAATTTAGTATAGTACTTCACAGCAGTTAGTTAGCAACTTTTTTTATTTTTATCTTTTTCCTGGATCAGATACACTTCATACTTGTGCATTTTGCAGACCATTAGTTTTCATGCTAGCCTTCACTTCTATAGCTTGAAGAAGGCAATATGATGTAGATGAGTACGTATAATGCTAAACTGCTTTTTACTGATTGAAAGAATTTTCTCCTCGTATAGGAGGCAATGAAACTCCAACAAGACATGAGGAAAAAGAAGCAGGAGATGTTAGAAAAACAGATAGAATGCCAGAAGGTAAGTGTGGAATATCTTCTACTTACATATGTTCTGTAGATAACTAACTGTTCAGTGTTGGTTTTTTCCGGTAACTTTATATTCCTGCTCTTCTATTACTACATAGATGTTGATATCTAAGCTGGAGAAAAATAAGGCCATGAAACCAGAAGAAAGAGCAGAAATAATGAAGACCTTAAAAGAACTAGCAGGAAAAATATCTCATTTGAAGGATGAACTGAAAACTTCATCTACAACCTCTACACCATCAAAAGTAAAGTCCAAGACAGAGGTACTTATTGTGCAAGACACTTGCCTGCCTGTCTCTTGTAACTATTTCTAATGTGTTGTCCTAAAAATGCAGCAACATTAGATCTAAACACTTCCAAGCTGTAGTTTGAGAGTGATAACTATGGACAAGCAAGCTGTGGTTCTGAGGAACTCGGATGACCTACTTTTGCATGGAGCTCATTCAGGCTTGTTCCAATTCTGAAGCAGAGAATTCTGGGTCTTCCAAAAAATGGGCTGGGGGAGGGGCATGGAGGCAACTAAAACAATCTGAATTTAGAGGGAAGTATGGATATTGTATACTGATCTGTCCATATCATTTACGTGAATGTGTTGCTGAAGAAGTGGAACAAAACGTTAACTGCACGCATTACAGTTCTGCTTTTCCCTTCCACTTTCTCTTTCTGCACCTTTTTCTCTAAGGCACAAAAGGAACTTTTAGATGCAGAACTGGACTTTCATAAGAGACTCTCTTCTGGAGAAGACACAACTGAATTGCGAAAAAAACTAAATCAGTTACAAGTAGAGGTGAGTTTGTCTGGATTGGTGCTTTTAATATATTTATGATATGTAAAGGTTTTAAATCCTTTCAAACTGAGGGTGGCTTTGTACGTTATTTGCCTTTGAACAGGCTGCCCGTTTAGGCATTCTGCCTGTTGGTCGAGGAAAGACAGTGCCAACCCAAGGAAGAGGACGAGGACGGGGTCGTGGGGGAAGAGGAAGGGGCATGTTGAATCATATGGTGGTGGATCATCGTCCCAAAGCACTGACAGTTGGAGGCTTTGTTGAAGAGGAAAAAGATGAATTGTTACAGCACTTCTCTGTAAGTATGACGTCACATTAAAAAAAGAAAATCTGAAGAGGAGAATTGTGGCCTAACTGTAAATCTGAGATTAAGTAGTTAATCCCCTGGATCGGGGTTTACTTGCAAAGAGGGGCATGCTAAGAGCTCTGTAAATAACTGGGGTTTTCCAGATTCTTGAACATGTGAGTCTTTTTGTTTCCGTTAGTGCAGACAAATCATTGACTCATCCTGAAATCATGGAACAGGCTATGGATAAGCAAACGGTTTCAAGAGTTAACAAGGGTGTAAATGTAATGTCTTTTATAGCTGCCCAATGCATTCCTTTAATGGGAAAAACTAAATAGCTTGTTCATATTAATTCTGCGTTAAAACAGTTTAGAACAGATGTTAGAAGGCAGAAAAATGCCTATCAGCCTCTCTCTGTTTACAAATTATTTTTCAGATTAGCAATTCATACCATTTATCTTGTTTCTTTCTAGCTCAAGAAGCAAAGCACTGTTTTGCTAAACAGGACATCAGTTTCAAAGAGGTTAAATTTGTTTGCTAACTCATGGTAGTGCAAGCAGCTTGCTAGTTTGCAAGCTAACCTAACGGACGTGTTGGCATCACAACTAAGTGAACATAATAAAGGAAAAACTGATTTTACATTTCCCTCCGTTATTTTAACCAGAATGAAATGTTGTGGTGTGCAAAGCTGGTAAACTTCTCAGAGAGATCATGTAATGCTTCACAAATAGACCCAGCGTGAAACCTAAGCTCGATCAAGTCCGTTGGGTATTTCTGGATGCTCCTTGCATAGCAAGTGACAGATATGGAAAACTAATTTTGTAGAATCCTGCCCTTTAGAGCTGCATACAGGAAAGCGGTAGAGCTCTTGAGGAAACTGGTAACCTGAAAGCGTGTTTGTTTCTGGTTTGAGTAGGACCAGAGAACTTTCCAGTTCTTCATACGGTGGGGTAAGCTTTGCTCTTTGGGGAACTGCTACCCTCTGCTTTGGCCTCGTGGCTTGTCAGAAGGCTAGAGGCCACAGCTGCTGCTTTGATTAGGTAAATTCAGTGACAAATATTGTGCGGTTTGATCAAAAAACCCAACCTGCTTTGTGATATGACAGTGCCATGACCCCTGGGAAAAGTCTGAAGGGGGGACCAGAGTATTTTTCTTCCTTTTTTAAATAAAAAATAATAAAAAAAATCTTTCCTTTAATTCTGTTTCTGGCGGATTTCATGCCTTTGAAATTTGGCTTTGAAAGTTTGAGCCGTCCTTAGCTGCTAAAACCAGTAAAAGTTTTTACAAACAACTAGTGCTGTTACTCAAGGTATTATCTTACTGGCTTTTAAACTGCTTTTCTTCTGCTATTCTGCTATAGTGGTGAGCCCCTGGCCCGGGTTCCCCAGAGAAGCTGTGGCTGCCCCATCCCTGGAGGTGTTCAAGGCCAGGTTGGACGGGGCTTGGAGCAACCTGGTCTAGTGGGAGGTGTCCCTGCCCAGGGCAGGGGGTTGGAACTGGATGAGCTTTAAGGTCCTTTCTAACCTGATCCATTCTATGATATTAAATCTGAAGTTCACTACAGTTTTCTTTTGTGCTGCTTGTACTCCATGCATAAATCCTCTTTTTTGTTTGTTTGTTTGGGGTGTTTTTGTTTTACTATTTAACTATCATTGCCACGGTCATTCCAATTTTCACCATTATGCAGTCTATAAATTCTAAAAATGAAAACTTCTTGTTAATCTAGCCGTACTAGATTATATTTTTTCCTCCTCCCAGTAGTGTACTTACAGAACGTATTCAGGAGCTCTATAGCAAAGATTGATTCCTATTCCTGAAATCTCTTTTGCAAATTAATGAGCTCTAAAGGACTTGCTTAACAGGTTTAAAGAAGTAGAACAATGAAGGGCAGAAGAGAGTAAAGGAAATAGTGAATTCAAAGAATTCACTTCTTAACTAAAATTAACACACATATTTCCTTTCCTCCTGCAAAACTAAGATCCCCTTATTAGAATAACAATAAATAGGAGCTTTTGCCCAGAAATACAGGTACAAATGCTGCAATATTGCTGGATGATGCAGCTGAGATTTCTCTGGCTCTCACCTTTCCGTCCAAAAATGGTTTCAGTGGCGCTTCAGTACATTGCAATTGTAGCACATGATGGTCATGGCTTTGGAGGAGAATATTACTACTGTTCCTAATCGACTTTTCTCTCCTAGAAATTTGGAGATATTGAAGACCTTCAAGAAGAGGATTCTCCATTAAGTGTTGTTCTAACTTTTAAATCTCGCTCAGAAGCTGAGAATGTAAGTAGAATAACGCATATATTTTTTCATTTTAAACTTCTTGTGTCTGCCTCTGTATTTTAAAGTGCAGCAGGCTTTGGTCCTTCTAGTTGGAGCTAGATAGCGTGGGCATCTGTGGCTACTGCATACAGTGTCACTGAAGGGGGAAATGCCTCCCCTTTCCCTTAGTAGTAACCTCGGCCTTTTGCTGATAAAGGTGCAATGGCCCAGTCAATTCAGAGCTCCGTTAATCTTTTCAGATTGCTGGTAGATAAGTGTTATTTAGCAGATTCAGGTGTCAGTGAAGTTGCCCTCAGAAGGCTGAAGTGGATGATTGTGGCTTATGAGATCTTCAAATGTGCGTCTGCACGATGTTCTCTGGGGCTAGCTCGTTGCCTGCAGTCTTAAATGTTCTTTACTTGATCCTCTTTTTGAAAATATGTTCATTTAAAATACAATCTAGGCTGCTAACCAGGGATCCCGGTTCAAAGACCGAAGGCTACAGATCTCATGGTACAAACCTAAGGTACCCTCTGTGTCCACAGAAATCGAGGAAGAGGAGTCCAAGGAAGAGGTATGAAAATATATTAAAAACCTAATTGGTCTTGTAGGAATCCAATAGCTAAGAGCTCTTTTAGGATACAGTTTTCTGTTTATTGAAGAGATTTTATAAAAGGTGGTTTTGCAAGCCAGAAACTTAACTGGTTTTGAATAGTCAGGTACGTTTTCCACGCTTTTAAGAAAGGGGAAAAAATACACTTTCTGGATGGGATGTTGATTTGTCACTATGAAAATAATTTTTTATCTGCAGGCTGCTGATCTTTTTACTTCACAGTATTAATGCTCCACTGTAGGATAAGTTACAGATATTCTTTCCTATAATTATGAACACATGAAGCTTCTAAAGGTTTTTCCGTTGAGGCATTTCGAAGTATTGTTTCAGAGAGAGTGGGTGGGTGTTTATTCCTGCTTCCTTTGAAGTTTGGCTTTCTTTTCCTTTCTTGACGTGTGAGGCTGCTGCTCTTCCCATAGAACTTGTTGAATTGTGTGTGTTTCGGTGAGTCATACAGTAAACAACAACCTGATATAAAGTACAACCGACGCTGTGTTGCGTGACGTGTTTCCTAGGGTACAGCATGGAACAGCATGTTTAAAAGTACGTTTTTTCTTCATCTAGGAGACTGAAACCTCAGATTTATTTTTGCACGAAGATGATGATGACGACGACGAAGATGAGGATGAATCCCGTTCTTGGAGAAGATGAAACTTGATGTTGGAAATGTATAATTTTAGGAATATAGTTCAAGCTACATCTTTTAAACGTTTATTTAAGGAAGTTGATGAGCCAAAAAAAAGTTTTACTTTCTTTTCAAACCACAAGATTTAGAGTGAGCAAAGATTGTTATCAAAACATTTCGGATCTAGCGCTGTGATACTAAGCTAGCCAAAGGCCCAGTACCATTTTACGTAATTATCAAGCTCACCAGGGTGGTGAATTTTTCTATTTAAGAAGGATAAAAAAGAGAGGGGGGGAAGAAATATTAGTATTTTCTTGTCCTCTTTTTGTGTCACCTGTATTACCTTGTTTTGGGTTTTTTATAATGTGATTGTTTTGTTAGTTTATAAATGAAAAGATATTACAGGTTTTATTTAGCAATATTATGGGGTTGGGGGAAAGACGCGAACTTACATTAAATGTTATGAAAGAAAAAATTGCCTCATTTGCTAATTGAAAAAGGGTAGCATTTTATTTCATGTGGAGTCACTTATTGTAGGAATTCTTTGTGGCTAGGTTCATAAATGATTGATTTCAATATGTTTGAAAGCCACGTGGTTTCTATGTTCTTCTTTTTGTGAGAGGAGATGGAAGAAGCAATTTAACAGGGTATTATTATAATATTGTCCAGTTCACTCCGTTTCTTCAAATTCTGCTTCGCAGAAAACTGTGAGCAATGACACATATTTGAGTGAATTTTCACTCACTGTTGATTTTCTTCTGTAGTTTCAGTGTAAGGTTTGTTCAGTATTTGTGAGCATGAGTGTAATGACTTTCTTACTTCCCCAAAAAGAAAGCCAACCTGGCCACCGCCTGCCAGCCAGCGGAAACTCTTCCTCCTCTCCCTGCTACCAGCTGCGTATT
Source organism: Rissa tridactyla (assembly GCF_028500815.1). Taxonomy (NCBI): domain Eukaryota; kingdom Metazoa; phylum Chordata; class Aves; order Charadriiformes; family Laridae; genus Rissa; species Rissa tridactyla. The sequence continues at coordinate 10,532,964 of NC_071476.1, forward strand.
TATGTTCAAACCAGATCGGTGAAGCGTTCAGAGCAAAAGGCTTTTTAGCCGACAGACGGCAGCGTCCTGCTCATAGGCTTGGTTAAACCATGCTTTAAGTGGCGAGTCCTCAGAGGAGTGTTCAGAGACGGGTTTGGAAGGTTATGAATTTATCTTCAAGTATAGTTGTGTTCAGACCCACTTAAGACGAACGAACACGGTACATTCTCAGTTGCCTTATTGTTGTACCATTTTAAAAGCAGCCCCGCAGAAACGGGTGTATTTCGAGAGAAAGGGGGATAACGAGAGCAGATCCTCGAGCCCAGTGTTGTGACTGTTGGTGGCTCCTGCAGTTCACCAGCGTGGTGTCCAGTGAGCATTTGCCTTGACTCCGTCCGTACACTGCTCAGTACATTTGATGTACGTTTCTATACAAAATAAACAGAATGTCGGTGCAAAAATGCTCTCCTCTTTTGAATAATTAGTTTATCAGTATATTTGCCAGCAAGTTCCCAACTGAAGAAAATACACATCAGAACCTGTAACTGAGGGTGGCTCTGACCTTGGCTGGTGACCCGTAGCAGAGCTTGCCTCTGGGCTAGCCATTCCCCTGCCCTTGTTAGCCCTCTGCCCTGGTGGTGCAGCAAAAGTCAAAACAGTGTCATTCTCTATTTCCTTCTCAGTTGAAGGGAGTATGTTTTTCAGTATTCTGTCTCTTCCCATTGAAACCTCGCCTCTTTATATATAAATTAGGACTTTCCTGCTAATACTGAGGCTAAATTACAGACATGAAGAAACGAGGGGAAACCAACCCTACATACTTAGAAGAATGTCTTGCTTTTCTCCCATCATCTCTAATGGGTTGTTTTAGTGTGGCTCAGTCAGTGTATATTTTGAAAAATCCATTGCAACAAACATATTAAGTCCTGACAGTTTAAAAAAAATGATAGAGGGAACAAAAGGATTTATATATTTTTTTGTACAGAGTTTTTTCTTAAACTGTATAATTTTGTAAATATTTTGCTTTTTTGTGTACTAAAACTACCAGCGTATAGATTTCAATAAGAATTGTTGTATTTTTGTATTTGGAAAATGAAAATTACAGTGAATGAATGAAGCTGTAAGAAAAATTGCAGTAGCCTTTGAGACACGTAGAATGGGATTCCTTTTCATATGGTTTTAGCTCTGAAGTGACACCGGAGTGGCACACCGTGTTCAGGGACACTTGCCCTTGCCCGGACATGCTGGGGCTGTTCCAGTGGGGCGCGAGAGGAGGGAAGCGAATGCGGTAAATTTAATGTTGGGGTTTTTTTTTTTTTTGAGAGCTTCATATGGTTTTGGTTTTTTTTTAATCCCCCGTCGCAGCACCTGTTGGCAGGCGTACATAAATCCCGCAGTGACATCCCGAAGGTGATCGCTGAGCGCTGTGCCCGAGCACAGCCTGTGCGCGGGAGCCTCGCTGCTGCCGTACGGGGAGCTGAAACCGTGGGCCGGGGGCGGTTTCTGACTCCCGGCGGTTGAGGAGGAGGAAAGAGGTTTGAAAGTGACCTTCGTTTGGCCAAAGCTTTCGATCTCCCTGGATTTTCGGGCATCCTAGGCTGTAGTAAAGTGCTTGGGGGGCGGGGAGGGTTTGGTTTTGTTGGTTTGTTTGAAGAGGTAGTATGGCAGTACAGCTTACTTTGTGGCAACGCTTTGTTGTGAAATTCACGGGTATTTTCAGAGAGTACCTTAGGCAGTTTCTAATCGACAAGGTAACTTGTGCGCAGCAGCCAGGGTGTAATTAGACGGTACCGGTCTGAGACTGGGGTATAAACGTGGAAGGGATGTGTGGTAAGAAAAGAAAGTCACTGTTAGCAAGAATAATCTCCCTTTTGTTGTTGAATTAACCTAAGCAAAAAAAAAATCAAGACCAACTCAAGAGTTAAAAAGATACATCTGAAAACAGTTGCCTGCTTATTGTGAAAACAACACTTTTATTTTTAACAAAATCATGTGAAAAGGAATAGAGTTCCTCTTGGTGTATAGTAAACTTGTACTATAGTTTTTACAAATTGTGAACTTGTGTAATAGTATAATAGGAGATATTGTTGAATTTCTAACTGTTTATACATTTAAATTCATATATGTAATGTTTGTTTTATTGATTACAATCTGAATTTCTAAGATGCATGTTGACTTTTTTGCAATAAAGATATACTACGGAATGGTTCAAGATTTAGAAAAGACAAAGAAAATTCTAACTTAAATAAATTGGACAGTAGAACCATTCAAAAAAAATTACAACTATCACAAAAAGAGTGTTATCACTTTTTTGGGGTGGAAGTTATTTGTGTGAAGAGGGCATTTATTTGAATGGAATGTGTGTGCAAGTTTGTTTTGCTTAATAACTTGGAGAAAAACCTTCAAGTGTGGAATAGTACTGATTAAGACAGCTAAATGGGTGGGAGGAGGGTACGGAGGGGGTGGGAGGGATTCCGGTAAAGGCTGTTTTACATTTTGGGGAAGGTTCAAAGTTTAACAGAAAATGAAAAATGTTTTAGACATTTTACAGATTTGGAGTATCGCTGGGTTATTGAGAAACAGTGCGTACGAAACATGAGAATATATACATGCAAATTTTAGCCCCTTTGCAATTTGGTCTGAAAACTAATTTATGCTATTATAAACTTTATTCTTGGTCTTTGCTTCTTTCACTGGTTCCCCTTACTCCCTTCTCTTTCCTCTGTTGCTTTCAGGAATGTAAATGTTTGTGATCCACGTTTTTTAACAGCCCTTTCCCTTCCCTTTCCTTGCCTGGAGAGTCGGTGTGCTGGGGTGCAATCACACATCCCCCCATACAGTCGGTGTGCCGGGGTGCACGCACACACACATACCGCTCACAGTCGGTGTGCTGGGGTGCAATCACACATCCCCCTGCACAGTCGGTGTGCTGGGGTGCACACACACACATCCCCCTGCACAGTCGGTGTGCTGGGATGCACGCGCACACACACAGACACACACACACACCGCACAGTCGGTGTGCTGGGGTACACACCCCCCGCACAGTTGGTGTGCTGGAGTACACACACACACACACCTCACAGTCGGTGTGCTGGGGTAGGTACACACATGCTGCACAGTCGGTGTGCTGGGGTACACACACACACACACGGCACAGTCGGTGTGCTGGGGTACACGCACACACACACACCCCCCCCACGCAGTCGGTGTGCTGGGGTACACACACACACACACACCCCCCCACGCAGTCAGTGTGCTGGGGTACACTAAACCGGGTGTTTCACAAGGGGGGGGATTTCTCCGTTTTCCTCCCTGCCCGGCGCTGGTGTTGTGGGGAACGGGGGCAGGCGAGGGGGGAACTCCCCGGTCTGTGCAGTGCCCTCCGCCCCCTCCCTCCACAGCCCTGCCGTGCAAACGTTTTACAGCAGGAGCCAGCCTTTCTGTGCCGTTGCAGAGGCTCCTCATGATAAACCTGTGGCTTTTGGACCTTTCCTCAGGCAGTGATCGAACTTCTTTAGAATCTTTCCAGCGTCCAATTCCCTGTGTGTAAATGCTCAGCAGCCACCAGCTAGTCCTCCCTGCCTTCTGCAAACGCGGTAAAGTCCTCTAAAGAGATGGAGCCCTGCCGCTGAGTAGGAAATGTTTCACATTCAGTTCAAAATACTTGTTTCTCCCTACACGATCAAAATTAATTTTAGCGGCAGAAGGGAAAAAAAGAAGGCAGGGAACTAGCATTTTTCTCTCTGTGTGTGGCTTTGGATTATTTTTGTTTCCCCAGCTTTTTCAAATATCATCTATATGTTCCCCTGCTGAGACAGTACTTCTAGCAGGGTGTGGCTGCTCTTCCCGCAGCGGCGGATCGGAATCTCGCTGGAAGCCTTTAGAAGGAAGCAAGATGCGGTGAGTAACTATTGTAACTGAGCGAATGCGTGGAGGTAAATTGCTGCTGTACTTGTTAGGCCAAGAATCTCTTTAGTAGCTACGGTCATAGCGGCATGAAGTGCAGTAACTGCACATGGCGAAGTTTCCCAAAGATGAGATACGATTTAACTCGTCTCTGGAGCCACGGGACGCAGCAGCGCAGGCTGTGTAGGGTTTAGCTGGGTCCTCGCTGACGGGATCGCCGACACCGGCGCCTGCCTGAGAGCGGAAAAGTCTGGCTGACGTCTCCCCCGTGCGTTCGTGTGCACCTCCACAGCTTTTATCCGTGAGGCATCTACCGTTGTGGTGATCAAAATGTAAATGGATTAACTAGAGCTTTTTCTCTCTCCCCAGGATGGTTCCACAGACAAGTTCCAGTCGCTGCTGGTGTGGGTTCGGGCAGGTTGATCTGTGCGAGATGTGGGCCTTGGAGCCGACGTGAGAACCGCTGGAAGGCCGGCAGGAAGGGGGGGTACGGGGTTGTGTGTAATTACCCGGTGCTGGCCAAGCGCCGAGGTACAGCTGCTCCAGGGCGTGCTGTGCTGTGGGGATGGCGCAGGTAACGGGAGCGGTGGCCGGTCTGGAAGGACAAAACAAGCCCATAAAGGGCGCTTGAACTGCCACGGGGAGGGCCTTCTGCTCCCTTTTAGGAGCTAAGTACAAGAACAGGTGAAGTGTAGGCTGGAGAAACTAATTCGGTGTTTTAAAGGCTGGCTGCCTTTAGAGCGCAGAAGGATGCAGGGATCCTTCCTGAGCCGGGATCTCCGCATCCCTGCTCCTTGGGGCATCGGCCTTGCGCCAGCATCTCCCGGGTTTTCTCGCCATTTGGAGACAGGTTTAATTAAAAGGTAAAAGCATCAGAAGCAAACAGTTATCTAAACTCTTTTATTTATTTGAAATCTGCATCTTTAGGCATCTGAATGTTTTCTGAGCTGTCTTAGCTCAGTGGCGATTTCCACGTCGCTCGGTTCAAAGGCAGAGTGTGGGCTGAGGTGACCAGAATGTCGCCCTCTGTCCCTCAAAGCGCTGCCGGAGGAGGGTGTGCGCCATGCGCCGCTCGGCTCCTCACACCTGCTTTATTTGAGGTGAGGATGGTTTTGCTCCGCAACAGGATATGCAGCCCAGGAATTATTTTTAATAAACCTGTGGGCATCTTAAGTGGACATTGGGTGACTGGAGCTCAGGGCTTTGCACTTCTGTCACTGACGAGCGGAAGGACGCTGATGTGTTTCCCAGCTCACTGCTCCCGACCGGGCATTTTCCGGAGGGCTCGGAGCAGCCACCCCACAGACGGGGCACCCCCGGGCTGCCCCCTTGGCCGGTGTCTGCCCGCGGGAAAACACCGAGCTGCCTCTGGGGGGAATCAGTGGAAGCTTAATTGATGGGGAGAAGCAGCGGTAACTGCGTGGGTTGCACATACAAACCCGACGTGTGGGATTATTTTCTCTGCAATAATAATTTTTCATCACGAGGGGTCGTAACAGGGCACTGCAGAGATTAGTGTGGCATCGCCAGGGTGGGCAAGAGCAGGAACGGGGCTCTCCTGGGGCGTGCAGGGCTCGGGAACAAGCCGGGGCTCGGTGCCGGCGTGGGGCTCGGTGCCAGCAGCCTCGGCAGGGAGGGCGGCATCGCCAGCAAGCAAAGACCTGCAGAAAAGTTTATTGGAAACCGTGTAGAACAGGATTTATGTTCATCTCCAGATAAATATATTTTAAAGCAATATTTTCTGTGACCTTAGCAGAGTTCATCCTGGAAATCTAATGCATTTTACTGTGACTTGTCTGCTTGTTTTATTTTTAATTTGATCTTAAGTGTGCTTTCACGATGGTAAACTCTGTTATGATACAGACTTTTATATACTGCTCCTGTGCTTTTTTAATATTTTCTGCTTGCTGGCTTGTTTTAACCCTAGTATAAATTGAAAGTTTATAAACTTATTCAGCTCTGTTCTCACAGCTTTTGTATGACCTGAAAGTTGTATAAATAGTAAAAAGCTGATGCCATGTGTTTTAAACTTGTGATGCATGAATATTGCATGCGTGAGGCAGGATTGCTCTGTCACTCCGCAAGGAACGATCATTTCCACTCTGGCCACGTCTCAAAAGCGGCAGCCACTTACGGTGCTTGGTCCCTTGCGTGGGGACGGGGACGTCTGTGTTCACCTCGGTTCAGTAATGCCTTTGCCATAAGAGATATTCCAGGTGTGTGACAGTTCCGCATATTCCATATTCCATGTTCCATATTCCAGGTGCAGTGAGTTCCATGCTGGTGATTGGCCTGGGGGTGACGGTGACGCCAGGCCGTGCCACGCTGCGCCGTGTCACTCAGTGCTACGTGTGTGTGTGTGTGTGTGTGTGTCTGTGTGACACGGGCAGTGCCAAAGCAGAGCTTTACTGCTCCTGCTCCGTGTGCCACCTACCCCAGCCGTGGGGTTTTGCTATGAAATGCAGTGGCTGAAGGACAGAAATTCTTCCGGTGACCCGCAAGGGTGCAGTGAGGGCAGGTTTTTCCACCCACGGCCCCCAAACCACCGTCACTTCCCGGGCGTTTGGCCCTGGTCCAGGCGGGCTGCAGCACCGGCATGGCTCCGGTGTCCCTCTGTCCCGCCAGGCCCCAGGGACCTGCCCGTCGTCCTCGCGGGCAGCGCAGCACCCTCCCGTCCCGGAGCCCCTGCGCCATCATGGTCGGCAGCGCTGGCACTCAGCCGGGGACTGGGGGCACGGGGGCTCCTGGGGACGGTGTGTGGGTGCGGGGACAGGCCGGGGCCCGCCGTCGGAGCTGGGGCACGGCGGGATTTCCTTGTCCCTGTCCTGTTCCCCAGCAGAGCGGGGGGCAGGATGGCTCCCACCCCCAGGTGTCCCGCTCCACCTGCCTCTGCCCCCCTCTGCCCACAAAAGAGGAGATTTTTGCTACTTTATGGCATCTGACAAATACACTTTTTGTCGGAAACAGCTTTTATGTTTGAACTTCAAAAAACATTTTATCCGGTCAATAGGCCCCAGCCCAAACGAAGGCTGTAACAGAGTTGGTGTCACCGCTCTCGGTGCATCCAGCTGCGGGGGAGGCAAGTCACAAAGGTCGGCGGGGAAAACCCCGGCAGAGGGCAGTGGCAATGACCATGACCCCCAGCAGTGATGGTGGTGACCCCGTGCCACCCCAGGTGACCCAGGCCGCGTGCATTGGCCGAGGCCACGGTTCCTCCGGGAGAGGTGGATCCATTGGCACCGGAGCGGCTCTTGTGGCCGGGCAGCTTGCTGTGACTGTGAGTGCTTGGAGGGACAGACGCGTGTCCCAGACCCAGGGGAAAAGCCCTGCCAGTGGCAGGGGGGGACCAGCCCAGCCCCAGTGTCACCCCCAGCTTGGGGGTTTGGCTGCTGGGGTGTCGTTCGCCTTATTTTTTAGGAGTTGAACCCCTTTGGCACTTCGTCTTGCTGTGCCTTGATGGTGTCAGTGCGGCACCGCTGAGAGCCTGCACTGAGTGACATTTCTGAGTTAATTATAGCCTGGTCTGCGCATCTCACACCAATAACCTTAAAGCACTTCTGCTCTGTGATTTATTCAAATGCTAATAAATTATACATTTCTGGCACTTTAGTAGTTCATGTGAAAATTATTTGGAGTCAACTCAACGTAATGTACCTCTGTGTGCTCTCTGGTGGCTAAAGATATGTCAGACAACGATTTCATCCACTCCTCCTTTTCCCTTTTTAACGTGCCTTTGGGTTATCTGTGGGTCAATGAAGAGTGAGGAAGACTTCCTGAAAAAGCCCACTTCCAACTGCTGATGTCTCTGTTACGAAAGAGGGAGTTAAGTCTAAATCAGGGTAAAAGTATACGCGACTGTAAACGTATGTAGGCCTACAAGAAAGTATTTTCAGGTTGTGCTGAAGTACGCTCAAGTGGAAGCGTTAATATCAGCATGTGGAAATTGATGTGACAGGGAGAAAAGTAATGAGACTTGTTAATTTAACTACAAAATACGTTAATGTCTGAGGTTTGCCTGTGGTGGAAGGGATGGATTCTTACAGATTTATGCTGCCCCAACACTGTTTGATTGTTCTTTTGCGGAAAAGCCTAATAAAGGGCTGCAAAACTTGATGCCATGAGGTTTAGGGCGCGGTGATTCCCCAAACCAGGGGAGGAAAGACTCTGCCCTCCCTCTGCCGGGCGATGCTCCTGCCGCAACCCCTCACGAAGGGACGCAGTGTTTCCCAGCTCCTCTCGCAGCCGCAGAGCGGTGGGTGGGACAGAGCCCCCGCTGCCCTGGGGAAAGACCTGGTGCCAGGCGTCAGAAGCATCAGCCACAGAGCATCGCTCTGACCGGTGCCAAACGGTGTCATCTTCAACCCTCTTCCTGAGCAAGCCTAATTTCATCACAAATTCCTGTGTAGCTGTTGATGTGGCACTTTTCGGGACGCTGTCAGGAGCAGGGACCTGCAGCCCCCTCAGGGGGGTGGCTGGGGCAGCAGGCGGGCGATGCTGCTGCGGTGCCTACTCTCAGATGGGGCGCAAGCCCCAGGCCCTGCCTGCACCGCGACGCGGCTGCGTATTGCCCGAGGCTCGCTCCTCGCGCTGCTGCGGCTCCAGGACTCACTCTACACAGTCCCCCCCGTTGTCTGACTCTCCCTGGCTTTGGGAGCAGCCAACACCTTCCCATCAATATCTCCACTCCAGAGGCAACCCGTCCCTGGCAAAGCCATCCCTCAGCGTCTGTTTTGTGCAGGCAGCAGGAACCTCTCACAGCAGGCGGCACGGCTGGGTTGGGTTGATGGTTGGACTCGGTGATCTGAAAGGTCCCTTCCAATCCAGGCAATTCTATGATTCTATTAAATATTTCTTGGCCTATAGAGATTTCTAGCTGGGGTGTTTGTGTCTAAATGTAAAGCAGGTTAGGAACTTGAGATTTTCTTCTCCTCATCACAGCGGAGCGTCTTGCTGTGCCTGATAGGTGCAAAGCTGTGGAAGACGCAGGGAGGTGTCACACCGACGCCACGCTGAGCTGCTGTAACACGGTGTAACGCACGCAGCCAGCAGCATCTGCCGCAGCAAAGGGCCGGCACTGCTCCTCGGCCCTGCAGCCGCTTCGATGGAACACGCTGGGACGCAGCGGCCGGTGTGACTGCTTCTGTTAAACCCCAAGAAATGTGGCTGTGGAAGGGATGAGTTTAACGTCCGGTGACAGGGCTTCTCCCCACCCCCTTTACATTTTAATTTCAAATTTTAATGAAGATTTCAGGGAGCATTAATGTAACGGGGATGTGAAGGCAGCACAAATCTGAATGATTTTACAGAGCACGGCAGCACCCACCGGCTCCACGGGGGGGTCCCGGCAGCGCTCGGCCCAGGGGGCTGCAGACCCCCCCGGAACCAGCCCCGAACACCACCTCCCAGGGTGCCTCATTGAACTGGAGCAAACTCAAAATGAATCCCAGGGCAGATGCGATGGAAAATTGTTTGTTAGAGCACCTGGAGCGGGAAAATTCTGGGTTTGGTTGTTAAACGGTTATTCAGCTTGTTTGGGCACCCGAGGAGGGAAGGGCTTTGTCTGTTATGAGACAGCTCCAGGATTTAAGCAGCTTGAGCTTCTTCTTGGACTAGTTTTAAGATGCAGAGGCTCTAATGGAATTTTGAAATTTGGAAATGGAAAGGAGAGATTTTGTGCTATGGGCGAGTCTTAAAATCCCTTCGATTTGGAAAATTTTTTTGGAATTTTTTTTTTTTTTCCATTTTGAAAGGGGAAAAACACATACATTTGCTCTTACTGGTTTATAGACGATGACCAAAACGTGGTCAATATGAGACAAACCGCTGTGTTGGGGGCAATGTGTGAGGATGCTGAACTGCTTTCTCTGGCACAGTTTACCTGAGTTCTCTTAGTGCTGAGTTTTGCCGGGCAGCGCGCGGGGCCGTGGCTGTCTCTGCTCCACACACGCTGCGGCTCCTCTGGCTGGATGTGGAGGCGACCGCCCCGTGCTGGAGTACATGGAGGATGGTTAAGAGTCTCTGCTTAAATGCGCGCTGAACGGCACTCGCTCTGCTCCTGTTCAAGAAATCAACAATTTCACAGCAGCTGAAAAAATAGCTTTGGGGCACTGAATCTTGGCAAAGCAAGAGGATTCTAAGTCCTTTTTTGGCTATGTATGCCCCTTTGAAGGAAATATATTTTTAATTTTGTTCAACATTTTTATGTCTTGTTTGAAAGCAACTTGTTCTCTAATTATGTCCCGATTTTTTTAAAATATTGTTTCTCTAAACAAAGCCATTAATTTTTAAGTCTGTTCTGTTAGGCAAATGTCTAAACAGCAACATTTTTGCAGGTTCAATTCATTACGTTCACCCAGATAAAGGCCCAGCGTGAAAAGTCAGCCCTAAACCTGCGCACAGTTCCCGCGTGCCGGGTGTCCCAGGACCCAGCACTGAGCCCACCGACCCCCAGCCAGGCGCAAGGGACCAGAAGGGCCAAATGCAGGTTTTGTTCAAATATTCGGTCTCTGTTTCAGGCTTGAGCAGCTGAGTCCTGGTTCTTCCTTTTTCCTGTGGCTGGACTTTTGGTTTCCTTTCCTCGTTCCCTTAATTTTCCCTATGAAGGGCTGACCCCGAGCCAGCCCGGGGCTCCCTGTAGCTTCTCACCAGCGTTTGCTCCTGCCGGCGGCTGATGCTAAGCTGGGGAGTCTCTGGGTTCCTCTTTGTGACAAGGGATGGCGTTAAAACGCAGCAGCGACCCTGGATTCCCAACGGAGAAACGTGCGAACCGAGGGCAAGACTGTGGGGACAGCGGGTAAAACACATCAATGTTGTTCTTTCTCCATCCTCCCCAAGATTGCCCTGACAAAGATACAGCTGTTTGACTTGTTGATTAGCAAAAACATTAGCAGGCCTACTGTTTCAGGACATGAATAATTAATGTTTGTTCCTCATTAATTTCTTGTGGAACAGAGTCCTGTTAGACTGCATTTAGATGTATTTCTAGAATTAGGAGCAAATATAACAAGAAAGAGATGCCTGACAGATAAGTGCTCTGTTCCCCACCCCCCCGAAAATATTGTCATGTTGCTCCTATTATCTCCATCAGGAGCAGATCGGGTTTATTTTTAACAAGCAGCAATGTGTCCTTTGTTACAATTTTAATTTCAGGGAATGATACAAGAAACAAGTTCTATAATTCATGCACATTACAAACGAGTACAAGGCAGACCTCCTGGTTAGCGTGAACTGTCTGGCATCTTGCATTCCTGGGACCTCAAATCAAAACCTTGTTTACTGAAAAATTCAAAAATAAGATTGCATCAGCTTTCCGAACGCTACTGCTGGAAGACAGGCCGTTTGTTCCGCCTCCATTAAACGAGCATTTCAACGCTGCAGCGGAGCTTTGGCACTTATTTTCTAATATGGCCAGGAAGCTTTTCTAATACTAAAGGCTTTTTTAGTGTTGATCGAGGATTAATACTGGCAAATATCGGCTCAGCCTTCTGGAGCGGCCGTGCCCAGTAACGTGCCCGAGACTTCGGTCCCTGAGAGCTGCTCTGCATGCAGCCAGCAAGGCTTCCTTCTGGTTTTTAATTGCGGAAGACGAGAGCGAGCACGTATAATTCAATCTGAACCGACGCACAGACCCCAGGTCCTTCCCCTTGCCCCTCCTGGGAAGGTGGTCCAGTGGTCCAGCAGTGGGGCTAGCTGCCTGTTCATCGGGAGCCTGGGCTGGTGGGCCGGCACAAGGGACCTCCAGCCAAGCGGCCCCACGGGTGTCCCCCACCCCCGGAGGGATCCCGTCCTGTCCTTGCTGAGACGAAAAGCTGCAAGGGAAGGAGTGCCTGGAGGGAAACCGCTGCTGCTTCCAGTGCCACGAGCGACAGGACCCGCGTGTGGCCATTCTGCTTCCCACCATCCTTCCCACACCCTCCCTGGCTACTCGACCCCAAGTTCCCAGCGCTCGGCCATGCCAGCGGGCACAAGGCAGGGACAGCACAAGGCAAATCATGGAAGAGAATAATACCTGAGAGAAGCATGTGTTGCAAAATCTGCTCGTTGAGTCGGATGAGTGGCGTGTGCCGTTGTGAACGGCTTGGCACCAAGATCCGCAACCAGAACGGAAACTGAGCGGTCACCAGCAGGGACTTGTGGGGAGGTCCAGCACGTCCAGGGGACACTGGACAGAGCCAGGGCACAGAGCAACAACCCCCGGCCGGCCGGGAAAGCCCGTGCTTGGAGCAGCGTGTGCAGAGCCATTTGGGTGATAGTGGCGGAGCTGCACGACTCAGGAATGCCCGCGACCCGCATGGGGCGGTGACGTCGGTGAGACAAGTACCTACTGGAACCTTGTGTTGCTCTTGCCTCAATGAAATGCCGTGCCTTTATTGCTCTCTCAAGTCCCTGTAAGGAGGAGTAATCGGCAGACACAGAATGGTTGAGAGATGGTGTCTGCCCCCATGCAACTATGTACAGTGCAGTTTTCTGACCTTAATTTGTTGCCATTATTCTCTTCCAGGCTGTGGCAATTTTGGGGGTAAGCAGCCTGCCAGTGAAAGCTATGTGTCCTACTGGGTTTGTGTCACTTCACTGAAGGGCCTTGTCCCTGGCTGGGTGCCCGGAGTCTGCTGTGGCGACCTCCGAACCCGCTCTGCCGGGGGCAGAGACCCCGCTGTGCCCTGCCCTGTGCGCACCGCATGCTCCAGCGCTGGGGGGAGCACAGGCACCCACCCTCCCTCGCCACCCCGCTCCTCATGGTCAGCGCAGCTCCCCAGAGCTGCAGCCCCACGTCTGCGTCTGCTTCTCTGAAAGCAAAACGCCGGCACCGGCGGGGACCTGTGTTTGCCTGGGCTGTGCCGGGTTGCTCAGACCAACCCCTGGGCTGTGTCTGACACTCGCCGTGGATTTTTGGCTGTAGATACTGTCGGCGGCAGCTCAGTGATTGGAGCTGCAGGGCTTTACCCGGGATGTGCTGCTGCATCCCGGCTGGCTCGAGCTTTGGTTTTGCAGCTCGTCTTTGTGACTTTGAGAGACGCACCTTGGGCTGAGCCCTGCCCAGGCTGGTGGGGACACCCCTGCTGCGCCTCCCTGCTCTTCCCCTCTCCCAGCTCCTCCCTGCCCGCTGGGCTGTGGTGGCCCTCGGGAAGCTGCTGAGGCCCCAGCGCCTGGCCCTTTGCAGGGGGGGTGGCTCAGGAGGGGTGGGTAATGTGCTTTTGCCTGAAACTGCCTGCAGGATCTCCCTGCTGCAGGACGCTGCTGAGGATGTCACCGAGCGGTACCTTTGTGGCGGTGCCACTCACAGCTTTTCTCTCAGAAATAGTTTCCATCCCACCCCCACCCATGTTACAAACTTCCCCGAATGATGATGGTCCTCCCCTGGCCCCTCGCTTTAAACCTGCAAGTTCTCCTTCAAAATGCCCTCACAGCACCTTTCCTTCTCCTCTGGCCAGGCCCCCGCAGCCCGTCTCTGCCTGCGGGGGCTGCAGCCCGGCCGGGCGCAGTCCTGCCCCTCTGCCCAGCCCCGTCCAGGCCTGCGGGGAGCGGGCTGCTCCGAACCCGAGAGCTCGGCGTGACACTCTATAGCCCCGAGACTCCCTCGCTGCCACAGCCCTCTCCTTTGAACGCGCGACACGCGCGGCCTCGCCACCCGGCCGGGCAGCTCCTGTAACTTAGCAACTTTCTTTTTGCTTTGTTAAGTTGGGCTCTTCAATCTCCTTAATGAATAAGAGAATCAAGCCAGGTAATTGATGCTTGGCCGTTTAGCTGATGAATAATTGACTGTCTGGGTAATCCTAGATATTTCCTCGATCAGATTGTGCAGTGGAACAGCCGTATCATACTGGGCGCAGCGTGGCTCCTGCTTTTAGGGCACTAAACAAACCCAGGCTCTACAGGGACCCCCCAAAGTCACCGCTCGTCCCTCTCCCTCCCCACGGGTCAGGCGTTTGTGGTAACAGGCCGCACCTCAGCAACACAACTTATTTTATTGGGTGAATATCTTGAATCAGGTCTGCAAACCGTGACTTTTTTTCAGATAGAGAGTGAAGCCAAACACCAGGGCGTGAGGAAGCAGCCCCCCGGCGCGTGGGGTGGGCCGGGGAGGGCAGCAGAGGCCCCAGGGCAGGAGCCAGAGCGGGTGCACATGGCTGCACTCCCCGCCAGGGAAAGGACGCTATCTTTGTGGTAGTCACACAAACAGTAGCTTAGTCGCAGATATTGAACGGCAAAGTATCACAGGAATCTACCCCAGAAGGGCCGGATTTGTGGGAAATTATGTGGTTGTTTTAAATAGCATCTGAAGAAAATTTAATGTGGTGATTTATGTTGGCTCTGTGACTGTGATGGGTAGTGTTGCTGACAGCCCCTTGCAGAGGGGATATTAGCATGAATTGTGTGTTAAATAACAGACATTTATATTTCAAACTTCCCATCGGTTCTGTGTGAGCATTTACTATATAATTTTTAAACTACATTGAATGAATGCAATGAAACCAAGAGCCTATCAACAACACTCTGACTGTGATGGGCTTTGAATTAAATTCTAAATAAGAACAGAATATTTTTATACATTAGGAAAATGGATAACAATCTTTGAATTATGACAAAGAATAAAATAGCACATGCTTTTAATCTGACTTTTACCTTCAGATTTTCAATGAGTCACTAGTGATGTTCCATCAGGGTATGGGTTTGGTGGGTTTTTTCTTCCAGAAATACTATTAATTATTTACTAGTATGTGAATGATCTCTGAAATCTATTGCAGTGACACCTTTGAGTCCTCAGATAGTTTCTGATGGCAAACCATCTGGGCTCTTTTAACTTGTTATTGTTTATCCTTTGGACTCCTCTCCTCTGTTTGTAAGGTGTAACGTCAGTAGACAGGGCCAGGAACATCAATATTTTACAGCTTTAATTAAAGGCAGCTCAGCAGCTAGATTACCCAGCCCAGTTTCTTTCAAAGTGGCTGCCTTCAGGGGGGAAGGAAAAGACTGTGCTTCAAGCAGGCACTGAGGAAAGGTGTTCCTGGGGAGGGCTGGGACGGGAGAGGGGTCTGGGCTGGGGTGGGAGACAGGTCTGGGCTGGGACAGGAGCCCCGACCCGAGCTCTGTGTCTGAACGGCTAATCCCTAGCTGCAGCATCCTCCGAACGGGGCCTATGGCTTCCCACGGGAGCAGGGAAAGGAGCATCTGCGGGCTCCGGCATCTCCTCCTCGCTCCGGAGGGAATGAAGCAGCAGCAGAGAGATGGGGAAAAGCGCCAGCCCAATGCGAATGCTCTGGGAGTCGGTGCTGGGGAGACGTGTCCTAGGGAACAGGCACTACTTGGGCTTTACACCCAGCTTTCTGTTTGCATCCTCTTATTTATTTACATTAACCAGCCAGCGCTAAATAAAGGGAACGTTAAAAACAAAACAAAACAAAGGCCTGAAATTTATCCCTCTATTAATTACCTCCAACACAGCAGAACTGCCTATAAATATGGTGCCACTTTAGATAAAACTTTCATGCAGCTATTTAGGCCCTCTGAAATATAAATGATTTCCTTTAAATTTTTTATCATAAATCAGGGCATGGAGCTTTGCGACAACGCGACGGTTCCCCCCAATGGGAGGAAGCTGCTTCTCCCACTCGCTCCTCCCGCAGCTCGCTCCCCGCGCCCCCTTCCCCGCCTGCACCCCTCGGACGGGGGGCAACGGGGCGGCCGCGGCACTGCGCGACCCCGTGCATCCCCCTGCGTACCCCACACATTCATCTTGTGCATCCTGCGCCCCCCGCGCATCACCCGGCGTGACCCGCGCATCCACAATCCACCCTGCTCGTCCTGCGCCCCCCACCGCCACCCTGTGCGTCCTGCGCCCCCTGCACACTGCCCTGATTGCCCCCGCACGTCCAACCTGCGCATCTTGCGCACCCCGCGCACCCACCCCGCGCACCCTGCGCCCCCCGCGCACCGCCCTGCGCGCCTCCGCGGCGGACGCTGTCCAGGGTGCTGGAGCCCGCAGCCCCCGGCCCCGCTCCGCCCGGAGCCCCCCCGCCCGGCAGCCCCTCGCCGGTCGGTGCGGGTCGGCAACGGCGGGGGAACGCTCCGGAACCGCCGTTACCTGCTGAGTGGGGCGTGGGCAGCGGCTCCCCCGCCGGGGTGAGCCCCCAGCTCCCTGCACAGGCTGCTGCTCCCGCAATCCAGCACCTCCCTCTGCAGCCTCGGCCCCTCAGCTCCGGCGGCGTTCCTGCACCTTTCGGGCAGAGAACGGCTCAATAAATACGCGCATCAGAGTGTGAAACGTTCTTTTGGAGTGAATTATAAAACAGGCGACTTCTTGTCATTTAGGCTACATTTTCACCTGCTGCGACATACGGAGGGAAAATGTTTAAAACGGTTTTAAACTCAAACAAGGCAGATTAAGGTTAAATATGAGGAAGAAGTTCTTTGCTGTGAGGGTGGTGAGCCCCTGGCCCAGGTTGCCCAGAGAAGCTGTGGCTGCCCCATCCCTGGAGGTGTTCAAGGCCAGGTTGGACGGGGCTTGGAGCAACCTGGTGTGGTGGGAGGTGTCCCTGCCCAGGGCAGGGGGTGGCATTGGATGGCCTTTAAAGGTCCCTTCCAACCCAAACCATTCTATGGTTCCATGATTCTCTCTCACAAGCATCTTTGGGGTGTGCGTGTTCCATAAATGAAAGGCATTTTACCACAGAAGTAGTACCTCTTATTTTCTCTGAGCCCCACATTTGTCAATACATTTGTCAGGAAACCAAGTCAGCAGCTCCTTTGCCTCTTGGTCAGTATTTGTTAAGACTCACAAAACTCTTGGAAACTTTAAATCTAGGAATATATTTTATTTTTGTTTAAGAGCTTCAAATTTCACACTTGCAAAATGCTTACATCCCTGGACCATCGAAGTCTAGTAGTGTCTAAAGATGTGTGAAGATACAGAGAGCAAAAATAAAACGACCGCTCAGTAGCAGAATTATGACAATTTCAGGACTATTTTTCTTGGGGGGGGGGGGGGGAAGGGGTGTCTGTTTTCTCGTGCTGAGTCAAGGATCAGATGTTTCCAGACCATAATACGTATGTAAGCATGGCACAGCTCACTTAACATCTCTCAGTTTACTTTACTCCTCTACACTGGAGAATGTATTTTACAGGATTTATGGAGGTTGGCAGCCGGGGGGTGTGTGCCGAGGGAAGGGCAGCACTGAGTCACCCTGAGCCGCCCCTGTGCCTGGAGCTGAGCCCTGGGCAGGATCTTGGAGCCTCTCTGGAACTTGAAGCTGCACCAAAGACATTTAAGAAGCCCCATACTCTACCCAGACAGATAGATTTCTCACAGTTCCCTATGAAAACAAATTCCTCAGTGGAAATGTTTCCTTGCACTTTGAGTCACAGTGGCAGCCCTGCCCACAGGCCCCTGTCACCCCGTCGCACTGACGGACACTGCCAGCAGTTGAATTTTCCTCTCCCCAGCCCGCGCCCCCATGCAGGTCCCGCAGGCCCTGGCCTGACCCCACTGCTCTGGTTTCAGTGGGGATTCACCTCAGTAAAGACGTGCAGGATTGATCCCCGAGTGACAATTGATGTGAGCATCTGAGGGGACTGGGTGCCAGAGGAGGGGTTTACATCCAAGCTCACGGCAGCAGGGTGTAGACGCAGTGGCACCCCGGGAGCAGCGGGAGCAGTGCCTGCGTTCCCAGCCAGCGGTGGCACAGGGTTACTGTATGAAGGCAACGCTGTGGGGTTTCTGCTACCCATGTGGGAACCACAAAAGACGTTTTTCCCTTTGATGCACTGTGGCTTGCCCAGTTTATCCCTCCGGCGTGTGAAGGAGTGGCACCATCCCGGGCGTGGGGCAGAGGAGCCTTTCGGCACAGGCTGCAGGGGACACTTTTGGTGACTGGCGAGTGGCTGGTGCCAGCAGCGACTGGGTGCAGGGGACACCAGACGCCCCGGCAGCTGATTCCTGGACAAGGATGGTCCCTCTGGTCCAAACATCAGCCCGTGGGCTTTGCCCACGAAGAAATGCCCCCTCCTCCCATCCCCGTCCCTCGGGATCTGTCGCCCTGTCTCCTCCCAGTCCAGGAACGGGCAGGACCCGGGCGGGGGGCGCAGCCGGGACTGCCCCGGGACCTGGCGAGGGGATACCGGGCCCGGCTGCGGGCTGCGAGTCGCTCCCGGCCCCGACGGCGCGTCCCGCCGCCCCGAGCGCGGTGCTGGCGGGCTGCTGGGGTCCGGGGAGGTCCGGGGGGTCCCGCTGCCCGCGTGCTGCCCGCGTTGCCCGCGGCGCATCACGCCTGCGCGGGGCCCGCTCCTGGCAGGCAGCGTGTAAGATGAGTGAAGAAGCGGGTGGGGGGGGCGGGGGGGCGCGCCGGGGCAGCTCTGCCATCGAAAATCGCTCACTCGGGCAGTGGCGAGGCAGAGAGACAACCCCGAGCCCATGTCAGGGGCTGCCTACCTGCGCGGTGCGCAGAGATGATGGCCATGAACGCCAAGCAGCCCTTCGCCATGCACGCCGCCCTCCAGGAGCCCAAGTTCTCCAGCCTGCACTCCAGCGCGGAGGCGATGCGCAGAGTTTGCCTCCCGGCCCCGCAGGTATGTAGATGAAGCATAATCACCGCTTTAAGGCACATTTTCTGACAGGCAACGGCTTAATGTTTTTTTCATGTCGCCAGAACAATCGCGCGTCTCGGCACCTCTCTCCCCCCCTCTCCCGCTCCCGTCTCTGCTCCGCACGTCTGCGCGGGCAGAGCTGCTGCCTTCATATTAATTTTTATGACCTGAGCTCTGAGGAGGAATCGCGGTGCCGGGGCAGGTTTTTCATCCGGCGATGACAGTATTCCCCACTGACTCCACCATGCGCGTTCTTGCTCGCAGCTGCAGGGCAATATATTCGGGAGCTTCGATGAGAGCCTGCTGGCCCGCGCCGAGGCTCTGGCGGCCGTCGACATCGTCCCCCACGCCAAGGGCCACCACCACCACCCCCCCTTCAAGCCGGACGCCGCCTTCCACGCCATGAGCGGCGTCCCCTGCGCCGCCGCCGCCCTCCCGCACCCCGCCGCCCTCGCCGCCCACCCGCACCCGCTCCCGCACCCGGCGCTGGACGGCGGCGACCTGCTGGACCACCTCTCGCCCTCGCTGGCCGTCGGCGGGCTGCCCGAGCCCCCCGCCCTGCCCGCCCCGCTGCCGCCGCTGCCGGTGCCCGTGGGTCCGCCGGGGGGGCCGCCGCCGCCCGCCGCGCCCGAGGCGGAGTCGGACCCGCGGGAGCTGGAGGCCTTCGCCGAGCGCTTCAAGCAGCGGCGGGTGCGGCTGGGGGTGACCCAGGCCGACGTGGGGGCGGCGCTGGCGGCGCTGAAGCTGCCGGGGGTGGGCTCGCTCAGCCAGAGCACGATCTGCCGCTTCGAGTCGCTGACGCTGTCGCACAACAACATGACGGCGCTGCGGCCGGTGCTGCAGGCCTGGCTGGAGGGCGCCGAGGCCGCCCACCGCGACCGCCCCGCCGGCCCCGACCTGCTGCCGGGCGCCGAGCGCAAGCGCAAGCGGACCTCCATCGCCGCCCCCGAGAAGCGCTCGCTGGAGGCCTACTTCGCGCTGCAGCCCCGGCCCTCCTCCGAGAAGATCGCCGCCATCGCCGAGAAGCTGGACCTCAAGAAGAACGTGGTGCGCGTCTGGTTCTGCAACCAGCGCCAGAAGCAGAAGCGCATGAAGTACTCGGCGGTGCACTGACGGCGCGGCCCCGACGGGACCCCTCGCCGTGCCACGGGACGGGGCGGTCCCCCGCCCCGCCGGGGCACCCCGGCCCCGCCGACCGCACCGGCACCGGAGCCGAGCGCGGCGGCGGAGCGGGGCCGCGGGGTCTCCGCCGTTCCGCGGACTCCGTCCCGCCGGGGGAAGAGCCGCCCCGGCGCCCGGCCGCGCTCCCTTCCGCCGGTCCGTCGGGCCCCGCCGCCCCGTCCGGGCGAGCGCCGCTCCCCGCCCCTCTGTGGAATAAAGCTTTATTTTTCAACCCGAAGGGACGTGTCTTTCCTCGGCAGCGCCGGCAGCACCGAAGGAGATATTTGCGAGCGCAGAACAAACGAAAAGCCCTCGGCGGGGCGTCCCCCCCGCGGAACGGGACGTGGCTTCGCCCCGCCGGGCCCCCGCGGTGCCATCGGCGCCCCGGCCCCGCTCCGCGCTCGCGGACCGGTCGCAGGGGGACCAGCAGCCGCCCCCCCGCCGGCCCCGGGGCGCCTCTCGCCCGTCGGGTGGGAACAAAAAATCCCCCCAACAAAACCGACGGCGGGTTCGTTTCCCATGCTGTTTAAAAGGGGGAGAAGGCTTTTATTTACGATTCCCAGAAGCGCCTTAACGATTAAAAATTAATGATCGAAGCGCGAGCCTCCTCTGAATATTTCACTTCAGCATTTCGATGAGTGACAAACCTCAAATCTTAGAACCGGGTCTCACCCTCCTCCCCCGTTAAGGAAGGACCGTACAAATTCAGCCTTTTAATCGCAGGGCGCCGGGAAGCCAGAGCGCTCCCTCGCTCCGTGTTTTTCCAATCAGCCCCAGTGATTTTTCCCCAATCAAATATCCTTTAATAATAAATGCCCTTATGCCATTACATTATATTGTGGGTTCTGAAAATTTAAAATAAGGGTGATGCAATATTAATCGCCTACCGCAGTATATAAGGGGGGGCAAAAGGCGACTCAGGTGGCGTCCCTTCCCCGCTGCCCGCTCGGACTCCGCCGCACGGCTCCCGGTGCCGCCGGCCGCGGGGGCTTCGGGCGGGTGATTTTACACAAACCAGACAGGTAAGAGGCGTTTATAGCATTTCCCTCCGCCCGGTGCATGGCTGGCAGCGTCCCCCGCCGCCGTCCCGGGGGTCGCGGCCCCGTCTCGGGCTGGGGACCGGCCCCGGCGGCCGTCGGGGCTCCGGGCGGTCGGTCGGCTGCGGCTGGACGGGGCGATGCGGCGGGAGCGGGGCTGGGTCCGGCGGAGGGGCCGGTGCCGCTCGCTCAGCTGGCGGCAGTGCGGAGCGCCGGGACCCGCCGCCCCCTCGGCCCGTCCCGGGGCCCCGCTGTCGGGCGAGGGGCAAGCACCGGGGTGGCGCCGGCGGCTGAGGCCGCTGCCGGGGCCGGGGGGCGAGCGGGGGCTTCTGCGGGAGCGGCGGGGCCGGCACCGGGAGGTCGGGGGGGGGGGGGCGGCGCCCGCACACCGGCGTGCGAGGCTCTGCGAGACCGGGGCCGGCAGCACGGGGGTCCCGAGCGGAGCTGCCCCCCTGGTTAAACCCGGGACGCTGCTTTTGCCGCGCCGCACGCACAGGCGTTGTGGAAGGGGAGGGGTCCCGAGAGCCGGGGCGCCCATGGGACCGGGATCCAGCCTGGCACCCAGGCGGTGCCACGGCCGGCAGGGACCGCAGAGCCACGCCGTTTGACAAGGCTGTTGTCTCCCACCACGCAACAAAAATAACTTAAACCTCCTAAAGCTGTCCTCAAGTGGGAGTATTATCCTCCCCGGTTTGTATTAAACCTAGCTTGAGCCTGATTTAGCCCGTGTTTCTTCTCACCAGTGTTTATTAAGACAACCTTACAGCTGTGGGGGCCGTATCTTCTTGCCTGTTCCCTTCTGAAAGGGAAATCGGATCGTGCTTGCGCTTATGACGGCAAGGACGTCACTGCAGTTTTACTTTCTGTGGCTGTTCTGGTTTTGCCTAGATCTGCTGTGGTTTTGTGACAATTTGGTATTTGTCCTTTTTGGCTAGGTCCAGAAAGCGTCTTAAAGATGTAGAACAAGTCCTTAACGAACTTTCTGAAACCTCCCGTTCGCCCCCAGAAACGAGCTGCTGTGTGCTGCTCCTCTCCCGCAGATACGCTGCCCTGTGAGATCCGAAGCACCTGGTCCTTCTTGCTTATCCTCCTTTATTCCTGGTTCCTCTCTGCACGGACACAGTGCTGCTCTTTGCCCAGATTTCACTCTTAGCAAATTCCGGGTTTCTTTTCACTCTGCATGTGTAGGTTTGTGCCTTTCTCTGCCCAGATATTGTATACAGGACCTGATCACTTCATTTGGGATTTTACTGTGGAGGTCAGGTACGTGCTGTTTAAATTCTTGTTGGTGTCTTAGCCTTCCCCTGAGTTTGGCTCCCAGAGCTCTGGTGCCAGGTAAATACACTGTGATACAGGAAACTCATCTGATCTTCCTGGAGCTGGGGATTAAGTTCTTTCCACTTCAGTCGGAATAGTTCAGAACTGGTATTTATTGCTGAGGAGGCACAAAGAGGAGCCTACATCTTCTTGGTCTATCAAGGAGTGCCCTAAAACCAGAAGGGAATGGTTAGGGGTGGTGGAGGGCAGGCAGACGGAATCAATGTGCGGCTGGATCCTGACTGGCAGCAGGGGGTGTGCAGTGCTCTCCTGGTCTCGCCATCCTCGCTCTGCTGCTGTGACCACCATCACATCACCTCTGGCTTCTCTGCCCCCCCAGCTCCCCGTGAAATGAAAGCAGGGGCTGTTCTGGCTGCACTGAGGAATTGCAGAGAGAGTTTTACTGGCTGCTGCTCTGAAACAGTAAGATCTGTATTACGATCCCGGGACTTTGTGCCCTGGGAGACAGACGAAGGCATTACGCACATGAGGCACGAGGCATTGCTCACTTTTTGGTACCCGTTGTGCTGTTAAAAGGCTTCGTGGGAAACTGCATCCTGCCAAGGTGCCGAACAAATCTGGTGAGAAGCGTCACCGGGAGAAGCCCGGCAGCGCGGTGCAGCCCCTCGCCCGCAGCCTGCCTGGCCTCTGCCCGCTGGCGTCCATCCCTCCCCGCACGCCTGGGCCAGGGGCTGCCTTTCAGCTCAGACCCGGGGGCTGGCTCCCTGGTCACCCTCACGCTCTCAGGACCCTGCTTTTGTGAGGAGCTGCCACCGACAGGCAACCCCCATTCCCTTGTGCCCCACTGGTCCTCTCCAGGTGCGTGAGGATCAGGAGCCTCTGTTTTCATGGAGGGCTGGGGCTCCTCGTCCAGATCAGTGAGTCTGTGGGACCTACCCTGGGACAAACAAAAAATGCAGGCCAAACTTGCTAAGAAACAGAATTCCCTTTTAGTGACAGCCAGGGCAAAGGGGAACGTGAAACCTGGCCAAACGGGGAGATGGGGAGGGGAATGCCCAGTGAAGCCTGTGTGTGTGAGACAAAGGTTCGGCAGGCAAACCCCTGTCTATGGTCTCTGAACCACTAACAATTGATTTATTATTTTTTTCCCCATTCTGTGCTTGTTCCTTAATATCCTGCTCTCTGTCTCCCGGGGGCTGCGCACAAGAGATGAAAGCCCAGAAAACCAAACAAGCCATCGGCGGTGCTCACTCAATTGATTTTTACACAAAATTTGCCTTCGTGCACAGAGGATGGAAAAATGATCCCATTAATAATGAATAACAAAAACAAACGCAGGGAGGAGATCAATAGAAGCACATCTGATATCACGGGAGCTGCGGCGGGGGGAGGCCCCCAGATGTACAAAAGCATGTGTGGGAGGGGAGGGGGGGCGAGGGCTTGGGACGGGGCTCATGGGGACACCCAGCACTGGTGGGTTTGGGGCTGCGCGGCGCGGGGGCTTGGCGGTGATTGGGTTGGGGAGGGTGTTGGGGTGTGCAGGGGGGTGATTGGGGTGTGTGGGGGGGGGTTGGGGTGTATGGGGGGTGATTGGGATCCGTGGGAAGGGTCAAGGTGCACGGGGGCTAGGCAGCAGCTTGCTGCCGCGGTTCAGGGGTGAGCAGTCGGTGGCCTGGCAGGAGCATATGTCCTGGCTGCTCCTGCAAACAGGAGCATGGAGCAGCTTACATGCACGCAGGGGGGCACTGGGGTACAAGATAGAGCTGAGGCCATGTCTATTTCCCAGAGAAAACTGGGAATTTTCAGCTGCAAAAATCCTAACTTCCAGTCTCTCCTTTTCTCCACATTTCCTCCCCTCCGAGGGTTCACTTCTCCTGGTTTGCAAGGAGGAGGTTCTCCCTCCATGGGAGACATGTCCAGTTTGGGATAAAAAATGCTTCTTACGAAAGCAGTTTCTGCAGAACTGCTGTGTGCCGAGAGCCCAGCCTTTGCTCCATCCCCCGTGCACGGGGCTGTGGTCCTGTCCTGGGTTGAGGTCCCCATGGCTGGAGAGAGGAGCGTCACCTGCACTCGAGAGATGCGGGACTGCGGGGTGAGGTACCACCACAGTGCTCGGGCCAGGGGATTGGGACTCCTGGCAGCTCAGTGAGGGAGCAGTGGTCGGAGCAGCTCCAGGACAGGCTCCCACCTCCCAGGCCGGATTCCAGGGGGAGCGGGACCCTGAGCAGGGCGCTCTGGCCAGGCCGTCTGGTGGGTCCCCCACAGCCCGAACCACTGCTGGCCCATGGCCACCCAGAGGAGCCCGGCGCTCAGCCCAGCCCAGGGACGGGACTGTCCCCTTCATCACCAGCCCGGGGCTGCCGAGAGCGTGTGGCCGTAGGCTTCAGGTGGCATCCACAGCACAGGGTCAGGAGCCCTGTGGAGACACCAACTCGAGCAAAAATGTCACTTTACACCAATACAAATCAGAAGGAATCCATTCCAGTCGCGCAGCTCCACTACTTATGTTCAGAACACAGTTTTAAAGTCATTGAGCAAATTTGTCTTTAATGACAATAGTTGTGCTTTGCAGTTTGCCTGGAAATGTTAGATACAAATTTATTCCATCATCAAGACATGGTTTAGACTTTGTTTCTTTAAGCAATTTTAGAACTCTGTATGGAGATACGTGTCACAACATTTTCAATAGAATTTTATATGGAGGAGCAAAACAATACGCCGAGGAAGATGAGACGCTTTGATTGTTTTTAAATCCAAAGAGAATTAAAAATGTACAATAACACTACATAAATCTAGATTAGCTATTGTAAAATAGTACTGACATAAACTAAATGTCTTCAAGCTGCCTGGGGAAAATGAAGCTCCTAAATGCAGAGTGTCAAGTGGAGGCGGACTCAAAACTGCCAAACTCCCACGTGCCCCGGTCAGGCAACAGAGTTCGTGGGTGCTCAAGGTGGGCTGTGGGCCTGACACTTGCTTTCACCATGCATGGATCAGGAAAGCCAGTGCTGGGATCAGAGCAGGGACTCATGGCCAGAGAGTGCTGTCAAAATGGAACAGGCTGCGTGGAAAATACTATGAGGACAGGCTGAGAGAGTTGCGGGCATTCAGCCTGGAGAAGAGGAGGCTTTGGGGAGACCTTGGAGCCCCTTCCAGTCCCTAAAGGGGCTCCAGGAAAGCTGGGAAGGGACACCGGATCAGGGAGGGGAGCCATGGGATGAGGGGGAACAGTTTTAAACTGAAAGAGGGGAGATTTAGATGAGATCTCAGGCAGAAATTCTTTGCTGTGAGGGTGGTGAGCCCCTGGCCCAGGTTGCCCAGAGAAGCTGTGGCTGTCCCATCCCTGGAGGTGTTCAAGGCCAGGTTGGACGGGGCTTGGAGCAACCTGGTGTGGCGGGAGGTGTCCCTGCCCAGGGCAGGGGGTGGCACTGGGTGGGCTTTAAAGGTCTCTTCCAACCCAAACCCTCCTGTGATTCTGGGATTCCGTGGAAATGACCTTTTGTCTCACCTGCAGATTTGCTGCCTTTTCTGTCAGGGTCTTGCTGAGGATTAATTAAATGTTTCTGGGACATAAATATAATAGTAATAAATTCAGAAATAAGTAACAGTTA
Organism: Rissa tridactyla; assembly: GCF_028500815.1. NCBI lineage: Eukaryota > Metazoa > Chordata > Aves > Charadriiformes > Laridae > Rissa > Rissa tridactyla. The sequence continues at coordinate 10,558,519 of NC_071476.1, forward strand.
CCCAGTGCCCTGTTGTGTCACACCAAGATGAGTGAGGGTCTCCGCGGCCTTTGTGTGTAGAAGGAAATACCAAGTCGCTGGAGGCCACGGGCTGATGGGTCTGGATCTGCGCTGCGCATCACTGGGGCTGCGGCTGGGACACCAGGGCTCTCACCCCCCCATCGGGGTGACTTCTTCCTTGGTGCCTTTACTCCATTTGAGGGTTAAAGCATTATGTGTTTTCATTCTCTCCAGGTGTGCAAGAAGAACCGGGACCTGGCTGCCTGCACGGCCGTGTCACCCAGCCCTTGCTGGTGGCTGCGTGGGGAGCCCCCCGGGGCAATGGGGGGGACCTGCCAGCATCTGGGACCAGACACCTGCATGCCACCTCCCAGCCTGCCTGGTTCACAGCAGCAGAGCCCGATCCCAACGTGGGATATTATTTATAAATGTTTGAAGAGTGCGATATCTATCCATTTACTCACTGCCATAACAGGAAAGCTGTGAGGGAAACCAAGCCATCATCCACCCAAAGAGCAGAGCATTTGGGTAGTGCGAGGGCACTAAATAATTCAGCGCCTATTTAAAAGTGTAGTGTTTTGTAATTTCAGTGGAACCCTCTTGGTTTGACTCCCCACATCCTTGCACTTGGAGGAGATGCTCCCACCAGGCAGGTGAGCTGAGCTGCTCTCTCCAGGAGAGCACGAAGCAGGGAGCAGGTGGGGAGGTTAATCGCGCTGGCAGCGTTTACTTGCTTTTTAAACTTGCATGAGTTTGGAGATCAAAATGGAGAGGAGATGTAGGGCAGACGGATTTGCAGGAAAACCTTTGATTTTTCTACTCCTGAGGCTGGTGCGTCTAACGCATGCCTTCTGCGAGTTTACCGGGGCCCTTGTTTACACCGTGTGAGCCCTGTGCTGGATCCCCAGAGCACTGGGGATGCTGCCGGGGGGAGGACCACGGGACCGGGGACAAATCCTCCCCCTGGGTGCCCCTCGGGCAGGGGCCAAGAGGCAGCACCCTGGGCTGCCCGGGAAGAAGCACCCTCCAGGGCCGTCGCCCCCATGCCCTGGCAGCCCCAAAGCGGGTGGATGTGGCAGCTGCGGTGGGTATGACAGCAGGGGACACCTCGGAGGGAGACTTGCCACCATCACCCTCAGGGCTGCCTTTGCCTCTGCAGCTGAGAGTCGGCATCCTCCTCACAGACTTCTGCTGAACTGAGTGTGCATGAAAAATAAGGTGCCCCCCAGAAGGAGAGGGAATCCCCAGCACGGCACATGGAGCTGGTGTCCAGCCTGCGGCGCTGGTCCCTCCTGCGGAGCGTGGGAAGCTGCCACATGATGCTCTGCACCCACAGGGGCTCGGGGGGAGCTGGGTCTGGAGGTGACGCTCCTTGGGCTCCCCAGTACAGACCTGTCATCATTTCGGCTGGGATGGGGTTGACTTTCTTACTAGCAGCTGGTGCAGTGCTGTGTTTTGGGTTAGGGACAGGAATACTGGTGACAGCACTGGTGGGTTTGGTTGTTGCTCAGCTCTCAAGGCCGTTCTGCTCCTCACAGGTTGGGGGGCAGGAGCAGCTGGGAGGGGACACAGCGGGGACAGCTGACCCCAACTGACCACAGGGACATTCCGTGCCATGTGACAGCATGCTTAGCATATAAAGCTGGGGAAGAAGGAGGAAAGGGGGGATGTTCGGAGTGATGGCGTTTGTCTTCCCAAGTCACCGTTACGCTGATGGAGCCCGGCTTTCCTGGGGATGGCTGAACACCGGCCTGCGATGGGGACAGGGGATGAATTCCTTGTTCTGCTCTGCTTATGTGCGGCTTTTGCTTTGCCTATTAAACTGTCTTTATCTCAACCCACGAGTTTTTCTCACTTCTCTGATTCTGTCCCTCATCCCAACTGGGGGAGTGAGCGAGCGGCTGCGTGGTCCCAGCTGCCGGCTGGGGTTAAACCAGGACAAGACCCCTCAGCCTCACAGGCAAGGGGTCCCACCACCTTCCTGTTTGCGTCTTGAAGTCGCTTCCAAACAGTAGCTGGAGTGGTTCTTCGGTCTGAGGAGAGGCGGGAGAGGGCCGGCATGGGGAGAGCATGGTCAGGGTCCATCCTTCCAGCAGCCACTCCCTGCCCAGGACTCCCCCGCACCGCACGGCCGGAGGTGCAGAGGGACACAGCGGAGGCTCTGGCACCTTCGCCTGTGTTACTGGTCTGGGAAGAAGAGACAAGGAAGGATCGTAGCTGATCGTGGTCTTCAGATGTGCCGCGAGCGGGACCACATGCGGGAGCTGCAGTATTTATGGCACGCAGAGAACATCCCTTTCATCTCCCGTGTTTGAAATCCTCCTCCAGAGCTACCTGTGGGACAGTGCTGCGCAGAGTGCGCCCAAATACACTGTATTATTCACAGAACAAAAATCACATGAAACGATGCTAGGCCTAGAAGACAAACCCACTAAAAAATCAGGAAATTATTTGGGGAGGATTAATTTTTCAAGACCTCTGCAGGACGCATAGCTAAAGAAAGCTTCAGCCAAGCACCCCATGGTCACCCATCGCTTGCCAGAGCATAAAATATTTTTGCAAGTCACCGGGCAACCTGCCCTTGGTGGGCAGTGTGCTGACCCCTCCTTGCATGCCCACGGCTCTGCTGGGGCAGCCTGGACTTGCACCAACGCACCCAGGTCGAAGCCCAAGCCCTGCCAGCGGCCTGCCAGGAGGTGCCCACATGCCGCAGCCCGGCCCGAGGGCGCCCAGCCCGTTGCCCACGCGGCCCCATGCCGCAGGGTGCCTGCCATGCAGCCCCACCCCACGCTGAGCTACCCCCCGGCTCCCAACCCGCCGCGCCGCCCCACCGAGCCCGGCGCCGACGTCTTCCTACAGCAGCTCTGCTGCAGCAGCACAACACGTCAGGGATCTGAGTCAGAGATGATAGTTAAAGTTTGATATCTCAGTTGTTTTGGAATACGCCTGTTTTTCCCCAAATGCCAAAACAGATTAGTCTACAACCGTTACCACATTGTGGCCTGAGTGCAGTTTTCTGCCTGTAAAAAAAAAGCAAAACTCAGAGATACTCCTTTAATTGATGTAGTGAGAACGAATAAAAGCATCTGAAAAAACATCGGAACCTCTGTTTATTGCTCGGTTGGTTTTACGCTCTGCCAGTCCCCAGCCGGCTGATGGCCGTGGCTTTGGGGACTCGCCAAGGGACGGGTGGCACACAGGAGCTTTTCTTGCAGCACAAACCCAGTCTGCTCCCGTGGCTGAACGGTGCTCCACTGCCTGCAGGCTGCACCTTCTGCCACCAGCACGGCAGCTGCTCTGGCCTGGTCCCCTGTCCCCACCGTCACAGTGCCACGGACCGCCCGCTCCTCCTTGGCTGCCGTCCTCTCCCCAGCATCGTGTTCCCGTGGAGCAGAGGAACGAGCGCATGGGTCTCCTTGGGGCAGCAACGGGACGGGAGGTTTAGGGACGGTGATTTTGGGCAACACGAGTGGACTCTCTTGGAGCCCTTTGCTGAAAGAGGAACCTGAGAGGCAGATGCAAATGGGATGGCAATGGCAGGGGGAGCCAGGACCCATCTCTGAGGGGGGCGCCAGGGGTGTGTTTTGACCAAGCACTGATGCTGCCAACAGGATTGAAATGCCTCACAACTCATAACTCTAGTGTAAAGACAGAAGGAAATATTTAGGAAAAATGTTGATATTTCTTTAAATGCTGGACTTTTCAGTAGCTTTAGGAGCAAGGGAGGAATGAAGGAAACTGAAATGTTTTGGGTAGAGCAAGTGTTTTCCCTGTCAGAGACACTGGGGTGGGAGGAGTTGTTCGCTTCCTCCTTTAATGACGAACCCGAAATATTGTAAATTTGGGGTCAGTCCGGGCCAAAGCCATTTGGAGGAGCCGAGTGGCAGTGATGCGCACAGCCCCCGTCCCCCTGCAAATGGGGCACGTGAGCCAGTCGTGCGGCATTAGCTGCTCCACGTTGCAGACGGGCTGAATGCCACGTGCAGGCACGTTAACATGGAAAACACATTAGCCCCCACCGAGGAAACCTGAGCAAATTGGCCATGAGACGCAGTGTCCTGGGATTGAACATCGATGCCAGTCCCCGGGACACTGCAGTGGAGCTGAGCGCAGCCCGAGGAACGGGTTTGCTTCAATCCACCGCAGTCCCAGGCTGCCAAATGGACACCGGATCGGGAGCTGAACACCGGATCCCTTCCAGCTGAAGGGAGCCCATCACCCTGCTGCAGCCCCCGTGTCCCTGCACTTCAGCCCCCAGGCAGGGGCTGCTGTGGGTGGCTGTGGGTGCCACGGCCCTGGGGCCACTGCGACTCCCACACCACTGCCACCGCTGGCCACATCCCCCCGGGAGCAGCCCCACGGACACTGTCCCAGTGGCTCCGTGACCGTCCCGTGCCCCTGCGTGAGTGGGCGAGCACGTCAGCAGACAGCTTCTATCCTAAAACCGCCTCATTAAATATTAACCCCTGAGACGGAACATTTCTGGTCTCTCAGGGAAAGAGGCACATTTCCAACGCTCTCCTCTCCCTGATGCCCCATCACGCGTACTTGCACAAGGCTGGCACGCAGCCCCCCCCGGCCTGCGCGTCCCACCGGGCAGGGACACAGGGCTGTCCCCCTCGCTGGCCCTGCGGCGGGTCCCAACGGCCACCCTGGCCCCGTTCTCCCGGGGTGACGCTGGTGTGGGGCTTCGTGAGGGCAACTATGGGGTCAGGCAGCCCCCAGTCAGTGCTCTTTGCCAAATCCTGTCTGCACCCTGTGCGCTGCACCCTACACCCTGTGCCCTGCACCATTCGGCCTGCGCCCTGTGCCGTGCACCTTTCGCCCTGTGTCATTCACCATTCGCCCTGCGCTCAGGGAGGGAGCTGAGACATAGAATCATAAAATGGAGGAGAAGATCATCCCGGAGGAGAAGCCCCTGACAGCACAGGCTGGGGAAGGGCCATGGGGACGAGCAGGAGCGGTGGTCAGGAGCTGGAGGAGAAGAGCCTCGCTCGAGCGGAGATACACGCAGGGCATCCCTGCGTCACTGTGAAGCCTCCCCTGTGACAGCCGGGAGCCCGGTGCCCCGGCACAGGGACCGAGCTGCTCGGCAGCAGGGGCCGCGCTCTGCTCTGCCATGGGGACGAGCTGGGGACTGAGCCTCTCCTGCCACCCCCCCGGGCATTGCCTGCTGCAGCCCGTCCCCGGGACGGTGTGGGTCCAGCGTGGCTGTGGCAACGGGAGCAGCGGTGGAGGAAACGGGAGAGCAGCAGCACCTAGGCACATCAATAATGCATAAAATGCCAGCAGCAACAAAGGGAGAGAGGGACCAGAAGCGGGAGAACAGAGTATCACAGAGCTTTTTAATGGTCTTTTTCTATTAGTGTCAGCTCTGCAGCTGGTTCCAGGCAGGGGAAGTTTCCCCGGACGCCCCCAGAATTTCGGGAGAGGGGCCAAGCGTGCCCTCCTCAGCCAGGGCCGGCTCCCCGGCCCCGCAGCAGTGGCTGATGGTGGTCATAGGTCTGTGATGCTTTCAGGACTGGCAGGGTGGGGTGGCATGGCCCGGGGACGGTCCTGCCTGGCCAGGGAGCTGCAAGAGATGGTTGTGCTGCCCACGGCAAGCAGAGAGGCTGTGCTCGGCTTTGTTGGCCACGCTTCTTCTGTAACCCCGGAACCAGCCCACGTCTGAGGGAAACCCTCTGCTCTGGGTGACTCCGGGCATCTCCATGGACCTCACCTCTCTGCAGCCCTTGCCATGGCTGAGCATCACAGCCCCCTTCCCCCATGTTGGAGGGAATCTACAGACTCCCCATGCACAGCTCCATGGTTTCAGCCCCAAAATCCACCTCCCGAGCCCCATCGCAGGGTCACTGAAGGGTTTAAATAACGTTTTCCCCTTTCAGGGCTGCAGAAAGAGAGGGGTGGGTGGTGAACAGTGCGGTGCGGTGCAGTGTGATGTGGTGCAGTGCGGCATGGCGGGTACCACAGCTGCAACGTGCACGCCGAGGGGCCGGCTTCCCCATCGCTGGCTCTCTGTGCTTCCTTCAGACTGCTCCTTCCTCTGCATTTCCAAGGTATAGTTTCCAAAAACAATAATTATTTAAACCTCACAGAAAACCACAATCATAAACTCTTTTTGCTGCCCTTAGTTTAATATCCTAGCAGTCAGAAAATACAAGAAGATTGTTCTACAAATAGGTTCGCTGTGAAATGCAATTAGCCAGAATGAAGCCAATTACTGTTTTAATCATTGATATTCTGCGTAAAAAAAATATAGCAGGAGAAAAAATGGATATTTTACCAAACCAATGGGGACTGTATCCCAATCAGAAGCACGGTCCAAGTTTATCTCGCCCTCCGCAGTGTTGGCTGGTGTGACCGAGCCCCGGGGAGCCCCCATTAGCCCTGCAGGGCTGCAGGATGGGCCCGGGGGCAGCCGGGATGTGGCTGCTGCCCTCTCCCTCCCTGTGAGTGTGCCCACACCCCCCAGCCCTGCACGGGTGATGCTAGACACAAAAACCGTGTCTTGTTTGCCGACGGTGCTGCGGCTGTCCTGCCCACGGTTCACAAGAGATGCTCTTTTTGGGGATAAGCATCTTCAAGGGATGCCCAGACCCAGCATGCAGCGTTCCCCTTGCCAAAGCTTTTGCCAACCGACAGCTGGCAGTCGGGTGGGCTGGAGTCCCACTGGTCCCTGTAAGGACCTTCCCTCCCTGGGGACCTGCCCGGGCCCTGGTCACCTCTGTGAATGGCGAGGGGAGCCGGGGAAGCGAAGGCCACCTTCACCCTGGAGCCTCCCCTGCTCTGCCGCCCGGTGCCAGCTTGGGGCTGCCGCCCTCCAACACAGGACCCGGCGGTCTCCCCGGCAGATGCTGGCACTGCAGCAGCCCAGAGGCCCTGCAGACAGCCCAGGGCAAAATTTTTAATTCAGCATCACACTTCAACCTGAAATCTGAAAAAAATGAAAAAGGAATGACAAGATGTCAGTGTCCCCCAGCTTGCACAACCCAACGGCCAATGGCAGCTCCACGGAGCGGGGCAGTACTCGGTGGCATTTGGGACGCCCACCCTCCCCAGATCCCACTGCTGCTCCAGGGCTGTGACACTCGCTGCCAGAGGAGACCAAAGTGCTGAAAATCGGCTCATGTCACAGAGCTGCAACAAAAAAGAAAAAGGCCACTTGCTGTGGACTTGGGGAACTTGGCAGACTTGAGAGGGAGTATCCAAAATGTGAGATTTCAAGCACCCTTCCTCTACGCCTGGCAGAGAGTTGGACCACGTAGGAAACAGCCCTTTAAAAATTACAGATCTAAACACTTGAAAACATTTACAGTTTAAAAATCTCAACGGAGAACGCTCTTTCTCCAGCAGCAGTGGCAGCTCTGTACTGTTACGTGGCAGAATTGAGCCTGCAGCTTCCAAGCCAGCGCGGGGCGATGAGCCCGGGGAGGGATGCTGAGAGGAGAGGGGAACCCAGGCTGCTGCGGGTTGCTCCGAAAAACTGTCTGGGTACCCAGCTTGTTTAAAAGACATTCCGTTTGCTCCATCACATCAGCAGATGCAGCTGGTTTAGGTCTGCGTCGCCCTGAGGAGCCTGGCCAGCAGTGCCCCCCACCCAGGGAGGAGCAGGTGAAGGTGCCGGTACTGCCAAGGCCCCGCTTTGCAGCCACCCTGGCATTGACTGAGCATCCAGGGGCTGCGGCTCATCGGTCCCTCTTGTCTCTGCGCTCCTGGGGCTTACGCTGCTGGCTAATTAGTGAGGGTGTCGCTGCAAACAGCAAACGGCATTATTAGAATTCAGATTTTTAATGAAATCTATGGGAAGTACGTAATAAGTGCAATAAATTGTACTGTTTCCAAAAGCCACATCCTGCTGAACAGGTACCTGCCACCAAATTTGTCACAGTGACTCACATTTTGCAGCTCACAATTAATTGCTCCTGAAAAAGCCACAGTCTGAGAATCACTGGCTGAAACGTCTTGAGAAAATAAAGCCGAGCAGTGCCGGGGGGCCGGGGGGCAGCCGTGGGGGGCTCCCAGCTCTCCCCAAACACGGGAAAGGGCCTTGCAGATGCTCCTGTCTGCCAGCCCGCAATTAATAAATTATTGAGACAATCCTGAAGCAGGCAGATGAAAAGGGGGATGAAAGATGCGGGTGGAAGACAGACAGCCCCACTCTTCAGGGAGGGTCTCAGCCATCGCATCCAAAGCCCGTTCCAATCTCCTGCCGATCACTGCTGGTGCTGGCGGGGGGGTCACAGGGCCATGTCTCCTCACGGAGCCGAGCCTGGCTCCTTGCACTCGCGGGGGTGACCCATGCCCAGCTCCATCCCGTGGCTCCTTGGGGGGGCCGGGGCAGCAGGCAGGACGCCAGACCCCCAGCCGGGTTCAGGGCCAGGAGGGGCTGGGATGGAGTGGGGCACACAACTGCCGGGGAGCCCCCCACCACCCGCCCAGCTGTCAAAAACCCTCACAGCAGCAGCGACTTTAAGCAAAACTCATGAATAAAGAAACCGAGCAGCAAAATCAAAGTACGTAAGAGTCTCTTTAGCACAGCACCATCAAAAGGACCCTTAGTAATTCTGATTATTTTTATTATTTAAGAAGTGACAGCTCTTTTTTTTTTTTTGACAGAAAGAGAGGAACGGGAAAAGCGGGATCACAATATCACAAAATCAAAGCAGTTGGAGATGGAAAGACGTGATGTCTCAGGCTCCTGGCATCCTCCCCACAGCGGGAGGGGTGGCCATGTCCCCCGGCACACGGAATGCAGCCTGGCAGGGTGGAAGATCTGCTTCCCTCTTGTTCTGGGATTTGTTTTATTCTTTTGAAACATGTATTTCAGCTGCAAGAGGCTTTTCAACAGAATACTTGATGTTTCATTATGTCTCAAAGGTAACGCCGGCGCCACAGCTGAGCTCCTCGTTTCTGCAGCAGGTTATTGCAGTTTTGCCCATGGATCTGGAGTTCTCTCAGTCCTCACGGAGGGGTCGGGGCTGGGAGGGTTTCACAGGAGTAACCGTGCCCCGACGGCTGTTGGGTGTTTCCGTTACACGGGCCATAAAACGACACGGCACTGGGCATCTGAGCTGGGAGCGCCTTTCCTCCGCTGACTGCACCGTGTCTCACAGACAGTACTGGGACGTAATGAGTCCTCAGCTCGTTACCCGCCCGCTGGGTCCCCGGGCAGTCCCCAGGGACATGTCCCGGGGCTGCTGCCTCCCCTGGCCCCCCCGGGGTTCCCCATCTCCCCGGGGCCCCCTCCCCAGCCGTCCCGCGGGGCACACGGCCACCACCAGCCCTCTCGCTTGCCTGGGGATTGTTACTGCCAACGCAGCCGCGCGCCGTTGGGGTAAATCAAACTCCAGCAGGAAAATGACCGCCCCCAGGCAAAACTGGGCTTTACTGGTTTCACACATCCTCACGGAGCTTCACGCTGCAGCCTTGCCGGCCCTGGGCCGTGCCCCGCCGGCGGTGCCAGTGAGGGACCGGCGGCCGGGGGGCGGCGGCAGCCCAGGGACCCTCCCCCGCCGGGGCAGCCCCGCGGACCCGGGCAGCGTCCCTGTTGTAGGCGGCCGCCTCCGGGATCCCCGCGCCCCCCGGCACCCCCTGACCCCAGATCCACCCGGGCCCTCGTGGGCCCCTGGACCCTGCCGGGACCTCCGGACTCCCTGGACCCTCCCGGGGCTCGCATGCCGCCCGGACCCCCCGATCCTCTCGGGACCCTGAGAACCCCCGAGATCCCCAGTCTCCCCCAGACCCTACCGGGGCCTCCGTGCCCCTGCTCCCCCTGGAACCCCTCGGGACCCCCGGCCCCGCCCCAGCCCGCCCGGCCGACAGCGCTCCCCAGCGGCCGCGGGGCGCCGGGGCAGGGCGCGCGCCGCTCTCCCATTGGCCGGCGCCTCCCCGCTCCGTGCCCGCTCATTGGCTGCTGCCCGGGAACTTTGTTTCCTGGGCCGTTGCCCCGCCCTTTTGCCCCGCCATTGGCTGCTGCTATAACCCCGCCCCCTATGACGTAACGGGGCGGGATGCTTCTGATTTGGCTTTTCTGGTTGGGAGCGCGCGGCCGCCCGCGGTACGTGATTGGTGCGCGGCGTTCGGTCCGCTGATTGGACGTGTCTCCCGCCCCTGTTTTCCCTACGGCCTGTTCCGTTTTACGTGAGGTCAGTTCCGGTCCTCTCCCCGGGTCACGCCTCACGTGACCCGCGCCGCAAGCGGCGCGGGACGCCCGCGCGCAGCCAATCCCGGCGCGCCTGGCTTCCTCCATTCAAAGTCGGCGGGCGCGGCGACCAATCGCAGGGTGCGCCCGCCCCCGCGAGCGCTGACGGGCGTGGGGGACGGCCAATGGGGCGCGGCGGGGCCTATCCGGGGCGGCAGCGGCGGGGCTCAGCGGCGCTGCGAGGCGGCGATGGCGGAGCGGGGCGGCGGCGGCGGTGCGGGGTCCGGCGGCGGCGAGGGCGAGGCGGCGGCGGAGCGGTACGGCGGCGAGCTCAGGTACCGTGCGGCGGCGGGGGCGGGCTCTCGCGGCGGCCGCGGCCCGGCCCGGCCTTCTCTTCCCGCCGCGGCCTTCCCGCCGTGGGCCTGGCCTGCGCCCGGCGGGGGAGCGGGCTTGGGCCGGAGCCGGGGCCTGGGCCTGGGCGGGGGCGCGGTCCGCGGGCCGGGGCGGGCCGGGGCGGGCGGCCCGGCAGGAGCGGCTCTCGCCGCCTCCATTTTCTGTCCCCGCGTGCAGCCGGCGCAGGGACGAACCCCGCGGGACGGGCCGGGCTGGGCTGGGCTGGCGCTCCGCTCCCGGTCGCGGAGCTGGGCTGCCGGCGGGCCCGGCGGGTCCTCTTCGGCAGCTGCACCGTCCCCGGGCGCCCTGGGCGCCGCTGGCGGCCCGGGTGATCGCAGCAGGGGCTGCCCCGCGTCCGGGCGCCGAGCCGCGGGTGTGTTGCCGTTCACCTTCTCATAACCTTTGTTTTTTTCAATTTTGAGTCATCATGCCAACATTGGTATTGCACTGGCACTAAATGGTGGGCAAAATTGTTTCCCTGAGAGCAGCAGAAGAGCATTTGTTGGTTCCAAAGGTGAACGTTTTTTTTCTATATATACATTTACAAAGCTCCCCGTGTAGCGGGTTGGGTGGCACAGCGGGCTTAGTGCGATGGTCAGAGCTCAGACCCTACCACAAGTCACAAATGCAAAGGATGTAGGTAGTCTTGAGAGGCACTCGTGCTACAGAATAACTAAAACCCTTGGCATGATTGACAGCCGTTGCTTGAGAAGTCTAGGATGTGTGTGCAGACAGGAATCGGAGCTGCAGGTTGTGTTGAAGGAGCTTTGGCAGATCTGGACGTGGGTCTGCAACGCCTGCCTACCCTGATCCCAGCTGTAGGTTATCTATTTCTGCCCAAACCACCACAATTTCCATGAGTAAAAATTAACAGCTGGGGACTAACGAGTTGCGAAGGGGAAGAAGCTATTGAAGTAGTTGCACGCTTAACTTTGTTTATTCAAACTTGGCATTTTTTCCACACCCTTTTGATTTTTATTAGGGTTTTTCTCTGTTTATTGTAAGACTTGATTTTCCTACAGCTAAGCAGCAAATGAAAATGAACTTTGTTTCCATCTGGCCTTATCCACAGAATGGCCCAGCAGCAAGCACTGAGATTCCGTGGCCCAGCTCCCCCACCAAACGCAGTCATGAGAGGCCCGCCGCCTCTCATGCGACCACCTCCACCTTTTGGCATGATGCGAGGTCCTCCTCCGCCACCTCGCCCCCCTTTTGGACGTCCTCCATTTGATCCAAACATGCCTCCGATGCCACCTCCAGGAGGCATTCCTCCACCGATGGGACCTCCACATTTACAGGTAACAAATGGGAGATTCTCTTCATTTATTGAGTTGGGATTTAGGGGTTTTTCTTGTTTGTTTTCCCATGTGGAAATAGTAAGAGGAGACATTAAAATGGATGAAAAAATTAGCAGGGCATGACGAAAACATAAGGCTCACACATGGTGTTATGAAATTAATGCATACCTGTGGTATGTAAATGCAACTTCTGTTTATCTCCTTGAGGCAATTCTAAATTAATCAATTATGCATTTAGGATATGCTCACCAGCAGTGTCTTTACTGCAACCTGATGGTGTAGGTGCCCCGTGGCCTTGCAGAATGCAAGATTCAGCTGTGCTCGGATTTCTGAATGCCTGAAAGCAGGCATGTGAAGTACACATCAGCCTTCAAGGGTTGTCTTCATTCTGCCTGCATCCTCTTAGTGAGGTAATGATGGACGCACGCAAAAACTGACGGGGAAGGTACATATGAATTCCGTGTGGGTTCCAGCATGAGCCGCACCTGCCGTTGCTGTGGTAGTTTGTTATTACTGATCACCAAGGGCTTGGGCAGGTAGCAATTCTGAGAAGCAGGTATATAATCATTGAGGTGGTGTGTTTTGTTTCAGCACTGTGTTCAGGAGGGAGCATTGTTTGTAATACACTAGAAATTGTCAACACCCTCACAAAGGAAAACTTAACGTTTGGAAAAATGATTAAGAGTAGCCTCAGTTTTTGACTGTAGCAGCTGCAGGTGGCCCTTGTGCTCTTGGCAGAGGGAGAATAGTCTTTGTTTATTGTTGTTGTGTTTTGTGGTTTTTGTTTTGTTTTTTTTTTTAAAAACTTACAGCATTCCTAGCATCTATGGGCATAGTGTGAGCCGGTTGGGCTCAAGTAAGGTAGATTTCTGTCTCTATTTCATGGTGATGTATGTTTAAGTTCTTTTGCCTACTTTTCAGAGACTCTGACAGTTTCAAAGGTACAGCACATTTGGGAATAAGAAATGTATTGTTTTAATAGTGTTGTAGGAGTACAGTGCTATTAGGGCAGTGTAATTACTATGTGGGACTGCAGGCGGGCCTGTCAGGAGGTGAATAGTACTCTGTGGTTTATAAATAATGGTTTAAACCCACTAATTGTAATAGAATAGTGAAAACTTTAGTGCTGTGAAATTTATTTTAAAATGTAGGGATGTGGGCATGATGGAAAGACAACATGCTGACATGGGTTATTTCATGGGATTTTAGGCCCTGCTTTGCATGTGGTTTTTGGCAGCGGGGCTGTGGGAACTTTGTTCCACATTACTCAACGCAGGCTGGTTCACTGTGTCGCTCTGCAGACAGCTTTGGGGGAAATGGAGGGAGTGGGATGAGAGGATGCAAAGAAGCAGTGAGTACAGGAACAAGGACTTAGCTGAACTTCATCTGCAATAAACTAACATCAAATTGTAGTTTAATTTTGTGTGCTATCATCATTCCGAGCACAAGATTTCAGGAAGAAAACAGTGCGTGTTTTCCGTAGCAGTTTTCCCTGCATCTTCTCAAATGTAAAGCGTGTTGTTAGAACTTGGGCTGCTCGGGGAGGTGTGAAGTAGTAGCTGTTCATTTTATTGAAACATTCTCAGCTGAACAGAAGTCCTGTGGAATTGACTGAAACAGAACGTTTGAGGGATGTAAACAGCCCCTCTCACGTTGTGCAATGTCATCTTTTCTCTTCCTTCTGTTCAGTGCTTGGTGCCTTGTTCTATGGTACGTTTTCATGCTCAAAGCTTAAGTTTATTTAAGGCTATTTCCACCTACGGTGCCTTTGTTCTGGTGCTTTATGATCCCATTTTTCTTCTTGGTGTTAATATTCGTGTGCCCATGCACTAGCTTGAAAGCTCTGACGCAGTGAAGAGTGTGAGAATGTGCAGGGGAACTGGGACTGAGAGGGGAGAGCAGGATCTTGCTGCCTTCTCATAGTTTCAAGGATCAGCCAGAGTTAATGTGAAGCCCCAAGCCTACCTGCTGCTGTCTCCTTCATTTGTGATTTGTATTCCGAATGTGTTTCAGCTCTTACATCGTAGCTCTTTTATCGTGCCATGCAATAAGCATGTCTTCTACAACTTGTTACCATACATGGGAGTCCATGCACCAAGTGTGTCTAAATTGTTCATGCCGTGTCAGCACTGTGCTCTGCTTTGCACCAAATGTTTGGTTTTTAGCTCCTCGTCCTGCTTCTGGTGCAAGGGGGACACAATGTCGAAAGGTTCTGTGGTAGAAACAGAGGAGAGGGTGTGCTTAGAGCAGAGCTGAAGGGTGTCCTGGACCCTGGCATCACCTCCTCACTCCCAGGACTGCCCTGGAACATTCTAACCCCCGCCTCTTTGTGGGGTTTTTTTTGGGTTTTTTTTTTTTTTGGTTGGAAAGCAGCTACAGCAAGGAAAAGTGATCTCTACTGGATTCTTCTTACAGGTTGTAGAGAGGTAAAAAGAAAGATCATCTCGTGGTCAGGTGGAGGAGCTGTGGAGAAGAAATAAGGAAGGAAAGAAAGGCTGTAGTTACCTTAATGGCTTTTTTTTCTTTTCTTTTTTTTTTTTTCTTCTTTCTGTGACACTGGATTTCCTGCACACATCCTGGCTTCAGCAGAGCCCTAGTCTTCCTGCATCTCTGCCTTTCACTCTCAGGCCTGGCAGTTACAAGTGCAGAGCTGGAAGGTTTTCACCAGTGAGCTCTCTTGGTATTGCCTTTGTGAAGAGGAAATCTTTTGCATAACAAGTTCAATAGAACTGGGTGATAGAGATAATTAGGTCAGTTGTGGGTGTATGCAGAATAAGTTAAAGAACTTGGTGGATTTTTCAACCGTCTTTTTTATAGGGAAGTATTCACTATACGTGTTATGCACAGGACATTTCATAACCGTCCAAATAAACAAGTAGAATAAAACACCTTAATGTACCTTGAATTAGAAAGCAGGTGTTCAGGCTTTCAGGTAACCGTGGTGTGCAGGGCAGGCCTGCATTTCTTATGTTGATGCAATAACGAAAATGTAATTTTTTTTTAAATAGCACTAGTTAGAATTTTAGTTAATGGGAAGTTGAGAAACATAATGGATTTGGATTGTAATGAAATCTGCTGCTCTGCTGTGCTAATAAATTGGATGCTTGCTTGTAATTTTTTTTTTATATGTATTTCTTTGCTGTGGGGGTTGTTGTGTAACTGTTTAGTGGTATATTTGATTCACAGCTGGGGATCTCTGAGTGGCAGTTACTCAGGAACAGTTCTTGCATTGGGATGTTTTCGCCTTTTCAGGAGAGGAGTTTTCTCTAACCTGACTTCTTTTCATGCCACTTCTTTTCTGATGCTTTGTGTTTATGTTAGCATCTCAGCAGTGAAGTGCGTACTGCAGCTGTTCTACCATAGATGGTGGCTCCTCAGGAAGCGCATTCTCTGAGCTGGTAGTGTTAGGTTGTTAATGAAGCTCTCAAGACTGGTAGAGTTAACCCTGCTATAGGTGTACTGTCTACTGATGCTGTAATAAAGGAAAACTCTGCTTTAAAATAATAATATTATTATTATCATCATTGTTATTGTTATTATATGCCTTTAGAGACCACCATTTATGCCTCCTCCCATGGGTAGCATGCCACCACCTCCTGGTATGATGTTCCCTCCAGGAATGCCACCAGTCACTGCCCCTGGAACACCAGCAATGCCCCCAGCTGAGGAGATATGGGTAGAAAACAAAACTCCAGATGGCAAGGTAAGATTATTACCAGGAACAATGAAGTAATAGGTATTTATTGCTGTTGTGAGCGTGTTGTCACACACGGTCTTACACTGTGGTAAAATCCTACACTCTTGTCTATCCTTTTATTAATTATTTTTAAACCAGGAGGAAATGGACCATTTATAAATGCTGCTCCTCCAGATAAGCAGTTGTTTGACAGTGATATTCTTAAATTGTAGGTCTATTTCTATAATGCGCGTACTCGTGAGTCAGCGTGGACTAAGCCAGATGGGGTGAAAGTTATTCAGCAGTCGGAGCTGACACCGATGCTGGCTGCGCAGGCACAGGCGCAGGCCCAGGCACAAGCAGTAGGTGCCTCCACACCCACCACCAGTAGCCCTGCATCTGCAGCGTCTCCATCCACGTCCTCCAGTACTCAGTCCTCCACAACCTCCACCACAACCACAGCCACTTCAGTCTCACAGACCATCTCCAGTGAGTAACTGAGGTTTCCTCCAGCTTTGTGATGGTGGGGAGCAGATGGTGGGGATGCTGCTTTGGGGAATTACTGCAGCAAAAACTTGGTATCCAGGAGGAAGTTGTTTCAACATAAAGTGGAGTATGAGTTTAAAGTACAGTATTTAATCCAGAAGAACCTTGCATGCAAACCTTCCCCCCTAGCCTGAAAGAGCTACTTCAGGAGAGTAACACTAGACCAGTATACAACCCTTTTTCTTTAGGTCTTTATATATTTTTCTTCTGCTGTTATCACATCATCTCAAAGCTACTATGCATCCATTTCCTTTTGACTGTAGATGAAGCTAAATTGCTTTTAAAAAAGTATCTCACAAGAAAAGTTAATCTGAGGTAGAAGTTATAGCTGTAGCAATTTCCTCTTTGTTTCCAAAATGGCATCTGTTTCTCTAAGAGCCTGTATCTGTGAGTGTGGCTCCTGGGTTGCCCACAATGGTTGATTGCAGACTAGAGCTGCTTCTGGTGTATTACTTTTATTAGTGTTCTTCTGACTAAGCCTCGTAAATTCCCATTATCTAGAGTTGCACAAAAGAGGAAGAAGAAAGTCCTTAGAGCCATTATTGTTCGAATAATAGTCTGAGGGTTACAGCTGTTCACGTGGGCTGAGCCTTTCCTTCCAAGGGTTTGCCCACTGAGGGAACCTCAAGAGGGAAGGGGACTGAATTTATGCAGCGTGCACATAATGCATGTTTAGACGTGGTATCCGCATATAATATAAATAGTATGATTTATAGTACACTTTGGCATATCCATGCTAACACAGTGCCTCTACTGCATCTATACAGAGACGTATCTTCTGTGCTATTTGCACGTGAGCGTGTCACCAGCAAACAGCGAGTGAGATCACCTAGCATGAAGGAAGCAAGGCACGCTAGCTAAGGAGCAGCTCGGTTAGTGTCAGTGTCCTCATGCAGGGCTCCCCAAAGCACAGCATTTATGCTGATCAGAAATCCTGTTGTTTGACAGTCTTGGTCATTGTAGCTGCGCTGGCAGAAATGTTGCACCGAGTCAGGCCAAAGAGTCTGCAAAAGATGAGGAATTGCTGAACTGTTCTAACTCCAGCTGTAGTGTATAGTTACATCCCCTGGAATTATTGCATCTTTTCCCTGTAACAGGTGAGACAAGTCAAGCTTAACTCACCATTTAACCCAAACCTGAGAGATCTGTCTGTGAAAGGGAGTCAAATTTAGGTAACCCTCAAATTATGCTTTCAGTTAACACCAGAGGGAGGACAGATCATTGGAGTAGCACATAATTTGTATTGCTCAAAGCTTTTTAGGGTTTTTATTTTATTTGAGAGGTAACTTAGTACTGTGTCCAGCTGCTTTGTTGAAATCCGGTCTACTCTAACCGTTTTGCTGAGTAACAAGAATTGTGCAGGAGGTGAATGTTAGCTTTGGGCCTAACGCCAGGCTTTTGAGAACTGATCTTGGAATAGCACTTTATGCGCCTTCTCTGGAGCAAAATTTCCTAATATCCAGCACTGAGAGTCTGTCCCACTTCTGCCTGTTCTACCTGCTAAACTTTGTCTTTGCTTTCAAGAACTGTTACTGTTGGTGTCTGTCCCTTAGGTGACAAAATTTTATCATTTGAAACTCTCTTACAACTTTTATAATTCTTAGACTTGGCCTGTAAAAAAAACAACAACTGGGACTTCTGGCTGAGCTTCATTCTTGTCTGGTACTGATTTGACTGAGGCCTTTAAAGAAATCGCATACTGACTGTCTGCTCTGTTTCCCTAAATTTTAGGCAGTGCTAAGAGCTTTCACCCTTTCTGAAACACTTAACAACAGATCCAAAATCTTTATTTAAATGTGTTAATACCGGTACGTTATTGGGAATGCTTCCGATAGTCATTAAATACTGAAAATGCACAGTATGCCCATATATAATATGGGCATAAATTAGTGTGGTTTCTTTTCTTTTTTTAATTAGCTTATTTTTACAACAGTTTCTCTTCCCCTCCACCTAATCGTACAGTGTAAATTTGCAAGGCTGGTCGATGAGTTTAATCGGTCATGTCTGTAGTGCTTGCCCGTGCTTTGGTGCGCAGCACTGTTTATTCTCAGCTAAGTGCTGATTTCAATCATGCTGCAAGGATTATGGAATTGAATGCTAGTAGTGTATTTTCCCACTGGGAGGCACTGAAGACCAAGAAAGTTCTTGCAGCTTCTGAACAAAAATATTTTCCTTTTCCTTGCTTATTTATACATTTTTTAATTGGCGTTTTTGTGTTCTTGGATTACAGCTTAATAAGCATAATTTTAGCCAGACTGTTGTCATGTGCATGCTGCTGCCATTATTGTTAAAAAGCAGAACCTGTGTTCATTTAAACATAAGAACAACCTTTTTCCATTTGAAACTCTCTGTAACATTCCCTTTCTATTTTTCTGAACAGGGATACAGAGGCTGTATTTGTCCTTTGGTGCACCCTTGCTACTGCTATAGAGACTTGTTAGGTGTAAAGAATGGGCCAAAGTCAAATTTGAAATTGACTTTCTTTGTGAATATTTAATTTACAGAGAAGGCAATGGTTTTTTTGTCCAAGAGTGTCTTCCTGCTGGTTATATCTAAGCGTATCTGCTTATGTGATGTCTGTTGGGAAACAGAGAGCCAGTATGTTTGCAGCAAATATATTGTAGTGTCTAAGATACAAGGTGTTCTTTGTGTTTTTTTATCAGCACCTACCACACAAGACCAGACCCCGAGTTCGGGTGTTTCAGTTGCCACACCATCAGTCAGTGTTTCAACCTCTGCTCCTTCTGCTACACCTGTGCAGACTGTACCCCAGCCAGTCCCACAGACATTGCCTCCTGCAGTTCCTCATGCAGTACCTCAACCAACTGCAGCAATTCCTGCTTTTCCACCAGTAATGGTACCTCCATTTCGTGTCCCCCTTCCTGGCATGCCTATTCCACTTCCAGGTAAATTGGCGAACTGTAATTGTCTTGTCCGCTACATGTCCATGTTGTCAATTTGTTTGCACTCATGTGTCCACTGTGTACGGAACTTGCCTGAATCCTCTCCACTCAGAGTATTTTTGAAAGAATTCAGGGTTAGCAGACGGACTTTTTAATTTACAAAGAACACAAAATTTTTTTGACTTCTAGTTGTTTGATACACATAGCAGAAAACAGCCACATTTAAGCGTGTAAACATTTTTCTTCTGGATGATAGCAAAATTGCACTAAACAGTTCTTAATCTCATGGCACGTGTCTGTCTTGTCATCCTATTTAAAAAAAAAAGTGAGCTTCTGGGCAGAATATTGTAGCGCTATATTCTACTAATTGCAATATTGCTATAATTTTTTCTACTTGCTTGATTTAGACCTTAAGTCTTGTGCATAAATATTTATTAGGACATGGATGATAGCTGAAAGAAAGTAAAAGAAATATATTTATAAGCAGGAAAGTTTACCATTCAGATGCATTACCCCTGAATGATGATAGGTGTTTGCACTCTCAATTATGATGCTGAACGCTTATGCAAAATGTTGAGGTTTAAACTGAGGACAGTAATGAAAGGCATTCAAGATGTGAGGGCATTATTCAGAGGCTTTAGGTGTAAAGACCATTGAGAAGAAATCTTAGATGGCAGCCTGCTGGTTCCTAGGTAAATTGTATTTTCTGAAGTTCTTGTAAAAATATTTAGATACTTAAGGAATTAGTTTTAGACTGGGAAATCTTGCTGTTTGCTGCAGAGGTCCTCCTGAGAGGTTGCTAAAGCCACTCATTGCTTAAATACCCCATTTCAGTTTGTGTGTGGATACAGTTGAGTTCCTCTCCTAGTACCAAAGTGGTTAACATTTTTTCAGTGTGCAGCAGCACTAAATATATACCAAGAGCTGATGATTTTCTGTTGCACAGGAAAATTTGAGACTGCAGTTGTATTAGATACAAGTTAGTTTCTGATTAAGAATTACAAAGAAGCAGCTCTGAGCAACATCCTCACAATTTTTGACTCTTCGTACAAGCTGAGCGAGGTGACTTCTTTCCTGCTGTCCTTTTAATGCTTGATCCAGTCTGTATGAAGGGAGGCCTTTACCTTCCATCAAATGGGTTGGATGGAATGTAATCCTTTATAATGCTTCTTTGATAAAGGATATAGCATCAAAGTAGTTAAAATGGGTATTAGTTCTGCTGGCTAGAAGAGAGGACCAACTTTTAGTTGCCTCTGCTTTTAGGGTAATCTAAAATAACTGGGTGAAACTACTGTAATCCGTAACTTGCTTGAGAAGGAAATTGCAGTGTTAACTCACTGTTTTAAGACAGGAAAAACAATACTATTCTGAACATGATATTCAAGGCTGAACAAAACATGGATAAAGGATAGAGGGAGAATTCTGCTGTTGTATGTTTGTGAGGCTTGGAAGAAGAATAAAAAGGGTTAAGCCCTAAAGGTGGTCAGCTGAATGTCTTTAACTGCAATTTCTGACATTGCCAGCGAGGGATCAGTGTAGAGTGGAGGGTCTTTGTGTACCTTGAAGGATATAATCATTTACTCAAGTGTGAGCTGTTGAGTGAGATGTGGATGGTCAAAGCAGCAAAGAGGGCCAGTGAAAATGGCTACGCTGGGGGTGTGCTTGGGTTGGGTTTTTATAAGTTCTCAGTCAAGGTTTTGTGAGTAGTGCAATGCAGAAGTAAAGACAGAGCAAGAACGTTGATTTTTTCCCCTTCTTAAACTCGTTTTTGAAAATTATTTTTTTCAGAACTTGCCTGGTAGCAAGTCTCAGATGTGGCCTCTTCTCCTGTTCTTCCAGTGAGATGAGCCTTCTGGGTGTAAGCCCTAGTAGGTAGGAAGGATACCAAGCAGGAAAGTGCGTGCTTCCACTAACAAGTCCAATATGTCATTTTGCCAGATGACAGAATAAAATCAGTCTACTTCTTTCGGCTAATTCTGGCTTGAGTTGGTTGTAATGGTCTATAAACACTGTAAAAGAACAGGAAACCTTTAAAATACTTTACAGTAACAAGAAACTAAAGAGAAGTCAAAATGAGTTCCTGGCAGTAGAAGGTGAAGTCAGAAAGGCTCACAGAGTTCCCTGTGTAGGTGTTTGGAGCTTTTAGCAGCAGATACAGCACCAGCCTGATTGCTTTTGGATTACAGAGACAGAGCTGAACAATGCCCTTGTCAAGTGATTTCAAAGTTAATCTCTGTATTATACTATAGCAAGACGGAATAATGGAAGAGTTGATTAGTGATACCTCATAATCTCAGAATTTAAAAAGTAAGTCTGCTTTCTCTTAATTCATACGTTAAAAGTCAGTTGTATGTTTGAGAATGAACTTGGCAGAGGACACAGCTTGGGTATTTGCTACGTCTTATCTGCGCTGCAGTATCTCTAATTTCAGTGATCCCGCAGATGGCATTATTTATACTGACCCAGTTTTAAGACATGCTGTAACTTCCTTAACAAAACGAATTTTCAGATTCATTTTCAATTACATAACATGACACACCCCCCCCAAATTTAGACAAACATTTCATTCAGTGCTGTTTGAGTCAATGTTTTTGTGTCTCAATTCATACTTTTTTTATAAAAATAGTTTTGTATTCTTTCATTGAAATTATTATTAAAGAACATTACAATTCTGTCTTCTCACAAATATTTTTTAAATAAATTGGCAGTATTTTTGTATGCTTTCCATGCAAGATCTCTAATGAAGAAAAATAGAGATTACTTTGGTTATAAACACAGGGGTTTAATTTCACTTTGTGCTGGAGGATTTCCACCTCAGATGATGGAATTGGAACCATTTAAGGGGAAGTTTCTGAAGTATTTCAGTTTCTGAGTGTCCAGACTGGACTAATGTAGAGAAAACTTCTAGTTTCCTTCCATACCCTAAAATTAAGGTTTTTGGAAATGCATTCCCTTGCCCCCATCTAATTTCCTACTAATTTTGCATCTAGTTGAAGAGGATTAGACACTTCCCTCTTTGTGGCCTTTCTGTGTCATTTCTTACGAGCTGGAGAGCGGAACAGCACGTGATGCTGCCTTTTTGAGGGCCAGTTATGCTGCTTTTACAGCATTTTTCAGCTCGTGACGTTCTTGATAATGAAAAATGTTCGCTGCCACTGACCTCGCGCAGCTTTGTGTACCTCTGTTTGCAATTCCTTGCTTTTATTTCTTTTCCCCTCCTCTCCTTCTGCCTCCAGCCTTTCCGTCATGGCCCTCGCAACCCTGGCTTTCCCTGCGGGCTGAACGTGGCTTCCCCCCCGCCACGCCTGGCTGGTCTGACCCCTTCCGATCTGGCCCCTGCCCTTCCCGCTGCTCTCTAAACCCAGCAGCAGGCTGGAAATTGCAGGGACCATCCGTGCTGCTGCCCCCCTGGGGATGTGGCCGAGCGGGGGCTGTCGCTGGGAAGCAGTACCACCAGTAGAGTATTTTCCCCTGGTGCTGCCCTGCGAGGAGAGCCAAGTCACCCTTCAATGAACTTAAACCCCTGAGTCTTCACTGAAATACCTTTTTTTTTTTTTTTCTTTTTAATGACATCCCAATAATTTCTTAAACAGCTGGTTTGATGTAGACACAAACTGTTGCTGCAGCTTAAAATTAGTTTTGTATTTGATCTGGCATAAAATGTTGGAGCAAAAATAATTCCCGTTTTCTTGCCGGAGGCTTTCTCTCGGCCGGCTGAAAATGGCATCCAAATTGCAGCAGGAACCCGTAGCGTCCCCACTCCCAGTGGTAGCTGACGTACAATGGCAGCTTTCCAACGTGCTTGCTTGTCCCTTTTGCAGGTGTAGCAATGATGCAAATAGTCAGCTGCCCGTATGTAAA
This sequence comes from Rissa tridactyla, assembly GCF_028500815.1. Classification (NCBI taxonomy): domain Eukaryota; kingdom Metazoa; phylum Chordata; class Aves; order Charadriiformes; family Laridae; genus Rissa; species Rissa tridactyla. Next base: position 10,581,337 of record NC_071476.1, read on the forward strand.
GACAGTCGCTACCACCAAGACCGGTAATTTTCAAAACCATCTTAGTTCGTTTTGTCTGTAAGTTGGCATGGTAGTGAATGTTGTTGTTTATCTTTTATTTATTTATTTGCTTCCCCAATTGAATGAATATCTATACTTTCTTTTCAAAACCAGTATAAATGCAAATATCATATTTGGCCAGGAAATAACTTTCCCAAATAACTGTTAGTGTTAGCTTATTTTATACAAAAAAATCCAGTAGAGTTTTCTGTAATCATTGAGTTCTGTAATAACTGTGACTCTCTTCATGCCCATACCTCTTAGTTATTAGTTTCTTGTGTGTGGATTTTTGTTTTTCCTACTTCCACATGTATAGTGACATGATTGTGCTCGCATGTTGGTGTGCGTGTATGTGCGTCTTAGTATAAACTTTCATTTCTCAAATTGTGCATTTAAGAAAAGTCACTTACTGAGAATATTTTATGGCAATGTGTAATGTGTGCTTTTCCATTAGTTAAAAAGATAGACTTTACCGTATAACGCTAAAGGCTCAAAATTATGATCTTGTAGTTCTAGTCCTATCCAATTTGTTTTTCTAGAACTTGTCATTCAAAATATGTTCAGTATATCCATTTTGTTGGGATGAGTAGAGTAATAGGATAATGTGGCATTCTGGCTTTCTTATCTTTGGATTTTTACTTGCCATTTTCTTTAGGACTTGAATAAAATGGTTTTTTTCCAATCGGTCCACAGTACTAAACAAAATCTGAAATAGTTTCATTCTCATCGGTGTTTATCCAAGGCTCAGAATTAATGTTAACTTTTTTTAAGTCAGGATTTAAGATTTATCAGAGTTCTGCTCTGTATTATATGGCTCAGATTCAAGCCACTGTCGTCTTTTTTTCAAGAGCAATAGCATTATCTTTTAAAATGACAGCATAATTAAACAGTGGAGTAGGGTTTTTTAAAAATAATTATTTGCTACAGAGATCCAATAAATATTTTTTTTTTTTAATAAATAGAGCACTTCATTTTGAAATATTAAAGCAAATGTCTGAAAACTAACAAGCTTTGCGCTGTGCGGAATTGCACATTATTTAAAATAAAAAACTTTCTAATTTGCCTGGGAATACGGCATTGTAATACGATTGTAAAACACAGGAAGGAAAGCTAGTAACAGTGTATCACTTTACAACTTAATTTTTGAAAACAGTCTTTGTATTTATTTCTATAGGTTGATTATTTGTAAATGAAGTCAGTAAAGCAGTAGGGTTTGGTTCTTAGGTAGTTCATTGTCACTTACTGTTTTCTTTCCTCTACTTTTTTTCTTTTGCCTTTTCCCCCTTCTCTGTCCAGGTGTCCTGCCAGGCATGGCCCCCCCCATCGTGCCCATGATCCACCCCCAGGTTGCTATTGCCGCGTCACCCGCTACCTTGGCCGGAGCAACCGCAGTCTCCGAGTGGACCGAGTACAAAACGGCTGATGGAAAGACTTACTATTATAACAATAGGACTTTGGAGTCAACGTGGGAAAAACCCCAAGAACTGAAAGAAAAAGGTACTTTTTTCTTTTTTTAATACAGCTGCATTTGCTGCATTAAAAACTTTGCTTAGACGATTAATGGTTGGGCTTGAAAATGCGAACGAGAATATTTCTAATCCCTTATCTCCCTTAAGAATATTCTGAAATCCTGATGATGAGTATCCATTTGAGTTGGAAAGTTATCGTTTCTTTGTTTCCCGCTGTACTGGAAGAGTACTTTGTTCTAGAGTTGCTTCAGAGTCCTGTGACGCTTGAGTTAAACGTGTTTCCACTCCACTAGAAAATAAGAACTTTACGTACTCGGGTGTTTGAGAAGATCCCGATTGCAGAAAGATAGAAAGTGAGGGGAAATTCAGTTACCCTAAAGACTGAATACCAGGAAAGAATGAAGATATTGAAATGCTGAATTTCAGATCTTCAAAAACTAAGTATATAAGCAGATGTGGAATATGAGGACAAAATAAATTACCTGCCCCTGTCCGCAGCTCTAAGTCATATACTAGTCTGTGACTTGTGTTTAATTGAACCCGCGTTCTATCCATGGGTGGTGTTATATTGAAGAGAAATTGTTCTTTTATTGTAAATAAGAAAGAAGGGGCAAACATCCCATGGCTTTTATTCAGTTTATAAAATCTTTTAGGAAAACAAATCCAGTTGGACCCAAAGAGTTCTTCCTTTTACTGTCTGTTGAATTTTTCAGTTACAAGAAATCTGTTTAGAGAAATTCGGAACACTTACACAGTTAGTTAGTTTAATACTCATCTTTCTAATAATTCAGCTTTAAATAACAGGTCTTTTTACTGTGGTGAAAACATTTAAGACAGCAAATATTGGTTTTGCTGAGCAAAGATTGTACATTTCATAATTTTTTTTTTAAATGGGTGCAGACCAATCCTCAGATGATTCTGCATGCATTTTCTCTGATTTTTATTTTTTTGTCAACAGCATTTCAAGTCTGAAAGTTGTCTTCAGTATTGCACTGTTGGTTGATATTTTTATTGGTGTTTCGTCTGTTTCTGTTCGTACATTTAATTAGCTTTTTAATATAATAGGCTGCCTTACAATATTTCATTTTCTACTCCCGGGTAGATCTTGGTCCAGGAATTAATCACATCTTTATAAGCAGACACTGTAAAGCCCAGGAAGGACAGAAAGTGGTGAAAATACGTTAAAAATAAGTTTTGTTTTGTTGTTGCGCTTGGAAAATCGTACTGATAAAAATAAATTTGTTGTGGTTCTATAATGGCTTCTTAATAATACTAAGGAAAGTTCTATCTTTATTTAGAAAAAATGGAAGAGAAGATTAAAGAGCCAATTAAAGAACCTACAGAGGAGCCTTTACCAATGGAGACAGAAGAAGAAGAGCCAAAAGAAGAACCTATAAAAGAACTTATAAAGGAGGTAAAAGACGTTGCAACCAAATAATCAGTATCGCCATTTTGAGTCCTACATCCTACAGGTGTGGCTGCATCTGTAGCCAGGCAGATTGACGGGAGACATGGTTAGTACTTTGAGTTCGGAAATTCCTGGGGGGATTTTGAAAGCCTGCCTTTTTGGGCTCATAGCTTATTTTTTCCCCTTTTTTAAATTAATTTTTTTTACATAAGGAAAAAAGGATATTTAAAAGAAAAATGTACAGAGTATGTGAGTTAAGAAATTAGTAAGGACATGGAAAAAAGTTAGCTAATTACATAGACATGATATTCTCTCGCCAGTTTTAAGGTGTTCAGAAAAATGAAACTTGTCCTGAATGTTTGAAATCTTTAAATTAATAGCTTATTTTCTATTTCTTTACTTCTTTATTTTGAACAGTTTTGAAACAAAGCTTGCACATTCTCCATGTGCTATAACTGATAAGTTTAGCCTGTTAGGAACACATGTCCTAGAAAATGACTGTGGTATTTACACTGCAGTAAACAAAATTAACTTTTTTTCTTGTAAGGCATTTTGTCATGCTGAGGAAGTATAGTTCTTGAAGATGCTAAGGTGTTTGAATAAAAATTAGAGCTTTTATTCTGATTTTTGTGAACTTCAACATAGCTCAGTAAGCAAAAGCACAGAATTCAGTTGCTGGTTTTTATTACCAGTTTACTTTTGAGGTAGCTGCTAGTTTGCTTATTTATGCTACAAAGGTTATTGCAGATTTTTGACTGTTTCATACTCCATGTCTCATTTTTCAAGGAATTTAATTTTAAGAATAAATCAAAACTTCTTTGTGAGAAACCTTTACCCCTGTATTCAGGCCTTGATTCGAGGATTCATGCAGATCTAGGAAGGCATTTAAATAAGGTTTCATTGAAGTCAAAAATTAAGTAAATGCTTAGAGGTTTTCTGAAGTGAGACTTTTGAGTAGCAGTTACTTTTGAAATGCCAATGCTTCTGTTTTACGCATGGATGAAGTGCAATTGTGAGCTGTTTGTTTGCATTGTTTCAAACTACATTTGCTTGTTTAAAATAAGTTAGTTACTTTATAATAAATAATTAGCCGTCTGTCGTTGCCTGAATCCTATTTTTTCCTCGAGGAGCCAAAAGAGGAGGAAATGACTGAAGAGGAAAAAGCAGCTCAGAAGGCCAAGCCAGTTGCAACCACTCCTATCCCCGGAACCCCATGGTAGGTAGCGGTTTGCCCCGGGGCTGCTACCAATGGGACTGACGCAGGCTGTGCCATAGCCACTGGGAAGGCTGCAGGGGAGTTAGAACAAGTAGTAGTGTGTGAAGAGTCTGTTCTTGGTGTGCTTCTGTCCCAAATAACCTTGGACTCCGCCAGCCAAGGCTGCTCGTACCGTGCCGACATCAGGATGTTCAGTGGTGGGTGTGCAGCCTTCCTGCCACATGCCGACTCCAGTCCCACCAGCTACGTTAGCAGTAGAGATTTCATATCCCAGCCCCCTTCATCTGCCACTGATCCCTCCTGATCTGGTATGAAATACTGGCAAAAAAAAAAAAATAATCTTGGACTTCTTTTGCCCTTATGCCTTGGGGAATAAACTGGCTGCTGGCCAAAGCAATTTTTTTTTTTTTAATTTTTTACTTGGCGTAGATACTCATCAGTGTGTGCGTGGGCGTATAACGTCACAATGGGGTTACTCTTGCTGTAATAGACATACATCATCTTTGTGTGTTTGGATGACCAAGGTAAAAATCTTACTGATGGGAAAGGGATGTTGTTTTAATTTTTAAAATTTAGCCATGGATGCTTTTTCATTAATGTTTGATATTTAAAACTGTCTCCCTTCAAATTATCTCTGCAGTTCTTTCATCCCGTCACTTATAAAATTCTGGCAAGATCATTGCTTTTTCTCATATTTTGCGGGGCATGGAAGAGATGAGGTACGTTTTATCCCAAAATCTGATGCAGCTGTCTAAAACATTTTTCTAGAGAAGAACTGAGTATGCTGCAGCTCCTGATAAAAATCAATTTTAAAATTGCATTTCAAATCTGCTGGCAGAGAAAAGCAATAGTTCAGTGTCCCGTTTGGACAGTAGGAATGTCTGGTGGTTGCGCAGTAAGTGTAACCTGCGTCTGTCTGTGACCATTGTGCTTGCTTCGTTCTCTGGGTATGGTACCAGCTGTACAGAATGAATAAGCCAAAGATAATCCAAGACTTTCTGTCTGTCTGTCATTCCTAGGTGTGTGGTGTGGACGGGTGACGAGCGCGTGTTCTTCTATAACCCTACCACTCGTCTGTCTATGTGGGACCGACCAGATGACCTAATTGGAAGGGCTGATGTGGACAAAATTATTCAAGAACCTCCTCACAAAAAAGGAATGGAAGAAGGAAAAAAACTTAGTAAGAGTAAACTTATTGCCTTCTGAAGAAGTTTGAATATAATTTATCAGTTATTTTGTGTTGATTTCCAAAACTAGTAATGTCTAAATAAGTGAGAGAAATGTAAGGACATATTGAAAAATGTATATAGCTTTGGAATTTAAGAAGGCTGGTGGAAACGCAGATTTCTAGAGTCTTTGGAAAAAAACAGTCTGTTGAAGAAAGTAGATACTAAGATAGTTGTTTTCTTTTTTTTTTCTCAAAATGCCAAAAAGAACCCCCACAGTTTTTACTGACTAAAGAAAGGGACTGTGTTTGTTTTATAAGCAAGAGGAATTTGGGGGCCCGGAAAGATCAATCATAATGTAGTCAGAGGAGAGCAAAGTGCAAGTAGGTAACCAGGAGATCCAAATGTGCTTCATTAGACTGTTTAGCCTGAGTTTTTCTCACTGGAAATAAGAGGTCAGTGTTTGTCATTTTAAATCCAAAGTTGGCCACCAATCTGTTAGTCCTGCCACCAAATTCCAGTGCTGTTATTCTGAAAGTGACCGAAAACGGTGTATTTTCCTTTGTCAGAATACATTGTTGCTGCTCACACTGGCCTGGCTTTGCACAAGGCTTCATTTGTAAATTACAAAGCTTTCATAAATATAAAATCTAAAGCATTATTGAATTCTCTTACAGTTAGAGAAGAGCATGAATCTACAGAGGAAGCAAATGAAGATGAGCCTATTAAAATTAAAAAGCGCAAGTAAGTTTGCCTTTTCAATACTAAGTGCTCTGTGTAGATAAAATAACCAAAGTTTTTCAGCTGAGCAGTGTCTACCCTGTTGCATTCAGCAGAGCAGAACAGTAACGGGTAGGACTGGTGAACACAATCGTCAACTTTCTGCTATTTTACCTTAACAGCTCAAGCATTTGATATTTCTCGGAGGTAGCTGTAATTCATGTATAGAGGAAACAGCATCTCCTTTGGAAATGATGGAAGTAAATGGTACAAGTTGGTGAATCCAAGGGGTATTTTGAGTGCAGTTTATCTTAAATAATCAGCAGAAGCAAACTATTTATCTAGCTTGTTAATTTCTGTACACAAGATTTTGTTGCCAAAAAATCCAGTCGTCTACATTTTCATAGCAATTACTGTTTCCCCTCTATTTTAAAGGTATAAGATTTTTGTTTTGGTCTGTTTTGCCTATTGGAAGCGATATATGGCACTTCACTCTATGTACACACACTGTTTTAAAAGTGGTTCTACCATTTTATTTGTTATTGTGTACTCTGAGGGATGATCATAAAGCTGTTAACAATTAGCGCTTTCAGTTTGTTTGGGATGAAGCATATTTCCTCTTAGTAAACATAAAACAAACGGCACACTCTTTTCCAGAAATGCTTTGGTGGATGGGTGAATGTATCCCTTGCATTACAGCACTTTCTGCTGTAGTGTTCGTAAGGTATTCTCAGTTTGAACTAACTGCCTTAGCCGTAGTCTTTTCACAGGGCCTCATGGTCTTGAAGAGGAGGTAAGAAAAATTAGTGAAGTTGATGTAAAATCTATCGCCCATCTGGCGAGACCATTGCATACAACCAGAATCTGCGAACTTCTCAGAGTCGCTTGTTGGCACTGATGTTACTGAGAATACCTCGGTTCCTGAAAGCATTCGTATCCCGGTCTCAAAGAACAGCTTTCATGATTTCTGAGCCTATGCTTCTGAAGTAATCAGTTGTTATATCCATTCTGTCCTGGTGCAGTTCAACTTGTAACCTACAGGGTTGACGTATTACTGCTCAAGTTACGCTGTATGTTTAATTTTTTTCAGGAAAGATGATAACAAAGATATCGATTCGGAGAAGGAGGCTGCTATGGAAGCTGAAATTAAAGCTGCTCGAGAGAGAGCCATTGTGCCTCTGGAGGCTCGGATGAAGCAGTTCAAGGACATGCTTCTAGAAAGAGGGGTCAGAAATCAGTGTGTGTGTGAGAAGGGGAGAGAGGGAGGGGAGGTTCAGGCAGAGGTCTCAATCCTTAGCGAATTCAGGAACTGTGGGGCTTTATGTAAGGAAAACAATCTCATCCTTGCTCTGAGTAACAGTTGCATTTCATACAAGACTCCATATTTCAAAGAAAGTTACAATTATAGCAAAATTTTGATTTCTAAGTAACTGAAATTAAACAGTATCAAGCCAGATTTTTTTTAAACTTTTTTCCAAGTTAAGTAATTTCCTAATTGAAAGCTGCCCCTGAAAATTAAGTAGAGCACACAAACTGGACACATCCTTAGTGTTTTTGGAAATGTTCCTACATGAGGAAAGCAGTAAGTTCCGCTGTAGTCTGTACACTCTTATCCTTAAATGGAAGACTTTTTGGTTTTAGTTAACTAAATTTGAAATCTGCTTGTTACCAATCAGTTTTGATAGATAAATTAGGCTATTAGAATATAAATTTATATAGTAACTTTAAAAAAAAAATTGAAGTAGTTCCAGCTGCCTATGCAACTTTCATTTAGTTTCAATATCTGGATTTTATGGGATATTTTTAATAAAGCTTATTTAAGATGAGCTGGGACGTGTTTAAGTCTCTTCTGTAGCAGAACTGTTTACGCCCACAACACTTCGAAAAGCCATAGAGCAGGCGCGGGACATGAGAACATAGAATCTCAAGGCTTTCTTCTGATGTACTTTAATGTCACACAGTAGTAGTAATTAAGTGTGTGTTATTATTTAGTAGTTTTCATCCAGTTCGTGTTGAAACTAGCTGTCAGCGTCCATGATGAAAACATTAGGATGAGTTTGTTTCCCTCTTTTCATCAGATGTCCTGTAGTTTTCAAGCAAAGCCGTACAACTTCTGTATATTTGAGGAAACTTAACCATTAGTTAAAATCTGACTTTTTTTTTAATTAAAGGTCTCTGCTTTTTCAACATGGGAGAAAGAGCTACACAAGATAGTTTTTGATCCTCGTTACTTACTTCTCAACCCGAAAGAAAGAAAACAGGTAAAAGAGAAGTCAAATTCACATCCCATCCAGACACGGCTACTTTGGCCTTTATCTAAATCCTCAGTCCACTGTTTTTGTTCCTGCTCACCTTCCAGACTAATCAGTATTGCAAGGGATTTTTGATATGATATGGGTTTGTCTGGAAACAAGGCAGCAGCAAGAACAGAAGTGAGTTGATAGTTTTATTTTTCCTGTGGTTGGAAGATCTAATACTTTAACACAGTGAAAGTTGTATGCGTACAGAGAGCTCCCAAAACCTGAATGAAATGGTGAGAATCATCAGTGTGTCTTCAAAATATTGTCATAATGAATAATCTATCTATTTATTTAAAAAAAAAAAAGTGGTTGGGGAAAAACTAAAGTGTCTTTTCATTTTTAAGCAAGTTCTCACTCCAGAAGCTTTTCTTCAAATGGATGTAGGGAAATAGAAATATTCAAGAATACAGGAGGTTGCTCCTGTCTTAAACTTATGACCCAGAAAATGTTACCATAACGTGGATTTGTAAGAAACTTCTTCCCAGGTCTCAGATTACGTGTTTAGATACAGTACGCTACATGTTCAGCAGATTGGAGTAATTTGCATATTCAAATACAAAGAGTCCCTAGCCCTTCTTTCTGCCTCGTCTGTGCTGGCTCTGTGGCGAGAGGAGAGGAAACAGGAGAAAAGGAAAGAAATTGAAGTTTTCCTTCCTCTCGCCTAGAGCTTACATGGCTTCAGGTTTGTATGTTTTATGTTGGTGACTGGTGTTCCTGTAGGTATTTGATCAGTATGTGAAAACTCGAGCAGAAGAAGAGCGCAAGGAGAAGAAAAACAAAATAATGCAGGCCAAGGAGGATTTCAAGAAAATGATGGAAGAAGCAAAGATTAATCCAAGGTAGGAGCTTCTTTCTCGTTCGTGTGCATAAGCTCTGTTAGAACCAAGTATGTTGGGTGGTTTTGGGTAGATTCACTTCTTTCAAAATGGGCAAAGAGGAGAAAAATGATTGGATATTGTTGAAATCTTATTTTGCCTGCTTGTATTTACCTAACCTGTGGAATAATAGAACTTGGGATTTATAATGATTTACATATTTTAAGTCATTTTGAAGATATCCCCAGCATGCTGTTGGGATTGGGAGAAAGGCCTCACGATCCACCACGAGTTTTCTTTAATAACCCTATTTCTTCTTAAGAATATTAGTCGTCTCTGAGAAGTACTGGGGAGGTTTCTTCAGTTTGGAGGGGGCTGAAGGGATGTTTTTCTGTTACAATGTATGTTAATAGCAATATGATAGAATGTTCTGGTTGCTTTAGTATAGAAATTACTACATACCCCTCACATCAAGACCTACTCGCAGTGATAACAGCGAGGCGATGACAGTGAATGTACTGACATTCAAGATTTTATTGCTAGAATTGTTTGTTTCACAGCTTTCTCACATAGAGTTCATGAAATATGTGCTTATGTCACCAGATGAGCTCTAAAGCGTTCTCTTTCAGCACCTCTCGGCTTATCTGGGATTAATTCTTTTACAGTGAAATAACAACTCATTTGTTTCATTTCAGCTTAATTTTTTTTCAGTGACCTGTTTTGGAAATCTGGTGGAAGCCAGTGTTATGTTAACTTTTAAATTACTTCAAATCTGATTAATAACTCTTGTTTAAAACACCTGCCTGCTCATTTAATAAGGGTGTCAGTTTTGACGGGAGTAGGCTGGGAAGAACGGAGGCATGGAAATGGTTTAAGAAAAAGTTCATCAGTAATAAGCTTAACATATAATTCAGAGACTAACATGGATTATTTTGTTGGCTTGAGTATCCTCAGCTTCCAAGATATCTCCGATGTGTCGTATTGGGACTGACTCTTATCTGGTTATGGGTTGGGGTGGGAAAGAGAGTTCCAGCTGAAATACTGTCTTGTTTAATCTTATGCTTTGTCTTCTGGTTTCAGTGTTTGTCTAAAGATATTGCTGTACTTCTGTGAGTGCCAGACTGGTTTTTTATCATCTATCTCAGTCCAACATGCTCAAGAGTTTGTGTTCCACTTCTCTTAAACAGCTCTTGTTCTTCAATATAGCTGTACATTCACTTTCTGATCTCTTTGAATAAGCTACCAAATTCTCTTCTTGTTTCAATTTACCCTACAGCAACAGTAGGCTGGATTTTCCAAGTCTAATTATTTCCATGCTGTGATGAAAACATTCGTATGATTATAAGTGTCTCACGTATTCTTGGGGCCAGATTTGCATCAGAGCTTGGAAAAAGCACAGTAGTGGTTTTTTTCGAGGTAAGTGGCAGTACTATATCTACTGCACAGATTGGAATCTGGCCCTGGAGGTGAGAGAATGGTCAGGGAAGTGCTATGGGGATCATGGGTTGAAAGCCCAGTATTGCTGCGTCTGCCCATAGTGTTTAAATATTTTCAACTCCGTGTGGTTTAAGATTAGGCTATACAGTGTTCACAGTAGAAGGAAAAACCGATTCAGCCAGTGTTCTATTGTGACTAATACCAAAAGATGATTTTCTTGGTGAACTCTTAGCATGGTTTGGCTGCAAGTGAATGCACGTAAAATTTTCAGTTTCACAGCTGTGAAATACCTGGACAGACTGGTGGCTGAACTGCTAACCCACAAAAAAAGAAGATTTTTGTAGACATCTGAGGTTTTTTTTATTTCTTCTTCTTGGTTGCATTGTAATCTCTCTTCCTACACCTGCACTTTCTGCAGGTAGCTGTATCCAACCAACCAACCAAAACCCCTGTAAGTCTCTAACAGTACCTTTCATGTGTGTGCCTAAACTTGACTCCTTTCTATATAGTTCATTGATCAAGCATCTCTCTAGTGAGACCATAGGATGTTGCCTTTTTTTTTTTTTTTTTTTAAATTGTGCTCTGGCATGTATTCTAGCAGAAGTATTTCTCTGCTGAACCTGCTTCCCAGCAAAGACGGCTCTGCCAAATGAGTTCACTTGCCATTTTGTTGCAGAACTACTTTTAGTGAATTTGCAGCCAAGCATGCTAAAGACTCGAGGTTCAAGGCAATTGAAAAGATGAAAGATCGAGAGGCCTTGTTTAATGAGTTTATCACAGCGGCAAGAAAGAAAGAAAAAGAAGATTCGAAGACCAGAGGTGAGAAGGTAAGGAGACTTTTTTAGTTCCAGCAGCGTGAATGGTGTGAGCCCGAGTGAGATGGGACAAAGCCAGTGTGTGGTGTCCAGTGAGCCTTCTCTGAGACACGGTCCTTCTCTTTCCCTAGAGGTTTTACGATGTAAATCCTTCATGGATGTCCCTTTCCTCTTTCTGAACTAACTGGTTTAAGTTAGAGTGTACGGAATTGAACTTACATTTATTTGTGAAGCCAAGTTTACTTAAATAATCACACTTTTTTTGTTTACCTAAGCAAGTAACATGATATTCTTAACTGGAATAATGCCTGATTTTTATGTTATTTTTTTAAAGTTATATTATCCTGAAGCATTAAAAGGAAGAGGATTCTTGTCCTCCTGTTTGGCTGGAAACCCCCGAACTGGCCATTACCTCTGTTTTCTCAGTGGAGGCAGTAAGAACTTGAAAGTCTCTGTAGGGCATTCCGTTTAAATTTCAAACAGCTTCCATATCTTCTCTTTCTATCTAAAAGCTACCACTTTAGTGACTTTTTAATCTTTCAGTAAATATATCCTATGTATAAATTGCTGCTTATTAGAATTAAAGGTCAGCTATTAAAGATTAATGAATTCCAAATGTCATTTGACCGTACTGTCAATAGGAGGGAGGAGGCTTTCCCCGCTGGGGAAGAGGGCTCCCATGGAGGTGGCATCAAATATTATCAGCGAAATATGCAGCCGCTTACTCAAATGTCCCTGTGTGTTGTGTGAATGGAGAACATGACCTCTAAAGCCTAATCATTTCTGACATTTTAAAGTCTGCAATATTTATTCTATAGTATAAAGTTATTGCAAATTTCACCTACTAAGAATGCTTGCAGAAGCGAAAATGCTGAATAACAGGTTAGATTTGGGGACAATTTCGTTATTCAGTAAGTTTTGCATATTTTTTTAAATCTAGTTACTCTGGTCTAATTTGATTCTGTACTCGATTTTTTTCAAATGTTGGCATTGCTGATAGCTTTTGATAAATGATTGTGCTTTCAGAGGAGAACTGATGTAGACATTTACAAATTGTATTTTGATTATGAATATGGAATTTTAAAGCATTCTTGCAGCTTAATAGTGCAGTTGAAGACTTTTAAAAAAAAAAGTAAATATTTGTTTTGTTGTTGCATGATTGTTCTAAAGTTGAAAAGTTAAAAGAAGAGAGATTGTGTTTGTTTGCTTTTGAAATAATGTTTTTTTTTCTCCAAAAGCCTTTTGTAACCATTTTATGTATTCTGTTTTATAACAAGTGGATAGACTTTACAGTTATGTGCTGTGCGGCCTGTCAATCAGTTCAGTCTGACAGCTGTCAATCACTGACACGCAAATATTATGGGATTCCCTAGTGAGGAAAGAATTGGTATCTCTGTGTGGTGACTTTAGCCTCCCGCAGTTCCGGTACTTTACATTTTTTTAGTTTTTTTCCTTGTGAAGTGATGAGAGTTGTACCTGCAATGTGTTAACTGCCAAAAAAAAAAAAGACTTCTAAATACACCTGAAATATTTTCAGTCTTATTTTCCTTTGATTTTGAAAGTGCTTAAAACATAAAAGAAAATTTAAGGCATTTAACCTGAAGCTTTCTCAGTCTGTTTTAAAAGTCCAAAATCTTTATTTAAGAAGGATCAACTTTACAGAAATCTTTAACGTAAGGGTTTTAAATTATATTATGTTTTGATTTTGCTTTGTTGAGTTATGGCTTATTGGATGGTGATGGAGCAGCCAGCTTTTCAGATGGTTAGTTTTATTCATGTGGCTGACTTCAGTGAGTAGAAACAATGCCAACACTTCTCAGGTGAGAGATGAGGAAGGACCTCTGGATTTGAGGATATTGGGGAAGGGACTATGAGCTGGTAATGTTGACCAAGCTGCTCACATGCTGTCCCAGAGCACAGCAGTATCCCATTTCTTCGAGATAAGCTGTGCCAGCAGATGAGCCTGATGTCCCACCTGGCGTAGACTTACTGAAACACAGAGCTGCAAACATCCTGCAGCCCGCTGTGCTGACGGCTGTCTCATCTGTCATCTCTCCTGGTTCAAGATCTCTTAACAGTTTTCTTATGTAATATTCATAGAATGGTTTGGGTGGGAAGGGACCTTTAAAGGCCATCCAGTGCCACCCCCTGCTCTGGGCAGGGACACCTCCCACCACACCAGGTTGCTCCAAGCCCCGTCCAACCTGGCCTTGAACCCCTCCAGGGATGGGGCAGCCACAGCTTCTCTGGGCAACCTGGGCCAGGGGCTCACCACCCTCACAGCAAACAATTTCTTCCTAATCTCTCATCTAAATCTTCCCTCTTTCAGTTTAAAACTATTCCCCCTCGTCCCATGGCTCCCCTCCCTGATCCAGAGTCCCTCCCCAGCTTTCCTGGAGCCCCTTGAGGGACTGGAAGGGGCTCCAAGGTCTCCCCGGAGCCTTCTCTTCTCCAGGCTGAACCCCCCCAACTCTCTCAGCCTGTCCTCACAGCAGAGGGACTCCAGCCCTCCCAGCATCTCCGGGGCCTTCTCTGGCCCCGCTGCAACAGCTCCGTGTCCTTCTGCTGTTGGTGCCCCAGAGCTGGAGGCAGCACTGCAGGGGGGTCTCCCCAGAGCGGAGCAGAGGGGCAGAATCCCCCCCTCGCCCTGCTGCCCACGCTGCTGGGGATGCAGCCCAGGCTGTGGGGGGTTTCTGGGCTGCCAGTGCACGCTGCCGGCTCATGGCCTGCTTTTCCTCTTCCCAGCACCCCCAAGCCCTTTTCGGCAGGGCTGCTCTCCATCCCTCCATCCCCAGCCTGTGCTGGTACCAGGGGTTGCCTTGACCCAGGGGCAGGACCCTGCACTTGGCCTGGTTGTAACCTCATGAGGTTCACATGGACCCACTTTTCGGGCCTGCCCAGGTCCTTCTGGATGGCATCCCATCCCTCAGGAGTGTCATTCTACTTAGTCGAGGTAGTTACTGTGTATAGATAAACTAAATTTGCAACATGGTAGAGCTGTGATCTTAAAAGATTATTGCTTTCTGAGATGTTTTTATCTCAACAGCAGGCAGGAGCTGGGTGGGGGTGAGTGCACGGTGTCCACGGGGGCCAGGGGTTCTGCTGGTGGCACCTGCAGAAGCATCTCCCTGCAGATCATGGTGGTGCTCCTGGACCTGGGTTTGTGTTGCTGCTGGTGCCACGGGGCTGACAGCGGTGTTGGGGGTGTGCAGTTTTTATCCTGTGGAATATGTCTATGTGCATATGGGATTTATGCAGAAACTTGGAGATACCCTTACTTTATAGACTTCTGTAGTAACGTCTGGGAATTGTGTGATTTTTAACAAATATTTCTGATGCCATGGCTTAGAAAGCTTCATATTTTTGATACTGCATGCATGTTTTAAGATGTTTTGAAACAACGTTCTTAATTTTACAATGAATAAACGGTTTGCTTAGCGTTTTGTTCAGCTACTTTAAGAAAAATTGATAGTGCTTTAGACATAGAGCAACTTCCCACTGTCACTAAGCAGTTGTTTTCTAATCTCTGCTTACTACCGTAATCTCTCTGTTGAGATAGTAAAGAAAAAAAGCCTATAAAGCCTCTTATGTTTATGTGTTAATATTGTGAGGAACTAAAATTATCGATGGGCAAGGCTGCAGAATGTTGGTTCTGGTCTTCATTTCATTCTTGCATTCTGTAACTAAACACAATTAAGAGCATCGGGATGAGACAGTTCTCTGGCAAGCCAGAGTTTGGCATCTGTCCATCTGATCGCTTCCCTTGTGAACCGCAGTGTTTTGCAGCCAAACCAGGAAACTGGTTTTCTTTTTTATAAAGGGATGAGGAGTGGAGATAAAAAAATGAACGGCCAGCCCTTCTCTGAGGTTTTGGGGTTTTTTAATTGGTGTGCCATAAAGCCGGATTTTATCTGTGTCCAGCAGGGTTGGGGTGCTGTGAAGGCAGCATGCTGCGCCTTGCCTGGGGCGTCCCCAGGGTCATTCCCTGGCCCCTCGCCTCTCCGGAGAGATGGAGGCTGAAATGCCAAACCAGACTTTTGAAGCATAAAGTGGTAGAAATAAAAAGGAGAAAATACCTAGGAACTAAAGTGCAGCAGGAACAGGGAGATCATCTACCCCAGAAAAAAAAAGAGGTGTGATAAAGACACAGTAGCTGCTGTTACAACTGCTGGTTCTGGGAGCCTGGATGAAAACGTGTTGCTAGTTGTCTAGAGATAAAAAACCAGTATGATTGATCCTCTGCCAGCCCTGTGCAATGGCTGTTATGGACAGAGTGCTGACATGCCATTTCCAATTGAAAAAGTAGACTGAAACATTTCCTTAAACTGTTACATATGTCTGCATATCCATCTTACATGTAATTTACTTAACTACCATATGTGGATAATTCTTTATTGGTTAGATCCATCTTAAGACACTGCTCTTTATCAGCAGATCCAAGTATTTACCTCTGTTCATTGTACACTTGGAGGATGAATCTGTAAAAACTTGATTTGTCTAGAGCCCTGTTTAAAAATGCATAGATTCTCTAGTATCAACATGCAAAATGCTATAATGTAGAATCAGTAACTTGTTACTTTGAGAGATATATGTGTGTGTATATATATATAAAAGCTCAAAAAAGAAGTTTAAATTGGAGTAAAATAATAAAAACTGTATCGGTTAATCATTCTTTAAAGAATACAGTTCATCTTAGATGTAGCAGATCTCTTTAATATATCTGCTATTGCAAAATTGTCCCAAGGGGAAGTGAATTTTAGATGCGGTTATGTCTAAATCCAGATTTTTAGTGATTTCTCTAAATTGTAATGGTATGTAATAGTAATATGCTTCCCTCTGGAGGTAAGTTGACTCCTTTTTTCATAAGAGCAAACTGTTGGGTATCAAAGTATCTTTCTCAAGTATTGTTTTTCTCTTTCCATCTGTAAAACAGATCAAAATGGACTTCTTTGAACTGCTGGCTAATCACCACCTGGACAGTCAGTCTCGCTGGAGCAAAGTGAAGGACAAAGTAGAGACTGACCCGCGGTACAAAGCAGTGGATAGCTCTTCACAGAGGGAAGATCTTTTCAAGCAGTACATAGAGAAAATAGCTAAGGTATGCTCGTGATGTTCAGGGAGTGTAACTTTGGATGTTCTGCTGGTCACATTGCTGTTAACGTGCGAGGTAACTAACTAGAAGATAAACTAATAGGCACTTTAGTTCCATACTAAGGAGAATTATATACCATCAATATTTGTAGAAGCACCCCAGAATGACCGCTTGAAGCGTCGAACTCCCATCCCTGGCAGTGGTGCTGCTGCAGATGTGCATGGTACACGTATGCATGTGTGCGTACACCCACGCAGTACTGGGGAGAATTTATCCAGCGGAGTAGGAGAGGCAGAGACTCCTGTAAAGACATTGATTGTAAAAATGGCCATAAAACTATGTAAAATACAGACACCACATTGATCACACCACATCTTACCAGGGTGGGCAGTTTCCCTTTGCTGTGATTTGTTTGTAGCAGCTGAGCTGCCTTCAGGAATACAGATCGTTCATACACAGTTCCTTCGCTGGTTTTTCTCTCTTACTCCAATATTGCTACCTTTCTCTTCAGGCAGTTAATGGTTGAGAATGTAAAACTGGACTAACAAATAGTGATTCCACTCTCCCCCTGCTCCCCCATTGTTCAGAGTTTGTCACTGTACGCAAACAACGTGCTCCTGAGAAGAGTTGTTGCGTGATCAGCGCTGTGACCGAGCTTCTCCTTCCCCTGTGTAAACCCTGTAGTGCTTCACCATAGCCCTGGGAGCAAAATTTTGTAATCCATAGATCTCGGATCACTTTGAAGTATTTTGTTCCAAGATGCCCTTAGTTTGATAACCCTCTAAATTTACTTACCTGTCTAATGAAAATACGAAAGGTGGTGTGTGTTGTTCGTATTGAGAAAAGTTTGTTCTTACATTTCAGAACTTAGATTCTGAAAAAGAAAAGGAGCTGGAAAGGCAAGCTCGCATTGAGGCAAGCTTGCGTGAACGAGAAAGGGAAGTGCAGAAAGCTCGTTCGGAGCAAACCAAGGAAATCGATAGAGAACGTGAGCAGCACAAACGGGAAGAAGCGATACAGAACTTCAAAGCGCTTCTGTCTGACATGGTGAGATACAGACGGGTTCTCCCAGCTTGTCCGGGCATTCTTTTGGTAACTGTGGCACTATGGAAAAGCTTTTGGCATTTGTAGTTAAGTTGATATAGAAATAGAATCCTGTTGACTCCTTCCCACTGCCCTCCCCTCACTGTTGGTAGTTGTGTCTTGGAAGAGAATGCTTTGCATTTAGGGTTCATGCTCCGGCGTCTTGCCCAGTAATTAGCGGATAGGAGCATTCCTCTGGGTGTCTCTGGAGTCCCACAGGTGATGGCACATGTTCAGTCGTGCTACTGTAAACTTCTGTATGGCTGTTGGAAAATTAGATATTGTTGAGTATTAGGAATAGTCCCCTTATTTTTGCGTTGTCTCTCTCCGTACTCCAAACACAGCGCCTTTGTCGTACCGTTTCTCTGCCGTGTTGTGTGTTTGCTCTGTTCTCGTCCAGTTGAGCAGGGAGAGAGCAGTTCCTGCACGGCCAGCGTCCTCTTGAGAGGACAGGATCAGCCAAATGAGTTTTCACCAACACATGTACTATGCCCTTGCTGCCTGGCGTAAGGTACAAAATCCAAACACGTTACTAGGGCTCGGTTCCACACGTCAGCACTGCGATCTTTCTAAGGGACAGGGTAGGAGCAGCTCAGCGCTCTGCTGGAATAGCCAGGAACGTACAGCAGCAGCTCCTCGCGGCTGCTCTGTGGGCTAGAAGCAAGGCACTGCAACCTCCTGCTGTCTCTTTGGCATTAATTGTCTCGGAGGCTGCCTTTCCAGGCTGCTTACGGTTAATGTAGGATGTTATGCACAGAGGAGGAGGGTGCTGGATTTTTCTTTTTGAGAAACTACTCAGCCAGAGCAGTGGGGTATCTCCTTCTGCATTTGAACTGATGCAGAGCAATTCCTTCTGCCACTGCCTCTTTCACATTTGTGAGGAAGCTACTACACTCTCTTATTGAGAAGATGATTTGGTTATTGTTTTAATTTGAACCTTAACTTAAGAGAAATTTAAAAAAAAGAAAACAAAACCCCCTAAGAAGTATATAAGAAATACCAGTGAACTGTAGAAAAATGTTTTAAAAAAAAAAAATAAAAAAATAAATCATCATTTGGATTAGGTGCGTTCTTCAGATGTGTCCTGGTCTGACACCAGAAGGACTCTGCGCAAAGATCATCGATGGGAGTCTGGCTCCTTGCTAGAAAGAGAAGAGAAAGAGAAGCTCTTTAATGAACACATTGAAGCACTTACCAAAAAGAAGAGGGAACACTTTAGGCAACTTCTGGATGAAACTTCAGCGGTAAGAACTGTGTATATTCAAACTTCAAATCTTTGCCTATCTTTTTCTGATTTTCTGTCACAGCATCTGATTTGTTTGGTTTTATTTCCAGGGCCCTTTTGCTTCACCACTGTCTCTTCTTCTTCATAGCAAAATTTGTGCATTATGTTTCCTTACGTGTTCACCTTGAGTGTTATTTCGGCTTAACATAAAGTTCATTTACATTTAAACCTCTAACCAGTGATCTTTTTATCTCCTGCAGGATGTTACATTTCTTCAACACTGAGCTATTTGATAGCCTTTACTGTATGGCACCTTGCTCTTTCAGATATCTGTCTGTTTGTCTTAATGAATATCAGTATATAATCTTACCAAGTTCATCTTTCTTGATGTTCTCCTGCTTTATCTTGTGCTACTGGATCTGCACTTTTATTCTGTGTAATGCTGTGGAAATGCGTCGCCTGTTCTGTGTGTTGCGGGGGTTTAGTGAGACTCGCTCTTTTTCAGTTACGTGCCAACTTCAGGCAGCTTGCTTTTTAACCTGCAAGTTTGTACCTCATTTTTAATGCATTAGTTGAAAGTGTGTAGAACACTAGACAGATTTTTGGCGTGATGAAATAAAATGACAGACAGGTAACTCTGAAGCAAGTTTTCTGTAGGTAATTTTTAACAACACATTCATATACATAAATATGGACTAGAAAAAGACTTTGGGATGTAAATTATGTTTGTGAGGACTTTGATCTGAAAATGCCATCTCAAAATACTGAAGAAAAGTAAATATATAAAATCAACTAATTAAAAATATGAATGTAGTAGTATAAATAATCAAAACCCAACACTTAAAAATACAGCAAAGACTTTGTCAGTGGGCTCAAGAGATATTTAAAAGCTTCAGATATAGTCATATTTACATTCTCTATTCTTAGAATATAATTCTCTTTTAATTTAACTATGTTTTTAATTTAACTATTTTTGCTTCTTTTGAAAGATAACTTTAACATCAACATGGAAAGAAGTGAAAAAAATCATTAAAGAAGATCCAAGGTGCATTAAATTTTCTTCGAGCGACAGGGTAAGCGGTTTGCGTTGCGGTTGTGTAGTGCAGGATCCGGAGACAGCAAGTTAATGGCTGCTGAAGTGATTTCTGCTTTGTGTGAACAGAATTATTATTGTTTTAAATAAGAAATATTTTTTAAATTAAAAATGTGAAAGATAAGCAATAATTACATGTTATTTTCCCGTATGTTCAGTGTGTTGTTGCATTAAGTAGTTGAGCTTATAACACTGAATGCAGATTATCTTTTTTCTTTCAGAAAAAGCAAAGGGAGTTTGAGGAATACATTAGAGACAAGTACATTACTGCCAAAGCTGACTTCCGAACACTATTGAAAGAGACCAAATTTATAACGTACAGGTCTGTAGCGTAACGTCAACAAAGCACTAATCTCTTTAGTGTGCTTTTCCGTATAAATGGCAACAAACTGATGCCTGGTTTTCCTCCTAGCATAAGTTGCTAAGTTACTTTTAACAATCTTCTGTAATCTGTCAAAAAAACCAAGTCTGCAGCAGCTAGAGGCCTCTTTTTGCTTTATTTTGACATTGCTGCTGCTGACTAACAAGTAGTGAAAATCCAGCCAGCGCAGGTGGGAGGTTCTCTTTGCTTCAGAGTAGTGTCCTGTGAATGGCATCTGAGCTGCTGGGCTCACTCATCCGTCGTGTCTGTACCAGTCCTTGGCTCAGACTCTGGAGGGATCAATACTGAAGTGGGGACTCTGTTTGAGGACCTTAGAGTAGACGGCAAAGAAATATTGGTTCCATTGAAATTTTATAAAAAAACCTTATCAATAATTTGCCTGGTTTCTGTGGGAGGATTTCATCGAAAGGGTGGGCAGGTTTACAAAGCAGTTGGCTTCTCCACTCAGTTTTGGGGGATGGTGAGGCTGATACACAATCTTGGGTATGGACCAAAACAAGTTTCCTATCAGAAACACAAGTTCACCTGAAAAGGAGAAAATGAAATTAAGTTCTTTGGATCCTAACGAACCACATGGCTCCCTTGCGGTCAGCACCGTGGTGTGTTGTGGTTCCGGGTGGTGCCGCTGTCGGTGAGCAGGATGGCAGTGTGCCGAGCTGGTCAGTCAGTCAGGCTGGACCGTACCTGAGACTTCCACATTCAAATTCTAATTGTTTGCCTCATTTAGATGCTGAATTTTTGTCCCCTCTAGGTTCTAGCATTTGTGTAGTTCAGGTAGTGCCAGACACGAGTCTTCCATGGTGCTTAATTAGTGTAGCACAAATGTAGGCAACAAGCCTTTATTTCCTGTGCAGAGAGTGCTGTTAATGAGCCGAGTCCTGGCCTAAAGTGGCATCTTTCTAGCTAAGCAGATACCCAGCTCTCCGCACCCTTTCCCCGCTTTGCCTTTCCGTTGGCTCTGCCGGTGCTTTCTTACGATGGGGCGGCTTCTCTGCGCCCGCAGCAGCCTCCCCCGGGAGCAGAGGGGGCTCCACGGTGTCTCTGCCTCCCGAGGCTCCCCCAGGTGGTAATTCTTGCGCTTCCTTTTCAGATCCAAAAAGTTGATTCAGGAGTCAGATCAGCATCTGAAAGATGTAGAGAAGATATTACAAAACGACAAGCGCTACCTGGTACTCGACTGCGTACCAGAGGAGAGACGCAAACTCATTGTGTCCTACGTAGATGACCTGGACCGTCGGGGCCCGCCTCCACCACCCACAGCTTCAGAGCCTACAAGACGAACAACAAAATAGTTACAAAATACTCTTAAGTCAAGGGTATCTGTTAAATCAAAAAGCTTGCATGAGCCATCTGTCAGGTTTATACATACACATTACCGTGAATATATTGCAAAACCATCTGAGGAGCAGAGGAAGAAGCAGCATTTGTGAACATAAAATGGTCTCGGGTGGGGGGGAACCAACAACAAAAAACCCACATTAAAAGTATTTATGAGTCTTCTTGGGGCACGACTGACAAAAATCTGAACACGTGGGCCATGTGTGATAACTTCAGATCTCGGAGCAATGCAGTACCTGTATGAGGTGTGGATGTCTGACGCTTGGAGCCATTCTCAGCGGTGTCATACGTGTGAGTCTTAAGGATGAGCGCGCTTGTGGTTTGAGCTCGTGCTGCCTGTGTGCCACCAGCGTCCCCTGGTCACCCTCCACCCCTGGCTGGGGAGGTGAAATGCGGGCTGATAGCTTAAATTATTGATTGCTGAAGGTCACGTTCTGGAAACACAAGTCCCAATTCTGCTTGCTTTCACCCTTCTAAATGGAACTAAATCCATTAAAGCCAGAGTTAGAACTGAGAGAGGAGAACTAGGACTCAGAGACCAAGTTAAACTTGTTCACAGGTCTGCTTTGTTCCTTACCCTATCCATGAATTAGAAGCAAAATCGGGTCGCTCTGCCCAAGTGAAGATTTGTCTAATAATTTTTATTCAAAGTTGGAAACGCTTGGTAAATAACAGTGGTTACTGGCGCAGAACAGGACGGTTGTATAAACACATTTTTATTTACGATAAAGTGATCTTTACATACTTCTGGATTAGACTGTGGATTTCCCCTCTGGGCAATTCTTGTAAACTATACTCCTGTTTTGAATGTTAAACTTGTGTTTCTAAAGTTTAATTTTGAAATGTTGGGATTGTTCAGTTTATGTATTTGAACTACAATAAACCAACCCTTTTTATATATGGATTGTACAGGCCTAATACCAGTTTTTGTTGGATTTTGTTGGACTTGTGAATTTATGAGTAAAGCAAACAAATGAAGTCCTATCGCTTAAATTCTTGGCTGTGTTTGGCAAAAGAGTACCTGAGGCACTGTGCAACGTCGGATTAAACTTCAGCAGCCGCATTCAGCGCAGCCTGCGTGCAGCGGGGAGCCGAGGAAAACCATTTCCTAATTT
The DNA here is from genome assembly GCF_028500815.1 of Rissa tridactyla. Lineage (NCBI taxonomy): Eukaryota > Metazoa > Chordata > Aves > Charadriiformes > Laridae > Rissa > Rissa tridactyla. The sequence continues at coordinate 10,604,050 of NC_071476.1, forward strand.
AGTTCTTTAGTCTTTTGGTTAAATAGGAAATGGGGGTGTCAAAGTATTTGCTTTTATTCTGTATTTGACATGGGTCTCTTCCTCTGAGTTGAGGGGTGGGGAAGGATTGATTCTTCCAGGAAAAACTGATATTTTATTCTTTTCCAGCAATGGCTGTTTGGGTGGCCAGCCACTGGGACTCGCAGTCCGAGCACCACGAGAGAAGGCCGTTCACAAAAGATGTATACAGCTTGGGAGGGGTTTGTGCTGCTGCCATCTGAAACGTGGTGCTCGTAGTGAGAAGGTACTCCCTGAGCTCAGGGCGAGCATCCCTCCGCTCCCTCAGCGTGGCGGTGCCCAGGCCGTGGGAAGCAGCGTTGGGCGATGCCTGTGCTGGGGGTGGAAGTGGAGTGAGGGCAACTGCAGCTTGTATAAGGCCAAACAACGTCAGACCCTCTGGGAAGGGTCGTTCCTGCCTGGAAAGTACAAGAGTTAAACTCGGGCTGCGCCTGCGGGGCAGCGGGGGGACGGCGGAGCTCCCGCGGACCCACCGTCGCTGTCGGACCTGGGGAAATCCCATCCTGTGGCTGCTCCTGACAAACCTGTCTCAGCAAGGTAGACCCTCCGCATAGTTTCCTTAATTTTAACAAATTCTCCATGTTGTATTTGAATGTCAGATGTCTTAAGAGTTTTGGATTGCCTGCTTCAGGCAGACGGGTTTCACGTTTATTTATACACACCTGAGGACAACAGGGAGGGACATGAGGGGGACATGAGGAACTGGTCCAGGAACCACGCAAGGTTCCTGCGTACAAGGTGAGCAGGAGCAGTTTTGCCAAGGACAAAATGCCAGAAGGTTTTTGCTGTGGTAACAGCAATTCAGAAAAATAAGTGAAAAACTCAGAAAAAGCACTCAGGGAGTGTCCCTGAGCTGGACCCGTCCTTCGCAGGCTCCTGCCCACAGTGGAGCCAGGCTCTTCAGCATAAAATCTTCATTTTTGTGAACAAACTAAGAGTCTACTAAGCCACAGCGTGGGGAGGTTTTGGCAGCGAAGGGTCAGGGGACTCCAGCAGACAGCAGCGATGCGGACACACAGGTCAGCTCATTTCTACAGCGCAGGGTCCTCTGCCCCCCAGCCTGCCCCGTGCCCTCCCGTCTCCTCGAGTCTCCGTGGCCGCGTCTGGCATGCAGAAGGTGCCCAGAGCAGGACACTGGTGATGGGACTCGTGGCGATGCGCCTGCTCCCCGTGAGAGCAGGACGTAGCCCTTCTCTGCCAGTAAATGAATTTATTTTCACTCAGCTTAGCACATCCCTGCAGGAAGCCATGCATTTTTTATGGCTGTTTTAAAATATGGTTAACTTGTTCATTAAATGAATAAGATTGCTATTAATTTTAATTTGTCTTGTTTATGGAGACCAGATGTTCATTAACATTTATTTATCTGCTTATTCTGTGGATAAAGCAATTATGCGTAACGTGCCGGACCCCTGGTGGGGGGGTGCTGCCGTGGCAACTGCAGCGATGCTGCTGGAGGACACACTGGTGATGCAGGACATCGCGGGGCACAGTCCGCTGTCCCCCGGGAGCAGGGACAGTCTGTGGGATCCTCATCCAGAGAGAAGGTAGGGTATTGGGGATGCTGGCAATGTTTTTAGCCCCTTTCCTGTCGCAGCCTGGCAGGTCCCTGGCCCGGCCCTGCCATTGGGCTGCTGCCATGGCCGAGCGCTCGTAACGGGCTGGCAGGGCAGGAGTTCAATCTAGGCAGGCTTGGGAAAGGGAAAGAAAGCCAGATTTTGAGAAGCCGGGCTCCTTTCCGGGGTAAGGGGCCTCAGCCTGTCACCAGCAGCAGAGCCAGTCCCAGTCCCGGGGTTTGGTTTCTTTCAGGGCTGTGTCGCCGTTTCTGGCTGCAGAGCAGAGACCCGGCACGACTCGGTGGTTTCTGCTTCGGTCTCCTGCTCGGGAGCCAGCACCGAGCCCGGGGCCTCCCGAGGGCTCTCGGCGAACAGCAGTGGCCAGGAACCCCTGACCCTGCTCCTTCCCCCGACGCGGGGCTGGCAGCACCAGCACCCTTCGACGGCCGCCACAGCTCCAGGGCTGTGTCACCTGCGCCTCTCACAGCTGCCAGGGACGTTGCTAGCCCTTGGGGACATTCCCAGCCCTAAGGGCAGCTGGGCCACCAGCCCTGCTGTCCCCTCCACCACCCTCAGCTGCCCCAGGGCAGGGATCAGCCCTGGGGGGACACCCGGCTCCCAGCAGCAGGCGTCACCTCAGCAGCGCTGTTCCTGTCACGTTCTTCACCTTCGTTCCACAAGCTTTAGAAATTAGTTATTTTCCTGTGCATGGCATGTGGCTGCAGAGGGTCCGGCCGGGCGAGCAAGTGCCTTCGCCACCACCTTTCACCGAAGCCGAGCCCCGCTTGGGTGCCCAGCACGACCCAGGTGTGTGGGAGCGAGCCAGGGGGCCACAGCCAAGAAAGCCACGGGGAAATAAGTCCTTCCAGAAATGTGGGAAGAAAAGAGTATTTATCATGAACTTTGTGATTTTCCTTTGCCACCGCGGCTCGCTGTGCTGCGGGAGGGAGGCTGGCACGGAGCAATGATGATGGTCAGTGGCTAATGGCAGTCACAGAAGTCTAATTTTAATTAATCACATCTCATCTTCACTTATGGGAGCAAGCAACAACTTCCAGTCCCAAATAATCTGATAATCTGTTTAAAATTTAATTTTGAGCTGATATGCCCTGGTTTTCTACGGCTATTTCACTGCTGTGCCATTGCTGGCCCGGCACAGGCGGGCTGGCGGCAGAGCAGGGTGCTGGGCTGCGCAGGGGGGTGACAGTGGCCAGGGGACAGGGACAGCGCAGACATGGCCCTGAACCGGCTCTGCAGCGAGGGGGGAGCAAGCCATGAAGGGGAAGGGAGGGTACATTCCGTGGGACTCTGACACAAGACCGTTTGAGTACTGTCCAAAGGGCCTGAAGGCACTTGAAGGCCATGGGGAACTTGGGCTGTCACCAAGAGAAGCATCGGGGACGCGGCTGTGGGCCCCCCCATGCCCCTCGCTGGGTGCCCAGCACCCTTGTGCCTTGTGGAGGGCTCAGCACCTGAAGGGGCCATGCCACAACCTTCAACCTTTTAAAATGCCTGGAAGTGGGAGCTCCACGTTTCGGGTGCCCCCCCCCCAGCCCCTGTAACCCCATCGCTGCAGCGCGGCCTCAGCCCTGACCCGTCCTTCCCTTGGTCGAGTCTACAGAGCTCTGCACGGGGCTCGTTTTCCACACAGGTAAAGACAAATGTGGCGGTTTTAATTGTCAAAGGCCTTGCTGGAAATTTTGAAGGGCTCTCTGAGTATCCAGGACATACCCGGAGGCTCTTTGGGAGGAAGCGCCCCCGGTGCTGCCCCGCTGGGACGTTCACCGCACAGCAAGGGATAAACCGGGGCTGGGATCCCCGTGCGTCTTACTAGATTGAGGTCACGCGGTTAATGTGAAGGTAAATGAATGTCTGTTTGAATAACATTTCCTTGACAGTGTAATCCATGCCCTGCAGCTTCCAATTAGGTGCTGCTGTTTAAATTCATCACCGAGAACAGCAGAGAATTAGTGCGCGGCCTGCAGAGGAACTGACAGTTCCTTTTAACGCTTTACCAAACAATGAGATTTGTCCTGCTGAAGAGGATGAGCTGTTGGATGCTCCCGGTGATTTACAGTCAACATCAGCCCTCCCAGGTTCTCCCGTGTGTCCCTTCCTGCCCAGTACGGCACCGAGGGCCAGCACGGCCGACATGGCACCGGCAGAACGGGGCTCGCCTTTGCCGTGCCATGCAGAACGCATCGGACCTTCGCTCAGCCGGAGCCAGAGGAGCCCCAGTCACCCCGTGTCCTCCCCGGCTCCTTCGCAGCCCTCCCCAGGTGCAAGGCAGGGAGTTTCGGTGAAACTGCCCATCCTCATCACAGTTGATTGACTGCTGGTGTCTGCATGGAGGTGATGAGCTCTGCAGCCACCACGACGGCAGCAACGACCTGCAGCATCTCACCCGAGCCCTGGCTGGGGCTCAGCCCCCACCTCATACCACTGATCTGTCGGCTTCGGCTTCAGCTGAAATGCTGCTCAAGGCCAGGAGGATTCTACGATCAGTAAATATATATATATATATACATGTGATATGTGTTTATTGCCAAGCCTGTGTGTGGAGCTAAAGCTGTGTTTGGTTTCTGTGATTCTCGGTGGTTGATCAGACTGCGGAGGGCGAGGCCTCACCAACCCACCCAGGGCAGCTCGATTATGGGCACGAACGTCCCCACGCCACCACCTACGATCTGTTCCTGCAAACGTCGTGCCAAGGGGAGCCCAGCTCCCATTAGCCGTCAGCTCCGGCTTGTGGTAGAGAGGCCCTGGATAAATGGAAGTGCTCATCTCCTGCCCCATCTGCTGGGCCAGCCCCCGACGCTGGGTGGAGGTTGAGGACTCCCCAGGCACTGTCACGGGGCAGAAGGGTCCGGCAGCTCCCTTTTCCAGAGGCCAGGCTGCAGGGTAAGAATAATAGCCCTTGTCACTCCACATAGCCTTGTAATTGGAGATATTTAGTGCCGAGGCTGGGCTACGGGGCGAATATCTGGGATGTGATGATGTTGCTCCCTGCACGGTTGAGCAGGACATCGATTGTGGGCTGTCACCGACAGCCGGCCCCTTGGACCCCCCTGCCCCGGGCAGCATCCCACACCCGGCACCATCCAGCCACGGCGTGTATGCGGCCTCCGATACCGCGTCCCTCGGTACTCGCAAATGCCCCTGTGGCTGCAGAAAGCATTCGGGGTTGCAGCTGGACAGAGTTTTGCACATGAACATGACGGGCCAGTTGAAGCGCCTCGCTGGGTTGACTGCGTCACTGGCCAATGTGGAGCTCGCTGCAGTTCTGAGTACACCCGGGTCCCTGCCTGGTTACAGGTGTCTGCCCTCCTCAGTGCCCCTCAAGGTCCCCGTCACTCGTGCCTTGCTGCCACAGGTTGCACGTGACCAGAAGGGGCTGTTTTAAATGAAAGCAACACCCCACACCTACCCACCCCACTGCGCTTTGCTGAGCTGTGAAAAGGGAATTAATGCACGTGCTGGCGGCTCCACCACTCGTGGGGTTGTGCCGATGGTGGCTGCCACACCAAGAAGTCCCCCTGGACCAAGCACAGGCATGGCCAGCTGTGGTGGCTCCACCCCAGCACCGGCATCAGCCATGGTGTGCACCCCCCTCCCTTGCTTCACCCTGGCATCTTCAGGAGCTACTGCGCTCTGCCGCGGGGTAACATGCCCTGTTTGTGCAGAAAGGAAGCAAACGGCACCTTCCCCTCATGGGAACGGCCACCGACCCCGCTGGGCTGCCAGCAGGCCTCTGCGCCCGGGGCTGCAGCGCAGGGAACAGAAACCGCCTACAACCGATGGGTAGAACTCCCAACCTCCCTCTGTACAGACCATCACCCTGAGCACCACAGCCGTGCTTTCTGGGTGAGTGCAGTGCGGGATGCTCTTGGACAGTCTGGTTTCCAAAGCTCTTCCTGGCTGAGGCTGGTGATGGTCACTCTGGCCCTACAGCCCACGCCACGTCCGGCCATGCACCAGCAGCAGCACTAACCCAAACGCATCCTGAGTGGGACAAAGCCATGGGAACACCTGCCTTCCACAAGTCCTTGAACCACTGGACTAGGAGGGGACATCCCACTTCATGCATCCCTGGGTTTCTGCACCCCCTCATATTTGCTCGGCCCCACCATGGCCCCTGCACCCAAGGATGGACCCTCACATGCCCTCCTTTGGGGGGGGGGGGGGGGGGGGGCTGTATTCCCACTCTCTGCTCCCCAAATTCACCACTGCCCCGATGTCCTGCATCCTCAGCGGGGATGCAGAATCCCCAGGGTCTCTGGGACCCCCGGCTATCCCTCCTCAGCACGGTCCTGGCAGGCAACCTCTGACCAGGGACCTTCTTCGGTCACTGTCCTGGTGCCACAGAGCTGCCATCACCCAACGCGTGAGAGGCAAACAAGCAGCAACTCCACACAAAGACACATTTGGGACAACTTTACTTCTGATACCAGAGTGCAGGCTTTCTTTACAGGAACCAAAAAAGAACATTTTTTTAAAAAATGCTTCATTTACTCTTGCTATTTTTTTTTTTACCATTTCATTTTTTAAAAAAAAAGTTACTCCTGAAAGCCATCACTTGTAATAAAGTTATAAGCCAGTGCACTTTGTTTTTTCCCTTGTGATCTCTCCTCTGAAGGCAGCAAGTTCTCCCCGCTGCAGCCCTGCGCTGGGGACGGGGTGTCCCTACAGGGCATCACCCCGGGCTCCGTCCCCCGGCCCGGGCACCGCTTTTCCATGTGGTCCCTGCGCTCCTGGAGCCAGTGGCAGTTCATCTCCCGGTCGGGTGGAAGAGCTGGAGGCCATTGCGGAGGCGCTGGGCATCGCGTGGTGCCTCGCAGAGGGGCTGCCCCAGGGGGCACGTCGCCCGTAGAGACTCGTGTCAGGATGCGGGCGCTGCTGGGATCCCGCTGCCCCCCGCGGAGCGGATGCACAACAGGGTCACCCTTACGGAGCCACTTCTACAGTGACAGTGTTGCATTTTTTTAATTGACTTCATATATTCATTTGCCTTTTGTTGCAGGAGCAGTTTTCAGATTGACTGAAAATTCAGTAGTTCTTTTTTTGTTGTTGAAGAATTGCTCAAGTAAAAGAGGGACCTGAACAATCCTTAGAGTAGAAAGGGGCAGCCTTGCCATGCAAAGAGGAAGAGTTATTGTTTTTATTATTATTATCATTATTATTATTATTATAATGTAGGACCACAGACAGCCTCTCTCTGAAGCAGTCAGGTGCTAACAGCAATATACGGTTGGATTCTTTTTTAGAAGGTCATAAATTAGCAACCTATACTTTTATCTTTAAAAAAGTCGAATAAATAAATAAATTAATTAAAAAAGAAAGGGTGAGAGAGAGCGAGAGAGACAGTCACAACATGCAAGAGCTTACAACAGAACAAGTAAAAATGACCAAAGCAAAAGACAAGAAATGCAGAAGAAAAGCCCAGGTTCAATTTGGTTTGCAATCAATGCAGTTTGGAAGCATCATTTATAAAGGTATTTCATATACCAAAAAAGGCACCACAGTATCTACAAAGCCAAATCCTCAGGAGAGTTTCTGTGGGGTGGGGGGAGGTAGGAGCCTGGCCAGAGCAGACACGGCTCGGTGCGCAGCAGGTCCCCCCCTTTTACGCTTGTCCATTGCAAATCTGAACTTTTCCATTTTACGTTTGGTTTTGCTGTCTCTGTTGGTAAAAACACAAAATAATAATAATAAAAGACAAATGTGAAAAATGGCAAAGGGGACGACATTCTGGCCTCGCAACGTAACAGGTGGGATATTTCTAGGACCAAGTTTAACACAATCCACTGTAACTAAAACTGCGCCGGGGCCCCCAGCGTGCACCCCGCGCCCCTTCTCCCCCCAGCCGGCTGCTGGCAGCCCACGCTGCCGGCACCACGCTGGGACATGGGCAGCTACAGGCAGCCCCGTGCCGCCCGGGGACACCAGGACAGCGAGAGCCTCCACCTCCCCGTCCGCACACCTTACGCCTTCGCTCTCCATGCACAAATAAAGAGAAATCTGGTGTCTGCCGGGTGCCCCCGCTGCCCTGGGGGTGCTCCCCTCTGCACAACGCTAGCTGCAGAGGAATGACTGAACAAAGGAATAGGAAGGAAAAGGAAAAAAAAAAGAAAGAAAGGAAGAAAGCAAGAAAGAAAGAAAAATAAAAGAAACATTTGAAATCTTGTGTTTACTAGTACATGAAATTCCTAAAGAACAACTTGTCCTCCTAGTTAACCTTGTCCTGGAATATATACAGGTTATTTGTTGCTGCCACGGCGATGATATTCTCGGAGGGGTGCCAAGCTGTGTGCAGGATCTTTTTGCTAAAGTCCAGACTGTCCACGCTAATTTCGTCTTTCCTCCGCTTGCCGCCCACGCAGACCTTGCGTGGCTTGAGGATGGCGCGGGGTTTGCTGTTCTCCCGCGAGGCCTCCAGCGTCACGTCACGCTTGGTGTTGCGGTCGAACATGCGGAAGAAGTTGTTGTAGGAGCCGGTCATGATGACGCTGAGAGGAGGGAGGAAGGACGAGTCACCCCGGCCCCGCCGCCCTCCCGGCTGTGACACCCCAGACCTGCCCGGACGTGGGGCACAACCGGGACGTCAGGCGCAGTCCCGTGCCAAAAGGCTCAGGCTCAGCCAGTGAAACTGTGTCCCCTTGTCCCTGTGTCTCCCTCCTTAACCCAGGGAATGTGCATGGGGCAGGCAACTCCTCTGAGGACAACAACTCATACGGAGATCAGTCTTTATGGCAAAGATTTAGCTGACCTGAAGCCGATTATTTTCACACCTTTTTAGAGCTAAACCGCCTCATGACTCGAGGCAGACTGATATCCAGAGGCATAATGAGATTTGGATTAGGTTTGGAATTTGGGCTTCAGGCCCAGTTGTGCCTCGTTAACTCCCTCTGATGCTTCGGACAGAAAAATGTGGCAACCCCGCCAGGTCAACTGGTCTAGCCTGCTTTCTGCCACCTGGTTCAGTGCGATTCATGCATGGGTAGTTGTCACCCCCAGATTTTGGCAGTCTGGAGCCAAATGCATCACATCCTGCTCCAGGTGTGGGTGAGATGGAGAGAGGAACTGAAGCCATCCCAGGGAGAGCCGGGTCCCCATCAGACGCCCTCAGCAGCGTCCGGGTACGGGGCTGCGGGTTCAGGTGATCCCTGAGGTACCCACAGGAAAACTTGCCAGACCCCGCACCCAGCCGAAGGCGGGGAAGGGACCGCACGGGGACGCGGGAGGCACCGGCCTGTCCCAAAGCATGCACCCCCCGGGCCGACCGCGACACCCGCAGGGCTGGGTGTCGGGCTGCCGCCGCGCCGCTCACCTGTCCGACCCGTTCCAGACGCACTCGAACTTGTCGAAAATGCAGTCGTTCTCATAGAGCGAGCAGAGCTTGCTCCGCAGGTAGTCGTGAACCTGCCGGCAGGGAGGGACAGGGCGTGAAGCCCCTGCACTGGCTTGCACAGCCCAGCGGCCAGCAAATGCCAGCCCAGTGCTCGCCAGGAGCTGATGGCCCCGGCCCAGCCCAGCACTCGCCACAGCCGAGGCAGGCAGCGTTGGGCATGGTGTGCTATCGCATGCCCGTGACCACGGCCACCTTTCCACTGTGAGAAGCAGGACCAGCACCGCCGCACGCAGGGCTTGGGCAGTGCCGGGGCACGTCCCCGGGCAGAGGGTGGCAAGGAGGGTGTCTGCCCTCAGGGCTTCCAGCACCCGCGCATCCCCTCCTCACCCACACCTGACCTGGGAATGTGGGTTACAACTCACCAGCCGCTTGAGCCCACATTTAACAGTTCTTTGCTTTCCACGATTTAATGGCACGACACTCCCACCCATCAGGATTGTCCTTGTCCCCTCTGCTGCCAGCCCAGGAGCACGGCTCAGACAGGAGCATGGTGGGTGCCTGATCGCTGCGGGTGCCCAACCGTGCCACACTCACCTGGTAGGTCTCAATGGGCCGGTTCTCCATGTTCAGGTCCCACACCTTGACAGTGAGATAGTCCCGGGTCATGATATACCTCCCACTGTGGCTGAATTTGACATCGGAGATTGAGGAGATGATCTCAGAAAAAAATGACCGGTTACTTGGGTCTTCGGGCTCTTCAAAAACTGCGGAACAGGAAAGGACAAGCCCTGGCATCAGCCGAGGCAGGAGCTCCCTGTCCTCAGGACCTGCTGCCCTGCCGCAGCACCACAGGATGCTCCTGCGCGGGGAGTGGGCACCCCCGGAGCCAGGGGGCTCTGGTTTGGCTGTGGAGCCCTACAGATGGCACCAAGCCATGTCCCGCGGCAGCCACTGCCACCGCCCGAGCCGCCTCCGGCCTCAGTGCCACTGCCCCGCTCCGCCGAGCAGAGGCACCCGCATCCCTGGGACGTCACCGCAGCGGGCCGGGCCAGCGCTCACTGCTTCTGGGCTTGGCCCAGACCAGACAAATGCCCGTATTTTAGGGACTTCACTTGGCACAATTGAAGCTCCTTTGTTTTTAATGTGTGCAGTAAGCAAGAAGGACCATCGGAGACCAATCTATCAAGAGCACCACAGAAACCCAGAAGATTTAGAGCCTTGCACGTCACTTCTGCTCTCTAGAAATCAATGATGTTCAGTGTAACTGCAAGTCAATGTAAATATTTTATAGCCACTGCAACCTACAGATTTAATCTGATCAACCTTTGAATGAATCACAGTTTGAACAGTTTGAAGGAGACTGATGAAGTTCCAAATTAAATGCATTTACAAATTTGATTTCAAAGTAACATTAGCTGGGCAAGTATGGCTTTAAAAAACCATCACAGAGACGCATCAGAAAAGATGCTGTGGATGCGGGGACATCTGTCCAGCCTACTCTTTCCACCTCTACAGACGGCTCTCCAGCGCAGCATTGAAGGATATCGCTGGGTAAATGGCAAAGCTCATGAACAAACCCTCCACTACAAACCTTCTGCCGCGGGGACCATTGGCTCCAACCTCTCAGTGCCCAGAGCAGGGGACGTGCCAGCAGCCGGCCCGGCCACTCTGCAGCGTGCCGCACACAACGCCAGCGTTTGCTCGGGTTTATCACCCCCTTGCTGAGCCCTGTGGTACCAACGCCTAAACTCCTGAGCCTGGCAGAAAAAATGCCTGAAGTGCCAGTATAAATGATCCCTCCACAAATCAGAAGTGGCACTGCCCACAGCAGGACCCAGCTCTGCATCCTTTAATCACCAGCAGGAAATCTGATGACACGTCAGGTTTTTTAAATAAGAAAAGCGACAGCAACAAGAGAAAGTAAAGATCTGAGGCAGTCTGGGGAGAGCATCTGAATGCCACAACTTGTCTTCGCTGTAATCAGCACAGGTTTGCTCACACCAGGTCGGCCGGCATCATGAGGCTTGTTTTAATGGCTGCACCGTTTCCATCACGGATGCGCATATGTGAGCTGATGTCAAGGCTGGAGGGGTTCAGCTTATAGTATAGGAGCAAGAGGAAATTGTTGCTGATACTGTAGAAGTAGAAAACGTTAAATGGCAGATCAACTGTCAAACAGGAAAGGCCTCAGAGAATGAACCCAGAGCTGAGGCAGCACCAAGACGAGTGAGCAAGGATGAGACGTCTCGGTATGAGCAGCTGGAACAGCTCTCGGACTCCAGGTACCACGTACCCCCACCGGGATGCAGGGACCATTTCCCTGGCACAGCGTCACATCCCCACTGCTCCCTCCTCGGGCAAGTCCCCGTCCTCCGCGTCCTGCCCAAGCAGCAGCGCAGCGAGGGTCGTCCGTCCCCTCATGCCCATGGGGGAGTGCGGGCTGCAGCAACGGGCTGGGGCGGGGATGGAGCATCAGGCCCAGCCCGGCGGGAGAGCAAGGGGGTCCCATGCGGCACCTCCTCTGTGCCCGGGAACTGAAGCACAAGGTGAGAAGGCAGGATCCAGCTGTGCATCGGGTCCAGTGCGGGATCCAGTCCCGTAGGCAGTCCAGTGCGGAGCCACTGACTTTTTAAAACTCAGAGCAGCTAAGAGGTGAAGTCTGGTACGGGCTACCTGCATTTTCCCTGTGCCAGTCTCCTTGCCTGCTGTACCAGGGCTCTGATACGAGGAAGCAAAAAGCAGCCCTACCAACGCAGAGAGCAATCGGTCAACCATCACTTCTGGAGATGACGTCCCTGAGCTGGGGCCGTGGCTGTCACTCGGGTCCCTCTCTGGGCTCAGCGTCACCTCAACACCCGCCCTGTTAGAAGCGAATGATTCACCAAGTGGAAATTTTGCTTTCGGATGAAGACAGGAGAGTGCTGCAAAGGCAAAGAGGTTTCCTGCTTTGCTAAATGAGCTCAGGGTGGCACAAGAGGTTTGTTCTTCACCCCCCGGAGATTCTGCAAAACCGACTAGTTAATTCCTAGCTTGAGGTCCTGCCAGGCCTATTATTCTGTGCAGCAGGACATCGTTAGCTCCTGCAAGGGGTGGGAGGAAGGAGATGATTAGCTTCTGGGGGTGACACGACCAGCTCACTCTGCTCCAGCCGAAACCTGGACAACGAGAGCTCAGCTCGGCTCAGCTCGCCCCGCAGAGTCCCAGGGCTGGCTTTGTCTGCACAAAGCAGTGAGTTTTCTAACGGGGAATCACATCACTGTGCTCTACTTATGTAACCTTTTTCCTCTATAAAAGGCTTATCTGAAAAAATAGGTAAAGCGAACATGCTGCTAGCAAGAACAGGGGAGCGAATGTGTTTTGCTGGAGCCCGGTCTGGCTTTGCAGAGTCGGCACTCTCCATTTCACCCCTGGCCGTGCCACTGGCACGTGGCTGCCTGGGATACGTGGCTGAGCCTTTCCTCCGAGCTGGCACAGGTGATTTCCAGGGATGAGGCCAAGCCGCTCCTGGCGTTTGGAGGACACCTGCTAGCCAAACAGCTAGGTCCCCGACCAGCAAGGGCAGACTATCACCCAGGGGACATGGGTGCCTCAGGGCAGGGCAGGCAGCGGCTGCGGGGTAGCCCTCTGCTCAGCCGCAGCATGCTGCAGACCACGGCAGCACTGGGAGCATCTCCCAAACCCACACATCTCGGTCGAAGTGCAGATGTGGCTGTTTTAAACCTGTACTCCCCTCTTTTTGGAAGGACACAGCTAGCAGAGCCCAGCTCCCCTTTTCCTCCTTCTCCTTCTCCTTCTCCTTCTTCTCCTCTTTTGCGCATCCTGAGTTTCAGGTTGCCCCAGATGACCAGCTGCATTAAGCAACTTGTCAGATAAAAGAACTTTGGATCAACCAACCCAAGCTCTGCTTGAGCAGGCGAGTGCTACATGGTAGTTATTCCCTGCTGAGCTTTTGGGGTGCTCCTGGGACCGGCCACCAGCAGGCACACTGCGGGTTTAACTGGTGGCTGTGTTTCAGCACGGGTCTGTATCACCCTGTACAAGCCGAACCTCCTCTGACAGCGCACCGGCACGGGCAAAGCCGCGTCGCCATCTCTGCTGGGCTCTGGCTCGCGCGTGCTACCGCCTGCACCACACGCTTCCAGGCACATCCCTCATGGTGCCCACGGTTGGGGAGAGAGGGGGGCACTGGCCCGGGGGCTGCACGCCGCTCACGTGTGCAAGGTGGCCCGTCTGGCCCATGCACTAAAAGCGATGGAGCCACTTAGTGCACAAGCTCCGGGCCCGGTCTCTGACCCCTCCGGACTTCAGCCGAGGCTCCAGCTGATCCAGTAACAAACAGGGTCCCCGTGGAAACCGGGAAGCACAGGGGAGCAGCGCTTGCACAGGCAAACACATCAACCCTCTGCTTCTTCTCTTCCTTCAAATAAAAGGTCAAAACTCCACCGACAGTTCACCTAAGCACAAAATTAATCACGATCATCGCTGAGGAAAAGCTAAGCTAGCACAAGCAGAGACCTGAGCTTTGCTTCATATTGGAAAAATCAGCTCTCCAACCTGCTCCCAGCCCAGAGGTGCAGCAACCATGGGCTAAGGAGCAGAAATTACTTGTCTAGTGCCAACTTCCCCCGTGAACTTGAGTGATTCTCTTTTCTGCCTTATTCTTCCTATCTGTAGCGAGGCAACAAAACGTGTTCCTCTTCCTCGCTGACGAGGTACAAATTAACGCAGTGCTTTTGGCAGCTCTGAGCGCTGACGCAGGCCCTGGCAGCCCCCAGGCAGGACAGGGGGAAGCTGCTGTCCGCGGGGTGGCTGGACTCTGCTGTCCCCAGACCCTGCCAGCACCGTCCCCTCGGCCACCGGGGTCTCAGCCCGGAGTGCGGTGCGGGCAGGCAGGCAGTCCCCGGCGGCAGAGCAGCCCGAGACCCCCGCACACAGCTGGGCAGGGGCTCGGGGGAGCTATTTTTGCTTCCCGGCTGAAGGCTTTTGTGGGGCTTTGCTCCTGCTGCAGAAGCAGATCTGGGCTGCTGAGCTCATGGAAAGGATTTCTGAGCACTAATTCTCCGTTACACAACAAGCCTATTTTCCTCTGACACTGCGCAGGAGCTGCCCTCCCCGCACCGACCCGCTCTGCCAGCCCTCCTTCCCCAGCAGCTTCATCACACCCTCCCCCTGGGGACGCGGGCCAAACCAACCCCCAGCTGGACAAGAAGGGCTCTGGGGTGGCCCCGCTCCTCAGGACACTGCCAGCCCTTCCACCAGGCGCTTGCAGAGTGTGGCTGGGCCTTCCTTCCCCTCCCCGGGGCGTCCCCAAAAGGCAGCAGAACCTGCCCAAATACAAGGCCGGGGGGGGCTTGCTTTAGAAATACCTCTGCAACACTGGCCAGTAAAAATCCGTAAGCTGTTGGTCACCTTATCAAAGCAGCTTTGTTTCTAACCAAAGCTGAAACTGTTTTCAGCCAAGAATAAACATTTGGTAGTGTCACTGTAATGCAGTCAGCGGGGGAAAGACAAGAAGGGAAAGGTCTTCCTCTGGGAAACGGGCTGTATTTTGAGCCTTCTGTTTCAGGAGCTTGGTAGGTACGATCACAGGTGACTCCTTAAAAAAAAGTGGAAAGCCCAAGGCATTTGCTACGGGGAAGTAACTGTAGTAAACCCCAACAGGGTTTTTCCTCGCTTTCCCATATGCTTTTGAGAGCAGGATTGCTTCTGTTGGTGCTCCAGGAATCCTAATCTCCCCTTTGGCTTCCAATGGCGCTTCGGACAACACCCCCCCATTTCTTTCTGCGTCCCTTGGCAGGACCAGTGCCCCTCTCAGTGCTGTAGCTCACGGCTCTGCATCCCTGTGGAGCGGGCGTTCCTGTGCGGAAGCCGATGCTCTCTCTCAGGTCAGCTCCGTGGCTGGAGGAACACGCGTGGTGTCACAGATCGCAGGGGCCGCAATTAAAATGCGCAAACAGAATTTAATAAGAGAAGAGAAGCACGTAAGTAAAAGCCGGCCCCAAGCAGCACACTGCATCTATCTAAATAAACATGACTGGGATGTGCAGTGCTATCTTCTGCATTTTTATTAAATATTGACAGTTATTAAATGTCTCCGTTGGAGGATTCGCCTCCAAAAGCCAATGTTGCTTTTCATTTTGAACTTTGATGAACTGTCTCAATTTCCACTCACACATCTGCTGAACTGCAATTGACTGAGGCTGACGCTTCTGAGGGATGGAGGGAAATCAATAAGGAAATGTCACGGGAGAGGTCAAACCCAGACGGGATTCACCGCTGGCCGGTGTGCTCGCCGAGGTACCCAAACAAAGGGGATGCCAGGGGGGGCTTCTGCCACCGAAATGTCAGGAAAATGAATTTTGTTTGCTCCTTAATCGTATTCTGATCCTCAGCTGGGAGCTGTCACTGTAGGGCTGTGAGACACAGTCAGGAAAAACAAGAATAGAAAGGTGTGTTTTGCTCAGGATTTGGGAGAACTGCCATTCAATATTTCCGAATCTCCAGACAATTTAAGGCTTCCTCTCCATCCATTTTGCTCCAGTTTAAAACCAGGTATCAGACTGCAACCGCAGCTCAAGACCGCAAAAGCAGTAGCTGGTGTGTAATTCCCTATTGCCTCTAGGAAACCTAAAGCTGAAATACCCAGGTGCTCTCTGGATGAAGATTATCAGCCCTGGGCTCCAGTAACTTGTACTCTCTTTGTGCATGTTCTTCTTGCAACATGATCACAGTTTAAGTACTGAAAATCTCCTTAATTTCCCACAAGATACTGAAGAAAACTCAAACAAGAACAGGAGACACAGGGGTTTCAGCCACCCCGTCACACAGCACAGCAGCCCTCGCTTCTGCCACATTTCTCTGTCTTTAAGGCAGACACCAAACTCCTGTAGATCTGTCCCGTCTTTGTGCCTTATTTACAGTACCGCGCTCAACACAGAGTTCCAGGAACTGCGAGGGCACAAAGAACAGCAACAGGTATTTACCAGCCCTCCCATAAATGCCGTAGGTGTTCGTGCCAGTACTTTACTGAGCCACTGCTGATAAGGAGAATATTTCCAGTAACGACCCCCTGACAGGTGCAGGCCGAGCAGGAGCCACGCTTTGCTGGCTGCCTCAGCAGCAGCTCGCTCATCCCATCGGCCGGGGAGGACCAGGGACAAGCTCCCCACCTGCCCAGCTTACTCCAGGTTTTGAGGGGGCTTTTCTGCACATCCTGACCACAGTCGACAACAGGACAGGAGGCTATTTGGACAAACGGCCTGAAGAAATGCAGCACTCCCTGCCTCCCGGCATCGACAGCTCTGCAGCTGCTGCGCACCGACATCCAGCCACCCCTCAGACGCAGAGACCACCCTGGGGTTTTAACACGCTCCCCAGAGGGTGCAGAGCTGGGACCCTTTAGGGGCCGGGCAGGACCGAGGGCAGGCGGCCATGGGAACGCCGAGGGGCTGGCAGGACCACGGCCCGGCACACTGGAGGGAGGATGGGGGCAGGTGGCAAGGGAGACCTGTGCCCAGGTCAGTCTTCACGCTCCCTTTTTTGGGCTCTTCTAACCCAGAGGGGACTCTGTCCCAGCCGTGGGCCGTACTCACACTTGGCGTGGCGGTCGCAGAGGGCGGAGGTGCGCATGTCGCACAGCCGGATGGTGCCTTTGCTGCTGCTGTAGACGAAGGTGTTGCAGTGGTGCGGGTGGAACTCGGCGGCCGTGATCACCTCCGTCAGCTCCTCCATGTTGGCCGGTTTGATGTCCACGATGTCTGGCAGGGCGAGTCAAGGAGCCCCCCACAGCCCGACGCAGACCCCGCTCCTCCTGCTGCCCCTCCTGCTGACGTCCCTGGCTCCCGGGCTTCCCCTTGCCCCGTGCAAGTGGGTGTTCCCGGGAGAGCAGCACCGTCCCAGGGCAGCACCGCAGTGCCAAGCCGGGACCAGGCAGCGCCAGTGCTGGGGAAAGCCAACATCTGTCACGTTTTCCATTCAGCTGCAGACCACAGCTCCGGTACCGCAGCCTGGAGCTGCCCTGCGCGGCACAAGACCTGACTCTGCCCATTCCCCAGGCCAGAGTAAATGTCTTCCATTGCAGAGACACCGGCAGGGGTGGTCCCATGGCTCAGCCAAATGCAGCCACACCAGGGACACCCCAGGAAGGGGCTCCACAGCACCAACACACCAGCAAGTCAGTGGGATGGGACATCCGAGTGGACATTTCCCTGGTGGTGACACTTCTCCATCAATTCTCAGCAAGTGTTTTGGGTGCTGCACTTGCACCTTGGCCAAACTCCCGTGGGCCACCTGAACTCCCTGAGGTTTTACCCCAGTTCAGCACTCTTCACCTTCTTCCCCCAAAACCAACACACATTGCAGCTCTGCTCAATAGTGCCCGCTTCAAGCCCCCACCGGCCACACGCCTGTAACTGCTGAAATACTCTCCAGCTGCCTAAATCTGCCACATGCCCTGGGGATTTCTCCGTAGAAACCACTATATAAATACCACCAATGATTAGTGCCCCGTTGCTATTATTTCTGATGCGGCTGTTACAAGGGTGACTGGCACGACCTCATTTATACGACTGTGACTGGCAGCCTGTCACCCCGCTGCAGGGTATAATGGAAACTGCACGATTAATATTTCCTCTCTCCCTCTTCCCCAAGGCATCTGTCTTCTCCATCACCCGCAGACCCCCCTCCCTCCTGCCAGCCCCACACAGACCCTGCAGGCAAATTCAAAAACGTGTCACCCACACGGGGAGGCAGCAGTGGTGACGATGCCAGCTGAGCCCTGCACCGTAGAGGGAGCGGCTTGGTCCGATGGCCGAATGTGCCCACCGGAGACAGCCCAGCGTCCTGCTGGTGTCCCAACTCTGCATGGGCAGAGATGAGAGGGACGTGCCTTGGTAATGGCACCTGGGGACGGGATTTCAGGTGTTCTGTAGTCGGCTGCACCATTTCATTCTCCTGAGCCCCTGTGAGCCCCTGCCAGAGGGTGAAGCTCCTGCTCCGAGGAACTGTGATGGGGGAGCAGGGATGGGGCCAGGCGAGATGCTGGGCAGACAACACAGCAGACAGGGGCAGGCTCTACTGCTTCCCACAGAGCTGGACCTCACAGGTCCCCCCTCCGCCGCTCACCTTCACCAGGGACCTGCCTCCCATCCAGCCTTCTCGTTCTCCTACCCACACGTGCCCATGTCGGGGCTCCCAGGGCTGTCACACTCCACTTGCCAGCCCAGGCACCTCCCTTATTCCTGCTCTGGGACCACCCCAGGGGCCGCAGGGTGGCGCGCGCCAAAGGATACTAAAACTTTGATTTGTGATTTCAAAGTTCCACAGGTTTATCCTCAGGTCATCCGCCGACATGTAGGTCTCGTAGTCGCTGTTGACGGAGATGGAGTTGATGTGGTAGGTATGAGCATTGGCAAACACCCGCCGGGGGGTGGCCTCCACCATCAGGTCCATGGGCCGGAGCACAGGTACCTGCGGGACAGAAGCAGAGCGTCAGCACCCAGGGACAGGGTCCGGCCGTCCCACCCAACCCACACCAGCACCCGGCGCCAGGGGACACCCCCAGGGCCACAGCAGGCACCCGCAGAGCACCGGCTGCCAGCGCTCCATCCCACCCACATCTTAACGCTCTCACCATGGAAACCTTCCTAAGTGTATGAACAGAGGGACAAGCAGACACGAAAGCCTTTTACTTTTGAAAGAGGCACAGTTAGATTGCTGTGAGGCAGCCAGAGCCCAGTAAACCGGGCTTGGTCTCTGCTGCAGCAACCCCTCCTTCTTTGAAAAAAAAAAATAAAAACCACTTCTGCCTTGTTTTGTCACTGTTAACCGGAATCTGAAATTCCTGGAGCATTTCTAACAGAAATACGTTTCTTGAGAGAGCCAGTCAGCACAGATTTTTCTTTTAACTTTTTTTGCATTGCTTCAAAGTGAAGTGACGGTGGTAAGAGATGAGAAGAGACAGGGAAAGGGAACACACGGGGCAGGGACAGATGGAGGGACTAGAAACAGAGATATACACGTTCGCCTTTGGATTAATAAGCATAACTCATGTAAACATCGGGGGAAGGAGGAATACGGTAAGAATGGCATATGCAAGGAGCGGTGTGAGTAATAACTTCAGATGTAGTGCTCTTAAGGCAACTTAATACACTAGAAAGGTGTCAGTCCTGCACTCCCGTTTGTCAGTGAGCTATTCCCTCCAGCTACTTCATTACTGTGTATATTATCTGTGCGCTGCCCAAAGAGATTTCCCATGGCTGCAGAGGTGGGGACGGGAGTGTGACAGCCAGCTCGAGTGACACTGGAGCACAGGGACTGCCAGCTCAGAGCCTGAGCTTAATGTGACGAGCCTGCCTGCTAATTCAGCCTGACACAGCCAATGATGCATCGTTTGCCGCTGAAGGACTCTGCTCAGCCATCTGGGGACGGAGGCTTGCGTTTTGCTCAGGGATTACAGGAGCCGGGCTGTCACTCAGACCCTCGGAAGCATGACGATTGTGCACAGGGAAAGGGTTCAATGGTTACACCAGGCCTCAGCGGGCAAAAAGTAAGTTCAGCAAAGGCTTCAGCAGAGGATTTCACTCGGCGAGGTGATGTTGTGTGGCCTGACTGCAGCGTGGGGTCACGCCACAGGCCAGTCCCATCCCAGCCAGAGCCCTGCTGTGCACAGAGCCTGGGGCTGAGCCATCTGCCACTGCCAGTGCCCGGCACAACGCCCTGCCCGCTTCTTATGGGCAGCTACTCACAGTCACAGAGCTAAGAGAAACTCTTCAGCCAAGAAAATTCTCCACATGTACCTCAGAGCCAAATCCTGGGGAGTTTTTTGTGTCTGGAACTTGGTCCAGCACCAGGTAAAACCCCACGAGAGGAACAAACCTGGTCATCCCTGAGTATTTTGTTAAGGCAGGATTTTTTATCTGGTATGGTGGCAAGAATTTGCACTGGAATATAGAAAAGCAAGTGTCCATGCCCCTTTTCACCATGTGCTGCCAGCTGTTGCTTAAGGGTATCAACAGTCAGTGTTTAAACCTGAAGGCACTGACATTTTGAGGCAGGAGCAGCCGGGAACGCACTGGGAGCACACACGGGCTCAGGGATCTCATCCCTCGGCAGCAGAACCCTGCAGGGGAGGCAATTTCCCATCTCAGGACAGCCAAGGGGAGCGGCTGCCCAGCACAGGGTGTCCCCAGCCTGGGTTTAATCTCTTCTCCACCAAAGCTCACCCCGAATCCAGCTGGGAACGCCACCACCATGAGGGAGGCCAACATGAGTCCATGCTAACGGCCCGAGCCCCGTGCCGGCACTGACGCGCACTCACCGACACGGGAATGCTGGCCAGAGAAGAACCGTCTGCATCCCTCGTCCCGCTCATCCTCGCTCATCCCCACCGCTCCCTCTTGCCTTGTGTGCTGCCTGGTCCCCAGCACTGTGACCCCCCGCCCCGGAGCCCCTTCCAGCGGCCGGTGGACGCTCGCATTACATTCCTGCTTATCGTGCAGCAATGGAAAGGAATGTGTCTGAGGGAAGAGCCCGCAGCCACACTGTCCCCAGCCCAGCTGGGCAGGCAGGGCGGCAGCGGTCAGTGACAGCGAAGAGAAACTCCTAATGAACAGGGCAACATGACAGCAACTGAAACTCAGTCTTTTTTTTTTTTTTTTGAAGCACACGGAGTCCAAGGCAGTGTCCGCCCAAACCACCCGGCTGCCCCCAGCATTGCCATGGCAATCCTCAACGGCGCAGAGACCTCCTCACTGCATCCCTCCTTCAATTACGGAGCCAACCTGCAGGGCAGGCGCTGGTATTATATATACCCATTATTAAAGGGTAATTCAGTGTAACAAACCGCATCAAGTACATAGAAAGGCTGTCAAATAAAATAAACCACTAATAAATTAAATTAGCTTCTGTTTTAAGGAAGGGGGGGAATGCCAGTCATTTTTCATCTGAAACAAAATATGTCTTAATTTTTCTCCCTGCCTTTAGCAGGCACCCCCTGCAAAAGAGCCGGTCCCACTCATTCAAAGCGCACATGACACTCCATTCCTCTCTCCTTGTCTGGCGAAGGCTTCCCCTTTCCAGAGTTAATGAGGCACTAATCCTCCCTTGAGCTGTAAAATTCATTTTCTCGATGGTTGGAGGGTGGAAGGAGCTGGAACGCCCTGGGCCTGTCCCACCACCGGTGCTGCATGTCCCCCTGCCACCTCCAGCCCCCGAGCGAAGGACCATGGCATGGGTGATGCCGTGTCAGTCATCGCTACTTTGCCCCCTGCTCCCATCAGGTTTCCCCCTTTCATTGTCTGTCATGTCGACTGTCACCAAGCGCTCCCTACTCCCGAGGGAAAAGCTTCATGTAGCAGAGCTTCTCCTCGTCATTTACAGCGCTGATGGCCCCGATGGCTGAGGCCTGAAGACATGGAGAGATTTCTTAGGAAAACCTCATCCTCTGCCCAGAGGTGCAGTATGGCATGTGGAGATTTCAAAACACAAGCCAATATGCAGGGGAAAAAGAGTAAGGCCTCAGCTCCCGGGGCGCCATGGCCACGTAACCTGCCACAAGCACAAGTCCAGCGAGTGCCGTGTTTGAGCTGCCCGTTACTGGGGGTCTGACTGGTGACACAAAGCCCCCAGCACAGCGAAATGGCAATCAACCGCCTACACGCAAGGGAAAGCGCTGCTGGGAATCCTCATGGGACATGCTGGGGGCCAAAAATTCCTACCGGTTGTGATGATGACAGGGCGGGCTCATGCAGGGACAGCCCAGCGCCAACAAGCAAAGCCGCGATGCTGCCTCTGCCCCGGAGAGCTGCCGCAGCCGCCCAGCATCGCCCTGCTGTGGGTCTCGCGCCCACCCCTGCACCGACTGCTGGCCGGGGCAGCCGGGGCGGAGGGCGACCGCAGACTCGCAGCACTGGGACCACACACTCGCTTCTGGGAAACGGAGAAGGAGGTTTTGCTCCCAGTCACCTCCATGGAAATCCCCTCAGCACAATGGAGCCACACTGGACTTGTGCTGAGATCCAAATCTGACCCAGAGTAGGAGCCGTTAAAAAAGAAAACCAATAAATAATCCATTTAGGCGTCTATCCGGTCCCCGCCTCGTCAGGGGTTCCCAAGCCTCAGCACCAAGGGCAGTTGAAGCTCCGCAATCGCCTGCTACGTGCAGTGGGATGGGCAGCAGGTCAGCACGGCAATGCCCACGGCCGAGGAGCTCCCACCGCCTGGCGTGCTCGGTTGGCTGGTCCCTAACCGGCGCTGCTGTACCCAGCGCTGCCATCCTCTCTCCTGCACCGACAGCAGGACAAACTGCCCTCTCGACACAAGCCAAGCGGTGGCGGTGCCAGGCACAGCCCCGTCCCACTGGCCCATCCGCCCCTGCTGCACTGCTGGCCCCGCAGCCCCGGCGAGCTGGCAGGATTTGGCCAAGTGGAACTAGTCACAGCCGGAGCCCAGATTAACCCCAGCCTTGGGTTTGCAGGAAGGAAAATGTAATCCAGTTCCCGGCAAATCGGAGAGCAGAGTGAGCTGCACAGGGATAAATCCAGCAACGTTCTTTGCCTGCTCCAGCAGCTGAGCTCCTCCGAATGTGCTCCCCGATGTTTACTGCTCACCTACAAAAGGCATATTCTGTAACTGGCCAACGCTGCCTGTGGATTAACATTTTGCAGACAAAATGTGCATCAAACACTACTTTCATGGCAGACTGGCAATTTCATGCTCTTCAGGATTCCGTCTTATTGGACCTTCCCCATGAAGTGTGGAAGGTACCTTCCCCTGGGAGGATAAACCTGCTATCTCATTACCGGCCCATGTAGCTGATAGAGCTTCTGGTTTCATCTCTTTTCCCCAGTCGTTTCCCTCCTCCCTGCTTAGCATCACGCTAACACCACTGCTTCTGTCGCCTGCTACCAAGCCTTTTTTCATACAATGAAATACAGGCACAGACTTGATGCCAACCAAAGATTCGTCTCTACGTCTGCAGGTCCAAAAGGTGCAGGCTGCCCCAAAAGGGTCTGGGTCCCAGCTGAGGGGCCAGGAGAAGGGGAAGAACCATGGACCCCAGGTCCGCAGGGAGTCTGGTGGGAGCGTGTCCTGCCTAGCAGAGCCACCAGCCGGAGCCGTGTCCAGCTGCTCAATGACCACTGGCACTCCGCAGGGCTCCAGCACTGGGGTGACCCACAGAAAGGCGTCACACCGTACCCATCTGCGTGCTGACACCCCAGCGCACCATGGCCGCGGGGACAGTCCCTGCCCCGCCTGCCCTGTGCCCACTCCCGCAGCCCCCAGCCCCACGTCCGGGCAGAAGCAGGGCTGTCTCGTCCATCTGTCCACACTTGGATGCCCTGGCAGAGGCCAACGGGAGCCATTTGTGGCGGCGGGTCCCAGCCGCAACAGGGATGAGTCGCAGGAGCGTCTGCGGGGCTCTGCTCCGTCGGCACCGAGGTGCGAGTTCAAGGCCTGAAGTTAGTCCTTGTGGGCCGACGGTTCGGGCCACCAACACAAACACCCCTCCCCAAAAACGGGGCCAGGTCAAGGGGTTTTGGTGCAGGGCTGAGCATTGACTGCAAGTGTCATTCCACATGCAGCCCAAATCATCCCAGATTTCACATTCTTTGCATTTTTTTATAGCATGATAGGATTTTTTTTTTGTTTGTAACTGAGAATTTGTCCTAGTTCAGCTATTACACTCCAAGATTACTTTTGCCATCTGTACCAAAACCCTGAAATAATTTTGCAGCTATCTCAAAAGAACAAACAGGACATTTTTCTTATTTGAAGTTCAAAATCCTGAACCATTCATGCCAATCTCATTACATTCCCCTTAATGATGTTTGAAAACGTATTTTTAAACTTTCTTCCACTGAAAAAGAGCCAGCGTCAGTAAAGCCCCACCTAGCAGTTTACAACTTTCCTACTTTTCCAGGGAGAAGTGTGTAGAAGCACAGCCACGTTACCAAACACAAATTCAAAGCAATCCAAACCCGTTTGATAATTCTGCCCGCACATTGTTTTTTTACAGTACGTCTAGACACAGATACCAGCAGAGTAATTGCTGTGGAAAAAGAGATCAAAAAAATAGCTGAAAGGTCAATTCTGGTCATCAGCATTTCAAGGTGAGTTTACAAATATTAAAAGGATGAATAGTGAGTTTTCGCCAGAAAAGAAAGAATTCAGCTCATGACCTGGGCAAAACCAAAAAAATGACAAAAGCAGCAGCAAAACACGCTCCCTCATTTCTTTTCAAGTTCCCACAGAGTGATGCCGGCAGCGGTTCGGGCAGCGCAGGCCGGCGGGGTGGCAGGGCAGCCCCCACGCTGCAGACTGGCTGCGGCCAGCGCCGTGTCCCCGCACCCCGCCAAGCCCTCCTGCACCCTGCGGCCACGGCACGAGGGGCTGCGCTGCCTGGCACGGAGGAACCACCGTCCCCCAGCCCCGCGGCCTGGCCATGCCCCCACCAGGCCCAGCCAAGTCCTTCCGTCCTCCTCCAGGGTGTTGCTTTAGGAGCAAGAACAACCAAGTGCCTCCAGCCAGCAAACCCCACCGGCCCCCGGCACAGCGCGGCATCCCCGGAGGCAGCACTGCTCGGGTAGAGGGGCCAGGCTGCCAGCGGGCAGCCGAGCATGCAAACGCTACGCAGTGAGCTGCTGTAGAGCAACGTAAGCCGCTAATGAAAATGAGAAAAGTCCTTTTTTTTTTTTTTAATTTCTGTGGCAATGGTTTGATGGCGATCGTTTGAAATTGATTAGTTCTGCCATGTGCATTTTATAGCCAAAAAAAAGCCTAATGTTTCACATTACTTTGTCATTTAAATGATAATGTTTTGGAGAATGCATACAAGGAAAAGACAGACAAATCTCCTTGCTGGGGCAGCAATGCAGCAGCGCGGCAGTTCCCTTCCACAGCATCCCCCATCCCCTTCCCTCTCCCGTCACACAGCTCCGCTCGGGGGCTGCCCACGGCTGCACCGGCTGCATCAGGAACCCAGCACAGCCTCCCCAGGAGCCAAGAAATCCGAGTGCTTCCACAAAATGGGAGATATAAACCAGAATTTATGAGGGATTTTGCTGGAACTGAGAGAGTCAAGTGGTAGCTCTTAATCAGAGCGAGCTTTGTGACAGCTACAAACACCAAGGACCCGGCACGTCGATGCACTTGCTCATGGCACTCACATTGCACTTGGCCTGGGAGGGTCGTTCCTCACCCAGGGAGTGTCCAGGGGAGACCACAGAAAACCACCCTCCGTACCACGGCGATCTCCCGAGTCGTCCACAGCCTGGGTGAGACAGGACCCAGCTGCCCCAGGAACCAGTCCCTGGGCTCGTTAGTGCACGGCAGCCACTTTGCGGGGTGCTTCCTTACGTACCAGCACTTTAAAGTCTCTGCTTGGGGCAGAGATCAGCTGCCCGGGGCAGGGAAGTTGTTCCCCACTGGTGTCTGAGCTGGTTTCCTTGGGAGAGGAGGGGAGGCGGCAGCAGCCCCTCCTGCGAGCCCCCGCCAGCCCCAGGGAGCACTGGCTACCTCCCCTGCAGATGGAGCAGGGACCCGGTGGAGTCAGAAATCCCAGCCTGGCTCGAGAATGGACAGCGGCCTGACATGAGAACATCCTTCAGCAGCGGCCCCCACCTGGCATGTCGGGGAGGCAGGAGCGCGTTCCTGTGGCGCTTGGAGCCCTGGCGCCACGGGCCAAGGCAGCACCGGCAGCACAGCTGGCTGCTGCTGCTTCTCTTCAGACAAACAACATGCAGATCAGACCCTCTCTATGGAGAAGGGAAGCCCAGGAGCCGTCTCTTCCTGATGTGTTCTCCCAGTTTTGCTCATCAGAAGCAGCGTCGGCCTCCGGCCGTGCACAGCACCTGGGTCCGCCGCCTCCGGCAGGGACGGCACCGGCGGGAGGATGCACGCCGGTGTTTCACCGCAGTCTGACTGCCGCTGTGCCACCATCAAAGCAAACACATCCTCTGTTTAAAAAGATTTAAGCCCTGGATGTTATTTATGTTAATTATTTCTTGCACACATCCCTCGGCGTAGGTACGGCTGTACACCGAGCAGCACTTGAGAGCTCGCGGAGGCTGTGAAATGAGGCTGAAGGGCTGTAGCAATTAGACTGGGGGCTATCCAAATAAGCACAGCTCTTCTAATGACAGCAAAAGGCCTCCTTTACTGTCTGAGCAGAGTTAAATATTCCTTTTGCACTATGTGGGTTAGAAATTCCTCAGAGAACAAAGCGCATTAAGTACATTTAAACCGTTATGACAAATTGCTAAGAGATGATTGCAGCAAGGCGGTTTTAAAACCCTTTTTCACTTGTCTGTGGCCAAAAGTTAAACTGTGGATGGATGTGGCTTTACTCCAAAGTGCGAGCATCACAGGACAATTAAACGTCAAAGATACATAAGGCTGCAGCAAAATGGTTACTACTGTGTAAATATCTGTCTAAGCAAAATCATCAAAACGTTAGATCAAACTGGGGCTGGCGGAAGACAGCAGGCGTTGCGCAGGCAGATACTAATAACCGTAATGCTGAGCACTTACACCGTGTTTTACCTCTTGCCGCTGCTGTGAAGCAGGAGCTGTATCTCACAGCGCAGTGGGAGACACCCGGGTAGCAACTCCTCCAGCCACACAGCATCAAGCTGCTCCCGGGAATAAATGGACCGAAAGTAAAACGAAGGCTGAAACTTTCGAAGCAGACGGTGGACTGCAATAAATAGCATCCAGTTCTCAGACATTTCAGTATGACTTTCTACAGCGGAAAAAAGTCAGAATCCCCTCCTTCCCTGACAAACTCCAGTGACTGCTGCCGTGGGGGCGAGCAGGGCAGGGGCAGGCGGATGCCCGGTGGGTGGCTCGCTGCCCCAACCCCACACATGGCCCCCGCACGCTCAGGGCTGGCCCACATCCTCAGGAACTCCCCAGCACCGCACAGCCCAGGGCTGGAATCGCATCAGCCACGCTGTCGGCATCTCTGCGTCCCTGCCCCTCCTCGGGGACGCCCCGCTGGGCACCGGCAGTGACGGATGGGCTGCATGGTGCAACTTCAGGTCGAGCGCTTGCAAAAACACACGGGCTGATTTTCGGCTCCATTTAGCCCTGCGGCTGGCAACTGAAGCGCCAGGACGCGGTCAAACACAATCAGCTCACGCCAGCAATCAATAGCGAAGATAAGCGCAACGATTATTTATTTATTTTCATTACCACATCGCCCATGCGCCCTGCCGAGGCGTCATTACCTGCACCGCAGGCCCCGATCGACTGGCGGCCACTGCCCCCCAGCGCAGCGGGACCAGCCAGGGGAGCACAGGGGGGTGGGAGCCCGACCCACCGGCTCGGCGCTGTGGCACCCCCTGCACCCACCCCCAGGCAAACACCAGGGCTGACTGTACCCCCACCCCAGTGTCTCTGGCACAGGTAAGGGAAGGAGCAGCTGAACCATGGCGTTACTCCCTGGGCACACACAGCACTGAAAGCCGATGCGAGGGCGGCAGAGCTGGCACTGCGTGCAGGACAGGACACAGTGCCAGGGGGCCAGGGCCACCCGCTGCGCTTCTCCTGGCCTCCCCTTGCCCAGGGCCACCCGCCGCATTCCTTGTGGCCTCCCCTTGCCCAGGGCCACCTGCCATGCTCCTTGTGACCTCCCCTTGCCCAGGCAAGGGGGAACCCACCAGCAGGTCCGGGCAGACAGAGCTGCAGCACACGTCCCCCTGTGCTCCCCATACCTGGCAGCGTGGGATGGACTGGCCGGTGGCCACTGCAGGTGAGACGGACACAGTGGCACCCACAGAGCTGATAGCCAGGTCAACCCAACAGATAGAAATGCATTTTCAAAAGGTTAAAAAGTTTCACTTCGAAACACCAAAACTCTGCTCCCATGATGAATTATTTTGCTTAAGAAGTTACACTGATGGCAGTTTTAATACAGTTTGTGTTGGAAAAGAAAAGAAAAATGCATTACTTTTATCCTGGACTCTTGACTCACTTCACTGCCCCCAGAAATTCAATGTTCTTAAAGAATACACTAGAAATAAAAATAAATCAATATTCAAAAATCGCTCCCCTTTGAATGCTGACCTTGCATTTGCTGTTTTGTGGGGCTCCCAGCAGTGTTTTGGGGTGCCCAGGAGGCCCCTGGGCACGGGACCGATGCCTACAGCTGCCTGCAGCAGAGCTCGGCACAGGCACTGAGACAGCAGATTTAGGCAAAACGGCGACCCGCGGTTCCTCAGCAAGCCCAGGGCTTTCCCAGTGCTTTTGGCCGGAGAAGGAAGGACTAACTGGAGTTCCGCCCCTTCACGCTGCCTCCCAGCCGGGCAGAGGGCTGATAACCCCAGCTCCGACATCCCCATTCCCAGCAAACTCCTCCAACGGCTGTCTAGGTAACAGCGTATTAGGCTGAAAATGCTGCCTGAAACATGACAGCAGATACATATATACATGAAATAAAATGTTTTCTTGCTCTGTAAAGAAAAATGCCTGCCAGCCACCAGGAGCAACTCAGTTCGGAGACGAGAATTAACTACCTGTCGGGTTCTCAATGGCTTCATCTGCAATGGAACTGTAAGCCATAAAAGTGAGCCAAGGGTAATCATAGGAACAATTTTATATATATAAATATAAAAACCCCAAGTACTCAAAATGCAAATTCTGACAGGGTGTTAATAAATTACAAGCTGGTCAAGTCTGATTAATGTCATGACAAAATTCCTGCATACTTAGCATTTCTCGGACTATGGGTTAAAGGAGTTACTCTCTGTTTCTGCTCTAGCATCAAGCAGAGGGGAGCACGGCTTCTCCCCGTTTGCAGAGGGGCACGCCGCTCGCTGCTGGAGCCCACACGCGACGGGTCTCCAGCACTGCCTGTACCCGCTGCCTGTACCACCTGTACCGCTGCCTGTACCCGCTGCCGGAGCTCCCTGGGGCACAGGGTGAGCTCTGATCGAATTAACAGGGCGCGCACAGCCTGGGGCCAGAGCTGGCTCTTTACATGCAGATGAAATATCATGAACACTAACCCCAGGGCAGCGCGGCCAGGTGCGGCAGCTGCCCGGGTGGCAGAGTGATGCCCAGCAGCCGGGTGCTGCCGTGCCTCCTGCCTCCCCTTGCCACACACTCCCAGGGGCCGCTGCTTTAATGGGGTCTGTGCATCCATCCCCCTCGCAGTCCATGGAAAACATAGCCTTAGGTGTTTGCATTTTATTTGGGAGGCCGGTTTTAATCTCCTTAGGCTGGGAGGAAAACTCATTTAGAGAAGTCTTTATGCTCCCAAAGCAGAAGTTGCGCTTGCGAATGCACTAGGAAGGGAGGGCTCATTAACTGCCTCCTCGCCAGGACGGGTGTGCTGGGCGGCGCAGCAGCAGCACCGGGGTACCGACATGAGAGGAAACACAGCGCTTCACAGCACAACTGCCCAGAGCCGGCATAGCCCAGGCACCGTTCCGGCACCAGCTCCCTCCTCCGCTCCCGTGCTCACACATCAGCCAAAGTACGGGCCTCCAAAACAAGGCGCATGCTCCTGCCCTCCGACATCAACCTGGCACATCAAGCCAGCACTACCAGTACTGCAGCACGCAGGTGACACCAGCAGCAATTTTAATCCCAGACCCTGAAGAGAAAGGCTCCTTGACAGCCTGGGACTGCCCACACTCACCCGCAGCATGGTGATCATGGAGGGGTCTCGGAGACGGCCATCCTCATCCTTGAGATTGTATCCCTCTGGCCTCTTGTCCCGCTCGCTGACCTTCCATAGCTTCACAGTCTTATCTGGGGGCAGGAGAGGAGAGCGTTACACCCGGCTGCTCCCCCTCTGCCCACTGACCGACACATCGAGGCCACGCTGGATGGTTTAACAGGGAAAAGTCTGCTGCGTCCCCTCCTGCAGCTTGCTGGAAGTGGGTACAGAAGATGTAGCTGTCACCACAGCTCTTTATTCCCAGAGTTCTGGGTTTTCTGTTCCTGCCGGACAACTGCCGGCGTGTTTATACCAGCGGTAAGGAGACGGTTGAACAACAGCACTATTGGATTAATGGAGAAATAATAGGAGAAGGGACTTCCCAGGGCTCAGAGCCTCAGGAAATGCCTTGAACGTTGGTATTTGATGTATCGAGTGATGGGACAAATTACCCAGGTGCTGGCAGAGGGACAGGGCAGCTCGGGTGGCACAGGGAGGCTGAACACGACATCCCGGCAATGAGCCAGCGCCACACATGGCCGCTCCGCTCCTCCCTGCCACCAACGTGTGTGTGTCACACACTCATGCACAGACAGGGACACACACCCCTTCCCCACACCCGCCCACCCACTGGGAAACCAGCTGAGAGATGACTCCCATATAAGATTTTTCCCTCCTACATGTTCTAGCTCATAGGGCAGTTATCCAGGGGCCACCGGTCACTTTTCAAGCCTAATTTCCAAATTAGTTTAGCTTCTAGTAATTGGGAAGGTGTTAAATACTGAGGATGCAGCAGCTCTCCTAACTCGGCCCCCGCTGTTTGCTCTATTTCTCCTCCTCTTTGAACACCCCCGGCCATCCCTGCTGACCCCCAGCCCCAAGGCACTGCCAGCCCTGCAGCCCCTCAGGGACCACAACAGGAGGGACAGGGATGCCCGGGGGTGGCTCCAGCTGGGTGTCACCCTGCAGGTGCTGGGGTGGCAGCGTCAGCAGCTCCTGCGCCGGCAGCAGGCGCTGGGACCTCTGCACGGCTTTAAAGCTCACAAGATGCCACAAGGTAAATCATTTTGCCCCCAGTGGGGCTCATGCAGAAACCCCGCGTGGAACACGTGGAGCAGGGCAATGGGCAAGTGGGGGTTCCAGCAATGGAAGCTGCGAGGGAGAAAAGCCGGGGCAGAGGGAACCTCCCCGGCAGCTCCCTGAAGCAGGTGGAACAGTGCCTGTAACTCATCCAAGTCATCCTGACCTTCCCCATCCAGACGCTGTGCAGAGCTCAGCATTTACCAGGTCTGAAAGCACCTCCGACCTGTCCCCGCAGCTCCCAGCCCCTCTGGGCTCCCACCTGCCCCGTGCCCTGAGCCCCCAGGGAAGGAGCCCCAGAACACGTGGGTACTCTGAATAATGGTGTTTTCTTTCCTCGCTCCTGGCAGAGACTCTGTCAGTAGTTTATCATCACTTCCACCAGGTTTCATATACAACCATATCATCCGTCTTCATTTTCTCCTTTACACGGCAATTCCAACAGAGTGCCATTAATTTTGTTTTTATTAACCCGCTTTACTTCAGGGGGCTTCTATATAAAATGTTAGTTTAACAGTAACAACAAAAAGAAACAGCATAACACGGGAATATTTCTAAAAGAATAATTTTGATAACCTGCTAGCATATGAAGCACCATCTCAAATGGAAAGATAATATCCCTGTTAATCAAAAAACTATTTAAAAACTCAATTAACAGAACATTATGCTCTATAATTAATCTTCATTGCATTTCAATGATTCTCCCCCCAAATGAGTTTAATAAGTCTTTGAATTTTATTACAATGATCAATAGAGTCAATTCTATAATACAAAATAAGTTGGTTATGGAAGATAATTAGACCCCTCCTTTTCCCCTGAAGTAATTAAGTCACATCCATCTTAAGGTCCCATTCATCCCAAGTAATATTCCTGGATCCTCCTGATATTTATCTGAACATAACATGGAACTGCTGAGCTGAACGCAGCTGCAAATTGAAACAAATCAGGTGCAGTTTTTCTTTTTTTTTTCTAAAAAAAAAAAGAGTTTAAAAAAAAAAAAAAGAGTTCCCAAGATCCAAAAAATAAGAATATAAGTTGTCAGCAGGGGGAAAAGATTCCCTCCCTTGCAGGGAATGGATGCCGTGAATAAGGACAAAACCTGTTGCACTGGAACCGAGCTCTGCCAGACAGTTCTGGCCAGGTTCCTGCTCGCCCATGACACCCCTGTCACCCTGAAGAGACTTGACATTTTTTTAACGTACATTTTTCCCAAAGCAACACTACAGAGCAGGCCCTGCCCGGCTGTTGGGGCCCGGGGATGGAGGCGGTGGGACGGTGCTTGCCCGGCTGCCCACAGCCACGTACCGTTGGTGGAGAGCAGGAAATAGGCTGCGTTTTGCTGCGGGAGCCATCGTATCTTATTGATCTTCTCCTCTATCTCCAAACTCTTCAGGTAATCGAACTCCGGCTCGTGGCTCTGGAAGGTGCTGTAGACATTGTACTCTCCCCTGCGATGGGGCTGGTTTTTGCTCTGCAGGAAGGGGAACAGAGGAGTGTGAGGCTCGGAGAGCCACAGAACACTTTCTTGCTGACCCTGTGGTTCTCTACGGTTTGTCAAGTCACGGTGAGCGCCTGGTCGCGGTGACGCAGCACAGGTCTGGAGGCCAAGGCACGGCCTCTCCTGGCACGGCAGCTCCCACGCGCCGGAGTGCTCAGTGGGAACAGAGCGGTAACGGAGCAGGAACAGAGCAGGAAAGGAGCCTGCTGTGCTGCTGTCCCTGGAGAACGGCTGGGACCAAGCACCAGCCCCTGCTGGGCACCAGAACCAGCCCCGGGGGAGCCACTGGCACTGTGTCGTCGGCACAGGGAAGCAGCGTTTGCCCCGCAGGTGCTCAAATGTAAAGAAAGAGTAAAGCATCCGTGGAAAGGACGCAATCTCTGCAGGCATGGACGCTGCGCCATGGCTCAGATGCGTAAGGTATCGTGGGTCTGCAAATCCCACACAGTGAACCCAGCACCAGGCTCCGAATGGGGCTGAGGTAATTAAATGAGAACTGTCGTGGAGATGAACTTCCCGCACGCAAACAATGCATTTGGGGCAGTGAAGCCACCTTGTCCCATGGAGCGCAGTCCTGCTCCAAAGCAGGAGCTGAACGGAATACACCCGGTGAGACGTTAGGAAGCTTAAAGTTCAAGAAAAGCACTAGAATAATAAAATGAGAGAGAAATGAGAAATGAAATCCTGCTGGAAAGGTTGATGAAGTGTCTATGAGTGTAACCTTTAACCGATCGCTTCTCTCCAGCTTATATAGAAATAATTTTGAGGCAGTAACTTTGAGAAAAATTTAAAACCGTCATTGGACCATGACATTTTTCATGGCCCGGCCTGACTCATCCCTTCCACCGTCAGCAAACACACCCACGGGGGAGGATGGCTCCCAACGGCTCAGACCATGCGATGCCGCATGTGCCGTGCCAGACCGACCGTGCCAGACCAGCTAACCGGGACGGCTTCGGAAATGTGTCTGGAAGGGAAACGTAATTGTTTCATCCATCTACGCTTTCCAGACATTTTGGCAGTGTCAAAAAGGGTATTGGGGTGGTTTTTTTGGGGGGGTCTATGAGATGGACACCCACAGCATGCTCAAATGCACCGGCCTGATCCAAGTTACACCCGGCTGTAGAGAGCTGCAACCAGAGCAAAAGGAGCAGGAAATGCAACGTGATTTTGGAAGGTGTTTTACAAGATGAAATCTGGTCCTGCTTATGTTAATAGTTGCTTTTCAGACTGGAGTCTGCCAGGAGAGACCTGAGGTTAGGAATGACACATACGGATTAGGGAACAGCAGGAAGCTTTTCTTAAAAGGATAAAATGGGCATTTTGCATTCACTGACACTTACCTCCTGCTCACGCTGAAATATTACAACACGGCCCCCCTTGTCCCCTGTTGCTAGTAATTCTCCAGTGTGGTTGAATTCTACTGTAGAGATGATGTCAGCTGGAAAGAAGAAGACAAAGACAATTTAAGTAATGGCAGATTGGCTTTCACAGGCATCTAGAAAGCACCATTCCCTGTACAGCTACATGCCTTGTCAGCTCTTCAACCCCTGTGGGATCTCCATAAATCTCCGTTTTTCTATTGTCTATAATAACAATGGCCACAGCATTTTGGAACTTTGCTGTCATGAACCGCGACAGTCCTGCCCCCTTGCCCCTGGCCTGCGCCCCAACGGCCGAATTCAGGGCTATTTCCATCTCCGCGCTGTGCCTGTGCTGAACGCAGCACACATAACCTGAATTGTGCTGAATGCCCGGCAGTGGG
The DNA here is from genome assembly GCF_028500815.1 of Rissa tridactyla. Taxonomy (NCBI): domain Eukaryota; kingdom Metazoa; phylum Chordata; class Aves; order Charadriiformes; family Laridae; genus Rissa; species Rissa tridactyla. The sequence continues at coordinate 10,638,016 of NC_071476.1, forward strand.
GGCGCAGCGCTGGGCGGCACGGCACGGTATGGTATGGTACGGTATGGTATGGTACAGTACGGTATGGCACAGCATGGTATGGAAAGGCACCGCACGCTCCCCTTGCACCCGGAGGAGCTGCCCCCACCACTTTGGGTGACATGATCGATTTGCCGTCCCCCCTGGCGGAGAGGGAGTGGACGGGTGAAAACACCTTCGTATTCTCCACCCGAACCCACCCGAGACCGCACCAATTCTGCCAGTTTCCTCGGCCCGTTGCTGAATCTCCCATCGTCTATCAAGGTAAATTAAAGCGACGCCTTCCAGCCCTCCGTCACCCCAACAGCCCCCATGCCGCACCGCTCCCCTTCCCACAAACCCAAGTGCCACCACCGGGGGCAAACCCCACCGGGCAGGGACTGGTGCTCGGCTGCAGTGACATGGAGAAGCGAGGAGACGCTCATAGACCTGTGACTTGTAAACGCTTTAATCTACAGTGTTTACCCTTGAGGCAAAGCAAGCAGGAGAGCCGCTAATGATTGGATTTATTAGGCCTATTTTTAGAAGAATGTCAGAGGTTAATTCCACGGCAATTACTGCCCAACTGGTGTTCGCCCACTGCCTGGAGTGCAGCTCTCCGCCAGCACGGGGCCAGGGAGGAAGGAAGGTGGCCTTGGAGCCCCAGTGTTGGTGCAAGACTGATTTTGCAATGAACAGCACTTAGCTATGATAACAGCCAGCTCGCTCCTGCCATGATGACTGACAGGATTTGCATTTCTTTTCCTTCTCATTTCTGCACTCCACAGGGCAGCGCGGGCCCTGGCTGCAACCTCCGCAGCCCTGGGAGGGGCCAGACCCCTCTGCAAAAACCGGCTGCGCCTCAGGGCACCGGCACCCTCGGAGCCCCCTGAGCACTGCCATGATTTCTCTTGATTATCAGCTCTGTCATGTGCCAGCAGAGAAAGCATCTAGGACACATAACCTGAATTGTCCCTTCTCCCACCTATGATTTCTATCGCTCTCAGACACATATTAGAAATTTATCACAGCAGATTAGAAAAGACAAGGAAGAAAAGGCCATCGACCCAGATTCAGAGACCGGCACAGACTTTCGCAGCTGCTGGGAACGCTTCTGATGGTCTCCATCTTCCAGGACACCAGCCGAGATGGCATCCACCAAACACACGCCCTGCGCCGCAGTGTCTCCCACACGAGGCATCTCAGGGGCCCTTCCACAGCCAAGGGCTCCCCCGAAACACCCCCCTCCACCCTGGAATGGAGTCTGAGCCGGGTGAGTGGCTCTAGAGGGTTTGGGAGTCAGAACCGCCACCACGGCACGCAGCGCCCAGGCAGCCCCCCCGTCCCGGCGGTGAGGGGCTCTCACCAGCACACACCATGGCTCACTGGCACATCGCTGCTCACCAGCACTCACCCCTGCTCACTGGCACACACCGATACTCCCTGGCGCACACCGTGGCTCACCGGCACACACTGTGGGCTCACCGGCACACTGCTGCTCACTGGCACACTGCTGCTCACTGGCACACACCATTACACACTGGCACACACCACTGCTCACTGGCACAGCACGGCTCACCAGCACACACCGTTATACATCGGCACACACCGTGGCTCACCGGCACAGCTCTGCTCACCAGCACACACCGTTACACACCAGCACACACCACTGCTCACCGGCACACACCGCTGCACCGCACACCGCTGCACCGCACACCACTGCACCGTACCCCGCAGCGTTGCCCCGAGCTCAGCACCAACCGGGCAGACGGCGCTGCCGGGCCTCAGTTCACTCAGGCTTCACCCGTCTGCTGCCCATGAGGGGGGGTGTGGGGAAGCAGCCCTCCAGCACGGAGAAACGCAGGACAGGGGAGCAGCCCCGATTTATCCACACTGCCCACCGCGCTGCCTTTCAGGGGGCTCCCCGCTCACGCACTGGATCCTCTCTGTCCCCGACCGCCTGCGAGGAGCCACGTCTGCGGCACTGTGACAATCCAGATGGCTGCAAGCAGGTGAGTGATGAGCTCCGGGCTGCTCCCATTAATACTCGCGGGTCTTCCCCATATTGTCCCACCTCTCCAGCATGAAGCACATTTGTAGCAACACGCAAATGCATCCCGAAGTTCATCTTAATTCATTTACAACACTTGACTGCTGTGAACAGATTTAGGGAGACAATTTCACTGCAGACGGAGATGGAGCTGCAGCAGCAACACCCAAGAGGTGCCGGTGACACCCCATCCTGCCAAGCCAGCAGAAAGGGGGTGCCGGCGGCTGGACTGGGTGGCACTGGGCTGGAAAGCTCTGCGGCGAAGCACTTTATTCCCTCACATGGAGCCCTTTTGCCTCAGACAGCCTCTGTGGGCAGCAAAGGCTGCCAGAAAGGTTTCAACCATTTCCTACTAAGGTTAAAAAAAAGGCTGAAAAGCGATGCAGGAGGACCAAGCTCTGCTCCTGCTTACACCAGAGAAGGGCCAGGCTACCTGTGGCAGAGCCGACTGCAGCGCTGGGCACGGACAGTGTCTGGGAGGGATTTCAGTCTTCTGGATTAAAGTCACTGAATGGATTTTGAACTTTTTCAGATCACCTGTTCCTCCTCTCTTGGCTGGGCGTGAACTATTGGTTAGATACCATTCCCATTTAGCAACCGGGAAAACAGGTCATGGAAGTCATTCAGGGTTTTTTTTGCCCGTTTTCCTTAGGCAATATAATCTACACATACTTCTTCGTTGCTTCTGCTGTTCTTGCACACTCTTTAAAAGCCCTTTTAAGAGATCACCCCTCTGCCGATAGGTTTATTCCGGGAATGCATCAGACACCATGACGCCTCTGGTCTCTGGGTCCCCATTTCGCATCCAATGCGGACTGGAGGCAACCAGGCACCCCCCGGGGCACCCGCGACTTCCCCGTGCTGTCTGCAAGGTGCTTCCCCCCCTGCACGGCTCCCGAACTAAGCCTCAATACACCGCTAGGTTACTTCGTTTGGGCAGAACAGAAAAGGAGATCAACAACCGGCTCCCACAGTACAGACACGTTTTTGACACTGCTGTTAAAGCATCACCATGGAAAACAAATCTCTCCTGTACCCACCCAGTTCTTTAACCTTGGATTCGCTTGACTGATGGGCTGGAATAGCAAGGACCCGCAGAGCCCTTTGCACGAGGGAAACCTTTGCAAAGAGCCTGCACTGAAGCTAGAACCTCAGAAATTAAATTAGCAAAACGTCGGTGAGCAAAACACCCACCTGATACAGTTCCCTTCCTACACTCACCACATTCAGCCAATGCCTCCCAAAGGGCAGGACAGGTATTTTTAAACATCTGTTAAAGGTTGGCAAAGAACACCTGGACAGGGCAAATCCCAGCCATGCTGCTGCTACCGCCCTGCCAGACTTGCTACAGCATTTCAGGGTCCTGCAGAATCAGAAACCAATTTGCAATTTCAAGGAAAGGACGTTGGCTCTAACAAATATAAGAAAAAACATATCCATGAAAAGTTAAGCCAAAAGCCGTGTCCCGTTCTCACAGGTAACAGCATCCACAGCTGCAGACAGATGCCACAGCCAAAATCAAACATGCTCAAGCACTAAGAAGCTTTGTGTTTGGAACCAAACCTGGCTCAGCAGGTTGCGCCAAGCCCCTGTTCAAGCAGAGGTTCTCATTCCCATAGTGGGTGACCTCCACTCTGGTGAGTGTCACGGCGATGTCGTTGGCCGAGCCAGTGTCAGTAGAGGTGATACGTGGAGAACACACCAGGGACGGACTCGGAACAGAAGCTGCAGCAGCAGCCTAGGAACTGCAGAGGCCACGGCCAGGCAGCGTTAATGTGCACCTTTTCCTTCTAAAACTCCTCAGTTGAAAATTTAACTGTTTTGCACTATTTAATCTTCTCCATCACCAGCTGCTGGTTTTAGGTCATTCACTTTTCAATGAATTAAAAATAACGTTCTGTACTGCAGTGAGACATTTTTCAGAGGGCACTTGCTCCCTAATGCATCACCTTGTCAGCAGAGCTGTCTGCAACGCCGGAGCCGGGCACCACAAGGATGCTCCAGCCACCCCGGCCCCATCACCTGTTGGTTCCGCACCTGCGGGAAGGGGGATGCAGGGCCACAGAACCTCCCGCACCCACCGTTTGCTCATGCCGCCACCAGGATTTCAGATAAGGATAATGACAGAGCTTACCTTAAGAAAAACTAACAATTAAAAAACCATCTCATGAGCAGAAGTATTCAACCCAACCCAAGCCCCACCACCGTCAGCAGGAGCGTCACGCCCCGGCACCCATGGGCTGGGCTCTGGCTCTTCTCCTCGACATCTCTGGGTAGTAACAAGAGTCTGGCATCGCGCAGGAAAACACCCCCGCGGGGTGAAATGGAGGAGGTTATGGTTGAGGAGCACAGGGCAGCATCGGATGCTTTTCAAAGATGTCTCCTGACAAACTTGGGCCCCTCCAGCACAGGCTGGTCGGTCACGGGCTGCTGCCTGCTCATCCCCACCCACTGCACTTGAGAGACACGACAGGGTGATTATTAATTAAAATTCCCATGTATTCGCATTGAAATGATCAATAATTTATGCCCGGTTCTCCTAAGGTTCCTACAGCAGTTTTGTGACAACAGAAAGGAAAAAAGCTTCTCTCTTTTTTTGCTTTTTCATTTCCTTCATCACCTCCTACACGCTCAGTGCCCCAATGCGGGAATTTAAAGAAAACAGTTTCCATGGAGACCCTCCCCTCCACTGGCACCCACCCGTCCTCCCTTCCCTCAGCATCAGCGCTCCTTCACGCTTTCATGCTAAAAATATCGAAGACGGGATTTGATTTCCGCCGTAGCGATACAGTTTTATGAGAAAAATAGGAAATTTATAATACACACACACCCCCTCCCCCTCTCTGGGTGTGGAGGGAAGGCGTGCTCTCCGTGAGGAATGGGAAAACAAACCCATTATTAAAAAGAAAGAAGACAAAACCAGGGGAGCTGCAGTCGGTGCTGAGACCTGCATTCCCGGAACAGCCCAACCCAGAGCAGGAGCTGCTTGCGCTGCTGCCCCTCTCCTCTTCCTCACCCATGCAGGAGCCCAGGTGCCCTGTGCCCGCTCCCAGAGCATCCCAGGCAGCTCATCCCTGCTCCTGGAGCATCCCAGGTGCCCCATACCCGCTCCTGGAGCATCCCAGGCACCTCGACACTGCTCCTGGAGCATCCCAGGCACCTCATCCCCATTCCTAGAGCATCCCAGCCACCTCATCCCTGCTCCTGGCACATCCCGCCTGCCGCAGCATCATCAGCAGCTCCCTGCAGAAGGGCCCTGATACTGCCTGTCCTGGCGGGGATGCCATGGGGTCACCACACGTGTCCCACCACACATGCCAGAAGCACATGCCCCCACCTCACACATGATGACACCCATGGCCCAGCCTGTGAGGTGCAGGGCACAGCAGGACAGCCATCAGCCTGGCAGGGGCATCCCCGGGCTCAAACCCGCAGGCAGAGGGGTGACCCCCAGCCCCCCGGGGGGCTCTACCTGCTGCTGTGTGCCCCCATCTCAGGTCAGCCAGCACGGCTGGCGCAGGGCAGCGCCTGACAGCCCATGCCTCCCCCTGACTGGTGGTGTTTTCCAGGGCCTGCCTTGCACACAAGTGCTGAGTTTTTGCCCTTTCTTCCGAAGTCGACCCGTTTCCACTGGCACAGAACAATTTCACCAGGGGCAGGACGGTGCAGCCCACCGCACGCTGCCGGATCGCATGGCAGGACTGACCCCATGGGCTAAAAGGGCTGCGAAGGAGTGCTCTGCTCTGCTTTCACCGCACAGCAAGCCAGGAAGAGGTTCAAAGTAGGGAAAGCCAGGGAAAAATCCATCTGTGGGTAAGAGTACCCTTCCCAGCTGAGGTACATGTGTTACAGCAACCTTTAATATCCAGAGCTTGACTGGATGACCCATGATTTTTAATTAGCTTTTCAGAAATGTACTTGCACTGTGTGTACAATGACTACTGAGCGTCCCAGGTGACGTTGCCAGGCAGGCTGGTGGGTGCCGGCTGCGCGGTGGCACCACTGCTGTGCGCTGCCCGTGGGACTGAGCTGCTGCCCCGACCAGCTGCATGCTGATGCCAGGAGGGATGTCAGCGGAGGCTCGTCTCAAGGGCTTGCAGCGTGCCACGGGCACTAGCCTCATGCTAATTGCCAGAAGGTATGCCGGAGCGCTGCCAGCCTAAAGCAGGGGACGCGTGAGTCACTGCATGACAGTGTCTTCCCTGGTTGCCTCTGCTCCCATGCCTTCCGCACCCCTGAGAGTCACGCAGCCCTCCCGCGCACCGTCTCCTCCCTCCGCAGGGCAGGACCACGACAGACGCACAAACATTTCTGCACAGCTTCGCTCTCTGCAAGCCGCAGAGAAAACCCTTTAGAGGCAGGAAGAGCATTACTGTAAGCATCATTATAAACTGCCTACAGTGGGAAGGTCACAAACAGCAAACTCTGTGTCTGAGATCCATAAGTGAGTCAGTCATACAGCTGCAAAATTCGCAGTTTCCAACCCAACAGGACCCAGAGCTGACATCTCCACGCTGCTATGCGTGGTTTCACCCTAAAGCTCGTCTGTTCCTATAAATGTCTCTTACAGCCTGCTCACTCGCCCCAGGCACCGGGATTGGAGAGCTGGCACGTTCTCCAGGTCCTGGTGCTCAGGCGCTGGTACTCAGCCCCTCATGCATAAAACGACCCTAGAGTTTCACTCCCCCAAAACAAGTGACAAGTAGGTGGCTTTGCACTTTGTAGGACAGACACCAATGGGGGACCCCTGCTGAAGTCAAGAGGATGCGTCTATTTACACTCATGCAAGATCTAGGAGAAGAGCATCATGTGGCAATAATTGGGAGAGAAAAAGGCAGAAAATAAAGCTGCAAAATTTTCAGTCATTTTTAGGATTGTTCTTGTTCCTGCCAAAATGTTGACAAAAATACAACAAAACTGTCAAATTTTCACCAGCTTCTTTTCCAAGGAACTGACCGCTGCTTCCCTGCTCTGTGGCAGGGGTCACAGCTGTGGTCCATCCCGTAGGGACACTGCGGGGCGACCCAGACAGGATTTGCCTCTAAACCAGCCCTGACAATCCGTCTCCTTCCCACCATGCAGAGCTTTGCTCTCATTGCTCTCTTTGCTTTTTCACGTACCTACTGAAAACGTGATACTGGACCTTCCGCAGGATCAAACACCAGCTTTCCTCAGGGCAAGCCCTGTCGCAGCGTCACGAGAGGTTTCCCCAGCGCTGAGCCGCAGGGACACTTCAGCCCCCGCAGCTCCGCTCTGGACCTCAAACCTGACGGTCCCCAAGACCTGCACGTTTTCTGTGACTGAGGACAACCCGCCAGCGCTGGCAGTCGAGGAAGGAAGAGCAACCAGGGCCTGATCCTGGTCACTTATTCCTGTGCCTCCCTCCCCTCTGGCTGCTCTCCCAGCAGGACAGGCCTCTCCCGGGGGGGAAGTGGGCAGTCCACGGCCCAGCACCCCCCCACAGGCCCAGGAGTTGTGCAGATGACACCATGGGGCCAGTTTCTTCCCTGATTCCTCCAGGGTGGAGCTCTGCCTTTCCCCACAGCCCTGACCTCTTCGCTGCTGGCCGGCGTGCTCCTGCCGCTCGGCCCTGCCGGCGGCTGCCAGGGCTCTCCTGACCGCGGCTTGGATTCGGATGCCCCCAGCTTCTTAATATTTGTATAAATCACCCAGCTGACGGCACCGCACACAAAGCCTCCGACTCTGCAGATGATAATAAATTGGGAAGCACCATAAATAACAGCAAACAAGGCTGCCAAATGAAGAAGGATTTAGATCATTCAAATCCCAGGCTATGAGTTGTCAAATCCAGTTTAATGCTGATAAGTGTGGGATAATAACTCAGCACAAACACGTCTCTCCTCCCCCCGTCAGCCCCCCGAACAGAGTGAGGGCAAAGGGGGTTCGCCGGGTGGACGGGGATGCTGCTGCACGGCGTCCCCCCCAAGCCTGCTGCTCAGCCATGGGGGAAGCAAACGGGATGCTGACGGGTCCTGTTAACTGCAGAACAACGTCTACATCTGAAACCATTCAGGTGGATGAAGAAAGCACGGGGAGGTCATAAAAAATTAAAGGGCTTAGAGAGGGAAATGAAAGACACAGCCAAGTGTGGTCAGGGGACAGCCCGACCACAAGCCCACCCATGGCCCCTCTGCGGGGTCTCGGTGCGGGCGAAGCACCGTCTCCGCATCCCACCACCCCATGGCAGGAGGTGGACCCCGAGCTCAGTAAGGGGTTTCAAGGAGGACGCAGACCTTCGAGTTGCCACTGAATAATGCAGCACAATCCTCAGCCTCCCAAGGAGGCTCCTGGCTCAGTGACAGCCTGTGGGTCTTACCTTGCCCAGGAAATGGTGAGACTCTATGCATTTCACTGTTTAAAAGAGATCCCTTCGGTTTCCCTTTCTGTCTGCCTCTCTCAAAACAAAAAAAAAAAGGGAGAGAGCAGGGGTTTTTAATAACTCTGAAACTCACATGCTGTCAGCAATGAGGAATTCACGCTGCATGTCGGAGCTTTAAACGCAGAGTTTTGATGGAGAGTTACCAACTCTTGAACACTGCAAGGCATTTTAAAGGAACCATGACCTGCTCTCACTTTTCTAAGTTCAGATTTACAGAAGAAAAAAACCAAAGCAAACACAAACCACCCACCCACCCACCCACCAGTCGCAAATGTGAACAGTCCAACGGCCCTGTCTGTTGTGGATGCAGACCGGGCAATAAATGGAGAATTAATTCTTCTGGGGCCAACCCCTCCTGATGCGCACACAACAGGCACCTCTGCAGCAGGAAGGCAGCTGAGGAGTCCTCCAGCCTCTTCAGGGACTTCAAAGCTTTACAGGTTCAGCTCTTCTGGGGGATGGCCAGGGCACCTTGGAAACACCTCCCATGAAACATCCCACCAGCTCCAAGAGCAGCACCGGCTGTGGGAGCAGGAGCAGCCCGTGTCCCCCAGCGCCGCCTGCGGCAGGGCCAGAGCTCCCAGTCTCCACTCCAGCAGGCAGAGCAAAAACCTCACCCAAAGTCCTGGCTGCAGCTTTCTTCCCTGCCTGTGAACAAGCGTTCGCAAGGAAGCAAACCGAGGATTTCGGGGCCCCTCAGTGACACAAAAGGCAGAGGGAAGACCGGGCAATGCTACAGGGCTGGAGGGGACAGGGAAGCATCACCAGGGTCCCACCAGAATGGGCAAAGCGCGGTTCACAGGGTCACGCAGGGCTGAACCCAGCCATCAATCCTCCCCCAGACTGTGTGGTCCACGACAGGGGGGGAGCGGGTGGGAAGCGAAGAGGACAGCAGAGGTTAAACTGGGATCTAATGGCATGCAAAATCACATGTGATTGATCGGCATTGATTTTTCCCTGCTGAGGTGAATGATAGCCTGGCAAACAGAAATCAATTCCACTGCATTAAGCCCAGTAAGGATCTGGTATCATCAGCAAAACGCCCTGAAACACCATTGCTCGCCGACAGCGCGAAGCATGGCACAGCACCACAGCCGGGCCAGGGCTGTGGTGGAGAAGGGAGGCCAGGCTTTGTGGAAAAACACCACGCCGGAGCCCTGGGAAAGGCCAGGCCACTCCTCTGCCCCATGGCAAGTCCTGTTTTCTGCAGGAGTTGGGCTGGAGTCACAGCTCGGAGTTGGACCTCCCGGTGGCTTCGGGGCGGGCTGAGCTCTGCCGCCTGGGTACGGCTTCTCCTTGCGACGAGGCGATGTTGCAGAGCTAGCAGCAGCTGCTGCTCTTCCCCAAAATGGAATAACTCTCCTAGATTTAAGTGCTAAAAATACTGGCACATTCAAAATTTCTCTGCCCTTGTTACAGCAAAGAATAATTTAGTGCTACCGACCTAGACGAAAGAAACTTCCATCTGGTGGCTCCCCCAGCACATCCCCCACTGCAGCGGCTCTTCCAGAGTGCCCAAATGGATTTACTTCTCTCCCACCATTCTCTCAAGGTTTAATTCACTGTAACTGCTGGAAATGAGAGCTCAGGAGGGAATAATGTCATGGAGGCGATCAGCATGAAGGCACAGGGAGAGCAGCGGCTCTCACCGCCCCAGTGCCCGGGTGCACACGGCAGCGCTCTGTCCCCGTCACGTGGCACCCGTGATCAAACGCTCCCCCTGAGCTGAATGCAACCAGCAGAAACCACGCTGCTTCGAAATGCAATGGGTCGGTTCATTAACAGATGCAGAACAATAAAATAGAAAAGAAAGCCAACAACAGCTTTCAGACAGAACCGTAACTTTACATGGCACTCGACAGAGATACTCCTTTTTAACCTCAACACGTCTTGACTCCAGAGGGTCCCGTCGCAGCTGATTGTTACAGGCACTTGCAGCGAAGCAAAGGGCAGGAGATGCCATCTCAAGGGAGCTCCGGGACCTCTCCCAGCGCGGAGCAGGAACGTGCTCACTCATCCTGCCTACGAACATGAGACCCAGGAGATGAAGGGCTCCGGCCACGCAGCGTGGCCATTACCCTGCCCCCAGGAGGGACACATTGCACCTTCTGCCTGCAGCAGTAGACGATGCTCCCAAGAAGCATGGGGAGAGGAGGGAAGAGCTGCGACTGGGAGATGCAGCTACATCCTGGGGCTCAGCTGTCCCTTGCCCTCCCATCCATGCAGGGACAAGCGAGGAGCGCAGCGGAGAGGGAAGAGAAGAGGTGAAATGGAGAGGTGCAGGGGGATCGCTCTATGTGACAGGCTGGACCAAACCTCCTACCGGGATAGTCATGTGCCACAGGGTTAGAAAAGACCTCCCATGCTCTGGGCAGGAACACCCAGACCCTGACGGGACCAGGGAAATGCCATCCTGCGGGGAAGGACCGAGGAGCCGCTCTGGTGCTGCGCCGGAGCAGAGAGCGGACCCGCACTGCCGCAGCCACGGGCCGTGTCCCCCGGGGTGTGCAGGAGTCACCGCTCGCAGGACAGAAAAGCCTCCTTCAGAAAACACTGGTGGTTTTAGACGGGAGCTCTGGGCAAGAAATAGAAAAGGCAGAGGCCAAGGGCTGAAAGCAGCAGGCGAGAGCTGGTGCACACAGCGAGACCCCCTGCGCTGGGCTCCTGCTCCCCTTCTCCCGGGCGGTGCTTGCACCCAGCGCTGCCCTTCCCCGCTCCCCGCCAGCACCCCGCGGCGTGGCACACGTCCCCATGCGGCACCGCACGCGTCCCTGGGCCCACACGACACACTCTCGCTGGCCGGGGATGTGCACGTGCAACGCAAAACTCCTCTTCTGGTATTAAGATGCACAACTCGTTAGCTGTTGGATTAATGACATTTTTTAATTGGTCAGGCTATGAAAACCTTATAGAGCTGTTATACATTACACCTGTAATGGCGGAACAGCATGTTAATCAAGAAAATTAGCGCGAGACCCAGAGAATCTCTCTACCAGCGCAAATAATCCTCACTTTGAGAGGAAAATTAACAGCCGCGTTACGAAGTCCCAGAGCACCTGGCCCTGCAGGAGACCTGGACCAGTCGCACAGGTGCTGCCTGGCCAGGGTGGCACGGCCTCGGCCGCGGGGACCAGCTCTCGCCCCCGCGAAGGCCCCGTCCCCGGCCGAGCAGCAGGACAGGCCGTGCCACGCGCCAGTGCCCACCACCCCTCCTGGCACCTGGACATAGCGGGAGCTGCTTCTCTGGCTGCCCCCTGGCACCAGGTACCGCCATCCGAGACACCAACGCGAACACACGTCAGCGGGGGCGGGCTGCATTGCCACTCGTGGAAAGCAAAGATGCACACAGCTCTACGCGGGACTGAAAGGATTTAAAGATGCCGCCTTAATAATCCTGTGGCGGGACAGACACACTGTAAGGATGCTTAAAATAACGACAAAACATGCTCTACAGAGTGCGTTAATTTCAAAGCAAACAAAACCTATCATGAATTGTGGAATTACTAAAATCCATCATTTCCTCTATCAGCTTCCTTCTCTTTTTACTGTTCTTTTCTACACTATTCCTCTGGCATGCACACATGCGCACGTAGGTACAGCCCTCCGTTACATGCTGACGTTTCTGCCGTTACGGGGGATCAGAGGAGCAGCGCCTGGGAAGGGACACGGTCCGACAGCAGCCTGTCCGCACCCACCGCCCCCCCAGTGCCCGCACCCCCGCGCTGCCAGGACACCACGCCGGCTGCCGTGGCTGCGCCGCTGAGCAGCTCGCGCTGCCAGGAGCATCCCCAGACAACTCATCCGACTGTACCCTGTGCCTTGGCTCGCTGCAGAGTTTACGTTGCCATCCTCTTGCCAAGAGGCTGAGAGGCAAAAGACAGAAAACCTTCTTAATATGGCTGATGTGGGCTTAGAAATCAGAATAGAAAATCCAAGTCCTCCTGCAAAAATATACTCTTAAAATAAATCAGACTTTGTAAAAAGCATCTGAGCATCAATCAAGTCCTCCAGCCTTTCCACACTAACACCTTTAAAATCCCTAAGGATTTCTGCAAACCTTGGGCTCTCTCCCAGGTCTGCCACGAGACCGTCTGGGCATTTCTCATTCATGGGCATAAAGAATAAGCAACGCAGAAAGCCGTCTGGTTTCCAAATACCTTCCAAAAACCTGTAGTTTCCAAGTGACATCACTGGTTGCTGAAACCTGAACAGCTGACAGGAACACGAATTCACAGATACTGACAATACCTAGCTCTTTGTGTTTACCAGATCCTTATCCTCAGCAGGAACACAAAGGCTCTTTTCTAGCAAGGTAACACCATGCTGACCGCTGCAGCAGCCCACTGATAGTCAGCGCGCACGTGTATTCTCAAGACGTTGCCCTGCAAACCCAGGAAACCCTAATACATGAATATCACTGTTAAATTATTATTGCAGCAAAGGGGTCGGCGTACAGACACCAGGATGGATGTTTTGCCAAAGCGCTCAGTGTGCCATGCATTCTGTCTTTCTGGTCATCTTGCTGAAGCCATCTGTTAGCTTATCAGCAAACCCTATTGATTTTTTAAAAATCTGAATTAGAAGTACCCAAATGTCAGCTAAGCGAGTAAAATCTGGAAGCAGCAAGCTTTCCTCTCATGTATAGCAGCTGTTTTCAGCTTATGACCAAAATTTGCTATCATCTTGCACTGATGTCATTCTCCGCCTCATTATTCCAGTTTGGTGCCCTGGCACAAGCCCCCCCAGCCAACGCAGCCGGTACAACGCGCAGCAACCACTACAGAGGTTTCCTCCTGCAAGCGGGGTTTCAACAGGACACTGACACTGAGCGCTCGGCAACGAGCTCCGCTGACAGAGACTCATTCCATGAAGGATCACAAACCACTTTGCAAACATGGAGACTCACGGTAACAATTTTACGGGGGCAAACCCAGGCGTGGGACGCCTGAACAGGCTGCCTGAACCCTCTAAGCCATGCCCACCGTCTGGGCTACTGGGCTCAGAATTTCCCTCATCAGAGAAGTGTTCTGTTTTCTCCCCCTTCCCAGTTTTCTGACGCGCTCATAGAGCCGAGAGCCCGCAGCCAGGAGCGGGGTAGCTGGCGTGAGGGTTCTCATGGGGTCCCCCTTGCCAGTGGCAGCTGCCTCCGACCTGCCATAACGCAGCTGCCCTTCCCTGAACATCCAAAGACCTTCTGGTCAGTCAGCTCTTCTGGTGCTTCGGAGTCCACGGAGGTTCTGTTATACCTGTCTCAGGCATCAGTGTGGTGCTGGACACGGCGCAGCCCGCGAGCGCTCGCATGGGCACACATCAGGTCTCAAGACCCTCTTTCATCTTACAGCACGGACATGGCTTGCTCTCCAGCTCTGAGGTGAGACCCTTCACCTTCATCTCCTCTGAAGCTCCTGGGATCAGAGGTCTCCTCACCAGAACACCACCAGTGGCCAGACACACGCTTGCTTTTCAGCAGAGCTTCAGGAGACCGCAGCCCTCCTGGCCCACTTTGAGTGTGGCCCCAGGACACTCCCTCTCTAAAGCTGAAAAGCCCCAACGAGGGCAGTGCAGGTTAGAATACACTTTAGAAGGCTAATAGAGCAAACGCCAGAACGGGAAAAGGTTCAACAATGGCAAGGGGGTAAACAGCACTTAAAGAGGGTGGCCCCATTGCAGAGTTTTCATAGACACCCAAAGATGACACATCTCTTGGGGCGGCGGGGAGGCAGCACAGAGGCAGAAACACTGGTGGATCAGCGGTGGGACGCAGGTGGGCCCAGTGCTCACCCGGGAACAGGAGAAGGCAAACAGGGAACGCAGCCAATGGGAGATGAACACCTTCCGCACGGAGCAGCTGAGCCATCCCTGCCATAATCTGCCTTTAAAGAAAGCACACGTGGAAGCCACAGCCCGCAGAGAGGGCTGATATTCGAAAGAATGTGCTTCATATCTCAATTCTGTATTTAGGGGAAAGCAAACACACTAAAGCTATGTACAGACAGTCCCTGGCATTTGTTGCATAGATTTGAATTTAATCAGCTAAAGATGGCTTAATCCAACATCTGGGGCTGTATCAAGCAGGAACGCACCACAAAAGGATTTCTTTCATGTTGGGCTCAAGCAGCTGCAGCCCAGCGGTGCCGGGTGATGCTGCCCAAAGTACAGGGCTGCACCCACTCCATCGCAGCCACCTCGTGTCCAAGCAAATGGGGCATTTCCATTTGACATCGGCCACCGCAGTGCTCCACCAAGAACATTTCTGTGTCTGCCCCAGTCAAGTGCCATCACCTGTAGGTCCTTTCCTCATCCTCCAGCCCATGGTCCCCTCCCCAGGAGGCAGCATGGCCTGTTGTGACCCACCACCGTCCTGCCCGGTGCCTTCAGGGACCGGTGCTGCTCGGGGTCCTCGGCTGCTGTTGGGCTGCTCGGGCTCTGCCACCATGCGGGGCTCGGTGACGATGCCCACCACGGCTCCAGCACTCCTCGCCCAGGGTCACAAACCCCTCACGAAGCAGTGCCAAAACCGATGTTAACCCAGGAAAAGTCTGAGTGATGGGGCCAGTCCACAACACGCATTCTGCCTGCTCGGTTTAAAACTCATCATGAACTAGATCTTCTGCCTACTTTAACATTTCTTCCAGCGGAAGCTGAATGTCTGTGCCATCGCTTTCAATCTGCCCCTAGACGAGCTCATTTCAAGACATTTTCCATGTAGTATTTTAATTAAACTTTCTTTCTTTCAATTTAGTGTTAGGTTCACTACATGATGTTCTGAGCCACTGAAATGAATTGCCTAAAAGTAATTTGTGCAGCAGCTGAAGGAGGAGATTATAGCTATAAATGAGTCCATCTTTTGAACTTTGCATCCTGTGCCGATATCAGTCTGCTGTGTGTGTCTCTGCATTTCTGTACCTGCAGCATTCAGCACCATTCGATGTAATGGCTCAGAAAATGTAACGGGCAGCAGCGTCTGCGGAGTCCTGCCCAGTTCCACCACGGAGCCGCAGCAGCCGGCCGAACGGGCAACCTGCGTTCGTGGTGCTCAGCACCGCAGCACCCCACGGCGCAGCCCAGAGCTGCTGGGGTGCAGAGGGCACGCAAGCGCTGCCTTCACCCGGGAGGTGGCTTGTCATCTTGTTACCAAAGGCAGGCCTCTGCTTTGTTTCTAAAATAGTTGCTTCTTACTAACCTTCTTACTGTGTGAGAAAATAGCTAATTACTGACTTTTTTACTGTGTAAAAATAGTTAGTCACTGAGCTGATGTTACAGATAGTGATAATGAGGAGACAACCAGTAGTTAATCACTTCAAGGTTCTTCTATACCTCAAGTATGTACTCCTATACCAATCAGGATAGAGTTATGGCTGCTTCAAAGAACATCCTTATTATCTTCAAGAAGTTGGCAAACTTACAGCAAACTTTTACTGTCCTGAGATGACTCAATACTTCAAAAGGATGATGTGAGGAAGGGTCTCCTTACCCATACGACCACCGAGACACTCACGCTTGCGCAGAAGTGTTTTGCCGACACAGCAAAATTTGATACGCATGGGCAAAAAGACTATTTGGTTACCCTAATGAATATGTAAGCCTAGGTGGAGTTATGTATTAGGTAGGTGGAACAATGAGAATATTTTGTGTATAAATAATGGGTGAATATCCCTGGTAAGGTGTGCTAGATTTGTGGGTTTCCCCTAGCACCCGACATCGAATAAAGCAATATCTCCTCTCTAAACTACTTTTGGTTTCGAGGGCTTTTATTTCAGGTAACAATCTCAGTAAGAAAGCATTGTGTCTCTTGCTAGTAAGTAGCAGAGAGTAAATAAATACTTGGTTTACAAATTGCAAGTGTAAATAACAAATATTTCTATCTGAAACTAATCAGTAATTGCTCCTGGTGGTACTGCTCATGTCCCAACTCAGGTAAGGATCTAACACACCACTGGAATACCTCTGCCAAAACAGAAATAACCTTGCTTACTTCCCCGAGGGATAAATCACTACTCAATCTGCACCTGAAACGGAGAGGTCATGGCCGTGCTATTTTTAGAATCTGCTAGGTTGTGATAACAAGAATTCATCTTTATCATGGGAGAACTAATATCTTTAAGCTTAACGATGTCCACAGTTGGATCCTAGCTCAGCTGCTAATCACCACCATCATCTGCAAGAAACAGACACAGCAAAACGCTGAAGGACCCTTCGATAATACAAGTGGTACCCGCTGATCGCTCTCCAGCAAAGCCTTTTCCTTAGCGCAAACACTCTGCTAATTTTTACTGCGAGCAAGCGTGCAAATGACCAGGATTTCAGAGAGCAAATACCCTCTGGAGCAGTTTGGAGAGCTCAGAAAGTTCCCCTGCTTTTCTGCCGACGTGCATCACGAGAAACCAGCGGGGGGCTGAGGTCGGGGTAGGTGCTGTGTGAGCGGTACCACCCCCGCACGCACCCTGGGGGCTGCACTCCAGGAGACGGTCCCCAGCGCACCCAGCTGGCTCGGCGGGCATTGAGGACGTCCCAACACGAACACGGCCCTGTACCTTCTCCGGGCGCCCAGCTCAGTTCAGCTCCTCCGCCCCGAGCAAAGGGGCTGCAAGGCATCTGTCAAACCAGCACCCAGCCGCGCACCACGTCTCGCACGCCGAAAAATCAACCACCGACCCCTTGCTTCCCATTCGAATTCATCATTCTACCATGGATTTTGTCCCCTTGGATGGAAAATATATTTGGATTTATTTTCATCTATCTTCAGTGGGAAGTAGTAGACAAACCTTGCTTGTTATCAGGGAATAAACTCCGGGATGTGATAAGCTTCCAACTGGAGGCACGGACATTCATTAGATCAAATGAAAACCCTCGCCTAGTCAGATGGGATTTAATTAAGTTGATTCTGACAGGGAATTAAAGGTCTTTGCTGGGAGCTCTGTTTCTGGTGTCGCGGCTGTATCATTGAAGCTAAACATAGTACTTCCCGAGGCAGTATTAGTACAAAATATTTCGGACAAAATTGTTAGACTGAGATAATCTTGACACTGTTCATCTGCAGGAACCAGAGCCGCAGCTGAACCTGGTTGCTCCTAGTGAGGTCTTATCGTTAACACAGTAACATGGCAAAATTAATTAGAGTGCATGGAAAACTGATTTGTTTATGCTAAAACTAGCAACAAATGCAGAGACAAATACAGAAAATGATCCTGCATGCTGCCAGGGCCGGGCAGTGGCAGGCAGCTATCGCCCATCTAGACGTGGCAACTCTTTCAGAAGATGGTCCGTGTCCAAGTGGAGGCCAGTGACAAGTGGAGTCCCTCAAAGATCAGTACTGGGACCGGTCTTGTTTAACATCTTCGTCAGCGACATGGACAATGGCATGGAGTGCACCCTCAGCAAGTTTGCTGACAACACCAAGCTGTGTGGGGCGGCTGACACGCTGGAGGGAAGGGACGCCATCCAGAGGGACTTTGACAGGCTGGAGAGGTGGGCCCATGCCAACCTCATGAAGTTCAACAAGACCAAGTGCAAGGTCCTCCATCTGGGTCGGGGCAATCCCAAGCACTGATATAGGCTGGGCAGTGACTGGCTTGAGAGCAGCCCTGAAGAAAAGGACTTGGAGATGCTGGTGGACGAGAGGCTCAACATGAGCCGTCAGTGCGCACTAGCAGCCTAGAAAGCCAATTGTATCCTGGGCTGCATCAGGAGAAGCGTGGCCAGCAGGTCAAGGAAGGTGATTCTCCCCCTCTACTCCACTCTCGTGAGACCCCACTTGGAGTACTGCATCCAATTCTGGAGCCCCTACTACAAGAAAAATATGGATGTGCTGGAACATATCCAGAGAAGGGCCACGAGGATGATCAGAGGGCTGGTGCACCTCTCCTATGAGGACAGACTGAGAGAGTTGGGGTTGTTCAGTCTGGAGAAAAGAAGGCTCCGAGGAGACCTTATAGTGGCCTACCAGTATCTTAAGGGGGCCTACAAGAAAGCTGGTGAGGGACTTTTTAGGATGTCGGGTAATGGTAGGACTAGAGGGAATGGATTAAAACTAGAGATGGGTCGATTCAGGATGTTAGGAAGAAGTTCTTCACCATGAGGGTGGTGAGACACTGGAACAGGTTGCCCAGAGAGATGGTGGAAGCCCCATCCCTGGAAGTTTTTAAGGCCAGGCTGGATGGGGCTCTGAGCAACCTGATCTAGTGGGAGGTGTCCCTGCCCATGGCAGGGGAGGTGGAACTAGATGATCTTTAAGGTCCCTTCCAACCCTAACAATTCTATGATTCTATGATTCTAAGATCCTCGTGCAACCAAACAGCAGCACCGAGGCACTTTTAGTATAACATTCCATTCGCAGGTCTGATTTTCTATCGAACTATGAGTAACTCTGCTTAAACGGACTGCCCGCCCCGTCTTGCCCCATGGGTCCATGGGGGACGGGGGCTCTCAGCTCCCGGGAGGTGCCAGGCTGACAGCACGGCCGACACAGGAGAGCACGGGAGCCGACAGCCCCGGCTCAGGATGGCAGAACGGAGCAGGGAAGGGCCTGTCCTGCCCCAGCGAAGCCCCTTGCTCCCTGCCAGCATCGGGGCAGACGGCAGCGCTCTCCCGGGGCCAGCACCGCTCATGCTGCCCCGCCAGCACTCGCACCGCCAGCGTCCAGGCGTGCAGAGGAGAAGCTGTAATTAGTAATTTCCAGGGAGGCCAGAGCCTATTACGAGCGTGTCCCTTGCTGTTCCCCAGGGTGACCTACGGCTCAGGGATGTTTCAGACTGTGGCTGGTCACAGGCTCACACCGGTCTCTGATTCATGGCGCAGGCTGCAAGGCAAAGTCACCTGGATTTTAACAGTCTTTCACAGCACCGCCGCTGAAAACATTGGGCTTTACCTATGCCTTTTCTTTTTTTTTTTTCTTTTACAACTATGCACTGCACAGACAACATAAAATGCAATTTCCCAAGAGTAAGGGCCTCGTCACAAAAGAAGGTGTAGAATTATTTCGTCTATTGTCCACACTTTGTTTGCACAAAGCTGTGGTTAATGGTGAAGATCACGACTCCACCCATATCAGAGGTGAATGGCGTGGCACCACGAGCACAAAGATCTTCAATACAAGGCACTCACTGACACGGGAGGAGCAGGGTGAGTGTGAAAAATGGCTCTGATCCAGCAGGAGAAGGATCATTGAGTGTCTCTCAAGCACACATGGTCAGCACCGAACAGACGTAATCATACAACATCCAACAATTTCCACTGAAAACCCGCAGCGATAAACAATATGTTCTCTTACGGACCGTCTTCTAGAAATGACTTCAAGGCTTTGCAAATACTAGTCATCACCACGCCTCTGTGAGGTAAGACTTGGGCACCCGGCTCTGTTCCTCCCCGTGTTGTCAGTGAGAAAGCAGGTTACCAGATGTTACCTGATGTTACCAGATGTCGAGCAATGCTGCTTTTATTTGCCATCCATGGCCTGCCCGATGCTGAATGGAAGACATCGGGCTTCCCTCTCCTCACCCTGCTGCCCGCTGCGGTTCGCCAACAAGTGAATTACACTTTTTGAGTAAGGCGATATAGTAGGTAGAGCAGATTTAAATGCTGCTTTGAGTCTGAGTCACAGCCAGCTTCAGTCCAGAGCTCCCCACCCAGCACCGCAGCGTCACCCACCTCCGGTGACTCCCAGCATCGCTGCCAGCCCAGTCAAGCTTTCTCAAGCCTGGCGGCGCCCTGTGACGCTAATGAATTTGGGAAAATCTCTGCTACGAAGAGGGATCAGTACCATGGGAGCTCCCATCCGCCCGCCTCGGGTGGATGATGCAGCGTCCAAACACAGCACTCGACATCAGTCCCTGCCCGGGGGGAGGAACAGCCGTTTCTGGCGGCAGATGACGCGCTGTCAGAGCAGCATCCTCCTTATGCCGGTTGTCGCCTGCCTGGTACAGCCTGCATCGGGGGAATTGTTTGTGTGGCGGTGAGGGGAGAGCCGGGGAATCAACAAATGTTTTAATATTCTGGAGCAATGCTCTGGGCAGACGGTCAGGCTGCCGCTGCGGCTGCCAGCACACAAGGTGAGAGTGCTTCGTCCCGGGGACGGGGGACACTGTCTGGGGAGGGGACAAGGAGCAGCGTCACTCCCCCAAAATGGCCATCGTCGCAAAAGCGACTGCGGGACACCCAAGGGCTGGCATGGTTCCTTCCAACACACCCAGGTGCAAGCCGAGGGTAACGATGTGGATTTTAGCAATTGTGCTGGGAAGCTGCTCCCCACTCTAATGAAAATCTGGGAGTTACTTAGTTCAAAATGGAAAATGCAAACGGCACTGTGGGTTGTGAGCACATGTTTGGGCTTCTTTCAGAAGGGGAAAAAGTGAAAATACTAATTAACCTCAGTTGTTGGAAAAACGCCCTGCAGAAACGTGACTCAGAATGGGTCACAAATCATAAAATAATAATAAAAAAAAGGACCACAATGCTCTGGGGACACTAAGCGATTACAGAGAGTTGTTATTTGGCTGATTTTCACACTTCATTAGCATATGC
Source organism: Rissa tridactyla (assembly GCF_028500815.1). NCBI lineage: Eukaryota > Metazoa > Chordata > Aves > Charadriiformes > Laridae > Rissa > Rissa tridactyla. Next base: position 10,658,982 of record NC_071476.1, read on the forward strand.
ATAATTTAACAAGTGAACGTGCTGAGGGCTGGCAAGACATAAGAGCCACTTTCTTGAAACACGAACTGTAAATTGGGATGGCCACAGTTAGATATTTTTTTTTTTAAATCATGATGGAAATGCAACAGACATCAATTCTAGGCCTTCAACAGAAGGCGCCGGCTTGCAGGGCCTGAGGAGCACAGCGCTGCTATGGCAGGGCAGCCCCTCCTCCGGAGCCAGGCTGCGACGGGGCCCAGAGCGCCCAGTTTGACATGGCTGGGGGCTACTCCCGAACAGTTTAATCTAGAATTAGATAAATCTAGGCAAAAACACCACCACTGCGGAGATGGGGGGGGGCTTGGAGCGAGGAAGCTCTCCAGGCACCCTCAAGGATTTTCTTTTCCTTTCCCACTTTGTGGCTGAACAGCCCAGCCCCGGTTTATTAACACCTATTTTTAATCCTCTCCAGAGCGCTCTGCTTTACCAAACCCTTTCTTTGGGGCTTGGTTTCTCTGCCTTTTGATCTGCTAATTGGCTTTCACCCTCTCCCATTCCTTTCAGGCTGCTTCCATGTGCAAATTTTCTCCTCCTCGGCCTGATCTGCCCCACCATTCCATCGGGGCTGCCCGCCCCCCTGCCGGACCCCCACCTCTCCCGGCTCACCCCAGCCCACCCGCCCCACGCCGCACTGGTGCCCCAGGGCTTGCCATGGGCGAGAGCCTCCCTGGCACAAACCGGGGCTCCCACCCCTACTCCAGACAGGGCAGGGGGAGGCGGGGGGTCTGCATGAGGCTTACGGCCGGTCAGGGTCTCTGCAGCCGCCCATGCCGGGGGAGATCAGTCCCGCTCGCCCAGCGCCTGCCTCGGGAGCAGCGGGGACGGCACCGACGCAGAGGGCGGACAGACTTTTGGGAGCTACCATCAGAGCAGGCGACCTTCCAGCACACTCATTCCCCTTCCAGCGGGGAGAAACGAGGGCAGGACACAAAGACGGTTCATCTGTACCAAGTCCACCGCGTTTACACGGAAGCAGCAACGCCCAGACGTACCATCCCACGCGGGGCCCTGGGCTGCTGCCAGCCCTGCTTCGCGCCACGGTGGCAGGCGGCCCGCTCCATCAGCTGCGACGCTGGGGAGCGACATCGCACCCAAGGCCTGGCAGCCATTGGCCGTGTCCAGCGGCACCCCCGGAGGCATCGCAGGCCGCGCTGCCCATCGCAGGGTGCCCCAGGAAGCGCAGACCCCACGGGGGGCTCCTGCAGCGCCCGGGAGAGAGAACACCCGGGAGGCTCAGCATGAGGGGACCTGCAAGCAAAAGGACGGTTCAAATGGTGGAGAGACGAACCTTTTGCAAAAAAAATACATCTATCGCTCCTTTTCCCCCGCAATCTGCAGCAGCCACATTTCTAACAGCCGTTCCAGACTGTAATTTCTCCATATTTTAACAGATGTTCTGTTTATGAAACTGCAAGAGGATTTAGGACTTATGAATAATGCCAGGAGGTCTGGGAGATGTTTCTTTATATGATTAACTGACCACAGGCCATTTGTTTTACAACAAAGATGCTCAATGATCCATGCACACTGATTTATTCAGACCCTGTCTATCGTAATGGTTGACGTCTCCCTGGTACCCTTCATTAGCATCCACACAACGATGGGAGGGATGCAGATCATGAGAGCAAGTCCCCATTGCTCTCCATGATAGTCCATTAGCTAGGGCAGAATCGATCAGCAGGAAACCCAAGACCGTGACAAGGGAAACCTAATAACTGGCAAACCAGATTTCACCAGTCGGGCAGGTTTGGTGAAGTCCCGCTTTCAGGCATCCCTAGCGCTCTGCTTACTGGGGCAATTTTGCATGTTTCACCTACATTTCTGATGTTAGATATAATGGCATTTGCTGCGAAGCCGACAGGGCAATCTCTCTACTCCTGCACCGCTCGCCCCATGGGACCACCCCCAGTTCGAGAGGGCTTGTCCCGCACAGTGGGAGCCCGTCGCTGCTGCCCAGCCCAGCTCTGTCTCTGCTAACGAGCCACAGCAGCAACGAGGATCCCAGGGCAGTCTCCCAAACGTAAAGCAAGGCAAGAGCTGACCCTTTTAGCTATGAGTCTCTGAAGGGGAAAGCACCTTCCCAGGGCTGTAGTGCAAGTGAACTGGGGGAAGCAAATAATACTCTTGTCATATCCCAACACTCCCTGACTCTGCAGCTGAAATACCGCTGCACTGAGGCGGCGTGTGAGAACTGGCAACTGGATCTCACTCTAAGTGAAAGTGGAACTGACAAATGTACCTTAATTGTCCAAATTAAGCAGCTGATGGCGACTACCTGGCATCATCCAGGTAACATGTATTTGCTTTCCATAAGCACTTGATTTTGATTGCTCTAAGTTCCAGGAAAGGCAAATGTTAAAGGCTGCTGGAAAGGTTATTTTTATTCTGACTTTGGCTCTTAATAAATGAGCAAGAAATTTTATGACTATGAAAGAACTTCGAGTTTCTCCACCAAATGAAACACAGCAATGCTTGGATGGCACTTAATGTTGGTTTGTTTTCTTTTGCTGCACATAAATAATTACGAGTGAGGATGCAGTACTTTGAAGTTGAACTTACGAGTATGAGCAAAGCCACAGTGAGAGTAATAAATTATGCAAAACTATTTGTGCTTGGAATGTCAATGTTTCAAGATGATGCAAATAGGCACTTTTTGAACCTCTTCTAAAAACCCAAAGAAGCCTTGGGACCAAACCATATGGTTCAAGTCAGCTACCCATAGCAAGCTTAATGCTTCCGCCAGCCAGCACGGATTTGGTCAATTAGCTTATTAATGTGTTTATGCAAACACAGAGAAAAAGAGTTGGGGAAAGTCTCCTTCATTTCTCTCTGACAAACTTACTGAGCACCACAGGGCTGAGAAAATGTTAATCTAAAAAAATTAAGAAAAAAAAACCAAACCAACAACAAAACCAAAACCCCCGCATCAGTCCCAAGCACCCCCACAGGCAGAACTGATGACGGGGCTTGAGCAGAGCCATGTCTTACCAGAGGTCAAAGTGAACAGGCAAAACGGTCCCTTCCGACCTTGAAAAATCTATGAAATCTTCAGCAGAAAGCTGCCGTATCGGTTACAGTTTATTATTATAAATCCTTGGCTCAGGAAGAGGAATATCTAATCATACTAATTGCTTCTGGTTTGGGAATGGACCCTTTACACTTGGATAAAGGTGCCTATAAACAACAGCGTTTCTGCCTGCTCAGGCTGCGGGTCAGGTTTTACATGCTCTGAGAAGATTAACTTTATTCCTAGTGAAGAATTTAATTACAGGAAGTGATTAGCCAAGTGCTCCCAGTCCATACAGCCGCAGTACCAGCCGCTCAGGAGCGTGCGCAATTTCTATTACATGGGAAGCCCAAGAACGGCAAAACTGAAGCGAAGCTGTTTGGGTTTTAAGTGATACCAGCAAGACCTGGATCTCCACAGGCCAATTACAACATGCTGACTCAAGCAACATTCAGCAGGGCTGGAAAGGGGGGAAACCAATAAAAAGACAGCAGGAGACTGAAACTCCATTTTAAAATACAGGAATAACATCATTTTATAGGCTTCTTGTTTTCTAATTGCAACGCTGCAAAAATCAATGGCTTTTGGAAAGTAAAAGAAACATACACAGTAAACTGCTTGCAAACCCTGCTAGCCCGAAAACAATGCTTGCCGATAAATATAAATATTATTCTCCCCATCTTTTGGAGGGGGATGGGACAAAAGAATGCCTTGAATATTTCCCATCTGCTTTAACATTTTTCACTACAGGTTAATAATTGTACCAGCAGCTATTCGCTAAGCAAGAAAAAACTGTAATTAAATATACCTAAAATAGCCTTCCAGCCTCCAAATAGCACTGCCAAGAGTGTAACAAAAGCTAAATCTGACAATCCAGCCAAGCTGTCTATTAGCATTCTCACACTGGAGGTAACTGAGTGCAATGGCTAAAACAAGCTTCTGTTTTCATGTACTGTCATGCAGAGAAACTATTTAAATGGCATGGGGAAAGGCATCCCCTGGAGAAGCCCCTCCAGCCCCCGGTGCCCGGGGAGCCACCGGGCGTTTCGGCCCTGGCTGGCAGGAGGGCACCTCCACAAGGACAACTGAAGGCCACAGAGCAGCCAAGAATAAATGCCACCAAAACCCAAACATTAACTTTGCGGAAGTAAAGTCTTTCCAAGCACTCTGCCAAGACAGGATTTTTCCCAACAAACTCTTCCCAAAAGCTTCATCTGGATGAGTTAATATCATCATCCACTGGGAGCACCTTCCTGTTTAATGCATCTGACCATACCCGCATTCTCCCACGCTAACCTCACCAAAGAAGTCAAGTCCACCAGCGGATGGCAAAGCACTTGTGGAGTCCATCTCAGTACTGACTCCCTCAGCTGTGTCTGCGTTACCACCCCAACACAGCAGTGCCCGTACCACCTACCACGACACAAAGCTCCTGGACACCAGGCTGATATCAAACAGATAAAAGGTCTTGAGACTGACTTTGTAAAACCACACTGAAAATGACTCCGCTTTCCAGCTGATAGCATTGCTGCAGGTTTATCCTAACCAGGCAGAAGGGACAGGGTTTGGTGAGTGGTATCCAAAAGCCGATGGAGGAGAACTCGCAAGGACAGTATCACAGTGTTTTTTTCTCATGCTAAACACCACTCCCATCTCTGCACGTGCACTGAGAAGGTACTGCTGGGCCCAGGGGCCATGAGGCCACCAGCCCGGTGGCCACTGCCTGCAGCCACCACTCTGAGCCCGACACACTGTGCATCAGCACTCGGGTTTTACGGGGGGATGGTTTCACTTGAAGGCCTGAGACTGCATATGCAAAGGAAAAAATCCTGCTTTTTCTGGCAAATCCTAGTCCACCAGATTTCATCACCTTGTCAATAACTTCGCACATTGTCAGAAACAGATTGCAAGGAAAGAAAGAGGTTTGGTGAGGCAGCAGCTCTTGAAAGATAGAGAACAAAGTGCCACAGAAGTCAGGAATTCAGCTGTACAATGGTACTTCAAACCAGGGCACGTCTCCTCTCTGGAGTCACGACGGCCATTTCTAGCCAGGCAAGTGAACCGCTCTTCAGCCGCCGCACTACTGCCCCGCAAAGGGACCAGCCACGACGCAGAGCGGGCAGCCATGGTGTTCCAGTCGCTCCCTGGGGCCAAGCCAGGGTTTGTAGACACAGCAAAGGCTTTGGGCAGGGTGCTTCACCCCCCAGCAAGGGCAGAGACGGGGCAGGACCCCCGGCCCCATGGGGATGGATGCCTCCCGTGCACAGGGACATGGGCATCCCTAAGGAGATGCCTCCCTCCAAAAAGCGCAAGGAGAGGTAAAATGAATCTACAAACAACCTTGCAGTTTTAACAGCAGGTTTCTCTCTTAAGAGAAAGCAGAGCTCTCTCTCAATTAAAGAAACAAAGCCTTTAAGAATAAAGCTCCAAAGCCTCACCGGTTCCCATGGCTGCGTGGGTCCCTGGCAAGGGGAACCACACCAGACGTGAGCACAATTTGGAGCAATTTCTGGCAGTTTCTCTCTAAATACAGCTCTGCGCAGAGTCCCTCCTCCTGCCTCTGAAGGAGGTCTCCATCTCACCCCACAGTGCTCTGCTGCTGCCCAGCCCTTGGCATGTCCATCACTGGTTCCCCCCGGCCCGGGGAGGAGCTGGAGCACCAGGAAAGGGCAGGTTTGCGTGAAGGGAAAGGGCAAGAGCAAGGTTTGGTGCAGAAGTCCCCAGCAACAGAAACTGCTCTCACCTTTCTGCCAGTGGCAGGAGTTGGCCCCTCAGAGAAGGTCCCATACATGACCTGGGTCTCAGCAAACAGAGCTTGTTGGATTCACAGCTGCTTATCCCTTGAGAAAGAGGGTCCCAGAAGTGCTTGTGAATATTCATCTGTCCTTCTGCCTCCTCCCACAGGTAAAATATCCCTGGTCAGAAAAGGAGAGATGCTTCTACCTGCCACATAGAAAACCCTCATGCAAAGAGGGCAACTTGCACTTTGACTGGTTTTAGCTGTTCAAGGAGATGGTAGGAAAGGCACAAGTGAAAGCCCTCAAGAGCCAACCACCTCAAGCAACACAGACCAGCTGTAGAGCAACAATTCTCCTGTCCTGGTGCTGTACACTGCACGGGACATCAGGACTGTACAGCCAGAGGCATGAGGACCAGGATCTCGCATCTGTAGTTAACAGACAGTGCTGGTGACAACGCACCGAGGCTGCAACCATACCATCGGCTACATGAATGATGAGGGGATGTGCTGGTTGGAATCCGCATGCCAGAACAGTAATGGGCAACCTTCATAGAATGGTTTGGGTTGGAAGGGACCGTCTAAGGCCATCTCTGCCCTGAGCAGGGACATGTTCAACTAGACCAGGTCACTCAAAGCCCCGTCCAACCTGGCCTGGAATGTTTCCAGGGATGGGGCAGCCACCACCTCTCTGGGCAACCTGGGCCAGGGGCTCACTACCCTCACAGCAAAGAATTTCTTCCTAATCTCTAATCAAAATCTCCCCTCTATCAGTGTAAAACTGTTCCCCCTCCCCCTATGGCTCCCCTCCGTGATCCAGAGTCCCTCCCCAGCTTTCCTGAAGCCCCTTTAGGGACTGGAAGGGGCTCTAAGGTCTCCCTGGAGCCTTCTCTTCTCCAGGCTGAACCCCGACAACTCTCTCAGCCTGTCCTCACAGCAGAGGGGCTCCAGCCCTTGGATCTATGCAGAAACTGAGGGCGGCATTTGGCCCCAAGAACTGACTTACAGCAAGCCTAATTGTATTAAGGACCACACAGCGTATTGCTTTATTTGTAATGAGTTTTAGGCTTCAGAAGCTGAGAATCCCATCTGCAAGAGCAGACTGTTGCAGGATTCAGCTATTAATAGCCACTGGTACACACTTACTTCCAGCTGAGGGACACGAGGGGGGAGGAGACAACCAGATGGAGATAATGCATTAGGGTGACACAAAGCCAAAAAAAGGATGATCCACTTCCCCACATCCTCACACACATCTCAGGCTTGCAGCAGGGAGCAAACAAAGTGTCACATGTGATTAACTCATAAACATCCTAATTAGAAAGTTCTTACGCTAGATCAAATGTCTAAACACAACAAGACTTCATTGTCTCCTCCCAAGGGCCCCGTGCAGACGAGGTAACACTGCAGACTACAGCTCTAGCTTCAGAGCAGCATCGCCAAGATCCGGGCCCAGCCTGGAAGTGCACTACTGGGTAAGAATCAGTAAATCCATCCCTAACACACGAGCAAGAAGCCTCATCTCACTTATGAAGTGCTTTGAGACCTGCTAGTGAAGCAGTGCAGGATGAGAACAGGAATCCTGTTCTCCCACAGACGCGATGGCCAGACTTGGGTTCCCAAGTGCCTGACTCGGGCTGTGCCCGGGCACCAGCCTCCCCGCAGGGCGCATTGCCCTGAGGGGCACCGCACCAACCATCTCCGACCTGCCGGGAGAAATGGATCTGGCTCCACTGACACAAGGGACAGCCCCAGCTACCAGGTCATCTCTGTGTGGCATCACAAACACAATTTTGGGCAAACTAAATCAGTTAGTGCCACAAGTATTGACCTTTGACTTTATTTTTATGCCTGATGACTAACAAAGGATGCTTCTTCATTGCTGAAGAAAGCTCAATAACCTGTTATTAGCTGGCGGCGCTTCATCGGTAACACCAGGTTGCTGTATTTTGCAGGACTCCTAATGAAAATATTACATCGAGGTGTCAAACAACAGTATGAAACTGGACCCATAACCAAAACGCTCTGGCTGCAGGGAAACTCAGACCTAGCCGGTACTGGGGGAGAGGGGCTTCCAGCAGCACTTTGCTGGATGTGACCATGCTGTAGATACCTCCGGGGTGCCAGCAGCACAACAGCCCGCCCGGCGCTGGGCCAAGCTGGCCGAGAGATGGCTTCCCCCGGCTTTCTCCCCCGCACACAGTCCAACACACTTGCTAGCGGCAGCCCAGAGACTCCTCACAGCCACTGTGCCTCCAGGTCTCCCCCACCGCCCTCCCCTTTCGACTCTGACAGGAAGAGCAGAGCAGATGCAAAAATCACAGGCTCGGAGCATCGCTCCGTGCAGTTTCTAGCCTAGCAAAACTCCTGGGCTCACAGGCATTGTCAGGGCGGTCAGGGCCCCATCGCTGCACATGGCCATGTCTCTGTAGACAGAAATCACACCGGTCTGGTGGCTGCACAAACCCGCAGCCCAGAGAGCACAACTAAGGCTAGAGTGGAGGGACACCTTCTCCAAACTTAGCCAAAATTCAGCAGTACGTCACTGTTTGGAGCTGTGCAGATCCCCATTCACTCCACTGCCTTCTAACATAATGAGTTTTTGCAGGAGGTAATTGCTGCAGGGATGCTTGCAAAGATTTTGATGGGCCTATGCAATGGGACTCTGGCTTCTGCCAAGAAACTGGGCAAACAAACCAAGCCACCCCTGGATACCTGCGTTATTTGTATCCTCCAGCTGAGAGCGTTACCCCCGAACTGATCTTCACAACCGGAGGCAATCACAAGCAGACATCTGGCATACCACTCCTGCGAGCCAGAAATTTCCAGTGGGGAACCAGTTACAAAGCAACACTGCTCATGCTGTTATTATAATTAAGGGTCTGTCAGCCTACTGTAACCAAGGCCAAGTTTATGTAGGGATTGTGAGGGAGGGCTCTCAGAAACCACCTCTCTCATTCTCCCTCTCCCGGTCCCCCGATCCCACAGACGCACGTTTCCATGGACAGCTCGTCAGCCGAGGTCGGAGCAGTCTCCACCTCTGCCCTCTAACCTCCAGCAGCAGACTGCGTCTCCTGCTCCGAAATAGCAAGTGCAAGGGTCCTGAGTCAGAAGTCATGAAATAATCTGCTTATAATGGACCCTTCCTCTACCTGCCAGACAGGTGGAAATCAGTTGATACACATAGGTTCGGAAAGGAATTAATTTTATATGTATCCACCTATAAATGTTCAGAAAATTCAAATTAAACGTGTGAAATGTTTAACCCCCTTTTGTTACATCTCACGTGAATTGTGCACCCCACTAAAACACTCGGTGTAAGATGACCTCCTGCTGCCGGTGGCTGGGCGACAGCCTTCCCCCTCCCCTGGGCAGCCCCCTTGTCTCAGTGGAACAAAGACCAACAATGGTCACAAGAGCCCTTTCGCTGGCCCAGGAGACACCGGGTGTGCTTCGTTTTCTCAGTGCAGAGCTCTCATCCTGACATTCGGAGAGCTCGTCGGAGCTGCACGGCCCAGCTACCTGCAGCTGGGACACACGACGGTATTGTACATGAGGTGCTTCCCTGAAAATGAAGTGGCTAAAGAAGAGAATTAAATTCTCTGAGCCCCTCACAAGGGAGCTGGGGACATGCATGAAGGGCTGAAGGGGCATCTGGGTTGTTCACTGCTCTATCACAGTTTTATTACAATTTTCAAACCAGAGTAATAGCTAAAGCTGGACTCCAGCAGCATGACCTCTCAATAGACTCCCTGACAGCAGGATGGTGACAAAAGCAGGTAAAGAGGGAGCTGGGCTCTCCCAGTAGCTCCCAGCCATTGCAGAGGTTTCCCAGGCGCAGTAGACATGTGCCCCGACTGGAGGCCGGCACACGGTGGGAGAGCTGTCACCGGTGTCCCCTCCTGCCTCGAGGGTTGTGCCACACACCCGACTTCCAGGACACCACATTGGGCAGCAACAGAGCAGCGGCCCCAGGGAAGCAAAGCTCATTTTCTTGCAGGCAGTTCCACGCTGGCTGCACAGCCCCATACCTGCACACGGCAGCTCTCGCAGCATTTTCCGTGGGGCTGCCATGCCCCAGGAACGCCGTGCTTAGAGATGGGCACCCTTCCTGGCAGTAGGTTTGTGCGGGAGCTGCACCGCGAACACCAGAATACAAGCACTTAGTGTGCTGCAGTGTGCATCTGAGCAAGTTTAATGGGTAGGAGCCAGGTGTTGAACAAGCTCCAGCCTCCCCCCATCGCCGGTCGGCATCTGGCGCCCATCAGTCTGAGCTCCGCGGCAAGACAGGTTCATCAGCTGCACCGTAAACAGCGCGAGGTGGAAGGACTGGCTCCTCCGCACTCCCCTGACCTCCCACCCCTGCTCACTTGGTAAGATTTACTCAACCCGCAAGTGAAGCAATCTGTCATCCCCGCTAATGCTGCTCCCCCGCTGCTAACTGCTGGGGGATAGCGCAGAAGGGAGTTGTCAATAGCTGGTACTCAATGTTTGGTCAAACGCCTGCGTTCTCAGGCAGGTTGCTTTCCATCAGCCAGATTGCTTTTCCTTTACTCACAGAGCCAACAAAGGGAAGACAGGGAGATGCCGAGTGACTCACCCCAAGGCTGCACTGCTGATTTCGGGACTGCCTGGTGACACAGCAGTAGCCAGGCAGGTCCTGCAGCTCCACGGAGGCCACCGAGGCCAGCAGCACTGCGCCAGGACGCAGCTGGGCACTGACCATGAGACACCCGGAGCACCACGCTGGGCACCAAGTGCCTGTCAAAGGTGGGTGTCACCGCGTGCTGCTGCTGCGGGGCATCGGTCTGTCCCGGAGCTGAGGGAGGTCGCAGTGCCAGGGCTTCACCCAGGGCACGTGCTAAGTAACAACTGAAATACCTTTATCTTGCTATCAATGTGTATGTCACTGAGGACTTTTATATCAAGAACAAAAACACCAAAACGAAGCTTAAAACAACCAGCAGTCTCCCAAAGTCTACAAAACCTTGGAAAAGCGCCTACTGGGGAAGCCACGTGTGTGGGGCTGGGCTCACTGAAGCAGCCGCTGTTTCAGCGGCTTCTGGGGCTTCTCCCGTTGCCTGACTTCTTGGGGAGCTTGTTATCGGCACTTTGGATAGTTTCCACTTTGACACCCCTGCACTCAAACGAGTTGCAGATCAAACCAGGCAGCCAACAGAATTTTTAAATTAAACTACAAAATAATTTAAAATCCCCTTTGAGGATGTTATCACAGGGTTAACACCCACTCTGGCTTCAGATAACATAGCAGCAATAAATGGTAATGTGCGCTATGGAACATGATTTATTTTTGCTGAGCAGGCTCGGCATCTATAAATCTCAGCACTCTTAACATTTAAAGTTGTTATTCCAATGACAAAATAGACATGAGGGAGATAACAGTCTTTATCTCCATTAACGTTTTATTGTTATTCAGAGAATATGGATACGGACTGATCCAAGGGTAGGAAAATCACAGCAATTTGTTTGCATACTCGGGAAGCTGAGATAATGGTCGTGTTTTATGACTGCACTAGGGAATCAACTGAAATGCAGGACAGAGAAGATCGAAATGTGAGATTAGTTGTCTATTTTGGTTTCTGGTTTCTATTCCGGTTACCTTTCCATTCACAGGATCTGCTTTAGCACAGCATTAGGAGAGCCGGTCCATCGCGCGCTGCTGAGCAGCCGACTCGCTGCATGCGATCAAGCGAGGAAACAGTTTTAAAGGAAACAAAAAGGCTGCAGAACAGTTGTGTGCAATGCAGACAAACAGCGTTGCAATGGAGGCAGGATCTTCCTCCATACCCCAGCCGCCTGGAAGTGACTCTCCGCTCTCTGCCCCGGCCCGGCTGCTGGGACTCCTGCAGCCCCTGCCAGGCTGCGATACAAAGCTCCAAACCCCTCTGGCATTTCTCTTCCTTCCCAAGGTACATATCGCACCACAAAGTACCGCAACACCCTTTGTAAGCTGGCCCTGAAACAAAGTGAGCTGAAGCTGCGGTCGAGCTTGATTACAGGAGGCTTAAGTAGTTAAATACTGAAAAACAAATCAAAACAGAAAACCCGCCAAATCGCAGAGCCGCCTGCCTGCTCCCGGGACCGGCCGTGCCAGGGAGGGCCAGGCTTCCCGCTCCCACGAGGACCAGCCTGGGGGTCGCAGCCCCATCCATCCCTCCTGGCAGCTGTCACTCGCCTTCGCTGCACACCAAAAGGCAACATGAGTGCCACGGCCGCCCCGCAGCAGGCAGCCGTGTTTGCTCCGGGGCCGCTCCACCTCCAAACTCCCCAGCCGAGGGCTCTCGGGAGGTCTCACCCCGAGCCGGGGCGGGTGCAACACTGAGCAGGGGCGGCCGCCCTGGGGTCTCCTTCACACGGGCTCCAGGCAGGGACCAAGCGGCTCCTCTCACCAACTCGGCAGAGCCGCCATCCCCGAGGTGAGGCACAGGCAGCTCCCGGGGCATCGTCCAGTGTGAGCAGGGACGGGCAGGGTGCCTCCGCCAGCCAGCACGAGCACTCATGACAGAAACCCGGGTCTGAGACAGGCCAGCCCTGCCCAGGCAACACCGTGCCGCCAGACAGATTCAGAGGACCAAAGAGCTTGGGACAAGCTTGAACTTGCCACAGGGAAGGCGTAAAGTCTGCGTTGCTCATAGAAAACACCCAGGTTAGAGAAAAGCCTCAACAAAAAGGCAAAGCTATCATGAAGGGTGCTACCTCCGATTGTTTCACCCGCTGCCACCTTCCTCGGCTCGCCCTCGCTGCGCCTGGCAGACAGAGGGGCTGCAGCTCCCTCAGGTTGGGAGCCATGGCCGTCTTCGATTGTGATGGCAGAGCGAAAAATCACCCCAACTCAGTTAACTGCTGGATGCCACTGCACACCTGATGGGGACCGACGCAGGGATGTCAAGGACAAGAACAGCACCCAGGACTCCTTCGGTCACTGCTGTGCTGAGCGAGTTCCCGCCTGTGCTTCCCGAGCGATTCAAAGCCCAGCGGCACGGCCCAAGGGGAGCAGTACCATTCCCTGCTCCCTCTATGACGGCAGCTGTCTTGGGAGAACAAAACCGCTCAATCAAATGTTTCCCCTCAAGAAATCAGACTCACAATGCATCAGGAGAAAAATAACCACTGGTGCTGGAACAACTGCTCTGAATGGAGACATTGACTCCAACAGCTCAATCTGGCCTTTCCTGGGGAGGGCGGCAAGGACGCAAGCTGTGCACCGCGTTTCTCGCAACGTATGAACAACGTGCCCAGTGTTGCCACATCTGGGCTCCGGTGCCCAGTGCTGGGGCAGGATGGCCATGGTTGCACCTCGCTCTTTCCAGGATCTCTGGGGCCGGGCGCAGCGTGACTGGGCCGGTCCTGGGTTTGCTGTGCCCCGGCTCCCCAGCTCCAGGGCAGGGCACACCGGTCCCCACACTCATGGGGACTTCGGGAGGGCCCAAGGAGCTCAGGTGCTGCTGTGCAGGGCTGCCGGGTATCCGGGAGCCACGGCAGCACTATGCAGAGGTGCTGAGACGAGCAGTCCATGGGTGCTTTGGTGTTCACGCACCAGCTGAAGACAGACCCACCAAGCAGCAGCCCCGCCATCGCTGGGCACCCCGGCTCCCTGCTCCAGCGGCGGGCACTGCCCGGCACGCTCCCTGCCGTACCTGAGCTCTGCGCCGGCCCCGGCTGCGGCGGGGGCTTTGTGCCGGCTCAGCACATCGGCGTAAGAGCTCCCAGCTCGCAGCGGCAGCCGCACGGCCGAGATCGGGAGGAGCGGGGAGGAAGCAGCGGCTATTTTTAACCTGCCTGATCAGCACCCTGCCACGTCAACACGCCTCAGCGCCGCTACGTGTGCGGCTCTGCGCGCCTCACCTCTGCGCCAGCCAGCACGCTCCTCTCACCAACCCACACTGGTGGCATTTCCAGCAACCCCAGCAGCTGGGACTTGCACTCTCAAAGGATCTCTTCCACCAGCGTTTATTCCCACAGCCGACCCCCAGCAAGCCCGCTGGCAGGGGTACGCCTCTGCTCTAGCTCCCAGAGTTTAGGGTACCTGATGATTACCTGGCCTGCCACGGTGTTTGCCATGAAGCCCTACCGCCTGCTGCCTTTCCAGGCACCGGATCTTGCCAGTTCTTTGGGAAGGAAGCGTTAGGGCTTTGACAGAGCCCTGCAGGATCTTGTTCACACAAGCGATCACGAGAACCTTGCCCAGGAACAAGGCCATAGCAGGTCAAACCAAAAGCACATCCAGCCCAGTATCCCGTCTCCAGCGGACAACAGGAGATGCACACAAACAGGGCATGCACGAAAGGTGTTCCCACTAATATTCTCCAACCCTCTAACAACATTCAGCTCAGGGGCCTCCCAAGCCACAGGTGGTCCCTCTGTGTTCAGCAAACCTTGGCAGCTTTCATGACCTTGTCCAGTCTCTTTTCACCAATGCTAAAAGTTCCCAAGGGTTGACTATCCTGTGGGAGTTTCCCAAGTCTGGCTACTGCTCTGCCGGATCTTCAGAAGTTTCCCCACCAGAGCTGCCCGTGCCTCTGCCCAGCGTGGCCCAAGGGAGACCCCAGCCACGACACGCAGCCCCACACGCTCTGATGGCTGCAGGACAGAGTGGGAGCACGAAATGCTTTGCATCACCTGCCAGCCTCCTGGCAGCACAAGCACAACAAGGTCACTCAGAAACACCACCCCAAGTGCCCAACGAGGCCTCTGAGGAGACACCAGGCATGGTTTAGTGATGGTTTTTGTCAGAGTTAGGTTGATGGTTGGACTCGATGATCTGAAAGGTCCCTTCCAACCTAGGCAATTTACGATTCTATAAAGAGTAGGCATCACTGCGGGAGCTGGCTGAGGAGCAAGCACATCCAAGGGAGGCACAAAACAGAGGTACAGAGGGGACGGGACGGGCATGGGGAAAGTCACTGTGTTACCCCCAGGCCTCCACCACCACCTCACCAAGTCCCACAATGCCATTTGGAACCCTGCTGTCCTGTGCCAGCAGCTGAGGCTTGCCGTGCGAGCCCCATGGCGTGCCCCAGGGCCTGGGGTGGAGGGAAGGACCAGTGCTGGGCTCTGACCTGACGCAACTGGTCCCCAGAGCAGACAGAGCACTACAGCAACAGGACTGGGGCACCGCAGGGTGCTAAGGCCAGACCACTCCACATTGCTGCCGGCGCCTGCTGGGAGTGACCCAGGTTTCCCCAGCGTCAGAGCAGGAGCAGGTCCCAACCTGGTCCTCGCACGGAGACGGGGAGGGGGAGATGCCGAGCCCCATCCCCTGCAGATGGGTGCGAGCCCCACAGAGGCCATCACCAGGGACTGGTTGCTCTCATGGCCCATCTGCGATGGGTCAGAGTCACATCATTACCCGCTCCCGGTCCTCTCAGTAATCCCTAGATTACAGAGTCCCCAGGCACATCTATTCTCTCATTAATCTGTGGATTAAAGTATCCCCAAGTCGGCTTTGACGCAGTGCACTACAAACGGCTGAGTTACACTGCTCTCCTCGCAGTGATCCCCGGATTAGACAGAAGGAGACGTGTCCATGGGTCCTTACGACCTGGCTGGAGCACAGGCTCAGGGAGAGGAGGGGAGGTCTAAACATAGGACATGTATATAAATAAAAAGCATAAAGGATGGAACGGTGTTTCATAATCAAAGTGCTTATGTGATAAAACAACAACTTCAAGGAGGTTCCTGGATTAATTAAATCCCAATCCAGATGATCCGCAAACAGCAACTCACATTTGCAACAATAAAAATACCTGGCAACTCTCATCCTGAACCCAGCGCTGGGGGAAAACACCTCACTTTTTGTGCTTTTCTGGGGACTACACACAGATTTTTTAAAAAGTCACTGTTGCTGCCACAGCAAACTGACCCAGAAAGTGAAAAAACTTTTAGGGACACAGCACAGCACAACCTGGGCTGTGGGTCGGGTTCAGCCCCAGGCTTTTTCTGAAACTCAGCCCATGTAAGGACAAGGCAGGAACATGCTCCCCACGGGGCCCAGCCCTAGAGGAAGGAAGGGATGGGAAAGCCCCCAGGACACAGACACACAGCCAGATGCCCAGGGAAACTGGTGACCAACTGGCCAGGTTTTAATCACATGGACTGCTTTTCTCTCCCCAAAACAGAACAAAAGAGCCTGAACTTGTTCTCTGCTGCACGCGGAGGCTGCTTACGCATCCGACAGCTCCCGGGCACCCAAGGGCCCTGTCGGGCCAGAGGGGGACCGGCATCACGGCTCCTTCCCGCAGCATGACGGCAGGGCAGGGATAAAAGTGGATGGGAACAACTGAGAGAGGAAAGGGGGTTACAGCTGGAAGTAACAAGATTAAACTAGGAAAAGGAAATGAAGGCTTAATGATAGATTTCTCAACAGCAAAATCTATTCAGTTTGGGAAACGCTCCTCAAGGAGATTAAAGACTCGCTGGGGCATCAGCCAGTGCCCTGGGAGAAGGAGCACGTGGGGAGCAGCCAAGCGGTGGCCAGGGAGTGGCTGCAGGGAGTCATGGCCTTCCCGCCCAGCCACAGCCAGCATGTCCCCGAGGCCACATGTCCCCAGTGGGGTCAGTCCCATGCCCTGTGGGGGAGACACTCCCTTGGTGGAGCCAGCGATGCCCCACTGGGGGGGCAAGGGTGGCCACAGTGGGGCCACACCGTGGCTGTGAGTCCTCCCAAGGGTCCTCCTCCAAGAGCACAACCACCTGGCCACGGGCCACCTTCCCAAGCGGCCCCAGGCAAGGCCACCTCTCCTCCTCCAGGTTCGTTGCTGGGAACTGCAGGTGCCAGGGAAGTATGCACACGTGTATCGCCTACAGCTGTCACCAGGCCTGGGGGCATCTGTGCTACAGTGCTGACAGCCGAAGTACACACCCCAAAATGCACACCCCACCCAGAGACTTCTCCTGCTGCCGCCCTCCCCAGAGCAGCTCCACAGCACCCAGGGTGCAGGGCACCCCTCACACCTTCCTGTCCCTTGTACCAAACTGGCAGGAAGGGATGTGTCTCCATGCAAAAGGGTCACCCAACCGCTGTCAGTGCGGGGCCAAGCTCTGCAGGCTCTCCATGTGGAGCCCAGGACACCCCGCAGCATCAGAAGAGGGGAGGGACAGAGATGGAGGGAGACTGCCATCCCCGCCAAGGGGGGACGCGCACAGCGGCCGTGCTCCCGGCCAAGCTCGCAGGTGGTGGACAGGGAGCTCCAGCCTGTCCCTGTCCCCGAGCCAGCCCTATGCCAGATCCACCTGCCCCAGGAGGGACCCAACTCCCCTGGGCTAACACAGTGCTCAGCACCCTCCTCTCTCAAAGACCCTGCCCCGCAATGAAGTGGGCATCTATGGACATGAAACACCTTCGTTCGTTAGGCATTGTCCCGCTGGGTGAGCTGTGAAGGCCACCACTGCTGTCCCACCCCAACCCACTGAGGACCCGGGCTCAGTCATGACTGTCCCTCATCAGGGCAGGGAGTGCAGAGTGGGGCATTCATGCCATTCCTGCTTTTTTTGGAGGTATTTGCCCAACTATAAGCCACCAGGAGGACTCGGAGACTTGCCAGGTGGACAGCAATGCTACACAAAAACGTCACACCCACAGCTTGAAGACATCAGCAGATGGGCGTTTTGGGGCAAGTTACTGGAAATGGGGGGGTGAAGGGCCCTTCAACATCTCTAGCAAGCACATCTGAAAGGGAAACCTACTCAAATGGTTTGTTTGTATTCAAATAGTCTCAATTTGTCCCACTTTGACTGGGCGCTCAGCAGACTTGCGAATGGATTTATGCAGCAGAACAAACCAAGCACACTTTCTGAACGTTCTTCACGCGAGCCCTGCTGCTCTGGGGCAGCGCGGTGGGGTCTGCGCCAGCTCACGACCTCGCTGGCATCGGCCCGGACCCAGCTCACCTGGGGGCCGAACCCTGCACACCCCATCTCAGCAACTTCATATTCCCTGGCAACTGAAGTCGAATTAGCACAATGGCTGCGCTTCCTTCATTAGCAGTACTTCTGAGCACCGCACAAGAACAAGGCATTCAAGTGTGTGCTTTTGAAATACCACCCTCACCCCGCATCTGCATAAAAATACCAGACCCATTTAAGCGACACCACCGCTTCACTAAACAACACACGTGTAACCCCGTTTGCTCCCGCAGCTGACACACCAGACACCTTCATTTCCAAAGCAAGTCTTCATCTTCTGAAGAGGCTTTGGAAGGATTTTTGTTTTAAGCAGAAGACGTGTTACCAGCCACATCGTTTTAGGCATATGCTGCTTTCAGATATAGAAAGAATAAAAGTGAATTATCTTCCTTAATTCTTTTCCACGCTAGCAAGATCTACCATTTCCAAGTACATCCAGCCTTCCTCTAGCAGAACGACTGCACAGAGAATCCAACTCAACAGCATCAGGTGACAAGAAACTCATCTGATACACAGCTCATGGACCTCCTCCAGCACCACCGCAGCAGCAGGGGCCACCCCGGCTCAGCCGGTTACCTACTGCACAGACACCCCTGGATATCTCATTTCTATGCAGGGGTTGGCTACAGTTTTCTAGTACAAACCACAAGGCTCTTCTGAAAAAGCCACCTTGCAGCTTGGGGAAATTCACCACAGATGGACTGGATCTTATCACTGAAATCTCGGGCTGGAAAAACCCCAGACCCCCTGCTGAAATCACTGCAGGCTCATCTCAACCCTCCATCCTTCCCGACCAGGAAAACCAGGTTCTCAACAGGTCACGTTAGGGTAGCTACCTTCACATTTTTTATTTGCTGGCGGCTGCTGCGGCCTTTATAATGCAGCAACAGGAAATTGATCCTTCTATGGACCACAGCACGAGGCGATACGAGCCAAGCGGCTGGGAATTTGGGAGCTCAGCCCCACCCTGGCCGCACCAGCCTCTGGGAAGCACCTCACACCAGAAACATCCCTCCACCCTTGTGCTGGCAAACAGTCTGCAAGGAGGCCAGCGTGGCCTCCCGTGTCCCCCTGCCACCCAGCCCCACAGTGTGAGAGATGCTGGAGAGAGCAGTGGAGCCAGGGATGTGCCGGGGTGTCACCTCCCCTGCCTCTGGGGTCTGTCGATGCTGACCACTTACGTTTCAGCTACACATGAGCAACGTGAACTTGACGCGTATGATCATTTTCTTTGCCCACCAGGTATCCAAAGCTTTCCATTACTGTATTGCGCTTGCCAGACAAACCCTCCTTTAGCCATGTGCTGGAGTCATAGAATTCCCAAGGTCTGGTCCTATGCTGCTTCCTCTAGAGCCTTAAGAGAACGAAACAGTAAGGGGAAGCCTCTTCAGCTACTAATTAAGCTATTAATGAGCATCTTCAGACTCTCTGGTGTGCAGTCTGGTTTTTGAAGTTTTACGCGAGGGGTCAGTGCCACTTGGAGGAATGGGGGGGATTTGGTTTTGTTTTACAGCAGCTGCAGTATCCTCCAGAGGTAAGGGAGCAATGGGAGGTTGTGATGGAGCTGGTGCGAAGTCAAGAGCTCTTCATCTGCGGAAGGAGAGGGGAGGCAGCCGCACTGTCCCCGTCCCTCCATCCCACCTAGGCTGGCAGCGCCTGCCTCTTTGTGGCAGCTGCAGCGTCATGTGCAGTCGCAGCTCACCTTCCCGAGCCGAACATGGCCACGCCGGCTCCTCTGCTCCCCAAGACACTACGGGGAGCCGCGGTCAAACGCGCCCACAAGCTCAGCCGGGGCTATGACATTCTGCATGTCTAACAGCTCTGGCATCTCCTCGCCTCTGCAACACACAAGCCACAATACGTATTTCTTCCTGCAGAGGCTTGTATGAAAAATAGCCCTGAGACAACTATTTAATTTCTGTAACAAGCACTGCACTAGCATTTACCGTATTTCCTAACCTCGGCAACGCAGCCACACTCCCTGGCTACCTGCAGAAGCCACTGATGCAGCCACGCACTAACGAAGCACATTTTCCCACCGCGGCCGCCGCATCCCCCCGGTTCCCGCGGATCCCCGCAGCCATCGCCCGCTCCGGCGGGGGACGGGGCTGGGCTCCCCCGGTTCCCGCCGGCCGCCCCCGCGGCGGAGCAGCCCGAGGGTCCCGGAGGGTCCCGGCGGGGCTGAGGGCTCGGCCCCGACCCGCCCCGGCTCCCCGGGCGGGAGGAGCGGGGCTCCGCGGGGGCCGGGCTGCGGGCGGGTCCCGGCTCTCCGGCTCGGCAGCGGCCGCGGCAGCGAGAAGCCGGGCACCGAGGCGCCCCCCGCGCCCGCCGAGGGACCGGCCCGGCCCAGCGCGGCGGCTGCGGCGTGTGGGGGGCCGGACCCCGCAAGCCCGGCCGGGGGGAGCCCGGGGCGGCGGGAGGACGGCGGGGACCCGGCGGGTCCGGCGTTGCTGAGTCACCGGAGCGGCTCAGCCGCACGGCGCAGCCCGCGCCGACCCTTCGGGACCCCCCGGCGCCGCCCCCGGCCCCGCCGCCGCGGGGCTGCCCGGCCGGCCCGGCCGGCGGGGAGCGGAGCCCAGCCCCGGCTCCGGCGGCGGCCCCGCCAGCGCGGCCGGGCCGCGGGGGAAGGTGCGGGCGGGGGCCGGGGGTGGCTGCGGGGCGGCCCCCACCTGCTGCGGGCGGGCAGGGGCCGCCGCCGCCCCCGCGGCGGGCGCTCACCTTCCGTGGCATAGCTGTGGTCTCGCAGGAAACTGCTGCTGATCTTGCGGGTCTCAACGTCCTCCTCCATTGACGGCGGGCTGGCAGGCGCGGGGCGTCAGCAGCCGCAGCCGCGGATCCATCATCCCCCCCCGCGCCCTGCTCCGCGGCGGCCGGCCGCGAAATGCGGCGGCGGTGGGGGGGCGCAGGGGCGGCGGAGCCCGCTGGCTCCTCCCATACGGCACGGAACGGAACGGCAAGGCACGGCACGGCTCGGATCGGATCTGCGCGGCGCGGATCGGCCCGGCGCCGCCACCGAGCTCCGCCCGCCCCGTCGGGCACGGCGCGTCCCGGGCGGGCGGAGCGCGGCGCTGCCCCTGCCCGGGGGATGCTCCTGCCCGGGGTCGCACCTGCCCCCGGGGAAGCTCCGGCCTGAGGCGGTGCTGCTCCCTGACCTGCCCTTCCCAAACACAAGAACATAGCCAGGGTCTGACAGCAAGCCCTTTTTTGGCAGAAAAAAGACACAGCATGTCAACACCATCGTGGGACAGGGGATGCCGCAAGGGCCATGAGGGTGGCCATGGCCGCAGTGATGAGGAGATGTGTGCCCATGGGTGCCTCACCCAGGCTCGCCCCGTCTCGGCTGTGGAAGGGGGTGGGGATGCTCCGTGGTTATAGCTGTGAAGGTCACTGACGTCCAGGGAAGAGCACGAGCACAGGGAAGGGAGGGCTCCCCTTTTCATCTCTGAAAGGACAGGCTGTATTCTGGATGTGTCATCTGGTGCAGGCCAAAGGGAAACAGTTGCTCTTTGGAAGGGTTTTGTGTCTTGATGTAGTCCAGGAAAAAATAAGCCTTGGCACTGACTGAGCCACTGGCAGACACAGGGAAGGAACTCATGAGCTCTTGCTCCTGAAGTTGGGGGTAAAGCCCTACCACAGTGTCAGGACACCAGATGTCCCCATCCAGGCAGCGATGTGCGCCCTGGGCGGCCACAGGGCACACAGGCACAGGAGCCGTCTTGACAGCCAAGTGCCACGTCAACCAGGAGCGTTACTGTTACTGGGACCAGAGGGGAAATAAGGGATGCAGAGGAATGGACAAAGGTGCTGGAAAATGTTGTAAATACAGTGTGCTGCAGGTCAATTTCCTCTCCTACCTGTAGTAACAGAATTAAAATCTCATTGGGAAGGTGCAAGATTTTACAGCCTATGTTATTATTCTGGTGAGATCGCACCGGGATCCATTTTCAGGGGAAGCGCAGGAGACAGCATCCCTGAGCGAGAAGGCTCCAGGGCTCCAGTACATCCAGTATGCACGTCTCCTGGGCAGGGTGCTCCATGTCACCGCAGTGCCGCTGCACCACCGCACGCCTTCTGGAGGAGCCTGTGGATCCTCTCAGGTGAGAGGCGAGAGGGAGGGAAAGCTCGCTCTGCCCCGTGTCGTGACCTTGTGAGGCAAGGCGAATCGCCAGGCTCTGAGCCCCCTGCCTCCCCGGGACGCTCTGACACGCTGTCACATGGAGGTTGATATAAGGCATTGTAAAGCTGCACCTTGGAGAACTCTGGCACTGACTCACAGGCATAGATAACTTCAAGGATTTGTCAGTCAACCACATCACATCACAGGCCATTCATTAATACGGGGATTACTGACGTGACAAGCCAGAAGCATTCATCAACCAGGCATGAGCCTGAAGTCTCCATGCCCAGAGCCTTCACTGAATTATTCTGGAATGTGAGTTCCTTCCTATAATCACCAGGCACAGGTTTAAGTTAAGCAAACACACGGTACTTGTGGCTGACGCTGCTCTCAGTTGCAGCAGGCAAGATCCACAGGTTCGTCTGAATTCACTCACTGTGACAAGGCACAAGACAGTCCCATAGTTTCATGGCAAAGTGCAGAGATGTATTTACCAGAGCTCTCTTGCAGGCCAGAAAGAGTCACAGCAGCAACACCATGCTTTAAAAATAACTTTCGTGCTGCTGGTAGGCCCTTGCCCACGCTGCGGTGTGGTGGCCGGGACCCGAACATGGCACAGCAGGACTCGGAACTGCTGCTGGCTCCGGGCAACCCAACTGACACCGTGATGCTTGTGTCTCCTGTCTCCAAAGGGAAGGTATGGACCTCCCGCAGGAGAAGAGAGAAGGGAAAGAAAGGTGAAAACCAACCCCAAACACTGCACCCGGGAATCAGATTACCTCTGCTGCCATGTGCACTTGCCTGCAGGCGTGCACTGTTGTACGCCCTGTACGACAGGTGACAATCCCAGCTCCAGAAAGAAAAATAAAGATTTTTAATAAGCAAACATTACCATATCGCATCCTCCGTTCAGGTCTCAGATGGCAAGCCTCAGTCCAAAGGCTATGCCCAGCTGAATAACAAGCCCTTGCAATGCTTGTGAGTATTATTTAAGAAACATAAACACAGACCATCAACCTCCTTCCGTTTCTTTTCCGCAGGCTCTGTCTTCAGTGTATTTCCATTTTAACAAGTGCCAAGTCCTTTCTCCTTTATTAACTAGAAAAATTATTCTCTCCATTGTGCACGAATTATAATTATATATTCATAAGTCCTGCAAAGTTTTTCAATACACCGTATCATTTAAATACATCCACAAGTCACCTGTTTGTTATGCAATGTGCATAGGAGCTGCATCATGAAATCCATTTATTCTCAGCTTTCTAAAATCCAGCAACGAGCTTTTAGAATAACTAAAAGCATTAGCTGTCCTAAGCAGGCATCCATTTGCAGATTAAATTCGCCAAAGGTCAGCTTGTAGCTGTCACTGGTTTCCAAACCCCCAGGTGTCCACCACGTTATATACTCTGACATCTCTTGAAGAGCCAGGACACTTTCCACTCCGCTGATTTCTGCTTCAATTAGAATAGGTTTAAGAACTCCCGGGCACAGGTTTCCGTGGGACCTAAGCAGTGTGTTAAGAGTAACTGAATCAAACCTTCGATTCCACACTCAGCACAAAACTTCCTTCACCTCATTTATTTTACCTTCACATCCATGAGCACTAAATCTGTTTTCCTAATTACTGGTCTGGGTTAGAATGCTAGCCTCATTTTTTTAACTGTTAAATATATTATTAGGTAACAGAATTCTTTTAAATTTCTAAGAATTATTTCTATTGATTACCAGATCACCAGGACAGAGCCACCACTGAGGCGGTGACTTGGGGGACAGTGCCAGGAGGTCCTGTGCGGAGAAGCTCTGGTGACAGCGTGTGCAGGGGACAGGGCTGGCAGCAGCGTCCCACAGTCCCTCCGTTTTGCCCCGGCCATGGAACGTGCTTCTGCTCCAGGGTGGGACAAGGAACGCTCCCCGAGAGCAGGACAAGCTCCCACCCTGCAGCACCTTCGCCCGCTCTGGCACGGGGAGGGAGATGGCTATTTGGAGACAGGGCTGCTGAGCAGGTTCCCCACATGCTGTGGCCTGTGGTTCATGGAAACGGGCCTGTCCGAGGATACAGTGGGATGGGCCATTTCCCCGCACCGCTCCTGGGGAGCACCAGGTTTGCTTTGGAGCGTCGCAGGTCCCCGAAGAAGCCGGCAGGTGCTGGGAGCAGAGGTGCTGGGAAAGGCACTAACTGTGCCCAGAGATTGCAGTGGGAATAAATATCTAATTGTGTATGCTTGAAAGTGAAATAACATCTTTCTTGACAGTGCACTTAAATGCATATGTAAATTAATTAGAATTCATGACATTCATTGCGCCAATCATTACTTCATGAAGTGATGCAATCCCTTCGACCAGAATCGGCCTTTGAAAGGCCACTGTCACTCTGAAAACACAGCCGACTCCACATTGCCCTTTCCTTAAGTGCGAAGGGAATTTTCTCCCGAGGAGTGCTGGCAGACTTACCAAACCGAGGACACCACACAACGGGTGGCCACCGCTATCTGCACTAACGTGGTCTGCACAACTCAGTGCATGAGAAGGTGCCTTCACCGGGCGCACAGCTCTGCGCAGGACGTTACCCACGCCGGCCTGACACCGCTCTGCTGCTCACACCACACTCGGCACCTAATTTTTGACCTGGGTGAAGGTCATGTCATAAAATTAATATTCTGAGAAGGAGAGCACTTAAAGCTCTTGTACAATTTCTCGCATCATGTCCAGTTCCCAATGCATTAATAAATGTGCTCCGAGTCCTTCGGCTCACAGATTCCAGTACACAGAGCACTTCAAATCTGAGAAGCTAATTAAGCAGCAAAAATGGGGCAATTACACTGCTATCATCCCACATGTAATTGGTGCCCAGCTGATGGGGTGGGTGGCTGGCTGGCACGTATGTAAGGGATGACCCAGAAGGGGCTGTCGCAGGGCAGAGATCCTGTGCTGCACATGCTGGAAGAGCCGCACAGCAGGAGCCCAGAGCGTCCTGTGATCCCCTGTGCTGAACACACCCCACGCCGCAGGTGGGGTGTCCCTGGGACAGCCACGGCTGGTGGGACCCCCCGGCCGCTGCCACAGGGAGCAGCACCTCCGAGCGAGCACAGCAGACATCGCGGACTCAGGCTCCTGCTGACACCAGGGCTCTGGGAGCGGTGGCTCGCTCCTCCGCCCAGAGCTGAGCCGCAAGCCAGGCTTCCCCCAAGGAGCAAACCTGGGTCTGCCCGGTGTCCAGCACAGGACTGGCAGCGCTCATCGCCCAGCGGTGTGCTGGGAAGAAGGGAGTGCATGTGCTGCTACCTTCAGACATGGCCCTGAGCCCCTGGGCCTCACTGAGCCCTCAGGAGTAGCTGAGTGCCCAGAGAGACCGAGGCTGCTTGCTTACCGCCCTAGGAAGGGCACCGGCTTGCACTGGCCAACAAAGACCATTCCCATCCAGCCATCGAGGGACACGCAGTGTGGGGGAATGTGCTCCAGATGAACATCCTCCCAGGGATGTTCCGGGGGATGTCCCGGGGGAACATCCTCCTATGGGGCCACCCTCCTCACCAGCAGAGGGCTGGGCTCCTGCTCGGTCACTGGAGAACGTCTGCGAATGCCACCACACGTCAGCGGGCTCACTGAGCCTCCACGCACCCCCCAGCTCGTGCTCTGGAACCGTGCCCTTGTGTCTCCCACAGAGCCCACCAGAATGTCGACTGTGATTTCAGTAAACTAAGTCAGCTTGTTTCTCATGTTTTCAAGTATAAGTCACATAAGAAAGCTGGGGAAGCTGTAACCCATATGCAGGATAAAGTCCCAATCACACAAACCTTAATTAGCATGACTTCAGGAAGACTGATTATTTACTGGATTAAACCCAGATCAAGAAAACTGTGCAGTCAGGTCAGACGCCGAGGGCGAGCTGCAGCCCCCTCCTTCACGAGCAACAGAGAACAAGGGTCAGGACCTCAGGGCAGAAAAGGGAAGAATCAGTTCATCGAATGCAAAGTAGGCGAAGATTTCTGCCTCCCAAAGGTCGTATGATAAATTGATCTACTTGGCCTTCACCCCCGCTACGCGCTGGTACTGGTACTGGTACAAGCTGTACATAATTAACAGCACACCAGTAACAAGCACTGCCACGCACCCGCCCAGCTCAGGGAATCGCTGCTCCCCAAGCGCTTTCTCTCGTATCTGCAATTAGACTGACCAGCTTCTGGGGCATTTTGGCAGGCCTCGCTTCATTTTGACTCTTTCCCAACTAAGCATTTTATGCCAGGGTCTGAAAACCATCTCCCTTTGCCTATTTACTGCTTTTGCCCTTTTTTTGAGCAGCCCCATCCAGTGCCCATTGCCAGTGCTTCTCGCCCGTTTTCTTGAGACAAAACCTTGCTCTCCCTGAGTACATACCCAAATAGCTGCAACTGAGCGAGTGGGACACCTTTTTTCAGTGCAAAACGACACAGGTTTTGCTCAGGTAGTGTCAGATTTTGCCCGTGTAAGTGTGCCTGTGCACGTGCTGCTCCTGGAGTACGGAAAGGTCGTGGCAGCCCAGAGCTCTTGACGCGCCCAACGAGGCCCGGCACCTCCATGTCATCAAACCTCAGCATCTTCTTCTAACATTTGGAAGGAGAAACATTGTTGTGCTAAATCATCTAGGTTTCACAATTTGTTCTCTGCTCTTCTGAGAGCAGTGATAACTGACAACCATTGCAATTATCAGGGCTAATAATCACTAGGAACTCTTCCCACAAGTTCAGATTGTGATATATAGATATCAGATGAGAAATAACTTTTCTCAACCGTGTTTTCAGGTATTTCTTTTGTATTATCTCATCATGTACTTTGGATAAACTGTTTACTGGTACTTTTATATATAGCAGAACTTGTATTAGTCTCTTACATATAAGAAAATAATACAAGCATAATAATACAAGCAGAACTTGTATTATTTTCTTACATATATGATCTTGGGGATTGCAAAGGCGACGTGACAAATCAGGGAGAAATAACCATGGACTGCACTGCAATTAGAAGAGTCTGACTTCTGTGTCTCCTAAGCAGTAGACCTGGACTATCTACTGGCTGCTCCTCAGCAAGATGACTTATTTTTCTGCAGTCCATCGCCCTGCGTTCTCCCGAGAGCAGCGATGCCGCTGAGCACAGCAGTAACCCCATCACCAGCGCTGTGGCTTCTCGGGGCTCCCGTGGGACTCGTGGGCACCACAGAGGCAGCAACGTGCCCCAAGCCCAGTGTGGCCGGCGGCCCCCGCGCCGCGGCTACTGACCCGCTGCTGCCCCAGCTGCTGGGTGGCACACAGGCACCATCATCCTTCCCAGGGGGGCTGGTGGGGGCTTTCCTTCCTTTACTCTGTGGACAGTCTAGCCGTAACATACTCACTTTCTCTATATCATTACTGAATTATATTATTGCTAAATACACCGCAGAACACATACGACACCCCAAACATGTAACGAGGCACAGAATATTTCATGAGGGTCCGAGACTTCAATGTCCTTTAAAGGATACAGTCTGAACGGTTTGTCACATGTTCTTCACATCAGAGATATAATTAGCTTAAATACTTACAGAGTAAATAGGATTTGCCGTTTCTGCAGATTAAGGCCACATGTTACAGCATCAGTGCATCTGAGCCAGTTCAGCACAGTCTATGCTAAGGAGTAAGTTTTTGCTTGAAAACAGCCACTCTGAGCAGTGCTGCAAATGAGGTCGTCTGTCGGTGTTGGGGTTTTGTTTGGTGCCTTGGGTTTGGTTTTTAACTGGAGGAACAAACCCCACCGCACACAACGGGAAAGCCAAAACCTGACTGGCACTGGTTGGGAATCCAGGTGTGAAGCACCATCATGGGACACCAGCGCCGAAGGTCCCCTGGGGACTTGGGGCACTATAGATAGAGCACCTAGCCCATGTACGCGGCACCGTGGAATACATAAATACTGTCTCCTTGCCCCAAAGTGCTTACAGTCTGCTGTGGTGAAATGTGATACGAGGGATAAAGAGGATGCAAGATGATGCTGCATATTGTTCAGGAGATAACCATTATAGGAAGTCTAAGGCTGAATAACTAAACCTAGCGAGCACAGAATGGAAAAATAAAGGCAATATTTTGTTTCTTGTATTTCCCTGTTGATTTATTTTCAGTTGGTGAAGAAAATCACCATGTTAATTCCACTGTTTCGTACAGAGATACAGCTCCCAAAATGTTTTATATTAGGTTAGATGACCATATAGGAGGGGAAGATGTGAGCTCGTGTGTGCATTTGAGTGGAACAGATATTGCAAAATTATACTGAAGGTCATCTGCTCATCTTCAACCGACCGCACGCCTCAGCCGTGTGACCCCTTCTCGTCCGCTGCTCACGGAATGTCCCGTGCAGAGGGACTGGCAGCGCTGGCGCGGATGCGTGCGTCAACCGGCTTCCAAAAACTGCTTCTCATTCATCACTCTCCTGCTTAAAAAATTTCAGTCGTCAAGCCAGAGACAAATAACAATTCCACAGAGCAGAGATGACAATCACAAACCACAATATTAATAATAATAATAAAAAAAAAAAAACAGAACCAAAAAACCTGGAAAGCTATCAAATGACCAATAGTCTGTAAACTGATTATCCATCAGCTGCATGATCAGAAGAAGAAACAAAAGGAGAAACCGGGATCAGCTTGAGTGCAGAAAAAAACTAAGTTTGTCATGTCATGTATTTATACTGAGCACTCAGACGCTTCCCCACCTATCCTGGGACAAGATATCTTTTGTGAGAATTACTATTTAGCATTTCTTTCTGTTAAATTAGCATTAAACATGCAAAATCTTGTATGGCCTTAATGGTGGATTTTATTTGAAAGGATGTAGGCCAACATGAGAAACCGCCACATCTAGGTCATTTTGAATTGTATATCCTAAACGGCAATTACTCCACTGCCTTCATTTAATTTGAACATGGACTACATCAAAAAGTAATGAAATCATGGTATAAATTTAACTAGGGCTGCACACATCTTGTAACACAAGCACAGTACGTTTTACAGCATTGTGAACTTGGTGCTGGGATTATTACTTTATAAAAATCATTCTGCTTTCCTGAAATGTCATCCAGCAGCAGAAGAGAGGAGAACACCCAGATGCAGCTTGGCCATCCTTGTAAAATGGAAAGCACAAAGGCTAATCAGTCAGACAGGATTAATTCCCCAAAGAAAAGGAAACAGCATGTCTGTCAGAGGAGCAATCTTGACCTGTATCAGGATTAGTTGGAGTTTCGCAACCGTCAGAAGGATGGATGGGGTCTCAAAACCAGGCTGGTGGATAACACAAAACTGAGTAAGGCAAAATAAAGCAGCTGTTGGCTGCAATACTGAAAGCTGGACAACCAAGAGAGCCTGTAAGTAGTGATCTATTTGCCAACTGCTTCAACATCCATAGGAGTCTGTAAATTTTTAGTGATACTTCACAAGGCGACACCAATGCAGGCGAAGAGCCTGACCGCTGATAACTGTGATTCTCCCCCAGCTGCCTTGGCAGAAGGATGCAGTCTGTTGGCAACGCATTTGATAAACTAAGTCTGAAATTCAGCCGAGTGCTGGAAAGCCAGCGCAGCTTCATGCACGCTTTGGTTAACATAGAACGTATTTTAAGCACTAAACTATTTTGGTGTGGGAAAAATCACAAGAAGTCACCACAAAACGCTCCGATTCCCCTGCCTCATTGGTATGGCACAGCCACCCTTCCCACGGGCACGGTGGAGCAGCCGCAGGGACGGTGTTTGCGTACCGTCATTATATGACACGGTGAGATGGTATGTTATACTATATCATCCTATAAAATGAAGCCCTTTAAAAAGCAACCTTTCAGCTTAAATCATGTTCGACTTCAAAGCACCTAAGGGTTAATGGAGGGCCAGAGACTGTTATTCTTTTTCTGTTCAACATTTCTTATGTGCCCATGGTTCTACATTCCATCGGTGATGCTTCTTCTCCATGACTCAGAGCCACAAAACAGGGAGCGTCTGCAGCTCCAGCCCCGTGGCGGCACTCCCCTCGGTACAGCCCTTCTCTCCACGGCACTCCCACTTCATCCATTCTCCATCAACGCCTGAAATTCAGCATTCAGATCCGCCCAATTGCTCCTGGGATGAAGCCTCCTCCTCTTCCACAGGAGCCCCAGGTGCCCCGACACAAACGGCAGCCGGGGAAGGCAGTGCCGGCACTGGCGGGGTCCCCATCCCTGTGCCAGCCCCGGCACCCGGCTCTTCCCCGCCTGGGAAACAGAAGCAGCTTCTCCATCAAAAACAAAAATAACCACCCCATTTTTGGAGTCCCATCACGGGTGACCGAGGTGTCACCGGTGACCGTGAACCCTGCGGTGCCCTGTCCTGCACTGCCAGCCGCCTGCTGTTTCCCAGGACAAGAGCGCGTTGTTCCATTCTTCTCTTCAGCCCTGGCACAATAATAGCTCCCCGAGCGGCTGCATCCCAGTGGGGGGAGAAGTTTTCTCTCCTGTGGACGCAGTTTTTGCCCTCATTTACACTGATTTCCACTTTTGGAAATCTCCAGGAGGAAGGATGGGATGTGAGTGTCACACAAGAATATAAATGGGATGGAAGAACACCACACAGGCAGGATAAATGTAGAGAACGGCTCAGGTCTATGCTCTCCTTACACTAAGGAGAGATCAACCTTTAACAAAACAAAACCAGTTGTGCTACCAGAGAATAATTATGAAGTATAGCTTAGGGGAGGGGAAAAAAAAGACACCATGGGGAGCCTTAAAGTTTGCACAACTTCTCAAAATGCTAACATTGTAAAACTAATATTTGTATGTCACTAATATTTACACATAATCTACCTCATGTCATTTGGAAAAACAAACCTGGAAAACTGTTAATTAATAAAAGATATCACGTCTTATTAACGTTCATATAGTAATTACGAAAACCACAAATCCATCTGTTAAGTAGTCAGCAAACAAGACAAATGACTGTGTTATGTTAAACAGATTATAAAATGCCTGAGGGAAGGAAATCTAATAGCCCCGACCAAATCGCGAGTGGAGCAGCAGCCCAGCCCAGCACACGGGCCACAGGGAACACAAACACGTGCTCACACACCTTCCTGCCCTTGCCAAGGCCTTTTCCTCAATTACAGAGAATAACAATATAAGCAATGAGGTCAGTATTACACTAGGTATAAAAGTGTACATTGAAACATGATGATGTGATCATTAAGATTTTATTGTCCTTTAAAAAAAAAATTACTTCCTAAAACAGACAACTATCCCCACCAAGATGAGACTGTAACAATATGCAAATTAGCATTAAATCCAATTGCGCCTGTCCATATGGGAATCCAGTTGCTTTAATCCAATTTAATAAACAAAACTGATTTCATTCTTGTCATGTTTTTGAAGGATTTCTGCACATTTAAAGGAAGAAACATTCGCGCATGGAGAGCAATTCATTCATTAGCATGAGCATCATCAATCCGTCAGTTCTCTGGACACTCGGCGTGGTACTGAGGCATGAAACGCTGAACACCCCATTCTTCATGCAATATATATGCAAAATCGGATGCCAACTTGTATGCAGTCTCATTGCGATTACTCACTTAAAACGAGTAATTGTGCTAATTAAAAAAAGGTATATTTCACATGATCATACTGAGTTCATATGTATTAGAACCCACTCCACCTAGTCCGAAGCCACACACCCCCCCTGCTGCTGCCGAAGGACATCCCGGGGTCAGCGACGTGCTCCCCAGAGGAGCCGCAGACATCAGCACCCGCAGCCCTCGGTCTCCACCGGCTCCTCCCGAGCAATTCCCACATCATCTCCTCAGCTTCATCTCCCTTAGCTTCATCTCCCCCAGCCCTTCCACTCCAACGTGCCACATCCGACCAGAGAGAGCCAGTTACAACCCTGCTGACTGCAGAGTCTGTTTTATCCACACACCGTCGTACATAGCTTCTGCCAACAGATTATGGCAAAGAAGTTGCAGTGCTCCATTTTCCCCAAGACCCAAATTTATGGGAACAAAATGTCAAGGGTGTAACAGCAATGTTCCCCTCACTCCCGCCCTCAAATAATCTGTGTCAGAAAAATATGGCCATGACATTCTATCAAAAACATTCTCCATGGTCTTCCCAGTCTTGCACATGTGAAATTGCATCAGTGTGAATTTTATGGCTTTTACGTTTAGACAACATGGAGAGTGATGTCAAGCACAGCAAACCTGCAATGCCTTTCCTCTCAAGGACAACCACCCTTGAAAAATTACAAAGTCAGCACAAACAGAAGATGAAGATTTGAGGGCAGCCCGAGCAGCGGGGGATCGTAAATGGACTCCTCTGCAGGCGATGTGTTTGCCGTGCAGTGGTGTGCGCTCACGTTTCGCATACAGCACCCCCAGAAGAGGATGGGGAGCCGTGTGCCTCCCCGGCGAGAGGAGGACGGGGAGGGTAGGGGACCCTCGGGGCAGGCAGTGGGTGCGGGCAGCCCCTGCCCCGTCCCGCGCAGGGCCAAGCCTCGCTCCTTGTTCCGCACCAGGCACCCGCGGGTCCGGACCTGCTCGCACACCGGGAATCGTCACCACCGTCCTGCATCTCTCTTGAAAATGAGCATTTCTCGGTGACTCTTGTCCCTCTTCCCCTGCAACCTGTGGCACCCACAGACACCCTGGGCCGGGACCCCCCTCCCCCCGGGAGCATCCCCAGGGCCCCATCCTGGGGACAGGGGCTGCCCCGGGCATGGGGAGCAATGGCCCGCAGTGGTGCCTGTGCCCACGGGGACACTACGGACAAGAACGGCACAGGGAACACAACGGCCTCTTGTCTCCCCAAGCGACAAACACTTTTGCCTCTTGCTCTTAGGCTGCTCCTGTTTTTAATCAATTGGATTACTTGTTTTCTTCTGCAATTATTCTGTCGCCTAAAACCTCAGATTAACAGTGCGGATGGAGCGAAGCCTAAACCGCTATCAGGTTAAACAGCCAAGTCAATTAGCCTCTTTCAACAGAATAACATCTAACCATGTGGTGGTAGGTCAGAAAATGCACCTTGACGGTTCTTCTTCATGGGTTAGTGTGGTGGGTTTGTTGCCATCTGCTAGCTAGTTGCTTACTCTTTCATTTCGGTTGAGAAAGGTTGAATTAAAAGGCAGAATCAAGGCAAAAATAAAAAGGAAGACTTTTCATCAGCTCCTGCTTTTGAATGCAGTGGTTTTGCTCTGAAATTTCCACTTCAGGCAGGTTACTAAGAAACCGGATTAAAGAGAAATAACACCAGCATGCACTCTTGTATCGACAGGGCCCGCACAGGTGAGTCTGCCCATTTGCATGGATGTGTGTGTGCACGGATACCCCACAGCTCTGAGAAGGAGCGTCCGGTGAAAGAAAAATGTACAGAATCATCGAATTGCCTAAGTTGGAAGGGACATTTAAGATCATCGAGTCCAACCATCACCCTAACACTGACAAAAACCATCACTACCCCAATGTCCCTCAGCACCACGTCTGCCTGGCTTTTAAACACCTCCAGGGATGGTGATTCTACCACTTCCCTGGGCAGCCTATTCCAATGCTTGATAACCCTTTTGGTGTAGAAATTTTTCCTAATATCAAATCTAAACCTCCCCTGGTGCAACTTGAGGCCATTTGTACGGCAAGCTCTGCCTGGACGAACACGGACATCTCTCTTTGAACAACACGCTCCTCAGCCGGCTCCTTCCCACGTCTGGAGGACACTCTTCCTCCTCGCGGTGAGACCCTGCCCAGCCCACGCGAGGACTGTGCCCATCCTGGCACGGCCACCGCTCCCGTCCCAGGGATCCGCACGCTGACAGCTGCCAGGGTGGGAAGGTGACACAAACATCCCCAGATTTAGAGCTGTCTGCAATCTGATCCAGCCCAGACTGAGGGACGAAATCCCCAGGAATACCCACTGCAATAAATCCTTCTTCAGTAGATAGTGCAGGTGTTTAAACCAGGCTCCTAAAGCCCCCGGAGCACCAAGGTCCTCCTGATTTCACAGCCCCAGAGCCAGCAGCCCGTTGGTCCCCGAGCAAGAGGTGACCTCAAGTGCAGAAAAGAGAGACTGTTAAAGGTGTTTTTACAGGCAAGAACTGAATGATTTATTCTGGGTTTATTTTATGTGTCCGCTCTACGAGGTGACCAATATCCCTACAAACCTCTTCCACACTGCACAGAAAGGGAAAAAAAGCAGCCAGCAGCACTGGAAATGAATCTGTGCAGGGAGAAAAACTGATGATGAAGTACATGGGAGTTTGTAAGAACTCACTAATGTAAGTGATTAATTATATTGCTGAACACGCGTTGCCCAGACAAGGGGTGGCCTAGAACCGCAGCCAGCTGACCGCTCTCAAATCATACGCTGGAAAAGGAAAAAGAAAAAAAAGAGTGCTGAGCTGTATACTGGAAAATGTATTACTAAATGCCATGAACTTGCATTTGAAAGGAACTGCTGATTGTGAATAAATCCACCATATGGCTTTACAAAGCTGATAGTGCATTTATTTCCCAAATATATCAAGATCAGCCTATGACAGCCTGCTTTTCTTTTATAATCCCCATTAGAAAATTATTTAGAGTATAGAATCAAAACCAATTTGTTGGGTTGCTGTCAAATAGTCGCTGGTGTAATACAAGGCTTTTGCGGTAAGAATAGCATCTTGTGTATAGCAATTACACCTGCCCGCTTCACCACAATATCAAAACATTTAAGGGATTTCTGAGGCTTTTTTGGTGACCTCGTTTTAGCAAAGCTGCCTGCAGAGAAGAGAAAGGTTAAACCTCAGACTATCACTTTTGTGAATGTTTTCATTGAGTCAACACGGGTGGACTTGTGGCCCTTCGTGCCCTCTACCAGCGCGGTAGTTTGTGACATTCCTGGGTGGGTTCAGTGCAGAGAGCACGCAAAAATCAGGAAGCTGCAGGCGGGGTACGTCCCATCTGCTCTGCAGCCCCGGGCAGCAGCTATTCGTGCCTCTAGGCCTGCTGACAGCCACGGCGCTGCGCCTGTGGTTTGTGCCGAGCACAGCCCGGGGTGCTGGGGGAGACGTGTGGCCTGGCCACGGGCGGGAGAAGGGATGCAACAATGCCACCGACAAGCGGGCAAAGCTGCCCGTGCTGGGGAGCACAGAGACAGGCAACTGCCCTGGTTTTTCTCACAGGCAGGTCACTCTGACCATACTCACCAGCTTGCCTTTCCCCAAAAGTGCTTAAAATAGCTCCATTTCGAGCCAGCCACAGAACGTGAGATCTGCTCTGCAGCTCTGCTTCCCAGCCAGCTGCTCTCTCTCTCTCCCACTCCAAAGCGTTTCTAGCTGTGCAACCCTGCAACCTCAATCAGGTCTCTTCAGAGTGGGAGGCATGACAGAAGGCACCTTTGTGCTGATTTAAGCACTAACTAAATATAGACGACACGGGAACACTGGGAAGCTACAGCTGAACCCATCTGTAGAGAGTGAAATGCAGTCACATAACGGAAATATCTCTAGAGCCTTGGAAATATGCTCTTAATTCG
This sequence comes from Rissa tridactyla, assembly GCF_028500815.1. Classification (NCBI taxonomy): domain Eukaryota; kingdom Metazoa; phylum Chordata; class Aves; order Charadriiformes; family Laridae; genus Rissa; species Rissa tridactyla. The sequence continues at coordinate 10,694,324 of NC_071476.1, forward strand.
TCTCTTTCTTTTGTTGGAGCTGCTGTGACATGCAAAATTGCAGGAAGCCCAAGCACCAGGCAGCCTGGAGACCGACGGTCGCGCTGGGATTGCTGATCGGCACAAGAGCGGAATGGGGAGCAACCTCCCAACGCCAATGGGGGCGGGAGGAGAAAAAACATTCTCAAAGTCCTCTGATGATAGCATGGAACATCCACAATTAAAAGTATTTCTGATAAAAAAAACCCTCAGCACCATTTTTTGTTGTTAAAGAAGAAAGCTGTTTCAGCTGCCTGTGGTCATTCAGGGGTGAAGTGACGCAGAGGGATGTGAGCCCCCAGTGCAAGGCCGGAGTGTGGTCCCCAGCCCCATCTCACCCCCAGGGCGCAGCCAGGCCAGCGCCGAGCCGGGACGGAGGATGCCACACACCCGTCCCCTCCCGGGACGGGCACCCAGGAGTGCCGCACACCCGTCGTCCCCTCCCGGGATGGGCATTGAGCAGTGCCACACACCCGGCCCCTCCCGGGACGGCGCCTCCTGCCCCAGCCCGCCGGTCCAACCCGTTCCCAGGCAGCCGAGACCCGGACCGCAGCCAGGTTTACGGGTGCCCCCCCAAGAGCGAGAGCCCCCGCCGCGCTCTGCCGGGAGCCCCTGCCTCAGCCCGCCGCTGGGGCAGCGGGGGGCGGCGGCGGCCCGGCCGCTTGGAAGCCGCCAGCAAAGGCTGGACCCCACCAAGCACCTCCCGCAGGTGGGCGGCGGGGCGCAGGGTCCCCGCGGAAGGAGTCGGAGCGGCCGGTGCCCCCGACACCGCCCAGGGCACCCCGCGACGCGCCGCTGCCGCCTCCCGCGGGACGCGGAGGGCGGCGGGGACCCTGCGCGGGGAGGGGGGGGGTCTCTGCGCGGGGGTCCCTGCACTGGGGGGGGTGGTCCCTGCACGGGGGTCCCCTCCGGCCGAGGCCGCCGCCGCCCCCCGCGCCTGCACCGCCCCCGCCCGGCCGCCGTCGGCAGCGCGGCCGCCCGGTGCGGCCCCGCGGGGGACGGGGCAGCAGCCCCCGCCCGGCGGTGCCCGGCATTGCGGCTCGGGGACAGGAGGTCTCCGTCAGATAAGTGATATCGGCTCGTGGGGAAAACCATGAATAGTTTGTCTTCAGCAAACAAGTAATAGCCCTTTTTTAAATCTTTTTTTCTTTTTCTTTTTTTTTTTTTTAGAGAAAATACGCATCTTCAAAGCCTAGAAACAAAGCTTCAGAAGAAATCGTATGCAACGCCCCTAACGAGCTGTTTAAGTAAACGGCATGCAACTCTAGTACAGCCTTGCCTGTCAGGGCCAATCTAGATCCACTGTTTCAACTGCATTTTAATTAAAACTTTAAAAACTCCAAACTCAGCAGAATCGTCTCCTGCTCAGTGTCCACTCCCACTTACTATAATGAACTCCGTGGTCAGGGATTTTCCCATCCTTGGCCTTCCCGCATGGAGAGGGTGCTGCTAAAAAGCAAAACGTAAAAGGACTGGTTCCAGCTCACTTCACCGGAGTTGCACAGCCCCATGAGCCAGCACACAGCACCCTTATTCCACATCGATAACCACCAAAGTCTGGTCAAAGACAATCCTGGGGCCTCGACTCGAGTCCCATGGGACTGCCCACAGCCAGGGGGAACCAAAGGCAAACCCTGAACAACCTCCAACTGTCTTTATGCAGATAGCTCAGAAAGGTCCCAGGAGGATACGACTAATTCTTATCAAATAGCAGCTCAGTGTCATGCCCATGAGAATTTAAAACCAAATTCAATCCCACTCTCTACCCAATAGCTTTGAGAGAATACAAATGGGGTCATGTTTTAGCCCGGGAAATAAGTGCAAATACATACACTTCCGTAATAATAAAAGCTGATCTCCAACTCAGGCCTTGTCTGAGCCTAGGAGCTACTATGCTTTTTTTTAAAAAAAACAAAAAAAAACCCAAAACACTACATCAGCATAGTCATGTCATTTATGGCTGTAAACTTACAGTAGTGTAAGATCACGTGAGGGCTGATGGCCTCAATATATAAATGTTCATTTACAAAGCACTTTTATGTTGCATTAAGAGGTTTAGAAATGCCACTGACTAGAATAAAAAAAATTCCACCCCCAACTGATGAAAGCATCACGTGCAGCTTAGGCCTCTGTCCTCGTTTTTACTGGCTACCGCAGGGAAGCAAGCTCCCGGCTGGGACCCCAGTGCAGGCAGGGCAGGGAGCACTGAGCTCCGGCGGCGGAGGCTGGGCCCATACCACTGTGCGTTAGTGGGACTGGAGCGCGGGGAGAGGCTGAGGGACGACGGCAGCAGCCGGAGCATGACCCCCCCCCCCCCCCGGGGCTCCTTCCCCTGGCCCTCTCCCCACCACCTCCCACCACCGCAGCCCCTTGTCGGGCACCCATCCCCTGCATCACCCCTGCGCCCGCAGCCCGGGCCGGGTCCCCTCCTGCCTGGGCAGCGCTCGCCACTTCAGGTGACAGGGAGAAGGCGCGGGGAGGAATCTCAGCCATAGGGAAAGAGCTGCGGCTTCCCGGAGTCCAGCGTTGGGTCACCCATCCTGGGGACACCAGCAGCTGGAGCCTGTGATCAAATAACAACGCACAGGGGAATCATCCAGAGCGAGTTTTCTCTCTCATCTTTGACTTTCTGAGCCTTAAAAGACAAAATTTAGCATATCATTAAAGAGAGAGACTTCAAACTGAGTTCTTAACGAAACAGTAACATCTTTCAAAGTGGCTTGTGCACTTTTTCCCACCTGAAAGTGCCCCAAGAGCATCGCCATCCGGACAAAAACCATGGATTTTACCGCTACTGTATTCTGTGGCAAACAACTATACTGAAAGAGTGTAATAGCAAGAAGAAAACTCTGTGACAGCTGAAACAGCCACTGCTTTCTTTTACAAACTCCTGAAGCTAGTAGAGAGCAAAATAAACCCCTGTAAGTGTACATATTAATAATGAAAACATTATTTTTTCCTAAAAGGCCTTGAAATGGACAGAGTAAGAAAAAACGCAAAGGAAATGCAATTAGTGCAGCCAAGGCAAGCTACTTCCAGCTCCTGAGTTACTACAACAAAAATGCAGGTGCACCCATCACCCCTAATACAGAAAACCACCCCGTCTGCACCACCCGAGTGCAAATGCCAGGGCCTGAATCTGACAGCTGTGGAGCCGGGCATCGAGCTGTGTCATGAGCGGCACGCCTGCTTTTGGAGACCCTGTCATACCTGCTCGGGACAGAGTTCCCTGTTTCCCGTACCAAGTAAGCCCAGAGCTGTGCCCAGGCTCTCCCAGCTCCCTGGCTGCCACCATCCCCCCTGAGCGCTGGCACCGCCGGAGGAGCGGGGCTGAGCTGGGACCCTCCTCCGAGTAAAGAGCAACGAACAGATAGAAGGGACGGAGCAGAAACAAGGGCTTAAGCTCATTGGGAGGAGAAACAGTTTTCACATGCCCTGCTTCATTGGGACGTTATGCCTAGTATTTTGGACAGGGAATTTAATTTGCCTCTTTTTCCCCCTATCAACAATCCATTTCTTCATGGCTGCAAAAAATTAGCCTCATTTACTGTTATGGAAAGAACAGACCAAGTGGTTGGATTCCTGCACAAGTTCTGATAGACGTAAGAACCGAGATTACAGCAAGTCTGATGTTCTTCACTAAAAAGCAAGGGTTGGTATGGCATTCGGACAGAAATTAAAGAACAGCTAAATCAGGAAATGCAATTACTGTAGAAAGCTCAATCTTAACTCAGTGTTCTTCTCCATCAGCCTTAAACTAATGCCCTCTCTTCATGTAATTATAGACTATTAGTTACACCAAACCATATTTGCATACTTACACAATGTTACTGTACCTCTAACGCACATACCATTCTGCAGTATTAACGCTGCTTCAAATTTAATTTATGTGGGTTTTACTCCAGGGTAATTCGGGACTTTAGTGAAGCTCCCAACTGCTGGTGCCTGATTAATTCGGGTCGAAGCCAGAGGAATGACTCACCAGAAAAATAAACCCACTTGTGGGCGACACAGCAGGGACAAAACTGATAGGCTGATGGTAAGTGTAAGGGTCATCAGAATGACAAAGTTATTAGTCTTCAAAAAAGAACGGACAGAAAATTGTCTATTTTAGGTTCACTCACGCTGGCTGTGTGTCCTGCCGTCCTGAGAGCGCTCCAGCACCCACCCAGAGCAGCATTTGCTCTGCGAAGCAGCGCACAGAGATGGGGTCAGCCGGGCCCTGCGCTGCTCCGTCCCACCGACCGCCCAACTCTGCGTCAGGAGCTTTAGGAGACATTTTAAACAGCTCCCAAGCAGACTTTCCGTCACTTTGTTAATTGGGCTCTTCCACTGATCTAAGTACAACAAAGGTAAAACCTGAACCTACTGTCTGTGCTCACCCATAGAGGAATCTGCTGTCTGGAGCATATGAGGAAATAATTATTTTTATTTTCTACATGCCTCAATCAAAAATATTCCAAAGGCCAAAAGCTTAGCCTAGAGGTGCCCCTAAGGTAAAGAGCTTAGTTTTAAGGTGCCTCTGGCTGAGCTTTCATGTTAAAGACCCCTAAAAAGCTAACGCTCTAGCTTAAGGGCACCTTTGAGCTAAGCTTTAAAATCGGCTCAAAGGTAAGTGACTAAAGATCCCAGCCTTCGTGTCACCTCGGCTGGAACCTCCAAAAATGCTACCACAAAGCCCGGGCACAATCTGAGAAATGTGGAAAACCAGAGAACTGCTAAAGGCTTCAGAGAGAACAAAATGATTGTTACCTTGGGAATACTTAAATACAGGAATTGCTCCACTCTTCGGTAGCCTTTTGGAGCCAGAGAACTATTCATACAAATACTCTGGGAATTATTATACCTTCAAAATCCTTGATTTTAAAGGAAAGTCACATTTTGGTCTTTCAAGGACCCTGAATCTTGTGAGTATCAAGATATTCGGGAAACAACCGCTCTACTTAAATACAGGTTTCATTATTTAGTATATTTTCCCACTAAAACAGTATTTAATTTTGAGCTAAAAGTCAGTTTCACTAACAGCACCCGAGTGGTGCTTGTTGCTTACCTTGCCATTGAAAAATTTATAAACCAGGCACTGGACATCTGAACGCTTCAGATTAATAAACTAAAGGTAAAGGTATTCCTAAAGCAACAGATTAACTTCCTTAAAGTAATCACATTAAATGAACCAAGTTATCTCCAGGCCTCATTTACCAAAGCAGATGCTGTTTGACCTTTTCTAGCTCAGCTTTGTCAAAATACCAATACCACATAGAGAGCATGGGATACCCATCTGTAAAAGCTATTTGCGTGTGTTTGTCCAGATCTGAAGGAGGAGCAGAGCCCAGGGATGCTCCAGCACAGGGAGGTTTACAAGGAGACGTGAGGACTTGCCCCGTCCCCAGCCTCCCACGGCACCACACTGCGAATGCATCCAGCAGCAGCCTCCTAACGTGCAGCTGCGCCCTCGGCATGACTCCCACCGCCCACAGAGGCCACGGAGCCAAATCTGCCATCCCCAGGGTCAGGGTGACACAGGAGCAACTTCACAGAAGACAGAGGAGCTGCTGTGACTTATCAAGCGGCAGAGACCAGAATTAGTCCGTGCCCTCCCTTGCTCTCTGCACACGCAGCCTGTAATTCGGAAGTATGCGTAATTTCTGAAGATCAAATGTACATACACTTTCTGTTTCGACCCCCCGCAGGACAGACCTAACCTGCTGGCGGGGGAGAGCTTGGGGCTGCCAATGGAGCTCCCTGCAGACTCACGTCTGGCACAGTGGCAGCGGGCACCACGTGGGGACCAGGCTGACGGCCGTGGGTCGGTGCTGGCATTCCCTCGGGATAACTCCCACAGGCTCTGCCCTCTCTCAGGGGATGGCAGAGACCGAGGACAAGGGCTTTCTGTACCCGGCAGCAGGGCGGAGTGGGGCTGCTCCATGGGCTGGTGCCCGCCGAGGACAGTCGCTGCCCTGTGCGCTGCTGCAGCTGCGGCTCAGGCAGAGCCCCCGGGCACGGGTGCCAGCCATTCTTCATGGGCCTTGAAAGAAACATTCATTTTCAAATACATAATATTTACCCCACTGACTTTTTTTAAATCTATTTATTAAACTGCCTTTTCATTTCTTCCCCTCTGCTCAGCGATACGGCTGGTCTGCACTCAGTGCCGCTCCCCAGGGACACCCGGCCAGCTGCAGCAGGGACGGTGCGGTCAGTGTCACCAGGGCAGTGTCACCAGGGCAGAACGCGTGCAGCGCCCGCGGAACCCATGGAAGGGGACAGCCTGCTGCCCTGCCGTGGCCCTGCCAAGCACGCAGGAGTGTCCCAGCCACCGAGAGGGTGCGGAGGCTGCCCGGCTCCCCTGGACATCCCACAGCGTGTCCCCCACAGCCCAGCCTGCGCGCCACCACTGGGCTCAGCGCCACTCTCAACGGGAAACCTGGATGGCTCCCCCAACTGCCTGCAACTGGAGCAGATGGACGTACCCACGGAGCCGACCCGGCCACAACAGAGAGAATTCCTTCTACTTATACCTACACGTTAATACTAAAAGGCGTGCTAAGGATTGAAGATTCTCCCCAGAGGGAAAAAAAAGTATGGAAAATGACTACAGTTTGGCTTTAAAATAAAGTTTTCAGGAGGGTACAGGTGAGGAAGACCAAACCTTCACTTTTCATGGTCTCGGGTGTTACACAACACAGCTGTGACCAACTGTCTTCAGCAATACAGAAACTCACAACTTCAGCCAGAATTCCCCTGCTGTGCACAGAAAACCCATCACAGTGGGGGACGGTGGGGGGATGGGACAGATAACTTAAATTCAGTTTGTGCTGTTCAGTGTAACAGCACATTGGCCCAAAGGTCATACAGACTCCAGCAGATCAGCAGGCTGCCACACAGTAAATATACGAAACGCGTTCTGTACTAAGGATGGATGATTTTCTTAGTTACAGTACCAGTTCCCTTCCTGGCTATCCCACATTAAGAGAAAATAAGAGCCCAACAAGAGTAGTAACAGCCTCAGAAAGCTTCATTTGTCAGGCCAGGCTCAGACAGGGAACTTAAGTGAATGAGACTAAATACGACATCACCATAAAGACAATGCTGAGCAGTTCTGCAGGCCACATAGTGGAGAGTGATAATCATTTTAATTGCAGATAGTTTTGTTAGAGATAAATGAACACAAACCATGAAGTCAGCTCAGCACTAGAACTGATTACCAGCAAAGACAACAATTTGGCATCCTTTGAGGACTGAGAGAAGAACCTGTTAAGTATCCCCTTTATTAGAGCCTGCTGCAATCAGAAAGGTGAACTAAGAGCCCTCCCTAGCTCTTAACCAGGCCTCCAGTCACCCATCACCTCTCTGACACTATGTTTCCATGCTAACTTCCATGCTAATTATCACTTAAAATCACTTATTGTCACTTAAATCTTGGGAGAAGCAATACGGCATGATGGTTTTCTCCTGTATATGTCCTCCCATTCAAAAATCTCAAGTCAGTTTATTAATTCATTTATTGCTAAATCAGAAGAGCCTACAGACAGGCTGGATAGGAGTAAGATTCCAGACCAAATCTGGCATGGATGAAGATCTTGTAGAATCCCTGTACTATGTCAATACTACCAATAAGTATCGCCAGTCCCACTAGATGACTCGCACGGGGCTTTTCAATGCTGTTTTTTTGATTCCGTACAAAATGCCACTGAGAAATCTACCCATGTTTTCTTCCAGCTTTGACCAGGAATGTGTGAAATCCCAGGCTGCTGTGCCAGCAGTCCCACTAAGCACAGATCGGAATCGCTGAAATACCAACAGTACCGTCTCCCAGAAAAAACAGTGTTTCCAGCAAAAGTGCCAGACGCGCAGCCAGGAGGGCAGCGAGTGCAGCCTCGCCGATCACGTAATAAAGGCAGTCGAGATGTTAACTAACGAGACTCGGACCCAGACCACAGCCCGTAGTAACCGTACAGCCAGCCCTTTGTTTTCTGTTTCTGCAGCTGCAACTGAAGACCTTTCCATGGCCCCACCACTTGTTGATCTCCAACGTGAGTCACATCTGCACGTACCGCTCCTGTCCCTGCTGCACGGTACCGCTCCTTTGTCCCCTCTGCATGGTACCGCTCCCGTCCCTTCTGCACGGTACCACTCCTTTGTCCCCTCTGCACAGTACTGCAGATGATAAACAAGTGCACTTGAATTTCAGGCTTATTACAGCTTGGCGCACAGTCTTTGTTCTCGGTTCCAGGTTCTTTGCTGACCTAGATCTCTCATTTACAGCTCTGAGAATCTGGGATGAAGGGAAGAGAATTCTGACAGTGAGGTACCATCAAATACATCGGGACTTCAGGTCTGGGTCTGGATGGAGCCGGGATCAGAGGGGTCTCTGGAGGGACACCTTTGTCTGGAAGGGGTTGGTGCAGGGGCAGGACAGAGTTTCTCCTCTGGGTACGAGGGACACCTCTGCCAGGCCAGGGGAGGAGAGGGGCCTTTTCTCTCTGACAGGCTCCGCTGCCTGATGCCTTCTGTCTGTCTGCAGAGTAAAGTCTGGCTGAAAGACCGACCAGAGCAGCCTCTGACCAAACCCGGCCCTGAGCCATCACATCCTCCCCCCAGGAATAGTTGTGTTCATTTGTGAATCTGCACTCCCCCGAGAGTGAACCAGAGATACCAAATTGCAACTTCCTCACTCAAAACACGGAGGTACGAGCACTAGGTCCTGCTCCAGAGAGTATGCTGAGGGCTCCTGTATGCTACAGTGGCCTTTTCAGCCCCTCCAAGAGGACTGAGGCAGGAGTCAGGCTCTTACCTGGGTTCTCTTCTTGGTTTGCTAGTGATTTAGGCTGTAACAGAGTCATTTAAACTCTCCAGATCTCAGTTTCACCCCGAGCTAATGATACACATCTGATAATAGGTCTGAGAAACAGTTCTGTTCAAGTTTCATTTTTTATACATTGTTTGCAAGGGAGAAGAATATATAGCACACCAGTGTGCGTTCTTTCTTGAATTAATTTTTTTTTCCTCTCAGTAGACTCATATGACCTCCCCTAAAACAGCAAGGTCTGCTTCTCCATTTAATTACTTATTCCAGCAGAAAAACCCAAAAGTCGCTTATTCAGATTATCTGAAGGAGACATGCCTTTGGACAAAGTCAAAATGAAAACAAAAGAGATCATCAGGGAAATCTTCAAAGAAAGAACTCCAGAGCTAGTCTGAGTTATCTATGTGGATTATTTTATCTGCTTAGAATTTCACAGAAAATAATAATAATAAAAAAGTCCATACTGTCTGCTTGGACTAAAATATAGCAAACTAAGTAGATAGAATAATTTAGCCTGGAGCGTCATCATCTACTGCCCAGTCCCTCCTGCTTGACCCTTCCATTCTGTATCTTCAGCCTTACAACATTCTTGGTGAAGGCATCGGGAGCTGAGGCAAAGGATCCCCACAATGCTGCTTTTTAGCTAGACCCACGCAGTGGGCAGAGACTAAAGACAATCTCCTCAATACCAGCCGTAACCATACATCCCTGCACTGTTTGTCTGGATTTTCCCGTTGCTCACGGATGAGGTCGGTAATTCAGTGTATGCACACAGACTCAAATTAGATGAATGAGCCTGTGAAAGCCGGGTGACAGGACGGGTGTTTTTCCTCATTAATCAACTGTGGTTAGGGCGCACAGGGGAAATCGCTGCGGTTCCCCATAGGGGAGTAGCAGTGGTGGGAAATTTTGATCCAGCTGAGCTGTTTGGACGACTGCAGATGACTCACCAAACTGACAGTTCACACCCAGCGTACGCACACACAGTCGTATCACACGGGATTATAGATCTGCATGAACGACCGCTCCCTATGGGAGAAGTCCCACTGGAGTTTCAGGGAACACGGACCTGATACTTCGCATTCCTGCCCAGAAAAGTTCAAACACTGCCGAGTTCAAACATTTCATTTATCCCAAAGAGCTGCAGAGCTGTTTTGCCGAAACCTGAGAACGGGCTTTACTGTATGGGGGTAAGGGCACAGGTAACCAAACCCAGGCAGTGATAGAAATGATTTTTTCATTTTCTTGGGAACATACATCTGAATTAAAGGCCACATTTACAAACTACATAAACCTGCAAAACGCGCAGCACCACAACCAGAAAGTCTTCCTTAAGCGGGTCCTACCGCTTGCTCATTTGCGCGATTAGTGCAGTTACCAGTACCCCAAGAAGCATCGACAGCAATAAACACAGTCTTTTTCCGCTCAGGCTCCAGACGGAGCCGCCGTTCGTCCTCCTGAGCCTCCTCCGGAACAAACATCGGCCGCCACCAGCCGCGCCGGGTCCACACCCCCCCCGCCCCGCGCACCTTCCGCACGGCAGCTGGAGGAGAGCGGCGGGGCTCTGCCCGCCCCCCCGCCCGCGTACCTTCCGCATGGCAGCTGGAGGAGAGGACGGCGCCGGGCGGCCGGAAGATGTACGGCAGGTACCGCGAGAAGCATTTCATTTTCCAAAACGGTAATTAAAAAAAAAAAAGGGGGGGTGGTGGTGGTGGTGTAAAACCATACAGAGCTAACAAATCAACCACTAAAAAAAAATAAAGAAAAAAATCCCGCGCCCCCCGCCACCTCCCCGCCGCCTCAGCCCATAGGGCTCCCGCGGTGCCCGGGCAGCCTAGGCGGCGGGGGCTGGCTGCGGGGGCTGCCCGGCGCGGGGAGCGGCCCCCATGCTGCCGGCACCGGCCCCGGCGCGGCGGGGAGCGCTCGGCCCGGCCCCGCCGCCTCGGCCGCGGTTGCTGACTCAGCCCGCCCAGCCCCGCGCAGCCCCCGGGAGCGGGGGGGGGGGCCCAGCGCTGACCCCGCCGGGCTGGAGCTGGTCCGTGTCGGGACAGCCCGCGCTCTCCCTGCGGGACGCACCGGCCCAGGGTCGGCGTCTCCCCACCGGGACCGCGTCCCGCGGAGCCGCGCTGGTCCCGCAGCACCGGCCCCGCGCCCGGCCCCTGCCCGCGGGGAGCGGCCCAAAGGCACTCACCGCCAGGGCGACCCGAACCACCGCGCGGAAACACGATGCTGGACGATGGAGGCTTCTGAGGCAGTGCCTTAACTCAGGCTCCCCAAAACCCAGCTGAACCTGCAGCGTTTAAATGGAACGGATCTAGATCAATATTTCTAACGCTTTTTCAACCGCAACCCTCTTTCAGGCAGGAATCCCACAGCCAAGTGCACTCCAGGCTGGCCCTGCCACAGCCTGCTCAGGTGCGCAGAATGGGAAATACCACAGAATGGGAAATATCTCAGCATCGAGAGGGCAGGTCGGAAGGAAAACAACGTGATAAGCTGCTGATGCTGACACTCCCCGTTTTCCTGCTGATTAATTACTCTACAGAGAAGTTTTTGGTTTAGGACAAACCACTCACCATTCCTGCCTGCTGTTGTTGCCTCGTGTGGAGCGCTGGGTCGTTTTGCTGTTTGGTTTCATCATCTGGCTGCAGTCTTGCTAATTTTGCCGTCATTGGCAGATGACAGCACGACTGCATTTGTACCGGAGAGATGCAAAGCATCTGTGCCAGTGAAGAGAGGAGCTTTTCATTTCACTTTCATATCTTTATTCAAAATACCCTCTCTGGATGTGGAAAAGAAAATGCAGGTGTGGGCTGCAGGCACTGCAAAGCCTCCCTGCTTAGAGAGGAGTCTCGCTCTGATTGCATCACACAAGAGAAGGCTGAAGATTAAGTACTATTGTATATCTCGGGTCCATCCCAGAAAACAAGATAGGAAATAAAGAGACAGTATTTTATAATGCAGTCTTCATGTGAGGTCACTTTATGCGTTCATGTATGACTCACACAATGATATTATTTAATATACTAGCCTGGAAATGCAAATGACTGTCTCTGAAGCAAACACCGCTGTTTAACTGCACCCAGAAACTACATTCACGTTTACTTGAGAAAGTGATGAATGTCATCTCCAGTTGAAATTACAGAGGGAAGTTAGGCGCGGTATGCATAATTAAACCACATCACAGACATGAACACTGCAATTACATCTCTCTAATGATCACAGCGGCTCAGTTACCACTTTCATAACAGCGTACAGCAAAACCTGGAAAAGAATGTGAATTTCCAAGCAGCTAGTTGAACTAGTATTCTCGAGCTGGGAGGCCAGCTGAGAACAGCTCTGGAGAAACCATTCACCTTCTACAAGGGAAGAAAAAGTGTATTACTCTTTCTTTATGACTTTCCCTTTCTCAGCAGGCAGCTCAGGCTCTGCACGGGCAGTGCATATCGTGAGAAGAGGGGCCCGATCTCCAGAGTCACGCTGCTGCACCACAGACATGAATACCTGGATCCCCAGGCTGAAGCCCGCAGCCCACATGCACGGCAGCCCCAAACCTCGCAGGGCCACCCGTCCCCTCCAAACCTCTGCAGTCACTGCATGACCCTCCCTGGTGACGTGCCCTGCAGCAACCGCCAAGCAGCTTCCCACGCCACGGTAGGTCTAGACTCCGGATCTCAAGGCTCAAGAGGGCTAGAGGAAATTCCACCTCTTAAAATATAAAGGCCACTGCAGTAACACAAACCAACCTGCTCTGCACATGGGAAGATGGGATTTCATCACTGTTTGTTGGGCCTCTCTACGGCACGAAACCACTGCCTATGCTGGGAGGGTTAAGAGAAGAGGGATGTGATAAGGGTTTCAGTTATCCTGGAGGGATAAAGGACACATAAGGAATAAAATGTGAAATGGAAAGGGAAAGAAATTAATGGATTAATGGGCAATGCAATAAGAGAAAGGAAGATGAAGTATGAAATGAGACTAAGAAAATGTAGGAAAATGCCCAGTAAGAAGTTTAAACCACAACAATCATAGCAGGAACAGAACTGAATGAATAAAATTTATTTCTTTTCAATTGTTCATGGTTTTGCAGTCCACATATTGGCTAAATGCCGAACAGATGTGCTTGCAGAGAGAGACGTGCCTAAGTGATTGAGGAGCACAAATCACCCTGAAAACTACCGAGTGTGAAAGGGGATGTCTTGCGCTCCTAAATCCCCCACCTGCCTCCATGAATCCCTTCCACATAGATACATATCTGTAGAAGTGTATGCACTGCAATTTATTTTAACTCCAGATTTAAAAATGAGCACAAAGTTATATTACCCAGAAACAGAATCCAACTGATTCCAGCAAAGGATGTTATAGTGGGAGAGGCGGTCTCATAATTCCCTGAAAAATTCTGTAAATAACAGCTGAAAACGAAAAGGAAATCTATTTCAAAGACTATAGTCAAAGCCATAATGCCTTCAAATGAATTTTCTGGATTGATACGTAATTTTAGAGACCCATCTCTTTCAAATGCATAAGTCCTTAATGAAGGCAGAAACAAAAAGAGTGTAACTTAGCCCTCTTCCAGCAGTTTCCAACAACATGCGAACAACCCCCCTGCACACCGATTAGGCAAGATGTACATGACAAAGATGTACATGACAAACAAGTTCTGTTTGATCACAGCAACAAAAGGAAAAATCAACTTACCTTCTGTCACCCCAATATCTATAGTTCCTTTTACTTGACTAAAGCACCAGAGCACATCCTGCATGAGGTTTCCAAATCCTGCCAGGGAAACACGTGCAGAAAGAAGATAAGATATGATCACATTTGTATATAGCTTGTCCTTTTGTAAACAAACACACACACATGCACATACAAATTGGCACACAAGTGTCTGCAGTCCCTGCATGAAGATAAATATTTGCTCACCTGTTATCATTCTTCCTTACAAAGTGCAAAGCTAACACTGCAAAACTGGAAACATCATGCCCGTGTTATGAATTGCCCGTCTGTTTGTTTTCTCCGTACCATGGTAGGGCTATTTCGAAAACGGTGCAATTGGAGTCAGTCCCCTCTACATCACTGGCAGCATCACAGAAGAGTCAGGAGGCCCTGTAGTCACGGTCTTTGTCACAGCCTCTCTTCATCAGAATACTAATGCCCCCAATCATTTCCAGCACTGTTAGAGAGCGAAACGGAAAAAGAGAACTGCTCTTACCACCACAACAATTTTTTTCCCAATTTGTGGTCAGTGTAGTTGTGAACTGCTTGGCAATGAACCCAAGCAGAATGAAGCCGCTTTACAGCACATCATATTATAATCAACATTTGCGTGGAATCAGAAGTGCACTGTAGTTTCTTTAAAAGAATGCTACGGGCATTTCTATTATAAGGCATATTATTAAGCTGTAGCTCTCTCAACTGTGCTTGCTGCTGTAGCAATACTCGGTGTTAAACCACTCTCAGAGAAATTAGGATTTTATCTACTGCTGCTCCTCATTTTCTTGACAGGTCGGCAGAATTTCCCTTTCTGTAATGCAGTTTTCATTGTAGCACAAAAAATCCACTGCCTCAAAGGACAACTTGCTTCCTTTTATCCTAACACACATTTTATCTCAAAGCAATTTCCAAACCGAAGAAAGCAGCACAATGGAGCCGTGAGGACAGGAAATACCATCTTACCCGTTTTACACACAGGTGAAACGTAGCACAGGAAATGTGAGGGTTTTGCAGTCGGCAGGTGGGATACTGGACCCAGTCAGGGGGTCGCGCTGCGGCAGACTCAAACTTGTGACTTCCCTGCAAAAGAAAAGGAAAACATGGGACTGGGAGATAACGTATGGCTGGAGATAAAACTGAGCTAACTGGACTGTCTCTTGGCCTACCCAAATGTCTTTGTGAGATTTCTGTCTGGTTATTATATGATGGTAAGTTTCTGTATATGAATACAGGTCAATATATATCATATATATTAAAAGTTATACATAAAAAAAAGTTATATAAAAAGCTTTATTGGATCATTCAAGCCAAATACAGGGGAAAATTGGAGTTTTAAGAGTATGAAAAGATCTGGAATCCAAGGGTGTGAGACAGTTTGATAAGATTATGAAAGAATATTAAGTTTAGTGAGATTCATAACTTGAGAGGTGCAAACAATGGGAACAGCTACAAAATATGACAGGAAGATGCGAAAAAAAAGACACCTATGAAAACAGGTCGTAACATTATTGCATAAACCTGAATGTCTCATAAATTCTGCTAGGCTATTTCAAAAGCAAGTAGACAACACGGTGGCTGATAGGAGCAACATCATGATAACCTTTCTAGAAAGCCCTTCTGTGTTATTATTCAATTCCACTCAGATAAATCCTTAAAGGAAAAGGGATTCGTGACTTCAAATTCTTCCTCCTAGTCTGGGAGTCCGATGACAGCTGACAAGTTTCTAAAAACATGGATTTTTGTATTGTCCAGTACCTGGGCTGCTCGTGGGAGCAGACATGGATGGGCAGACAGACAGAGAGACAGCACCGCGTCCACCGTGGCCACTCGCCCGGCTCCATTCCATGTTGTGTGCGGTTCTTGTTTAAGAAAAGCTTCTGAGCGTCAGAGCAGGGTTTTTCCTCACGAAAGGCAAAACCGAGGTTTTAGAGGAATTATTTCTAAGTCAACTTTCTCAAGAGCCCTGTAAGCGGCTCCTCTGGCGCTGTTTGCAGGGCTGCTCAGCCCGACAGCCCTGCCATCATCCACTGGCCGCACTACGGAGCTGCTGCTGCTACAGACGCTCCGCGCACAGCTTAATCCAAATGACGAGCGAAGGCAGCACCTAGTGCGGTCCTGCTTGGGTTTAGTAAACCAGATTTTAATAAATTTCTACTGATAGAAACAATCCTGACTATTCACAGCAGCTGACGATGCTGCGAGCAGGAGGGTGCGAGGCCGGTCCCGGAGCGCGGCCCAGGCCCGGTGCGGGGGAGCCGCCTCTGCACCACCGGGCCGCCGCGGCGGCCTCTTTACCCGGAGGAGGGACCGGGTGTTACTATTTCAGAGAAACATCAACGTTTCCATTCGCCGGGAATGGCTTCCCGCTGAGCCCGGCTCCGGGCGGCTCGCCCCTCACGGGACGCTCCCCGCGGGGCCGCTCCTGTCCCGCCGCCGAGTCCTGACCGCGGGTCCACACGCCGACACCGGCCGCCGCCGCCTCAGGGCCCAGCGCCGCGCATGCGCTGGGGGCGGGCGGAACAGGCGGCGGCAGCGGCCGCGCTGAGCCCCGGGCCCGGGGGAGAGGCGGCGGCCGGGCCGGCCCTCGGGCGGGCTGCGAGCGCGGCCGGAGATGGGGGGTCACGGCGCCTCCGGTCCCGGACCGGCACCACCCGCAGCGGCGCCGCCTCCCCCGACCGCGGCCCGGGGCAGCTGCGCCGGGCTGTGTGGCTGCTCCGAGCAGGCTGTGCTGAGCCTGGCTGCGGGGTGCGGGGGCGTGCGCGGCCCGGGACATCCCGCGTGGTGGGTGCCTGAAGGTCAGCACAGCCCGGTGTGTCCTGCCCCGGTTATGTACCGCCAAGGTGGGCTCAGAGCATAGAATCGTGCAGTGGTTTGGGTTGGAAGGGACCTTAAAGCCCATCTAGTGCCAGCCCCTGCCCTGGGCAGGGACACCTCCCACCACACCAGGTTGCTCCAAGCCCCGTCCAACCTGGCCTTGAACGCCTCCAGGGATGGGGCAGCCACAGCTTCTCTGGGCAACCTGGGCCAGGGGATCACTGCCCTCACAGCAAACAAT
Source organism: Rissa tridactyla (assembly GCF_028500815.1). NCBI lineage: Eukaryota > Metazoa > Chordata > Aves > Charadriiformes > Laridae > Rissa > Rissa tridactyla. Next base: position 10,710,916 of record NC_071476.1, read on the forward strand.
TTCTTCCCAATATCTCATCTGGAATTCTCTTTCAGTTTAAAACTATTCCCCCTCATCCCATGGCTCCCCTTCCTGCTCCAGAGTCCCTCCCCAGCTCTCCTGGAGCCCCTTGAGGGACTGGAAGGGGCTCCAAGGTCTCCCCGGAGCCTTCTCTTCTCCAGGCTGAACCCCCCCAGCTCTCTCAGCCTGTCCTCACAGCAGAGGGGCTCCAGCCCTCCCAGCATCTCCGGGGCCTCCTCTGGCCCCGCTCCAACAGCTCCGTGTCCTTCTGCTGTTGGTGCCCCAGAGCTGGAGGCAGCACTGCAGGGGGGTCTCCCCAGAGTGGAGCAGAGGGGCAGAATCCCCCCCTCGCCCTGCTGCCCACGCTGCTGGGGATGCAGCCCAGGCTGCAGGGGGTTTCTGGGCTGCCAGCGCACGTTGCTGGGTCGTGTTGAGCTTCTCATCCACCAACACCCCCAAGCCCTTTTCGGCAGGGCTGCTCTCCATCCCTCCGTCCCCAGCCTGTGCTGGTACCAGGGGTTGCCTTGACCCAGGGGCAGGACCCTGCACTTGGCCTGGTTGTAACCTCATGAGGTTCACATGGACCCACTTCTCGCAGTCCCTGGGTAGTTTGTCTCACTGCTGTGTTTCAGAGCGCTCACAGGGGCTGGTCTCATCTTTCCTGCGTTAAGAGAATGGAGCCACAGGACGGCTGGCAGTGGGCACCTGGCTGGCCCACATCACCCTGAAGGAGAGTCACGGTTTCTTTCCTTAAGTGCCAGATGAGCAGGTGAGGGCACTGAGTACCCACCGTGTGCGCCGAGAGGATGCTGTGTCGTGCCCTCTGACTGGAGGAACTGAAGCGAGAGAAAGGACGGCTGCTGCGGGCCTGTGAGCTCCTTGTATCCGGGCTCTATAGTGCACACAGCAGTGCCTCTATAGGTGCCTCACTGAGCTCTGCTTCTGCCGGTGGTACCAGATTAGGGGATCCTGGTGCCAGTGTCCCTGCTGCCAGCCCCTGTCCCGCGGGCCGTGCTGGGGGTTTGTCCCTGGTTAGATCAGGGTGTGCTCTGCAGTGCTTAACCTTTTGTATGAGTGTATGTTCTGGATGAGAGCTGTTCCCTTTGACCTCCCCATTAACGGCTCTGTCTGTCTGTAGTCTCAAAAATAACTACTCAAGCATTTGCAAATAATGGCAGCCCATTCCTTAAAATTTTACTGTGCAAGGTGGAGGATAGAGTCCAGCTGCTTCAGGCTCTGCCGCTGGGCTCCTCAGTGTGGTTGATGGTCTGCCTCTGCCTTTGAGAGACATCACTCATTATTCGCTCTCTGTAATTAAGCCTTTCTGTAACTCTCACATGAGACCAGCTAGCAGGTGCTGAGCACAGGGCTGGTAGAGGTAACTCGGTGCTTTGTGCTTTCCTTTAGGCTTTCTAGGTTCCATCACAGATCAGTAGAATTCTGTTCCCAGCGGTCAGAAAAATTCCTGAAGTATAATACATGGATATGCGACCCTGAATAGCAAGTACTGCGTAATACCATTGTCCTGAGCACAGATGGCTCGGTCTCTTGGAGCTTTTCAGCATGGAAAAACAGATCAGCAAAAACATTTGAGTCCTTGTCTGCTTCACTAGGCACCCATTAAAATTCTGGTCTTTAGTCACTATTTATACAGTAAGAATTACATTGGGAGTACTTCAGGGTCAATTCCTGACACTTTCAGGTGCGCAGGATTCTCACTGCCTAGGTTAGAGTTAAGTAAAGATGAATATGTTGCCAGTAGGAAAAAGTGCCATAATAGAAACAGGGGAAAGATTCAAGACTTGTGTATTGGTAATGCACTGGAGTAACTCCCTTGCTGGGTAACATCCACTGTAAAGTTTGGGATTTTTTAAATTTTAAATGTAATTCATTTTTAAATTCTCAACAGAGAAATTCTGGAGTTTGAGGGTGAACTCATTTCCCAGGAGAAACAGTGCTTTTTAAATCAGAAGATGGAAGGTCTGCCAGATGTTTCCACATTTATTGAAACATGAAATAAAAATGAGTTTAAGAACTGCAGAGGTTTTCTTGCCAAAACATAGGTCTCTCGGCTAGCTGTGGTCTTAACTGGAAGGTGTTGTGCAGGGCTGAGTGCTAGTGTGGGAGAAGGGAGCTGCTGATCCTGGCTGGATCCATGGGAAAGGGAGGTCAGAGCGCCATGGTGCTCGGCACCAGGGACGGGCGAACAGTGGCCATTCCTTGGCCGTGGCAGTGCTTTGGCAGCCAGATGTTGGATGTGGCCTGGAGGGAGAGAGAGAGTACGGCACCAGAGTCCTTTCCAATGGTGTATCTGGTTTCACCATGACCCCATTTACACATCAGGGAAAAAACTGTAATGCTGAAATGACTGACTTTCGCAAAGGACCAAGTTTTTCAGATTGCCAGAAGATGACTTTTTCTAAGGGAATAGATTTCCCTGGCTCATGTTTACTCAGACTTTTCCCTGAAGGATAGGAGGGAGAACATTTATGCAAGTTAGTTCATACAAATCAACAGCTGTTAGAGCAATTTTTTTCCTCGGAGATTTAAAGTGCGAATTACAAAAACTGGAAAGCAAATATGGCAATCAAGCCCATCTGGGACAAGAATATTTTTATATGTAAGCTTTTCTTTATACAGTCTTGGCAATAATAATATCTCTGATTCTGTAACCTAAGGAAACCAATGAACAAATACCTCTTTTTCTAATTGTTGTGATAAGGTTTATGCAGTTGTTATTTCCTTATTGTTTAAAACATTTTTATTATTTATTGTTTTGTCATTAAAGGGACAAACTGTAATGGGTATTTTACAGGGTCTAACTGTAAGAGTTAGACCCTCATTTTACTTCAATAGTTATTATTTGATAACATTTGTCTAACAGACTGAGTGTGGTTTTGTTGAGTGAAGACTTGCTGTGTTCCCAGTTGCTGTGGTCAAGGTGTGGGGTTTGTATACGTGTGGCTATGAGGACGTGCACGTGTGCGCTCGGTAAAGTCTGCTGCCTCACCTTGACTTCTCTTGAGTAACCACCAGAATTATTTGAGCCTTTGATTCTGATTTTTTACATCTGCTGACCTGTAAGTGCCTTACACTGCAGCTTTATTAATGTCAGTTTAGCATCTGTGTGTGATAGATGTCTAATGTTCGGTTACTAGCGTTTTGTAAAGATTTCTATGCGTATAAACACATCTGTCTCATTTTATGTGATTGTTTTGAAGAAACTACAAACACCATGTGTTTGATGACATTTTCTACATGTTTTCAAAGCATTTCTCAGAAACGGTTGCTGCTGAAGACATTCATGAAGAGTTTTTGGCAGTGGGAATGTAAAGTTGGATATGTGAATTCAAAATACTAAGCACCTGCAAAAGAAAAACCAGTTGTATATAAGGTGTGTGTATATATATACACATATATATACATATATATATAGTCATGAGCACGTGATTACACACACTGTTTTTAGAGCTGAAATATATCTGTCTCACAGGTGTCCAAGACATTGAGAAAATTTACCTGGAACTCCTGATTTCCATTTTTAATCTCTGATTGCTGTGGCATGGCCTGCTGTCTTCTCTAACAGCTTTGGTAAGAGCGTCAGTGAGTCTCTTCAGCATCTGGGGAGTTTGCAGGGTTCTGCCTTGCATCTTCACTGTCATAAATGTTGTCGTTCAGTACATTTTTTGCGCAACCACCTTTGACAGGACTTGTTCCTGTCCTCGTTACTGTAGTTTTCATATTTGCACCAGGGACCATTTATTCCTGCTTTGTGCTGGAAGTGCTGAGAGCAGCAGACGGGGTTTCTTGGCCTGTGGTACTTCCTGACTCCTAGAGCATGAATATTGCAATATTACAGAAACCAGGTTGGAAAAAAAAGCCTAACTGAGGCCACATTTGATATGTTGGAAAGGATTGATTTAAAGAATGCCATTGTGTTTTTTAAGTTTTATTGCTGACTTCATTTCTGCAAATTCTCTGGGGACCATATAGACATCACCTGTAATTCTTGGACTTGTTTCTTTCAAAACACCAGCTCTTGCTATAAGGATAGGATTTCACTAATGAAGTACACAACTTGTGCTATTGATGTATAAAGAAAGCCTGCCTGCAAGCTTGGTCTCTCTCTTCCCCGCATGCAAATTAAATGCCTTTTTATTCTAAGAATTTGAAGAACTCTTTTAAAAATCAAATATGCCTAGGGAAAGGCTGCACACGGATATTGATTAGTTTTATGATGTCTGCTGCCAACTGCATTGCATTCAGTCCTGGAATGAAATGAGTCCTGAATGGTGTATAGTAGTGGGAGAGCATCTATTTGCATTCGACAGTCTATTAATAGTGATGGCATTGGGTGATCTACGCAGAGAACACTTCCTGGTGTGTAAGGTTATGATATGTACTAGTTAAAAGGAGTGTGAGTAGGAATACTTTTTACTTCCCAGCCTACCTATTGACATCATGTGACCGTAAAACAAAGTTAACTCGTATGTGCATCTGTTCTCACTGCGGTAAAACTCAGCTCATTAGTGTTAGAGTTATTGTTAACATTCCAGCTCCCTGGAGGAGAGCTATTACACACTCGCTATCTATTTTTGTGCACAAAGCTATTCATAAAGCATTAATTTCTGCAGAAACTTACTTAAAACTTTTGTTTCCATACTATGATTTCCCCCTAGTTGTTTTTCACAATACAAATATTATGGTAAGGTTTTTTAAAAAATCAAGAAAATGAAGATCAGGTGGTCTTCATTGTGGCAAAAGAGGAGAAACACGTACGTGAAATGAGATGGACTTCCTTTCATATCTGTCCGTGTCAGAAAACAGACTCCCCTGATTCCAGGTGTAAGTAGAGCTGGAGGAAGGGAATGTGTGGAGCACACCCAAGTGTGGAAGCTGAGCTGAAGTTGGGGGACACCCCTGGGTACAAGGGAGGGCACCCCTGGGGAGCACAAGCCAGGGCAGTGCGACAGGGCTGCGGAGGGAGATGCACATTTTATCCTTATAAATTTAACCTGTAATGAAACCGGTTTATTGAACCGTAACATATTGATAAGGCCTCCATGAGACCTTTTTTGTCCTTTCAGGTCTGGGTATTTTCATATGTATTTGGCATTCAGTATTGATCCTTTCCAAGCAAAATGCAGCCTGCTCTATGCCCTAATGGCACATTCACAAAAGAGGAATGGGTAACGTAGAGCATGTGTTACAGAGAGACAGGGACGAGGACACTGCATTGCCAGCGGGTTCGTGCAAAGCACTATGATTTTGCAATCTCTTTGCCAGGAGTAGTATTATAGAAGGAATATGGAGCTTCAGTTAATATTGCCGTTAATATATAAAAGCTTTTATCCAGTCGTCTTCTCTGTAGAGCATTCCTCTGGAGAAACTTTAGTCTGAAACCCTCTTCTGCCTTGAATTCTAGTGACCCCTAGCTGAAGAGTCCAGGCATTTCACATGCTGTAGCCATGAAAAGCCGTTATTCAGCCTGTTTTCCATACTGGAGCTCAGACATGGCAGAAATCTTGCAGGGACTGGTGTGTTTAAGAATTCTCTTTTAATCCGGGCTGCTGGATACTGTGGTTTGCGTTATGAAAAGGTTGTCCGAGATGTCTCCGAGCAATGCAGCAGATGGCACACATCGCGAGTGGACGCAGGTGCCGCTGCCTGCGCTGCGCCAAAGGTCTCGGGAGTCTGCGAAGCGGGTAAGTCCCACACACGCACACTTCCTTTTTGTAAGCTGGATCTGTTTGATAGTAGCAATTTTAAAATCAGATCACTTTTTAAAACAAAATGAACCCGTGATACTGCCAGGGTATCCGCAGTTCTGCATTGCTTTAGGTGTTCTGTGGTGTTTGTTGGCTGCACCCTTAGCTCAGCCCAGGAATGCGTTCTGCTGCTGTGATGGACTTTGTGTAGGGATGTGTCGGTGTGACAGAGCTGAGTATTCTCTTTTTCCCCCTGTTCTGCCAGTTACTTCATTAGTACGGGTATAATTGTTGCAATTTAACAAACTACAGGCAAGGCATGTAATTTGTTGGATGCATAGTTACATCCCTTCATGGAAGTGCAGAGCTGCATCTTACCGATTCTCTTATGGGTAAGTAGGTGCCACCCTTCGCTCTGCTGTCTGCAGAAGAGAAAGGCCAGAGATGTGCATGAATTAAACCCGCTGTCGCCTGAATCTCTAGCCCTTCTCAGGAGGAAAGCACTTAAATGACAATATGCAAATGTAATGGGATGTATGTCAGTTGGGAAAAGCAGATGAAGCAGCTGAATCCCGAGCCATGGCTTCCATCCTTTTGGACTGATCCAGTGGTGACATTGTGGACACCCAAGATGCTGACATTCTCACTAGCACCCAGCCTGCTTCGGTTGCTTTTCCCGTGCCTTTGCGTGTGCAGTGAAAGAAGGTTTCAGGAGTGGATTTTTTTTATTGTATCAATGTTTTGATAAAGCATGCCTGAGCTGCTGACCTGCTTCAGGAGAAGCCCATCCCTTTGTAGAAGACCAGCCAACAGTCCCACTGGCAGTTATACTTTGCCTCTTAAACGAGTGTAAATGAGACTGAACTGCCCGAGTGATTTGGGCCGGCTGTCTGCAGAATTGCGAGTTTCACCTTTGACAGCTTTTTAACTGACATAATTGTCTTTTGCGCAAAAGAGTTTGCCAGAGCTTTTCTTGGTTTTTTTGGGGATTTGGTTTTTTTGTTGTTGTTGTTTTGGTTTGTTTGGGTTTTTTTAAGGCAGTTTCACCTGAAAAGGGAAAACATGGCTACACTCTGATGATGATTTAGCAGATATCCTAAGTTTTTAAAGGTACTGTTAACGGGCTCTAACTGTATTTGTTAACATGATGTCAAAAGCTAAAACCATGCAGGAGGAGATTAGTTTAACCCCAACCATGCCCTGCTTTGCCTTTCAGGCCTGCAGTTAACCACGCCAGCCCAGGGACAGAACCGGGTACTTGTCAACCGAATTCTGCTGTCAGTTGGACGTCTTTCAGCCTGAGCGTGCTCTAAGCATAATGCGTGGTGAAGGATCCACCGACAGCGCAGAGGGTGCCCGGAGCCACCCAGAGCAAACCAGCTGGAGGCTGACCCAGCATGATGCCCCCAAAGCCAGCTTGGTTTACTCAGGCCATTGTTACAGACACCAGATCCAGGATGCAGGCTATGACCGAGGATAAAGCCATGTGCCTGTTCAAGGAGCTTCCCCAGAGGTATGCTTTGTTCTGGTACGTGACAGCTATTTGATATTTTACTCAGCTGAACTCTGACGTGAACATGTGCAGCACAAAGTGTTGCGTGCTGAAAGGCCCAAGCATATCTTCGTGGTTCTTCAGCAAGCACTGATGAAATGCCATGTGGTCCTTTGGTGTCATTCTAGCAGCATTTTTGAGGAATCCCTGTCGTGTACAGTGCATAAGGAGCTGGTAATGGAGACACGTCATTGCTGCTTCAAAATGCAGTTCCTAAAAGCCGGTGAGGAGACTTTCCAGCTAAAAATTCTGGGGAATAATTACGTCGCATTTGTATGAACTCGGGAAGCTGAACAATGGGTTAAGGAAAGAAGGAAAAAGATCAAGCTGTAGTGCAAGGTGATTATGCAAAAAAAAAATTAGCAAGAACAGATTGTTGTCTTTTGTGAAGGCAAATGAGAACAGCTGCCTGGTGTGTGTATTGCCGCCCCCTCTTCCAGGGAAGACCCTGCTGCAGATTGCTCCCTTTGAAAGTGCAGCTTTCTCACCTTAAAGGAAAGATCTGAAAATCTGAAGTATGCAGAATTCTGTCTAACCAGTATCCCCAGCTCTGTGCTGCCATCAGCAGGGGCTGGTTCAGTTCCTTCCGTGGCAGGCGGAACGCTTGAATGTCTCCTTTCTTATTTCGCACCGTCTCCCTGAAGGCTGGAAAGAGACCTTTGCAGAGGGTTTAGAAGAAGTGTGAGTGAGCTGTGCATGTGGTGAACAGAAGCCAACCAGTTTCCACTTTTGGCGTTAGCAACTGGTGGTGTGGAAGTTCCTTCCTTCATGGGCTCTGGATTCCTCTGGCACACCAGTGAGGTAAAGCACCACTTTCCACGCAGTCCTGGTACAGGAATAGAGGTCGGATAATATATTCCTGACCCAGGGACAGAGACACGAGAAGTCCCAGGGGATGCAGCCGACATCCTAGATGCCACGATGCCAGCAGCAAAACTTCTGCTACATTAACTCCCCCATCTCCCAAATTGTTTAATGTTTTCTTCTCTTCTGGTTAAAGCTAAGACCTAGAATAGACAGGAAATACTCATGACAAAGTCCTCTTGGCTGTGGGAGCAATTTGGGCTTTATACCCCCCAGGGTGGACCATTTTGATTCTTGAGGATAAAGGTAGCAATTATATCTGTCAAATATAAGCTAAAAAATCCCTCCAAATGCTAACAGGGCTTTTCATTGTTTAGCTTATCCATCTCTGCCTAGAGCTTTCCAAAGCCTTTCGTTCAAGCCAGTGTATGACATTGGCACTATTTCAAATGATCTGCTGAAGACAACGATCTTTTTGTGCACTGTCACACTTAAAGTTGTGTCTTTGGAGAAGGAGTCTCCTCTCGTGATTTTTCTTAAGCAAATCTCATCTCTCATGACTTTTAAGGGCCCTTCAGAGGAATAATATCGTTCCTGCCTGCCCCCCGGGAGGGTTTGCAGTCTGTTTATTAATAGACAGTAGTTTGATCCTCAGCTGGAATAAGAGTCCTTGCTTCACTGGCAGGAGGGGTGGATTTGCCCCTCCAGGAGACCCTAGCTCGCTGCTCATGGGAGAGGGAGCAGCTGGCAGGAGCCCCGGGTGGTCTGTGCCCCGCGTCGCGCCAAGCGCAGCAAAGGGACTGGGCCCCAGGAGCTGCTGCTGGTGGGGCTGCCGAAGGGTCAGCCATGGCCCCCCATGCATGATGCCCCACCACAGGCTTTACCTCCCCTGAGGGCACCGTGTGGGTACCGGAACCCACATGGTCTCGGTGTCAGCCCTGGAAAGGCGAGCATCAGTCCATAGTGTCCCTCTGCGGCTGATGGTGGAACCGCTGGCTGCAGATGGAGACCTCGCCCCCCAGCGCTGAGGGGGTGTGGGGCAGGGGTTTTGGTGGAACTGGGGAACTAAACGTTCCACTCACTTTGGTGAGCACTGGGGAAACTAAATGAAGTAGATTAAAATATTCAATGTTACCAGTTTTAAGCTCAATTAAATATGTATATTGGTAACTATACTTTTGAATAAGCATCCACCTGGTAGAACTGCAAAGCATACAAATACCTCTAATTCCACAGAAGCTTTGGGCACCCAGGTGAAAATGAGCCCTCTCTAACCACGAGAGATGCCAGCAATGGATATTAAAATCTGACGCGTGGAAAACATACCATAATGTTAAAGTCCACCGGAGAGTTACAGCTGAGATACGGCTGCTAAGTATAATTTCACTTCTTTTAGGACTTCAGGTTCTATACTATAAATGTAGATGAACTTCTCTATTTTTGTAAGCCATTGCTAAAAATTAGTTTGGTACTTGAAATAAAAATATAGTTGGCTGAATAGTTAAAGTTGTAAGAGAGTAAAAGATAATTTTTTTTTTTTTTTTTTTAAATCCAGCAGCAGCAATTTGCTGCTTTGCTCCCCCAGACCCTTGCAGGGCCTGGGGGTCGTCCCGGGCACAGGCTGGGGTGCAGGGAAGGGTTTCGGTGTGCCTGCGGAGGCACAGAGAGCAGTTGATTTGTCACAGGAGCCTCCCGGAGGAAAGACATCAGCCTTGCCTCTTCTCCATTAGAAGGCACCAGAGATCTACCGTGATGCTCCCGTGTCACCAACCAGGGATGGCCGGAGGTGGCTGTTCCACATGACGGGTGCCTTGGTGACCCCACTCCTCTTCCCCAAGTTCCTGCTTGGCATGTTTTGGTGCAGGAACACCCCACTGCTGCATCTCGGGATTCCACCTCTGCTTCCCAGCTCCGACGTGTCACCAGGAGCACATCCTCATCTGTGCCCAGAGATGTCCCTGCGCAGGGCGAGTCTGTGGTGGGACAGGGTATCTGCTGCTGCTGCGCGCCTGAATCCTCATCTCCTCCTGGTCTTGCTGCTCTTGGGTCTACCTGCTAGGAAGTGTTGTATTTGTTGTAAGAAACCCAAGGAAAATCTATACAAATGGCTCTGATGTAAGCTTCAAAGTGTATTTTGGACACATAGCTGATAGGTGCATATACGCCGGGTGCTGGCTTCATTTTCCTTTCAGGCAGGTAGTTCTCTGGATTCAGCTGTGACCGTTCTGGATGTCATATATTGCAGAAAAGAGGAAATTTCCAGCACTTTCCCTAAGTTTTGATGTTGGACAAATGGGTGTCTAGAAATGAAGGAAGGCTGTGAGTATGACTGTGGGTAGCAGAAAAGAGAGCTACAGTTCATTATTCCATAGCCCATCTCTCTACAACACCTCTATTTTGTGCAGTAGGTTGGTAGCACGTTACACAGGTAAGTGAATTAGTTCAGTAAATGGGTGCTGCTTTTGGCACAACGTCCCTTTCTCTATTCCCACTGAAAAAAAATCCTCTACTTGGGACATGCCTCCTGTATCTGAGTTGACAGAATAGAAAAGCTCCATTTCTTAAGAAAACTGGGGGAAAAGTTTCACTTATTTTTTTAAGAGTGCCCTCTTTTTATTGCAGACCAAGCAAAGCCCCAGCTGAAGGAGATGAGGCTCTCTGTTTGCCGTGGAAAATGAACCCCTCGGCAGGTTTCAGCCGGCACAGGGCCCAGCAGTGTTTTCCCATTTCCCAGCTGGGCTGGAGCGTGCGTTGCTGCTGGGACGGTCCAGGGACACAGGGTGGCTCTTCCTCCGAAGCTGTTGCAGGAGAGCTGCCCTCTGCGCTCTCATTTGCTATTCCTTTGGCTTGCTCTGCAATTCAGCTTTGATATTTTATTTCTGTCAACGTACAGAGATACTGAAACTCTCCAGATGACCCACTCTGCAGAGAACAACTCTGAGTTAGTACTTTTGTAACATTTTAACTTCTGATGCCGCTAACTGTACTGGGTTTGTCCTGGGTTACAGCTTTTGTTGAAAATAAAATCCTAAGAATAATGTTTAGGAAGGAATTCTAATGACTTAAGGTAAAAAAATTCAATTTTAATTTAAATTGCTAATGATAAAGATCAAATAGAAAGGATCCTCAATCCAGCAAATTTTAGTCCGCTCAGGAAAAGCTACTTTGAACATGCAGAAGACCGCAGGTGGATGCTCTGAGAGGTGAAGTCTGACCTTGGGCAGGGGAGGGAATCTCAGACGTCTCCTGTTGCTGGAGCTGTAGATAAATCATTAATCATTCCCTGCAGCATGAACTTATCCTACCCACCGGAGCTGCTTCTGTTTCAGGTACTCTATTGTTTTATTTCTGTGCGGTAACTGCTGGACCCCACCCACGTCGGGGTGCGCAGTCGTCTCCTGGGGACGGGAGCTGGGGACCCCCGACCCCCAGCAGACCCATCCCCGAGCTCTGGGGAGCATTCTCAGCCCTGTGCTGGTCCCAGGTCCAGCTCTGCAGTGGCCCCAGCCTCTTTCTTATTCTGCAGCCCTCGTGTTTATCTTTCAGACAATTTGATTTGTTGCATTTGACTAAAATTCAGATAGTTTTAGGGGAACCCAAGCTGTGTTTCAGCTTGTTGGTTCTTCTCCAAATAATGCATGAATATGGCGAAAATTGGATAAATACTCTGACTTCTGGCTGTCCTGGAGGAAGGACTGCCCTCCGGAGGAGCCCCGGGAGCCGGAGCCTGCTCCGAGCACTCGGCAATGAGAGAGGAACAACCAGTGGCCAGAAAATAGGGACAGTGGGGTGGGAAATGTGGTGTCTGCCTTTTTACGGATCCTTTCAAAGAGGAACGCCTCCGGAGAGAGGAGACGGTGCGCCCACCCGGGCCCTCTGGCGTCGGATGGGTTAAAAAGAGGGAAAACGCCCCAGACGGACCCGCAGCAGCGGGCGCAGTCCAGGGGCGCGTCTCGAAGGGCTCCCCCGCGGCGGGACCATCACAACGGCCCGTCCCCCCCGGCCCGCGGGGTGTCACGGCGCGGGGGGGCCGGCGGTGCGGCAGGGGGGCCGGGGGACCCTCCCTCCCCCCTGGGGGCGGTGGCGTGTGCGGGGCGCGGCCCCAGCGCGGCCTCCTCCCGCCGCCGCCGAGCGGGAGCGACCGGGACCTGCGGACCCTCCGGCTGCTCCGCTCCTCCGGCTCCTCCCGGGCTCCTCTTCCCGGCCGCCGCCGCAGGTTGCTGCCGCCGGCGCCGGGCGCTGCTGGGTCCCGCCGCAGCCCCCTCCTGTCCCCTCCCCGAGGTAGGTGCCTTCTCGGACGGTGGGCTCCGGGCCGGGGTCGGCTCGGGGCCGGGGTCTGCTCCGGCTCCGGCGGGGCGGGGGTCGCGTTCTCGGGCCGGGAGGTCCGCGGCGGCGCCGCAGGGGAAGGACGCAGCGGGGCGGGGACCGAAGGTGACACCGGCAGCACCGGTCTCGTCCTTCCTGAGCTCCGCGGTGGCTGCGGAAGAGTTCAGAATAATCGTTAGTTTCTCTGGGACGAGAGACAGGATAACGTGTGTTGCTGCGTGTTGCCCAGTTTCAGTTGTTCAGCAGAACGGCAGCAGCTTAAGCAATGGAGAGGTGTTGAGAGAAATGGCTTGTGAACCCCTCTGGGTTAGTGATCCTCTTCTGAGGAAGCTCGGTATCACCCATCAGCGATAATTCTAACAATGCCACTAGCTGCCCTTCCTTAGCCCCGCTGGGCTCCTTCCCGCTGGGGGAGTGCAGGCTGCATGCAGTGCCCATGTCGCACCCTGGCCATGGCACTCAAGCGGTTACTTTTCCTCTGCTTTGCTTTGGTTTCCCATTTATCTGTTGAGGATAAAATGTGCTCGGCGATGGGAAGGTGTGCTGCCGGGGCATTCCCAACCAGATGCTTTCTCGCACCTGTATAATTTCTGCTGTGGCTGACGAGACTCCGGGACCGCTGACGAGTGGAGCTGCTGCTCGTGGAATGAGCCATCCAACCGAGCATCAAGTTAACGTGGAACCGTTAGTCATCTTGGCCCAAGAGACAGTAATGATTTTAATCATTTTGTGACTTCGCAGTGTGAAAGGGGAAAAGATGTATCATTACCATACCCTGGGTACACTTTATAAAGTTACAAATCCTAGTAATTATTGCTCAGACTAGCTTAACTTCAAGGAATACCTGCGCTCCTTCCTCGTGGATTTTATGTATTGACGTATTTTCAAAAATAAATTAAGCTACAGACTCCTATACAAGAGAATTTCCTCAAGCAGCTGACCTTGCTTGACACCAGTAAGATCACAGTGATGCAGTATGCGAACCTGATTTGTGGCTTTTACATCCAAAGGTGTATTTTTCCTCTGAAGAGTAAGTTTGGGGGCTTGAAAAGAGGTGCTGGTGTGGTGCTTTGTTTCAGACTGAAGGCTTGATCTGTTCCCTTCGGAGGCACCGATAGGGATCGCAAAGATTTGCTGCTTCATTTGTTTTATTGTTGGATCTTGTTTCAGTTCTCCGAGATGAGAAGTCAAGAATTTAGTGTTTTTAATAGTTAGCACTGGGGTTTTTTGGCCTTTCGAGAAATGCAGACTCCCCTGCTCTTTGCTGGGAATAATGAGATTGACGTGAACCGCAGCAGCAGCGAGGGTTGGTTGCAGCTGGGATTGTAAAATGCCTTGGGGAGAATGGCTGGTCCCCTGGTCTGTTCTGGGAGAGACTGGGGAGTGCTGGGAGAGACTGGGGAGTGCGGGGAGGCCTCAGCGCCAGCTGACATGGGATGGATGGGTGGGTGGGTGGGTGGATGGATGGATGGATGGATGTGTCGCACTCAGCCGTACGTCGCTTTGGCAGCTTCTGCGGTTTGATCCACAGTTGGGTCCCCAGGGTTGTCACACTGGGGATGAACTCTACATCACTGCAGCCCCATTCAGGAAGATATCCAAATATAGGGGCTGCTTCTAAACTTCAGGCAAACTTCGGCACTTGAGGTGATTGTCCTGACCCAGGGCGTGAGGTTAGAGCTGCGTTCCTGGCTGAGGGCTGGAGGTACAGTTACCTGGGGAGGAGGAGCTGAGTGTACTGGTGTGGGGAACCCACAGCATCCCATGGCAGTCCCAGTTCCCAGCACTGTCCCAGTAATTCTCTTTTTTCCAACTTTTTTTTTTTTTGTGATTCCTCCCTTGTGCACTTCAGTAACATGATCTTGTCACTTTAAAGTAAAAAAGTGAAGCAACTCAGTAGCTGTATTTCCAGGGTGTGGGTCTGAGCAAAATGAGTGAGGCTGCATTACATCCTTAAACATCCAATGAAAATAGGGACACCCTGGAGAATGCTTCAGGCTGGACAAAATCCAGATGGTGCTGCACTGTTACTCCCTCATTTTATTCTTTTAGGGTTTTGTACTTCGAACAAGAAATAAATGTGTATTTCACAGGGATGTCAGTGTCAACATATAAAGGTGCTTTGCATGTAAAAGCTTTAGAAAGAAAACTGCTACTGCGCCCATATGCGATCACTCAAGCTATCTTGAGTGTCACTAAATCGTACAGAATCACATGCTCCAGTATACACATACGTGTTTGGGGGAGAATTGGAAAATTAAAACCTGTGTCTTCTGCTCGTGAACAGACCTGTTCTTCCGCAGTGCAAGAGGAAAACCAGCCACAGCAGCCAGCACTGAATCATAAATCAGAACATTTTAAAATCTTTTTTCATAGCTCATATCCAAAAAAAATTTTAAAGAAACTGAATGGTAACTGCACCTTGATTTTCCATGAAATCTTTTCATTAAAAAAAAAGAAGGTATGATTTTGTTCCAAATGAAAGACTTCTGTAACAGCTTAAATCAAAAGGTTGACACTTTGAATTTCTTCTTATATAGCTTTTACACTTCCACATCACCTTAGCAGTCAGAAGTGCCTTTCTCATTTTATCTAGCCAAGCCACTATGTCCATTTATTTTGGATATTGACCTCACTCCAATTAGTGATGCTTTATCATCTCTAAATCAATCATAATGTCATTGAAGCTGCAAAATATAATGTGTTGGATGATACAGCAAACATGAGCCAGATCCTCAGGTCTGTTAGTCTGGTTCTGCACGTCCCTTAGTGGGCAGCAGTCCTGGTCTGGGTTCTGAAGTTAACGGCGTTTCTCTAGTGAACACCATTGTAATGTGCTTTTTCCCTAATACTCAGTTTTGTCCCTAGAGCAGTGAACCTCCAGGCAGAAATTTGCAAGCTGCAAAATGTGTCTTAATCCTGAAGGATGATGAGTTTTTGCCTTCTGCCTCCTCCAGGATGCACCAGCAGAAGGTTGCCTGGCTCCGCTGGCAGTGACACACAGGGGACACGTCCCGGAGGACGACAGAGCTGAGCCGGGGCTGGACACACCATGGGTGCAAACACCTCCAGCAAGTCGCTACCCTTCGATGGAGACGAGGACGGTAAGAGCTTTTCTGAGCTGTTACCTGGGACTGCGGAGTCCACCAGGGCAGAGACTGTGACGCTGAGAGTGGCCACCAGCTCCCGTCCTGGAGTTGCCAGCGCCTGGACGTCTTGGTTAAGCGCAGGTGTGAAGGTCTGCAGCAGCAGCATGTCCCACTTCTCCTGCAGGGCGGTGCTCGGCCATCGGGTGGTCCTTCTGCCTCCCCTCTCTGGGTCCGGGCACTGAGACAGTAACTGCTCGCAGAGGTTTGGTTTTGAGCTGTCTGTGGGACACTGCTGGGTGCTTCTAGGGCAGGGAAGGAATGCTGCTGTTCTGGAGATGACAGCAGGGGGAGGACGGGTATGAAGCGTGGTGGGAGACAGCTCGAGTGCTGCCTGTTCCCATCCCTGCTTTGGGCTTGGTGGGAGCAGCACCCAGAGAGGCCCAGGGGCTCCTGGTGGATGCCCAGCCGGGCAGCGCTGCCCCTTGGCACACGGGGTTGGTCGGCTGGAGAAGGAGGATGCATTGCTGAGAGCAGTGCGGGAGGCCAGTGTCACTGTGCTGCCAAGACTACAGAGACAGGCATTAAAAGATGGTTCCATAAATATATTTCCTATTGCATGAGTCAGCTTGCTAGCTGCCATATGGGCTTTCACCCAGGTACAATCATAAAATGCATATGCAGATAAATACAGATAGGTACAAATAAAAGTAAAATACGAGAACCTAGATGACTCATAAACCGCTGTTCCAAAGGTAAGAAGTCCAATCAGAGAGGGTGTAGTCCTGATGGCTGGGGACTTAAGGGGAAAAGGAGGGGACGTTGGCCAAAATCTGGTCTTTCTCACTCATCTCCTTGAGGAAAGAGGAACACGCTTCCATTGCGAAACGGCTGTGATTGTATCCGGAGTAGCGCTGTGAGTGCTCATGGCGGTGCTGGGGCTGGCGGCTGCTTGGGGAGAGGAAGGATCACTCAGTGCAGCAGCATGTCTCTGTGCTGTCCCGAACCACCCTGCCGGGATCCATCCCTCCCCTGTGCACCTCCGTTTGTTCCCGCAGAGCAGGTTTCTCACCTTGTGGTCTGCGTTCACTGCTGTTGCCTCCGGCTGCAGCCGGTGAATCGCTCCGTCCTCGTGCTCTGTGCTGCTGCGCCCGTGCTGCCAGCGATGTGTCCAAATGAATAATTTGGTTGGCTCCCAAATGAATAATGCGACTGCTTGCAATTTTTCTTTGGGTTTTTTTTTTGTATTTTTTTCCAGTTACTTTAGTGCAAAGAAATCAGTGTTGTGCGGTTTTTCTGGAGATTTTATTCCTGGTGCATCTAAGTGCTCATTATTGGCATCTCTCTTAAATACCTACTCGTGCTAGCTCAGGATGACTAACACTTTTCACATTCCTGATCACCTTCCTTGGGGTGGTATGTCCTGGCTGTGAGATTGACCGTAACAAATGGAGTTTTCGTGGGGGTGGCTGGTCTCTCTGCTGAGTCTTCCTCTGGGTTCCACGTGCCCTGTGCGGTATTAGCTCCTGTGTCTGAGAGATAAATAACGCCCCGAGTGATGCAGCGACCTGTGCAGGGTGACTGTCCCTGGGGCAGTAAATCTCCTTGGACGGGTCATTTCTTAGGAGAGCCGGTTCTGTGCTGGGAAAGGGTTGGTTTCAGCAAACAAAACCTGGCAGCACGTGAAGCCCCTGTTGGCTCTGTGGCAGAGAGCACTGGGCTTTCCAAGGGTGAACTGCCGCACCCCACGCTTGGTGCTTTTGTGTCGTGATGGCAAGTCAAGGGGAAAGCCTGGTCCTGACCATCTCAAGGGGTTCAGTGTTGATCTGTTGAGGTTCAGTGGGCTCAGGGGTCACCCTTGCTCCCAGATACAGTGGCCACACTGGTGCAATTGTGCTTTCATGGCCCTGCCCAAATTTAAAAAGTGGTAGCACATTTTTTTCTCTAATTAGTCATATTTTAATATACTGGGAGGAGAGGAACGCAGCTGAAATGGAGATGCCCTCTATTAACTTTTCCATTATCTTGGCAAATTTGTGACCAGAGACCATGTCACCTTAGATGTCACAATCTTGTCTTTATTCTAATGTCAATTAAAATTAAAATGAATTAAGAGCTGATGGGTGCTGCAGGAAGCAGCTCAGTGGCTCTTCTGCTCGGTGGCGCTGGCAGGTCTGCACTGGCCGGTGGAGAGCGGTCCCTCCTCTTCACTTGTGGTTTGGGGCCCGTGTCAACACAAACAGCGAGTGGTGTAAGTGCTCCAGTGCCGGGGGGCACCTGGCTCTTTGCAGCCCGAATCCCACCCGAGCTGTCCCCCATGGCAGCCGCATCCCCCGGCCGGGCCGCTGTGCCCGATACTGCTCGTGGGACCCACTGCCGGGGAGAGGAAACGTCCTGCCCCAGCGAGCGTCGTGCCATTGCTCTGAGAGTTGGGTCTGCTGCTCTGAGAACCATTCAGTCGTTTCATTTCTCTTTTTGCTTAAAAATAATAAACCCCCCCCAACTTGGAGAATACTCTGTCAGTCGCAACATGGTGAAACCTTTTGCAAAACAGGGTCATTGAGGAGCTGTCTCGAGGGTGAAAACATCTGGATTTATACAATGCCGTTAGTTTGCTGAATAGCCCTGGGCAAATTCCTCCCCCTTCCCTGGGCAGGGGGCTCCTTCCCCTCCCGCAGCTTGGCCCATCCATGGCCCATGGAGCGGCACCTTCTCCTCGTGGATGGGCTCGGAGCAGGACAGGGGACAGGCGCCTCGCTTGGGCTCCCCTGGTCCTTTGACTTGCACGCAGTCATAACGCCGCTTGCATAGCGTTCCAAACTGCCGTTGCTATAATTTGACGTTTTCTGTGGTACCATGATTATTTTTTAAGATGGACTTCTCAAAGGGGCTTTGTTTGCCTTTGGCTGAAGTGGGATGACAGCATTATTTTTCTCTCAGCATTTCCTCTGAGCAGGCACAGTTGTGGATAATAAGCTGGTGAGATGAAAAGAAAATGTAATAACCAGACAGAAGGTTCAGTGCTGCAAGGTGATCTCCCCTCCTGATGCAGTTGGGATGAGACCATGGTAAAAGCCGGATTTTGTTTGTGCTGCTTCTGGGCAAAAGGGTGTGGAAAGCATCCCAGGGGACGGCAGCCAGATATTCTCCCCAGCTGGCCAAATTAATGGGAAGATAAAGCAGCAATAAATAGTAGGTGAGGACAGTGGCTAGGTGAGATGGACATATATCGTTCTGTGGTCCTTTGCCTGTGTCCTCTCTAGGCCACCATCACCCGTTCTCTCTCTAAACTGCCCCGGGACTCAGAGAGCGTTCACTGGGTCTTTGCTCCTCTGCCCGGATCTGTGGGAGTTGGGCTCCCCGGTACGGGGGGATTACGTTTGCATCCCTGCTCCTGCGGTAGCACTTGTTTTCCTGAGGCTGCAGAGAAGGGAGGGAAGGAGGGAGGAAAGGAATATAATGAAAATGGGGGAAATTACTAGTGACAGAAGGAAGATGAGTCCTAACACACCGTGTGGTGCTGTGGTAGCTGTGCTGCGGTGGGCAACAGGGATGGGGGGACCTGAGTCCCCCGAAGCACTGACTTCCACTGGGGCCTTTGGCATGGTCAGCTTGTCTCTGATGAGGACATTTTTTATGGCTAGTTAGGTTCCGTATTTTTTATCTAAATAGTGTTCCTTGAACCTGGGTTTAGAAATACAGCTCTGGCTTTCAAAATGGTGTTTCATGCATGTGCTTCAGTTGGTTCTTTACAGCAATTGTATTATCTTCCTTGGCATCTCTTAAACATAATTTGTCTGAGTTGGCATAGCACATAAACTTTCTTTCTGAAGGGCAAACGCTTTGGCTTTTTCATTGTTTTAGATGCCATCGGGCAGTGAAATGAGGCTTGTCAAATCTGCGGATGTGGATTCAGGATGAAGAGCATGTGTTTGGTTCCTGATTTGGACACCACAAATTTCCGTACTCTTTGGAAGTGAGACTCTGGACTGGCTCACTGTGAATATCGGGGATGGTAGGAAACCTAAAACAGAGAGGGGTTAAAATGTGATTGTACCTTGTTTGAGAGTCTTAAATAAAAAGTATGCAATTTAGCTTTCTTATAACCAGCTCAGTTATAGAGCCGTGTTTAAAATGTTAATGAAAATATTAATGTTAGCAGACAAGGAGGTAGAGGGTGTTAACATGTTCATGAAAGCATTCCTATTAAAAGACAGTAGAGGTAGGGGGTGTTAACATGCAGCACCTGGCTGCCGGCTGGACTCCTCCGGGTCTGCAGCTGACCCAGATGTCACAGCCCGGCTGGGTCTCTGCGTTCCTGCCCTGCCCCGCTCTGCTGGAGCCCCGTGCTCTCGGGGCCGGGGTCCCCCCTCTCCGTGGCCGGGGCTGCGCTGTGTGACATGCAGCTCCCACAGTCACCTCTCCCTGGCGGCACAGGGACTTCTGTCCCCTCTCGACTTCCCTGCAGGCGATAAGCATCTTCACGCGCTCTTTTTACCCTGCGGGTATCCCCTACCCTTCTCTCAGATGGTCTAACTGTAAACAGCTCTGGTTCAACTCAGTTACTGTCAACCCGTATTTAGCTCTGATATTGGCAGCTGTTGTTCCAGGCTGGAAAAGGGGCTTCTGTGCCTGAAAGGCAGTCTTTTTTTCCAAGTGCTATATGTGGAAACCATAAACTTTGCTTCGGTTAGGTTGTGACAACCTACCTGAAAAGATAATGTCGATGAAAAGGACAATTTTTTTAATTTAGTGTGCCTGTTTTAAGAAAAATATTCTATGGGTTAGCCAGTGGGTATTACACTCCTGGCCAGGTATGCAGTGGCTGTTTCCAGCCTTTTTTTTGGAGGAAGTGTGAGCAGGCTCAGTGGACCGTATGGTAGCTTGGTGACCCTAATGCATCACGTTTATGCTGAATGAAACCCAGTCTGCCTGGTTAATTTCTTTGGAAAATACTTGCATTTCCTTTAAAAAAGAATCCACTCACAAAGTACGAGTACGCTTCCCTGTAGCTGTGTGGTGGCAAGGATCTAGTGTCTGTCCTGTTACCCTTGTCTTAGCTTAGAGGCAGGACGTATCCTGAGGAAAATGGGTTTATTTCTGACCGGTATTTTGCACAAGTCTGTAACGAGGAGGATTCGTCTGTTGCTGTGGCAGAGTGATTAACAGCAGCTTCCCCACTGGCAGTCTCACCTGAGGAAAAGCTCTGGGGACAAACAGCTCTTGGTTCCTGTGACACTCAGTTCGGTTAATGAAGGGAGCAGCAGATGACAATTTTGTTGAGAGCTGTGGCCTCAGGAAGCAGCAAGAGGAAGCTCAGCAGCCCCAAGCACGAGCTGATCCGGTGCCAGTGTTTGGTGAAAACAAGACTCGGAAACTGCCCGCGCTGTTCGCTCCCCAGGCGACCAGGCACCGGTGTGTGGGTCCGGTGACGGCTCCAGTGCTGGCTCGAGCGCCTGGCACAGCCGCAGCCCGAGGGCGTCGAGCTCTGCAGCAGTCAGGGCTGCCCGGGACGGTGGGAGCAGGCTGCAGCCCCCTCCTCCAGCCCTGCCGCAGCGGGGACCATGGCAGAGCGAGGGGGCCGGGGGCTTGGCACGCACAGGCCTGTGTGCTCAGGGGTGGTGGCAACGTAATTGAAGTGTTTCAGGTCGGCCTGAGAGGGGAACACCCGTGGCACCCACTGGAGCTACCAGGCAGGGCTTCCATGGAGGACCTCCCGTTAGAACCTGGGCAGACCCCACCATCGGCAGGTCCACGCTGGTGGCAGAGCCCATGGTGGGGGACAGCCTGGGGCTGGGCCTGCGGCTGTGGCCGGGGGAGCACTGCCACTGCTCCAGGCCACTGGCAGCGCAAGTGCGGGCATGGCCGTACTTTCTTGTACCACAAGGGCTGCCATTCTTATTTCGCTTGAAGCTGAAAGGGAAAGAGGCCTTGGGGTTTTCCTCGTGTTTAGCAAAGTGCTGGTGGCGGCGTGGAGTCCTGTCTGGGACAGAACACCCGGCTGTTTGTGCTAATGCAGGGTAATGATGGTAACACCCTATGGCAGACCTCCTGGGAGGCTGGGGGCTACCAAGGACGGGTGTTCCGAGAGCCCCACCTGCCGCGGCACCTGGACACCGGCACTGTGAGCGCGCAGCCGGCTCCCTCCCAAGATGGTTGTTAAAGCAGGTGGTGGTGAAGAGCCCCAGCAGGGAGGGTTGAGGCCACAGGGTAGAGGGGGACATGGTGTCCGGTTCCCCTGGTCCAAGCAGGGGACAGCCCTCCCTTGCCAGCTCCGGCCGCAGAGTCCAGCCCCTTCTGGCAGTGGGGAAACTGGAGGGGCAGGAGGCAAATGAGCTCTGCGATTTCAAGCCCATCACATCAGTGGTATCTCTCAGTTCCAGGGGTCACACTAATGAAAGCTGATGGGCTAGTATAAATCTATCAGAGGCCTTTTTCTGATACCTCGAAGGGGCCTCTCGGTGCGGTTTGGTTCAGCGAGCAGTGGTGGTTCAGGAGCAGGTCCCAGAGCGTGAGCTTCCCTTGGCACCAGCCTCTTGGAGAAGCGTCAGCTGGGTTCAGAGCATTCAGCTCGGGGATCATTGCTATGGTACCTCATCCAGCCATTGGCAGCAGCGTTTGAGCCCAGCACAGTTAATCTGTGTTTGCTGTATGGTAATTTTATTTGCTGTTTCCCTGGATGCGTTTATTGCCTGAGATGAAGTACAGGCAGCTTCATCCTGGCTGGTCAGAAGCACTGGTTGTGCAGGGGCCTTCCATTAGCACTTACAAAACATCCTCCCTGGCTGTGCAGGTGTCTGCCCCCAGCCCCGGCTCCAGCAGAGGCCGGGAGGGCGGGTGAAGTCCATGTTCACGTTCCTCCCTCCCCGTGTCAGTGCTCGGTCTGCAAACTGCCGCTCTTCTGTTTCCCTTCTGAGCAGGAACAGCCACTCTGGATGCTGAGTGGCAGCGACGCTTGTGTCCAGGGCTGCTGTGTTTGTCCTGCTCAGGTATCAAACGGTTGTCTAGAATAAGGATACAAAGCTCTAGCTGCCCATTTACGTCTTCACGTGGTATAAACATTTGATGGACTAAACTTGTTTGCATTTGGTTTCATCAGGAAGAAGATGAGACTTTCATCTTCAACAGGCAGGGCACAGTGAAAGCGTTCACTTGATGGTTCCTTCTCTGATCTGGCACTGACAAAGGCTGACCCAAGGAACTTGCCTTTGCAGCTCTGCTGGAAAGGAAAAAAGCCTATTAAACAGCACGTTTTAAACAGCACCCAAATCTCCAAAAACAACAGAAAGTTGCTAGGGTATCCCTCGTTTTTCTCAGCTCTTAAGGAAAAAAATGTAGAAATAATGGAATAGCATCAAATGGTTGCTCAGCCATTTAATATTTGAATGTTTGCACTTTCTTGCAGTCACCTTCGACCATTTTGAAATTTTGCGAGCTATTGGGAAGGGCAGCTTCGGAAAAGTAAGTATTTTGTGAACTAATCACCATTTGGACAGCTGGAAATGCAACTGAGAAAGGGGCAAATTAGAGGCTCACGTGGGAGTAAAGAAATAAACCCCTGCATTGTCAATGAGCTTTGACCTGAGCTTCAACTCCTGGTAATCAAGAAGGAGTCACAGCACGATTCCTCATTCATTCCATAGCCACAAATTATATTACAGGAGATTAAAATGAGATACTGATAAATCAAATGAGCTGAATTTCATTATGTTTCTGGATAAGCACTTTCTAAGATTCCCCAGCGAAGTAACACTGAACATCATGATGCATCTTTAACAAAGTATTACAAGCCACGTGAAAGGCCTGGCAATTTTTTTAAGAGGATATTTGTCTGTGAAACACAGTGTTTGGTATGAAGCATCAGGTTACGGTCATATGTTTTATTTTTATGCTGTTATGGAATTCTCTGCTTGTATCCACTGACAGAATTCCAGAAGATCATCTGCCCCTGCGCATACAGGCACTCTCGTGCCAGAAATGGTCTGCCTTAGGTGCAGGATGCGACAAAAATCTTTAGACAGAGATTTATTTAGTGGTGAAAAAAAAAAAGGTTGACTGAAACTTCGCAAATTCAGCCCAAACTCATAAACTGTTGTTTATGAAAAACCAATCTGGTTTGGTTTGCAGTTTTATCAACTCTTGAGTCTTTCACTGAAGCAACATTTCTTTCTCGATTTGAAATATAACTGTAAGAAGGGTTAATATTCAAACCCAAACACCCCGCCAACAAAGCCCAAGGTTCTTCGTGAGCTGAATGAAACTCACCAAGAAGGGGGAGGTCAGGTGCTGCTCCCCAGTTTCTAACCTGTCGTTCTGTGGTGGAAAGGACTCTTCCAAACAGCAACTGGTGTGGGAGGGTTGGTACAACCAAGATTAGTTAGTGCTATTAAATAAAATGTTGACTTATGCACAATTCCCTATCTCCTGTCTTTGTGGTGATAAATTTCTTCCCTTCACCTTCCCCCAGCAAAGTTTCTTCTTCGGCTGAGAGCTGGGTGAGGGGTTTGGCTTTGGGTGAGGGGGTTGGTGGTGATGCCCAGCGTTGCAGCGTCAGGGCCTGGAGCTGTGACTCGGCAGCGGGGACTTTGATAAAGCCACTGGAGAACGCTCGTGGGCTGGGTTTTACGTGCCTACATTTGCTGACATGTCATCTCTGATTTATCCCTTGATTTGCTCACTTAGGTCTGTGTTGTGCAGAAGAATGACACCAAGAAGATGTATGCCATGAAATACATGAATAAACAAAAGTGCGTGGAGCGTAACGAAGTGAGAAATGTTTTCAAGGAGCTGCAGATTATGCAGGGCCTGGAGCACCCTTTCTTAGTTAATTTATGGTAAGATATTGCTCCTTTGCTTACTGGCCAGTTCAGCATGGTCAGTTAGAGACACCTTTGGGACCGGGGGCTGCCGGCGGCAGTGGGTGCCTGCGTTGCGCCGCAGAACACGTGTGTGTGCACCAGACACCCATCCCGTCCTGTGCGGGGGGGGCTCCTCCTCTGTTCCACTCACCAGGACTCTGTTTTCAAGGGAATCTTGTTTAATTAAACAAGAACTTAGTCCCCTTGTCCCCTCAGACAAGCACAAGACAGTTTTTTGGTGTTCCCACATGGCTTCTTGCTAGGCAGGCATTGTTCGTTACCGTAACCCAGTTCTATTTAATTGTGCTCTTTTGCAACAAACAGCAGCTCCCAGGACCAGGCGGTGACAGCGTGGGATCGATGGCCAAGCAGGGCAGGGCTCTGTTCACAGCGTTTCCCTTGGCAGCACTTTCTTCTCATCTCCTCCTGATTCTGTTTTTGTGGTTTATTTCGTACTTTAAATAGCCTGCCTTAATGCCTTATTGATATTTGACTGAATTGATGCTAATCAGCAAAGACAAAAGCAATTTATCGTTGAATTTACTGTCAGAAAAAGAATACTGTTCGAATTTTATTGCAGAAACCTATATATCTATAGGGGAAATGTGTACGTAAAAGAATCTCTTTCCTTTAAAAGTACCTGATAAATGCAACCCACATGCTCTGGTTATAGTCCTTTTTCAACGATTAGCAATGGGATTGACCAGCTGAGTGATAAAAGACATACTAATTCTTCCCCCTTCATTTGATTCAGCATGTTTTCCTGCAGTAGGGCAGTAGAAAGGAATTTTAAACAAGGTTCTGTTACTCTTAGAGTCTGACAGGTTAATTTTATTAGGACACCAATAACATTTCAAGAGGTGTGGTCTCATACACCACATGATGGATGCAGTGGCCAATATCCTGTAGTTATAGGATTCCTCTGGCGTGGTGGGTAATTACATTTATTGGATATTGGATTTATTTTTAGAATGAGGTAGAACTTACCAATGCTAAACACAAAAAATTAGGTTAAACCACACTGAAGATCACAAATCTTTGAATAACTTTGTGTTCCTTTTTGAAATCTGAAGCTTGAGTGCTGTTAGGTGAGCTGTCATGATTTTGGTGGTATTGCCATTCAGTGTTGTTCTAACTAGGGTTTGGATGAGAACCATACATCTAGACCTCCCAGAGCTTTGGACACATCTCCAAACTTTGCTTCTCTGCTTGAACAAGCAGTTCCAGGCAAAACTCGTTCAGCTGCTGAGAGTTAAACACCATATGCATATCTATAGACCTGTACAGAGCAAATCATCTGAGTTTCCCTGCTTCTGTTCTTATCGTGTCGTCCCTGGCCTCAGGTACAACCTTTAGCTTTCCTGCACTCTGAATGATACACAGACTACGAGCTTCGTGTGGAGTAATTCTGGTTTGTGGTGCTGCTCATCACATCAAGAAGCTGGTGTATTTGTGAGAAAACAATCCACAAGAAGAAAGCTGTCTCCAAGGGACACTTGGTAATTAATAGCACCGAATCAGGTCACTTAAAGAGGGACAGCAGAGAGCAGCTGCATCTGCTGTTGTGTTGAGCAAATGGGTTTATAACAGACTGCTGCCAGGAGAACCAGCACCCAGTTCGGGGAGCCTTCGGTGCACGATCTGCTGGCTGCGGGTCTGGGCTGCGCACGCTGGTTTTGGGCTTCTCTCTGCGTTGTTCCTATGGGCAGTTCCCTTGGGTGCTTGGAGAAGATGAAATGTCGATGTTGAAGAGCTGGGTGTGGACCCCAAGGGGAACAGATGGCATTTATCCAGAGCTCCAAGCTGGATTTCCACTGCTGTATTGAGTTGCTGATTGCTCAGCCAGCTGGATTTCGCAGCAAGTGACGGGATCTTCCAGGGTCCCTTGGAGGGATCTTGTGTATGCGAGTGGTGGCCAGGGCAGCGCAGGCTTTTCGGATGGTTTTCAGAGCACCAGCGCCAATGTGACATGAGTGATTTCTGGACCTGCACCCCTCCGTAGTCAAAGCAGCAGCTGTTTTAGTGGCTGCTTGTGGCCTCTCCTGGCAGTGTGCGCTGGGTGCCAGCCCTCCCATCATCCTCCTCACGAGTGGAAGCGTTTCACTAGCTCGTGGCCGCTGGCAGCAGCCGTTAACTGCTGAGCAAACGGAGCTGCTGCACCGCAGTTCAGGAAGCAAGCAGTGAGGCCCTCCCCACAGTAAAAGTGTGTGGTCCAGGGATCCTGGGCCCTTGGTGGTCTGTGCTGTCGGTTGCTGCCACGCATACCCGTGATGAACTCTGCTGGGAGCCATACCCGCCTGCCAGGCTCCTCCATCTCCCTGCGCAACTGTCCGGGGGAAGAAACCAGCAGCACCCTGTATTGCAGTGATGGGTTTGGGTGTTCTTTGGTTTTGAAGTGGCTGAGAGTAACAAGTTCAACATAAAAATGTTCTGTTCTTCTAGTGGGCCTGGTGGTAGGTGTTCATACAAGCTGCACTGATTTGATTATGGATCTGAAGCTAAATTATTGTCATCTCAGTTATTTTGAGAATATAGGTGGTAGGAGTTCAGTCACAGTGGGAAACAGAGCGTGGAAAGGTCGTGAAGTTATTATTTACCAAGAAACTATGAGTATTCCCAGAGGTAGCATATGTGCCTTTTTTAACCTGTCTTTTTTTAATATTATTGTCCTTGAACCATGCTTATGACATTTTAGGTACTCGTTCCAGGATGAAGAAGATATGTTTATGGTTGTAGACCTGCTGCTTGGAGGGGACCTGCGTTACCATCTCCAGCAGAACGTGCGGTTCCAAGAAGGCACCGTGAAGCTCTTCATCTGTGAGCTGGTGCTGGCCCTTGACTATCTCCAGAGCAGGCACATCATCCACAGGTCAGCTGGGGACCTCGCAGGGAGACCAATGCTCGCAGGCTGCGGTAGGGGTGGGCTTGTTCCTCTTTGACGTGAAAGGACAAATAGAAGCTTAAGAGATAAACAAAATATTCTGCCACATACGTTTGCTTTTCTGTAAAACACTGGGCTTCCCAGAGACAAGCATTTCATGTACAACAGGGAGAGTACTATTTCTCCCTCTGGGATAGCTATGTTATAGCATATTTGATTTGTTTGCTGATCCCACAAAAACCTGTCTCTAATAGGTTTAATTAGCTAAAGCTCATTAATACGGTCCAGAGAGGGTAGGCGTCAGCATTCAGAATTCTCCAGCTGTCACACTCGAAAGTGTCTCCCTTTTGCTCCCCTCTCAGTGCTGCACTGAAAGACGAGGAATGGGACCAAACACAGCTTTTTTTCTGTACGAGGTTGAATCGCGTTCTAGAAGTGGTCAGTGTTTCTGTTTGGCACCAAGATTTTTCATGGCCAGTGAAAAAATATTTGAACTCTTGCCACGCATTCAAAGACCTGCAAAATAACAGAGGAGGTAGAGCTTTCTCTGGTTGAAGAGGGTTTGGCTCTGGACGGACAGATGTGCAGCTGTTTCCTACTGGTGTTCTGGGTAGCGCACACCTCGGGGGTCCAAGGGTTTGACGGAGGAGCTGGTGACAGGGAGTACAAACAGGGAGGGCCTGGCAGGAGAGAAGATTATCTCATTTATAAATATCGCTCCAGAAGAGCATTCTTGTGAGGTGTAAAAATAAAGCATGGTACAAAACTTAAAATTGAAATCATGGTATCATAGAGTCATCTAGGTTGGAAGGGACCTTTAAGATGAAGATTAACGCTTGTTCATGTCTGTGGCGTTCAGCTGCTGTTTCTGAGCTGTGAAGCAGAACGGCTGACGCTCGGTGTGCCCACAGCACGTCCTCCACGACTGCCGAGAGCCCCGGAGGGGGTTTGCTCTGCATCAGTTGGAGCCAGACCACCCCGGGGAGAGCTCCCACTTTCTCAGGAGTCTCAGCTTTCATGCTGCTTGTTTTGTTTTATACCTGCATAGATTTCTACTCTGATGCCCCTGATCTCAGCGGGCGGCTGCCCCAGCTCACCATTCAGGCTTCGACGGGCTCCCTGTGGCGGGACATGAAGCCGGTGTGCAGTGACAGGGATGTTGGTCCGCTCTGCCCGGCACCTGCTCACCAGCACCGAACAATGGATGAGCATGAATTAAACATCCTGAAATGCAACTTGGCTGCTGCTGTCCTGGGCAGCGAGGGGGGAATCCTCCTGCTGTTGGCTTGGCCTGAGCAAACTGAGTGGAGCACAAATGGGAAGGAAGCACAGGGAAGAAATCGTCTCTGTTAGTGGTGTGTTAATGTCAGTAGTGGTGTTTGTAGGCGAGGGGCTGGGAGTTCTTCAGGATTCAGTGCTGGAGAGCAAGTCTGCAGAAGGAGGCGACTGTTCCTCGTAACAATGAAGGACATGACAGCTATGGGAGCAGAAGGTGCCCAGGGGCTGCGGTCCCATTATGAGCCATGTCCCTGCAGTCCTGTGGCCATCAGCATCTTGTGGCCGTTGGCATCGCTTGGCCATGAGTATCCCATGGCCATCGGCATCGCCAAGGGTGGGCCGGTGTCCCACTACGGCTGCAGGGTGAGGGCAGGTACAAAGAGGACACCATGGGGCACAATTCCTGGGATATCCCAGAGGGTTTTTTTGTGAATATAGGGGGGAGAAGCTAAAGTTCTGGCTGCAGTGTATTTTTCAAGCAGCTATACGTGTTTAAGGTGAATCGAGTACAACAAAACATGTATGACAGTCTGTAAAATTTGCAAGTTATTCAATAAACACTGTCATGCAGGTTGTCCCAGGGGGACAATATTAGATTGATAAAGTGACTCAGCTGCGGCAGTTACAGTGCAGTGCAACATCTGTAACCGGGAACATCAGGAGACAGGCAAGTGGGTTTTTATTTTGCCTGAACAAAGCTGTGCTGGGGCAGCAGACACAGACCGATGGCTGGAATTATTTCCCACCTACAAGTAGAAGAGTGGGAAATATTTGTTAATTTTTTCAGGCTAGGAAATGGTATAACCAGTTTATAAAAAATAAGTACACAAATAATCAATTAACAAAATGATCCCTGTTCATTGTTTGCACCCTGGGAATGATCTCACCGTGCTGGTGTAATTCCATAGGCTACGTACCAGACTGAGTGAGATCAGAAAACACCCCAGAGGAACTAAAAAAATTAATAATTGAAAAGTTGAAAATTGGATGAGAAACAAACACCTGTCTTTATGGTTCATTTCAAAACTTTGAAAATATTTTTGTATCAAGGGATTCAAAGAATCCATTTTTTTGAACTCTTTTTGCTGAAACGTTTGTTAAAGTTTTTCCTTAAGTTAGTATTTTCTCAAAAATGCCAAGTGTGGCATCACCATTTTTCGCTATCAAATACAGTATTTCTGACCATCGGGACTGGTCGGCTCCAACCTGTGGCAGTTTTGCTGCGCTTCTGGGGCAAACCAGCCGCTTACCTGGAGCCACCCCGTTCTCTTTTGCTAGAGATGCCTGTCCCTGTGCTTACCTGTGGGAAGGGGGATGGCACGGGGAAGGTAACTGGTATTTATGTCCCACTGGAAGTAGCTTGGGTCAGAAGATGCCAGGGAACTGCAAGCTATTACATGGTAATTAGATACGTTGTCTTTTCTTGATTCCAGGTGGCTAGGTGAATTCAAACTTTATCTTAGTGACTGCATTTTTAATGCCTGGTGGGAAGCATGAGGACGGTCAGGGTCGCTGCACGTGTGCCTGCCTTGTGATCTCCTTGTGGGCATTGCATTGCCAGGTGGCAGATAGCAGGTGAATGGGCACTGGTGTAATTAGCTCATTAAAACCAGGTAATGTCTTGTAAAGCCACTCAGGCGTACACACTCAGCGTATCAGGTGTACATTTTCTCCCTTCAATAGAAAGCATTTCCCTACAGCATTGCTACAGGTATTATTATTCTGTTGTTTGGGATTTTTTATTCAGGAACAAAACCTGTGCAGAACCCATTTGTTTCTAGAACAAGGATGTTAAAATATTTTTATTTTTACTGAGTAAATGGGGAACAGCTCTCAATATAGTATTGAAACAGATTAAGAAGTAAAAGGGGGGAAAAAGATAAAAAGCAGCCGTGACGTTGTGGGTGGACTAGCTGGGTGCTGCTAGACCAGACCTTGGCAGCCTTCACAGCCGCAGCACTGCACCGCTGTTCCTGCTCTTGTTCCATTAGTCACTCTGATGCCTACATCAAACCCTGCAGGAACATCAGAGCTGAAGACCCCCAGCAAAGATACCTTCTAGGGCCTGATGTCTCTGAAGTGTGTCCCCCCCCAGAGCCTGGGCTGTCCTAAAGTGTCTGCAGCCATGTTTCATGTCACTTTTCTAGGCTAATGGCTCTCTCCCCTTCTCTGCCTTTTTCTCTTAGAGACATCAAGCCTGACAACATTTTACTGGATGAGCATGGTAAGTGCCAGCTGCTCTGTGGCCATGCATATGCATAAAAGCAGAGTCAGAGGCAGGACATCCAAGTTCAAGTTTAGGTGCTTGCTGTTTTCCTCATTTCTGTTGCGTTCTCTCCCTCAGTTCAGTTCAGAACGGGACCATCCTTCCGTGCTTTCATTGCTGTCTTTTGCTTTTTGAGGGGCAGCGTCGTGTACCTCTGGGGCGCTGGGCACCCCGGGATGCTGCGGTATTTCTGGGGGTGTCTAATCTGACTGACTGACCTCCTGGCGTCTCTTGGAGGCATTGGCAGGGACAACACATTTTGCCTAGCAGACCTTATTTTAAGAGCTTCTTGGCTCTTGCTTAAAACTTACTCAAAATGTAATTATTTGAATGGAAATGCTCATGTGTGTAATGCAGGCTGTGTGTAACGTATGCTCACAAACACAGTGAATTATGGTTGAAGAGATAATCTTCATTCAGATGTTTTCTTTTTTCCTTGGGCATTTGCCCTTGGGAGGGAGCTCCAAAGAGGAGTTGGGTCTGGGTATGTTATAGATGTTGCTATCATTTTTTTCTTTAGTCTTTTTCTCAGGCAAAACTCTAACTTGCATTACTCTCTCGACACACTTTTTCTCCTGACAAAGCTCTCACAGTGAAGAGTTGTCTGATATTTATTAGCTTTTAACTCATTAGAAAAATACTTTGTCATTTCGTATTTTTTGAAAATCCATGTAACTTGCTTGTTGTGAGAAATCTTTACTAGCAACCGTAGCAAGGCACGCCAAGAGAAAAAGTCAGTGCAGGGACAAGGCATATCTGAATTCATTATCACTTCAGAGGCTGTAATGGGGATGCTGAAGCTCCCGCGGAATCTCCAAGGCTCTCCTGTGTGGCTGGGGTTGCCTGGAAGCACCATTTTGCATATGACCTCTAATTTCAAAGTGCTGGCTAATTATTTATTTAGGAGCTGTCAGCAAACCTGCTTCTGCCTCCAAGCGCCATAGCCTCTCTTTTGCCTCTCTTGGTTCTTCTCCTGCTGCTGCCCCACGTGCAGACGGGTGCAGAGACCCGTCCTCCCTCCCACCGAGGACCTGCTGGTCCAGCTGTGGCCGGGCTTCGGCACTGCCGCGGCCCAGGGCCACCCTCCCGGCCAGCGCTGGTGGCCAGCGCTGGCAGCCAGGGCTGTCTGATCAGCCCTCACCCTGGGAAGCTCCCAGGTGACCTGTCCCTGTGTTCCAGAGACCCCCATGCCCCGTAGGGCTGGGGTGACACAGCCGCCCGAGAGGGAGCCAGGAGCAGGAGAGCCGTGGAAATGTAGGTCAGCATTCCCCGAAGACGGGAAAAACAGGGGGAACAGCTCTGCTTGTCTCTGCAGTTGGCTTCAGCTCAGTGGGATGTAACCTGCAAGCTTCTATAATGACGCTGCAATTTGGGTTGATTTTTGAGCCTGTTCTCTGCTCGCTGTGATGTTTTAACAGTTGCAGAGGTTTCAGAGTTATTTTCTGTGGATGTACCCTTCGGTGTCCTTCTGACTATGACTACTTATATTTCTTTTCTTCATCCATGGCAGCAAAGGTGTATCCTCTCATGCATACAGAAAGCTTTGTGCAAACACAGTTCAATTTTTTTCTTGTCCCCAGAGCAACTGTTATTGTAGCATGTTTATCTGTATTTAGCCTAGTAGATTGTGCTTGTTTTTCAGTATCTCTTCCCCCGTGGAACGGGCTGCAGCTCCCCATTGCCGCTCCGCTACCTTCACCAGGGTTTCACAACTGTGATCACAAAATATCTACTATTTGCTAGCATCAATTTTTTATAATGTTCTTGATTGAAACCAGTCCCCTGAGAGTATGAGGCACCTAAAGACTATCAGCAATCAGACTGCCGTCCTGCAGTTTTTAGACTTTTCTTGCCACCTCACTCTGCCCTTTGGCCTATCTTCCTTTCCAGCTGTGAAGCACCTTTCCAGCTGTGACTCTGTGCCCTTTCAGATGTACTCACCGAAAGGCGCCCATGGCTGTTACAAACCGCAGCGCCCTTTTTGCTGCAGTTAATCACTGATGAGGCTGCAGGAGCCCTTGTGCACATCATCTGATCTTTGTGTAGGAGACTGGTTCAGGTTTTTGGTGGCACAAATGCCTCTCATGGTGCCACATGTTGAAATGTGTTGTCCCACTGCTGCCAGTCATGAACTTAACACGCACCTCATGCGTTTCCCTCTGTCACACTGGTCAGTGACATTCTGTATTAGCATATCGATTTCATCTAAGAAATTGAAGTGAGCCATAAATAAAGTGGGATATCAGGCAAATGTATTTCTATGCAATAAATAAAGCAGCTGTTTGACATCAGAGATTGGTATCAGGTCCCACAACAAAAAAATCCTCAGCAGATGACCACCTGCAACAGTCATTCTCCAAGCACAAAGTGATTTCCTCCTTTAATGATAAGGCTATCGATTTGGCTCAGTGACAGCACAGCTCACCTGGTAATAAAAGAATATAACAGATGGCAGTTTCCAGGAATTGTGACTAATTCATCAGGAGTTTTCGTCTGGGTCATTTGTCTAACAAAATTGAAGAAAAGCTCGGTTTTATCTCTAGTAAAACTCAGGTTTTTTGCAAGAGCCCCGTAATGGCTTGTACCTTTCTTGCACCACTGCCAAAGGCTCTCGAGGGCAGTGCTGCAATGGGTGAGTTCTTGCCAGTGCAGGGCACACATAGCCCATTTTCTCTCTAATCTCAGGTAAGAAAGTTACGGCACAGTCTGTCCAAGAGCCTTCATGAGCCACAGCTCCCAATGCCTCCAGTTTCGTATTCTTTAAAATGTTAGGCTAGTTGAATCTGCAGAGGCCTTATACTTTTTGCACAAAAGATGCTCTAGAAAGGTGAAGAAATTAGCAACAGAGGTACTGAATATAATAAAAAAATTCTTTGCCTTAATGGAGAACCAAAGGCTTGATCTGAAAGTGGCAGTTTCAGGCAGGGAGATGAGCTTCGGGCAGGACACGGTGTGGAGCGCGGCTCTCTCCAAACTGGCCGCAGTTGGAGGCGCTGAGCAGTCAGGAAAACGCGAGCCTTAAAGTTTGGGCCTCAAGCTGAGCAGCAACACCCAGCACTTCGCTCTTGGTTGCCGGTAGCTGCCGTCCCTGGTCACCCCATCCACCCCTGTCCATAACGCCGCTGCCACTGCTCAGCCTCGTCGCACCGCCCAGAGCTGCCTCCCTTGGCCTCATGGGCCTGAGCTGGTAATTCCCCGTTGGAAAACTGGCTAGTTTAAAAAGCTTGTGATTTATTTGAAGCGAATCATTTAAAAGATGCATCCAGAGAAAGGCACGTTTGTGCTTGGAATATCAAATTCTTAATAAGTCTTTATGATTCATATTTATGAAAAGAGCTCCCCAGAAAGTGGAATGCAAGCTAGAGATTAAATAAAAAGCAGTGCAAGGACATAAAGGACGTATCCAGACAGGACCGTGGTATCTCATTCTTTTCTCTCAAGTACTCCCCAGCTATTTTGCCCGATCGTTAGTGTGCAGAGTGAGGATGAGAGGGTCGGTGTGTAACGCAGGGTGAGCAGCCAGGAGAGACACATACCCTTGACGGATGTGTCGGGTGCCGCGGGCAGGGGGCAAGCTCTGACCTCTCGCTGGCTCTCCCCAGCAGTGCCCATGGCTCAACGGAGGGACCTCAAATTTTCCTGTCTTCCTTCCAGCTCAAGCCTGGCAAGCACCGCAGATTTGATATGGAATCTGTCCAGGGTGCGTTTTGCACTCTAGCCACGGCCAATATGGAGTGTGGGCAAGAGGCTCCCTGCTTTACACACTGCGCTAGCGTTGAGGAGACACAGGCAGGAGCATAGTTGTGATACAGTGGTTTTGGGTGAAATCACAAATTCTACTTTTATTCTCCAAATTTTCCCAGTTAGATCAGATATCTGCAGCAGGGAAATTTGTATCACTGTTGTCATATAACAGATATGTAGGTGCAATTGTGAAGATTTACGTAAATGTTTCATGGCATCCAGACAAGACAACAGGAGTTTGTTACCAAAACATCAACTTTTAGACATATAAAGGTGATCTTATTCTACTTTTACTTCTGAACTCAAGCAGCAGTGAATTTCTAGCTGTTGAAGCTGATGACTGAGGGAAGTATTGCCATAGCATCTCCATCCATAGACAGCCACTTTGATTCGATCACTGTGGTTAGAGGAAACAACAGCAATTCAGCCACCCTCTGTTACTGCAGAGGAGGGTGATGAGTCTGCAAAACGCAGCATACAAAACATCTGATGCCTTTGATAACGAGCCCAGCTCTGTCAGGGCTGAGCAAGTCCGGTGCCTTACGAGGAGATGCCTGAGGTCAGGAAGAAGATGACTTTTGAAGCCAGCACTGAATCAGAAGAATGAGGCTGAACCAACCCACAAGTTTCAAAGAAATTCACTTGTATTGGTCACCTGTATGGCTGTACGTGGTTGGTCTCCTCACTGATGGGAGTTTAGAGAGTAAGCAATAATAAGATAACTGCTTGCAAAAACAAACCAACCTGCAAGTAAAAGAGCAGGCAAGAGGTAGGTGGAAGCATTTCCTTTCTCATCCCTGCAAATCACAGCCACCTCTTATTTTCTTTTCAGTTTGCAGGCAGCAGTTGTGCATATTGTAGCAGTGAGAGCAGAAAACATTCTTACCCCACAAGGGTTTTCATGGTGTTACAATTTCTTGTGCAAGGCTCTTTTGCTTGCTGCCAAAGGTATTTTGTTCCATTCCAGAGACGTCCTCTAAAGAGGAAAATGGAGAGAGTGTTTAGTACCTGGGGACACCAAAGGGCAAGTAGCTAGAAAGCAAAAAATACCACGGATTTTGTTTTTTTCCAAAACATAGTGGAATTTTTTCTGTGAGAAAAGTTCGGTTCTCTTTCCCCCAAAATTTATTAAGACTCAAAACAATCATCATTAAATGCCTTCTTGGAGAACTCCATATTTTGCCCCCCAAAAGGTAAATAAGGGGATTTGATGTAACAGATGCATCTCTAAGCAGCCTGCGAGCTGAAATATTTTCTATCACTTCTCCCACCAGAATACTTTTTTCCTGGAAACTCCTTTCCATAGAGTATTTTAGTTTAAGTTTCTGATTCAAAGCTGTCTCTCATGTGAAGTTAAAGCAAATCAAGTTACACATTAACCTCTGTCTTTCAGGACATGTGCACATCACCGATTTCAATATTGCCACGATGCTGACTAAAGAAATACAGGTCACCACCATTGCTGGCACAAAGCCATATATGGGTAAGAACGGATGACAATTATGTATTCTTGAATTGCCATTTTATGGGTTTGATTTGACAGCTGTGGTGGGATACGGATGAAGGCCTTTTAGATGAGAATTTGGTCTCTTTTCTTCCCGATATGCGACAAAATGCATGCGTTTGTCTGACACGCGGACCAAGCTCAAGGTGCTGCAGGGGAGCGTGGGGGGAGCCCCCCCCAGCAACACCCTGACACAGCTGGAAAATATGCGTCCATCTACTGATTTCACACAACAGACCAAAGCAAGCGTGCTGTAAACACAGATTTTAGTGCTGTTATGCCATGCTGTACAGCATGTTTTTGATCATAAACTAAGATAGTTGCACTCCTGAGATCCCAGAGCATTTCACAAGCAGCAGTCAAGCCCTGTAGCAGTGACAAAATGCTCTTGCTACCCTTGAGAAGGAAAATGAAGCACAAAGTGTTGTATTTGGTCCCTCAGTGCATTAGCACAAGTCTTACACTGCTGCATCACTAGCAATAATTTGAATTTTGGTATAAACTGGCTGCTTTAAAAACTAGCTTTACTCTGTGCTTAGGCCAAGTGGGTGGACTTAATAGTTGCTGTGTTTCTGGGCTGCAGCCTCTGCTCAGCGCGGTAGGGAAGAGCCCGTGCTCCAGCGTCAGGGTGACGTAGCCGAGAGCATAGCCGTGCTGATGCCAGGTCTGCGTCAGGAAGCAGTGAGCAAGGTGTTGGCTCCGAAGGCCACTGCTGAGGACAGGCTGCTGTCCCCAGACAGCAGGACGGAGGGCAGTTGTCACTGGGGTCTGCAGAGCACAGCAGCGGCAGCTCCGCATTGCCCCGGGGAGAGGGAGGCACAGCTGGTGCAGGAGTGGCTGCCACAATTCGACGATAAATGCTGAGACTATTCTTTCAGTCTTTCTGAAAACCCCTCCTATGGTACCGATGTTGCCAGTAGCAGCAGATGTGGCTGTTTCTGCCAACGAGTGAAAACCAGCCACGTGCAGCCCTGGAGATGGAGCTGTACGGAGGGGAAAGCCACAGGTGGGCTCTGGTTCCCCGGTGCTCAGCCCGTTCTCACACCGACCTGCCCATGGTGTGCAGAGCACAGGGTTGGTGCCGTGGAAGTGGGGTACCAGCCTCCAGGTGCCCACGGAGCTGAGTAGCTGCACTGGTTGCTATGGTTACATACCATCCCCTTCCCCTTCTTTCTTCAGTTCACAAAAAATGCAGGTTTTGGGGAAATCTTTTTATCTCCAGGCAATGGCATGGGACTAATCCCAGGCAAGAAGACCTGTCAGGCAGCTGTAGCAGTGCCAGGGCGGGATGTTCTCCTGGGGCAAAGTGGCTCTGGAGCGGGTGGATCACTCCACAGCAGCCTTGGGTCAGCTGGAGAAACAGTTTTCATGAGCAAATCAACACACGTGCATGGAAGGAAGACACACCATGATTGCTCCCTATGCAGACCTCCTTTCCCTACTACTCAAAACAAATTTGCTTTTTTTTCTTTTCCCCTTTATAAGGAGATGTGGTTTAACCCCAGCCAGCAGCCAGGACCACGCAGCCGCTCACTCACTCCCCCACGGTGGGATGGGGGAGAGAATCAGGAGAGTAAAAGTGAGAAAACTCGTGGGTTGAGGTAAAGACAGTTTAATAAGCAAAGCAAAAGCCGCACACAAGCAGAGCAGAACAAGGAATTCATTCCCTGCTCCCCATCGCAGGCGGGTGTTCAGCCATCCCCAGGAAAGCTGGGCTCTATCAGCTCCATCAGGCAAACGCCATCACTCTGAACTTCCCCCCTTCCTTCTTCTTCTACATAATGCAGCCTCCCTGCAGCAGTTGCATGGCCAAATCCCTTAGGGCGATGCCCTTGGAGTCTCCTTTTTTATCAAGATGACCAAATTGACCTTTCACCTTTGCACCACCAGTGCAATCCTTTTAAAAAGGAAAACACGCACAAAAAGAAGGCAATGCTCCCTGTTTTGGTTTTTTAGTGCAATTCTTTCCTCCCAGCTCACACATAAAATCCTACAGTATTTTTTTTCCTTAATCTCAAAAGGGAAGTTTATTGGCTAAGAAGGAGCATTTCAGTCTGTGCCTTCACCCACTTCCTATGAGCTTGGTAACCTCCTCCTAAAAAGCTGTGGCTCTCGGGCTTCGTTCAGTAAAATTTACTTTTCCCTGCCAAGGGCGCAGTTGACACTATGTCTGCGTTTACACTGCATATTAATGTTTGGGAAGAGCTGCTTTCATTCACTGTGTGAGGCTGGATTTAGGCTCTGCCAGATTGAAATGCTTTAAATATAAACAGAGATTTGAGTAGGACAAGAATAGCTTTCTAACCTGAGGGTCTGCTGAGTTGAGGGCAGAGCGGCTTTCGGGGGAGGTGAGGGGATATTCAGTCCAATTTTTTGCCTAGAATGAGTGAGTTAGGGTTAGTCCTTATTCTGAAGCACATTTGCTGTGGGATAACAGGCCAGTCCTGTGTCAGCAAGAGGAGTTTATTCTTTCTGGGTTTTGTGGGTAGAGCAGCACGGAGGGGAGTGTGGGGGTGCCGGGTGCCAGGTGCCGCGGGAGCACAGCAGCGCAGGAAGGGCGCGCTGGGATGCTGGGCTGTGGTGCTTTGTACAGGGGAGGAAATTAATAGGATCTGGTGAAGCTCTCGGTCATTATATAGGGCATTCTGCAATCCAAATGAAGTGGATTGTGTTTATTGAATGTTAAACATTCCAGTTACAAAGGTGATAGCACACCTCTTTCTCAACGCCATCCCACCATTTACACACATTCATCAATTAAGTTTTGTAACATTCCACTCAGGTCAATTATTGACAGTCCCATTTCACTGGCGGGGAGAATAAGGCACAGAGGAGCTGAAACTCTTGTTTGGGTAGAAAATGTTTCATACTGTGCTAATTGCACATGTAGTTACTCAGCAGGGTCAAGGCTTCAAGGTGTGTCTGTTCCGAGGGCAGGCAAATATCTGGGCTAAGCTGGCGTGCTGGGAACTGGGTCAGGTCTGGCTGGCATGGCCATGGCACTCGGCACCGAGCAGGATGCAAGGGCGGATGGTGCTGCTGCGCCGCAGGGCGGGAGAGCAGGGTGGTCTGCGCAGCATCCTCCACGTGGAGCCTCCTCGGTGCAGGTTCTGCACAGTGTCCCGCACGCTGAGTCTCCTCAGTGCAGGGTCTGCACAGCATCCTCCACGCAGAGCCTCCCTGGCACGGGGTGTTTCTGCATCACAAGGTGAGGAACCTGACAGAGCTCAAAAGATGAATTGCTGCAGGGAAACCTGTGCATTCTGATTCCTGTGCGCCTCAGCGGTGTTTTGGTAAAGGACCAGCCTACCAGCTGCTTGCCATTGTTTTGAAGAAAAAAGCAGAAATTTTCAAAGGTGTGGTAATGGGTAATATGCTAATTTGTGTCCCAGGCAGAACAGCAGGGGTGCTCTCTGTGGCACGGATCAAGCATTCTGCGTTGCTCATTTCCACTTGAGATTGCAGCAAGGCAAACTTTCTTTTTTCTGTATTTTGCAGCACCTGAAATGTTTAACTCCACAAAACCCACCGCCTATTCCTTTGCTGTGGACTGGTGGTCGCTGGGAATCACCGCCTACGAGCTGCTCAGGACCCGGGTACTGCGCGCGCGTCTCCTGTCCCGGTCCGACCATCTCTTGCCTTAAACACTCTGTTGGAAAGGTTAATGCCCTGTAACAGGGCTGGAAGGGCTGAGCCAAATTCAAGGCCTTAAGGGTTATTCCAGCATAGGAAGCAGAATCCTCATCTTCACCAGGGTTCTTGTGATCGCAGCAAAGAGCTCAAAGAGAAATCTGTCGCATCATGGAGTGGCACGTTGCAACAGTTCCCCGCGGTGCCCAGCGGCCGCTGGGTTGGCCTGAGCTGGGCGAGACAAACCGAGCTGGTCACAAGTGACAGCTCCTGAAGTCTGGGCGGCAGGGTAGTTTACTTTGAGCTCCCATCCTGCAAGGAAAAAAGAAAACTTGAAAAAAAATCTCATTGCTGTTGTAATAAGACTTGATCAGTTTGAGCAAAAGCAAATCACAATGTGTAAATTATTAATAAAGCACAATCCCTGCCTGTCACATCAGCGTTCTGATGATGAGCGTTTTGGACATGTTGTGGAAAAAAAGTGGGAGAAAATTATTTAAATTACATTCTTCGAAGCAAAAGGTTGTTTAAAATCTTGTCAGGCTAGGAAACTTCTTTCAGTACAAGTATGTAAAACAAGTTTTTAAGAAACTCTATCATCAATCTTTGCAGAATGCCTAAAAAAATGTTTTCTTCGATATATTATAAAGAACAGATTTTCATATGAATTTGAGTGTTTCAAATTGTGAGTGATCGAGTTAGTACCCATTAGAGAGACTTGGTTGTCTGACCTGTTGGGAAGCAGAAGCCATGTGCTGCCTGTAAGCTTATTAATATAATATTTTAGTTTTCCATTTGTAACATTAAATGAATTGGAGGACTGGTCATCACATTGACTTTTGACTTGATGTCACTGTTTCAAAGTTGGGCTTAGAAATGCTGTCAGGTGTTCAAAGCCGAGGCACAGCCATGGTGAGATGGTGGCACCAGTGGTGGTTACCGCATGGGGGGAGTGAAGGGAGACCTGGAGGTCCATCTAGTGTCGGTACATGTTAAGCACAATGCACCTGATTGGATCTCACAGTTTCTAGATACTATTTTTTAAATGCACCTCACCACCCTGAAATGCCGTAAAAATCTGGGAATCAAAAATCTCTCAAAATGGAAGCACTCCACCGTTGTAAATTCTCTTTCAAGGT
Source organism: Rissa tridactyla (assembly GCF_028500815.1). Classification (NCBI taxonomy): domain Eukaryota; kingdom Metazoa; phylum Chordata; class Aves; order Charadriiformes; family Laridae; genus Rissa; species Rissa tridactyla. The sequence goes on from NC_071476.1 coordinate 10,751,692, forward strand.
GAGGCACGTTGTTGTAGTTGGGAGTTAAACATGGGGGTGACTTCACCTGGTCGGTGACGCCGGCTGTGCATGGCCTGTCATCTCAGACCGCGTTTCCCGGTGCTTGGCTGGTGCCGTGCCGCCAGGAACCCTCGGAGACGGCTTGGCCGGGACACTGGGCATGGGGCAGAAGGGACATCCGGAGTGCGATGTCACACCTGGGACTTGTAACCCTTCCTGGGACATTGTTTTTCAGGTGATTTGATGGGTGGGAGAAATCCTGCTCCTTTCTACTTGTGTCATCTCCAACACGAGTGAAGAACTGAAAACAGCAGCACATTTTGCAGTGAATATTGGGGATGCTCTAACCACAGCACTATATATATAAAATCCTTTTTGATAGCCCTTTAAAGACACAAATATTGAAAAGGCCAAGCAAACACAAGCTGGGTAATGACTCTAGCTTTTGGGGGTTGCCTCCTATCTGTCATGCTGTTTAAATATCTAGTTATTACTGTTGTTCTTGCTGACATTATTATTTTGTTTATTTCAGCTGAGCTATGATCACACAGGGAGAGGCTTTCAACGGGAGGCTTGGGGAACGTACAGGGAGACTTTCTTTTGTGCTTCTTTGCTCTGAAAAGATTTCCCAAGGAGTCTGAAAAAATAGATAAATTAAAATGCTTTCCTTGTGGCATTTTTCACAGAGGCCGTATCATATTCGTGCCAACACTTCCACAAATGAAATCGCTCACGTGTTCAGGACAGCCACAGTGATGTACCCCGCTGCTTGGTCCACGGAGATGGTGTCGCTGATCAAAAAGGTGAGGGCAGGGTGGAGGTGGGTGGCGTGGGGTGGGATGTGTCGGATCTGCTGAAAGCAGCCGAGTCCTTCCACCGGGCTTTGTGGCCTTTGCAGTAAATTGTGGGGATTCGTTGCAAATTGTGTCCAGATCTGGTGTTAGTGACCTTCAGATGGCACCATACGATAAATAGGCAGCTCGTAACGTTGCAGCCGCACTAATGTGATAAGCACCTCGCAGCGCTGCAGCCCGGAGCGATGGGATGCAGGTTGTGTTGGCTGCGGCTGCTGCCAGCGCGGCTCTTCCAAGGACACGTGTAGTCTTTGCTTCCAGAGCTTCTCCCATAACTTTGTCTCTCTACAATAGCACAACTTGGAAGCAGACATTAATATATGTGTCAATAGATTTGGCAAAAAGTCTGTGTAATATTTTTTTTTTTAAAAAAACATTTTTCCCAATAATGAAAAGATTTGCAAGAAGTGCTGATACTGTTGAAGTCCTTTGATGCCATGAGGTTTATGCACACCACTGTAATTTTTTTTTAACAAAGCTTTTATCAAAATTGCTTCAAAATCATTACTGGAATAATTTTGAAGTTGAAATCGTGTTTGAAGTGAAGCCATGTCTTCAATAAACAAAACCAATGCTTGACAGTGTCAGAGACTGCTTGCATACGGTGTCAGCAAAGCTGAAATACTGAGGCTTACCTAACAGCACTCTCTGCAAATTTTGGAAATTATATAAATAATTTTCTAATTTTCAAATAAGTGTAGGCAATAAAGTAGTACTTAATGTAGATTTAATCTATATTTTTGTTCCAAATAACATGTGGAAGTATTTTGTCCTCTCTAATGAAATAGTCTCAAACTTTTTAATGAAAATGAGACGTCAGTTCTTTGCTGAGACAGAATCATGGCGTATTTTCCAAGAGGAAAATTGAGGAATATCTCCATTTGCTTAAAATTAAATGTAGCTAATATTTCATTAAACCTAACAGTAATATAGGGATATTTCCTGCAGATGTCCTCTGTGTTGTTACGTTGGAAGTTTTTCCCTGGAGCACACCGTGCCTCAAGCCATATAGGCTCCCTTGGGAATAAATAATGCAATGTCACATTATTTAAATTTCCAGGTGCCCCTTTGCGTCTGATTTAAGACCCGTGTGTATTATATATGAGGCCAACTGTGGCTCCGTCCTGGCTCAAACATCTCCTGTGACTTTTTGTATTTATTAACGTTCAAGGCAAATTCTCATTCGTGGCAGAGCCGCGTTGCTGTCATTTGGACAGGAGCGGAACTCGGCAGAGGGAGGGTGTCTCGGTGCCGCTCGCCCTGCAGAGCCCCCGCTGCCCACAGCCCTGCACCCCAGTGCGGGGCCGGGGATGTGGGTCTCGCCGCGTCCACTCCTCCCCGGAGGGCTTGGATCCACCCTTTTTCCTGGAGTTTATGCAATGTTGAATCCTTGAATTCCAGAGACAAACCTCGATCATTTCCTCCCACACAAATAATTCCTACAGCAATGTTAAAAAAAATGCTGAAAATAATCAGTGTGAATCCATTATTTCACACTGGAATTGTATGTATGAATATTCCATCACTAGAGTGAGAAAACAGGGGATGCTTTACTGATACCGTATTAAATTGGGAACACAAAGACACGACTTTAACTCCCCGTTCTGAAACAAATGCTTATTTTTAACCTTGGACAAATTGTCTAAGGTCACTGTGCTGCCTCATCAGCTGCTCCTGACATAAAAAGGGGAATAAATAGCTTCAAAATGGTGAGCCCCACGCACACGCTGGTGAAGTGAGTCTGAGCTAGAGCAACAGAGAGAGGCGCCCGCTGGAGGTGCCGCTGTTGGTGCGGTGTCACCAACCCGTGTCGCAGGGTGAGGCACGGCCCACCCTGGGGTCCAGCCCAAACTGGAATCCATCGCCGCAGCCCCTGGCGACTCACGGCACCCTCCAACCGTCCCACCCGCCGCGGGCAAAACCGGCGCCTTCGCAAAAGGCAGCTGCTGACAGATGCCCACTCAAAGTGTGACAGTCGTGTCCCTGCCCCAGCCGTCACCCGCTGTAACTCTGCCATAGACACCCTGTATGTTCCTCATCTCTGATTTCGCATCCCAGGGTCTCCCTTTCTCACCTCTTCATTTAACTCTCACTGCAGTTGCTTGAGCCAAACCCCGAGAAGCGTTTTTCTCAGCTGAAAGATATCCAGGACTTTCCCTATCTGTCAGATGTGAACTGGGATGCTGTTCTGCAGAAAAGGATAATGCCAGGATTCATTCCCACGGTAAGGCAATTTGATTTTAAAAGGTTCTCGATGTGCCCAAGTGTCCCACGCTGCAGCCTGCCCCCCCCCCACCCTCCGCCTGGCCCCAGATCATGTAAGACAAGTTCTTACAAATTTTGACAAGAACATCAGATGTGTTTCCTGTGGGTCGAATAACGAGTAATGGGGAATGGCTACAAAGTGTGGGTGCCCCAAAATTGATCTGCTCTGTTTATAATATTCCCAGAATTTCTGGGTGCGGGACGCTCCGGAGTGTGGCACGCCAGATGAAAGACAGGCTGACGGTGCCTGCGAGCCCTCCTGCGCTGACCCACCATTCTTAGCAGCCTTGCTGAGAACGAGCTGCTCAAATGCAAAACCCAAGGAACAGACACAGGCTCATTAGCAGCCTGGAGATCACCCGCCATTTTATGATAATTATTTCTTCCTGTAAGGACTCTCCCTAACAAGCCCATTGTTCACAGTAAAATAACAAATGCAGTACCTTAGTGTTTCTGATCCTTTTTTAATTGGATTAAAGCAGCACAGAAGTAACATAACCCTTCCAGAAAATAATCCAAGGACCGTTGCGTGCAATGTTACTCCGACTGTTTTTCAGCCAAAGAAAAGTTGGGCTAAACTATGAATATTTGTTAACTGTACGTATTTCCCCGCTCTGTTGCTGGTTTTCTCTGTGGTGGGTGCTCGTGTGATGCTTTAAAACCAGTTTTGCAGGCTGCTGGCCCCTCCCAGCAAAGGCACAGCCCAGGCAGAGCGACCATCCTCCTCACCTCGAAGCAGCCAGAGGGCAGAGGAGAAGCAGTGAGCACAAAAAGAGCAATTGTCACACCTTGACAAGGTCCCCTGGCTGTGGGAACTGATAAAATATGTAAGATGTACAGCAGGTGCTTTGGCTATGTGTGCAGTTGGAATAATTTTTTACAAAATTCAGCTCCCAGATGCAGTCCAATTTATGAGAGACTCTTCAAGCCAGGCTCTGATCACTTAAGGCCACCTCTCTCTCCCCTCCAGAAAGGCAGACTGAACTGTGACCCAACCTTTGAACTGGAAGAAATGATCCTAGAATCCAAACCGCTTCACAAGAAAAAAAAGCGCTTGGCGAAGAAGGAGAAAGACACCAGCAAGAGCAATTCCTCCCAGGTGAGAGCAAGCAGATCTTTCCCTTGTGACCAACTTTATTCCCAAGACTCTGCCACGTCTTCCCTTGGTGGAAGGCAGCTTATATACACACTGGTTTTGTATGAGAGGAGAGTCTTAATGCCCTTCTCCACACTGCAGTGCTAAAGATGCTCTATACCTAAAGATATCTCAGTATCTCCTTGAAATTGTCCCTGTAATGTCTTTCTGTGGCAGCTGTGAAGACTGGACTAGATGACCTTTAAAGGTCCCTTCCAACCCAAACTATTCTATGATTCTATGATCTCTTTATTTTTCTATTCGAATGCAAAAGGCCTGCCACCTTCAAAAGCACCTAGAGATGCTCCAGAGGGACTTCATTGTTTTCAACAGAGAAAAGTAAGTACTGACACACAGGCAGCATCAGAGACTCTGGCCTTTGACAGAGGTGGGGTGTGGGCCATCTTGGCAAACGCTGCAGATGGGGGTTTAGGAGCCCAGTGAGGCGGCGGTTGAGGAGAGCGGGTACGGGTGAATGCCGGCCGACCTGTCGTCTGACGGGGGGCTGACGGGGTGTTTCTGTCCCTGAGCTGGGGGGCTGGGCCCACAGCCACCAGCTGCAGTCACTGCCCCGTTTGTGCCAGCAGACAGGTGCTGGGGGGCTCAGGGTGCGGGGCCTCGGAGCGCGGGGGCTCAGCGCAGCCCCTGTGGGGCGAGTGGCCACTCATGCCAGGGATCAGGACGCTCCCAGGCGGACATGTCACTGCGTGGGCCTCGGCACTGCCTTGGCTTTCCCTCACAGCTCGACCGTCCCTTTCTCTCCCAAAGGGTGAGACACCACCACAACGACACCCAGGACACCATAACACTGGCCAAAAGCAGAGGCGTGTGCGAGGAGGACAACCAGAACAACAACCTCTGAGAGCAGCACAGTGCGGTGCTTCCTTGTGGGGCCAGCGTCCACCCGCTCTCCCACCGGCATGGCGCTGGGCCCCGGACTCGGCCGCTGCCACCGGGACGCTGCCGACAGTGTGGGGCCAGGGCACCTGCTGCCTCTGTGCCCACCCCGTCATGGATCCTGGGCCTGGGGACAGAGGCTGTGGGTCCTGCCCCCCCCAATTTGCCACAGCCATTATTGCACCTGCCTTGGCGGTGGGAATGTGACTGTGTGAAAATGGTGGAGACACTCCATGTTCACCCTTTCGGCTTGGCAAGCCAGCATCACAGCCTGTGGTGGGGGCTCCCTCAGCGCAGCCGAAGGGCTGAGTGTGCTGCATCATTCAGAGAGGTGCCATCACTAGTGTCACTCGTGGTGGTGGGTCCACGACAGCGCTGTGGATCCAGGCTCTGTGGGGCTCTGGCCTCCCGCAGGGGCTCACAGCTGAGGCTTCAGCTGGAAGAGGCTGCTCTCAGCTCAGGGTCTCCCCCAGCACATAGCGACAAAGGTGGCCTCCTGCGAGAATCCCGTGAGTCTGGGCACGGAGGGCTGGAAGCGGCAGTGATCTCCTTCCTCGGCAGCAAAGGCTTCCCATCCAGTTCCCCCTCTCCATGCTGGTTCCTGTTCCCAATTCTCGCAGAGCGGCGCTGGCAGGTGGGTGGCCAGAGCCTGCGGATGTGGAAATGAAGAGGTAACAACCGGCCACTGGCAAATAACCGGCATACAGATGCTTTTCCAGGTCAGCCTGAAAAACCTATTTACCATCACACTAAACTGCTGCAACTCACTGAATCTGATGGGGTTTGGCTTCCAACATCAGAGGTAAATTCAAATGTGTATTTTTAATCACTCTGCCATTGAAATCACACTTGATTTAAGCAGCTACTGTTCGCAGCAATAGCTGTACTCCTGGTGCAGTCTTTGCCAAGACTGACATTGGCCAAAGCTTCTCTATTATGGTAATGCTGGGAATGATGCTATTATTTAAATGCTTTGGCAGACCTGACATTTCACCTCCTTATTTAACATTTTTACCTATTCTCAGCAATATAATGAATGCATGATGACCTGTTTGCTTCCCTTTTGCCCGAAGGTATTCTTTATATCCCCTGTGCCTTCCTGTTTTTCTCTCTGGCTAAATCCGATCAACTCAGAAAAAAAAATCGAATAAAACCAACAGCAAATGAAAGGCTCCTTCCCAGATGATCAAAACTCCATGTTACTTCTGAGGTCACTTGCATAGCAAGGCAGAATGGGTGTTCCTCCTGCCTAGAGCCAACTCGGACTTTACTGGGCTCAGTTTAAATCTGCTTGTCCCCTGGCTGAAGACTTTCTGACACCCTCTGCCTACAGAGCTGTGGATTCAGTCCATTACTGACACAGAAAAAAAAAAATCAAGACTGTTTGCAGTAGACTTCCTAGTGGTTGTCATAGCTGCTTCTGATAGACACGTGAATAATCCCTCTGTCACTGGTGTGATGATGGCTGTCTGGTTTGCTTTGGGAAATGTGTGGTTTATGCATGTCCACAGGCGAGTGGCCATCCCTGTGGCTGCTGGGAGCGGAGTGTCCCCGTTCCCCCGAGCCTGCCTGAATCCAAGGCAGGGGATGGCGTGTCCTGCCCGTCTGCCTCTGCAGGGGCACGTACCAGGCATCCCAGCACTGAGCAGCTCAGTCGTAGGTTGCGCCTAAAAATAAGCTTTAGTTAGGTGTCTTCCGCTTTCTGGTCCCTCGTACAAGGGAGGCGGTGGGGTGTCCCACCCCCAGCTGCTCCCCAGCCAGCATATGCCCTGGCTGTCTAAGTGGCTTTGTGAGCCTTCCCGCAGATTGCGATAGGTGCTGAGTCTCCTCCCCCCCGGGCCATGTCTCCTGGGGGATGCAGCGGACAGGCCGAGCAGGGCAGTCCAGCGTGGTCACAACAGGTCTGTTCAGGGTCCCATCCGGGCCCTCTCCCACCACTGCCGGGGTACAGATTCTCTGGGCAGTCTGGTCTGTGGTGGGTGATGCTGGGGGAGCGCATCCTCTTCCTGACACGGTACCATGGCAGTACCTTTACCTCTGGACAATAAAGATAAAGCAGCCCCCCAGTTTCAGCTAACTATAGCAGTTTGTTTCCTGGCATCACATGAAGGCGCCGTGGGGAGGGGAAGCCGGTTCTGGGCAAAGGCTGCAGGGACTGAGGGTGCAGCACTGGCTGTGCAGCGTGCCCTGGTTTGCTCTGTGCAGCTGGCAAGCGCCCTGCAGGCGCATGGATTGATGCACTGCAGTACCACCACCTCCTTCCACACCCTGTGCCTGGTAGCCTGCTTTTATTTGCTCAGGTCAGGCTCCTGGCACAGTTGCCGCACCCCACCGTGTGTGTGCAGGGCTGGGGGGGCAGAAGTATCGCTGTACCCTGGTAGTGTGGAAACAACCCAGTGGGACAGTTTGACCCTTTTCTGTCCAGGGAGCTGCAAAGCTGGAGTGGAATTACTTCACCAGTAAGTGGTTATCGGAGTCCTCAAAGCGGGTCACTGCAGTGGGAAAGCCACCTTCTCCTGCCAAGCCCTGCACACTCACATTAGTATCACTGTGTTCTTGCTCTCCCCTTCACCAGCCATCCCTGCTTTCTAGCAGTAAGGCTGAGCAGGATAGGGCTCTCCATGTCTCCCTGCCCTCAGACTTGTCATTCCCAGGGGGGCCAGCCAGAGCTCTGGCACGGTCCACAGGGACTGTCCCAACAGCCGTACCTGTTCCCTGTGGGTAATGGAGAGGTTCGTACACCATAAATGTGTTTATCTGGAGGCACACACAAGGAAACTAGCCCTGCGCCTCACTGGGGAAAAATCTATTACTGCATAAATACTGTTGTACTGACTGACCAAAAAAAACCCCAACCTCGAGTACTTAAATGGTAAGAACATTGCATCTTTAAAAATTCCCCAGAGACTTCTACAACCATCTCTCCTTTTCCCTCTTCCTCCGTAAACAGAGGCACAGTCTCAGCTTAATCACTACCAGGCAACAGGGAAACATCTTTAATTACTTGATAGCAGAACTTCACAAAACTTGGAAGTATGAACAGCCTTCCCCACCCCTGGCACAACTATTCTGGCATGGCCCCTTCAGGACTGCTCCATGGACAACTTGTACTGTCTGAGTTGCAGGCATGTAAAAATAAATATGTCAAGGTCAAATACTTAAGGAAGAAAAAAAAAAGTGTATTTATTTAGCACAGCCTAAATTGACACTTAATTTTTGTAATATTTAAAACCAATCAAGTTTTTTTTCTTGCATGCTTTGCAAGCTTTAGAAGGCTGCGGCCCTCAGTTTGATAAACCCCGCTTGATAGAAGGGGAGCATTTAACTCACAGGTGCCCACAGAAAACAGCCTTCAAGCCAGCCCCAGCTGGGCAGACCCAAACTCCATGCCCCGGCAGTGCCACGGGGAGCCGGTCTCTGTCACCACACAGGTGACAGGCACAGCTTGCACCAGGCGTTCACAGCCCGCAATGGCCAGGTTCGGCTGCAGCCAGGGAGCGGAACCACAAACTGAACAGATTTCTACCTGCAACATGCTATTTTGCCAATGCCTTTGCTTTTGCCTGAGCAGCTACGCCAATACCCCAACACCGGCAGCAGCGAGCACCGCACGGTTTCCCTCTGCAGCCTGTCCCTGAACGGCAGCTCCCCCAGCTCTAATGCATCCCAAAGCCCCTCCTGGAGCCCCGCTGCCCAGCTCACCCACGGGGCACGCTCCGCAGCAGCCCTGCCCAGCAGCGGCAGCCTGGGAAGAAAAAAGCCAACCAGCAACATGAGCTGTTTGAAGGAACAACTTTTTTTTTTTTTAATAAAGTGTACAAAGTAGTAAAACTCCTTACACGAGGTGCTGTGACAGCTGTTACAGAGATGATTCAGGCTCCCCCATGGGCCTCGTGGTGAAATGCCGATGAGCATTGGGTGGAGATGAAGGACATGAACACAACACAGACCCACCTGCCCCTACAGCTCCCATGAACCTGCCCTCCCCGTCCCACACTGCGGTCCCGGCCGGCCCCCACCACTTCGCCTGCCCGGCCATTTCACCGTCCCGCACCGCAGCATCCCGCACGCGTTCAACACCAATAACACACTGAACCGAGCGACCTGTCTGAGCGGCATGCATACAGAAAGGAAGAGTAAAAACACAACCCGACCGAACCCACAACAACAACAACAGAATTTTAAGGCTATGCATAAAACAAAATGAAGCAATATTTTTAAAGCTAGGTAGCAAGTAGCATTTGTGAAACATAAGGCTTGAGGCTTATTGATTCTTCAGAACAGGTTTATTTGCCTTTCCTTCTTAAACACCAATGTACCATTTTTCTTCCTTTGCTTGAACAGGGATTTTGTTTCCTCCTCGGCAGGGACATTTAACTCAGGGAGGTTATGTTGGAGCGGCCTCCCGGGGGCGCAACAATGCGCTTGCTCGCTGAGCGAACACCTTCATCAATCTGGGTACCTGGGAGGACAAGAAAGCACAAAGGGAAGGGGGAAAGCAAAGTTAAGGGCATTTTCTTCACAGGACTGGGCAGTCAGGCAGCCTGGGGTCTTGCTGAAGGGCCTCCCGAAACTTTCTACAGCAACCTGCTCCCTCTCCAACTCCGGTAATGATCCCGAGAGCAGCAGTGGCTTGAACATCTCTGTAGACACTCCTCCGTGAACAGACCCCCACAGCAAGAGCAGGTCTGATGCTGTGCTGGCACCTCCATGGCCACAGTCTGCCTTGTTTCTACTGCAAGGTGCAGTGGGGCAGAGGGCCAGCTCCAGCCATATCCTTTAAGGGACACATGGGGTCTCACCCTGCCATGCTCCATTCTTGTGGTCAGCTTGCCCCAGGCCATCTCCCAGCTGCCCCCTGCCCCAGGCCAGGGGCTGGGACAGTGTGGCCAGTGGCCCTGCGCCCTCCCAGCCCAGCCGCCCATGTGTTCACCTGACAGGCTGAATCCAGACTGATGGAGGTTCCTGACGGGGGGTGTCTGCCGCGTGGGGGACCCCCTAGTTGACCCCGCAGGGGTGCCCCCCTTGGGGGTGGTGGTCAGGTCAAACACGGGTCCGTCATACATGCCCCTGGGCACGGCATGCATGTCCGACATCTGTCACCAGAGAGAAGAGGACAGTGACACTTCTCTGCTCCCAGGGAGCATCCTGCCACAGCAGTGTCATGTTCCAGCGATCCTTGGTTCCCCAGACCCACTGCAGAGGCAATTCCCACTCTGCTCCTCCGTCCTGCATGCCCAAGACCTCCCTGCGGTGTTGAGGCCTGGCACAGCCCCACCGCCCACCTCCTGTGTGACGGCCTCCCTTCACTCCCCCCTGCAGAGCCCACTGCAACGGGCATGGGTTTGTGCTGCACAGATGGGGAAGGAGAAGGCCATTTTGCCCAGTCTCTTTGTTTTTAACTCAGCATTTCCCTCCAGACTCCTGCTGCGGCAGGAGAGCAACAACGGCAGGCATCACCCACTGTTAACCCAGGCCAGCATCTGCCTCTAAGGTCAAAGCTCTCTACCCAAGCCTTAACTATCCCAACTGTAGGTTCAAAACACACCAGTTTGCAGCACTGTTTCCAGGGTCCAGTGAGAACAGTCGTGGAAAACCTATCAGTTATTAGGGAAAAAGGCAATTTGGCTAACAGTTTCCCAACTCTGTCTCCTGGCATCCCTGTCTCCTCACCCTCCTCCTGGCTTTGATGCGCTTGTAGACATAGTCCGGGAAAGGGCTGCTGGGCAGGAAGCGTCCAGTCCCCTGGGTCACATGCAGGTTGCCATCCTCCAGCATGATCTTCCCCTGGCATATAACAACCAGCGGGGCCCCACGTAGCTCCATCCCTTCAAAGATGTTGTATTCAGCTGCCTGCAGCAACGAGGAGATGATGGTCAGGAGGGACATGAGCACTGCCTGCCCACGCAGGGCTGTTTAGTCCCCACACTTCGCTGCTGAAGTCACCAGTATGGGGAGAGGACACCTGTAACAGCCTTGCCTGCCCCAGAGGCTTGCTTTAGTTCACTAGTCCATCAAACTAAGAAGCCACCAGAGCTCCCAACACGAACCAGGACCTGCTGTTTCGGAGCTCGGTGTGAGCAAGGGCTCCAACAACAGAGGAGGGCAGGACCTAGGCTTGAGGTAAGGCATGAACAAAAATGCTGGCAAAGCAAGGAAAGATTTGTACTTGGAAGAGGAACCCAAGCAAGGAGAAATTCATGTCCTTACACCTGTGTGGGCCAGGCTCGGGAGAAGAGCAGCACAGCAGGTGAGAAAAGCCCCATTTGCAGAGCCCAGGGCTCAAAGACGCCCTTCCCCACAGTCACAGCCAGCATGGCCCGGAGCCTGGACTCAGTCCCTCCTCCTCAGAGCCCAGCACGGCAGGGCAGCACCAGCCTCCCAGCAGCCAGGTAGCCCTTACACAGTGCTACTCGCATTCCACCCTCTAGCATTTCCACAGACGAGCAGAGGACTTACAGATTGATGGGTTTTTGCCGTGACGATCTTCACTGCATCAGGATCCCATATAACGAGGTCGCTGTCTGAGCCCACTGCTATTCTCCCTTTCCGTGGGTACAGGTTGAAGATTTTTGCAGCATTAGTGCTCGTCACAGCCACAAACTGGTTTTCATCCATCTTTCCTGTGGCCTGCTCAGACACAAAGAGAACTAAGCGCTCTTTTGGGGAGAGTAAGAGCCCCAGGAAGCACCAGACTCACTCCCACACAAACCACTGGCTGGCTGGGGGCAGGCCACTGCAGCTGGTCTTACTATTGGCACCAGACAGACTGAAAACCGGGGGCATAGTCACAGCTCCTGGCTGCTCACCCTGAACCCACGACAGCTGCCTCTCCTGCTCTGGCTTGTTTTGGCTCTCAACGCCAGAGAGGAGCTAGGCAGCTGGAAGCCCAGCTCTGCGGGGGCGAGAACACGGGTGTCTGAAGTGCCCGTCCACCCCGTCCGCTCCACTCCGCTCCACTCTCTCCCTGGCGTGACTCTTACCACTGCCTTGTCCCAGATGACAGACATTCGTTCCTCTATGCCGTTGGTCCCTTCTGGGATTGCCGTGAAGTTGTCTTTTCCAATTGCTTTCTGCGCGGTGCTGAATGTACAGTGGGCACTTCCCGAAACCTGCAGGTCACCACTGAGGGGTGGTGGTAACAAAAGCGTCATCAGCCGTTTCATGGTCAGACAACAGCAGGGCCACGAGGGTCACGGATCTCCTCCTGGCACGGGCAGCCCTGGCTCAGCTCTGTTTTACTCTGCACCCCTGTTTCTACAGCCCCTCAGTCTGAAGACTTCCACCCGGTCTGGCCCCTGTGGTGGCCGTGTCACCCGAGAGCACAGTGGCAAGAGAGCTCTGCCACACCACGCTGCCCGCCTGGGGCACAGACAGCATCCTGCACCCAAGAGGAGTCAACAGCTCAGCTCCCCAGGAACAGGGTGGCCTTTGTGTCAAGCCAAAAGATGTCCTTCGATACGAGACTCCAACAAAGAGAAAAGACAACTCAGGTCTGCCTGGGAGAGCAGTCTTTCTGCCATATGAGGAGGAAGAGGCCTCTCCATGCAAGGACTGTCCCCCACAGCCAGCCCTTTTGTTGGGTACTGCCAGCTCCTGCCTGCCAACGGGCAAGCGCAGCCCTCCCCTGCCCCACGGGAAGCCTGCTGTGGGCCGGCATCACCCCGCCTCTGGGAGAGGGGACGCAGCTGCAGGCGTAGGCTTATGGGGGGCTGAGCCTGTGGGCTGCCCACCACTCCCACTGCCAACCTTCCCCAGCGAGGAGAGCACCTCGGCCCGGCTCCAGGGCTCTGGCCCGAGACGTTTCATCTGGCAGGAGCTCACCGAAGGCTGCTCTCAGCCGTGCACGGACGCTCACAGCACGAGCTGCAGCAGCCAGCAGTGCATCCTGAGAAGGTGTGTGTGCAAGTGCAGGCTGGCCCAAGCTGCAGCATCTCCACCACATCACTGCTACAACAGCAAACGCCCCTCACTCTGAGAGTAAATCTGGGAGTCAGGACTCCCCAGAAGCAGCTCTTTCCAGGAGGCCCAGAAAAGCTTCGCTGCAGTGCTCTACAGCGGTTGCTGCCCAACGCATTATCCGGACCCCTCTGCCCAGAAAGGGTCACCAGTTGGATGAGATGCCCCGACCCATCCTGTTCCTGACAACGACGGCAGAGGGCAGGAACAGGCAGAGCCAGCGAGCTGCCGGCAGGCAGGGCAGGGCGAGGAGATGCCCGTGGCTCTCTGGACATCACTCAGCTGCTGCTGGGTGGGAGCAGGGGACAGACAGCAGCTGGAAAGCCATCACTGCCAGGTGAAAGGAAGTGCACCGACACAGGCCAGCTCCAGGCGCTGCCCGCATGAGGCAAGCGGCTTTGAGCATGTGGCTCCCAGACTGTCTGCGCCTGAATCCAGCACGGCATGGACACAACGGCTCTGCTCGGGGCTGTGAATCAGCCCTAATCCACTGGTAATCTTCATCTTCCTCTGATAATTTCTGCCATATGTCTGACTGCCTGCACAGCCAGAGACCCAGGCTGACGACACAACATGCTCCCTAATCTCCACCAGATTTGTCCCAGTGGAAGAAAACAAGCCGTTCAGCCCAGCTGGAGCCTCGCAGCCTCTCCTACTGCTGAAGCATCACAGAAAACGGTGCGGAAAAGGCGTCAGGACAGACACCTGTGGGCTGCAGGGTCTCAGAAGTGCTCTCGCCTCTCATTTGAGGTGTGGAGTAAATTTGAAGTGGAAGGGAAGGATTAGAAAGCCAGTTCAGGAGCTGGGCTCACTTTTCCCTGCCAGTCCCTAATACCTGCACCTATTTCATACATCCAGACTGAGCAGAGGCACATCTTACTCCTTGACCACAGCCAAATCCAGGGTGAGCTGCATGTTCCAACACCAAACGCACCAGCACCTTATGCCAGCCATGGCGTCTCCACCCTGGCACAACCCAGGTTTATCCTAGCGTGCCGCTCTGCAGAGACACTTACTGACCAGTCATCCCTTGCTCATCTAGTCAGAGATGTTTCCAGCATTACCTGAAAGGTCATTTCCATTTACAACCCCCTCAGTATCAGTTGTCCCTGGCTAACACAGACGAGCCGCCACGCACAGTTCAGCGTGCAAACACAGGGTGAGAGGGGCGTGCGATTCACACGTGGCACGCAAACAGGGCCAGCAATGAGCTCTGTGTCCCGAGCTGCTGTGCGTGCCTTGCCAGGGAGAGGATGGAGGCTAACTGTGAAAGGTCAAAGCAAATTGCTGACGTGCTTTTATTGTTCGCTCTCTATTTTCAACAAATCCCTTCCCCACCCCCTTGCCTTCAGGGTGAAAAAATGACCTTCCATCCCTGTCAGATGTGCACAAGCTGCCCTTAAAGGCCTGGTGCGCTCTGCTCTGCAGGCTGTACTGCTGCTAACCTGAACAGGCGTGAGAAAACATCCACTTTGTATTCGACCAGTGGGCCCCCACCAGCTTGTGACACCTGTAACCCCTCCACCTTCTCCTGCACCATCGCAGCCCAGGCAGCCATTCCCCACCCCTCACATGCAGAAGGCCTTTTCCAGCTTGGTGAACGCTTTTGTTGGCAAGTCTGCGTTAGCTGGTCCTCATTTCTTTGCCTTCTTCAGGACATTTAAAATGGTTCGTGACTACTAGCCCTGGTATTTTCCCCACTATTGATGATAAGCTTCTGGTGCCGCCCCTGCCCCTCCACTCTCAGGGATAAGCCACCATGGCTCTGAGTCAGAGCCATTTCATCAGTCAGTTCATTAAATACCTACAGTGGACTAAAGCCTATGCTGCTCAGATACTCCCAAACCTCTTCCTTCCCTATCCAAGGCCAGAGTCCACTTCTTCCCGCCGGCAGCACTGCCCAGCAGAGCTGTCACTCACCTGGCCAGGAGGGAGTTGATGTAGTCAGGGGTTGTTGGGTCTGGGCTCAGAGGCGGAGAGACCACAAATGCTGCAGCCTTGGCCCAGTTCTTGCTCCAGTAGTGCGTCCCATCGGTCCCGAGACTGGCCGTGATGGGCTCACCAAACACCACGTTGCCTGGAAAGGGGGACAGAAAGGATTCTCTTTTGGTGAAGCCTGGAGGCATTCTCCATTCCACAGCAGTACCAATAGCCTGCCATGCCCAGAGGACACCTAGACCCACATCCATCATCTCCTGTGCATTCTTCCTCCCTTATCCCTGTAAATATTTACTGTGTGCCACCAAAAAGCTGGCAGGCTCGTCCTGCTTTGTGTGGGTTGGTGCAGTGTCCCCGTGCCCTTCAGAAGTCAGGTAAATCCCTGAACTAACTGCAGAAGGGGAAGCACTGGATTGCGCTCAACGCACAGTGGTGGTCTTGGCAAAACAACCATGAGGATGCGGGGACCACTGAATCCAGTTGTCCAGGATCCCAGCAAGCCTTTGTGCAGCAGCAGCTGCCACTCACCTTTTTTTCTGGCTTGTGAGATGAGGTCAGCAGCGCTTTTGCTCATCACTTTAGTCACATAGAGAGGACAGTTGGTCTGGCTGGCAATAGTGATGGCCCGGAAGACAGCTTCTGCTTCCAGCTGGAAGAGAGAACGGCACATGGCTGCGGAGGAGCACTGGGCGGGCAGGGAAGAGCCCCTGCTCCTCTCGGCACTCCGTGGATTGCTGCTGACACCCTGTGCCCTTGCTCTTATCCTTGACTCCCTGAGGGCAGGTTCATCAGGGAGACCTGACAAGCAAACTTCAGTCTCCCTCGGGCCTGGCCCAACACACAGGACCAGCCCCACCATGCTCAGCAGGGGAGCGCTGCCTGGACCGTTCTCGGGGGCCAGCACAGAGTGGCATCTGCTTTTTCCACTGCCTGGTTCCAGCTCTCCCAACAGCCAGAGAAGCCCAGGGATTGCTGCCCATGCCTGACAGCACGGCTCACAGGCTGACGCCAGAGGAAGGGTCTGCCCCTGCAGACCACTCACTGCTCCAGGCTTTCCTGCTGCTGCGTTTGGTTTAACCGAACGTCACCCTGCCTGTGGCTGGGGTGCAAGGAGCCATGCGCCAGCAGGCTGGTGGCGTCAGGGTCTGGCTGTCCTGCGATGCAGCTGCTGCTCATCCCAGCCCGCTGACACCAGCCCCATATTTCACCATCCTGCTGTTAGCGGAGGGCGGATTTCCATCACAAGGGATATCTTTGGACTATTACATCAGCCCGTGCTCAGCCTGAGCTCAACCCCAGAGTTTCTCCAAGTGTTTGCTCTACAGTTTGGCTTCAAGCTTTGGCATGAGAAAGTTCAAAACAGAAGCCTTAAAAAGACAATGTACCAATCAGCTAGCTCCCGGGGGAGGCCCAGACTGCCAGCTGCAGGGAATGCAGTAACTGCCTGTGGGCCAGGCAGCTGCCCGTGCACGATTAACTCTCCCAGTAGCAGGAGAAGCAGACACTGCACCCAGACACCCATGCACCCATACACCTCTCGTACTTCTGCAGGCCTATTTGCTGCACAGTGAAAAGAGGTTTATCTCTTCTGCTTAAAGACTCTTTAAACAGAAATTTAAACAAGAAAATATTTTTATCAGTGTGCTTATGGACTTGAGTAGTTGACAGGTTTTAACACAGGGACAGAAGCAAACAGAGCCATCACGGAATACCCTTCGCAGCAGTTTACAATCTCGAGCAGCACCATCCTGCCCTACCAAATCACCACCATCACCTGATAGAAGCACGTCTTTAATCCCCACTGAGGTCCCTCCAGGACAGAAGAGACCCACAGAGCTATGGACCACCCTCCCAATGCTTTGCTGTCAATCTGCAGGCTTCATGGGGGCTGGCAGTGTCATCTGTGCTCTACCTAACATTTTCCCAGGTAGAGGATGCTCTGGAAGAGGGACACTGTTTATTTTCAAAGGCAATGAGATCTGGATTTGGCTGAACAGACAGTATCTAGAGCATTCTTGCACTGTTCGCAGTTGCCTTACGCTTTAATGGCATTTCAAGATTAAACACTCAACAACGTTTTACCGGCTTTGGACAAGAGGAACCACAGCGCTGTCTTACGATAATAGGACAGTTCTCAAATGCTGGCACAACCACAGCATCCCGTAATTGCAGGTTAGTTTGCCAACTAGTGGCGACGGGTCTAGAGCCATAAAAATAAATGGCAGTTTACACACTGAGGGACTCTGATCTACTGTACTTGACAATGAATCTCTTCCCTGTACAGAAAAATGCTTTACAGTCTCATACTTCAAAGAGACTGAGCACTGTATTACACTAGGCTATATATGTTGTTACCAGCCATAACACAGCCAACTTCTTACACATTCATTTTAAGCCAACTGATTTTACTTCCAGCAGACCCTGAAGTATAAATCTGTCCCTGTACTCCCCTGCTCGGCTTTGCTATTGTACCAAATTCCTATAGTTTTCTTCTTTCATGTGCTGTGGAAAGTTAAAAGCACCTCTCAGCAGGCAGCTATCTCAAGAAAACCTACCTAAAATTAGACTCAACTCAGATTAATGGACCAAACAGAAAAATACCCTGTGAGCTAAAATTAGAAGTAATCTAATTAGTGTCTTGACAATGATTTGTAACCAGGAAATTCCCCCTCTCCTTCCCTCCCACTCCTTCCACCAATGGCTTTGTCTGTCTGATTTTGAAACACACTTTAGACCCTAAGCAGAGATTAAGCAGGAAGAAGCTGGAATCTGTCTGCGCTCAGACAGACATGAACAGTGAATTTTCAGAGGAAGTAAAACTTGCCATTCGATTCTTCTGAGGCCTCTCGTATCTGTGGAGTCACCTATAAAAGACAAATGCCCCCAAACCAGCCCCAAATGCTGCTACACCCATACAGATCTTTTTCTTGATTGATTAATCTCTGGGAGACTCAGAAACCCCTGTCTCTGCCAGGAGACTTGAGCCAGACTGAGGAAATGTTTGTCGCAAATGCGCACCTCACTCTTGCCTGGGCTGATGATGAACACGACAGTGCTGCCTGTACAAACGGATACCCACAGATGCATACGCACACAGACACATGATGCTCGCTTGGCCCCACTACACGCACTAAGCCCTACTGTGACTTGTGGGGAAAGCTCTTCAGTGCAGCAAGGCCGGTACCGTCCTTTGCATCTTACCTCCTCAGGTCTGCTCAGCACGTGGCCCTCGGGGCCGGTTATTCCCATCTCCAACATCCTGGTTTGTTCCTAGGACATTGAAAGGACAGAGGGACATTGTAAGACTGTAAAACTACCAATCCCACAGAAAAGCAGATCCCTCCTGTGTCGAGCCCTTCCCTTAGGACTGCCACCACCCTGCGTCCTGTGGGACCACCGTGCGCAGTGAGAGGCTGCTGCACCCTCAAAGGGTTTGAGAGAGAAAGAAGCAGGATGGGGAAATGGGAGCACTTGGAGGGAATGCAGACACTGACTGAAACCCCTTTGATGAAACAAGCACAGTGTGGAGGAAAAAAGGGTACAAACACCCCAGCTCCACGAACAGCACTTGATATGTTTACAGTCCCTTTCCAAGGCCCTTGCTGGCTCCCCTTCTGAAAAGCAAGTCTGAGTAGAAAGTATTGAAAAAACAATCATTAAAGCCAATAACAAAATTCTCCTCCTAAGGTTACTCCTGGGTCCCCAGTGCTGTTATTTAACCATTTGGATATCAGCAAGTACTAAATCCTGTCCTGTATCAACTTCTATAGAAGCTGATGGCGTGGGGTGTTGGTTCCTGTATTAACATTATCCCAACTATTTTGCTGTTAAGGACCGTGGATGACTGCGCGTGCATGCACGCTGCATGCGCTGGCTCGCCTATCTCCTGTCTGTACCCCAGAGATTTCTCTTGCATTCCCCCGTTTCAAATGACATTTGACACAGGTCAAAGGAAACACGCAGGGGAACTTCATGCCATCCGTTTGTGCACTGCAGCTCTAAAAAGCCCAAAGAAAAAATCACTCTTGTAGTCTGAGAGAATGTTCAAAGAATGACAGAATGACCTCTTAGTTCACACTCCTTCAACTCTCAAGAATAAGAGAGACAAGAAACAACAAGTAGTTGCAGAGCATAACTGAGCAACATCTTCTCTGTCTTAATGAAAATCAAAACAGTTGGACTTTCTCTCATCCAGCACCAATTACAACACAGCGGGTCAATACAGCCTACCCACTTGAACACCAAACCACATCCCTCATAACAATTCCCTTGCAAATCCAGCTCCATCAGCCAGCTGCTTGCTTACAGCAGGGAGAAAATTCCTCTCTTGCCGCAGCACTTTTCAATAGCCTTTAACTCTCTGAGATGATTTTGTGCAAGGCAAAGGTCTCTGCCTCTCCACACCAAAGAGCTGTGGTTGGTGTGAACATACAGTACTTGATGGTCCGCTCTCTTCCATTTAGATAATTGCTAATTCACTATTTCAAATTCACTTATGCACCACATATTCACAGCAGAAAACCTTGGTAAATTTGATGTTGCTGCTGAGCAGCAGAGATCACCATGCAAAAGACATCCACTGAGCTTTAGACTCATTTTGTCAATGCCCCACACTGAATCTGCCTGGGATAGATTTTCAGTCCTTGCACACCAGAAGACCAGTTCGTTACCTGTGCAATTATATCTCCATTTTCAGCATGAACTTGAGCTATGGCACCCAGCTCTGCCAGGCAGCTGAATATCTCATACAGCTAAAACAGAGACAAGAAAAAATGATTACTGAGCAGTCAGATCACCCTTGTCACCCTGGCAGCGGCAGGGCCTGGCGTGGGCACGCCGTGACCAGCTCCGGCAGTGCCAGGCGCTGCTCTCCGAGGGCTGCGGTCACCGGCGGATGCTCTTGGTGATCTCCAGCCCAGATCTCTGCCTCCTCCTGCAGCATGGGAGCCTGGCTGGCCCACGGCAGGCATGCCGTGCCCACAGCCCTCTGAAGGCAGCAAGGGGAGAAGAAAGGAGCTGCAAGGAACAGCCAGGAGCAGTGGGGCCACCCGCCACACTGGCCTCCCTGCACCCAGCGTGGCCGCCATCCCCCTGGCTGCCCCTCGCACCGGCACAACCAGGTGGTGAAGGGGGTCTCACCTCGGTGTTCGACATCTGGTACAAATCCTTGTAGGCCATGTACACCATGAAGGAGTTGACTCCTGGGGGCAGAGGAGAGAGGCGTGAGCTGGGGGCTCCCCCGGCTCTGAGCTGCCTTCCCCCCCAGCCCACCCACAGGGCACAACTCCCCTCGCGCCGTGCGGGAGGCCAGCAGGCACTCGACAGCGAGAGGACGGATGACAACAGGGTCACCCCTTGCCCTGCTTCCGCTGGCACCACCCCACGGCGAGGGGACAGAGCGCAGGGAGCAGCGGGCAGCAAACCTTTCTCTTGGACCATGGTGTGCAGCTCCTGCCGGACACGGTCGCTCCAGCGCGGGATGTCCACGTGCAGCGCGTAGTCGCAGCAGGCCTTCCCGTCTGCCCACTCCCGCCACCGCTCCAAGGCCTCCACCAGGCTGGACTCAGGGTCCGGCACCACATGGTCCACTGCAGAGACACGGCGGGGCGAGGGGTGGGCAAGGGCCCCCCGCCCAGCCACCCCACCACCGCCCCACACGCTGCCGGGCACCTCCACGATCCCAGGTCATCTCTGAGCAGCCTCAGGGCAGCTCCGGAGGTCAGTTCCCATCACCGCCGCAACACGCCTGGGCTCCACCAAGCACATTTACCAGCACAGGAGCATGCAGAGCCTTTGCTTAATGGCCTTTGGCACGGGACCAGGGGCTTTTACAGGCTTCTGCTGAGAAATCAGCTGAAAGCTGAAGGGCCTTGTCCTTCCTCACCCCCACTTCCACCCCATTAACACACAGCCTCCTCCCACGCGGCAATACTAATGCACCTTTTATTGCCCACCATGTAATCCCCAGGCCCTGCCACAGACCATTTCAGACAACTTATTTTTTTGGCCCATGGGACAAGGAGAACCGTGGCGGGGGGGAGAGGGCAAGAAACCCAGTCCTTTACTGGAAGGATCAACAGTTACTCCTGCATCCCAAGAAACCCTGCAGTAAACATAGCTGTGACCACCGCACAGCAGTGAAAGCTGGACCTCAAACACAACGGTGCACAACCGTGCACAACCGTGGCCTTCTCCAAGGAAGGACCTCAGAATTCCCTTTCCTTTTTCGTTAGCACTGTTTATTTCCGAGCAGTGTGGGATGCCAGGACATTGCTCTATTCCTCAGATGACTCTGAGCGTCATGCTGCCCTATTTTTATTTAACAGGGAAAAGAAGTGATGCCATTGTTCCTTTTTGAGGGGCCCAGGGGCACCAGTGGCTGCTGCAGACAATGAAGCACTGCGGAACACAGTATCTGCAAGGGCAAGAGGTCCTCTGCAAATCTCCTGTCCCACCACTTCAGTATTACTAAGGATCCCAAAGATACATCCCACCCCTCCCTCTCTAGACTGCACTGACAAGAGACAACAGGAAAGATGCGTGCAGTGTCATGGACCTTAAAACAAGGATGACAGAGAAAAGCAAAGAGAACAAGAAGTAACTGGGCAACATTCCAAGACTGCTGGGTGCTGTCACATACAGGACCTGCCTGCTGCACTCACTGATCATGGTGGTTCCACCTGCCAGGGCTGCTTTTGTCCCTTGAAAGAAATCATCCACAGCTGTCATCCCCTTGTATGGCATCTGCAGGCGAGTGTGGACATCAATTCCTCCAGGGATCACCATCTTCCCATTGGCTTCTATGGTTTTGACCCCTCCAGGGACAATCAGGTTGTCTCCAATCTGCCTGATGGGATCATACCAAGACAGTGAGCCACATACAAAGAAAAACCAGCCACAACATCGTCAATGAACAGTTCAGCTAGGGAGCGGCCAGGTCAACTCCTCCTGCCAGAAGTGCCCCACTCCCACACCTGGGCTTGCAGGAGCCAGCAGAGTGAAACCACCTCACTCTGCAGCAAAATGCAGGGTTGTCTGGCTCGCTTAAACCTACAATTTGCATAGTCCAGGGGTGGCTGACCATCTGTCCGACTGTTCTAGTGGTGTCTATGATGGCACCCGCTGTCTGGGGCAGGCAGTGGGCTGGGGTAGCTGTGGAGCATGGTCTGATTGGCACGCAGACTTCTGCAGTGTATGGCGAGAAGCTGCCTAGAACACTTCATACCCCACAAGTCAGGCTCCTGCAAGGGTTTCCAGCACAGCAGTCCTACCTGTTCACCCGGGGTGCTTGCTCACAAAACCCGACACCATCCCTGCTTCCAGTAAGATGCACCCCTAATCTCTCCTCTCCCCTGTCCTTCTGCCCACCGTAAGTAAGGCTCAAGTCTGAGGCTTACTTACAGAGAAAGATGATTTCCCAGCGTAATGCCACAGCTGCTAGGCCAGCTCAGGGCTCGTCAGGGACTTGTAATGCTGCTCACAGCACAAAGTCCCGAGGGTAAAGGGAAGCCTCCCTCCGGGGAGCTGGGGAGGAGCTCACGGAGTGCACAGCATGGCTGGCTGCAGCCCGGCTGCACTGGTGGCACAGCCCGGAGGCACCGGGCTCGCTCTCTTCCCAAGAAGGCACCGGGCTCTCCGCTCCCCAGGACCTCCCCTCTCACATTGTCTCCTTCGTGCCCCTGGAAGACATCTTTGCTATCAGCAGGGCCACGCTGTAGTGAAGGCAGCTAAAATCCCAAGTATCTAAAAATATCTTCTGAAAACAGGAAACCTAAAAAGTTCCAGTATACATCTACTCATAACCTAAAATACCATTAGTAGTCCTGTGGAGCTTGTACTGATCTAGCACACGACATTTTCCTCCCTAGACATACCCAGCCCTGCTGCAGGCCATGTCACCCGAACCTTCAGACTCCCTTCACTCAGCCCCCTGCCCCCTCAATCCCTTTATCTGTCCATATGTGGCACTCAGCCTTCAAATCTCTTCTTTCAGAAATCCTATTTTCATCAAGCCTTCCTCAGTCTTCCCTGATAAATCAAGATAAAAGACAAGTTGGTTTTAGTGGAAAACTTCTGATTTCCTTGGCACACTGGGGAAGTAAACGAGGAGCAAAATCCATTTTTGCACTTCATTCAACCTTAGTGACTTTGCAGTTTTTTTTCCTTAGAATAACAAAAGTTCTGTGGACAGAACTGTTCGCTCCAGTGCCCTCACAGCAATAAACCAACAGCTCTTTCCACTGTTTTTATTGAGATGAATCCATCACCAAAGGAATTGAACTGCTCACTGTAATCTTACCAGAATTCATTTGTGAGGGCACTTCACTTCCAAGGCAATGAAATTCTGTGACCTCCAGGCTGCAGGTGAGACTAAGAGATTTGCCCAAGGATACCCAGAAAGTCTGCCCCACAGCAAGACCTGAAGCTGGCTCTGACCCCTGCCAGGGTACAAGTACTAGACAATCATGAATGCTCTTGCCCATGAACTAAAAGCAGCCTCATAAAAATATAGTCCCACTTCTTGAAGTGTTTCTCTGCTGGTGGATTTTTGAAATATACCATCCTGGGAAGGATAGATATTTTCCTCTACCATAGAGCAAGCGATGCCTTTTCAAGTCCCTGTGCTATAAACTATCACAGTTTTTTCAATTCACCCAGCTTCGAGCTGGTCCCAGTGTGATACATTTGCCACGTTTGAACTGCAGCCTTTAAACAATGGAGTTTTTACTGCACCTCTGAAACACACATGGAAAAGCTGGGGGAACACAGAGGTTTCTCTGCAATTCCTGAAAATCTCAAAGATGCAGCATAGCACTGTCCTTGTTAGTGCTAACAAATGGGATCTCATGTGGGGTCGTTCATGCTAATACTGTTAACACGGGGCAAAACGGGAGTCAAAGATAAATCTTGTTCCTGGTGCAATTAGACACAGCTTTGTTGTACAACGGATGCTGTGTCACGAAGCCAGCAGCCCAACTGCAATTCAGTCCCTGGGGTTGCTACATAAACACGCCAGGCAATCCCATGTGTGCTCACACACAGCCTCTCACCGCAGCGGGACATCAAGTTTTACTGGCTGGCAAGTTGGGTACAGACTACATCCACAAAAAGCCAAGAACCATCCAACCTGAAGCTCATTTAAGGGGATATGGAGATAATACACTGTAGAAGTCCCATACTTACTTTATGAGGCCATCCTCCATGTAAATGTCAGCATAGAACGACTGGTCATCGTTGACTATTCTCCCTCCTTTAATAAGGAGACGATCACTCTGCAAAGGGAAGAACACAGCAATTGTCAGTAGCAGGCAACACACACGCTGCTCAGTGGCAGTACAGTGCCCTTCTTGGGGGCTCTCCTGCTGCACCGGACATCTCGCCCCAACAGCCGACATTGAACCGACACTTGAAACAACAGGACAAGAGCAAGGACTGAAAAAGACCCACTGCTCGTAGGGCTGTTTCTGAATAAAACAGGTGCTGCCAGAAACACCACCGAGGCAGAATGAGCACAAAGCAGAGGCACTGGGAACACAACAAATATGCTTCCATAAAATATACAGACAGAAGTCAAAAGCTTCCTACACCAGGTCATTATGCAGACAAAGCTGCGGGCAGCACAAGCCACGTACCAGTTTGTTATTCGGGTCATGTCCTTAAATCATACCCAAATACCATGCAAAACAAGTTGCATTAGAGGAGAAAATTTCTCTCTCTCTCTCATCTGTTACCACTTCGCAAAGACCACCAACAGGACAGGCAGCCCTGAATTTGATGCATCTGCTATTGGAACCCATCCCTCCCCTACAACGCTCGGGGTAGTGCTTCTGAGGCATTTCACAACATCACAGGTCTACACAAGACCCAGGAGGCACCAAGCTGTGTTCCCGTCTCATCCTTTACCACCCCCTCTGTTCTCATTTCTACTGACCTAAGTGTCCAGCAGCTTTCTCCGAAGGAGCGCAGCCCGACACTGGAGGAGCACCCAAACCAGAACTGCTCTTTTGCTCTTCCAGTGTTCATGCTTTTGGACCTGGGCAACCCAGCATACACTGATGGGAGAGCACGGGCACTGTCCTGTGGGGAACAGACCCTGTCCTGAGGAACTGGGAAGGATGAGGTCCTGTTCTCCTACCTCCCCCTGCATGAGTCCAAACACCAGCTGCAGGCAGCACAGGGGCAAACACAAGTACAGGGATCTCACACGTGGCTACCATGTATTCAGGTGACATAAGCTGACAGTGCTGATGCAGAGAATATGCAGTCTTCCTGATTGCTTAAAATGCTGCTAACAGCCTCCCAGCTCTCAGGCTCCCCTTCCTTTCCTCTCTGCTCCCCCCAGTGCCCACAGTCCAGGTTTTGGCATGTGAGAACAGCCCCCTTCCACAGACCCAGCCTGGACCACGGCCAACCAGAGCCCACATCCGGGCTCACACACCAGCCTCATCCTGTGAAGCTCCTGAACAATTAATTCCTCTGCAGGGAACTGGGTTTGTTCTTCATCCGCTGCCCCTGGGGTGATTTCTGGAAGTATCACCATGGTGGTGGTAATTTGCAGCTTCCTCCCTGGCAACAGAAGGATGCGAGAGAATCCCCCCGTGTCCCTGCAGCCTGCGGCAGCCAAAGCCCAGAGACCGGTGTGCAGTTTTACTGCAATCTCATCCACACACAGTCGAGACAAAGAAACTGGGTGGGGAAAGGATCAGAACGTGCGGCGCGCTCAGCTCTGGCTGCGGCTCGGTGCTGGTGTGGGGGGAGAGACACAGTCTCCCCTCGCTCCCGGGTCAAGGGCCTTCCCACAGCTGCAGCGAGGACCAGCAACACCAGTCCCAGCAATGGGGACTGACCCTCCCCTCTCAGCGCAGCTCCAGGCTGACGAGGAGCCTCGTCCCCCACCAGGAAAAGCTCACGGATGAGCTGTTCCCCCTTTCCCGTCGCACCCGCCGTCCTCCCAACAAGCAGAGCCGGGGTTAGCTCCCTTCTCCCCTGACCTAAGCTAACACATCGGCAGGGGTCCAAGGGTGGGTCTGGAAGCAAGGGCACGTTGCTGGTCACAGACCTCCCCACGCAGGTCCTTTAAACAGCTCACTTTAACAGATCACCACCAGCACATGAAGATACCAGCCCTGACTAGCGTCCTGGGGGACCGTTACCCCCTCCCACTTGCAGCTCTGTTCCTCGGGTACAGCCAGGTGCGCGCTGTCCCGGGAGTCCTGGCCCTAGTGCCAGCTCTCAGCCCGTGCCGCGACGGGCTGGCCCTCCTCCTCCCAGAGCACAGGGTGCTTGCCCTTCCTTTTGTGTCTATTCAATTGTCATCTCACCAACAATACTGTAATTTTAAATTCAGAAACCCCTAAAAGAGCGAAGTGTGACCACAGCCGGTTGCTTACAGCCTGTCAGTCACAGGGGGCAAGCAGCTGAGCTGTGGCTCCCCTGGATGCAAATGATGAGTACTTAAGTAGCACTACAAGAAATATGGATAGAAACTACCAAGCAACAGTATCAGGCGTCAGCTATGGAAGAATCAGCGCCATGGTTAGAAACACAGAGAGGATTCTCATTTTATATTTCAGTGAACTGTACATAGAGTTTCTCCCACGTAACCAGTCCCTTGTGCCCTGGCAGATCCTCCTTGGCTTTAGCTACCCTGCACAATGAGAAAAAAGTCTACCTGCCCAGATCCAGTAACACGACTGGGCCTCCAGTTTTTTTGTCTTGCCCATCCCCTTTAAGCCCCCCCAAATTGCTTCCCCGAAGGCGCTGGAGTTCATTCTCGCTGGAGTTCAAGCCTACCAGCAAATACTGATGCTGCCCACCTCTCCCTGCGCATGGGGTAAGAGGAAGCAAAGGGAGACGGGCACAGGCAGCCTGGGGGGTAGGAGACTGCAGCACTTGACAATTACTGAATAAATTGTTAATAGGAACTCAGAAAATATGCCTGCCCGCAAGGACAAATGGTTGTTCTGAGGCAGATGTGAAGGGCTGCTCAGAGCCTGCTCTGTCAGTACACAAAATCGTGAGGTCCATAATGGCTGGAGCATGAACAAGGGGTTCATTGAGGGGATCGGGTGCTGCCCCGAGCCTGGCTGCCGGACACCCCCCGTGCCTGCAGAGGGAGAAGGGGGCATCCGTGCCTACCCACCAGCTACGAGGGAAAATGTAATGAAGTAAAATAAGTGAAATCCAAATGACACCACATCCACAGGCTCTGTCATCATCCAGGAGTGCACCCAGACGTTAAGAGGCAGAGGAACACGAAAGGAAGAGAATGAAGCAGTTACGAGGAAACAAGTCTGACTTAATAGACAGGCTTCTGCAGCACACGCTGCCAGAGCAGCCTCAGATTACAATAAATGCACTGTTTCCCCTGCCAGGGCTCATTTGTGCGTCTCCACACCCACCACGTCTCCCCGCCAGCCAGTGTCAGGCTGTGTCACCAGCCATTGTTAGTAGATGGAAACCCTCCTGCACCGGGGGCCGCGGCAGCACCGCAGGGAGCACCTTTTCCCCGGCCTGGCAGAATCACCGCAGGACCGGGCCAGCGTGCCCAGGGCCCAGAGCCCCTGCCTCAGGCAGCCAGTGGGTCCAGCCTCCGTGCAAAGGGCCCAGCACAAGAAAGCGGCAGCGTGAGCACAAGGCACCACGCAGACTGTGGCCGCACGCAGCTCGCCCTGACGGCTGGCACTGCCGGCAAGCCTTTTTGCTGAACACTCCCTGTCTCTCCGCCTGCTGGCGTTTAGGATCAAGCTTTCAAAACCATTATCCACTCCCTCGCACCAACACTCTGCTCCTGATGCTCTTAAGCACCATCTGATCATTTAAGATCCCAAAATATCAGGGGGTCTCTTCACATTTCTCAGTGTGAGACCGCAGAAGGAAAGGAGGCAGCAGCTTCCAGAAGGCTGCCAAATCCAGCCAAGAATAGTGCTCACCTTGTTTACAAAGCACAAGGGCGTAATTAGGGTAGTATGGAAGCAGGTGTATGGCTTTACTGCTCTTTCCCTTGTAAAAGAAGAGACACTAATTGCAATGGTGTTTCATCAGTGGCTGGATGTCTCCTCCTTACTAATGCACCACACGAGAGCATGGAAAACCCCCTGGCTGGAATGGCAGGGATGGACATCCAGCTGCCAGCTACACTCAGTGATTCCCCACAGTCTGCGCCACCCTAAGAAATGAAATACTGACAGCTGCCAGTTTACCAAAATCTCTCTAGTCAGTAACCCACTTGCCACTGATACAACATACTAGCCATCCCCATGCAGACCTCATTGTTTTTAGAAGTGCCAGAGACATCACAGAGATGGTGCTCGTGGCTGTGACAGGGCAGTTGAACGGGATGGGCACAGCTCACACTAAGAAAAAATATGGGAACTCCAGTCTGCCTGGGATAGGAAAGGGTTTTGTGATCAAAGTACAAAGACTGGGAGATTTTGATTCAACCAACAGCTCCATTAACAGTTATTCTATGAAACCAGGGCACTGCATTTCACCACTTCAGTCTTCCACCTCTCTTTCTGCAGAGATAGGAAAACATACTGTAGACAGCAGGAGAGGAAGCATTTTGATTGTATCTCCAAACAGCAAAAGAAAAGGAACTAATAAAAAGCCTCTCAACAGACACACAAGGTTTGAGATCACTATTCTCCTGAGGTGGGCACCCCAGCATCAGCACACATCTGGAAAGTAATGCTACATCTACTGGTCTCTGATGCACTGTGCACAACCTAAGGCACGGTGAAGAGCAACACTTCCACACCAAGCTGATGAAGCGATCACCGAGAAAGCCAAAAGACTCAGTTAACCTCCCCTCCCCACGTTTTCTCCACATTGCAACCAACAGATATGCCCATTCTTCCCAATCTTCCTTCAATAGCTATGGTCTTGCCTGTCACATGTAGCTTTTGACCAGGCTTTTCCAGTTCAGTTGGGAATAATTCCCACTGCAATTTATCTTGCACAAACACATGCACCCCTCACTTATGCTCCCAGCTTCTCTGCTAAAACGGCTGTCCTAGTAAAGACGAGAAATTGCTGCAAACAGATACAACAGGCAAACTGTGGTTTTCCAGCTGTTATTGTCAGAAACTAACTACGAATTCTGAGTGCAGCACTGTTGAGTATGAGAGGAACAAGGAGGGAGTGTTTGTGTATCTCCGGAATTACTAGACAGTTCAAACAAGAGCTGTCGGGAAGTAAAAATACTCTAATTTCCAATATATCCTTCACAAAAGCCAAGCCTGCCTATTGCTTGGGCGACAGAAGCAATGCGGGCACTGCTTCCTTCATCTGCGGGCTCAGCCATTGCTTCAGCACGATCAGCTTTGAAATCCATAGGGAAGCTACCTGCCAGCGCAAGGTGGCTCCCGTAACTCTCTCTATACTCTCATACTCCACACCCCTCCCAGCTGTGATGCTGTAGACGCTTTAAAGGTCTCTGAGGTATCTTATACCCTAACAGCTCAACACAGTCCCAAAAAAACTCCCTACTAACAAGCACAGCTCAGCTGACAATCTGCCATCCCCAGAAGTCACTATGTGTCCTGACATGCAAGAACAGATTCTGGGGCAGAAATCTAGGAAGGAGGAAAAAACAATCAAAACGATGCCCGAGGGGCACAATCTGCAGGAAGGGACAGAAGCGGTTTTGTTCTAGGGGAGACGCCATAGCTGAGATTGTCTTTCTGCCATTCCATTGAAACAGAGAGGACCACCCGACACCTGGCTATGCTTCATTGCTTCTCTTGGGCCTCAAAGCATGGGCTGAGGACACGTGGGTCACTTGACCAGAATTCCAGAGCAATCTCCTCCACCCCACCCAGGGCACGATAGCGCTGCAGAACAGGGCAACACGGCCCCAGAGGGTCCTCACCAAGCTGTGGGAGTCAGAGGAGGGAGCTACCTGTCACGTCAGCTACAGCGACACTGCTCACTGGCAGCATTCTCAGCTTCAGCAGGCTGAGAAAAGGATTTAACAGGGAGAAATAAAGCAACTCGTGAGATTTTGTTACCACTGAGGTGAGAAAGTTCCTGCTGGATCCCAGAGGAGCAGGAACAAGCCCTGCATCGGTAGAGCATATCATAGAGGTCCTTGTAGAAAAAGCCCCAGAGAATGGGAGCAATCCCACCTGCAGCAGTAATGTTGTTGTCACCATGTTGGTCTAAGAATACAGAAAAGGCAAGATGTGTAAAGCAGTAAAATTGCTTATTAAAGCAATTGAACCTGGGTTGACAAAGGAATTTCTCTTTATAGTGGTTAACGATCTTTGTGCTCCTTTGGGAGCATTCTGTTCACATCTGTACATTAAAAAGAATAATGAAGCTCAAGTGCTTTGTTTTTCCTTTTACTTCAAGGGGCCAAAGCTGTCCTCAGGAGGAAAACCAAGAGCTACACGAAGCCAGCAGCAAGATGAAAGACCCGACTGCCTTCACAGAAGAAAAGCCCACGCAGCCTGGGCTGGGGAGGGCCGGGGGCAGCGGCTGCGCCGGGCGGAGGAAGGCACAGGCCGGACCGGGGCACGAAAGCCCCGGCGGGAGGTGAGCGCGGAGAGCACCGCTGGTACCCCGGGCTCCCTGCCCGACAGAGCGAACGCGCAGCCGGGCTCTGAGCGGCGGGGGGGGGGGCGGTGCAGTGCGGGCGGTGCCGGGCTCCGACCGGCGGGGTGTGCGGGGCGATGCGGGCACTGCCGGGCTCTGACCGCCGCGGGGTGCGGGGTGGTGCGGGCACTGCCGGGCTCTGACCGGCGGGGATGCGGGGCGGGGCGGGCGGTGCCGGCCCGGCGGTAGGCGCGGTCCCTGCGCGGCCGCCGCACCTGATGCGGCAGGAGGGGAGCGGGGCTGGGGATGCGGCGGCGGCACCAGGCGCCGAGAAGGCCCTGGGGCAGCCGAGGGGTTCGCCCGCCCGCCCGCACCCCGACCCGCGCTCCGGGACAGCGGCGACCCGCGCTCCCGGCCCCGCCGCGCACCGGAACAGCCGCCCGCGGCAGGGGCAGGCGGGGCGGCGGCGGGAGCCGCTCCCCGCGGCCCGCCCGGCTCGGAGGGAAGCCCGCCCGGGCGATGGGCTTCCCGGTCACCGCGGCAGGCTGCCCCGCGGAGGACGCGGGCAGCGCCCGGGGAGCGGGTACCGCCGGCTACGGGAGAGGCTCCGGCCGGGGCCGACCCCGGTGGGGCGCGGCTCTGCCCAGCCCGCGTTCGCCGGCGGGGCCGAGGCACCTGCGCGGGCGGCGGGACCGGCCGCGGCTCTTTGTCTGCGCGCCGCCGCCGCCGGCTCGTCCCGGCCCGCAGCACCGGGCAGCGGCACCGGCACCGCCCTGGGCACGGCCCCGGGCACCGGCGGCGCCCGCCGCCCCGCCCGCGGTACCCACCGTGATGCGCGGGATGTTCTTCTTGCCCTGGTACGACATGGCGCCGCCCGCCCGGCCCGACCCTCCGCCGCCTGCGCTGCCCTCCGCGCCGGCTCCGCACAAAGGCGAGCCCGACCCGCGCCCGCCGTGCCAGCCGCCACCGGGGACGGACCGCCGCCCCGCCCCGCCCCGCCCACAGCGCCGCCCTCGGCCGCCAGGGGGCGCCCCGACACCGAGCACCGCGCACCGGTACCGGGAACCGAGCTCCGGGAACCTCTCCCCGTGCACCGGTACCGGGCACAGCTCCCCGCGCACAGGGTATCGGGCTCCGGGAAGCGCTCATCACGCATCGGGCTCCGGGCACAGCTCCCCGCGCACCGGGCACCGCTCCCCCCACACCGAGCAGGGCTCGCCACCCTCCGCATGCCCGATGCTGGGCACCGGCACCAGGAGCCTCGTACTCGCCCAGCAGG
Source organism: Rissa tridactyla (assembly GCF_028500815.1). Lineage (NCBI taxonomy): Eukaryota > Metazoa > Chordata > Aves > Charadriiformes > Laridae > Rissa > Rissa tridactyla. The sequence continues at coordinate 10,783,556 of NC_071476.1, forward strand.
CACCGGGCAAAGCCCAGCCACCAGCCCGGGCCTGGGGGGCTGCGGGGACAACATGCCACCAGCCCCCGTGCGGGGCCAAGCCTGCACCAGGGTCCAGCCCGCAGAGCGGGCAACCGCGGAGCAGGGCACAAACAGGGCTTTTCACAAGCTGAATCATTTCTATGTAATAATAGTGAGTAAAAATGAGACTTCTAAAAGAATGGATATTTTGGTAGTGCTGGAGTGCATCTGAATCACCTTAAACTTTCTTTCACAAGCACAAGAATTGGAAACATTTAAAAAAAATAAAATGCCCCATGCATCCGACTCTGGCACTCTTCTGTCCTATGTAAACACTACAAGTGTTGGCAGCATTGAGGATTTCTGTTATTTCCTCAGCTGTGATGTTGGTAGGAAGGTTTAAAGTGTGGAATTGGTTACAAGCATTCAGCATGTGCCGAGACAGACGACGCTGGGCCCAGGACCCCTACTGACAGCGGGCCAGGACTAGGCCAGCTGGAGTTGTGCTGTGATGGGAAGGGCTTGTCTGCCCTCTCCTGTCTGACATGATCCTCAATGCTGCCAGCAGGTCCGCTGCCCTGCAGAGCCCTGGCCGGGCCTGAATCTCGCTTTCTGTCCCAGGCCAACTCCTCCCACGTGCAGAGCTCTGAACACCACCAGCGAGATCTTCCTACAGATCCTGCTGCCAGGCAGCCCCTAATGGTGTGTCCTCCACCACCCAAATCTTACAGCCATACTTGGAACAGGCATTGCTGTAAATACACTATCTAGCTCCTGCTAGAAAAAAACCCATCTGACCTGGGTGATCAAGACCCAACACTCCCTCCAGTTTGCTTTCCAAACCAGAACCCAACTATGGTTTGCAATGTCTGCGGGGGCTCTGCTCACTAGTGCAGGAGCAAAGCAACCTTCACGGAACATCCCCTGACGCTGGGGGATGCTCCCAGCTCTGGAGAAGTGGGCGACCGCAGCGTGGACTGTCTGGAGCTCATGCTCTGCTGCCGAGGTTCAACGGAGGGTCACACTCAATAGTGATAATTGTATGTTCTCCTTGCTGAAGGGTTCACGCACACAGACTGGTGTGGCAGCCCTCCCTTCCCACAAGCTTTGATGTCTCCACTGGCTCGGTAACCCAGCCCAAGGCTTTTATTACTCACTGAGTTTGTTACTCTGTGTGTCCCTCCGCTGAAGCTCTTAGAAAGTTTTACTGGATACATATTTATTCTATACCCAGAAAGCTTTCACCAGCTTAAAGCGAAAGCCAGCCGCTTCTCAATAACCTACTACCTACTGCCAGGACTACGAGGATATCTGCAAAATCGCATGGGCTGCTTGGCCCGGCTGAACCACTGCCTGCCGCCCCCCTGTCCGCAGCCTGCAAGCAGCCCGGCAGCCGGCAGGAGCTGGGTAAAGCCTTCCCCTCCCAGTGGATCCACAGGTAGGGAGGTGTCCACAAGCGCCAGGACAGGAATAGGGAGCAGCACCGTGCCCGAGCCTCTGCAGCCAAGGAGCGTGCGGGGAGCAGGGACGGTACCAGACCTGTTCTGGCCACGACACTGCAATGCTTCAAGAACAGGTCTGGTCTCTGCTGAAATTAGACTGGCTGGGGCTGGGACGTGAGAGAGACCCTCAACCCCCATCGCCAAACCTCCCCAGACTTCACTCGCCTATTTTCCAGAAAGTTTAAGAGTATCCCCGTGCTGGGTTACTTTGTCTGGGGTCAGTAACAGAAAGAGTAGCAGTTAATTAGTTATAACAGATAAATGACTACGTAGGCAGATGCTGCTGACTCGAGCACTTGGACAGTTTCAAGAGCTGAGCTTGCATCAGCCCCTGGATGCTGGCCAGCCGCGGTGACTTCAGACCCTTCTTTTGAAGAGATGTGCTCTCCTCCTGGTTGCTATGTGACACTCGCACAAATACACAGTAAAACATGCTGCCCTGGGCCCAAAGCACTCAAAATGGAAAAAAGATATTTTTTTTCCATAGGGCCTCTTCCAGGTGCAGTCAGCGAGGTGTTACTCGCATGCTTCAAAACATCCTCAACAAGAAGCATGGTCAATTTGAAAGTGATTTCAAAATGGCAATACTCTTGCAGCTCATAACCTCCTCAGAAACACCTACAGGGATAACATGGCACTAGATGCTTCTGGATGGCCACAATGGGTGGCAGGAGCATGGTGAGGAACACTAGTGGTGTGAACATGGAGCAGAAGGCACGTGCTGCTGCAAGGACTTTGTCACCAAAATGAACTCAGCAGCCAGGCTCAACACACGTCTGTAAAGACCAGGGTGCTGCTGACCCAGCGCTAGCGCAAAGGACGAAAGCAGATGCCACCAGGCCAACACATCTGTGATCAACGGCTCCTACTGACAGGCACAACCAAGGTACAGTGAATATAACCAGCCAGGGCTCAAATCTCATCATGTTCAGCAGACGTTTCAGGACAGTCCGCCCCCATGCCTGCAGTCTCCTCCTCCCCATATGCATTCTTTGCATAAAACTATCCCTTCTTCTCCTAGCGGATGAGTTATCAGGGTCTGAGCTATCTCAGGGCACGGTGAATCCAGAGGAACGCAGCATCTGGTGCACCCTTTCCCGGTGGAACCTCTGGCAGGGCGCGGTGTCTCAGGAGGTTGGTCAGGCACCCCTACCCCAGCGCACCAGGAACTTCTACCACACACAAACTTCAGAGAAGCTTTTCTTGTGCTCGTGCATGCTGTGCCGGGAGGAAGGGGGTTGCTGACCCAGAGCTGTGGCTCTCCCTCCACACTGTGTCCCCTTCCATTGAGATCCATGGGGTCACCCATACTTCTGTGGGGCAGTCCAGCTCCAAGTGACGAGTGCTCACAAGCATTTGGCCACCATGCTGTTCAGTGCTGTTGGCTCCAGCTCCCCCAGCCTCTGATGTTCAACTTGAGAGCCAGAGCTGGAGAGGACTGGGAAGGCAGCCCACCGGCCCTGTTACCGAGGAACACACACAGCCACACTGGCTTTCACACCACTCCCACCATCCACACCATCTCCCAGAGGCAACGTGGAGCTCTGCAGCCTTTCAGACTCCCACTCTGGAGCGGACATGAATGGGAAGGAATCTGAAATTCAGCTGCTTGTGCTGGAGGCACGTGAGGTCTGCCACAACACGTGGTGTACGAGGCAGGTGGAGGGCAGTGACACAAGCTTTTCCACAGTGGAGCAATTCTGCTTCGTTTTCTCCTGGCTAGAACATATGTTGGGGCTTTGGCAGTGGAAACAAGGAGGAAAATCAGCAGATGTATGGCCTGAAACAAACTAAACTTGTAGGTCAGCACTTAATGTTTTCAAGTAGGTGTTACTGCAGCTCCACTCCAGCTGGATCACCACATGATTTCAATCACCCGCCCAAACTGACGTTGGGGAGGGGAGGGGTAGGGTAATTGATAAAGCCAGAATTTATCTGCAGCTTTATTAATGATTAGAAGTCAGAGCAATTTCAGGACCGTTCCTTTCTTTCTCCTTTGGACTGAAGGTGATGCCTTCCACAAAGTCCTTGTGAGCCAGCTCTAGAGCCTGTCTTGAGATGATGCTTCATGGAACGTGACAAAGGCTCTGGAAAAGCAGAAGTCCCCCAAAGGGATTGCCCTTGGCCGTCAAGAGCCCACAGCGACTCCAGTGTGCCCACAGCAAACACTGAGACAATGTCCCTGGCAAAACATCAATTTCCACCCTGTGGCTTGGGGACACCTTGAGGTTTGTGGACTACCCTACGCTGTCCACATGTCCACAATTAAGAACAGGCCTAACACCACAGTGCTTTAGTCTATTGTAGAAGACTCCTAACCTCCACCTCCGGTGAAGTGTGACAGTGGCCAGAGAGGAAGAGGAAGGTGGGAAGGGGCAGCTGGCGATGTTGTTATGGAATTCTACATGGGCTTTTGCTACCAGTTGCGGCTGAGAGGCCCTCCTCAACGGGCTTTGGGATCGACCAGATCCCTCACTTCTCCAGAGCAAGCCCACCTCTGGATAAGCAGTTTTCAGAAACGCAATGGAGACAGCTCCAGAAAGCACATCGTGCCCCTGCCAGCTCCGAGCCTGCTGCAGGCGGGGGGTTCATGCCCCCCATCCCAGTCCGGCCACCCCCAGGGACCTCTGCCTGCGGCAGGGCTCACTCCACGCACACCACCACCACATCCCGGCTGGAAAAGCCTGCCAGAACTCAGGGGTATGTGCCGGCAAAAACTGAATCTGTAAATGGCCTCGGGGGGCTGCAGGGCTTAAAAGCTGGTGCAGAAGTAGGGTGCCAATTAAAGCAGCAGCATGGAAAGAAAGCAGAAGCAGCGGAGTACACAGCCAGGCTTGCGGGAAAAGACGAGGGGTCCCCACAGACATTTCATTCCCAGTCAGCAGAACTATTCTTCCTCATGCTGGCAGAGATGCCTGGTGCCAGCAGTGCCACAGGATGTCACCTGAGCGCAGGGACAGACTCTACAGGGACTGGCTGGTGCCACCGCTGCAGGTGCTGCTGACACCACCCTGTGTCTCCCCCAGCAGCCCTTCTCCCACAGCCCTGGACCCACCAACACCCAACCTGGACAGGGTCCTCCCAGCAACTCTACGACAAGGAGGGTCTTGGCCAAGCGGGTTGTGATCCAGGGCACCAAAGAAACATTCAAAAAGCATAGAATCATGGAATAGTTTGGGTTGGAAGGGACCTTTAAAGCCCATCCAGTGCCAGCCCCTGCCCTGGGCAGGGACACTTCCCACCAGACCAGGTTGCTCCAAGCCCCATCCAACCTGGCCTTGAACGCCTCCAGGGATGGGGCAGCCACAGCTTCTCTGGGCAACCTGGGCCAGGGGCTCACCACCCTCAGCATAAAAAAATTCTTTCTTGTATCTAGTCTGAATCTTCCCTCTTTCAGTTTAAAACTGTCACCCCTGTCCTATCGCTCCACTCCCTGATAAAGACGCAATGATGGTAGCTCAGGCACATCTGCCTCTCTCCCCACTCCCTCATACATCAGTCCCTGATATGATGGGAAGGTCTGAGCCAACTTCAGGTCTCTCCTCACTTCTTTAATGTGTATGTCAGGAAACAGGATTTTAATTAGGTTCACCTATTTCACCCTGATGTGAAAGGTGCAACCTGTGGCTTCCTTTCTCCGCTGACACAGAACTACTGTGAAGCCTTTTTTGTGCAATTTGAACTCACTTTACCTCATCCTAGCAAAAACATAGCCATTGTGACCACTCTCTGTGTGACTCGGGGCAGCCTGCAGACAGCCCTCCAGCGATGACTGCCGGAGCAGCAGCTACCCAAGCATTTCCAGGGACACCAGCCACCCACGCTGCTGGACCACAGCTGGGACAGGGTCTTGGCGGGTGCCTAAGCACAGAGCGAAGATCTCGGGTCACTGCTGTGACACAGCTGACATCCCCAGGGATGCCTTAAAGCTCTCCCTGGAGCACTACCCCACAGTGCTGTAACAGTCACAGGCATCAGCAAAGCAGACGCTGTCAGCGATCATGGCTGCTGCAAATAAAGAGAGTGCAGCACGCCCAGCCGCTTTGTCATCTCACCATCTTTAATCCAATGCATGGCTGAGGGCGCAGGCTTTCACGGCACAAGCTGACAATCCTGTTCTTTAGGACACGTCCTGTCGCCTCCACAACATCACCTGCAGCCACACCAGCACCCGGGATGGGGCAGCGAGGTGCTGGGATGTCACGCTGCCTGTAGCGATGGGGACAACAGTGCACAGCACCAACCGGCGGGGATGGCTGCTCCTGCCGCAGGCAGCCTCGTCCCTCCCTCCTTCCCGCTGCGCCCGGGCCAGAGGAGACCCCTCACCCCGAAACGTCGTTAGCAAAATGCTAATGCCAATGGAAGACGACAGCTTCCACTTCACACCTAGCTCCCTCCATGGGGCGAGCTATGTCTACACAAGAGCATCTGGATTTCCACTGAAATGACTCAATTCTCTCAGAGTACGGACGGGCCAGCCCAAGTCTATGAAATACAGGCACCCATCTTGCTCCCTTTAACGTGCAGAGCAAGGACTAGAAAGGTCCGAGCTCTCTGCTCAGCATCTCGTCTTTTCCCCCCCTCAGCTGAATGGAAACACCCGTTACCAGATCCAAATCCCGGTGCTGTAAAAGGGAGCTCGGCTGTTCCCAGCGGAGCGATGGGGAAGATGCTGATGGATTCAACCCACAGCCAAGAGCCAGCCCAGCTGAACAAGCCAAGGTCCAGCTATATTTTCCAGCTTCTCAGCCCTGTCTCCAGGAAGGCTGCCGGCATGTTTGGTTTTTGTTTCTTCCTCCCACTTCCTCCAGCCATCCATAGCAACTGCTCCCCAGCAGAAAAATCAACCTTCTCCGCCTTCCACCTCTTTGAAGAGGTGACAATGGAAGGGGTCTGTGTAGGGAAAGCTTTCGCCCAAAGTAAAGCAACAGAGCAAAAGCAGATCCAGCTGGTCTCCGCTGTGGTTTCCCTTGGGATTAGGCTGACCATCACTCACCCAGATCATCTCTGGAGACTAGGCCACACATATGAAATGACTTTTTTGGGTCTCTTCACAAAACCTCCTTGTTCGATGCCACTTGCAATGGCATCTACATCTTACAGTCTTTCTCTAGGTCTGTTTGCTTGCACCTTTCAGAGCTGAATCTTTTTTTGTCATTCCCAGCTCACATCTGAGTCCTCGAGACGGCGTTGGGATGGTTCTTCCCCAGCTGGCATTCACAACATCACCATCACCTGCACACGTGCTGCACCTCTCCTTCCAGGTCACCAGTGATACTGGAGAAGAGTCACTTTAACACAGACACATACAGCTTCCCACTAAACAATTCATACCCCCCCCACCTTTACACTGCATACAACTTTCCTGTGGGGCTGTATCCGCCTAGTCCATTTGCAACCTCCCGCTCCGGTGCTGCAGCCCCGCTGGCAGGGTACACTCAGCCTCCGGCCCTCGCCAAGGGCCAGAGAGCTCATCTACCTCCAGCTGCCTCCACCCGCGTGTCCAGTAACTTCTCCTGCCCAGCCAGATGGCCAGCAAACCCTTCTGCAAAGGGGAAGCAGCGCAAGAGCCCCCGGCCCCGCTAGCCCTTCCCGGGGGGAGGCCGCAGGCGCAGGAAGAGCAGGGCAGCACCATGGCTGAGGGACACGGAAAAGCTGCTGAGCTACAACCTGGGACTCCGCTGAATCCTCCTGGAAGCTGCCTGTCTGCAGGCAAGACACCATCCATTAGGAAACAAAAGCCCCCAAAAGCCTAGTCCACCTTGCCGGTGCACGCCTGGCATGTATCAGAGAAACACTCCTCCCACCTGGGGGACAGGCAGAGCTGGGGTGGTTCTGGCCTCTTGGAGGTACCGACATCTTAAATAAAAAGAAAAGGAAAATATTATTTTGGACCGAGCCAACTATTCTGCTGCGGCCAAACCACAATGTTTCATTTCAATTTAAACCTACTGAAGTTTGTGTTTGACACTTTCAACTGTCTTCATAAAAAATGCTTAGAGAAATTTCCAACATAACAAAGCCTCTTCCAAGTGAGAAAGCAGTGAGTCTTGCCTTGCAAGTCTCAAAATGTTTAGCTACTTCTCAGAATCTGTCATTGTTTTCCTTTCTTTCCTAAAATGGGCATCTCAAAAGTCACACAAATTTGTGAGAACAAGAAGAAATGTCCACGTGGCTCATGTAGTTTGTCTGGCTCCCAAAGAATGTTTGTCGATTGAACGCTACCTGCCAGGATGCTCCCGGTGACACCTCTGCCAGGACCACAGACGCCTGGGCATCAGCCCTTGGTCTCTGCTCCTCGCCCCAAGCCAGGGGCTGGGCAGGAACAGAGCCCCCCGTGCCCCGCTGGGCTGCGTCGGCCAGAACTATTCCAGAGGGGAGAAGCTGTTGCGTCACTGATGCCACCTCCTGCTGCAGACGATTTTCTCGTGCATCCCCCACCGAGCTCGGAGTGAGCCCACTGCCGGCCTGCGGTCAGGGGGGGAGCAATCTCAGCTGCTCTGGAAGCTACTCGTGAGAACAGACTTTTCCTGATGCAGCATCAGGTGCAGGTCTTGCTGTGTTTTCTGATAACCACAGAGAAAACAGAGTATTAAAAGAAGCATCACCTCTCCTACCTGCTGCAATGGGCTATTGCTACAGCACCTCGTATACAATGTACTCTATGGCATGCTTGGTGATGCTCCATTGCTCCCATAAAACGTGCCACAGCTAGGATCTGTTATTAGTTGTTAAATGTGGAGAAAAATATCACTGCCGTTTTATCTTAAATGAAGAGTTTTTTGGGATATCATTTTGCAAAGGTAAAGAGAATTATAAACCCTACCTATGGACATAGAAAAGAACTCCTTGCCCTGCACGAGTCCCTTCTAAATGACGAGGCCAGAATCCCACCCTGGAATCACCACACAAAAGGAAGGCACCAGCAGGAAAACTCATCTGTCAGGCGGTGCCAGCCACCCCGAGCCCCCTTTCAGAGGGGAGAGATCTGCTTCAAGGCAGCTGAGAACAGGCTGGATCAACGTGTGATCCGTCAACCCATCTTTTTTACACCTGGCTGCAAAACCCAGTTTCTTTTCTGCATAAAAGTTCCATAAAGACCTACATTTTCCCAGGAACACCACGAGGTTTTCAAGAACACATCACCCAGAATAAACACTGCCGGGTCCTTCCAAAGCCCCGGCAGTGTGAGCTCGGTGTGCTGTCACAGTGCCTCATGGATGCGGTGCCCAAGTGCCCCCAGACGCCCCCAGACACAACACCCCCGGTGGCAGCCCCCGCACCACCCAGAGCAGGGAATGAGGACAGAAGGAAGCCAAGCACTGGTGCCACAAAGTAGTGTGATAAATCAAACTATTTCCATGTTAGGGTGATTTTTTTGGTAAAACAAAAGCTCTTTGCAGCAAGCAGGAACTCTTCAACTGAATCCCTATTTTCTTTGGGAAACTAGCCCTACTGCGTAACTCCCATGAAATATAATATCTCTGTCTTCTTACAGGGGAGGTGGTTTACCAAACTTTGCAGTTTTGCTTAACTGCTGGCAATAATCTGTATCCTGACATGAACAGCCAAAGAACTGACCTCTTATTGTTGTGCTTCAGGCATCAGATTTCTTAAAACACACAAACAAAAATGTGCAGGATTTTTTTCAATAAAGATCTGAGTATTTAGCATCGAACTCCATGAATTATAATACAGGTTTCACCATTGTATTTGCATTGTGGGAACTAGGTCAGTGGCCTGGGTTTGTTCCTATTGTCTGTAGAAATACCAGAAGTAATGTAACTCCAAATCCTTCTCTCAAAAAAAAAAAAAAAAAGTAAAACCAAAACAAAAACCTGAGCTCTCTGCCGAATGGGGTGATAGGGAGGTTATGAATTAATGCTATCAAAGTGCTTTACGATCCTTTCCATAAATGCAAGATTTTAAACCGTGCTAAAAGGCAGTGCACAGCTACAACTTTTAGATCACTAAGGTAAGGAAAAGACTGCTGTTGGCGTGGTGTTTCTGCTATAAATTACTGGCAAAGGAAACAAAAAAGCTGAATGATGAAGTCATAGCACATTTTATAAGTGTCAAAAGAAGGAAAAAATAAGCAAGAATTGAGTTAGTTCAAGCTTCCTTCTCCATTTGAGGCAGCCCTGCACATCTTTCCAGGGTTTATCACAAACCGAATCCAAGTGGTGTCACCCAAATGGACAGGACAAGGCACGTGTGACACCGGCTGCCTCCAAGAGAACGCCAAGGACTGGCTCCAGCGGGGCTTCTCACCTGCCTTCGCTGCCCTGCAGCTTCCCTCACACTCCTGGCTCCCGCAGAGTGGGAGCCGTCTCCTCCTCCTTCTCTTCCTCCTCCTCCTCCCTGGCCGATGGAGCTGCCCCGGCCTGCGGTGAAGCTGCAATCCCGTGTTTGTGGGCCCACAGCCAGTTGCCTTGGAAATGACGACTTCACTGCAGAACCACGCAGCAGGACGGGAGGACATGTCTGGGGCGAGCCTAACAAGCCGAGTGCTCCCGCCTGTGTTACTGAAGAGGAAGATGGAAAAGCGGGGTCTCTGCTGGGCTGAGCAGCAAGAAGGTAGACGGAGGAGGCCACCACAGACTTTTGGTTTACCTTCTTCCCAGGCACGGAGCACAGAGACGTCCCTTTGCCGTGTAAAGCTCCCTCCCGCTCCCCAACGCAAGTGGTGCTATTCCCCAGTACCTATGCATCCGTTACTAGCCCTCGGTGAACATCCGTACCACAGGAATTCAGAGGTTTGTCTGCGACCTACAGAGAAACTCTCTTTGACTTCATTAAGGTAAAATAAGCATTGCAATCCACCCTGGTTAGACAAAAGGCATGGCAGCTCTGGAGGAAAGCTGCAGGAAACTTCACAAGGGTAGGGTTAAATCGCTCCTGTTAAATAAGGTCTCCGGGGACAGCCCAGATCAGAGCAGAATCTGCCCCCCAACACTGTTACTCCGAATCTTAAGTGTTCTCCAACAACAACCCTCGCTGCAGCAGACCCTCATACCGAGGAAGGGGGACTCCTGCTTTCAGCAAAGTGCACCCAAAAGGCACGTCTCTTGTTGGGGCGAGTCCTGCACAGGACGGGGCACCGGGATGCGGCCAAGCCCAGGCAGCGCATCTGCCCACACGGCAGCCGCGGCTCCCCGAGCGGCCGCCCCCGGCCCCGCTCCCCAACCCTGAATCCACCGGCAGCGCTCAAATTCCCACAATGAAGCACAGGCACCCAACTGCTCCCAGACGCATCCCGCTCTGCCCTAATGTCCAAACCACGACAACTGTCACATCGGCTTCACTGTGCCCAAACCCGCAGCTCGGCTTTTGTCCTTCCAGTAGGCTTTGTGATAAAGCAAAGTGAGGTTAAACATCGACCTGAGCCTGTATCACGCTGACAGGTTTTACATCCCGTGTTGTCACTGGGCAGTTACACATGGCAGTTGTCTTCCTGCAGAAATGCTGGCGCTCTAATTGTAATCAATGCCATTACAAACAACCAAAAAAAAAACCAAACCACCAAACAAAAAATAAAAGGTATGTTGGTCTGTTGTACTTCCAAGAAACTGCTTGCCACAAAAATTAGGAGATGCCACGCTGTCTGCTGCCCTGTCTGTGCACAGGCAAGTCTCTCACTCTCAGCTTTCCTACTAAGTTCCCCGGTCAAGGGTAGATGACTTAGCACCTCTCTCTGTTTCTTAATCTGTGAAATTATTCAAAGAAGTTCGATTTGCCTTGACAAAAGAGCCTTTGTGTGCTCTGAATCCACGGAGTTCAACACAAGCAAACTCTGTGGCTGTGCAGGCTCAGCACACACCACGGGCATTTCCCATTGGGAATGTTGTACTCCGGGATGCTCCTAAACTTGAAAGTCGTAGAACCAAGTCATATGATTCCTCCTAGCCGTGTAGGCACAAGAACGCTTACCTATAAAGCTTCCAACCATCTTAGACTAGACATGAAGATAAAAAGGGTTTGGCTGCTGATGCTTATCAGGTGGAAGGCCTCAGAGGAAGAAATCTGGGAGCAGAAATCATCAGGAAGAGAGCAGCTGTTGAAGGACAACCTCAGCTACGAAACTCCAGAGATAACGGTGTACATAAGACCTTAAAAGGGAATGAGACTGTTTCGAATTTTTGCTAGGGCTAATAAAGAAAAGCTCATAGCAAAGCCTGCAGACAGGCCGTCATGAGTTCCTGTTTTTTCTCCAAGACGCAGCAGCATAAAAATTGTTAATGCAGTGGTCAGTTCTGCAGCTGCTATTCAAACCACACGGACAAGGTTGGGGCTGATAGGAATAATGTTAATTTTGTTCCTGACTCTGTAAAACGGGCTGTACAGGAGGAAAGCTCAAGAGGAGGAACTTAGTGTGCCAACAAGAAACCAGAAAGCAGAGGCTGAAGAAATTAAAGTGCAATGAAGCAACTCAAAGCAACCCACTACCTAGCTAGAGGCTCCTACAGACGAGAGCAGACATTAAGGACAGCCTGATGCTTTTCCCCAAAACTGAGCCAGGCCGAGTCATGGCATCCCCCTGCTGCTGCTCCCCCCAGGCTCTGGCTGGTGGGGTTAGTCCTCCAGGTCACAAACCCTGGCAGCTGATGGAGGTTCGCACTCTGGACACAAGCTGAGGTTTCTGCAGAACACCGAGACAACCACACCACTGCTTCAGGCTTCAGTGATTTCTGCTTCCATTTCTAAAAATGAGTTTGATTAACTTGCCCTGTTCACCCTTGAAAACCAGTGCCCTTAAGACAACCATTTGCTGAAAACTTCAGCCCCAAATGAACTCACTGACCAGGCCAGCTAGTGGCCTTACTTGCCTCACATGTAAATGAGCAACAGCCTCACTGAAATCGCAACTGAGGAATTTACTGAACACTATTGACTTCATCACCTTTCTGCCAAACTCACGGTAGTGTAAATGGGACCAGAACCAAAAGAAGCAATCGCGGCGTCTGGCAGAAGGATCTGTGCTGCGGAGCTGGATGAGTCCGTCTGTTACCTGAGTTTGGCGTAAGTTGAGAAACTTTGTCCCTGACAATACCGTCAGGGATGCCCCTTCCACACCACTGCGCCGTCCCTCACTTCTGCCGCGGTACTTCTGATTTGTGCCAACGTGAGACAAGGATCAGCCTGGTCTGGAGTAACAACTCCAAAATCCCCGCTTTGTTTTTCGGAGGGGGTGGAGGGTTATTCTTTCATACAAGTATAAAAAGAGCAGCTGTAGCAGACCGACACGGCCGCGCTGCCGCTCGGCTTCACCGCCCGGGGTGAGGCGGCGGGGACCCTCCGATTCTGCCGGAGACCCCGCCGACAGCCCCCTGCGCGCACCGGGGGGTGACAGACAGCAGAGCGGGGCGGGGACACCGCCGACACCCGCCGCGGAGCTGCCACCGCTGACGGCTCCCCCGGCCGCGGGGCGAGCGGCGCCCGAGCCCCCCGAGCCACCCCGGCGCGGGCCCCGCACGGCCCCGGCCCCGCCGCCCCGGCCCGGCTCCTACCCTGTCGTCGGCGGGAACCAGGTCCTGGAGCCGCTCCTCGTCGGGGGCGGCGCCGAGCTCGCCGGCGCCCGCTCCGGGGCCGGGGGCTGAGCCGGGCTCGGGGCCGGGGCCGGGGCCAGGCTCGGGGCCGGGGCGGGCGGGCGTCGTGGCGCGGCGCTGCCCGACGCGCAGCGCGCCGAAGTCCAGGGTCTTGCTCTCGAAGGCGCCCTCGACGCTGCAGAAGAGCCCCCCGCGCTTCTGCCGGGGCGCCGCCGCCGCGCCCGGCCGCGCCAGATACACCGGCAGCTCCTCGCCGCCGCCGCGCCGCCCGCCCGCCGCCATCCCGCCCGCCGCGACGACCGACCGACCGACCGCGCCGCTCAGGGCCGGCGGGACGGGGCCGCGGGCGCGGGCGGCTCCGCGCCGGGCGGGGCGGGGCGGGGCGGCCGGCGGGGCGGGGCCGGGCCGCTCACCGGCCTCCCCGGGCCCGGGCGGTGGCGGGAGCGTTTGGGCCCCGGGGCAGCCCCGAGCGCGGGTGGGGACAGGACCGGCCGCATTCCCGCCCAGCCCCGACCCCGGTGCTCCCGCGTCCCCCGGGGCAGGGCGGGTGCTGGTGCTCTGCCCCGGGGCCGCCGCCGCTCGGTGCCACCGGCCTCTCGGGGATAGAGAGCGGGGAGGCCACAGGGACCCGCCGGGAGCGGGGGCCCGAGGCGGTGCCGGTGGGCGGGCGGCGGTGCGGTCCGGTGCGCCGAGGCCGCGACAGGACGAGCGCCCGTTCCGTCACCCGTTAACAGCCGCGCAGGAGCGGTGACAGCCGCCCCACGGGTGACCCGCACACGCCAACAGCCGGGCACGGCGGCACCAGCTCCGGGTACCGGCCGGCGTGGGGGGCTGCCCTGGGAACCCCACGGCAGCTTCACGGCGAAGGCGCAGGAGGCCCGAAGGGCCGGGGACAGGCCAGGGCTGAGCGTGGCCACAGATCTGTGTGCTGATGGCGGGGGAGCTGAGCAGCAGCCCGCAAAATCAAACTTAGCACCAAAACTGGAGTCCTGACTTTAAATTCTTTTCCCAAATGCTTATTTCTTTACAGAGAACAAGTGTACATAGTACCTGGGCCCAACATGCTGCCAAGTATTTTCTCAGACCACGCATTTTTGTTAGCAGTTGTTGTCAGTTACACTTCTTCAAACCCTTTTTGTGAAAACAAAGCAGTGCCATTGTCTCTGCCAGCCCTCCAAGCACTGGTGGTTCTCACTTACGGAAAAATCCGCGTAGAGCCGGACCCATAACAGAGAACAATGTCCCTGCGGTGGTGCCCAGGGAGGAGTCTGTGGGCACGGGCCGAGGGGCCTGGGGTTGTGAGGGAGGAAACGGTCTGGGATGGTTTCCTTCCTCTTGCGCTCTGGGAAGCAGTCTGCTGTTGAAGCTGGACTTGGACCAGTGTCATTAGCTAAGTGAACAATCTACAGGACCTTGAATTTTTGACTAATTATTCAGGTCTGAAGTGTTACGAGAAGAGACAATGCACTAAATATAAACAGTGTGTCAGCAAACTTGGATGAGGTACTTTAAGAGCATTGTGTTACACAGCAGACACTGCTCAGTGTCTACCCCTGCTTTCTCTAAAGCAACAGCAGAGACGGTTAAACTGGGTTGTTCTCACAATCTTACATGAACTTTAATATGCAGCTGCCCTGGCTTTGTGGCTTCACGGACCATGGGCCTTGTGCCGGCACCAGAGCCCCCCTGCTCACCCCACCAGGGACACGTGCACGGAGAGAGCCCTGTGCTGCTGCCCGTGGGATGCTCCTGTCACTCCGGGTGCAGGGGCCGCAGCAGCGCCTGGCAGCTAAGGAAGGACATATCCCGTCAAATAGCCAGAGTGAATTTGTTTTGTAGTTTCTTTGCTCTCTCCTGGCAAACGCTCTCCCTCTGTAACCAGAAGTTTAGCAGCGCCGCCGCCAGCACTGCCTGCACAGCTGCGCACAAAGTGGCAGCCCACCAGGACTTTACCTTCCTAAGGGTCCACCTTAGCGTGAATGAATTTATCCTCCTCTCGCTGCAAGCTGGATCCACTGAGCAGAAGCTGAAAACCATCTCAGCCAGCTTCTGCCCCTGGCAAGGGGGAAAATTCACATATCTGCTGATTCTAGAGCCGGCGGCCGCGATACTTCAGACAGTGAGCTGAGTCCCCGCCTGCTAGTTGCCAAGGAATAGCACTTGAGGAAGGGAGCCTTTCTTGGGACAAAAAACATGCTCCTGAGCCGCAGACTGCCCCGTGGCTTCGTGCACTGACCCCGGTGAAGTTAGAGTAAACCCCTTGTTTTGGTTGGGACCTCTCCATATGGTTGTGAAGCTTTATGGGGAATTAAAATTCCTTGGAACGGGGCCTGGCCTTTGTCTGGTTCTGCAAATGTGCAAAAGTTTCAGCATTATACTTTAATAGCAATATTTATTCAAATCCTGATTCTAATGTTTATCTTTCCTTGTGCCTTGCTGCATAAATGGTTGCACTGAAGTTTTCTGCACCAGTAAAGGAGAACAGGGGCTCTTCTAAGACGTGAAGGCTTTAAAAATCTGACCTTTACTGG
Source organism: Rissa tridactyla (assembly GCF_028500815.1). Classification (NCBI taxonomy): domain Eukaryota; kingdom Metazoa; phylum Chordata; class Aves; order Charadriiformes; family Laridae; genus Rissa; species Rissa tridactyla. The sequence continues at coordinate 10,799,135 of NC_071476.1, forward strand.
AAATTATTCACTGTGTAAAAGACAATTCCTGATTTTATTTCTCAAATTGGCATTCATTTTAAGGTTCTTTTTGTTAGGTATTGTAACGCCTCTAGTTCAAGAGTACCGTGAAAATTAAAGTTCGGGTTCAGTGTGCGTTCACTGCAGTAGCCTTGCTTTTGAGCCCAGAAGAATGCATTATTTATAATTCTGTATATGTATGTCTCAGATCAGATTTGAAGCTTTTAATTACACAATGACAAAATGTCTGTCCCCTGTAATTAAGCACATTCTCTTTTCTTTAAATCACATGTTTATATGCTAGTTGGCAAAAATGCTTTTGAGGCAAACAGTCATGAGTGGTGCGTCTTCAAATCCTGCTGGCAAAGCAGATCTCCCCTCGCTTGTCTGTGCAAAGTAGATGGGAGACAGGGATCAGGGAGGGGGTCCCGGGGAAAGGTTGTCTCCCCAGCCCGAGCCCCAGGAGGATGCAGGTGGCAGGCGTTCGCCCTCCTGTACAGGGGTGCTGCCGCGGGACCTACCAGAACCAAGACGTCGGCCCTGCCGAGCGTCCCCTCCGCTCCAGGACTGCGTCTTGCCCCAGAGCAAGCGTGCCTGTCCCTCGCGTTCAGGAGTCTGAGCTGAGCTTGCCAGATGGGCACTGCGGTCATATCTTGAAAGAAAAGAAATAGGCTAGTATTCAGGCTTAGGAAACAGCATTTATTTTATAGGCAACTGCATTTTGTAGTGGCAACCTTCTGATTTACGCCTGACTAGACTGTGTCTTTCTAGTAGAGTAAGAACTGTTTTTATTAAGCAGCACTCAGAAATGGAAATCGGTCACGTTACAGGGTGAACTGCACGAGTTATGAATGGGGGGAGTGGTGCAGCCTCCTTGGAAATGGTCGTTAGGCAAATCCCTTTCTGCAAAGGGATTAGTTAATAAGATGGGACATAATCGCCCTGTCTGGGGTAGGTGTTTTCTTACTCTGTGCACTCACCCCTCCTGTTGGTTTCCTTTGTTGTCTTCATCATCTGCTCCAGAGCACCGGTGGGGTGTCCCCATAGTCCCTATGCAGGGGAATCGCGGGCCCAAGTGACGCCCACCCCATCCGCTGAGTGACCGGTGAGAGGCACAACCTGCAGTACAACTTCCACAACCATTTTCTGCGTGAGGCTGCCCACTTACTCACTGTTATCCTTTAAATGTTTGAAGGGGAATTTAAATTGCCAACTGAATCATTCAAACAGCAAAGGTATTGACAAAGAAGTCATATTAGATCAGCTTGCCTGCCGCTTCCAAGGCACTGTTGTTCTCTGCTGGGCATTTTCTGATGATTTTGCTTCTTCGCTCTCTGTTTGTCAGGCTGGCAGGCCATTTCTTAAGCGGATAAACTGCATCCTCTGTTGGCAAACTTCTGTGGTGGTTCCCAGATGCTCTACACAACGTTATTCTGTCTGTAATGAAAATAGAAAAGGATTAAAAAGAAGTGAAGCATGTCCCAAATTGTGATTTATTGTTCACATAATGTTGCTGTGCCACTGGAAGTTGCTCACTACACCGGGAGATTAAGATCTTGTGGTGTTTCCCCTGTCTCACTAACAAGGTGAAATCCACTGGCCCTCGCTTCTGTTTGAGGCTGCTAGTGAAGCAGAAGCACAGCGCTAAATACTACAGCTGGATTTTGTCAAGCAATGGATAATTTCATGATCGATGGCAACTATCTGGAGTTCCCAGGTGATTTTCGTGGGTGTCTGTTGGTAAACAGAAGCCGAATACAGTGTTTCCAAGCACAAGCTAGTAACCTGCCAAGAGGACGCACCTCCCTCCGTGTACGGTCCGACAGTGACTTGCACGGCAGAGGTGCGCCTGTCAGTGTGACGTCCGCGGCCCTGGGCACAGCTCTGCATCCCCCCGCACCCCCTGCACCCCCTCACTGCCGGCCTGTGCCTCGGGCGGCTGAGCATCAGCCCAGCTCCAGACGTGCCCATAGGAGCCAAGGTGACTTTGTGGGAACGGGATGATTTCCAGTGCTTGCCAGCATTGCCTGTCAGCCGAGCTTCCCCTTTCACCCCGGAGAAACACAAAGGTTTTGTCAGGAAGAAAGACCCGCCGGAGATTCACAGTATTTAGTGGTTAGCTTTTTATTCTTGCTTCTTTTTCTGGACTTAGCCTTTTTAAAGAAAGTTGAGGGGGTGGCAGGGAAGCGTCTCAGGCTCCATAGCTGTGACAACAATGCTCATTAGACTCAGAGAATGTCATGTTATTTGAAGGAAATAGGCTGTTGACATTAGGTGAGATTTGACCCCCTCCTTCACCAATGCTCACAAGCTCGAGCAAAGGAGAGCCGTGTCCCGAGTGAGGACATTTCCTTCCTTGATGTCAAATCAATACAAAATGGTTTTACACTGGTTTTCCTGTGGGCCTGGAGGCAGCAGATCTTTAATTGTGCATGAAAGGGACATAATGACAGCATAACTTTGTTAGCTTGATAGATGCATGTCTGGTTTCATAGCTCATTGGCTCCTAAGGTCTGTAGGTTCAGCCGGAGAAGCACTGGGAAGCAGCAAGGCAGCGGTAGTGGCAGGTTAACGCCAATTTATTCATCCCCATCTCCTTCTCACAGGGTTTGATAAAACTGCAGCCCTTTATTACATGCATGATAAGTAGCAATGATGAAATTAGTGAGATTTATCTTGTTTCATGCAAAGTTAGAGCTGCCTTCTCCTAGTCTGCAGTCCTGATTTACTAGGGTGTCCTGTTTTAGGAGACTGCCAGATAAACAGGATTGTTTACTGATTCATTCTTGCAGCAATCTCAGGACAGCCTCCAGCTCTGCATTTCATGTGCCTCAGGGAAAGTCAGGCTAAGGACGAACACAGGAGAAATAGCGAGAGTCAAACTTGACTAGAAAATCTGCTTGTCCTACTTACGTTTAGAGGCAGAGAGCCAAGATGGGTGGGTTCTTTCATTCCCCAAGAAATGGCATGTTCATGAAGGGCAGGCAACCAAAGAGCCTGCTATCTCCATCGACGAGGGAAGGCCAGTGATGGATGCTTCCACCACCATGCTCCAGTTTCTAAATTTTTGGACACAGTAAGTTAGAAGGTCAGAATAGACCTTTGTGATCCTCCAAGCTCCTCTGCATGTCAAGGGTTCTCCATCTCAACTCGGTATATCTTTCAGAAACCCATCTGATCTTGATTTACACTTCTAGCGCGGGGGAGTATGTGCCAGGCACAGTAAGAGCCTCCTCTAAATGTGCTCAACTTTAGGTTCCAGCAACAGACCTCTCACAGACATCCACCCATGAGCTTCAGGGGTCTCCTGTATCAAGTATCCGCACCCCCATACTGGCACTTATAGACTGTTATCAAGTTCTGCTTAACCTTCTCTTTGACATGACGCCTGGATTGTTGTCCTTAAGAATAAACTACAAGGCATGCTTTCCAGTCCTTATGCTGTGATTGTGGCTGGAGGGGGCGGCAGCTTTGTCATCCACTGGAGATGTTGGCAGCCAGAACTGAAGGCAGCCTGGCAGTAGTATAGCAATGTTAAATACACCCATACGTACTCCCATTTGATATTTCTGCTTGCACGTCCGAGGCCTAGTTGTCTTTGCCACAGAGTGATCCTGGGAGCTGACGTTCAGCTGATTTAGAATCATAGTTTTCCAGAACAGAGTTTCCTGTGCTGGTAGGTATGTCTTTGTTCCTAGACGTTTGAGCTTATGAGTGACCCTGTGAACGTGCCGTTTACTGTGACTGGGCCCAGCTTTCCACTGCCCTGCCCAGCTGGATGTGCTGTACGGAATGAGAGAAGTTAACGGATGAGACTGGAAGGACACACCTTGTGTTGTCATAATCTAGGAAAGATGGGAACAGGATGGTTGTCTAACACAGAAACTATGTTGGAGGGAAACAACCCTCCGTAGCGGGTTGTGGGGAAGGGTTTCACCATGGGCACAGATGGATTGCTGTACAGCGGGGTGGTGTCTTCCGTCAAATCCTCTACCAAAGGCAAACTGCAGAGTTTGAAAGAAAAAACATTTGACTCTGTCAAAAGCCTGTCTAGTGTTCCCTGTCAAAGCCACAAGCCATAGTGCGTTAATTTCTATCGCAAAATGCTGTTGTGTTGTTGGAGGTGTAACACACAGAGATTGACTTCAGTGTGCTGTCTGTCATGCAAACAGAGAGCACAACTCTGGTGAGCAGTTGGAAGTTATAATCTTCTGTGGTGGGTTATTCCAAGAATATTTCTGAAATGGAGTAATGCTTTTTGTTTCCAGATTTGTTTAATGCTGAGCAAAACCTATGGGGAAGTCCAACATTTTAACATATGGGTTTTTTTCCTCCTGAAATAAGCTGATAGTCAAAATGTTAACAAATAATAATTGTGGAACAGGAGTTCTGCAAATCTCCCTGTGGGGAATCTGGCCTCTCCTTGTCCTCTCAGGAAGGACCACTACCTCTTCCTCAATGCCCACGGACTCTCGTGGCACTGCAGGTATCACAATCCATTGCAAACTGCATCACCCAGCCATGAAGTTGTTGGAGACAAAAGTGTCAGAGAGAAAGGTCTCACAAGGCAGCAGAAGTAATGTTTTTAAGAGGTTCAGAAGTACAGGTTTGGCATCAGTACAAACCCCCAAATATTCCAACCCAAGGAGAGTTTACATAGCTAGCTGGACCCACTCGAGCTAACGAGGAGGAGCACCTGGTGACCCAGGAGGTTCTGCACATCAGGTGAGCTCCAGCCACCTTGCCTGAAGATGCAGATAGTTCAAGACCAGCCCAGAGATGCAGCTCCAGACTTCCAGGAACTACCAAGTAAACCTGTAGACATCTTCTGTAGGTTGCAGGTCAGCAGGCATTTTCAGGATCACAGTTTGGGGAAGGGTGAGACTGTAGCCACTGGAAGAGCTGTCTGGCTTGGTGTGGAGTGGACCGTTAGGGGCTGGATGAGATGGATTTCTGTAAGAAAACACCCATTCTGGATCAATTTGAAGCCCAAAATATCCTGCTAGACTTGTGACAGATTCACTTCAAGAGCAGTCAGTCCAGTTCCTCTGAGTTCATGTTCTGCCTCTCAAAATCAGTCTCTTTCCACCTGTTCTGTTGGTTCCCTGCTTCCCGGATGACATCATCCAGCATCTTCTCCCAAGCCCTGAAGCGTGGTTTGGCCGTTCTCACTCAAGAACTCCACCTCTGGCCTTTGCTTTTAAATGTCAGTCTGCTGTTGGGACTCCCCCTCATTGCAGCCTGTCCCAGGGATCACCAGCTACTCCTCTCTGGGCCTGCTTTTATTCCCGCACAGGACTTTGAGGACTAAGCTGAGATTTCCTTGTTTCCATGGTGTTGCACTTGACCTAATCAACCATTGCAGACCTCAAGTGTTCTTGCCTTCAACCTCCCTGCCAATAGCTTTAGGGGAGTACACTGATGCCCTATAGCAAAAACAGGTGGTGTATCTAGAGATAATTAGTGATTACATGCCAGTGATTACATGCCTATAATCGGTAATTAGATGTCAACAGAGTAGAATTATAGTGGATTTAAAGGTACTATGTTTGCTTGTTTGTTTGTTTTTATGGTTTCTTGTAACTGTGAGGAAGCAAGTAGTGAAATGTGTTTTGGCCAGGCTAGTGAAGGAGGCATTTGTGGGCTGCCATTTGTGCACGTTTTCTGTTGTGGCCCTCTAACCTCTGGTATAACCCATGACATAAGCATCTTAGCTGTGTAAATACCGCAGGAGCCAGGCTGTGACTGAAAGATCCCAGTCTGCTCGCCTGTCAGTCCGTTTGCTATCACTTCGGAGGAAAACCATATTCTCTAAACCCCAGTGACTGATGTCTTGCAGGAACCAGAACCTCTGCTTGCCATGGCCAGGGCGACTTCTTAATTTTCACTAATTCAGATGCAAAATAACTGGGCTGGGAAAAGCTTGTTATCTAATGATGTGTAAAGCTAGGCTGTGCTAACTTGGTATCATGGTCCTTATTGTGCCGAGAGAGATGAGGCCACTGCTTGCTGTCTAGCAGCAGTCCTGGCTCCGGGACTAGCAATAGCTGAGCAAAGCCTTACTATCTAAGAGAAAAAAAGACTTGGCTCTAGCACTGCTTTAGGACTCTGCTTTTCCCCGGCAAGTCATGAATTTACCAGGATAAGCTGTATTTTGAGCCATAAATGCCCGGCCAGTGATGCAGGGAGCCCGTGCAGGAGGCAGCCGTACCAGACAGCTCACTCCGGCGTGACCAGCAGCTGAGAACCAACCACGGACGAGCGGAGCGACGGGCTCCTGGATGCTGACGCGACTTCTCCCTCCCATGCTGCGGAAGGAACTCGTGCCACCAGGGAAGTCCCTGCAGGGGCGAGGACGGGGATCTCTCGGGCAGCGTGGCCACGCAGGGGCTGCCCCAGGCAGCGGAACGGGCAGCGTCACTTGCCATGCACGGGACGTGTCCAGGCAGGTCAAGAGCTGAGAGCTCCGTCCTGTCACAGCAGATCAGCTGAAGAGAACTTAATGTACTGAGGTGATGGGTGCGGGGCGAGGACAGAGCTGCAAACGTCAGAACGCTGCTAGTCCAGGAGAAAGTCTGCAAGCCTTTCTGTTTCTTTCCCAGCCACGCCAGGGAGCCACGTGCTAACCACTGAGGTTTTGTCCTCCATCTGCTTGAAAGCGGGGCGGGGGGGAGGAATCACGAGAGAGAGATTTATCCGTGTTGGCCAGAGGATGAACCTAAGTCTGAAATCTCTGGCTGGAATCTCTATTTGTTGGAGGAAGACACTGCAGGAGAGGGGAATCTCAATGAAAAGATACGTTTTGTAGATTTTATTTAAACTAAATTGGTGTCTTTTGAAGTTTTATGCATCAAAGAGAACAGAAAAAAGGCCCCAACGCAAAGGTCCTTGTTAGATCCTCAGACATCAGACATGTCACCCTCCGATCAGCTGAAGATCCTTTAGAAGTTTTCCAAAGCTTGTTTTTTCAGGTAAGCAGACAGCTCTGAGGATTAATAATAAGCTGCATTTGCTTTCAGTTTTAATATACTTATGTAATTCTAACCAGGTCAAGTAATGCCCAAAACACATTATGAAAATAATTTGCATTCATTTAATTAGCGTATTTCATCTGACAGTTGCAAAGTTTCAGGAGACCAAGTGCCACAGGTACAGACAGGACTCAGTGGCAGCAATGCAGAACAACCTTGGCGTTGTCCCCTCTGTGCCCAGCTCCTGCCCATCTGCTCTTCTCCCGCCTCGGCATTGGGCTCCCGAGGACACCGCAGTGGGACATGTCCCTGCCATAGTCAGCTCCCGGATCAGAGAATCACTTGCCGTTTTGTGGTTGGCTCTGGTTTGGTTTTCCACCCCGGTGTACCTTACACGCTTGTGCTGCGCAGACAGCAGCGAGGCAAAGGTGTGATGGGAGGGTGGTCCCAGGGCTTCTCGCTGCCGAGTGGGGGTGGCTGCGGCCCCCACTGCAGCCTTGGTGCTGCAGCGGGTGCAGCGGTGTCAGCGCCGCGACGGGACGTGCCAAGATCGCTGTCCTCCTCCGCCGGCACTCGGCCACTGATCTGGGCGTCCGACGGTCGCGCTGCCGGCCTCGCAGCAGAGCTGCGCCTGCGGCCAAGGCGAGGAGCCGGGTCTAACACCATCAGACTGCGGCACCGTTCCTCACCCGCCACCACGGCAAAATGGGCTGCTGACAAGACCCACATCAGCCAGTTGTCTGTTTTCTTTGTGGCGGAGCCAAGATGAAAGGGGATACTGACATTTCTCATAGGGACTGACTTGCAAAGGTCATTTGCACTAAAATTCACCCATCCACATTTTACTTCCATTTCTACTTACTACTGCTTGCTGTCAAAAGTATCCAAAATAATGATGGTTTCACCTTGCTGTGTTCCTCTTGGCTAGGATCGTTGGTTTTATCACATTCTCATTTTAATATTCCTGGTGTAAGTCTGGATTAACTGGAAGTTTAAAGTGCTTAGGAACTTTTGCTTTACGGGCCAAAAAAGGAGGCAATATACTGTTCCCCAAAACACTTTAATTTTTGCTGTTTTCTACTTGATGTATTGTTCTTTCTCTGTGATAGCAATAGGCACTTCCCCGGAGTGGCTGCACATCCAAGGTTAAATTTGTGACCCCGCATCAGAGGCGGGAAGTGGAAGCCACAGGTATTTCCTGCTCATTTCAGGATGCTGTTATGTCTCGGGCTCTGGTTCGGCATTGTTTTCCTCTGCAAAAGGGAGTGTAGAGTGTTAGTAGAGGAGGAGAATGCTCCATTCCACCCCTGGCCCATGTATCAGTGCCAGATGAAAGGGTGAGACAATAAAAATCTCACCACCTGATCTATAAAAAATTGTGGAAGAATAGCTTAGCGGCAGTAAAGATTAACTGACTTTATGGGACTGCTGCGTTGCACGGGCACTAAATTAACATCAATGTTTTGTCTTTATAACACATATTCATATCCACCTTTCCTCAGACTAAAGGGGCTTTTCCTAACTTCTGGCTTGGCTCTTCCACCTCAGCTGCTTTTACTCCTAAACCCGTGGCCTGTGAGTGCCGTACCACGGGCAGACTGCAGTGAAAGGAATTAAACTGACTCATCACACCACAGGCTCGTTCCGGTTAACAGGGAATTGTGCACCACAAAATACCATTGTGCTGACTGTCACCACTCTATGAATTTTACTAAGTATGTAAAAATAAAGACCAGAGAGGGAGACCCTGATGAACATATAAAGAGCCAGCTGTTTTCTTGCTGGAGGGGATGGAACCCAGCGTCCGAATTGCAGCATTTTGATGTGGGCCCTTTATAGAGCATGGGCGAGTTAAGAATGTCAGTGGCTGTGAAATTTCAAAACATAGTGAGATGTTTTGGACTGGAAAATTGTGAAAGGCAGCATATTAGTAATTTCCCTAGGAAAGCATACGAATGCTCTATCTGTTCATGATAAACTTGGAATGTTTGAGTTTGAAATCAATCTGCATCCCAGCTGTGCTAATGCCTTAACTGCAATACAGCTTTCGCACATCTCATAAAACATACAGTATTTTAAGAATTTCAGACCCATAACTGCCAAGTGAACCACTCTCAGTCTGTGAAGCTAAACTACTTTTGCTTTTCCGTATATTTTCTCTGTTACTACAGATTTCTCTTGGTAGAAAGTGGATAAGAACCGGGCAGGTTACTTTTGCAGTGTGGCCCTTCGGCCTCACTGTGTTTGCCTCTTCCCTCTCCGCTATTTCTGACGTGTACATTGTGATATGGAAGTGAGGACCTGCGCGTGTCACGCACAGACGTGCAGGTGGTCAAACAGTTTTAGGTACAATATCCACGTTATGTTCTTACAGGTTTAGACTAAGTGACCATCCATCATTGGTGTTCAAATCCTTCATTCAGTGCCTGGGCTCCTGATAAAAATCCAAGTAACGGATACCACGGTGACCTCTGGAAGTTTCTGTGCTGAGAATGTAAAAACAGAGGCTTGTCTTTCCTGCCAAGCTGGAATGCTTGAATTCTTTTCACAGCCTCTATCAGTTAAGCAACTGTAATTGTACTGGCTGGTTTACCTGGGGCTTAAAGAAGGCACTTTGGGGAACCAGTCACTTTAAAAGTTCCCTGTTTCACGTACAAAGGCATTCAAAATGTTGTAGCTTGTTGTCATTTTACTACAATACTTGGTGGATATTGCCATTCTTATCTCCTTCATTCTCTTCATTCTCTGAAGTTACAGGGAAAGCATAACACCAATGCTGTCTAGCTATGCCTGAGAACAACAGTCTTGTTTGTGCGTGTGTGGAGCGTGTGCTGGGGCCGGCTGAAGGGATTTACACAGAGCGCTGTCTGAGCATCAGCTCCGGAACCCTCAATAGCTCAGGGGTACTTGAACTCCACCTCAAATGCTGCCTACGTTTTTTCTCTGGCTTGCCTTATAAACACGTGTGTGCCTTAACCCTGTTAAGGAGCGTGTACTTTTCCTGTACTTTACTTTGTTTGAAACTGCCATTTATTTACTTAGACCTGCGCAGGAATAGTTTCTAACTCATTAGCATTTTTCCTTTGAGGATCGCGAAGCACTTTCCACGACGAGGAGGAAAAGACCAGCGAGGTCCAGACTTGTCTCTGCAGAGCTTTGACAAGGGCAGCTGTGGCGGAACCAGGAGAAGCGGAGCGCTGGGGACTGTGCAGGCGTCAGCAAGGGTTGCTGCAACGGAGGAAACCTTGCTGGGAACACGGCAAGGAAAGCCCTAAAACGTGCTGACTGAGAGAATTACAAGATACTACGGTTCTTGTCCTGAAAAAATGTTTCACACATTCGACATTGATAATTAATGCTATTTACGTAGTTTAGAATGTTTCCGTGTTTTTAAGTTAAGGATAGTATCACAGCTTGCAAACTCAGGACCTGAGAGAGAACTGCAGCCAGTGCTACTTGTCAGAATGATCATGTAGAATTTGCTCGAGTTTCATTCATAAAAATCTTTTTAGGTACCTAATGAAAACAGACTGATTTTCCTGTGTGCTGAGTACTTCCAAATCTGCCACTTGCCCTCCTCCTTTTTCAGTGTACACTCTCCATTAATCCTAAAAAACATCCAGTTGTGTTCTCTTCATGCCTGGACAGGAGCTCAGATCCCTAACTTGGAAACTGCCGTTGAAAAATGTTGTCTTTTGCCAGTGAAGTTTCTGGAAGGGCAGTGAATTCCCCACTGAGAGGGAAAGGCAGCGCTTTCAGACCTCCTTTATCTGTCTCCAGGAAGTGAAGCTCATTATGTTTCCCCTGGACCATGCGAAGCAGAATGATAATCTTGTTTTGCAAAGCATGTTTTGTGTCAGGTTAACGTTACTGAACTTCTGGGACGGTTGAAAACATACAAAGAATGTACAAACAAAAGACTTCTACTTCCAGAAGCTTTTCCATTCAAATCTCTGAATGCACATAACCTAATTAGGGCTATTATAAAGAAATAAAAATTAATGAGCTGCTATTATATGATCCTTACTGCATTTATATCACAGTTTGTTCATAAAGGAAATAGTCGGCTCAAGACCTGAGGCTTCAAAGCATCTGGGAGTCAGCAGCCGCTAATGAGCAGATGTGTAGCTCAGCCAAGGAGACGCTGACCCGGGAGTGGTTTCAGTAGAGCCTGAATCAAGACCACAGCAAGAAACCACACCAAGAGTTTCTGTCTCTAACAACGGAGAGAAGCATCTTCCCCTCCAAGAAGTACTGATAGGCGGCCTTAGCCAGTTTTGGGTGTAGTTGCTGGACTCTGAGTTGCAGGATTTCAGCACAACGCGTTTGTGCGAAGGATTGCACGTTCTCCGAGCGTGGCGACTTTCCCTGCAACAGATGTCTGTTGTGGGTGGGTACCAGGCTGCGCGTTTGCAGTTTAAAGGCATTCTAGAGCAGTTAGATCATCACTGTGTGGCTGCCTGCAGGAAGGAAACTGGTGTCTACCGTGGCGTGAGCTCGCTCCCGGTGTTGGTGGCTGCGCCAGGCGTCACCGTGGGGCAGACACAGCCAAGGCGCGTGCGGCGCAGGCAGCGGGGAGCAGGCAGAGCTCCGGGTGTCCCCGGCGTGAGGCACGGGCTGTCCCACTCGGCGGTGAGACTGATAACTTTAACTGATGTTTTCATTTCTTCTGAATGGAGAAGGCTTTTCTTTAACTGCTTTTACTACTCAGTGTGTTGCGTTTCCTTATGCTAGGAATTGAGCTCTATATTTAGACTATTGTTAGGAAACCAATTCCAGAACAATTTTTAGTAACTTTCTTTCTGTTTCCAAACTAATGTCAGATTTCTAGCATTTCAGTCATTTTACAATTGCTAAAGCCAAGCATGGGCAAGTTTTGCCTTTCACAGTTTTGGCAGCCAGGCTTCGTATTTCTGCTATAATTTTAATCAAAGAGGTTTTGGTCTGATTTTTATCAAAGTAGCTCAAGACTTCTTTGGGTCTTGTGGTCATATTTTAAAATGGGTATAGGAGGTGAGTGTATTTTTCCTGTTCCATTATTGGTGTAAATCTGCAAAATCCCACGGAAGCGCCGGTGCTTTGCAGGAGGCCTGGGGAGGGAGGAGTGTGCGGCAGGAACAAGCCCGTTCTCAGGGGTTTGCAAGGCTGTTTGCGTTGCTGTAGCAATGGTGAAATGCTAACCAGGGAGCAGCGAGAGTCAGCTGTGTCTCTGGACTTAATAATACGATTTCATGTAGGACATCAAACAAGAATGCAATAACTCAGCAACTCTGCTTTAGGAGTCTAAAGGAAACCAGATGAAGCTACGCAATTTTTTTACAATATCCAGATTCTTTTTGTAAGTCACCTTGTTTTATAAGTATTCATTCTCCCGGAGTCCTCCTAGGATTAGAATCTAATGAATGTGCATATTTGCGTGATTTTTAGTTTAGGCTTGGCACGAGAGCTCTGGACACTCTTTATTCGCAGAACAAACACTGTCTTATGAGCCAAGTGAGAGTCACTTACCAAGTCTCAGCTTTTAACCCAGCTTGCCGAGATTCTTCCCACTATCTGTGGCACGCAACAGTCTTCACCCATTTATTGAGTGGCGCAGGCACACCTGGAACCCAACCTCTTAGACACCCTGATCTCGCCATGGCTGACGTTCAGGTCTCAGGCGGCGGATCCTGCCTGGCACGGTATGTGTGAGCTGGGGGCTGAGCGCCCTCGGAGCGCGTGAAGGGACGGGGCTGGGCTCGGCAGGGAGCAGGCGGTGGCTACCGACACTGGCGCGGTGGCAGAAGCCCTGGCGTGCACAGGAGCCACTAGCTTCCTTGAGTCTAGAGCTCATATGGACAATTAAGTCAGGCTTATTGTTAAAGTCAGCATTTTTGACTGGAGGCACTGAAAACCCATTTCATGACTGCGTCTTGCCAGATCCCAGGTTTTTATTACTAATCTCTGCAATTGCCTTACATTTACTTCTGTGGGTACGAGATGTCCCCAAGGCATGAGTATAGATGGTATACTGGAGTATAGAGTTGAAGAGCTTGAATTTCCTGCTCCTGCTAGGCTCTTAGGGCTCAAATATGGGTGTTTTTCCTGTGTCTGAGGCAGTTGAGGAATTCGGGCAACGTACAGCATTAGGGTCCAGGCTATGGTTCGTGTTCAGTTTAGCAATGGCTGTGGAGCTCAGCTGATTTCTGCATTTTACTAGATAGATTGGTATAGGATAAGGCCAGAAGTAAACAAATGAGTTTTCGTTAATTTGGGTACAGTGGGAAGCAGGGTAGGTGACTGCGTCTTGTTTAGGACTCTGGCCTTAAAGCACTGTGGCTCTGGACGGGCCCTCCAGTTCCATCTATGCTGACGCTTTTTCTCTCCCAGCCATTATCATGGAGCTAAACCTGGAAATAACAAATGTCACAGGGACAGGCTGACAGCTTGGATTAGGATTGTTCTTAGGGTTAGGGATCTGGAATAAAAGATTTGATGACATTAGTTTACAGATGACCCTTGTTTGGCCCATGCCAATGACAATAGTGTCACCTGCTTTGTTGCTGATTGCTTGAGTTCTTGCGTCCCGGGGTTTAATGGTATCAGCTAAGTGCAGTGTAAGAGTTAGTATCAGGGTTCAGTAGTATCAGGGTTCAGTTTTGTGGGATCTGTAGATCTCAGTGTATGATTTGTTGTACATCTGATCAGGACAGAATTAGGCACAAAGTAGCAGGAATAATCCATTTTCATCTGCTCCAGGTCAGTAAAATAGGACCATACTGGGATTAGTATTATGGTTAATGTGGAGGTTAGCATTTGGAGGTGCTGGAGAACTGACTTTTTTCTTGGTTCTTACAGGCTCCCCCGTTCATTTGGAGAAGTGCGTGGCTGCCCGACTGACGGCTCCTCGAGGGAGGGAGTGCCTGTCGCCGAGGGCCCTGCCTGGGTGCTGCTGTGGGACATGTCTTTGAGCACACATGCCAGATTCTCCCACACCTTTTCCAGCTCTGCTCTCCACTTTTCAAGCTCTGCAGGTGACTAGAACTCCATGCAGCATTCAAAGACACAAACAAGCAAGACGCTGGTACAGGTACACTTTCCAATCTCTGTTCCTTCCCTCGTCATCCCTGACATGGCGTTTGGGTGTTGAGCACTCCCTGGGCTGGAAGTGCCTCTCAGAAATGGTAAGTGTCGGTCTATAATTAGGGAGTCTGTAATCCACAGATTAGTGGCTCCATGCTCTAAAGTCTCCATCTGTTGTACACACTGAAATCATTATATCTCTAGTCTCAGTCCTGCTCCAGGCTTCTAAAATGGTTTTCACAGGATTTTCTTTGTTGTGCAAAGTAGCTTGTTCATGGCTGTCACTTGGTGGCCAGGCACTAGAGCAGACTTTGCACCATGGCCTCTTGTCAGTGTGTCACAAGCTGTGGGATGCTCCTCTGCCCGGGGACAGGCCTTTGGCATCTATTCTCCTGCGGTGTTGGGCGACACGTCCCCCCTCGACACGGAGCAGATGGCGCGTTGCCAGTTTAGGGCTTTTACTATGTTTAGACAATCTCCCAAACAATGGAAAACTACAGCCATCCAGACGGCCTGCGGAGACAACGCAGAAGCCTCTCCAGGCACAGCCATGCCTCCTTTCACAGCGCGGGCGCCATTGGGGGGCTCCAGCCCGTGCTGCAGCCCCGAGCCGCAGAGGCTACGCCTGGGGCTCAGACACCGGCTCAGCTCCGTCTTGCCGCAGATCTTCTCCCCTGTGGGGCTCTGGAAGTGGGTGTCCCTGTGTCCCTGCGGCCACGGGTGGCCCCAGGTCTCTGGTGAGCCTCCCGCCGCTGGCTCCTCCCGGCCCCCGCCATGCTGCCCACGCCGGGCTGCCATCGCGTTCCCGCTCCTGGCGCAGCAACGGCTGCTGGCGCCACGAGGCCTCCGCCATGAGGGGCCGTGAAGGGCCGGGTGGGGCCACAGCCTGTTAGTCGAGACGTGAAGATTCGTCCTCTGAGAATGTCATATGGTTCTGCACCCCAACTTCTCCTCTCATTTTACATCCTTTGTTGATACCAGATTCTTGAGTTCTGGTATTTCAGGTTTTTCTGGTATCTTCCACGGATGCTGTGCCAAACTCGAGGTGATGGCATTGGAATGGTGTTATTGGTGTCACCAACCCAACGCTGAATTGAAGTTCAATTTGAAAAAGCGCAAGCCACAGCTCTTCAATTTATACAGGCAATTACCCCGCATCAGTTACCAAACCTGGAGCAATCTTTGCTGAGGGAGCTGGAGCAAGGCATGAGTGTCACTGGAAGGAGACGACGCTCCTGTGTCCCTCCCCTGTCACAGGCTGGCGCGTTGTGCTTTGTACTCTTGCACTACAAGCATGTGCTCTGGAGACATTTCCACAAGATCAACGGGTAAATACTTGGATTTGGGCAGCCTCTACTGTACCCAACTGCCGTGGTTTAACCCCAGCCAGTGACCGAGCACCGCGCGGCCGCTCGCTCACTCTCCCCCCGGTGGAATGGGGGAGAGAATTGGAAGAGTAAAAGCGAGCTATCTCAACTCATGTGTTGAGATAAGAACAGTTTAATAACGGAAATGAAGTAAAAGTAATAATGATGATAATAATAATAAATTGCAATGAAAAGGAAAACAGCAAAAAGAGAGAGAAATAAAACCCAAGAAAGACAAGTGATGCAAATGAAAAGCAATTGCTCGCCACCAACCGACCGACGGCCACCCTGTCCCCAGCCAGCTTCCCCCTAGTTTCTAAACTGAGCATGACACCACACGGTACGGAATATCCCTTTTGTCATTTGAGGTCCGCTGTCTCAGCTGTGTCCCCTCCCAGCTCCTTGTGCCTGGGGCTCTGTGGGAAGCTGAAAAGCCCTTGGCTTAGTGTAAGCCCTGCTCAGCAACAGCCGAAACATCAGAGCTCTCACACGCTTCCATGCGCGCCCAGGAAATGGCAAAATCAGATATAACAGCTGTTGACCCCTAGGCTCACCATTCCGAGCTCGGGTGCTGGTTTCATTGCACCGTATCTTCATTCCTTCGGCAAAGCACTCCTGATCTACATCAGCAGAAGCTCCGTCTCAGAGCTTACACGGTGGCTTTCCTGCACCCCTACTGATCTGGGCCCAATAAACAACCCCCTGCCTGAAATACATTTCTAATTTTACTACAAATTTTTAAAAGTGTAAATGAATCTCCCAGTCTGATAGTTGGGAGCTGCACAGCCATAGCCGTATTGCGCTTCGTTTGGTAGAGGGGTATTTTGTACCGGCACACGAGCTGCACTCCACCACCTTATCTGGGAAGGGTCTGCAAAGTTTTTCTGAGCCGGCCGCGCTGCTGCTGTCACACGACAGCAGGAGGTTGCTGCAGCCATCTAGGGGGAAATACGGTGTGCAGAATTTCTGCAGCATGCAGGGCCAGCTAGCACACTGCTGGTATTTTAAAAGAAAAAGTCCAGTGAGGCAAAGGAGCCCTGCTCAGGCAGGCAGGGTGCGACACTCATGTGGAATCTATGAAATTCTGGGGTACAGAGATACTTTTCTAGCCCTCCGACACCACACTTGTTCCACTAATGAGTATCACCTGTGAGCTCAAGGGGCCAACTGAAAGGCTTACAAATGAATTCATTTTCAATATCGGTTCAATCATTAACCTATACACAGTTGTCAGAACTGTAGATAAAGTTGTGGTAGTGACGAGGATCCCTGTTGTACGCATATGTGCATCAGGAACAACCGAGACCGAGCAGACCACATCCGGGTATTAGTTGGAACCTGTTCTCACTGACATTGGCGCGACTGCTGATCCACACTGGAGCGGGTGAACTGGTGTTCCCCTCGCACGTGAGCGGTACAACATCAACACCAGCCCATTCTTCCCCAAATGAATCACAGTTTGTTTCAGTAACGACGTTCTGGGCACAGGAGAGTCTCCAGAGGAGCAATTGCTGGAGCAACACTCGCATCACAAACGGCATTTCTCTGACCTTCAGACTCATGGTACCCCCTTGGAGGGGTCTCCAGGATCTCACTTCACTGGAGTAGCATGCACCACAACGGTACAGCCAGGAAACTCCTCCTAATTTCTAACAAACCTCAGCTAGTTTGTACACGTTCTTTCTTCTGTCACCCTTGTCCTTTAGCTAAAAGTCTCTCTCCGTGTCGGTGTTCCTCTACCACAATACAGCTACAGCGCAGACCCATGCCCTCACCATGTTGGTTTCACTGGACAAAACAAGCAAAGCCTATTCCACAGGTCCTGCACTGCACATCTATTTTATATGCATATCTATGCCCTTTGATTTAATTCTGAATTACTGCATCTTAATATTAAGTGGCCTTTCCATTTTTTTCTAGCCAAAGCAAATGAGACTGCTTGGCTCAAGTTCTTTGCTTCACTCATTATTTGAGGATTGCTGTGCAAGGGGGTTGGAGATAAACGCTTTTGAACTCTGTAATAGCAGAGATCTAAATCTAGATCCAAATATCTGTTTCTTGGACTCATTTAATGTGTTTCAGTCAAAGATACGAGTTGCAGTGGATCTTGGGAAAGATAACTAATGTTTTGGGGTTTTTAGAAACAAAGAATACATTCACGTATTGGACTATTCTGTGGCAATTAAATATTTTTTAGCTTAGATTTGTTGTGGATTTGAGTGTAAAAAGATGGGATAAGTGTAAACACCAGGCTACGACTTTGCGCTTTCAAAATGTGCTTTCCATTTCCCAAGACTTTCCCTGGCAATTTCCTTCCAAAAGGTCTTTTCTGTAGTGCTCACAGCCTCCAAGAGCTGCCTTTCACCTCTGGGATTATGGGCTTCCCGAGCAGCAATGCATAATATTTTGTCTCTGTGACAACAAATGCAATACAAGAAACGCTGTTTGCTGCTGCCCCGATTCTCATCATGAAGATTCTTCAGAACAAAAGCCTCCAGAGTCTAAAGACTTTCAAAAAGCATGACCTAAAATGTAAAATATATGTATTTAGTGCTGGGGAACGATAGTGGAAAATACCATCAGCACCTGAGGGTGGCAAGGTCTGGCAAAAGAAACTGGACACGTTTCCGTGTTCCATCACTGCCGTGAAGTGTTTCGGGTTCCTTTTTGACTTTGATGAGCTTCTGGGGAGTGTTTTTCCCAAGCCGAGCGCTCGTATTTCACCGAACCCGCCCCTTCAGCGCTGCCCGTGCCAGCCTGCGCCGCCCGTCCCGCACACGCCCGTCCCGCTACCGGCCGCGGGCCCCGCGCAGCGACCGCGCCTCCCACCGCCGCCCCCGCCCCGCTGCCGCTCCCGCCCCCTCGGGCCCGCCCCGCCCGGGCCGCCCGTCACCTCGGCGGCGCAGAGCGCGGCGCTGCCCCCTGGCGGTCTCGGAGCGTCTCTGCGGGCGCGGCCGGGGCGGCCCGGTCCGTCCGGCGCAGCGCCGAGCTTGCCGCCGTGTCGCTGCCGGGGGACCCGGAACGGGCCGCGGCGCCTCAGGAGGCGGTTTGGCCGCCGGCGGCCGCAGCCCGGCCTGTCCCCGCCCCCGCAGAGCGGCCCGTTCCCCCGCGGCGCCTGAGGGCCCGCCCGGGGCAGAGCGCCAGGCCGCGGGTGGCCGGGGGCAGCGGTGGCCGCTAAAGCTTTTTAATAGACACGTTTCGGGGCGTCCGCCAAAGCTTTTCCATAGGTCCGTGTTCCAGGGCGTGCCCTTACAGCCCAGCCGCTCCAGCGCCCCTCTCCCGGGGCTGCGGGCGCAGGCACGGCGGACTTGTCTCTGCTTTAACGTGATTCCACTGAACAGATTCCAGACAGTCGCTGAGTATCTCCGTGAATGTAAAGTGAGAATTGTTTTTTTTAAAAATGTTGTTTTATTTTTTACAAACTAAAACACCAGAGGTCATTGAATCCTATATTAAATACATAAATTAAAAAATAACCATTCATAAAACTTTACATACAATAAGGATTCTCTTCTACACGTTAATACATATAGTACAGATACATGTCCAGTGTTTATCAAAGGGTTATTCTGCCGAGTCATTTACAATTCTGCTCTGGAATAGACACCAAAAAAACTGGGAACAAAAAGTACATATAAAAACACACGGGTGCTGATGTGAGGGAGGGCAGGGGAAAAGAAAAATCCCTTTGAATCACCAGCAGCTGTGTGGCTGTTTGTTGAACCTTGCCCTAGGGAGAAGGAGCGCCTGGCCAATTGAGTCCTCATGGGATGCCACGGAAGGGAAAGCTTTGGGGTTCAGAGGATGTTTCCCACTGAGACGAGGGCAGGGAGCTGGAAAATGAAGCACATCGACAGGCAAAGTCTCCATCGTCCTCCGCGCAGATCAACGAGGGAGGATTGAGCTGTGAGCCAGGCTGATAACCCTGCAGGAAGCCCCATCTCCTTCTGCAACCCCCATTGCCTAAATTAATCTCACCTAGCCAGGCCTCCGTCTGAAGTGCTTAAATCAATAGTCTTCAAAATCTCCTGGTTGGTCAGTGGAGAAAAAGCAGCCAGTCCGGTCTTGGTCAAGCTGACCTGCACTACGTTACATGTATGGATGGCCGGGAGCGCTGGAATTCTGCTGCAGCCCAGGGCCGGGGAGGGGAGGAATCCAGGGCTGTACTTGCTGTCCTCCAAGGCTGCAATAAATTGATTTTTATTTTGGTGCTTGGTTTTGGGGAGGGGAGGTTGGCTGCAGTGACTGATTTGAGGGAGGATTCTCAATACTTTGCCTCAGTGAAGGTCAGGAACAGCAGAAAGCCCTGGATAAACAGCTTCAGGACGGAGAAGGGGGAAGACTCCAGAAAAACAGATCCAAAAACCAGTTGCCCATGAGATGTAAAACTAAACCATGAGGAGCGTAGCAGTTGTGGCAGCTAAACAAGTCTAGATTCAGTTCCCCATACCTAGATTGGAAGTATATTTTCATATGCTATAGCAACAATTTACTATATACAATAGGGAATACATAGATATATGCATATATATGTATATATATGTACATATACATATATACTATATATAGATACATGTATATATATATACACAAACATCAAATTCATTTTGATCTAGCTGACAGCAGGAAGTTTGTATTACTCGTATCAGCAAGTGTGTTTCAGGCATGGCTTATGTATATGCTGCAAGGAGAGTAACGCGGCAGCTGTTGAGCTCTCTGGAGGGAGTACAGCAATCTCTTACAAGTTTGCAGACCAAGGGAAGCTGTGCATTGTCCACCCCCTACCCCGAGCCCTTGGAAATGGAGCCCCTGCATGCATATGTATATGTAGGAGTAAAGGAGAGGAAATCGGGCAAAAAAGAGAAATTAAATGAGACATGCACAACACTGCTCAGAGGGCCTAAATGATGAAGCCTGCCACGAGATCAGTCAGGTACGTTCTGAAACGAGATTATTTCTATCTGTGCCAGGAACCTTCCTTATAGTTGCCTCAAACAAATGCTTCTAGGCCTCCTCGGTTTTTTAGCCAAAGCTGAGGTGGAGGTTATTGCACCATCATGGAAAACAGGTACCGCTCATTCTTCTGCAAGAAAAGCTCAATGTTTTAATTGCTGACCCTAATGCTAGGGAAAACGGCTGCCAACCTGTATTTACTTGCAGGACACTGCAGCCAAGTGGTATGAAATGAAACAGTGCTGCAAAAGAGTGAAGGAGAAGAGGGAATAACCAGAGAGGAAAACCCCCTTTTTGTAGCTAACGAGTAAAGTCGCTTAGTGATCTAAAGCTGTCACAGGTGTGGGATGAAACTCCCAAAGGGCCTGAAGGCCTGAACTGCTGGCAGCACTCTTGGAAAGCACGTGTAGATTTGGGCCAACCTTATCCATGGATTCTTCTGCAGGTGAAAAAGAACTTGAACAGAGAACACGCAACGTACCTGTATTCATTTAACATATTTGCCTACAGGCCTGTTTTTAAAAAAATGAATCAACAAACATACAGCTGGTGCAGAATTCAGTAAACCCCTTGACTGAAACAGACTGCTTCAAGAAGATGTGGTCATTCTGCAATTTAAATTAATTTTAAGGAGCAGGAAAAAAATCACTTGCTAATAGCTTTTAACCTTTGATGGAAGGCTTAACACAATCTCAGGGCATGCAAGAAATGAGGATGTTAGGAGTCTTTGTGGGGAAATGGAGCCAGCACTGCAATCCAGTTGGGTGAATGGACATTAATGATTCAAAGCTATCCTGGCCAAAAAATATCTGCGAGGGGCAGGCATCCATGATGCTAAAGGAACTTCATCCCTGCTATGGCTGAGGAACTGCTTTTGACCTGCTGAGTTGCTATGGCAGGTTACTTCACTGCTTTGTGCCTCAGTTGCTTCATCTGTAAAAGTAAAAAGGCAAACAAAGGAGAGACTCTTTGTAAAGCACTTTTAAAGCTTCTGATGGGCAGAGTCTGTGTGCGTAAGATGTTGGTACACGTGAGCCCTGTTTTGAAGGTTTGAGTAATGCACAGGCTGTATTCTGGCCCTGGGTTTTCTATTTTGTAATACAGACATCCATTTCTCCCAGTTAAAATTAAGGCTCCGTCATGGAAAACACAGCTCAAAGAAGGAGCCTTGCCACAGGAACCTGAAGTCTAAACAGGCACAACTCCACTTCCAGGGAAATGAAAGCTGAGGCACAGAGAAGCACGTTGTCACGCATAGCGCATCCAGCACACGGGTGAGGAAAGGGAAGACGGGCACAGACACAGGACCTCCGCAATGTTTGCTGCAGCCATGCCGCTCCTCGGGGCTGTTTCTGCCTGACTCAGGGGGCACGGACTGGGGATGCCTCGGGGAGGCACCAGGACTAGGTTCCAGGCTTTGTGACGAGAGAGGTAAGAAATGCTTTGAAATGCAAACTACTACTAGTTATTCTTAGCTGTGGAAAAATCTAGACATACTAGTGATACTTCTTCTTACTTCTAATAAGGATGTGCTCACACAGCTTTTCCCCATTTTTGGTTTGTGTGTCATTGATCAGGAAGCCAGCTAACAAAATCAGTTTGACAAGCCAAACCAAAACATTTGTTCCAGGCTGGGACAAAACAGTTGGAAGCTGATGCTTTGTGGATCATACCACATGGACAAGGGGGTTGGCTTTTTTCCCCCCGCTGTCCTCCAACACATTTCTTTCTCAGAAGCTACTCTGTAGGTCCAATCCAGTGATCCTCAGTGTATTATTCAAATAGTAAAACCAAGTATGGTTATTGTTATCTCAATGGCAGCCTTTAAAGAATATGAAAAGTATCTGACAATAGACAGGCTGTTCTTCATGGAGGGAGTGTGAGGAGAGATAAGGCGACAACTCTGTCATAAATCCTCCTTCCGCAGGCACCCTCTTCTCCCCTCCTTTTGTTGAGTTGGGTGGTGCTTTGTTGTGGTCACAAGTGCAAAACGTGGTGCCCTGTCCTGCCCATCCTGCAATAAGCCAGAATGCATTTTTTCCTTTCTTCCCCCCACATTGCAGCTGTCATTTGTTCCTGAGGTTAAAACCAAAGAGGGAGAGAAGGAGTCCCTGCAGTGAAAAGCCAGACAGTTCCGACTGAATGCCTTGTTGTCAGCATCTCTCCACAGCTCATGTTTCTCCTCCTCTGTCCTGTTAACTTTTGATCCGTTCGTGGGATGACAGTGTCACATTTAAACGATTGCCCTGCACAGCAGGGATAGATTTTTCTGTTGTAACTTTGGTTCCATGCCCAAGACACACTGACTTGATCAGCTGAAAGTGGTTCCTTCCCATTAAGTTCTTACTAAGTGATGTAGGTTCAGAGTTTATTTTTCTTCCCCTTTTGTAAATTCAACATACAGAATTTCATTAGATGCAGCATATATCATAGCTTTAGACAGGAACTGTCAAGTAACAAATCTTGAGTGATGGCTTTAAAATACAAGGTGGTTGCAGTCTTGGCTACAAGTTGTTCATTTTTATACTTTTTAAAATAGGTGTAAACAATGTTCTCTTCGTTGGGGGGTGGAAGCATTTGCCTTTATAAGGACTTATCT